>NC_079492.1:42709207-43965041 GCF_020520425.1 Spinacia oleracea | reverse complement strand
GGCTAAGAAAAAGGATTGAGCTAAAAAAAAGAGAATTTAGTTTGCAAAACTGGCCTCGATGTTGAGGAAAATGATGAGATTTAAGAAAATACAAGGTTGGGAATGAGAAGGAGAGGTAAGGGGAGGTAGGAAAGGCCGGAAGGTGGGGGGAGAATTGAGAGAGAGAAAATAAGAAAAGAGTACAATACACTCTGTATGTTTTAATCAAAAATATTTTTTATTATTGTTGGTAAGATTGTGATAATTATTACGCATCTACTTTTATGAGCATTGTTACCGTGCAAAAAGGGTAGTTGTTATAATTAAGGCAAAGCGGGAGGAAAGCTTGTTGTTTTGTTTATTTGGTTGTTTGATTGGATTATCAATTTGTTTAGTCTAGGAGAATATGAGAAAGGAAGTGAAGATAAGACAGTAACGCATGTGATCGTTATAGTGGAAATCAATGTAAAGATGAGAGTTGTTGATGGTATTTTGGATGTTTGAGTTAGAATTCAACATGAAAATGCTCGATTGAAGTGTTATTTATATGTTAGGCGTGCGTTGTTGATGTTCTACATAATATTTCCACTCATTCACTATTTTATTTTATTTTTCTTTTGAATATAGGATACATAATATTTGCACTCATTCACTTTTTTATTTCATTTTTCTTTTAAATATATGATATGATGAACATAAAAAGTGTTTTCTCCTATCAAAATAAGAATGACGATGGGTAGAATTCTGATAAAAGGCTGATCTAGGGACTTGCCGATTTCAAAAAGGGTGCACAAATGAAAATGAGAATATCGATATAATGGATTAGTTTTTCTTTTATATACCGTTCTAGCGCGTTTCCTTCTCGTATCCTTGTAGTATGTTGTAATAAGTTTGCCAAACATAAGTTAGTAAATAAGTTATTCTGTTTGAGAATCTGAATTTTGGATTTCATGTCAATTTCTATTTCTGGTAAAAATAGGAGTTTGGAGATGTATTGCTTCAGTTTTTTAATACTGAAACATTACTACCTTGGGGATCATGTGCCCTTTGTAAAGGTACATACTCTTTTTACTTGCTCTAGCTTGTACTCCCTCTGTCCCAAATTACTCGTTACACTTACCTTTGTACAAAGTTTTAGGTGATAAATGGTTGTTTTGGTTATCAATTGTTATTTTATTGAAAAATTAGATGTGATAGGAGTTAGTGAGGTATTTTTTTTAATTGAATGAGAGAGGGTGTGGGGACAAAAAGAAATTTAGTGGGAAAAGAGCGAGAAAATATAATAATTGTGGGGTCATTCCTAATTTAGAAGTGTAACAACTAATCTGGGACGGACGAAAAAGGAAAGTGTAACAACTAATCTGGGACGGGGGGAGTTTTACGTACTAAACTAATTAATGCAGTACCAATAGCAATACCAATTAGAATAGAAATGACACTAAAAATCTTTGTTGCTTGATTAAGTTACTCTTTGTCCTCCAATTATTAACTTATATATCTAATTAGTTTTTAATCCCTTGGGGGACCGAGTGCGTTAGCGCGTGGTCCAACAACTAGTAATTAGAAAAGTACGTGAACTCAACCCTTTTTTAACAGTCTCAAGTCACTAATTAGTCATTATTTTTATGAGTTACTAATCCTTATATGATACATTTATTAAAGCATACTCAAAGTATGTTATAATAATGTAAATGATCCATTTTTCTACTACCATGGACATCACTCAGGCCACCAATTAACTAGAATTACGTTTATAGTAAAAGACTATGTACATTAAAAGGTTATTTACAACCCTAAAGACCGCGTAATCATTACCTATAAATTAAACATAAATTCTTAATTTTAAGTGGTGTACAATAAATATTATAGATCAAAGTAACATTTATGTTGGGGGTGTTTATGGTCAAGATAAAGCTGATATTCTCAATGCAGTTTCTACTCCTGAAGGTTCCTTTCCCTTCAGATATTTGGGAGTTCCCCTCTCAACTAAGAAGCTGAAGTATACTCAATGTAGACCCTTAATTGAGAAGGTGTTGGCTAGAGCTAAAGTGTGGACTGTCAAGCATCTATCTTATGCAGGTAGGCTCCAGTTGGTTCAAACAATATTGCTGAGTTTACAATCCTTTTGGTGTCAGATTTTCATCTTGCCAAAGAAAGTGATCAAAGAAATTCAAGGGTATTGCAGGGTGTTCCTGTGGACAGGCAACACTGACCCTTCAAAAAAAGCTCTGGTTGCTTGGCACAAGCTTTGCTTGCCCAAAGTTGCTGGTGGTTTGAATCTGAAAGATATGTGCTGGTGGAACAAAGCAGCTGTTGCTAAACTCCTCTGGGCTATAACTTATAAGAAGGATAGACTTTGGTGTAAATGGGTTCATGCTTACTACATAAAGGGGAGGGATGTTGGGAGCACTCAATGGCCTGTTAACATGTCTTGGCCTTTGAGGACAATTCTGAACTCTCAGAGTTTAATAGATAGCATTGGAGGGTGGAGTGCAGTGAGTAAGGGAGGTGTCTTTTCCATCCAAATCATGTATCATCTGCTGATGGGGCCATGTGATAAAGTCAGCTGGAGGAGAATCATTTTCCATAATAAAGCTTCCCCAAAAAGTTTGTTTGTCTCTTGGCTTGCTGTTTTGGGAAGATTGCCTACACTGGATAGACTTCTCAAGTGGAAAATTGTGGACTCTAATGTGTGTCCTTTATGTTCTTGTATGCCAGAGTCTACTCAACATCTGTTTTTTGAGTGTAGCTACTCTGCTGCTATCTGGTCTTCAGTTCTTGCTTGTTTACAGTTTCACAGACCTGTTTCTCAGCTTGATAATGAAGTGGTGTTGATGACAAGAGCTGCCAAAAGAACTGGTGACAGATTCAAGTTGCTTCTGATGTTCTTTGCTGAATGTCTTTATGGAATATGGCTGCAAAGAAATGCAAAAGTCTACACTCATTCCTGCAGAAGTCCCCTTGATCTTCTTAGAGATATCAAATATCGAGTGGCCTGTAGAGCCACTGATCAGCAAAGAAACTTGCTCTTGATGTAAACTTGTAGCTTAGTTTCAGTTTAGGCCTTTTGGCTTGCTGTGGGTGTTGTTGTTTTGACCTTTGTTTCAGTTTTGGCCTTTGTGCTTTCTGTTGCTCTCAGTGGCTCAGTTGGTTTTGGAGCTTGTACTGTTTGTAAGCTAGTTTGCTAGCTTCCTCTTTGGTAATAATAATATATTATTTGCCAAAAAAAAAAAAATTAACTCAAAGTGCTTAAAAGTTATCCAGATATATGTAAAAGTTATCTAACTTTTAGTGATAAGTTTTTTTCATTTTTAATAAAAATTATTCTTGCAAAATCACTAGTAATGTATAAAAGTAACTAAAGAATAACCCTTTAAAATTTTTACCCATCATCTTTTTTTTTCATAATATAAAATTTAATAAAAACATATTAAAAGTTAAAAAAAAAAAAAAAACTAGTTAAAAATCATCCTGGTGTACAATAGATATTTATCGTACACCTTGTGCGTACAAAACCTTTAAATTTTCATTAATTTTAAATTTGTAAATTAAATATTCCATATCACTTCTAAACCTGTAAAATTTTTTTTTTTTTGACATAGGATAAAAAAAACATAAAAAATAAAAACAACAAGCTAATTAACCATCAAGCCTAACACCAAATGGTGAAATGAATTGAAACACCTCCTTTGCAGCCCATTTAGCCAGATCATGAGCAGACTGTATATCACCTCGGTCCACCTTTTTTATCATTCAACTTCTGAACCTGTACCTATTTCAAGAGTGTCGTTCACTGTCCAAGTAAGAAGAATACCAGGCTTTACTTTTCCCTGTAAGTAAGAGACCAAGGTAGCTGAGTCAGTGTGTACTGCTATGTTTGTCAATGAAGATTCCATTGCCCATTGTAACGCCCGCAGACAAGCCATAGATTCCACATGTAAAGCTGAATGCCCTACACCATAGTCACAACTTTCAATAATTCTTGTCCCAGCTGACTGTGGTTGTTGAAGTACCCAACCCCTTCTAGCTCTTGAGGTGACTTTGTTCCATGCTCCGTCAATATATATAACCTTATCAGGCATATAAGCATTAACCCTACCTATATTTGCAAAAAAAACCCTGGAGGGTAGGTTGGTGTGTGCTCTGGAGGATGTAAAAAACCCAAGTGTTCAATGTCTTTCTACCTATAGGTTGTGTTATGTTGTAAAGCTAACTTGAAATGGGTTTGAACTGTTTGAATGTCACTAATATCCGAACAGAAAACTCTTGCATTTTGCGTTACCCATAATGCCCACAAGATCCCTATAAAAGTAACTACTCGATCACTTTACTTGCCATCCTCGCTAATAAAAAGTTGGATATAGCTGAGAATCCATTGTTGAAGAGAATTATTCTCGTAAAAATTTGAGTGTATGCCTAACATACTACTCCTCCACATATCTTGAGCCAATTTGCAAAGGTGAAACAGGTGTTGCGCATCCTCGCAAAAGTCACTGCATAAGTCACAAGTTACATCTAAACTAATCCTTATCCGCTCCAGACTAGCTTTCACTGGGATCCCGTCAACCATTATCTTCCAAATAAAAAGCTTCCTTTTTGGAAGAATTTTAAGAGCCCATAATAACTTTAAAAAAGGTACAAACCTATTCTGCCTTATACCAAAAGTAGATTCCTGATCTATGAGACACTCTTGTAAAAAGGCAACCAGTTTTGTCTGTGAAATTCCCGTTAATGTATTTAGACCAATATAACTGGTCTGGAACTGAACCTGATGGAAGCTCAACTGACAAGATAGAATTTGCATTAACATTATCAAAGGAATTTCTAATTAGAGCCGCATTCCAACGATTTTCCGAAGCCTTAATAAAATGACTGATGCTCCACAACTTTGCATCTGCTAAACGAATATGGGAAGCAAAAACAGGTATCTTAGCATAAACCCAGTTATCCCTTCCATCTATGACATTGCTTCCATCTCCAATCTTCCAAGCACAACCTTGTAGTAATACATTTTCTTCTTGGCGAAGACCTCGCATACCCCACGAAGTACGACCTTGGCATCTATTAGGCTTACCTGTAGCTAAAGCGAATTTCCCCTTTGCATAGACTCTTGAAATAAAAGTTGAGGATTTTGATGCATTCTCCACACTTGTTTCATCCAGAAGGCTTTATTAAGTGTTGATAAATGACGAATACCCAAGCGTCCCATTCTTTGGGGTAGATGTAAAATATTACTACGAATCCAATGCATTCCTTGTTGTCCTTGTTTAGGCCGGAAGAAAGTAGCAATAATTGAATCTATTTTGTTTGCAATTGTCACAAGAATGTCCAAGCTCATCATAACATGAGAAACTGTAGCAACGATGACGGTATTAATTAAAACAAACTTTTGTACCTGTGATAGCAACATCCCATTCCATGAGGTTATCAAATCCGCAACCTTATCTATCAAGTAATTAAAATGTGAACGTTTAGAACCCATACAACCAATAGGTACACCCAAATGTTGCCCATATTGTGAAACTTGTGGCATTTGGAATATTGATTTGAAAAGTTGTTGCTGCGGTAGAGAAGTATTTGGACTGAACTTAATAAATGATTTAGCAAGATTAATCTGTTGACCTGAAATTCGACAGTAGCGATCTAGAATACCACCTACATTTGTGCTAGAGCTTTCTGTAGCTCGGAAAAAAATCATAGCATCATCAGCAAAGAACAAATGCGTGATCGTCGGAGCTTGCCTTGAAAGTTTAATCCCTTGGAATAACTTAATATCCCGACCTAACATTAGAATACGTCCTAGAATATCCATACAGAAGAGGAACAAGTACGAGGATAAAGGATCCCCTTGCCGTAAACCACACTTACTTCTGAAAGGAAGCGAAGTTTCCCCATTAATAAGAACCTTAAAAGAACGGTTTTTTCATGAAATGCCCCTTAGGTTTGCAAAAACGCACCAAATACCCTCGCGTCTTTTGAATCACATAATATACCCCTATTTTTTCGTATTGTTCATGAGATACACTTGGAGTTAACGGACGTTAGTCCGCCGTTAGTTACGTTTTACCATTTTGCCCTTAATTTGGGTTTGGCACGATTTACCTATAATTGTTTTACAGAAATTCAAAAAAAAAATCTCATCTTCTTTTCTTTCTCTCTCCTCTCCCCTGTTCTTCCTCCTCCTTGAATGCTACTGGAACCCTAAAAAATCTGGGTAGATCTACAAGAATTGCAACTTTAGACATAAACTCACACTTTCTATCTCCTACTTTTTTGTTGCAAGGGTTATCTTTGCAGCCAAAAATCGACATACACGCACGTTTTTCCGATGGCTACGTCGCCGTCGGAGATTTCGCCGTTGATTTCGGCAGATGACGTTGTTGCGCCGCCAGCGCCTCCTTCGGGAACAACAGCCGCCATACCGCCTGGACCTCCAGCGGTTGTTTCACCGGTGGGCGTGAGTTCTGTTTCGTCGCTGCCGACTTCGGGGATGTCGAAGGATACATCGACTGCTTAATTCGGTGGTTGGAATTGGGCTTGGAGGGTTAATTGTTATGATTGCTGTGGGCATTTTTGTCTTTTCTATAAGCGGAGGAAGCGGAAGCAGGCGGAGGAAGATCAGTTATTAATGGCTGCTCTGACTAATTAATTAGAAATATCTGATTAGGTATTTGTTTGTATTAATTATTCATTAATTGGTTGCTTGAACTTGTACGTTGAAGGAATTTGAATGTGGGTAAAGGGAGTAGTGTGATCCAGTTTATTCATTTTTAGATCGATCATTAACTTTCTCTAGACTGATTAGTCATTTTCAAGGTGAAAATTCAATCTCCAGTATTGTTTTTCTTTTTCTGGAGTAGCAAAAATAGTAATACGATTTCATTCTGTTCATTCCAGTACTAGCTAGTCTGTTCCTTGGGTATGTCTTCTTAATTAACGAGTGCAATGTGATGTATGATAGCAACCAATTACTTACACAGCTCTTTGATCTTGTGACGATATGTCATGAGCTATGTACGAGCTATATGATACAGATTGATCAAACTTGATTATACATCTTCTGATTCCTCTGTATTTTGCCTTATCGATGAAGTTAATTTATCTAAACCAAACAATTAATGTCAATGATCTATGCTAAAACAAAATAGTTTTCATTGCTTCTATCACTTGCATTGTCCTTCCCATATGCTTCCTGTTGTTAGGGTCCAGGGGAAGTTAGTTTCTAACACATAGACAACAAAGGAGTGACCTTGATAACATATTTATGATGCCTACCAGCATAGTGTTGCATCACATACCCAATCTTTCTTTGTTGTTCCAGGTTACCAACAAGGATCCTCATTTATCATATTAGGGCAATAAAAATTGTCTTACCAAGTGAGAAATATGCAAGTGAAGTGAACGACTATATTTTGATTCCTAGGTGTAATAAAACTAGCCGTTAGATTCAATTCCTGCAATTTGGGTATTTGGTGCAAATAAGTTTACAAATAGGTGTATATTGTGCAATAAGTTTAAAAATAGGGGCATTTGGTGAATTATAAACATGACTTAACGGAGGACTAAAGGAAGGTTGGTTTAGGGGTATTTAGTGCAAACTTGGAAAAAAATAGGGGTATATTATGTGATTCAAAAAACGCGAGGGTATTTGGTGCGTTTTTGCAAACCTCAGGGGCATTTCATGAAAAATCCGTTAAAAGAAACTGTAGAAATGCACTGGTATATCAAATGAATCCACATAGAAGGAAAACCATAGGCTTTAAGAACACGCAACAGAAAACCCTAGTGTATTCGATCATAGGCTTTGCTCATGTCAATCTTCATTGCAGCCAAATTTGGACCATTAACTTTCCTTCCATTCAGAAAATGTAGAATATCGTGGCTCATTAATATATTATCACTCATATAACATCCAGGAATAAAGGCATGTTGTGGTTCATCAATGAGGGCATTGAGATTGACCTTTAAACGATTAACAGACATTTTGACGCACACTTGTAAACAGTGTTGCATAGCCTAATAGGGCGAAGATGATTTACCTCTTCCGGAGAGGCAATCTTCATAATCATAACCAACAACGAATGATTCCATTCTTTTAATAAGGAACCAGTCCTGAAAAAGCTTTGAATTCTTTCAATAACATAATTACCCATTATTTGCCAATGTTTCTTGAAACATTCAACATACATTCCATCTGATCCAGGAGATTTAGAACCATTCATATCAAACATCGCTTTGGTAATTTCCAAAGATGAAAATTTTTATATAAAGCCTAGAAATTTCATTAGTTGAGAGCTGAGGAAGATCCAATTCTCGTATAACATAATCCACTTCGTCGTAATCAATATCCGAACCATCAAATTTGAAAACTAATTTAAGATTGCCAACCACTAATTGCTGAACATTGTCCTAACCTTCCTTAAAAGTTCCTTGGCCATCTTTCAAACGCAAAAATTCATTTCTTTTTTGTCTCTTCTTAACCTTAGAAAAAAGCAATTTTGAAGGACAATCACCACATCTTACCCAATTTCCCTTCATTCTTTGAGACCAATATTGATAGCTTAATTTCGCTTGTTCAACTGACTGTTGAATAAGAGAATTGTAGTGGTTATCCCTCTGTGTAGTATCAACTTGAAGCCCCTCCAGAGCAAGCCTATTTGAAAATTGATGCCAGTTGATACCCCATAATTTTTTATTTTGCAAACACCATTTGCGCAAAACATTACGAATAGAATCCATCCTACGGGATAAAGAGTACATTGTTGAACCCCAAATATGAAGATTTCAGACATCCTGAATTGAGTTTTTGACCTCGTGAAAAGAGAGACACCAATTTTCTACTTGATAAGGGCAATTTCTTGTAAAAGTTGGTTCCTCATCAATTTGTAATATAATGGCAGAATGGTTAGAAACTAGAATTGGTGGATTGATAATTCTCGTGTCTGGGAATTTTGTGAACCATTAATCTTTCATATATGATCGATCCAATCTTTCCATTATTAGAGAAGATGACTCTCTTTTGTTCATCCAAGTGAAAGGGGCTCCGAAAAAGTTACCTCGGATAAATTAGACGCTAATCTCCATTGTAAAAACATATCCCATCCTCTAATTACCGAAGAACCTCCTAACTTATCAGAATAATGCTCTACTTGATTAAAATCTCCAATTAAGAAACAAGTAGGGGATGTAATTAAAAGAGTCAAAATTTGATTCTAAACTACTTCCATATCCTTTACTTTAGGAGCACCATAAACAAACATGACTTCCCAAGTATTTCCATTAGGTTCTGATATTTTACAAAGTATAATATTTGATGAGACAAAGAGACAACTAACACCAAAGGAAGTCAAACAAAAAACTACTAAACCACCACTAGATCCTACACTATATATATCAAAAACAAAAGTAGGGTAACAACCCCCTAACAAACTTGATACATTAGTAAGTGAAGTCTTAGTTTTTGAAACAAACAAAAATATTGGCAAAAAGGTTTTAACCAACCAAGTAGCGTAGGGCCGAATTAACGAACTAGGATTAAAAAACACCTCTACAGTTCCACGAGATAACTTCATTCAACACTCAAGAGCTATGAGAGGCCATATGGCGAACCTGATTTGGATGATGGTGAAGATTTGTTGCTAGAAAAACCTGGAGTTAAACCAGAACTTGAAATACTTTTGTGAGAAGTGAAGTCTTCTGCAAATAAACCAAGGAAACCAGAGTAATTTTTAGCCGATTACCAGCTGAAAGATATCATAATCATAACCATGCTTCTTTTCCCTTTCTAATGATAAACTTTCCCCCTTAACTACATCCACTGAATCACTAGTACCAGAATGAGCTTTTAATTTTTTTGAAACTGAGGACACATTAGAATCATGACTACGCTTCTGACCATGCTCCTTAAAGCCTTAGTACCACTGAGAAAATCACGATGCAACATATTTGTAAGCAGATTAACAAAACCTTAATCAAGAGATGCTACTGTTATAATATCATCATAGCTCTTATATCTCATTTGAGAACAACTGGACCCCAAATAACCAAGTTGAGGCACAAGGTCGTATGATCTTGAACGTGTGAAAGAAAAAGGTTTTTTGCGTTTATTTGACACATTAGCACATACAGGCTGCAGTAGCATCTCGTACCCCTATATGTTCCTTTGTTGACAGAAATTCAGGAACTTGAGGAGTAGAAGGGCTTGTTGAGAAGAGTTGGTGCATAGGATCTCTAAAAGTGAAGATAGCAATCTGACATCATCAAAGCTTTTATGTCTCTTTTGAGTCCAAGAGCAACCCAAATAGCCTATCTGAGGCATAATATCATAGGATCTCAAACGCACAAAATTTTATGGGTTTTTCCGTTTATTTGACACAAATTCAGCAATAAACCATAGCTGAATAAGCTGGCAGCGCTACATGTACTTCATTTTCTTCGCCTCATTCTCGGCCGCTATGATATTCCGATAGGTTGAGGACTGAATCTCATGAACTGAAGGAGTTGAAGGATCTGAAGACAATCCATTAAGAACATTTCTAACATTTGAGATTCCTAAAATTTTTAAACTGGGAGGTGGCGGAACAGCAGAAGAACGTTTCACAAATGAATCTGAAAACCCTCGAGATGGAATATAAGTCTTTGCACGATATGAAATTCCAAAATTCCCACCAGAATAAGCTTCAAAATATCCCAATTCATCATTACTTTGTTGAGAAACATTCAAAACCAAATAAGCAGAACCAAGCAAACCGAGCGGAGCAACATGTATAGTTGTAAAAACATTATCCCTAAGCACTTGTGGTTTGCCTTCAACGAACACACCAAAATTTTACGAACTAAGTTCGACAGAAACAACCTGATCAGGCTGGAAAGTAGTAGTAACCTGTTGAACTGAATGAGATGGCTCTCCCACTTCGACAGTGGACCTAAATTCAGTAAGATTCTCTCTGAAATGGCCACCTAGGTCAGCCTCATAAAGGTTGATGTCACTGCTATTACTACTCATAGAAGGAGCTTGCATATGAAAGCTTGGATTAAAGTGTTGTTGTTGGGAAGGATAATACGCCTGGTATGGATCACCAAGAAAAGTAGTGAGAGGTGTTGTGTGCCTATGCACATTAAAACGAAATGGATGATCATAATTCTCAGGAGGGTCTGATTCTTCATTCATTAACACATTATTTCCTAACTCAGTTCCATGGTCTTCTTCAGTTGAATTTTCTTTTGCACTAGAATAATTTTCAGAGCCAAAACTACCAATTAATGCATCTACAGAGTTATCAGACACAACTTGAAAATATTCATCCTCAAGAGGACCATTCTAAGCCTCCCCAAGTTCATCTCATTTCACCCAGCATTAACCTTATTGTGACCAAGATCATGAGGAAGATTAACATCTCCATTCTGATAAACTACATTCTGCAAATCACCCCCACCTCTATCATTATTATCATTCGAAGAGTTACCACTATCTTGATTATCATCACCCACATCGGGCTCTCTTCCATCATCCTCATTTCATTCCTTAACTCCGCATCTAACCCAAGAAATAACAAATTGACTCGGACATTCCTATACCTATATCTATCAGGTTGACTTTCTATCATGCTTGAATACAATGGAGTTTCCATAGGACCATGAATGACAGTTAAACCAGCAGATTCAAATTCCTCCATTCTATCAGTTCTTAAACGAAAAGCATGATATGATGTGTAATCACAATTTCACATATAGTGCCCCACTAAACCACATTTCTTACAAAACTTATAAACCCCCTCATAGCAAAAAAATACATCCACACAAGCTGACCCCCAGGAACAAGAACAAAACAACCAAGAATTAATGGCTTTGATAACTCTAATTAACCATACATTTGCTCTGAATTCTGGGATCGAGGGAAGAACTTCACCATCCTGCTCCATCATCTCTACATACCCAATAAGGTTAAATCATTTCAATGCCCATTCTGGTCTAGCAACCCAAGAGGTAGCCCAACAACTCGTATCCATACCCAGGCTTTGCTGAAATCAATGTTGGGCAGAATGGTACCCACACTTCCTCTGCGAAAAGTAATGACTCTACCGTCAATTATGGTAGAATGAAGCTCAACTAGGGCTTCGAGGTCAGCTTGATGAGAACATACAAAAACACAGAACTCTCCTGTAAACTGTTATATTTTCTCTTTTCAACCATCGAGAATCCACCATATGTTGAACCATGGATTGACTAGGAGGATTGGAATCAAAGAAATGACCCACAACCGACTTATCCTAATTAATTTCCCCCATATTAAACTCGTGAGGAGGGTGAACACGAGGACCCGTCCTATAGGTCTGCCAAGGATGTACTTGATTCATGAAGGAACAAACAAAAAGATACTTTCGAGAGTAATTTTTACTAAATTTAGAAATTAAAGAAACGCTTGTTTAAATAATAGAGAAGAGAATAAAGAAGGGTAGATTGATGGAGACAGAGAAGGAGAAAAGCCAGAGAAGAGTATCCAAGAGAAGAAGGAAACTGAGGAGAGGGATGTAAAATGTTTATTTAAAAGTTACTGGGAAAAAGACAAGTGTTTAAGATTTGGTAAAAGATTAACAAGTAACTAGGGTTTTAGGAAGACAGATGTCCAAAAAGAAATTAAATCATGCAAATTAGGTGTTTAACCAAGAATTAAAGAAAGGATTTCTTATTTGATGACAGAAAAAGCTAGAAGATTATTGTCTTTTTTTTTTACATTAGCTTAATTTGCATAAATAAAGAAAGTTTACATATTACAACTTACTAAAACTAAAACAACCTAAACTATTAGGGTCATTAAAACCCCTTAAATAGTTTACACACCGAACTACCAACAAAATATTATAAACTTAAGGAATAGCATGATCTTCATACGTACATCAACCCTTGATTGTTGCCATGAATCTGTTTACCACGCCATACATAGGTCAACTGGCCGTAGACATTGTTGCTATTTATTTCCTTATTGAAGATTGAATTGCAACGGAATTGACAAACATTGGGAGAAACCTCTGAAAACCTATGGAGCTTGGAAACCAAAGAAAAGAGAGAAAGAAAAGTAATACTCCGAGATGGTTGCAAACGACTTGTGATTTCCTCACAAGCCCAAAGAGTCACTAAAAGTAACTCAAAAAGCATGCTATAAACCCCCGAAAGGGAAGCAGCGCTAAGATAAAAGTTTTTTAAAGCAATGAGAGTCAATCTCATTGCTAACCTAAAATGAGAATTAACATTTGTTAACCTCATCGAGCAACACACAACCAAGACTCTCGAACAATAAAACCCCCTTCCAAACATACCTCTTTCCCCTGACACAAACACATAACCATTACCTCCAAGACTCATAAAAGTGGAAACCTCCCTGTACCAAAGGACAACTCCCCACTCTACAATTACAACAAACTTCCAACATTGTACATCCCACATAGGATGTCCAATTAAACACTGCACTTCCGAAAACCAAAGCAAAATTCCACAAGCAACAACCTTATATGGGAAATTTTCGACATTAAAGAAGAAAAAACATACTACCCACAAGACACTAAACAACTTCAACCTGGCTAATTAAAACAACTAACCAAAACTAATAGGGAAGACTAACTAATGATAAACCAAGCACCAAGAACCAGAGATAGAAAAAGGGGAAAGGAAACCACTTACAAGTCCCTCAAATTCAGCTACGTGGACACCAAAAACAGAAGCCCCAACCTAGCCTTTACCTTTACCGTCGATTCTCCTTTACCGGATACCTTCCGACGGCGGAGGCAAGATTGGCTTTTGATTACTTATTGCTGAATTCCCCTTAATCAAGAACTGATACCTTTAGATTTGAAGATCAACAAAATCCCCAATTCGAAACCTAACCCTAATCCAAGCTTTACCTTTACCAACGAGTGTCACAACCTTGAACACTACGCCGCGGCGATTAGACAAGGCTTGGGAAATCAGATCTGAAACAACACCTCTCCGATGAAACCCCGGTGAGTATATAAAACTTCCCCGACTAACCTTTCGTAGCCGATTAACCAGAAAAAACAAAAGATACTACTTACTACACTAACTCCGGTGAGAAGAGCGGCACACTAAGCGGAGGGAGAAGCGTTCACCGGCGAAAATTTGGCTTCGTCTTTCTCTTTTCTCCCGGTTGAACCACCACTGAAAAGAGTGGAGGTTACTATCTATGGCGGGGCAAGCTTGCAGGCAGCCTTGAGGTCCGGCCACCAGCGAGCCTGCGGCGGTGGCGGCTAGGGTTTTGGTTTTTGTGGGTTCCTTTCTTTGAGAGGAAAACTAGAGAGAGAAAGATTTTTGACAACTGGACTTGCAAATCATTAGTAACCAGAAGATTATTGGAATGTAAAAGAAATATGAAGAAAACTAAAGAATTCTCACGAAAATTGAAGAACATATGAGTAAACCCTAATAGCCTAGGGAGGATTTCACTCTCTTTTCTTTGAGAGGTTTTGGAGCTTCTTGGTTAATTTTGAGCTTCTTTGCTTTGCTTAAACCTGTAAATTAAATATTCCATAACACTTCTAAATTTTCAAGGAAAATTTGGAAAAAAGATCTAAATTTTGACCGATCTACCAAAAACAGTACTACATTTACATAATCCAAGAATAATCAAAGTTTAAAGGGTATCTCTCATGAAGGATCCTTGACATGTTGTTAACCAAATTTATAAGTAAATATGATAAAATGTCTCACTCTAATTAGTTGAAGTTCGTTAATTTTTATTTTAACTACTGCAATTTAAATTTTAATTATAATTTTACTTTTCTTTTTTAGGGAATTTTAATTTAAGTTTGTTGAAACACCTTCTCTTACTCCCGTATTACATGGTTGTTGTTGCCATCCTCCCCTCTTCCATGGAAGACTCTCCTGCCCTAGTCTCCTCCCATAGATGTGCCACCGTCCACCGCCTCTATCTCATCTCAAATCTCACATTTCTCTCCCCCCCTTCTCCGCCCCTTTCTCTCTCTTTTGAATGCCACCACCAACCATGAATTGAATACCAGCTTATTGCGAGTGCTTATGCTGGAATTGGTGTTATTTTTTTAATTGAGTATTTGTGTTTGATTTGTATTTGGATGGTTTTAATTGGGTTGAATTTTTTTAATGGAGTTCAGTTTCTGGTAGAAAACTATAAGTCTAGAAGGTATGTGGTGGGTAAGAGGTAAAATGTGGTGGAGGGAGAGAGAAATTGAGGTTGTTAAAGTATACACCCGGGAGGTGGTGTCCGTGTTTTGGCTATAGGCAGAGAAGCCTTTCTCGGCGATGTTGAGGACAAGGTTTCTGGCATATATTTACGTGAGGCTGGTGATTTTGATTGAATTGGGGAGTTGCAAACTTGCAACTACCATTGTTGGAGGGGAGACAGTGCAAGCCTTTGAGATGATAGAGAAGGTCGTAAGATCCACGTGGCTGGGTCAGGGTCACAAGGTAGAGGTTGGAGATTGAATAATTTCATGTGATATTCCAGTAGGAACACACACAAGAGGGGGGGTGAATTGTAATTGGAACTTTGTGAAAGTTTCTTGCGAAACTTAGAAATAATAAAGGAACTGAGAATTAGCAAAGCAAAAGCAACAATTTAGAAAACAAGAGAATTCCTTTATATTATAGTAATACCTCGATTACAATAACTCTCCAACTCGAGTTTCTCTCAAACTCGAGTTCCTCTCAAGCTCGAGTTCCTCACAGTAACCTATTTAGATTACAACTCACTTTTCTTCTCTTTCTCTTAGACATAAACTCTATGTCTTTACAGGATAACTCTATCCTTTCTAATCTGAAATACAATTTTAGTTTTGAGAACCCTAGATATTAATAAGCTTAAGTATATATAAAGAACTTTAGGAACTTGGATTAAACTAGGACACAAACTCGTTTTTAGAAAACCTCTTTAAAACGTTTTAGGAATGCAAAGATCTTGGAATGTTTGTGTATTTTTCCAGAAAACGTTGTGGCCTTATATAGAGTTTTGTCCTTAGGGTTTGTTCCCTTCAAAAACTCAACTACAAACTAACTGCCACTTTGTTTGTCACGTCCCTAGACTTGAGGAACAAGGGAAGACCACTTCCCACTCAACTTCCTCAATTACTGAACGTGTTTAAGACCAAGTCAATCACCCTTGTTTTCTTAAAAAAAATTTATTTATTTTATCAAAATATTTAGGAGAAGTTTTAGGAAATTTAAAACATTTTTTATTTAATAAACAAGATATAGTAAGAATCTGATTTAAACGCAAAGAGATATTTTATTTAAAACAATTTCCTTAAAACTGTATTGCTAGATATTTTGATAAAAACAACCAAGTATTCCAAGTTCCTCTAGTTCCTTATATATCACCTAGCATACTAATATTTTTACATAAACTCTAAGTAAAGTAGACTATCTAGACATATATGTCTTCCCTTTGGTGAGGCATTCAACTCTGAAGCTTCACTTGTTCCTGCTCTGGAACATTGATGAGTTCCTCTTATGTTCACAGAGGAACTCAGAACTATGAATCTGTAGCTTTTCCTGTGTGTGTGAAAAACACTCGATTTGTAATAGGTGTTGCTCTTGACTTTGGTGACTTTGAAACTACTGCTCTTACTGCTTCCAACTCAGGAACTCTAGTAGCTGTTCCAAGTGCATATCAGGAACTTCAGTAGCTGATCCAAGTTCCTATCCTAATAGGAACTCAGGCACTTACCTGTCTATATTCATTAGCAAAATCAATCAGGAAGTTTGCAATGTGTGTGTCATCAACCAAAACCTAGGAACAATAATATTCCCCCTTTTTGGTGATGACAACACATGCAAACTTTTTAGAACATGAGATTAAACATAAACAAGAACAGATGCAGACTTCAATTAAGTAGAAAAAAACTTAAAAAATAATAAAAAAAAAAAACTTACAAAGAGTACACAAGATGGTGAGTCAGGAACTAGGATTGATTTCACATTGGAAGTTTTCACCTTGACTTCCCCCTGTTGACATTAACAAAAAGCATAGCACGAAATATAGCCATTCCAAACACAGTGCCCCACGATCAATATTTGGCAAGTTAAGCTAGCCTCAAAGTGTTGGACCAACTCAAACAACAATAAGGAGGCAAGCAGCAATGATCAAACCAGGAAAAAAAGATACTATTTAAGAAAGCCAAGTCAAGATGGAACAAGTGCAAATTTAAATTATACAAACCACAAAAGAAAGACAAAAAGAAATTGTTCCATGGCAAAAGAAATTATAGCATAGGAGAGTTTTAGGCTTAGGATGGGGAACCAGAACCAGCTGTTTCTTCGACCACTGTTTCCTCAAAGGATTCCAGGTTGTTAATCTTGGAGAGAATGGTGGCTCAAGTATCATTGGCTTCAATTGAGTAGTGTTGGAGATTGGCTTGGAGGGTTTTGACACTGTCAACCAAGGCACCAATGTGAGCTTGCATCAGACTGATTCTGTGGTCTGTTCCTTCCTGCAGTTCCACCAAACGAGCAACTTTAGCCTTGTGTTACAATATCTGGTCATCTTTGGTGTTCCAGGCACCACCATGATCTGGAACAGGTTCCTGTTCAGATGGAACACGACGAGATTTGGACTTCCTAGAGGTTTTAGGTGCCCTGTTCCTTGGCACAGCAGCTTTAGGAAGTTCCTCCTGCTTGATAGGAACATCATCCTCTTCTATGGTTATTTCCTTTACCTCCCCTTCCTCATTAATCTCCATAAAAACTGGACCTCTCTTCTTGTTTTCCTGCATAGCCACCCTCATGCTTTTCCGTTTCCCTTGGGATCCCACACTTTTTCTTTTTCCTTTAGGAACTCGAGACAGAGTCACCTTTAAGTGATCGAGTTCCTCATCCTCTTCCTCTTTAAATTCAGTGCCCTCCTTATCTTCCTCATCCTTTTACTCTTCTTTGCCAGCCCTAATGACTTTACCCTGAACAACTTTAAGGTTTAACAGACTTAACATCTCTAATTGTAGGATTTGGGTTGATTTTAGGGGGATTACATAGTAGGGGCTAAGATCGACTAAGAAACTTTTGAAGATTTCAGTGAGAAGGGAAGAGTATGGGATTTTGTATTTGGGGATGCAGGTGGAGAGATGTTTGATCATGATTGCTGGGAAATTTATAGGGATTTTTCTTTCGAGGCAATACATGAGGCATGCATCAAATAGGCTATGTTTCTCTTTTGAGTTCGAGGAACTACACCTCTCCACACAATGTTGAATAACAATTTTTGGAGGGGAGAGAAACAATTTTGTTGAGTGGAGGTGGAAACTTTGGAATCTCCTCCGATTGAACCAACAATATCATCTTCATCTACATTTTCAATTGTTACCTTAATTTGGCCTTTCAACCACATATCAAATCCCCTATTGGGAGTACCAAACGGCTGTTCCAAATATGCAGCATCAAATTCAATACGTGTTCCATTCACCTTACTGGAACACACATTCTCAACACAAGTAAATTTTTTGCAAAATTCTTTCATGGCTTCTGGAATTAGAGGTGATTTAGCATAAGTACTCAACAAACTTACCCACTTTTGGTGCTCAAGGATCTCCATCAGTTCTTGAAATTTTGAAGCTTCGCACCATGTGGAATTGATTGCGAATCCTTCAACCAGATTGTTATATTTTGCAGAGAGTTTCTTGGAACTCCTTCCTTCCCCTTGAGATTGAGCACTCTCCTGTGGTTCCTCTATTTCCTCGAGCTGGTCATCGGAAACTTCTACTCGGCGTTTCTATGATTTTTGTGTGGAGGATCTAGGGTTTGAGATTGGGATTTTCATTTCAATATCAATGTCAATTTGTTCCCCCTGAGTAATGGCAAGGATGGGGCTGTGAGATCGGAGGGGAATTGGTGATTGCATGGGTGAAGTATCCATGGGAACTGGAGAGGATGGGTTTCTTTTTCGTTTGAGGGAAGAGAGATCGGTGTTGTTGCTGGTGAGAACCATGGTGGAGAGTTTTTATAGGTGGGTGGAGTGGTGGTGTCAGTGGAGAGAGCGTGTGAGAGTGGAAGAAAGGGGGTTGTATGGGTTGAATGCGGGAAGTGAAGTGTTGTGGGCAAAATTACCATGCCAACTTGTACCAACAAAGATACAACACGTGGCACGTATTATGCCCCGTAAGCAAATCATACGCCTTTTTATCTGGAGTGTAGGTACTTATCTAAGTATCTACGGAGTATACGTATTTATATTCATATACGGATAAATGTATGTATTCATGTCCATACATAAGTGGCATACATGGCAAATACCTTATGATGGCACAAAAGCCCAAAAAGCCTACTTATGTCCTAAAAGGCCAATAACTGCAAAAGGGAAAGGACACTTGTCCTCTCCTCCTACCTCAGCCAATCATATGAGGGAATATTAGATCATTCTCCCCAAAACCTAGTACTATATAAAGCCTCATTTCCAAAGAAAAAAGGGTTACAATCACAACACAATCAGATATATTAATTGCTCTGCCTTCTCTCTACTTTCTCTCTCTACAAACACATACTTACTTAAGCATTGGAGGGAATATTCCGAGAGGAATATTCTTGTTTTGCAGGTCGGAGCGAAGATCGTATCACAGGCTACCGGAAACCTCCAAGTCATCAGCTTACCGGAAAAACCTCACAACATTTGGCGCCGTCTGTGGGGAGGTACGGTAGCATGGAAGATCAACGGCAAGACAATGATACTGGGCGGCCTATTCAAGTGGAGCGGCCACCCCTGGAAAGGGAAATGCCGACTGAGCAGTAGCAGACGCCAGCTCTAAGAATCACAGGAGATGCCGCTCGGGTTTTTGCAGCAGGGCACACACCTCGTCATGCTGCCGAGGTAGAGGTGCTCAGTGAGGAGGACGACCAGGCCAACCGCACACCCCCTGGGGGACACCTGGATCGTCAGGCAGATACAGTAATGGAAGAGAACCCTGACATGCCCGTGTCTGTGGGCGCCCTACGAGCTATCTTGGCCGAGTTTCAAGCTGATATGGGCAAGACAGTTAACGCTGAGGTACAAAAGAGCATGCTGATTTACACACCAGAGCGCCTGCCAATCACGAGAGGCCGGCCGATAATAGACCATCACTTTCTCCGCGTCCCCCGAATGTCTGGACCAGGCAGACCGGGGAGGACGTCAGGAGGCGGTTGCCAGAGAACCAAGCCAATCAGACCCTGTCTAACCTGCCGCGCCGACTGCCTCAGCGGCTGGTCGGAGAAACGTCTCGAGGACGTGAGCAGCCACACGCGGAGAAGGTACCTGATTCTTAATCTGAACTTTCTGATACTGGGTCAACCCCTGTCATGCCAGATAGACCTCTGCCAAACCCAACTTACACGCGATTGAGTCAAGCGCGCCCACGGGCCACCCGACCAAGTCTTCAAACTCGCCGTCGTGAGTCCTCTCGGCGGGATCCATACTCAAGGTACCAGGATCCTGTGTATCACATTCAAGAGGGAGTGTCCAACATGGCCCTAGGACATTACACCCCTTTTGCAGATAATATCTTGAGAGCACCGAAGGAACCTAAGGTTAAGCCGCCCAACATTGACGCCTATGATGGAACTACAGATCCAAACATGCATCTCTTAGTTTACCGGCATCATATGTATGTTCAAGGAACAACCGACTCAACTTGGTGTAAGTATTTCCCGGGTACGCTGAAAGGAGTAGCGTCTAAGTGGTTTGAGAGGCTTCCGGCTGGAACCATTCGTTCTTTTTCTGAGCTCGAGCTATTATTTTCCACTCAGTTCATGGCTCACAAAGAATAAAAGAAGACGAGCATGCATCTGAGTCGAATCCAGCAAGGCAAAGATGAGTCTCTGTGAAAAGATTCAACTTAGAAGCAGGGCAAATCCCAGATTTGCAGGATGGGGTTACATTTGATAACTTTATTAGGGGTCTTAAGAAAGGCTCATTCAAGTTTGACTTGGCAAAGAAAAGTGTGCGAACCATGGAAGAGGTACTAGATGAGGCCGAGGCCTTTATCCACGCAACAGAAATTTGCAGCGTCCCAAAAGAACCTCGGGGAAGTGATATAGCTGAGCCGGAAACTAAGAAAGAAAAATTTGAGAAGAAGAGTTGGCCTAATGGGACTTGGGCTATTACAAAAGAATCAGACAGGGCTTCCGGGGCGGCAGGTCAGAAGAGGTCCAGAACGTATGACCGGGAGCGATTTGAGTATAACACAGACATGTACACAATCCTGATGGACGTTGGGTCCAAGTATGAGATTGATCGGCCATTTCCCATGAAGTCGCCGCCAGAAAGTAGGGACCCCAAGATGTATTATCACTTTCATAGTGACATTGGACATGACACCAAAGAGTGTAAGAGCCTGAAAAGGGCACTGGACGGCCTAGCCGCTAAGGGATTCCTAAAGAGTTATATGAGCAGGAACACTGGAGGTTCTGGAAAACAGTTCTACAAAAAGAACAAATCACCTCCCTCGGAAGAGGATGGAAACCGTACTGATCCAGAGTTTGTGGCCGTCATATCAGGAGGGTTGGCCGCCGGAGGTCCAACCATGTGAGGTCAGAAAGATTATGCCAAGCGGCTGGGGCAAGTGATGTTGTCAGGAAAGGCCACAGCCGACCCATTCCCAAAAGTAGAGATTGGCGAGGCCGACCGTGGAAAAATAGCCACCCCACATGACGATCCATTGGTAATCGAGTTGAAGGTCGCCAATCGAAGGTTAGGCGTATCCTGGTGAAGGAAATAATGCCCTTGGTCCAAGTATGCATTCAATGTTAAGTCTAATAAATGCGGTTCAGTATTAATTAACAAGTTAATAATTCAGTGAGATCAAGTGAGCTGAATGCCTAGCTAGAGGCCGCTTCAGTTCAAGTGGAATTAATGATATTAATCCACAGCTTGACTGAACCCGTAGGGTCACACAAATAGTACGTAAACGGATCAAGTATTTAATGGCATTAAATACTCCAACTATGGATATTCGGAATCGACGGATCTTGGTTTCAGTGGGAGCTGAGATCGTCACAGGCAAGAAATGAATACTCCGGAAACGATGATATTGCCGGAAACGGAAATATGGATCGTATCGGAAATATAAATATTATCCAAGTCGTAGATGTTGCCGGAAACGGAAACAGGGTACGTATCGGGAAATATTATCGGAAATGGAAATATTGCCGGAATCGGAAATATTGCCGGAAACGGAAATATTGTCAGAATCGGAAATATTATCGGAATCGGAAAATAATTCCGGAAACGGAAATATTAAATATTTGTTCGAAACGGAAATTAATTCCGGAATCGAAAATATTAAATATTGTTCGTATCGGAAATATATTCCGGAATCGGGAATTTAATCGGAAGCGTATCGTACGAATAAGCATCGGACGAGGCCTGCCGGACGAGGGCCCAGCACGAAGCCAGGCCATCGCCCAGCAAGCCAAGCGCGCCACATGAACAGCCAAGGCCACGCCAGGCCCAGCGCAAGGCCAGGCCCAGCAGGCCGTGGCAGCGCGCAGCTGCGAGCAGTGGGCTGCGAGCATTGCTGCAGCTCGCGTGGGCTTGTAGCTCGCGTGGGTCGTGCGGCCGTGTGGGCTGTGCGCGGGCATTGCCTGCACGCTTGCGGGTCATGCTCGCGTAAGTGTTTGTGTTCGCATACGAAACCTAAAACGTGCAGAATTCGTTTAATAATTAAATTCCTAATTCTATTTGATAAATTAATTAAATAAGAGTTTTATTATAATTTTAATTTAATTAATTCGTATCCTAATAGGATTCCAATTCTCTTTCCATACCCCTATAAATATGTGGCCTGGGTTCACAATTTATAACGAGTTATTCAAGTATTCAAAGTGAGTTTTTGAGAGAAAAATTCAGGTACACATCTTGCTCAAAAGTGCCGAAAATTTATAGTACCTTAGGGGCGATTCTAGTTGGTCAATCTTAAGGCGGATCCGGACGTGCTGTGGACTATCTACGGAGGGAGGACACTTGGAGTCCTAAAGACTTGTTCTTGTTCGGTTCGGGCGCAGCTAGGGAAGGCACGCAACAAAGAGTATGCATCTAAACTATGCTAAATGATTATGTGTAAATAATATGTATACCTGGCTTAATGGTTGTTTCCGCATGATTTATGAATTGTCATATGTATCATAACCTCACAGTGGTATCACGAGCCTCTTATTATTTTCATAATCTAAATTGCATGAACATGGTTAAATATTACAAATTTGCAAGAATTAAAAGGGGTGATTAATTTTCGTAATTGTTAATTAATTGCAAATTGCGTTTATTTAATTATACGTACGCAGTTTTTCGGCAGTTTCTTCGTTACTCATCCAAATCGAGTGATTTTTGTGTCAATTCCGCATGTAAAAGGCATTCTAAAATTTTAAATACGAAGCCTAACTATGACTTTTCGAAGGTTTTAGTTTTTCGAATGCAAAATTTCGTAAATTTAAGATGTTAAATTAAATATTTGCGATTCTTGTTGATAAATCTTGAATTTTTGATTGACCTACTGTATATGTTTAACAAGTTTGAATGCCTAGCCTTGTTAATTATGCAATCTAATTTGTAATTATGATTAATTAGTTGAAAATTAGAATAATTTAGAATTAATTTGATTTTCATAATTAATTATAATTTAATTAGAAACCTATGATTAAAAACCACCATAAAAATTGTAAATTTATGATAAATTTTAAATTTTTATGACCTAGGCTTGAATCCATGATAATCGGAAATCAATTGAATAATAAATTTGCGATTTTTCGCCCTAAAATTATGAAATTAATATTAATTTATTAATTTGTCATTAATTTTAATTTTAAATTTTTATGCGATTCGTTCATATAACTTGCACGCACAAAGCAATGGACGCTTCGTGTTACCCTTAAGGGGTGTTGTATAGTGCGGGCATGCGACGACGAGCAAGGGAGCTCGTCGCCCGTGCGGCACGAATGCAATGAGCAAGGGCATGGTGCACGAGCACAAGGCAGCAGCCCTGCCTTGTGTCGTGGGCCACGAACTATGGACGAATGGGCATGGGCGAAGGCAAGGCACGGCAGTCGCATGTGGGCAGCAAGCGAGCTGCGCCACAACGCGCACTGCCTCGCGCAAGCGCCGCAGCGAGTGCAAGCTCGCGTGCCACGAGCGCTGCGCCCAGCGTCGATCGCGCACAGCGAGCGATGGCTCGCGCACAACGAGCGATAGCTCGCGTGCATCGAGCGCTGGAGCGCGCACAGCGAGCGATGGCTCGCGTGCATCGAGCGCTGGCGCGCGCGCAGCGAGCACCAACTTGTGCGATGGCTTGCGATGGGTAGATGCATCAGCTATGCGACGAGCGCATGGGCTGCGCGCACATGGCCAGCGATGGCTGTGTGCGTGTGGCCCATGGGCGTGCGATGCGTAGGGTGTTTGCATTACGATTAGATCGTTTTGAATGTTTAATTTGAAATATTCAGTTTACGTAATTTTAATTAATTTTAAAATTAATAATTTAAATTATTTTCTTGGATTTTAATTTTGAATATTGTAATTATAATAAATTTTATTTATTCTAATTATTTTACTAAAATTAAAATCATGAATTAATTTAAATACGACTGAAATCAAATTAAAATTTTTGGATTCAATTATAAATTTATATGGGCTTTAAATTTTAATTAAATTTGTATGTTTCCGGTTAGACTTGAAATACATTTTTAAGTTTAAAATTAGTAAAGCATATCAATTTATTGGTTTAAGTGGGAGCGCTTTTTAGTCATAAACTCTTGATTAGGTCTACGAATCCTTAAGGTTAAAACAACTTGATTAGAATTAATAAGGACTGAATAATTGGTAGATTATTGGTGCCCTTGATTAATTGCTGCAAATGTTTACGTGATGCATAATGTGTTTTACTAACCAGCTATGTGGGCCATTCATGATAATGAATGGGTGAATGGTATATATTGTATATGTACTGTTTTGCAGGTTATGAAGTGACTAGTATGGCCCAAATAGGATAGAAAATATGGTCTGCGTACCATTAATTTGAATATAATTGGTCTAAAGTACCAAAATTGTTTTTCAATTCAAATATGGTCTGCGTACCATCAAATAGTTGTAATTAGTTTTAATTATAGCTTATCCTATTTGAAGAAAATGGTGCCTCCCACGGAGATTTTCAGACGGACTTTGAAGTCAAAGCTTCAAGATGAAGTCGGGCCATACTAGATCACATTTATCTTATGCATGCTTTAAATTATTTATTGCTTTAAATATGTCTTAATTATGCATAAGATTGTGGCTTGATTATGTTGCATGATTAAGGATTTTAGTTCACTTAAAATCTAACCAACATAGTAAGAGCCTTAAGTTCCAAACTTAAAAATTGAGTTAAAAGGTGCCATGCCAAAATATACACTTGCTTGGATATCCTTTACATCAATCTAGTAATAGTTTTCGCTCAGCGAGGTGTTACTTATTGGTCCTAAAGGGGCAAGGTACACAAATAATTGTGAGTACATGTTAGTTTTGGTGAAACTCAACGATATAAGTAAGGAGTCCTTTTATGTCGTGGCAAAATCGATAGGTTTACCTAATAAGTTCTTAGACGTACCTATCAACCAAGAATAGTTTCTAGACTATTAGCAAAAGGCTTTTGCTTACCTAAGATGTTTTAGGATTAAGTCGACAAACTGTGCTTAGTTCTTCAATGATTTTAGGATCTTGGAATCATTTTATTCACACCTGCCGGAACACATAACTTGAATAAAATGCTTAATAAACATTGAATTATGCATGTATGCTAGAATTTAAGTTTATTAAGAGAAACTGTGAATGGTTATTTATTTGTTTATTCTTTTCAATTGTAGTTTTTAATATGGCAAACAACAATTCATTCAACATTCGATCAATTCTCGAAAAGGAGAAGTTGAACGGGAAAAACTTCCTTGACTGGCAAAGGAACTTGCAAATAGTTCTTATGCAGGAAGAAAAGGAGTATGTCCTAGATGAGGCGATGCCCGAAGCCGCAGGCGACGGGGTCACTCAGGCAGCCCTCAATCGTTGGATTGATGCCAACAAGGATGTGAAATGTCTAATGCTCGCCACCATGAGTGCGGATCTGCAGAAAACGTTCATCAACTCAGATGCTTTCACAATCATCAGTGAGTTGAAGAACATGTTCCAAGATCTGGCTCGAGTCGAAAGATTCGAGACTCATAGGCAAATTCTTGAGACCAAGCTTAAGAAAGGCGAGCCCGTAAGTCCACATGTTCTCAAAATGATTGGACTCATTGAGAATATGAGTTGGCTGGATCAGCAATTTTCTCAGGAAATGGCTATAGACACCATCCTCCATTCTCTTCATAGCGGGTATGATCAGTTCAAACTGAACTACAGTATGAATAGTCTGGACAAAACGCTCACTGAGCTTCACGGTATGCTGAAGACCGCTGAAAAGACGCTCAAAAGTGATAAGCAGGATGTGCTTATGGTGCGTGGGGGCAAGTTCAAGAAATCTGGAAAGAAGAGGAATGCTAAGAAAGGTGGCAACAAGGCCAGCCCAACTAAGCAAACTGACGCCAAATCTGTAAAGAGGAAGGTCAGTCAACCCACTTCTGAATCCGAATGCTTCTACTGCAAGAAGAAGGGGCATTGGAAGAGAGATTGCTTGAAGCTAAAGGAAGATCAGAAGAACGGAACAGTCGTTCCATCTTCAGGTATTTTCGTTATAGACTGTATACTTGCTAATTCAACTTCTTGGGTATTAGATGCAGGTTGTGGCTCACACTTATGTTCCAATCCACAGGGACTAAGAAGAAGTAGAAAGTTAAGCAAGGGTGAAGTCGACCTACGAGTGGGAAATGGAGCACGGATTGCTGCATTAGCTGTAGGAACTTACTATTTGTCGTTGCCCTCCGGGCTAGTTTTGGAACTGGAAGAATGTTTCCATGTTCCAAGTCTTACTAAAAACATCATTTCAGTTTCTTGCTTAGATGCTAAGGGATTTTCCTTTTTAATAAAAGACAATAGTTGTTCGTTTTATTTTAAAGAGATGTTTTATGGATCTGCTAGATTAGTCAATGGACTTTATTTATTAGATCACGACAAACAAGTATATAACATAAATACCAAAAAGGCCAAAAAGAATGATTCAGATCTCACCTATCTGTGGCATTGTTGATTAGGCCATATAAACTTGAAACGCTTAGAAAGACTTTAAAAGGAAGGAATTCTAGAACCATTTGACTTAGAGGATTATGGTAAATGCGAATCATGTTTACTTGGCAAAATGACAAAGCAACCTTTCTCTAAAGTTGGAGAAAGAGCAAATGAACTATTGGGTTTAATCCATACAGATGTATGTGGACCAATGAGTACAAATGCTAGAGGTGGTTTCAGCTACTTTATCACTTTCACTGATGACTTCAGTAGATATGGTTATGTCTACCTAATGAAGCATAAGTCTGAATCCTTTGACAAATTCAAGGAATTTCAGAGTGAAGTAGAGAATCAATTAGGCAAGAAGATTAAGGCACTGCGGTCTGATAGAGGCGGTGAATATCTGAGCTATGAATTTGATGACCATCTGAAAGAATGTGGAATTCTATCAGAATTGACTCCTCCTGGAACACTACAATGGAACGGTGTGTCGGAACGGAGGAACAGAACCTTGCTAGACATGGTCAGGTCAATGATGGGTCAGGCCGAACTTCCATTAGAATTTTGGGGACATGCACTAAATACAGCTGCACTCACTATAAATAGAGCTCCGTCTAAAGCTGTCGAAAAGACTCCATACGAATTATGGTTTGGAAAGCCTCCAAATGTGTCTTTTCTTCAGATTTGGGGATGTGAAGTATACGTCAAACGATTAATTTCAGACAAACTTCATCCAAAATCTGACAAATGTATCCTTGTGGGCTATCCAAAGGAAACAAAGGGGTATTACTTCTACAATACATCTGAGAACAAGGTGTTTGTTGCTCGAGATGGTGTCTTTTTGGAGAAAGATCACATTTCCAAAATGACAAGTGGGAGAAAAGTAGACCTCGAAGAAATTCGAGTCGAACAACAAACTCTAGAGAATGCTCAAGATGACATTCAGGATGAAACTCAGAGATCTTTAGAAGAATCTGGTGAGAATCATGGTCAATCTAGAAATGTTACCCCGCGTAGATCGCAAAGATATAGATCTCAACCGGAAAGGTACTTAGGTATTTTGACGAACGAGAGCTATGACGTTCTATTACTTGAAAGTAATGAACCTGCGACTTACAAACAAGCTATGACGAGCCCTAGCTCCAAGCAGTGGCAAGAAGCCATGCGATCTGAATTAGACTCCATGTCTGAAAACCAAGTATGGGATTTGGTCGATTTGCCAGATGGCTACCAAGCCATTGGAAGCAAATGGGTTTTCAAACTGAAAAAGGACAAGGATGGGAAACTTGAAGTTTTCAAAGCTAGATTAGTTGCAAAAGGTTACAGGCAAGTCCACGGTGTGGATTACGATGAAACCTTTTCACCAGTTGCAATGCTAAAGTCTATTCGGATAATGTTAGCAATCGCTGCATATTACGATTACGAAATATGGCAGATGGATGTCAAAACTGCTTTCTTAAACGGCGTTTTAACAGAAACTGTGTTTATGACACAGCCTGAAGGTTTTGAGGATCCAAAGAATGCTAAAAAGGTATGCAAGCTAAAGAAGTCAATCTACGGATTGAAGCAGGCATCCAGGAGCTGGAATATACGTTTTGATGAAGCAGTCAGTGACTTTGGTTTCATCAAGAACGCGGACGAATCTTGTGTATACAAGAAGGTCAGTGGGAGAAAAATTTCTTTCCTAGTATTATATGTCGACGACATATTACTTATCGGAAATGACATTCCTATGTTGAACTCTGTCAAGATTTGGCTTGGGAAATGTTTTTCGATGAAAGATCTAGGAGAAGCACAGTACATATTGGGCATCAAGATTTACAGAGATAGATCTAAAAAGATGATTGGACTTAGTCAAAGCACTTATATCAATAAGGTGCTTGATAGGTTCAAGATGGCGGACTCCAAGCGAGGCTACCTACCCATGTCTCATGGAATGACTCTAAGCAAGACTCAGTGCCCAAAAACACTTGATGAGCGTAGACGAATGAATGAGATTCCATATGCATCATTGATTGGTTCAATAATGTATGCTATGATATGTACACGCCCGGATGTTGCGTACGCACTCAGTGCTACGAGCGGATACCAGTCAGACCCAGGAGAGGCGCATTGGACTGCTGCCAAGAACATTCTGAAGTACCTGAAAAGGCACAAAGATGACTTCCTGGTCTATGGTGGAGATGATGAATTAATTGTTAAAGGCTATACGGACGCAAGTTTCCAAACCGACAAAGATGATTTCAGATCACAGACTGGGTTTGTCTTCTGCCTCAACGGAGGAGCAGTAAGCTGGAAAAGTGCTAAGCAAAGCACCATTGCGGATTCTACAACTAAAGCGGAGTACATTGCTGCACATGAAGCAGCAAAGGAAGCTATATGGCTAAGGAAGTTCATAGGTGAACTCGGTGTAGTCCCCTCCATTAAAGGACCAATAGCCCTATATTGTGATAATAACAGAGCTATTGCACAGGCAAAGGAGCCTAGACACCACCAGAGAGTCAAGCATGTACTTCGTAGATTTCACCTTCTACGAGAGTTCGTTGAAAGAAAAGAAGTCGAGATAAGCAAAATTGGTACTGATGACAACATATCAGATCCATTAACTAAACC
Organism: Spinacia oleracea; assembly: GCF_020520425.1. Lineage (NCBI taxonomy): Eukaryota > Viridiplantae > Streptophyta > Magnoliopsida > Caryophyllales > Amaranthaceae > Spinacia > Spinacia oleracea. Next base: position 43,935,319 of record NC_079492.1, on the reverse strand, counting down.
TCTGCCGCAGGCGAAGCACAACTCGCACACTGCAACTATGGGAATCAAGCATATTGGAGAATGGCTTTGATGTCTCTGTTTAATGTTTTAAAGTTTTAGAGTTTAAATCTTTGTAAAACATTATTGGTTAATCATTAACAATAAATGAAAAGAATTCATTTTTCCATTTAATTTGTGGTTTATTAAATGATGAGTCCCTTCAATTTGACGATATATTCAAGATAGACTGTCAGGACCAGTCCTGTGACTAAGAAATGTCTATCAAGTGAACTTGAATGTCAAAGGTTGAAAATGGTCCCTAGTCGGAGTTTTCTATAAAATTGGACGCACAGAAAACGTTAGACGATTAGAATACAAGATGACTAGTAGTTCTGTTTCTTGAACTATGTGGACATGGCAATGTCATAATCATTTGCATAGATACTTACTTTGGGAAGACTAGTATCGGACAAGACCTATGAAACTTTACTGTAAGAGATGAAAATCTGTCATAAGTAAATTTCATTAAAATTATTAGACACTAAATCCTCAATACCTGAGTGATTTGAGATTACTTGTTTGAGAACTGGTTGCTTTGACGTTGACCAACCGTCGCACCATAAAAGGAGGCTATAAAGGCAACGCTCAGGTAATCACCTATCAAACGAAGTCTAATCTCAAGATCACAAGATTGGGATTGTCCTCCCATAAATCGGGATGAGATGCTTAAAAGTTGTACAAGGCCACTCGGAGAGCTAGAAACTGTGAAATGCATGGCCGTGCTCGGATGAATCATAGGCTATGATTATCTGTTTATTTGATCAGTTGACCTCTGAAACCGAAGAACACCTCTGGACATAATAAGGATGACAACTCTTACCTTATGTTCAAGAGCAAGCATCGAGCGACAAAGGAATTAGGAAATGCACACTTGTCCCTAAGGACAAGCGGGAGACTGAAGGAAATAATGCCCTTGGTCCAAGTATGCATTCAATGTTAAGTCTAATAAATGCGGTTCATTATTAATTAACAAGTTAATAATTCAGTGAGATCAAGTGAGCTGAATGCCTAGCTAGAGGTCGCTTCAGTTCAAGTGGAATTAATGATATTAATCCACAGCTTACTCTTGACTGAACCCGTAGGGTCACACAAATAGTACGTAAACGGATCAAGTATTTAATGGCATTAAATACTCCAACTATGGATATTCGGAATCGACGGATCTTGGTTTCAGTGGGAGCTGAGATCGTCACAGGCAAGAAATGAATACTCCGGAAACGATGATATTGCCGGAAACGGAAATATGGATCGTATCGGAAATATAAATATTATCCAAGTCGTAGATGTTGCCGGAAACGGAAACATGGTACGTATCTGGAAATATTATCGGAAATGGAAATATTGCCGGAATCGGAAATATTGCCGGAAACGGAAATATTGTCAGAATCGGAAATATTATCGGAATCGGAAAATAATTCCGGAAACGGAAATATTAAATATTTGTTCGAAACGGAAATTAATTCCGGAATCGAAAATATTAAATATTGTTCGTATCGGAAATATATTCCGGAATCGGGAATTTAATCGGAAGCGTATCGTACGAATAAGCATCGGACGAGGCCTGCCGGACGAGGGCCCAGCACGAAGCCAGGCCATCGCCCAGCAAGCCAAGCGCGCCACACGAACAGCCAAGGCCACGCCAGGCCCAGCGCAAGGCCAGGCCGTGGCAGCGCGCACAGCTGCGAGCAGTGGGCTGCGAGCATTGCTGCAGCTCGCGTGGGCTTGTAGCTCGCGTGGGCCGTGCGGCCGTGTGGGCTGTGCGCGGGCATGGCCTGCACGCTTGCGGGTCATGCTCGCGTAAGTGTTTGTGTTCGCATACGAAACCTAAAACGTGCAGAATTCGTTTAATAATTAAATTCCTAATTCTATTTGATAAATTAATTAAATAAGAGTTTTATTATAATTCTAATTTAATTAATTCGTATCCTAATAGGATTCCAATTCTCTTTCCATACCCCTATAAATATGTGGCCTGGGTTCACAATTTATAACGAGTTATTCAAGTATTCAAAGTGAGTTTTTGAGAGAAAAATTCAGTTACACATCTTGCTCAAAAGTGCCGAAAATTTATAGTACCTTAGGGGCGATTCTAGTTGGTCAATCTTAAGGCGGATCCGGACGTGCTGTGGACTATCTACGGAGGGACGACACTTGGAGTCCTAAAGACTTGTTCTTATTCGGTTCGGGCGCAGCTAGGGAAGGCACGCAACAAAGAGTATGCATCTAAACTATGCTAAATGATTATGTGTAAATAATATGTATTCCTGGCTTAATGGTTGTTTCCGCATGATTTATGAATTGTCATATGTATCATAACCTCACACCTGGTTGATACAGGGAGTTCGTCAGATATAATTAGTCTTGAGTGTTTAAACCGACTACAGCATGATTCCTCAAAAATAGAGAAAATTCACTATCCCATTATAGGTTTCGGAGGTAGTGTCATCCACCCGGTCGACATCATTTCTCTCCCTCTGCGGATGGGAAATAAGAAAGAATCTCGTCAAATAGACGTCCGTTTCCAAATAGTGAAAGATCTGACTGCCTATAATATTATTTTGGGGCGTCCTACTTTGAACAGGGAAAAGGATGTTATTGTTACTCACTTGATGCTTCTAAAGTTTGTCTGTGATGATGGGAGCGTCAGCACCATACATGGTGATCAGCAGCAAGCTAGAGACTGCTATTTAACCACCTTGAGTCCAGAGGCGTGGGGGTCAGGTGAAGAGAAAGATGTGTTAGGTAACAAACGGAAGTGCGGCGGCACACAATCCAAATCCCTGAAAGAAACACTTACTGTATCAGCGGCGCATATGGAAGAACGACGACCAGAGCCTCTTGGGGCTCATTACAATGTGGTGTTGAATACGGACAAGCCAGACAGAGTAGTGCCCATTGGAATTCCTCCTAACGACCCGCTAACGGCAGAGTTGGTCCACTTATGGAGAGAATTTGATGATATCTTTGCTTTTACTGTTGAAGAAATGCCCGGCATTGATCCTGCTGTGGTCGTCCATAAGCTGAATGTGGACCCAAATTTCAAACCGGTCCTTCAGAAAAAAAAGGAACCATGGGGAAGATAGAAATCAGGCGACAGCGGCAGAAGTAAAGAAGTTGATGGATGCAGGGTTTGTTCGACCTAGCCAATACCCGGACTGGGTTGCTAATGTGGTCCTCGTCCCAAAACCAAACGGCACCTGGAGGATGTGTGTTGACTACACCAACCTCAATAAGGCATGTCCCAAAGACAGCTTCCCATTGCCAAAGATCGACCGGCTTGTCGACTCCACGGCGGGGCATGCCATGATGAGCTTCATGGATGCATACTCGGGGTTTCATCAAATTCCCCTGTGGCCTGATGACCAGGAAAAAACGTCATTTGTTACAGAACAAGGTCTATACTGCTACAAAGTAATGCCGTTTGGGTTAAAGAACGCGCCAGCCACCGTTCAGCGTCTCATTTACACTGTGTTCAGCAAACAGCTCGGCAGAAACATTGAAACTTATATTGATGATATGATAGTAAAAACTAAGCAGCGGGCAGCACATATAGCAGATTTCAGGGAAACATTTGAGACTATTCGATCTTATAACATGAGGCTGAATCCTAAGAAATGTGTGTTTGGGGTAACATCGGGCGAATTCTTAGGTTTTTTGATTGACGAAAGAGAAATTGAAGCCAACCCAGACAAGATCCAAGCAGTAATTGATATGAGCTCACCAAAGACGGTAAAAGAAGTCCAGCGGCTCACAGGTTGTCTGGCCTCCCTGGGCAGATTCCTTTCCAGAGCCGGAGACAAATGTCACTACGTTTTTAAAGCAATCAGAAAGAAGGCTAAGTTTGAATGGTCGGATGAAGCTGAGGCGGCACTGGTAAAATTAAAAGATCATTTGCACACCTTACTTTGTCTTGTTAGCCCTTTGCAGGGAGAGACGTTATACATGTATCTTGCTGTATCTGAACACTCGCTGAATGCCGTTCTGCTGACAGAGAGGGAAGGAATACAAATGCTAGTGTATTTTGTCAGTCATGTACTTCAAAATGCTGAAATTAGATACCCAACAGTGGAAAAATTTGGTTTAGCCTTGTTCATGGCCAGCAAAAAGCTTCGTCCTTATTTCCTAGCCCACAGGTTAGTGGTCTACACTGACCAACCGCTTAAACTACCTTTCACGAAGATGGAGGCGTCAGGCCGAATGCTGAATTGGGCTATCCAGCTGAATGCCTTTGATATCACTTATGAACCCAGGAAAGCCGTCAAGGGGCAAGCTTGCGTAGATTTTATTGTTGAAATGACGAGGCCTGTCTTTGCCGAGAATACGAAGACGGTGTGGACACTGTATGTAGACGGTGTGGACACTGTATGTAGACGGTTCGTCCACGCAGAACGGATGTGGAGCTGGGATAATCTGTCAATCGCCAGAAGGGGATACTTTCGAGTATGCTATGCGGTTTAACTTTCAGGCGTCCAACAATGAGGCCGAGTATGAGGCCCTTCTTTGTGGCATTAAAATGTGTAAAGCGGCCGGCGCCGAGGAGATCTTAGCACTATCTGACTGTCAACTGATTGTGAGCGAAGTCAATGGAACCTACGAGGCTAGGGATCCGACGATGATTAAGTATATGCAGGCCGTCCACCAAGAGGTGGAGCAACTGAAAAGCTTTGAAGTAAGGCAAGTCCCTCGCTCAGAAAACAATCAAGCTGATGCCTTGTCAAAATTGGCTAGTTCTGCATCTTGTGATACCCCTCGTCACGTGTTTTGGGAGGTAAAGGAGCATAAAAGCGTTGAGCAAGTGGAGGTAGCAACTCTGGACAGGACCTCCATGTGGATGGATGACATAATTAACTTCAAAATGAATGGACTCTTGCCAGAAGACTCAAGGCAAGCGGAAAAACTTCAGAAAAAATGCACCTGGTTTGAAATGTGGAACGGCACACTTTACAAAAAGGCCTACTCCCGCCCTTTGTTGAGATGTGTGACGCCTGAGAAGGGGAAGGAAATTCTAGAAGACCTTCATTAGGGACTATGTAGCTCGCATATTGGGGGAAGGGCTTTGGCAGAAAAGGCACTTCGAACTGGCTACTACTGGCCGACTCTTAAGGATGATGCAATCTCATTGGTGAAGAAGTGTGACAAACTAAATCAAGTGCAGAAGCAGAATACCGAGGCGTCGCTACATTTTGAAAATCCACGCTCTTCTCCTTGGAGCTCTGCGACTTATTTGAATAACCCGGTGACCTACCAATCGAAATTGGATCGAAAAATTGCGTATGAAAGGTTTATGGCAAAAACCTAAAGATCCCCCCCCCCCCACCCGAAAGCACTTCGCTCACCACGCCACTGATTTGTCAAAGCGATGACTGCCCTTACTCTAACAAGTAAGAAAATCTCCTTCGGACCATTTGAATCTCCTTCTCTGAGCGCTTTTGAGGTATCAGTTTGCCGATATTTTCACAAAAGTCTCGAGATTTCTTTTTGTCAACGCTTTGCTCACCTAATACATCGACCGGCTCGAGTTCTGACACCCATCCAAGTCCAATTCATTTTGCTAATTGGGGAATGGATCTCCTAGGCCCATATACTGCCGCTCCCGGAGGGAGGCGTTATGTCATTGTTGTTGTAGATTACTTCACCAAGTGGGTGGAAGCAGAAGCACTCAAGAATATAAGGACCAGCGATGTAATAGCGTTCATTTGGAAAAATATCATGACTCGTTTCGAAATTCCCCAGGCTATCGTCTTTGATAATGGGCCTCAGTTTGAGACGCCTAAGCTGAAAGAATGGTTAGCAGACCATGGCATACACAGTTGTTTTGCCTCTGTCGGACGTCCCCAAGCCAATGGCCAGGTTGAGGCGTTCAACAAAATAATCTCTGAAGAGATTAAAAAGAAACTTGACGAAGCCAAGGGTCTGTGGGTTGATGAGTTGTCAAATGTCTTATGGTCAATCCGCACCATGGCTAAGAACTCCACCGGCGAAACCCCTTTCTTACTAGCTTATGGTGCCGAGGGCGTCCTACCCATAGAGATGTGTAAACCGACCTTGAGGGTCATGCTATACGACGAAAATGTTAATTGGGAAATGATGAAGGTGGCCTTTGATTTCTTGCCTGAGGTTAGAGGAAATGCAGCCCTAAGGCAACAGCTGTACAAGATAAGAATGGCGAGGGAATACAACAAGAAATTCTCTAACAGAGTTCTCAAAGTGGGAGATTTTGTCCTCCGAAAGATGGAATCCATAGGCCGAGCCAATGAGCAGGGTAAGTTGACGCCTACCTGGGAAGGACCTTATGAGATCTATGAAGAAGTCAGGGATGGAACTTACCACATTCAAGACATGCAAGGCCGACCTATTCTGCGCACTTGGAATGCCGACAATCTCAAGAAATGTTTCTTCTAGATGGATGCTAGCTTCGTCTTACATAGAAGGATCTGTTGCTTAAGGGGCGACCTCTAATGGTCCTGATAGGGTAGTAACCACTCTTGTAACCGGCTATATTTTCCTTGCAAAGTTATAAATAATACTTCTCTACTGTTTCATATTATTTATTACTCGCACGTCGAATACAAAATTATTCAATACATGTATACCAAAGCCTAATTGAATGAAGGCCTAAGAAGTGGCCCAGATTAGCACTTATTCATAACAAGACTAATTGTTTAAAGCCTAAAGTGGCCTAGATTAGCACTAAGTTGTAGGATGATCACCTATCCAACTTTCACCACAGCGGCACAACATGCCGCTGGTAAACTATATGAAAAAGCAAGGTTTTTCTTGCTAACCGCCTAGCGGCACACTAGCATGCATATTAAGTCTCTAATTCATATACGCCATAATTGGTTGCTTGCGGCAAGGATGACCTTAGAACAAAGGTTGTTTGCCCAAAAGCTCAGTGGTAAGAATGACCTTGGAACAAAGGTTGTTTGCCCAAAAGTTCAGCGGCAAGAATGACCTTGGAACAAAGGTTGTTTGCCCAAAAGTTCAGCGACAAGAATGACCTTTGAACAAAGGTTATTTTCCCAAAAGTTCAGCGACAAGAATGACCTTGGAACAAAGGTTGTTTGCCCAAAAGTTCAGCGGCACGTATGACCTTGAAACAAAGGTTGTTTGCCCAAAAGTTCGGCGGCACGAATGTCCTTTGAACATTCGTTGTTTGTGTCCATTCCTTGGTCGTCCACTTCATTTGATGAGCATGTCTAGCGGCAATCATACCTATTGATTGACTTGCGTCAATCAATATCATTGTAGACACGCTCGTCAAAGAACGTGACGACCACATAAGTGTCTAGCGTTTACTTAGTTGCCCGCGGAAAGAATGTCCTTGGAACAAAGGTTGTTTGCCCAAACGTTCAGCGGCACGTATGACCTTGAAACAAAGGTTGTTTGCCCAAAAGTTCGGCGGCACGAATGTCCTTGGAACATTCGTTGTTTGTGTCCATTCCTTGGTCGTCCACTTCATTTAACGAGCATGTCTAGCGGCAATCATACCTATTGATTGACTTGCGTCAATCAATATCATTGTAGACACGCTCGTCAAAGAACGTGACGACCACAAAAGTGCCTAGCGCATACTTAGTTGCCCGCGGCAAGAATGTCCTTGGAACAAAGGTTGTTTGCCCAAAAGTTTGGCGGCACGAAGGTCCTTGGAACAAAGGTTGTTTGTGTCCATTCCTTGGTCGTCCACTTCATTTGACGAGCATGTCTAGTGGCAATCATACCTAGTGATTGACTTGCGTCAATCAATATCATTGTAGACACGCTCGTCAAAGAACGTGACGACCATAGAAGTGCCTAGCGCATACTTAGTTGCCCGCGGCAAGAATGTCCTTGGAACAAAGGTTGTTTGCTGCAGCATTTCATGCCATTCATTCCTTGGTCGCCAACTTCATCTGACGAGCAGGTTATACTTGTTGATTAGCTTGCGTCAACCAATTCACTTTAGACATGATCGTCAGATGAACTGACGACCATACCTATTGATTGGAAGCATCGTTGATAAGAGAAACCAAAGTGCGAAAAACACATAAACACGAGATAAAGAAGCAACGAACAACCCTACTCATAAAACAACGGCCATAGTTAGGCGTGCAAAAGTAGGAAAAGAAAATGAAATTGTTGTGTGCTCAGCAGGCACAATAGTACACACGCCAGCGGCGCAAAATACAGAGATAGAAATTGTTTTTGCCCTCAGGCATAAGAACATTAAAAAAGATTTTTTATAAAAGCAGGAGGTAGCAAACTCCCGGGGCGGCTGCCCGAGACGCTCAGCAGCCAACACAGCAGCACTGTGCTCTAAACACCGCTGAAACCACGCGGGGTCATGCTCCTCCATGTGGTTCTCCAAGGCATGCTTGACGGCATCCTTCACAGCCTGCTCCCCTTGGTCATAGGACTCGTGGAGACGCTCTCTCAAGGTGGGAACCTGCGACCTAGCAGTTTCCAGCTCTCCCTTAAGCCACTCAGCATGTCCGGCTGCTTCCTTGACTTGAGGGTACTCTTGAAGTTGTTCTTGGAGCGTCTGTATTTCCGCCGCGGCCTTCTTGCCTTCCTCCACCATCTCCATTATGTCCTTGTCCTGCTTCAAGATCCTTTTCAGCAGCTCCACCTTGTTGGATTTTAACGATGCCAACTCCTTCGCCTGAAGATCTATGGTCGTCTGCATTTCCAAGCGGACCTCCTCAATTGACTTGAAAGCATAATCACCATGATGAACGGACACATCCACCTGAGTTTTGAGCTCCTCAGCCGTGTTGGTCTTCCAACTCTTGCAAAACTCCATGCGGCAGAACAACTACAAAAAGATCTATATGTTAGTAAACAGTCCAAAAAACATTTACATACAGGTAAATTTAATAATCAATGCAGACAAACTCACGTCAAGTAGGCTGGCTTGGACGGCACCAAATTGAGCATCTGTCCAACGACCAGGAAGAGAAGTGACATATTCTTTTGGGACGACCTTAAAAACCTTGCGGCATATAGCCGCCCTTTCCCTTGACGAATAGTGAGGAGTAGCGGGGATATTCTCGCCTCTGTCAGAGATGCTTCCTTCCCTTTGTCTTCTCTAGCTATAGGAAAAACAAATGGCCTTAGGATGACACAGAGAGTAAGAAGAACTTCCAGATGAGGCTCGATACGTCTGTACGACGTTCGAGTAAAACTTACCACCCGATGACCTAGCTCGGCGGGCCACCTCTGCAGGGATTTGAGGACGGACGTTAGCCGGAGTTCCAGCTAAAGGATCCGCTGGCTCAATTTGGAGCCCACCCGACTTCGATTTGGACACCAAGTCCACAACCGAGGAAGGCTTATCCACTGCTTGCTCGTCCTCAGCAGGGTGACCACCCTCGGCGGCCTGTGATTCCTCCTTCTTTGCTAGACGAAAGGGTTTGGGCCGTGGCTTCTTAAAGCTGCCCGGGGTCTCCGAATCAGCCGGCAACGACCTCTTCTTCAGCTGCGAAAGAGTGGTCCCTTTCGCTCTCGCAGCCGCCTTGGCCGCATCCTTCGCTTGCTAACAAAGAATACAAGGCAAACTCAGAAAATTGATGGATCACAAGCCACTCTCAAAGTGGGGGCACATCACCGAAAGAGGAGTTCGTCCATACATTAGTGACGAGGCGTATCTTTGTGATCACAAGCCATTCTCAAAGAAGTGGCTCGTCACCAAAAGAGACGTTCGTCCATACATTAGTAATGGAGCGTATCTTTGTGATCACAAGCCACTCTCAAAGAGGTGGCTCGTCACCAAAAGAGACGCTCGTCCATACATTAGTGACGAGGCGTATCTTTGTGATCACAAGCCACTCTCAAAGAAGTGGCTCGTCACCAAAAGAGACGCTCGTCCATACATTAGTGACGAGGCGTATCTTTGTGATCACAAGCCACTCTCAAAGAGGTGGCTGGTCACCAAAAGAAACGCTCGTCCATACATTAGTGACGAGGCGTATCTTTGTGATCACAAGCCACTCTCAAAGAGGTGTCTCGTCTGAAGGAAATAATGCCCTTGGTCCAAGTATGCATTCTATGATAAGTCTAATAAATGCAGTTCAGTATTGATTAACAAGTTAATAATTCAGTGAGATCAAGTGAGCTGAATGCCTAGCTAGAGGCCGCTTCAGTTCAAGTGGAATTAATGATATTAATCCACAGCTTACTCTTGACTGAACCCGTAGGGTCACACAAATAGTACGTAAACGGATCAAGTATTTAATGGCATTAAATACTCCATCTATAAATATTCGGAATCGACGGATCTTGGTTTCAGTGGGAGCTGAGATCGTCACAGGCAAGAAATGAATACTCCGGAAACGATGATATTGCCGGAAACGGAAATATGGATCGTATCGGAAATATAAATATTATCCAAGTCGTAGATGTTGCCGGAAACGGAAACATGGTATGTATCGGAAAATATTATCGGAAATGGAAATATTGCCAGAACCGGAAATATTGCCGGAAACGGAAATATTGTCAGAATCGGAAATATTATCGGAATCGGAAAATAATTCCGGAAACGGAAATATTAAATATTTGTTCGAAACGGAAATTAATTCCGGAATCGGAAATGTTAAATATTGTTCGTATCGGAAATGAATTCCGGAATCGGAAATTTAATCGGAAGCGTATCGTACGAATAAGCATCGGACGAGGCCTGCCGGACGAGGGCCCAGCTCGAAGCCAGGCCATCGCCCAGCAAGCCAAACGCGCGCCACAAGCCCAGCCAAGGCAGCGCCCAGGCCTACCGCAAGGCAGGCCCAGCGCGCGCCAAGGCCGCGGCTGCGTGGGCCTCGCTGCGTGGGCTGCTGCTCGCACGCACGCGCATGGGCGGCCCATCGTGGCTGCCGTGTGTGTGTGTGTGAGTTTGTGTTCATGCACGATTCCTAAAACGTGCAGAGTTCGGTTAATGATTAAATTCCTAATTCTATTTGATAAATTAATTAATTAGAGTTCTTGTAGGATTCTAAGTTTAATTAATTCGTATCCTAATAGGATTCCAATTCTCTTTCCATACCCATATAAATATGTGGCCTGGGTTCACAATTTATAACGAGTTTTAAAGTATTCAAAGTGAGTTTTTGAGAGAAAAATTCAGTCACACATCTTGCTCAAAAGTGCCGAAAATTCTAGTACCTTAAGGGCGATTCTAGTTGGTCAATCTTAAGGCGGATCCGGACGTGCTGTGGACTATCTACGGAGGGACGACACTTGGAGTCCTAAAGACTTGTTCTTGCTCGGTTCGGGCGCAGCTAGGGAGGGCACGCAACAAAGAGTATGCATCTAAATTATGCTATATGATTATGTGTAAATAATATGTATTCCTGGGTTAATGGTTGTTTCCGCATGATTTATGTAATATCATATGTATCATAACCTAACAGTGGTATCACGAGCCCCTTATTATTTTCATAATCTAATTTGCATGAACATGGTTAAATATTACAAATTTGCAAGAATTAAAAGGGGTGATTAATTTTCGTAATTGTTAATTAATTGCAAATTGCGTTTATTTAATTATACGTACGCAGTTTTTCGGCAGTTTCTTCGTTACTCATCCAAATCGAGTGATTTTTGTGTCAATTCCGCATGTAAAAGGCATTCTAAAATTTTGACAAAAGTAGTATTTTTCTGCCGAACCCAGAATTCTCAAATTCGAAGCCTAACTATGACTTTTCGAAGGTTTTAGTTTTTCGAATGCAAAATTTCGTAAATTTAAGATGTTAAATTAAATATTTGCGATTCTTGTTGATAAATCTTGAATTTTTGATTGACCTACTGTATATGTTTAACAAGTTTGAATGCCTAGCCTTGTTAATTATGCAATCTAATTTGTAATTATGATTAATTTGTTGAAAATTAGAATAATTTAGAATTAATTTGATTTTCATAATTAATTATAATTTAATTAGAAACCTATGATTAAAAACCACCATAAAAATTGTAAATTTATGATAAATTTTAAATTTTTATGACCTAGACTTGAATCCATAACAATCGGAAATCAATTGAATAATAAATTTTCGATTTTTTCGCCCTAAAATTATGAAATTAATATTATTTATTAATTTGTCATTAATTTTAAATATAAATTTTAAATTTTATGCGATTCGTTCATATAACTTGCACGCACAAAGCAATGGACGCTTCGTGTTACCCTTAAGGGGTGTTGTATAGTGCGGGCATACGACGACGAGCAAGGGAGCTCGTCGCCCGTGCGGCACCAATGCAATGAGCAAGGCATGGTGCACGAGCACAAGGCAGCAGCCCTGCCTTGTGTCGTGGGCCACGAGCTATGAACAAATGGGCATGGGCGAAAGGCAAGCCAAGGCAGTCGCGTGTGGGCAGCAAGCGAGCTGCGCCACAATGCGCACTGCCTCGCGCAAGAGCGCGCAGCGAGCGCAAGCTCGCGTGCCACGAGCGCTGCGCCCAGCGTTGCTCGCGCGCACAGCGAGCGATGTCGCGCGCCCAGCGAGCGATGTCGCGCGCACAGCGAGCGATGGCTCGCGCGCGCAACGAGCGATGGCTCGCGCGCACAGCGAGCGATGGCTCGCGCGCACAGCGAGCAATGGCTCGCGCGGACAGCGAGCTATGGAGCGCGCACAGCGAGCGCTGGCGAGCGCGCACTGCGAGCGATGGCTCGCGTGCGACGAGCGCTGGCGCGCGCGCAGCGAGCACCACAGCGTGCGATGGCTTGCGATGGGAGATGCAGCAGCTATGCGACGAGCGCATGGGCTGCGCGCACATGGCCAGCAATGGCTGTGTGCGTGCGGCCCATGGGCGTGCAATTCGTAGGGTGTTTGCGTTACGATTAGATCGTTTTGAATGTTTAATTTGAAAATTTCAGTTCGCGTAATTTTAATTAATTTTAAAATTAATAATTTAAATTATTTTCTTGGATTTTAATTTTGAATATTGTAATTATAATAAATTTTATTTATTCTAATTATTTTACTAAAATTAAAATCATGAATTAATTTAAATAACGACTGAAATTAAATTAAACTTTTTGGATTCAATTATAAATTTATATGAGCTTTAAATTTTAATTAAATTTGTATGTTTCCGGTTAGACTAGAAATACATTTTTATGTTTAAAATTAGTAAAGCATATGAATTTATTGGTTTAAGTACGTGGGAGCGCTTTTTAGTCATAAACTCTTGATTAGGTCTACAAATCCTTAAGGTTAAAACAACTTGATTAGAATTAATAAGGACTGAATAATTGGTAGATTATTAGTGCCCTTGATTAATTGCTGCAAATGTTTACGTGATGCATAATGTGTTTTACTAACCAGCTATGTGGGCCATTCATGATAATGAATGGGTGAATGGTATATATTGTATATGTACTGTTTTGCAGGTTATGAAGTGACTAGTATGGCCCAAATAGGATAGAAAATATGGTATGCGTACCATTAATTTGAATGTAATTGGTCTAAAGTACCAAAGTTATTTTTCAATTCAAATATGGTCTGCGTACCATCAAATAGTTGTAATTAGTTATAGCTTATCCTATTTGAAGAAAATGGTGCCTCCCACGCAGATTTTCAAGACGGACTTTGAAGTCAAAGCTTCAAGATGAAGTCGGGCCATACTAGATCACATTTATCTTATGCATGCTTTAAGTTATTTATTGCTTTAAATATGTCTTAATTATGCGTAAGATTGTGGCTTGATTATGTTGCATGATTAAGGATTTTAGTTCACTTAAAATCTAACCAACATAGTAAGAGCCTTAAGTTCCAAACTTAAAAATTGAGTTAAAAGGTGCCATGCCAAAATATACACTTGCTTGGATATCCTTTACATCAATCTAGTAATAGTTTTCGCTCATCGAGGTGTTACTTATTGGTCCTAAAGGGGCAAGGTACACAAATAATTGTGAGTACATGTTAGTTTTGGTGAAACTCAACGATATAAGTAAGGAGTCCTTTTATGTCGTGGCAAAATCGATAGGTTTACCTAATAAGTTCTTAGACGTACCTATCAACCAAGAATAGTTTCTAGACTATTAGCAAAAGGCTTTTGCTTACCTAAGATGTTTTAGGATTAAGTCGACAAACTGTGTTTAGTTCTTCAATGATTTTAGGATCTTGGAATCATTTTATTCACACCTGCCGGAACACATAACTTGAATAAAATGCTTAATAAACATTGAATTATGCATGTATGCTAGAATTTAAGTTTATTAAGAGAAACTGTGAATGGTTATTTATTTGTTTATTCTTTTCAATTGTAGTTTTTAATATGGCAAACAACAATTCATTCAACATTCGATCAATTCTCGAAAAGGAGAAGTTGAACGGGAAAAACTTCCTTGACTGGCAAAGGAACTTGCAAATAGTTCTTATGCAGGAAGAAAAGGAGTATGTCCTATATGAGGCGATGCCCGAAGCTGCAGGCGACGGGGTCACTCAGGCAGCCCTCAATCGTTGGATTGATGCCAACAAGGATGTGAAATGTCTAATGCTCGCCACCATGAGTGCGGATCTGCAGAAAACGTTCATCAACTCAGATGCTTTCACAATCATCAGTGAGTTGAAGAACATGTTCCAAGATCTGGCTCGAGTCGAAAGATTCGAGACTCATAGGCAAATTCTTGAGACCAAGCTTAAGAAAGGCGAGCCCGTAAGTCCACATGTTCTCAAAATGATTGGACTCATTGAGAATATGAGTCGGCTGGATCAGCAATTTTCTCAGGAAATGGCTATAGACACCATCCTCCATTCTCTTCATAGCGGGTATGATCAGTTCAAACTGAACTACAGTATGAATAGTCTGGACAAAACGCTCACTGAGCTTCACGGTATGCTGAAGACCGCTGAAAAGACGCTCAAAAGTGATAAGCAGGATGTGCTTATGGTGCGTGGGGGCAAGTTCAAGAAATCTGGAAAGAAGAGGAATGCTAAGAAAGGTGGCAACAAGGCCAGCCCAACTAAGCAAACTGGCGCCAAATCTGTAAAGAGGAAGGTCAGTCAACCCACTTCTGAATCCGAATGCTTCTACTGCAAGAAGAAGGGGCATTGGAAGAGAGATTGCTTGAAGGTAAAGGAAGATCAGAAGAACGGAACAGTCGTTCCATCTTCAGGTATTTTCGTTATAGACTGTATACTTGCTAATTCAACTTCTTGGGTATTAGATACTGGTTGTGGCTCACACTTATGTTCCAATCCACAGGGACTAAGAAGAAGTAGAAAGTTAAGCAAGGGTGAAGTCGACCTACGAGTGGGAAATGGAGCACGGATTGCTGCATTAGCTGTAGGAACTTACTATTTGTCGTTGCCCTCCGGGCTAGTTTTGGAACTGGAAGAATGTTTCCATGTTCCAAGTCTTACTAAAAACATCATTTCAGTTTCTTTCTTAGATGCTAAGGGATTTTCCTTTTTAATAAAAGACAATAGTGGTTCGTTTTATTTTAAAGAGATGTTTTATGGATCTGATAGATTAGTCAATGGACTTTATTTATTAGATCACGACAAACAAGTATATAACATAAATACCAAAAGGGCCAAAAAGGATGATTCAGATCTCACCTATCTGTGGCATTGTCGATTAGGCCATATAAACTTGAAACGCTTAGAAAGACTTCAAAATGAAGGAATTCTAGAACCATTTGACTTAGAGGATTATGGTAAATGCGAATCATGTTTACTTGGCAAAATGACAAAGCAACCTTTCTCTAAAGTTGGAGAAAGAGCAAATGAACTATTGGGTTTAATCCATACATATGTATGTGGACCAATGAGTACAAATGCTAGAGGTGGTTTCAGCTACTTTATCACTTTCACTGATGACTTCAGTAGGTATGGTTATGTCTACCTAATGAAGCATAAGTCTGAATCCTTTGACAAATTCAAGGAATTTCAGAGTGAAGTAGAGAATCAATTAGGCAAGAAGATTAAGGCACTGCGGTCTGATAGAGGCGGTGAATATCTGAGCTATGAATTTGATGACCATCTGAAAGAATGTGGAATTCTATCAGAATTGACTCCTCCTGGAACACCACAATGGAACGGTGTGTCGGAACGGAGGAACAGGACCTTGCTAGACATGGTCAGGTCAATGATGGGTCAGGCCGAACTTCCATTAGAATTTTGGGGACATGCACTAAATACAGCTGCACTCACTATAAATAGAGCTCCGTCTAAAGCTGTCGAAAAGACTCCATACGAATTATGGTTTGGAAAGCCTCCAAATGTGTCTTTTCTTAAGATTTGGGGATGTGAAGTATACGTCAAACGATTAATTTCAGACAAACTTCATCCAAAATCTGACAAATGTATCCTTGTGGGCTATCCAAAGGAAACAAAGGGGTATTACTTCTACAATACATCTGAGAACAAGGTGTTTGTTGCTCGAGATGGTGTCTTTTTGGAGAAAGATCACATTTCCAAAATGACAAGTGGGAGAAAAGTAGACCTCGAAGAAATTCGAGTCGAACAACAAACTCTAGAGAATGCTCAAGATGACATTCAGGATGAAACTCAGAGATCTTTAGAAGAATCTGGTGAGAATCATGGTCAATCTAGAAATGTTACCCCGCGTAGATCGCAAAGATATAGATCTCAACCGGAAAGGTACTTAGGTATTTTGACGAACGAGAGCTATGACGTTCTATTACTTGAAAGTGATGAACCTGCGACTTACAAACAAGCTATGACGAGCCCTAGCTCCAAGCAATGGCAAGAAGCCATGCAATCTGAATTAGACTCCATGTCTGAAAACCAAGTATGGGATTTGGTCGATTTGCCAGATGGCTACCAAGCCATTGGAAGCAAATGGGTTTTCAAACTGAAAAAGGACAAGGATGGGAAACTTGAAGTTTTCAAAGCTAGATTGGTTGCAAAAGGTTACAGGCAAGTCCACGGTGTGGATTACGATGAAACTTTTTCACCAGTTGCAATGCTAAAGTCTATTCGGATAATGTTAGCAATCGCTGAATATTACGATTACGAAATATGGCAGATGGATGTCAAAACTGCTTTCTTAAACGGCGTTTTAACAGAAACTGTGTTTATGACACAGCCTGAAGGTTTTGAGGATCCAAAGAATGCTAAAAAGGTATGCAAGCTAAAGAAGTCAATCTACGGATTGAAGCAGGCATCCAGGAGCTGGAATATACGTTTCGATGAAGCAGTCAGTGACTTTGGTTTCATCAAGAACGCAGACGAATCTTGTGTATACAAGAAGGTCAGTGGGAGCAAAATTGCTTTCCTAGTATTATATGTCGACGACATATTACTTATCGGAAATGACATTCCTATTTTGAACTCTGTCAAGATTTGGCTTGGGAAATGTTTTTCGATGAAGGATCTAGGAGAAGCACAGTACATATTGGGCATCAAGATTTACAGAGATAGATCTAAAAGGATGATTGGACTTAGTCAAAGCACTTATATCAATAAGGTGCTTGATAGGTTCAAGATGGCGGACTCCAAGCGAGGCTACCTACCCATGTCTTATGGAATGACTCTAAGCAAGACTCAGTGCCCAAAAACACTTGATGAGCGTAGACGAATGAATGGGATTCCATATGCATCATTGATTGGTTCAATAATGTATGCTATGATATGTACACGCCCGGATGTTGCGTACGCACTCAGTGCTACGAGCAGATACCAGTCAGACCCAGGAGAGGCGCATTGGACTGCTGCCAAGAACATTCTGAAGTACCTAAAAAGGCACAAAGATGACTTCCTGGTCTATGGTGGAGATGATGAATTAATTGTTAAAGGCTATACGGACGCAAGTTTCCAAACCGACAAAGATGATTTCAGATCACAGTCTGGGTTTGTCTTCTGCCTCAACGGAGGAGCAGTAAGCTGGAAAAGTGCTAAGCAAAGCACCATTGCGGATTCTACAACTGAAGCGGAGTACATTGCTGCACATGAAGCAGCAAAGAAAGCTATATGGCTAAGGAAGTTCATAGGTGAACTTGGTGTAGTCCCCTCCATTAAAGGACGAATAGCCCTGTATTGTGACAATAACGGAGCTATTGCACAGGCAAAAGAGCCTAGACACCACCAGAGAGTCAAGCATGTACTTCGTAGATTTCACCTTCTACGAGAGTTCGTTGAAAGAAAAGAAGTCGAGATAAGCAAGATTGGAACTGATGACAACATATCAGATCCATTAACTAAACCTCTGCCGCAAGCGAAGCACAACTCGCACACTGCAGCTATGGGAATCAAGCATATTGGAGAATGGCTTTGATGTCTCTATTTAATGTTTTAAAGTTTTAGAGTTTAAATCTTTGTAAAACATTATTGGTTAATCATTCACAATAAATGAAAAGTATTCATTTTTCCATTTAATTTGTGGTTTATTAAATGATGAGTCCCTTCAATTTGACGATATATTCAAGATAGACTGTCAGGACCAGTCCTGTGACTAAGAAATGTCTATCAAGTGAACTTGAATGTCAAAGGTTGAAAATGGTCCCTAATCGAAGTTTTCTATAAAATTGGACGCATAGAAAACGTTAGACGATTAGAATGCAAGATGACTAGTAGTTCTGTTTCTTGAACTATGTGGACATGGCAATGTCATAATCATTTGCATAGATACTTACTTTGGGAAGATTAGTATCGGACAAGACCTATGAAACTTTACTGTAAGAGATGAAAATCTGTCATAAGTAAATTTCATTAAATTATTAGACACTAAATCCTCAATACCTGAGTGATTTGAGATTACTTGTTTGAGAACTGGTTGCTTTGACGTTGACCAACCGTCGCACCGTAAAAGGAGGCTATAAAGGCAACGCTCAGGTAATCACCTATCAAACGAAGTCTAATCTCAAGATCGCAAGATTGGGATTGTCCTCCCATAAATCGGGATGAGATGCTTAAAAGTTGTACAAGGCCACTCGGAGAGCTAGAAACTGTGAAATGCATGGCCGTGCTCGGATGAATCATAGGCTATGATTATCTGTTTATTTGATCAGTTGAACTCTGAAACCGAGGAACACCTCTGGACATAATAAGGATGACAACTCTTACCTTATGTTCAAGAGCAAGCATCGAGCGACAAAGGAATTAGGAAATGCACACTTGTCCCTAAGGACAAGTGGGAGACTGAAGGAAATAATGCCCTTGGTCCAAGTATGCATTCTATGATAAGTCTAATAAATGCGGTTCAGTATTGATTAACAAGTTAATAATTCGGTGAGATCAAGTGAGCTGAATGCCTAGCTAGAGGCCGCTTCAGTTCAAGTGGAATTAATGATATTAATCCACAGCTTACTCTTGACTGAACCCGTAGGGTCACACAAATATTACGTAAACGGATCAAGTATTTAATGGCATTAAATACTCCATCTATGAATATTCGGAATCGACGGATCTTGGTTTCAGTGGGAGCTGAGATCGTCACAGGCAAGAAATGAATACTCCGGAAACGATGATATTGCCGGAAGCGGAAATATGGATCGTATCGGAAATATAAATATTATCCAAGTCGTAGATGTTGCCGGAAACGGAAACATGGTACGTATCGGAAAATATTATCGGAAATGGAAATATTGCCAGAATCGGAAATATTGCCGGAAACGGAAATATTGTCAGAATCGGAAATATTATCGGAATCGGAAAATAATTCCGGAAACGGAAATATTAAATATTTGTTCGAAACGGAAATTAATTCCGGAATCGGAAATGTTAAATATTGTTCGTATCGGAAATGAATTCCGGAATCGGAAATTTAATCGGAAGCGTATCGTACGAATAAGCATCGGACGAGGCCTGCCGGACGAGGGCCCAGCTCGAAGCCAGGCCATCGCCCAGCAAGCCAAACGCGCGCCACAAGCCCAGCCAAGGCAGCGCCTAGGCCTACCGCAAGGCAGGCCCAGCGCGCGCCAAGGCCGCGGCTGCGTGGGCCTCGCTGCGTGGGCTGCTGCTCGCACGCACGCGCATGGGCGGCCCATCGTGGCTGCCGTGTGTGTGTGTGTGAGTTTGTGTTCATGCACGATTCCTAAAACGTACAGAGTTCGGTTAATGATTAAATTCCTAATTCTATTTGATAAATTAATTAATTAGAGTTCTTGTAGGATTCTAAGTTTAATTAATTCGTATCCTAATATGATTCCAATTCTCTTTCCATACCCCTATAAATATGTGGCCTGGGTTCACAATTTATAACGAGTTTTAAAGTATT
The DNA here is from genome assembly GCF_020520425.1 of Spinacia oleracea. NCBI lineage: Eukaryota > Viridiplantae > Streptophyta > Magnoliopsida > Caryophyllales > Amaranthaceae > Spinacia > Spinacia oleracea. Next base: position 43,915,126 of record NC_079492.1, on the reverse strand, counting down.
CAAAGTGAGTTTTTGAGAGAAAAATTCAGTCACACATCTTGCTCAAAAGTGCCGAAAATTCTAGTACCTTAAGGGCGATTCTAGTTGGTCAATCTTAAGGCGGATCCGGACGTGCTGTGGACTATCTACGGAGGGACGACACTTGGAGTCCTAAAGACTTGTTCTTGCTCGGTTCGGGCGCAGCTAGGGAGGGCACGCAACAAAGAGTATGCATCTAAATTATGCTATATGATTATGTGTAAATAATATGTATTCCTGGGTTAATGGTTGTTTCCGCATGATTTATGTAATATCATATGTATCATAACCTAACATCGTCACCAAAAGAGACGCTCGTCCAAACATTAGTGACGAGGCATATCTTTGTGATCACAAGCCACTCTCAAAGAAGTGTCTCGTCACCAAAAGAGACGCTCGTCCAAACATTAGTAACGAGGCGTATCTTTGTGATCACAAGCCACTCTCAAAGAGGTGGCTCGTCACCAAAAGAGACGCTCGTCCATACATTAGTGACGAGGCGTATCTTTGTGATCACAAGCCACTCTCAAAGAAGTGGCTCGTCACCAAAAGAGACGCTCGTCCATACATTAGTGACGAGGCGTATCTTTCTGAGCACAAGCCACTCTCAAAGAAGTGGCTCGTCATCAAAAGAGACACTCGTCCATACATTAGTGACGAGGCGTATCTTTGTGATCACAAGCCACTCTCAAAGAGGTGGCTCGTCACCAAAAGAGACGCTCGTCCATACATTAGTGATGAGGCGTATCTTTGTGATCACAAGCCACTCTCAAAGAGGTGGCTCGTCACCAAAAGAGACGCTCGTCCAAGCATTAGTGACGAGGCGTATCTTTGTGATCACAAGCCACTCTCAAAGAGGTGGCTCGTCATCAAAAGAGACGCTCGTCCAAACATTAGTGACGAGGCGTATCTTTGTGATCACAAGCCACTCTCAAACAGGTGGCTCGTCACTAAAAAATAACGCTCGTCATTAATATATAACGAAGCGTACTTCAGCAAACACAAACCATAATTTATCACAGTGACTCGTCCACCCGAAAGACGCGGGTACTTTACACGATCCTTGTAAAAAAGAACAAAGTGGAAAGAAATCAAAAGGTTTGTTACTCACCTTCTCCTCCAACTTGGCCTTGGCCTTCTTCATTTTGGCCTCGTAGATGTCGGCCATCCAGTCAGTCATATCGCCTTTGCCTTTATCTGCTTCAGACAGCTTACTCATTCCTTCTTCTGCACACAAAAAGGAGTAATGGTTAGAGAAAGAATGGAACAAAGTCAGATGGCATATAACCTAACATTCTACCTTGGGTCATGGAATACCCTAAACCCACATCAGCCAAAAACGCTTCATCCCGTAATTGGCTTATGTGCGGTAACCACTCGGCCGGCACATGAAATATCTTATCAGCAGTCAGATGGTAGGTGTTGGCCTTAAACAACACCATTATGTGATCCCACTCATCCGCGGTGAGGGGCGGGAGAGCCTCGTCATGCTCCATGTAATTTTCCGTGCGACTCCAGCGGCTCATTCTATCATACATCTCCTCGCCGTCAGTATGAAACACGACCCATCTCTTCCTCCACTTATGCCATTTGTTGAGCTTATCCACCACAGTTTGGTAGCTGCCTCGGCTGCTTAGGTTAAACCACCCCTAGGCGGCCTTAGGAGAACGGGAGATAGAAACCAAATGCAAGAAAGCATTGAAAGACGGCTGCACATTGTTCAGCGCGCATTTGGCAATATAGCCGAATATGTCCGCCCAGGAATTTGGGGTCAGTTGAGCCACCCCAATGTTGAACCCATCTAGCACCTCCACAACAAATGGATTTGGAGGGAACCTCATGCCCAGCTTAATGGTGGCGGCATAAACGAGAAACTCTCCCTCAGCTCGGCCAGCAGGCTAACCGTTGAGTCCAAGCCAGCCGGCACCAGCATCTGATACCCCTCGCCGACGCAGAGGTCGTCTCTCATTTCGGCCCCTTTCTTCTCCAGCCACCTCATCCAGCCAATGTCTGGATGAATCTCCGAAGGGAGAAGCTGAGCTTCTTCTCGGCCCCTCGGCCTAACTATTGTTTGAGCAGCCTCCTGCTCCTCGGCAACCAAAGGCAGTAGAGCTACGCTCGGCTCCCCGACTGCCCGGCTCGCTGTATGCTCGGACGAGCTTGCTGTTTGATCCCCCTCAGCCTCGGCATATTCATTGATCTCTTAAAAGAGATCGGCATACTCCTCGTCTACTACCGGGTCAGTGGAAGAATACCTCTCCATAGGAGGTGTAGCCGGCCCCTCTTGCAAACCCAGACAAGTAGGTTCCGTCGTCTGCTTAGTTCATGCCATGCTCTCTGCATAGTGAACAGAGCACGGCTTAGGGGTGACTAACAATGAAGACAAAGACGTGACTGGGCGTCCTCCCAGACAAAGGATGAGCGGCTTAAATGCCTCATTAACCCAGTGAATCCTTACCTAATACTAAGGTGCCGACCTTTTACCAACAAAGATAATAAATGACGACCATATGACAAAAAACATGCAAAATAGGTAAAAACTAACCTTAAAAGATCTGAGAAGAAATTGGTGAAGAACAGATTGAGTCTGACGAAGAACAGATTGAATTTGATGAAGAACAGGTTGAATCTCACGGCGGCCGAAAATCGCCTACTAGTGGTTGATCTTCACCGAAAATCGCCTGTCTGGAACTTTGTGAAAATGAAACGTAAAAAATGAAAATTTACCTCCCCCTATATATAGAGAGGGGCAAAAAAGAGAAAAAGTGACACTTGTCACTATCTCAACACTTGTCCAAAAATGTATCTGAATATCAAGGGTCAAGAAGCGATATCTGAAAGATTGTTTCCAGAAATGCCCTTCTTGAGGGGCAAATGTTGTGGGCAAAATTACCATGCCAACTTGTACCAATAAAGATACGACACGTGGCACGTATTATGCCTCGTAAGCAAACCATACGCCTTTTTATCTGGAGTGTAGGTACTAAGTATCTACGGAGTATACGTATTTGTATTCATATACGAATAAATGTATGTATTCATGTCCATACATAAGTGGCATACTTGGAAAATGTTAGGTTATGATACATATGAACAACATAAATCATGCGGAAAAACCTATATGCCAGGATTCATATTAATTGCACATAATAATATAATTAGTCTAGGATGCTTACACTTTGTAGCGTGCCCTCCCTAGCTGCGCCCGAACCGAACAAGAACAAGTCTTTAGGACTCCAAGTGTCGTCCCTCTGTAGAAAGTCCACAGCACGTCCGGATCCGCCTTAAGCTTGACCAACTAGAATCGCCCTTAAGATACTTAGAATTTTCAGCTAGTATGTGGCAAGTGTTTGGCTGATTTTTGCTTGAAAATCTTACCTTTGAATACTTGAAAAAACTCGTCGATAAATTGTGAACCTAGGAACATATTTATAGAGTCATGGAAAGGGATTTAGAAACCTATTAGGATACCAATTAGTTTAATTAGAATCTCATTAAAACTCTATTAAACAAATTCTATCTATTAGGATTAGGATTTAATTAGAGAACGAATTCCATTAGCTTTAGGATTCGTATTGAACACAAGCGTTGCATGAGCACGAGCACGAGCACGAGCCGCACAGCCCGCGCAAGCCTTGCGGCCCACGCGAGATGCACAGCCCGCAGCCCACGAGCTCGCGCGCGCGCCATGGCCTTGCTGGGCCTGGCCTTGCGCTGGGCCTGGCGAGGCTTTGGCAGCGTTGTGTTGGGCGCTTGGCTTGCTGGATGCGGGCCTGGCTTCGTGTTGGGCCTTCGTCTAGCAAGTCTCGTCCGATGCTAATTCGTACGATGCACTTCCGATTAAATTCCCGATTCCGGAATTCATTTCCGATACGAACAATATTTAACATTTCCGATTCCGGAATTAATTTCCGTTACGAACAAATATTTAATATTTCCGTTTCCGGAATTATTTTCCGATTCCGATAATATTTCCGATTCTGACAATATTTCCGTTTCCGGCAATATTTCCGATTCCGGCAATATTTCCATTTCCGATAATATTTTCCGATACGTACCATGTTTCCGTTTCCGGCAACATCTACGACTTGGATAATATTTATATTTCCGATACGATCCATATTTCTGTTTCCGGCAATATCATCGTTTCCGGAGTATTCATTGTTTGCCTTTGACGATCTTAGCTCCCACTGAAACCAAGATCCGTCGATTCCGAATATCCATAGATGATGTATTTAATTCCATTAAATACTTGATCAGTTTACGTACTATTTGTGTGACCCTACGGGTTCAGTCAAGAATAAGATGTGGATTAATATCATTAATTCCACTTGAACTGAAGCGACCTCTCGCTAGGCATTCAGCTCACTTGATCTCACTGAATTATTAACTTGTTTAATTAATACTGAACCGCATTTATTTGACTTAACATTAAATGCATACTTGGACCAAGGGAATTATTTCCTTCAGCAAATACCTTATGATGGCACAAAATCCCAAAAAGCCCACTTATGTCCTAAAAGGCCAATAACTGCAAAAGGGAAAGGACACTTGTCCTCTCCTCCTACCTCAGCCAATCATATGAGGGAATATTAGGTCATTCTCCCCAAAACCTAGTACTATATAAAGCCTCATTTCCCAAGAAAAAAGGGTTACAATCACAACACAATCAGATATATTAATTGCTCTGCCTTCTCTCTACTTTCTCTCTCTACAAACACATACTTACTTAAGCATCGGAAGTCGGAGCGGAGATCGTATCGCAGGCTACCGGAAACCTCCAAGTCATCAGCTTACCGGAAAAACCCCACAACATGAAGAGTTTCTCCTATTTATTGCCAATGGAACCGACCCAGATGTTCTTTGAATTGGGTATTTGGTTTTGAATTTTAAAAGTTTGTTGAAAGAAAATTAACAATAAAAATAAAAAAATAAAATTGTTTGACTTGGTTTTGACTTGCTTAATTTTGCATCTTAAATTAACCGGCTTAAGAGGAACTGCTTACCTAGCATATTTGTAGAGTGAGTCTGTCTTCAACAATGGTAAGCTTCAACTATGTTTGCACACGTTTGTGTTTGTAATAGTCTATATGTACCATAGTTTTTGCCTTTGCCTTAGAGGAACTTCAATTTGCAATTACCTCAGCTTGATCATTCTGAGTTCCATCCTCATTTTCTCATGTTTTTCCCTATTTAAAGGCTTAGTCAAACTGTCAGCAATTTGATGATCAGTTTGGCAAAAATATAACTTAATTAATCCTTTCTCAAAATTATCTTTAAGGAAATGGTGTCTAATGTGGATATTGATGAGTGACATTTATGTCACTCATAGGATAGTAATTTAGGCACTATTTGAGTCGGTTTTATTATGTTTTTAGCAATTTTTAGCCTTTTTTCTACTTGATTTCTTATTTTAATTATTGATAGTTTAGTTTAGCGTTTTTAGCTAATTTTGATAGTTTTTAGATCTTAAATTGATAATTTATTTATTTTATTTGTTTTGTAATTTTATAGTTTAATTATTATAATTTTCTTTATTAATTTTCTATTTTATTTTCATCCTAATTAATTTTATTTTTATTGTTTTACTTTTGTTATATCTATGTTTATTTTTATATTTCTGATTCTAGCACCACTCATACTAGCACCAAGCTCCAGCAACACTCCACCACACCACCACCAACAATGCATCAACAAACAAGGCCAAAAGTCACCCAAAATCGCTGTCAAAACAGAGTAAAATACAGAGAAAAACAGAGTATATTGGTTCGTTCGAACCCGTATCGAGTTCGACCGAACCGAAAATTTAGAGTTCCGGATTGGATGAGGTTCGGTCAAACCTGAATGAAGTTCGCCCAAACCACAACTAAGTTCGACCGAACCTCCCTTATGTTCGACCGAACATTTAAGCGCTCAATTGTTGTATGGAATTAATGAAGTCACGTGGTTGCGCTCGTGGTTGAGGTTGATGGAAGATCGACGGTGATGATGGTTGAGGTTGATGGATGAATCGACGGTGATGATGATTGATTGATGAAGAATTAACGATGATGATGCGTGGGTGATGATGAGCGGTGGACGGTGATGATAATGGTTGATGAGATGATGATGATGAATGATTGATTGTGGGTGATGAGGATTGACGGTTGATGACGGCGGCTGGTGAGCAGCGCAACGGAGAAGAAAAGGGACGAAGAAGGCAAAGGAGGGGGAAGAGGTTTGGATCAAAAAGGAGGAAATGGCTGATCCATTTCTTTTGAGTGGGCTTTTAATTTTTTTGTCCTCATCCGTTTTTACTCCTTTTTCTTGGGAACCCTCTTTTCTTCTCTCTTTTTCCTTTTCTTATTCATTTTTTCCTTTTTTTTAACTTTTTCATTCTTTCTTTATTTACTTTTAGATTTTTATTTTTAGATTTTGTTTTCCATTTTTATTTTCTTTTTTTATATATTTTTCTTTTTTTTGTTTTCTTTTTAGCTTTGTAGTATAAATACTCTTTTACTTTTCTAATTTGGGATTACCATGTAAATACTTAGAATATTTTAGAGTTTATGTTTAGCTTTTAGAGAGATAAAGTGAGGAAAATAAATGAAAAATTAGGGCTTTTGAATTTAAGTGTGGCAATTTTGTTCAAGATTTCCACCATTAATCAATGAGAAATTTCTTACTCTCTCTCCTCATTTATTTATTTATTTATTGTTTTATTTATTGTTTTAATTAGTTTAATTGTTTTGGTTTAGTTTAATGATTCATGTTTAGATTAGTTGTTATTAATGTTTAGAATCATGTTTTTTTTTTTTTTGGTTCTACTACCAGGAGTTCCCACCGCCTTCGGCGAGTGGACTAATCTCCTCGATGGGCAGCATCCCTCCCAGTTGAGATTTTTTCCATTCCCAAGGCTCGAACCCGAGACCTTGGTTAAGGAGCAAGAGGCCCTTAACCACTCATGCCAACCTTGAAGGAAATAGTGCCCTTGGTCCAAGTATGCATATAATATTAAGTCTAATAAATGCGGTTCAGTATTAATTAACAAGTTAATAATTCAGTGAGATCAAGTGAGCTGAATGCCTAGCTAGAGGCCGCTTCAGTTCAAGTGGAATTAATGATATTAATCCACAGCTTACTCTTGACTGAACCCGTAGGGTCACACAAATAGTACGTAAACGGATCAAGTATTTAATGGCATTAAATACTCCATCTATGGATATTCGGAATCGACGGATCTTGGTTTCAGTGGGAGCTGAGATCCTCACAAAGCAAGAAATGAATACTCCGGAAACGATGATATTGCCGGAAACGGAAATATGGATCGTATCGGAAATATAAATATTATCCAAGTCGTAGATGTTGCCGGAAACGGAAACTTGGTACGTATCGGAAAATATTATCGGAAATGGAAATATTGCCGGAATCGGAAATATTGCCGAAATCGGAAATATTGTCAGAATCGGAAATATTATCGGAATCGGAAAATAATTCCGGAAACGGAAATATTAAATATTTGTTCGAAATGGAAATTAATTCCGGAATCGGAAATATTAAATATTGTTCGTATCGGAAATGAATTCCGGAATCGGGAAATTAATCGGAAGCGTATCGTACGAATTAGCATCGGACGAGGCCTGCCAGACGAAGGCCCAGCACGAAGCTGGGCCATCGCCCAGCAAGCCAGCGCGCCACAACGCACCAGCCAAGGCTGCGCCAGGCCCACCGCAAGGCATGTCCAGCGCGCGCCAAGGCTGCTGCAGCGTGTGAGCCTCGTGGCAATGGGCTGCGAGCCCCTCGTGGGCTGCTGTGCGTGCGTGTGTGTGTTTGTGTGCTATACGAATCCTAAAGCTATCAGGTTTCGACATATGATTAAATTCCTAAACCTAAAAGGATGAATTAATTAAATAAGAATTCTATTAGGATTCTAGTTTAATTAATTCGTATCCTAATAGGATTCCAGTTCCTTTTCCATACCTCTATAAATAGGTGCCTAGGGTCATAATTTATATACACAATTCAAGTATTCAAAGTGATTTTTGAGAGCAAAAATTCAGTCATACAATTGCCTACAATAGCCGAAAATTCTAAGTACCTTAAGGGCGATCCTAGTTGGTCAAGCTTAAGGCGGATCCGGACGTGCTGTGGACTATCTACGGAGGGACGACATTTGGAGTCCTAAAGACTTGTTCTTGTTCGGTTCAGGCGCAGCTAGGGAAGGCACGCAACAAAGTGTATGCATCTAAACTATGCTAAATGATTATGTGTAAATAATATGCTTTCTTGGATTTATGGTTTTTCCGCATGATTTATGTTTTGTCATATGAATCATAACCTAACAGTGGTATCACGAACCGCTTATTATTTTCATAATCTAAATTGCATGAACATGGTTAAATATTACAAATTTGCAAGAATTAAAAGGGGTGATTAATTTTCGTAATTGTTAATTAATTGCAAATTGCGTTTATTTAATTATACGTACGCAGTTTTTCGGCAGTTTCTTCGTTACTCATCCAAATCGAGTGATTTTTGTGTCAATTCCGCATGTAAAAGGCATTCTAAAATTTTGACAAAAAAATATTTTTCGGCCGAACCCAGAATTCTCAAATTCGAAGCCTAACTATGACTTTTCGGAGGTTTTAGTTTTTCGAATGCAAAATTTCGTAAATTTAAGATGTTAAATTAAATATTTGCGATTCTTGTTGATAAATCTTGAATTTTTGATTGACCTGCTGTATATGTTTAACAAATTTGAATGCCTAGCCTTGTTAATTATGCAATCTAATTTGTAATTATGATTAATTTGTTGAAAATTGGAATAATTTAGAATTAATTTGATTTTCATAATTAGTTATAATTTAATTAGATACCTATGATTAAAAACCACCATAAAAAATTGTAAATTTATGTTAAATTTTAAATTTTTATGACCTAGACTTGAATCCATGTTAATCGGAAATCAATTAAATAATAAATTTTCGATTTTTCGCCGTAAAATTATGAAATTAATATTATTTATTAATTTGTCATTAATTTTGAATATAAAATTTTAATTTTTATGCGACTCGCTCATATAACTTGCACGCACAAAGCAATGGACGCTACGTGTTACCCTTAAGGGGTGTTGTATAGTACGGGCATGCGACGACGAGCAAGGGAGCTCGTCGCCCATGCGGTACGAATGCAGCGAGCAAGGGCATGGTGCACGAGCACAAGGCAGCAGCCCTGCCTTGTGTCGTGGGCTGTGAGAAATGGGCGTGTGGGCAGGGGCGAAAGCAAGGCACAACAGTCGTGTGTGGGCAGCAAGCGTGCTGCGCCACAGCGCGCACTGCCTCGCGCAAGCATGCGAAGCCTCGCGCGCAGCGAGAGCAAGCTCGCGTGCCACGAGCGCTACGCACAACGTCGATGCCTCGCGCGCAGCGAGTGCCAGCTCGCATACTGCTGCCTCGTGCGATGAGCGCAAGCTCGTGTGCGGGAAAGGCAGGCGCGCAGCGAGCGATGGCTCGCATGGATCGAGCGCTGGCGAGCGAGCGCAGCGAGCGATGTCTCGCGTGCATCGAGCGCTGGCGCGCGCAGCGAGCACCAGCTCGCGTGATGCCTTGCGATGGTGAGCAGCAGCGATGCGACGAAGCGCATGGGCTGCGCGCACATGGCCAGCGATGCCTGTGTGCGTGTGGCCCATGGGCGTGCGTTGCGTGGGATTGTTGCGTTGCGATTAGATCGTTTTGAAATTTTAATTTGAAATTTTCAGTTTACGTAATTTTAATTAATTTTAAAATTAATAATTTAAATTATTTTCTTGGATTTTAATTTTGAATATTGTAATTATAATAAATTTTATTTATTCTAATTATTTTACTAAAATTAAAATCATGAATTAATTTAAATACGACTGAAATTAAATTAAACTTTTTGGATTCAATTATAAATTTATATGAGCTTTAAATTTTAATTAAATTTGTATGTTTCCGGTTAGACTAGAAATACATTTTTATGTTTAAAATTAGTAAAGCATATGAATTTATTGGTTTAAGTGGGAGCCCCTTTTTAGTCATAAACTCTTGATTAGGTCTACAAATCCTTAAGGTTAAAACAACTTGATTAGAATTAATAAGGACTGAATAATTTGTAGATTATTGGTGCCCTTGATTAATTGCTGCAAATGTTTATGTGATGCATAATGTGTTTTACTAACCAGCTATGTGGGCCATTCATGATAATGAATGGGTGAATGGTATATATTGTATATGTACTGTTTTGCAGGTTATGAAGTGACTAGTATGGCCCAAATAGGATAAAAAATATGGTCTGCGTACCATTAATTTGAATGTAATTGGTCTAAAGTACCAAAGTTGTTTTTCAATTCAAATATGGTCTGCGTACCATCAAATAGTTGTAATTAGTTTTAATTATAACTTATCCTATTTGAAGAAAATGGTGCCTCCCACGGAGATTTTCAAGACGGACTTTGAAGTTGAAGCTTCAAGATGAAGTCGGGCCATACTAGATCACATTTATCTTATGCATGTTTTAAGTTATTTATTGCTTTTAAATATGTCTTAAAATGCATGAGATCAAAGCTTGATTATGTTGCATGATTAAGGATTTTAGTTCACTTAAAATCTAACCAACATAGTAAGAGCCTTAAGTTCCAAACTTAAAAATTGAGTTAAAAGGTGCCATGCCAAAATATACACTTGCTTGGATATCCTTTACATCAATCTAGTAATAGTTTTCGCTCAGCGAGGTGTTACTTATTGGTCCTAAAGGGGCAAGGTACACAAATAATTGTGAGTACATGTTAGTTTTGGTGAAACTCAACGATATAAGTAAGGAGTCCTTTTATGTCGTGGCAAAATCGATAGGTTTACCTAATAAGTTCTTAGACGTACCTATCAACCAAGAGTAGTTTCTAGACTATTAGCAAAAGGCTTTTGCTTACCTAAAATGTTTTAGAATTGAGTCGACAAACTGTGCTTAATTCTTCAATGGTTTTAGGGTCTTGGAATCATTTTATTCACACCTGCCGGAACACATAATTCGAATAAAATGCTAATGACTTGTTTAAATTGCATGATTGCTTTCATTTTCAAGTTATTATTCATGATAAATGTTTAGACTTTGCATGCTTCAATGTATGTTTTAATTATTGTTTATAATTAAATATCTTGCACTGCAATAAATCCTTTTAGAAAGGTAACAGTAAATTTCCTCGATTGGTAGTGAATCCAAGAACGATTCACGGAAATGAGAGAAAATGAGCAATTTAAAATGTACGTTTCTTATAGCGACTTTTATGGTTGTTTTCGAGTATCAAAATCGAATGGCAAACCAATTGGTGCTTGTGAATTCAAAATACACTGTAGTTTTGAGATCATAAAGCATTGAGTTTAAACGCTCAGCTTTACCAATGGTTAACAACCTAAAATCTTTTTCCATTTAATTCTCGAATGAGTCTAGACACTATACATTCGAGTAGATCGATGCTTAGAGAACTTTAGAAGCTTCTGGTAAGATCATCTAGTTGAAACAAAATATTCAACATAAATTAAATGGTAATTAAGAACCTTGTTGGAGTGACATTGGACATGTCTAACAAAGTATAAAAGTCAACACTAAAGAATTCTATTCTTAAGGCTATTAGAAAGGGTACAAGAAATAGGAAAACAAGGAACAAATGAAAGGAATTTACAATTCCGTTTCTACCTATAAGTTTATGTTTAAAAGAGCAGTGACCTAGCAATCAAACTTCCTTGGTATCATATACCGCTTGAGGTTCTTACTTCGGTAATAACTCAAACAATGGAAGCTAGGATACACTAATGCCCTACAAGTGGGAAATGAAGCATGGCAATGCTACATTAGTTGTAGGGTCATCTAGTTTGTTTTAAGTCCTTTCAAAGGCTGGAACTTAATGGCTATTTTGTTCCACAATCAGCATACCTAAATTTCTGTTTTCAAACACAGAAAGACTCACATTCAGAAGAACAAAAACAATGTTTGTTTGTTTATTTGAATGAAATGGTCAATTATGGGTTGAGTCAATATGCTTGATTAAAACAGATAACTCTTTAACAATAAGAACTTTACTAGGTTCAAATCAACCCCTTGATTTGAGTTCCACTAATCTTTGGCATTGTTACTTAGACCATATCAACAAGTTAACATTCAAAAGCTCTATTTTGATGGACTTTTGAAAGTTCATTGATTTCTAGATCAATTTAAGACAACTAGTCTTACTTGTTGAAAGTAACAAAAGATATGAACTATTGTTAGAACGCCTAGACGATAGAGTTCAAAGCTAAAGAAAGGTTTTATGACTTTATTATTTCACACAGATTTGAGTGAATATAGGTTTATTTACTCAATGTGATATAAGTTTGAATATGTTTGGCTAGTTCAAAGATTCAGAAGTATAAATCCCACTTGGCAAGAAATCATAAAGATCTAGGTTAGATCATATTAATGATTGCTTGAGACCAAGAATGATCATCAATGATTGTGTGTTGTAATTTCACGATCTAGTTCCATAAGATATGGCATATCTAAGTTGGAATGATCGAAGTCAATTGGTACTTGATTCGATCAATGATGAATCATAAAGACTTTTCCTATAATTTCTAAAACAAAATGCTCAACTACCACCAAACTAAACCAAATTCGTCAAAGCTTTTGAAAAGTAATTTCAGAATATCTTTTCATAATATATCTAAAGAGTTCCTAAACTCAGTGGGAGCTTAGTGTTTGTTATTCAACAAACTAAGGCCCAAGTATAGATATATGTTTCATTGTGATTTATTCAAATGAGACACAAGGGTATTGTTTCTACCACGAATTTTTGAGAACATAATGTTTGTTTGCTCGAAATAATGTCCTTTTGGAGATTCGTTTCCAAAATGACAAGTGGGAGAAAATAGACTTCGAAGGTCTTCGAGGCGAACAACAAACATAAACGGACATTCCGGAGGCTTTTCGAAGTGCTTCAGAAAATCCAAACTTATTCTTTAAGGACTTTAGAAGTGGCTTTAAATAATAGACATCTCTTAGAAGACTTTACAAGTGCTTCAAGGAGAACAGAATATTTAAAGGACTTTCAAGTGGCTATTGATATTCTATTGTTTGATGTTCTATATCCAAGTAGGCATAGAGTTCAAATCACTGAAACTATGAGATTCTTCTATTAGATAGTGAAGAAACATGGAGTTCAGGTCACTGAAACTATGCGATTCTTCTATTAGATAGTGAAGAAACCTACAACTTACAGTCAAACTATTATCATGAAGATTAATGAGTTTGTGACCTGTAAGAAAGCTATGACGAAACCCAGATTCCCTAAAATGGTTAGAGGCCATATATAGACTCAATGTTTTAAATGGTTAGAGGCCATAAAACATACTCAATGGTTTGATGACAAAATTGAAATTTTGTTGATTTGCAAGAATAGTTTCACACCTATTGGTTGCAAGTTTGTTTTAAGGATAAAAACCATCAAACATGGAATTGTGTTCACACACAAAGCTAGATTAGTTGCTAAAGGTTACAAGCAAATTCACCGTGTGGATTGTGTTGAAACCTCATGCATAATCGTAATGCTTAAGTCTATAATTCAAGTAATGATTGCATATTGGTACATATGGCAATTGGATGACAAAACGTATTCCTCAATCAAATGATGGAAGAAAACTATGTACATGGCATGTCATAGGATTTGTGGATCCAAATAATGCTTGAAATGAATGCTAGCTTAAGAAATCTAAGTATAGATTTAAGCAAGAAATTGGGAATTAGAAATGTATTTTAGTGAAGCTAATAAGTATTTTAGTTTCATAAAATGTACATGATTCTTATAGATATATAAGAAGTTTAGTGGGAGTACATAAAATCTAATTGGTCCTATGTGTATCACACACATATCTCTCTATTGTGAAATAACATTCAAATGCTAATAACTTAGATTTGAAATTATTCATCAATGACGGACCAAGGCGAAACTTAGTACATACTGGGTATTAAGATCTATTTACAAAGATCTTATATTATTGTTTTGGATTAAGTAATGGCATTTACTAAATCAAACACGAAATACTCCATTGGAGATATTCGACCCATGTGAATAAATCTAAGTAAAGAATGTTTGAACTATGTATAAGCATTTACTAAGTTAAACATCAAAGGATCTGAGTAAAATTCTTAACCTATATTGTATGTCAAAGAATTTAGCTGGATTTAGTATCTACTGAAACTAGATGAGCTAAAGTTGCATGAATAGAATTCAATTGGAATTATTCTGCAAAAGAATTTATCATGTATGATATAATATGAGGATCGCCAAAAACGTATCATATGACTTTAGGCATGACGAACATATACCAATCTCTATTGATCTAAGTAAAGATCAACTAGATTGAGATCAAGAATACTTATGGTACTTGAAAAGGTACATAGGAATAGTTCTTGATTCAAGGAAATAAAGATATGCTAAATATTGATGCTACACGCATAAACACTGGCAAAGGATCAAGCAAAGACCCTTTGGAGTTAACCATTAATAAGGACGAGCTATAGAGCATCGTGTTTTGAAATGGCAACATGGATTGGAGACCATGAATTGTTGTGTGGGAAATTAAATATTAATTTCTATGTTCTAAGATACAGCTGGAAAGTCTTCCACATATCTGTGAACTGCTTGGATAAGCAAATCCAAACAAAGCATCACTAGCAACCTAAACAGTTGAAGTAAAAGTACTTATTGCCTAAGAAGCAATAAAACAGAGTTGTTTATATTAATGAGTTCTTCATTGAACTTGGGTGGATCACATGTCTGCTAACTTGATGGTTCTTCATTGCAAAATGCGTAGAACCACTATCGAAGTAAGAAAGACTAGATCACATAATAAACAAACTCAAAAGATCTTATCATCATATCTCGAAGAACATTCGATGAAAAGGATATTAAGATTGGCAAAGCATGATAACTAAACCTATGCAACAAGTGAGAAGCAACACTCACGTTGTAGCACTGGAAATCAAGCATAGCTTTGAATTCCATGAAATCTTTTAAAGATGGGTTAGAGGGCCATGGTTGTAAAACATTGGGGTTGAACATTTATCATATATGAAATGTATTTTCATATTCCATTTAATCTTGGTTTAGTATTAAATGATGATTCCCTTCAATTTGACGATATATTCAAGATAGACTGTCAGGACCAGTCCTGTGACTAAGAAATTTCTATCAAGTGAACTTGAATGTCAAAGGTTGAAAATGGTCCCTAGTCGGAGTTTTCTATAAAATTGGACGCATAGAAAACGTTAGACGATTAGAATGCAAGATGATTAGTAGTTCTGTTTCTTGAACTATGTGGACATGGCAATGTCATAATCATTTGCATAGATACTTACTTTGGGAAGACTAGTATCGGACAAGACCTATGAAACTTTACTGTAAGAGATGAAAATCTGTCATAAGTAAATTTCATTAAAATTATTAGACACTAAATCCTCAATACCTGAGTGATTTGAGATTACTTGTTTGAGAACTGGTTGCTTTGACGTTGACCAACCGTCGCACCGTAAAAGGAGGCTATAAAGGCAACGCTCAGGTAATCACCTATCAAACGAAGTCTAATCTCAAGATCGCAAGATTGGGATTGTCCTCCCATAAATCGGGATGAGATGCTTAAAAGTTGTACAAGGCCATTCGGAGAGCTAGAAACTGTGAAATGCATGGCCGTGCTCGGATGAATCATAGGCTATGATTATCTGTTTATTTGATCAGTTGAACTCTGAAACCGAGGAACACCTCTGGACATAATAAGGATGACAACTCTTACCTTATGTTCAAGAGCAAGCATCGAGCGACAAAGGAATTAGGAAATGCACACTTGTCCCTAAGGACAAGTGGGAGACTGAAGGAAATAGTGCCCTTGGTCCAAGTATGCATATAATATTAAGTCTAATAAATGCGGTTCAGTATTAATTAACAAGTTAATAATTCAGTGAGATCAAGTGAGCTGAATGCCTAGCTAGAGGCCGCTTCAGTTCAAGTGGAATTAATGATATTAATCCACAGCTTACTCTTGACTGAACCCGTAGGGTCACACAAATAGTACGTAAACAGATCAAGTATTTAATGGCATTAAATACTCCATCTATGGATATTCGGAATCGACGGATCTTGGTTTCAGTGGGAGCTGAGATCGTCACAAGGCAAGAAATGAATACTCCGGAAACGATGATATTGCCGGAAACGGAAATATGGATCGTATCGGAAATATAAATATTATCCAAGTCGTAGATGTTGCCGGAAACGGAAACATGGTACGTATCGGAAAATATTATCGGAAATGGAAATATTGCCGGAATCGGAAATATTGCCGGAAACGGAAATATTGTCAGAATCGGAAATATTATCGGAATCGGAAAATAATTCCGGAAACGGAAATATTAAATATTTGTTCGAAACGGAAATTAATTCCGGAATCGGAAATATTAAATATTGTTCGTATCGGAAATGAATTCCGGAATCGGGAAATTAATCGGAAGCGTATCGTACGAATTAGCATCGGACGAGGCCTGCCAGACGAAGGCCCAACACGAAGTCGGGCCATCGCCCAGCAAGCCAGCGCGCCACAACGCACCAGCCAAGGCTGCGCCAGGCCCACCGCAAGGCAGGCCCAGCGCGCGCCAAGGCTTCTGCAGCGTGTGAGCCTCGTGGCAATGGGCTGCGAGCTCGCGGGCTGCGCGCGCGCGCATGGCGCCCCTCGTGGGCTGCTGTGCGTGCGTGTGTGTGTTTGTGTGCTATACGAATCCTAAAGCTATCAGGTTTCGACATATGATTAAATTCCTAAACCTAAAAGGATGAATTAATTAAATAAGAATTCTATTAGGATTCTAGTTTAATTAATTCGTATCCTAATAGGATTCCAGTTCCTTTTCCATACCTCTATAAATAGGTGCCTAGGGTCATAATTTATATACACAATTCAAGTATTCAAAGTGATTTTTGAGAGCAAAAATTCAGTCATACAATTGCCTACAATAGCCGAAAATTCTAAGTACCTTAAGGGCGATCCTAGTTGGTCAAGCTTAAGGCGGATCCGGATGTGCTGTGGACTATCTACGGAGGGACGACATTTGGAGTCCTAAAGACTTATTCTTGTTCGGTTCAGGCGCAGCTAGGGAAGGCACGCAACAAAGTGTATGCATCTAAACTATGCTAAATGATTATGTGTAAATAATATGCTTTCTTGGATTTATGGTTTTTCCGCATGATTTATGTTTTGTCATATGAATCAT
Organism: Spinacia oleracea; assembly: GCF_020520425.1. NCBI lineage: Eukaryota > Viridiplantae > Streptophyta > Magnoliopsida > Caryophyllales > Amaranthaceae > Spinacia > Spinacia oleracea. The sequence continues at coordinate 43,897,825 of NC_079492.1, read as the reverse complement.
AACCTAACAAACCTTAATTGTTAATTTCGTTAAATTTCATATTTTTAGGATTATGGAGTAGTTTATTGGTTAGGGTTTGGGTGAAAACTCAACCATGATTGATTTGGGTGTTTGTGATTGTAAATTAGGGATTTTCATGATTAAATTATTGCATGTTTAGGCATTTCCAATACATGTTGCATTTAACTTGATCAATTAAGTGTTCCATGATTGTTTGGAGTAGTCTAGTTGGGTTGAAAAGGGATTAAAGACCTAAGCTTGGCTATGTTGTTGAATTGGGATTTTGATTTACCTCGGGTGTGATAGGGTAGAACGGGAGTTCATCCTTGATGCTTAGGGAAATTGTTCGCGCATCGGAAGATGGTTGGAACTATTTGTGAATTCAACGCTTATTCATGTAGTGCTTGTGAATCTTCCCCGTTTTCAATTGTCTTATGTCCATCCCGTGATTTGTTGTTGTTTGACCCATTCCCTAATCTCGTTTACTTTTGATTTCTTAATTTAGTTTAATTAGTTTTAGTCTATTAGGATTCTCCAAAACCCCGTTCCGACCTAGCTTATCAATTGATTAACATAAATTAGTGCACCTTAGTCCTTGTGGATTCCGACCCTTGCTTATCGTTTTACTTGTGTTTAGTGATTAGTTTAGGTAATTTGTTTCACTAGGAGAGACTAGTAACGACCTAGTTTTCCCCTCGATCAAATATGTTTAACCCGGGAATGATGTACCGGGTCTTTTGAAATACAAATAGCACTAGTGTTATCACAATAGATAGGAACACAATCATAGAAACTACCAAAATCTCTTAACTGTTGTTTTATCCATAGTATTTGTGAGCAACAAGCTGCAGCAGCTACGTATTCAGCTTCAGCTGTGGATAGAGCAACAGTGTTTTGTTTCTTGGAACCCCAAGAAACCATGCATGGACCTAGGAACTGTATGATACCTGATGTGCTTTTTCTATTCACTAGTTCACCTGCATAATCAGCATCAGCATATCCTTTTAACTCGAATTATCCACTTCTTGGATAGAATAGGCATAGGTCATCTGTTCCTTTGAGATATCTTAGTATTCTTTTTACAGTAGTTAAGTGAGACTCCTTTGGATTGGATTGAAACCTTGCACATAGTCCTACACTAAAAGAAATGTCAGGTCTACTAGCTGTTAAGTATAATAGTGATCCAATCATACCTCTATACTTCGTTTGATTTACACTTTTCCCATTTGGATCAGTGTCTAATCTGGTAGTTGTTCCCATGGGAGTGTGATTCACTTTGGCTGATTCTAGCTCATATTTCTTTAGGAGTTCCTTCACATACTGTTGTTGGTGGATCATGATTCCTTCCTCGGTTTGCTTGATTTGCAAACCAAGGAAAACGTTGACTTCCCGTATCATGCTCATTTCAAATTCACTGCTCATCAAGCTTGCAAAATCCTTGAACAAGTTCTCGTTAGTTGCTCCAAATAATATATCATCAACATAAATTTGAACTACTAACAAGTCAGTTCCTCTTGATTTTAGGAATAAAGTTTTATCTATTCTACCCCTTTTGAAATCATTTTGTAGGAGGAACTTTGATAGTCTCTCATACCAAGACCTAGGGGCTTGTTTTAGTCCATAGAGAGCTTTATCTAGCTTGTAAATATGATTTGGAAATTCGGGATTTTCAAAGCCAGGAGGTTGTTCCACATAGACATTCTCTTCTAGGAAACCATTTAAGAAAGCACATTTAACATCCATTTGACAAGGCTTAAAACCCATAAAGGTAGCAAAAGCAATTAAAATTCTAATGGCTTCTAGTCTAGCAACAGGTGCAAAAGTTTCTTCGAAGTCAATACCTTCCCGTTGGTTATAGCCTTTGACCACTAACCTTGCCTTGTTCCTTATGATTGTTGCATGTTCATCTTTCTTGTTCCGGAACACCCATTCCAGTCCTATTACTTTCTGGTGCTTTAGTTTGGGTTCCAAGTGCCACACTTTGTTTCTTTTAAATTCATTAAATTCTTCTTGCATGGCTATGATCCAGTCGGCATCTTCTAGAGCCTCAATATGATTTCTTGGCTCAAATATGGAGAGGAACGCGTGGAATGCACAGAAGTTCCTTAGCTGTGACCTTGTCTGGGTTCCTTTTCTAATGTCACTCATAATGAGTTCCATTGGATGAGATTTTTGATGTTTCCAGGGTCTAGGTTGAAACTGTGATGCTGGTGTTGTGGCATTATCTTCAGTTCCTTCTGTGACCTGAGTTCCTTGTTGGTCAGTGTGGAGTTCCTCAGGTTCTAGAGTTGCTTCTGGATCTTCTTGGATTTCTTCGTGTTCCTCTTGTACTGGAACTTCTTGGTTTTGTTGAACAGTTCCTCTGGCTGTTTGTCTACTTGGTTGGAACTCCTCATCATTGTCTGCAGCACGAGACAAACCAATTTCGAAATGTTCTTGTTCCTGTACTGTATCAGTTTTGTTAGATTCATCAAATATTATATTTACACTTTCCTCAACGCACAATGACCTTTTGTTATAGACTCTGTAAGATTTGCTATTTAGAGCATATCCTAGGAACACTGCCTCATCGCTTCTTTCATCAAACTTCCCCAAGTTCCTTTTGCCATTGTCGTGGACAAAACATTTACTACCAAAAGCTCTAAAATAAGAGATGTTGGGTTTAATACCTTTTAATAGTTCATAGGTAGTTTTATTTAAGATTGCTCGAATCATAACTCTATTACAATATAGCAAGCTGTATTAACTGCTTTAGCCCATAAGTTCCTGGGCAAGGAACTGGCTATTAACATGGTTCTTGCCATATCTTCCAAGGTTCTGTTTTTTCTCTCAACTACTCTATTTTGTTGTGGAGTCCTGGGAGCTGAGAAATTGTGATCCATACCTTGTTCCTTGCAGTATTCATCGAATTTGTAGTTTTCAAACTCTGTTCCATGATCAGATCTTATGTGAATCAATTGATGACCTGTGGGTTTTTGGATTTTCTTTGAAAATGTGACAAACTCATCAAATGTTTCATCTTTGCTTGTTAGAAATATGACCCAAGTAAAGCGAGAATAATCATCAACAATAACTAAAACATATTTTTTCCCACTTCTACTTTGATTTCGCATTGGTCCACACAAGTCCATATGGATGAGTTCCAATGGCTTTGTTGTGCTTACCAATTTCTTAGGCTTAAAGGAACTTCAGACATGCTTGCCTTTTGCACATGCATCACAAACTTTATCATTTAGGAACTTGATTGAGGGGAGTCCTCAAACCAGTTCCTTTGATCTTAGTTTGTCGAGCAGTGAGAAACTAGCATGTCCAAACCTCCTGTGCCATAGTAGTGGATCTTCTTCAATGGAGCTGAGGCAGGTTAGATTGTTCCTTGGAACCGTATTGAGATCCACAGAATATGTGTTCCCTTTACGAGTTCCTTCCAAAATAACCTTCCCAGTGTTATTGTTAATAATTTGACAGTTTTTAGAAGTAAAACTTACAGAGTTCCCTTTGTCACAAAATTGGGAAATACTTAGTAGACTGTGCATTAGGCCCTCAACCAAAAATACATTTTCAATGGCGTAGGAACTTGACCTTCCAATTTTTCCGATTCCAACAATTTCTCCTTTCATGTTGTCACCAAAGGTCACAGTTCCTCCATTGTAGGCTTCTAGTGAGAGGAATTTAGATTTGTCTCCTGTCATGTGTTTGGAACACCCACTGTCGAGATACCACGAGCTGTTCCCCCTCACTGGAGCCTGTAAAAGAATCAAAGGTTAGTTACAGGAACTCGGGTTTCCCCGAGTTCCTTTTAAACTACAATATTTGACTTCTTAACCCATTTTTGTTTTACATAATTTAGATTTCTTTGATCCTGTTCTTTCTTCTTGGAACATTCAGTACTGACATGATTTAAACTTCCACATGAGAAACAGACTTTCACACTTGGGAGTTCCACATACTTTTCTTATGACTGGTTTTGTGGCTAAAGCCTAAACCTTCTGTTCTCTTGGATTGAGCATTCTCAATCCACTTGGGAGGAACCTTAGGTGGTTATCTTTAAGCCCTGGCCATGGCTAGTTCCCTTTCTAGTTTTTCTTTATGTTCCTTTGTGGTGATCAGGTCTTTGTTTAATCTTTCTAGGTCGACATTGAAAATTCCCATGTTAATCTCCAAGGATTTTGTAGGGTCTAGACTTAGATTAAACATTTTATATTGACCGAGTTCCACTTGTAGAAGGATATTTTCATTCCTAATTTTCTTGAATGACTCAATGATGGAGGTATTCCTATCTAGCAATTCAAAGAACCTACCTTGAACATCAGATCAAACATTGTTGAGATAATTCATATGGTCTTTACTGAGTTCCAAGGCCCTATCACTTTGTGCTTTTAGTATACTTAGCTTTTTGTAATCATGTAGAGTCTCTAGCAACAGTTCAATTAGTTTTGACTTTGAAAGACACTGAAGAGTGGAGGAACTTACTTCATCTGATGGAACTGGTTCAGTTCCATCCGTTCTTTCCATGAGGCAAAGATTTGCAGTTTCTTCAGTTGGTTGTTCCTCATCATCTTCTGAGTCTGTTGCTTCGCCCCATGCAGTTATCATGGCCTTTTTGAAATTTGGCTTGTTAAAGGTGGACTTGTTGTAGCGCTCCTTAGACTGTTCCTTTCCTTTTCCTTTGGCTTTGTCGTTTTCCCACAGAGGGCATTCACAAATTTGATGATCAATTTCTCCACATTTAAAACAGCCTTGTTCAGTTTTGGAACTGGCAATTTTCCTTGCAAAGGTCCTTCCTTTCTGGTTGCCTGGTTTGAAGTTCCTATAGAGCTTTCTCATCCTTCTGACCAGCATGGCAGCCTCCTCTTCATCTGGTTCAGATTCATCGAGTTCCTCAACTTTTAGAGCAAGCCCTCGGTTTCTGGAGCTCTCAGGAACAACAGCTCCAAGATGCAGTTCATGTGTCATCAAGGAACCAACAAGTTGTTCAATGTTGAACTTTGTAAAGTCCTTGGTTCTCCTGTTCTCCAACGATCATCTTGTGGCATGCTCCTTAGTATCTTTCTCACCTGTTCATCAGTGGGAATGATTCTACCAAGAGAAACTAATTCATTTGTTATGTTAGTAAATCTAGTGAACATCTCTTGAATAGTTTCTTTAGGAAGCATTTCAAATCTTTCGTATTTAGACATTAAAAGATCAATCTTGGAATGCTTGACTTCGTTTGTTCCTTCATGGTTTACTTGTAGTAATTCCCAAATCTGTTTTGCGTTCTTGCACCCTATGACCCTATTATGTTCATGGGGTCCAAGCCCACAATGTAAGATTTTAACAACCATAGCATTTATCTCATATTTTTCAAAGTCTTCTTTGGCAAATTCAGACATTGGTTTAGGAACTACCTTGTTTTCTACATTGGTTTTTGTCACCTCAAAATCTCCAACTTCTATCACACGCCAAACTTGGTAGTTTTCAGCTTTGATGAATATCTCCATCCTTTTCTTCCAATATGTGTAAAACTTTCCATTGAACATTGGTGGCCTTTGCGTGGAGTAGCCTTCTTCCAGTTTCTCTTGTGAGTTCATACTATCAGGAACTTGACTCAAACAGGGTTTCCTGTGATTTTAGTGAGTACTGGCTCTGATACCAATTGATATTCCAGTAGGAACACACACAAGAGGGGGGGTGAATTGTAATTGAAACTTTGTTAAAGTTTCTTGCGGAACTTAGAAATAATAAAGGAACTGAGAATTAGAAAAGCAAAAGTAACAATTTAGAAAACTTCTTGACAATAATCAAGAAGAGAATTCCTTTATATTATAGTAATACCTCGATTACAATAACTCTCCAACTCGAGTTCCTCTCAAACTTGAGTTCCTCACAGTAACCTACTTAGATTACAACTCACTTTTCTTCTCTTTCTCTCAGACTTAAACTCTAAGTCTTTACAGGATAACTCTATCCTTTCTAATCTGAAATAAAATTTTAGTTTTGAGAACCCTAGATATTAATAAGCTTAAGTATATATAAAGAACTTTAGGAACTTGGATTAAACTAGGACACAAACTCGTTTTTAGAAAAACTCTTTAAAACGTTTTAGGAATGCAAAGCTCTTGGAATGTTTGTGTATTTTTCCATAAAACGTTGTGGCCTTATATAGAGTTTTGTCCTTAGGGTTTGTTCCCTTCAAAAACTCACCTACCAACTAACTGCCACTTTGTTTGTCACGTCCCTAGACTTGAGGAACAAGGGAAGACCACTTCCCACTCAACCTCCTCAATTACTGAACGTGTTAAGACTAAGTCAATCACCCTTGTTTTCTTAAAAATTGTTTATTTATTTTATCAAAATATTTAGGAGAAGTTTTAGTATAGTTAAAACTGTTTTTATTTAATAAACAAGATATAGTAAAAATCTGATTTAAACGCAAAGAGATATTTTATTTAAAACAATTTCCTTTAAACTGTATTGCCAGATATTTTGATAAAAACAACCAAGTATTCCAAGTTCCTCCAGTTCCTTATATATCACGTAGCATACTAATATTTTTACATAAACTCTAAGTGAAGTAGACTACCTAGACATATATGTCTTCCCTTTGGTGAGGCATTCAACTCTAAAGCTTCACTTGTTCCTGCTCTGGAACATTGATGAGTTCCTCTTATGTTCACAGAGGAACTCAGAACTATGAATCTGTAGCTTTTCCTGTGTGTGTGAAAAACACTCGATTTGTAATAGGTGTTGCTCTTGACTATGGTGACTTTGAAACTCCAGGTCTTACTGCTTCCAACTCAGGAACTCCAGTAGCTGTTCCAAGTGCATATCAGGAACTTCAGTAGCTGATCCAAGTTCCTATCCTAATAGGAACTCAGGCACTTACCTATCTATATTCATTAGCAACATCAATCACGAAGTTTGCAATGTGTGTGTCATCAACCAAAACCTAGGAACAATATCATGTATACTACCAATGACTTTTATTGGGTCCAATAGGTCATAAAACTGCTGTAGGCGATAATATTTCCTTACGTGGCAGTACTCTCTCGATATATTCAGTCATTATCATCAATTCATCACCATCTCGTTGACTTTTTCACCGGTTATCCGTCACTTAAGCCCAATAAAAGTCGTTGGGTAGTAAATGTGAGATTATTAAAAAATATATCGTAGGTGGAATTAATAAAATAAATCGGTTAAAATTCAGATTAATATTACCAAATTTTCCAAATTAAACTGCTATTTATGTTGTAGGTAAAACATCTGTTTTAATTGGAAGATAAATCTAAACCTTGGATTATTCCTGAATAATGTAAATATGGTATTGTTTTTAAAAGAGTAGTCAAATGTGAGCGAGGTTGGAGAGGGGGCATGCTGTGATGTGTGAGCAAACACATCACAGGGGTATTTTCGTAAATTTACACCAACATCAAACAAATCAGGAATAAGACAAAATGAATAGGACAACCGGAAAAGGACAAATATTTTATTTGACAAATAGAGGAAAAGGACAAAATTAATAAATAAAAGAGAAGAGAATGACAGAAAAAGAGGAGAGAGAAAGTGACATGAAGTACCATTTCTCTTTTACAAAGTGTCATTTTCTTAACAACAGTACCATTTTCTTAAACAACAGTACCATTTTCACCATTTCTTTGAAAAACAAGTAACATTTTTTTTAAAAACACCATTTTTATTTACAAAATACCATTCTTATTTAAAATATACCATTTTATTTCATTTTTTGTACCAGTATCATTTGTTCGTATTCATAATTATTCCAAAAAAAATATGACAATAAACAGTTTTGTCTTTTCTTTATTTTATCTCTTAGTTACTGTTATATTTTTAGTGGTACATCACAACATGAGATTTTGACTTCCTCGATCAAATGTTAGATTTTCTTTACAAAATTTTCAATTTTCAAATACGAAGTGTTGATAGTACATTTGTCCCTAACGTACTAACGTGCGGGTATAATCGTTTTCTATAAAAATATTTAATAGATACTCTGCAAATTAATTAAAAGGTAAACCAAAATCACAAATTCTTATTTATAAAGGTTGTACAATAAATATTGTACATTAGAGTAAAAGTTAACTCAAATTGCTTAAAAGTCAAGCTTATATATGTAAAAGTTATCTATTTTTTAGTGAATTTTTTTTCATTTTTAATAAAACTTATTTCTTCAAAATTTCTAATAATGTATAAAATTAATCATATAACCCTTTAAAATGTTTATCTATCAACTTTTTTTTACTAATATAAAAGTTAATCAAAACTAGGTTAAAGTTACAAGAAAATGAGTAAAAGTTATATTGGTGTACAACAAATTTATTGTGCACCTTGTACGCGCAAGACCTTTTGCACCAAAATAATACACCTCACTCTTTTTTAACGCAACGAAGGATATATTATATTAAGCTAAAACATAAGATAGTAGTCCAAACTTTACAAAAGGTACGAGCAAGACCACAAAAACTTGCAGCTCGTACAGATTAAACCAAAAGCTACTGTAACATCTATTCCTTAACCCAAAAACTGATCCCCCCCTAAATACACTAAGCCCAACATTATATTCATCTAGATAAGGAAAGGGGATACTTAAACTACCGAAACTACTCTTTATCGCTTGAGAATTGGCCTTTCTTTGCATCTGAAGCTGTCTTTGCACTCACCAAATGAGTAGTCACTTTGGTAGGTATAGTTCCAAACATAATTTCTGTTGTGACCGTTATGGAGGGATGTTCTTCTGGTGGGGGAGGAATCTCCAAGTTGATTACTTGTTCCCGTCGTTGAGATGCTGAAGAAGACTCCCCCATCTGCTTTAAACTATCCTTGGCCTGCTTAAGCTGAGTCTGATACACTACATCCGTGAATGGTGGCGGATCCAGGAACACTTTATGTCCCAATGCCATTGAAATTGCATACTGCCCCATACAATGAGCTAGCTTGTTGAATAACCTTGGAAGATGAGTGATCGAGAAAGAACTGAATCTTGTCATCAGGCAAGCTACGTCTTTGATAACCGGAGCCAATTCATGATGATAATAATCTTCCATTGATGTCAACAATTTTATCAACAGCTCCGCATCCGTTTCCACTTCAAGTTTTTGCACTCCATACTCGACTGCCATTTGAAGGCCTTCCCTCAACGCATAAAGTTCTGCTGCAAGTGGTGTAATGGCATTGTATTTACTCGCAAAACCAATATACCAATTTCCTGTCTCGCTTCGAAACACACCACCACCTCCTGCTTCATCTTTCTCTTTCCAGCTACCATCTATGTTCAATTTTAAAAAGCTTGGTGCTGGTGGTTTCCACGCTGGAGCCTTCTGCAACCAGTTTCCTGCTCCCTTTCCCTGCATCATTAAAATATTTTCCCTATAATCTACATAAAAAGCATTATAGACAGAAAAAGGTTTGATCATTTTCAACTCAAACACTGCTCTATTTCGTGCCTTCCAAATATGCCACACAGCCACAATGAAAACCATTCTCCAACTTCTGCTTAAACTAAGATTATAGGCCATCCATTGTTGCCAATTCAAATTAAAGAAAGAATTCAAGAAAACTTCTTTGGCTACTGTAATACGTTGGAAAATGAAATTCCAAAGAATGCTTGAATCACCACAATCACGAAATAAGTGTAGATGAGTTTCAGGAATATAGGAGCAACGACTACAATATCTAGAAATTGACTCCATGTACTTCGATAAAGTATCTGCAACTGGCAAAATTTCATGAACACAATTCCATAATAACATTCTATATTTAAAAGGGGCCGTGATTTTCCAAAGGGCTTTCCATGAAACGAAATTGTAATTCCCAGAAACTTCAAAAAAGGAATTAACTTATACACCTCACTCGATGCTCAAGTGAATGCTACTTGGCAATCTAACAAGGATGCCCTAACCAATGAGACAAAGATAACAAATTAAAATACTCATAATATTTAAGTTATTGATTAGATGAGAAAGAGATCGAGGTTTAGAAGGAAATCTTGACTATATAATTATTTAATTATACATCAAAGTTTATGTTTGGTGCGAATGATCAAGAGCAGAGCTAATGTTCTGACTATTGGCCTATGGAGTTATTTCACCCCACTTATTTATATAATTTTGGCAATTATTATAAAAATCAATAAAATTCTAATTTTTCTGTACAATTTTGGGCCATTAGCATCTACTAAAAAAAAAAAAAGAATATGTGCACCCCCTAATATATTGTTCCGGATTTGTTATCGTGAATGATTCACATACACATACCTCAATTTTAACCATTAGATCAATACATTATCGGTATATTTTTTGTGTGCAGAGAGAGGCACAAAGTGTAACTATATAAAGGGACAAATGGTATAGATGGGAGATTCAATTCTAGGTCTTGTTATCATCCCGACCTCACACACTTTACCAACTATACTAGTTAACATCCATACATATACATTGATTAAAGAGGATAATCAATTACTAATCAGGTTAGTTGATCACTTAAAATTCGCCAACCCTTTAAATATTGCAATCCCTACTATTTATTCCTTCCTTCTTAACCAAATTATTGGAAATCCAAAACATTTATGTTTGAAATAGGGTGATAAAATCAAGTTGGTGAGATATTATCTTTTATTTTTAAAAAATCCGTAAAAATAGGAAAAGGCTACATGTACATCTAGTGTACAAGATTCTCTTGTACACCACCATTAATTTGTTGACACATCACCAAACCCACTAAAAAATGAGAATAAAAGACTATAAATATGTCATTTCAACCAATAGAAAAGTATGATGTACAAAACACCTTGTACACTAGGTGTACATGTAGTAGAATCCATAAAAACATAGATAATTTGATTTTTGCCAGCTTTGTTATGCATAATTTTATTTGACTAATTTTTTTTTAATTTGTTGATAAAACATTATACGGCGTCTAATTTTTTTTAATAACAAATGTATGAAAGTTAAATCAACTAAACACTTCATACTATGAATATTAGGCTTGACACTCGTATCGTGTCGTGTCGGGTCGAGCATGTTGAATATAAATGGGTTGAAAAATATCAACACTAACCCAAGTAGAGTTTTGTTAAACATGTTGTGTCATGTAGTGTTGACCCATTTAATCAATTAAGTCGGAAATCCTTAACCTAAATAGTTTTTTTCATGTAGTATTGTTGTGTTTGCTCATTAAAGTTGGCCTCATTCCATAGGTGTGTTACTAAGTATATTAAATAATTGGTTGATTATTCTTAGACGATAGGAGTCGTGTTGGCTTTGTGTTGAACAATAACCTCACGTGTTTAATTAAATATATCGTGTCATGTTGCTCACTAAGCCACTTTTTTTCATATTCGGTTCATGTAGTGTTGTCGTGTCTTGTCCTGTCAGATTTTAATTGCTACCTTTATTTTCAAAGCAAATTAAAGATTGAAGGTGGGTGAAGGAGGCGGTAGATAAAATGAAGTTCTCAAGTACTATGTAGTTATTACCGGGTATATACTTCAATTTTGTTAGATTGTGTAAACTCCCTCTATTCGAGTGTATTACATTGATCATATATATAGTGTTATATTAGCCTATATTGTATTAGAAAACCTAATGTGACTAGATTTGTACAATTTATATCCTAAGAGAATTTTATTCTCTATCACACCCCGTAGCTAGTTATAGTGCGTGGGAGGAGGTCGTACACTAGACTGTTTCGAAAATAAATAAATAAAAATATTGTCGTAGAAGGTCTTTCGTGAATATGTCTTCAAACTGATATCTCGAAAGAACATGAAACACCTGTATTCATGGTTATTAAAATTGTGATTCAAATCATAAACTCTTACGATTCTATGATTCAAATATGTCTTCCAATTCAGTTTACGATTCTATACGATTCTACACTTTTTTCTTGACTAGCGAAAACATCATATACTTAAATCATATTGAGAAAGTTATTAATAAAAAAATAGTGTTAATTATTGTTTATGTAACTATTAAACAACTACATATTTTAGTTATTATATTTTTCCCTATAATATAGGAAATTTAAATGAAATTTGATAATAAAATCTTGATAATACTTGTTAGTAGAATCTTACAATTCTAAGATTCGATTCTAAGAGTCCCTTCCGATTCAAAGTAGAATCACGATTTTGATAGCCTTGCAAGTACTTGACCGAATGCAACCTTCTCCCTAACAAAATGGATATTCATCTCGGCGTGTTTAGTGTATTGGTGTAGTTTCTGAGTTGCGAGTGAGATATATTGCATTGACATTATCACAACAAAATATAATAGCCTGTCGGAGTGGAGAATGTAGCTCTAGTAAGAGATTAAAAAGCCAACATGCCTCGCCAACAACATTTGTGACGCCTCGATATGTTGCTTCTGCACTTGACTTAGTGTAACACCCCGACATTTAAACACCATTAATTAGGTTAATTATCTTTAATTAGCAGCGGAAAACCCTAGCTTAGTCGGAGCGTCACATGCCGTATCCCCCTCGTGGGAAATACAAGGCGACATAACCTTTTTAAATTACTAAATAAACTTTAATAATAAATACTTCTAGCATTGATTAAACATTAATATTAAAATCTAACTCAATACTTGAAATTAAACTTAGAGTTTAGTTAATACATCCATTATTACTAGTGAGACATAGTTAACTTTACTAAACATCGATCGTGAATTTGATGGTTGCATCCTCACTCTAAGGCATCTCATGATCTTCTTCGTACCTAAAACAAAAGCAACATCGTGAGCCGAGGCCCAGTAACATACTACCCTAACATCGTAAACTCATTTCAATTCATTTAATTTACTTTGCAATCAGGGAGAATAGAATATAGTAAATCACTTTCATAAAGCATCATAATAAAACATCATTTATAACTTGAAACTTTAGTAGTTTCCATTATCTTTCAGAAAACCTTCATTTTATTTGGTAACTGACAAGTTAGCCTTGCGGGACATCTCCCACCCTGCGATAGTCCTCAAGGAGCACTCTCCCTTGTTGGACATACGCCCGTACCTAATTAGTTTCTTTTTTTAGCTTGCGGTAACCCTCAAGGAGCACTCTCCCTTGTTGGGTGTCCCGCGGTACGGCGGTACGTGCACGACCTAAAAATAGTAACCCCACTAACTGCCAGAACCGGTTACACTTTTATTTATCATGTTTCGTATCTTATTCGTAACTCATAAACATCATTCTTATAAAATCATTCATAAACATATTTGAGCATCGTCATTCATAAAACATACTTATAAACACATTTCATATCCCACAATCCAATAAAAAGCATATCATTATAAATACATTTCACAATCTCATAAAACACATTTCATAAGGGGATTGTGGGTGTTAGCAATATATGTTACCTCAATTGTAGTTTATACTTCCTGTTCGATTGATCGTTCGTCCTGAGCTCCAAGTCCGATTTCTTTCAGAATATTAAATTATTCAAGTAGTTATTTAAAACGATAAATAATCTAAAATCGATATTTTATAAATAATAAAATTTATAAATAATAAATTTATAAATAACGAATTTTAATAAAAATATAATTTCATAAATCGATTTTCAGTAAATATATTACTTGAATTTCATAAATTAACGAAAACATTATTTAAATCAAATTTCTGTCAAAAAATATATATATATATATATAAAATCACAATTAAAAATCTATTTTTATTTTAAGTAACCAATTTATAAAACATTAGGATTAGAAAATGGACCAAAATAGCAAAACTTACATTGGGAAATTGGGCTAAGGGAATTGGGCTTGGATTGGGATATAAATAAAAACAAAGTTACTAAATGGAACTTGTTTTCTGGAAGGAAAACACGGACAAGGAAGCACGAGGAACAGGGGAGGGCAGGGCAGCAAGCATGATGGGGGAGGAGAAAAGGATGGAGGGTGGGCGGCGGGTCTGTGCGGCCTGGGCGGCGGCAGAAAGCCGGCGGTAACGCCAGCACGTCGGCGCGGTGGATGTGCTTTTCAGAGAGAGAATAGGGGAGTCGAGTGAGGAGGGAGGCAGAGCGCGGTGGACCGCGAAGGTAAGGGTGGCTGAGTGGTTGTGCGCAGCTTGCGCGGAGGAGATGGAGGGTGGAGCGCGGCAGCACGGCGGTGCTGGCGGCTGGGCGCGAAGGAGAGAAAATGCAGGGGAGGAGTGTGAAACCCGAAAGCAGGGGATGCGGGGGGGGGGGGTGTGGTGGTGATTGCGGTGGTGGGTGGTGTCAAGTGATGCTGGGTGGATGTGGTGGTTATAGACAGTAGGTGGAGCGGTTAATGGTGGTGGACAGACATTGGTGGTGGTAGAAGGTGGTTAACGGTGGTTTTTGGTAGTGAAATTGAATCTGAAATTGAACTAATTTGTGTGATGATTTTGGACAGATTTTTGCTCTAATTTATAGTTTTAAGTAGAGTGAAAGAGAAGCTGAAGTCCTTGAGGAGCAAGGCATGAACAAGGACTGTTTTAAGGGAAGAGAGGAATGAAGAAGAAATTTCTTCATTCTTGTACGTGAAGAGAAGGAAGAGAAGAGAAATAGAAATTGTGTTCCTTAGGGGTATTTCAGCCATTTCCAAAAGTTAGGCAAAATTTTTGAAATTCCTTTGCTATATTTAGGAATTGATATAAATAGGAATGTTTAATTAAAAATCATATTTTCAAATAATTCTTTATAAAATATCGATAACATAAAATAAATTTAGTTTTCGAATAAAATAAGAACGTTCTGAAATTATTAAAAAAATTCGAAATAAATAAGATTTAAAAAGGTAGTTTAAGCTCGTAAATATTAAATTATAAAATTTGAAAAATGAATAAATCATGTAACGATATTAAAACTCAATCGCAATAAAACTTCGTTAATTAAAATAAATTTTGAAATTAGGACTTAAAACGATTTTAAGCTAAATAAAAATAATTTAGCACAATTAATCAAGTTTTAAAAATTCGAGGTATTACACTTAGACAATGTATGTTGATGCTTGGAGGACCAAGAAATTATGCCCCAATCCGCATAAGTATATATAATTAATCAATTGCAAAGAGGCAGTAGAAAATAAATGTAGCCCGTGATCAATGGTGCCCTGAACATATCGCAAGATATGCTTTAACGCATCATATTAAATTGGTGCTCACGGGGATCTTGCATAAAAGACACACCTGTTGTACCATTCATATAAGTTATATCAACGAGTAAAAGTGAGGTACTGAAGAGAACCTGCCAATCTTAAGTACTTAGTAGGATCTTGAACTTGCGGACCCGATTCTCCACTCAATTTGGACTGAGTGTCCACAGGAGTAGTTGCAGACTCACAATCGCTCATAAACTTTCATGTGCACGCTTTACAATTTCATCTACACCTCTAAAATTTCATGTGCATACTTATGTTAAGAGAGAATCATAAAGAAGGAGTGCAAGTAACTAAAATGCACAAAAAATAATTAATCAAGCCTAAATCAGACATAGGAAACTCGACCCGCAAATGAGTAGTTATGCGGTCTCGCAAATTATCTAAAGAGATGAACAAAATAACACGATAGACCTAGAGAAGTAGACAGGACATGTCGTCTCCATGTTTGAATGTGAACCAAGATGTATCGCTCATGTCAATCACAAAACCCATATGCAACAAAAAGTTAGCAAATCTTTGGTAACAAGCACGAGGTGCCTGTTTGCGACCATATAATGCGTGCGGCGTAGGCAAGCATGATTAGGAGCCCTACGATCAATAAACCCGATAGGTTAATGCATATAAGCTGTCTCTTCTAAATCACCATGAAGGAAAAAAAATTGACATCTAGTTGATAAATAGACCACTTTCAAGCCATAACCAAACCCAAAACTATGAGAACAATAGCTGGTTTTACAACTAGACTAAAAGTCTCATCACAATCAACTCCGACCTCCTGTGACCTTCCATCACAAATAAGACGATTTTTGTGCCTTTTGAAGCCATCTTTGTCATTTTATTTATGAATAAAAATCCACATGCAATTGGCAATAATCACCCCCGTAGACCTAGGTACCAAATTTCATGTCCCTATTTTAATTAAAGCATTGTATTTATCTTGCATCGGGCGGGATCCCAATTTCGATCGGCCAAAGCTTATTTATGGTTTTTGGGGAATGGAGATCGGCGAAAAGGGGGTCCTACGCACATGTTACTTAGTTAATCATATTTGTGGTTCGGATTAAAAATTCTATGTTGAGCCTGTGTTTGTGTTTATGCCAAATTAACTAGATTAAGCAAATAACAAGAAATAAATGACATAAATAAAGAGAGACGAGAAAAGAGATGGTGACACGGAAAACTCGAAAGGAATAAAAACCTCGGGTGGCAATGAGTCCACCAATCCACTATATTGGTGGCATAAAAAGCCTTATTAAGCACAAGTACAAGGTTTATATGCATATATGTAAATATAGATAATAATAAAGAATGAGTAAAGGGTAGTATAGGATGATAGGTAGATTAGGATAATACCGCTCGTAATACGGCATAAGGTTATTTTGAGGCATAAAGTATATATCCGGAAGAAGGTATTTGGTTAGTACGTATTTGCGATCCAAGGGATTTAGGAAGTGCTGATTAGGAGAATGGTGGGAATAAAATATAGTAGCTATGTTATGGAAGTAATGGTGGAATGCTTATGTGGAGGTGAAAGAAACAAGCTCGTTGTTATTTATTGTAAGAGCTACGGGGAGAAGTAACATTAGGGAAATAATGTGATGGTAAGGTAATACAGTTAGTGGGGAGGTATTAGCTAGGTTATACGATAGGTATTGGGTTTCCCTTCTCGTTGTAGGTTGGATGTATCTATATAGTACTAAGTTTGACACAGAAGAGAGAATAATGTTGTTAGTTGCTCTTTGATATTCTCAACTGATCCCTTGATCTCCACTAACCGTTTGAAAGATCCTTGCTAGCTTCCTTGACCTTGTCCAACAAGTATGAAATGGAGATAACAACTCCTTGAATGTAGGAACCAGCCACAACACGTTCGGTACAAAACGCCCCATAACAATAGCCCCCATTTTCCTAATTGTAGTGAGCCGGAAGTTAGGAAAATAATCTTCGAAGTCTTTCACCACGTTCATTCATTGTCGACGCCAATCTGTCACTATCTTTGGCATTTCCATATCTAATCTTGATCAATGACGTCGCCTCCTGGTGTCATCCACGGTCTCTAACAGCCCTTCATGTCGTCATGCGTATATTGATGTCTTCATGTCGACTTTGGTGCCATCAACTTTGATGCAAACCTGACATCTTGTGAAAGAACCGTTTTGCTTAATAAACATAAGACAATAGTATGTAATTCTTAAGAAACCTGCACTAAGACTTGTTTAAGACATAATGTTAGTTAGGTATCCGGCGTCATGGCCAACTTGTATCTTCGTCCGCCGTTTGATGCTTACAAGCGTCATGACCAGCTGTTGTACCTTAGTCTATCGTCTGATGTTTACAGGCGTCATGGACAACTGTTGTATCTTAGTATGTCGTCTGATGTTTACAGGCGTGCCTCTATTGTCGTTGTTTGTGTGACATCTATCGTGTGCAGGCGATATAAGCCTCTTCGTTTGTTCGTAGTCGTGCGAAGAATTTAGAAAAGGAATTCGCGTCGAGAGGGCATAAGGGTGAATCATTTTAGACGGTTGCAATGTCATGTGAGGATAGATAGCAGGCGACTGACAGGAAGGTGGGCGAGGTTTTAGAAATGTTAAAGGTCAATGATTGGGAGAGATTTAGAGAAGACAATAATTGAAATTTGTGGCGACTAAGTTGAAGTTATAGGTGAATGAAATGAATGGTTTGAAGAAACTTTACGATGAATGTCTAGAAGAGTTGAAGGGTTGTGAGGTTCTCTAATCGTGAGGACAAGAGGTAAGATGGCGGTGCAGTATCTGGAAGGAAAGTTTAGTCTATGGGATTTTCAGAACAATAATTTCTGTAGGTTTCAAGCATTCCGGGTTGGCTTTGTTTATCGTTAGTGTTAAGGGGGAAAGACATGCGTTTTTGCTATTTTGTTTTTGGCAATTGGTTAGACATTTGGACAAGTGTTGGGGATGGAAGACTGTCGTAAGCTTAAGACGTTGTCTACGTTGTCTCTGTTGTTTGCTGTGGAATAGATGTCACATGTGAGGTACTCGAAGAACAAAATATGTGAACATTAGCAATACCTGCGTTGTTTAGTAGTCGCGCTTAGTGGTGACATGTTGTCGTCGGGATCCAATAAGTTTAAGGGTCATTACCATGGAGACGTCGTCTCTTGTAGTTGATGGCGTTGTTTATTGATGTCATCTTCTGATGACGTCGCTCGTTGCTGTTTATAACTAGTGATGTTGTCAACAAGTGATCTATAGAAAACAACAAAGGTAGAGGTGGGAGTTCGCTTGATGCGATGTTAGCGTTGCTTTTCAAATAAATAAAAAGAAACATGAATATGATATAATTGCGTTTAGAAAGTGATATTTAACGTGACAAATAAGAAAAACTGAAACTGAACTTTAATCACAGTGTAGTCAAAATATGACTATATTAATTGATTCACGAAGTAAGTGTTAGATATTACTTAAGATGGTCTGTGCAGCGAGATTACGTCATGTCGCTGGCTGTCCCTTGATGACGACTCCACAATCAACTTCATTGTCTTGACGACGTGGCACTTCTCTTCACCAATCTTGTTGTCGTTACGGGGATCATTGTCATCACCTATGTTGTCGTTGTTGCATCTAACATCACCCTTTCTTTTTAATCGGTTGACGTCCTGCCACTTATCGTCGTTAAGGAACCCTGTGAGTTTGCTTTATCCACCACTTCGATGTGTGATAGTGGTTGAGCCCCAAATGTATGTAGCGTCATACCTGATGTCAAAGTCTCATGACAAGATCATCATGAAAAATATATGAAAAATAAATCATATTATCACATCGTTAGTTGCATTTCAAAGTTATAACAAATACATTAAACTCAAAAGGAGTATATACTATCTTTCCCCCTATGGCGACTTTGGGAAGATATTGTGACTGAAGTCAGCCACATATGTGATGACGTTTGTTTGTATTGGATGTCGTACATGCGTGCCAGCATGATGCAACCTCTAAACGTCATGTCAAGTAAAATTACCTCAAAATGATTTGATAAAATGATTAGTCATTAGGGAAATCGAGATATACGTAGGGCGAAACAATAATTTATTAGTTAACTTAGTGAATGTAAATACGAGACATGTGAACGTAAGAGAACGATAGTAAATAAAATGAGAAAGTGTGTGCAAAATAGATTAGAGGTTACTCATGTGTCATCATGATTATTGATGACGGTAATTTGATGTTCCAAACTTCTTTGGCGTTATAACGGTCTGGTGGCGTCGTATTACTGGTCATAGCGTTGAAGCACGCCGTCATGGTCAACCTAGCTAAATGTGATCTTAAGGTAACATGTTGTCATTAATATTCGTCCTAACGTTTATAGTCGCGTCATGTCGTTAGTGAATGAAAAATAGTTATCACTAATAATATGTGAGAAAATTTTAATATGGTATAACATGTTAGTTCATAAAAAACTTTTCTTTTTAATGTAACTAATTAATGTAAATAAATTTTGTCAACTTACCATTCGGTTGCGCCGATGACCATCACGATCTGCACTATACATGATAACGACAATAAATATATAGGTAAGAAATAACTTACTTCGAGAATATGTATGTGTCATTTATCCCCCATTGCTAGTCATGTATCAACGATCTATTGGCAAACTTACGAAGAAATATATGGTTAAAATGAAGACATTAGAAAATTATTTCTACGTACCATTTTTAACGCCAAGAAACTTCTTGTCATCATGGGCATAACTAGGATGGTCGCGTCCTGCTGTCGTGGAGTCATGTCATGCCCTCATGTCATGTCGTGACCTCATGTTGTGTCGTGAACTCATGTCATGTCGTGACCTCATGTCGCGTCATGACCTCATGTCGTGTCGTACTATCACCAAAGAAATGTAAAAATGTCATATATGTAATTATTTCTGTAACAGCCCTGATTTTAAGCAGTTCTTAATATGATATTAAGAATAATTATCGTCTAAAACGTGTTATCAGAATCTTTCTTAAACCCAATTTGAGATTCAGATCTTGAATTTTCCTTTAAACTGGTAAATGAATTTGAAAATTTTAATATTATATCTAAGTTAGTCTTCGATATGATTTCGAGCTTTGCCTCGAGATAGTTTGTGAAATAGGATTCATTTAATGATTTGAGAGTTTTTGTGATTCCAAAATAAGTCTTTTAAAACTCAAGGATTGCTTATGAAATTAAAGTTTCTAACTTTAGATTTTTTTTTTAAAAAAAAGTTTATTTGTTTATTTTATTTAAGATCATCTTCCCTAAGTAAATGAATTTTAAATTAGTTTGAAAAGAATTTCATTGAAATAAATAAGGTTATTTATATTCAAACTTATTTATATTCTAGTTTAAAATATAGTAATTATATTTATAATAGGAAAATTTGTTAAAAATAATCCCACTTTTGGCCGGTTTCCTTTAATTAATCCCACCTACAACATATTATTTATTAATCCCACCTTAAGTACCCATTGACTTTTATCGAACCTAGCAGGTCAAAAACCGGATTTATTCGGTAAAAAGTCCTACGTGGCATATATCCGTTGCAAAATTAATAATTTTGATTGTTTTTTGTTTATCTTTTTAACAGGTTTCTCTTTCTCTTTCCTTCTCATTTTTTCGCGCTCCTCTGGTTCATTTCTCCACCATTTTTGCATCTTCAACTTCTGTCTTCCATCATTTTTCTCAATTGTTCTGTAATTTTGGAATTTGGAAAAACGAGTTCGCCCACTACAATGGCTGGCTTAAACACATTTTCTGTGGGATCTGGTTCTTCATCAAATTCAAAGGGAGGAATTGTACCGTTGTTGATATGTGAGTGCGGAAATGTAGCTGTTGTGCGTACTGTTAAGCGCGGCCCTAATGTTGGAATGAAGTTTCATGGTTGTCCTTTATGGCCGGTAAGGTCTCTGAATCTCCTCAATTTTGTTTCCCCTAAAATTGACGAATTTAGGGTAGAGGGTGAGTAAGTCTATGAAATTTGCAATTAGGTGTAATTAGGGTAATTAAGGTACAATTTTTATAACGAATTTGGGTATAATTGATTTTTGTGGGGTGAATTTGTGTTTAATTGATTTGTTGTGGGTTTGATTGATTTGGGTTTTGTTGATAAAATTCTGATGGTTTGGTCGATTATTTTGGTTGTTGTAATCGTATCGTAGGATACGAAGTGTGAATTTTTCAGGTGGATTCTTCCTGATAGCAATGCAGTTGACAACCTTCAAGTTCATGTTTTTGAAGCTAATACGACTATAGCTGAGATGGAGTATGAGAAAAAGTTGCTGGAGGAAAAGATAAGGAAATTGCAGATTAAAAAGGAAAATCTGGAGGAAGATGCACATGAAATGAAGAACGAACTTTGCGAAATGCGTATTGAGTTGATGAAGAGTTCAAGGAACGAAAGGAATTGTATAATGGCTCTGTATTTATCATGGGTGATTTTTTCCCTTGTTGTATTTTGGTTGAAGTAGATGACAATAAGTTGATATTTTCCCTTGTTGTATTTTGGTTGAAGTAGGTGACAATGTTACCATGAATAAAATTATCAAGGTTCGGTTGTTGACTTTAAAGCGTGAGTTATTTTGACACATTTGCGTAGTCGTACTTATATAACTAATTTTATGACAATTAGTTGACTTTAAATGAACGAGCAAGAGTTGACTTTAAACGAGCGAGCAAGAGTTGACTTGAAACGAACGAGCAAGAGTTGACTTGAAACGAACGAGCAAGAGTTGACTTGAAACGAACCTTGAAACGACAATGCTAATATCAAATTTTGATAGGAGCATAAGATATGAAAAAATGTGCACTTTCACTTTAGATGAACATAAGTGGATGTTAGTTGCACCGACATAGGTCCACTTAAATAATTTGCGTAAATTGAAGATGATACTAGTGTAAGTTGTGAAATGCGCATTAATTAAAGTCACAAATTTTCCATATCATGTTCTGAACTACACAAAAGATGGCATTTGACTTGGTTGTTTGCAAAATCTGCTAACATGAAGGCCACAGTTAACTACACAAAAAATCCCACAGTTGACTTTTAACTACCCCAAAAAATCCCACAGTTGACTTTTAACTACACCATAAAATCCCACAGTTGACTTTTAACTAGGCAGAGTTGACTTATAAGTAGCCATTGCTTGTTCTGAACTACACAAAAACATGAAATGACGCTACTGGAGTTAGCTTCTGGAGTTGCTTGCTGCTGCTACTGTAAGCTTGCTGCTGCTACTGTAAGCTTGGTTCAAGGATGCTACTGTGTTGGTTTATGTCCACTCGAGACTTGGCTCGACTGCGTTCCAATATTGCTTGTCGTATGTGTCACCAAGTTTGACAACATCAGTAAGCATACATAACAGGAAGTCCACTTGTGATTTCAACTACTACACAACATCAGTACTCAGTAATGCAACTATGTACAAGAGTTGTACCTGTTTTGTAGGCCTCCCTCTCCCCTTGCTTGCACTTGTCATTGCAGTCCCGTCCCAAGCAACAATCATTCCAACACCAACAGGAACCTATCATCAGAGGAGTCACACCAAACTTTCCACTAAAATTTATAAAACCAAAAAGCAAAACAATAGGATAGACTTACCTTATTTGGTATCCTCCCTCCACTATTTCCCCTTCCTCTTCCAGTTGTTCCACCTCGTCCGGTTGTTCCAATTGTTCCACCTCTTCCACCTCTTCCAGTTGTTCCACCTCTCCCACCTCTTGAACCCCTACCAGATAGAATCATCCTCCCACCTCTACCAAGTTGGCTCGGTTGACATGTAGAAGAGTGTTGTTGATTATTAGTCGATCGAGTGATTCGGGAAGAAGCAACTTGTGAGGTGGATACGTTTGGTGTAGGTGCTGCTACTGTAGAGGCAGCAGCAGTAGATGGAGCAGTGACAGACGGAGCACGAGCATGAGGGGGTTGACCATCATGTCTTGGTCTACCCCTAGGCCTTTTTGGGGCTGGTTCTGCAACACCAGCTGTGTCCCTGTTAGGACACCTTCGTTTGTTATGGCCTTTGACTTGACATATGCTGCAAGTCATTTCAATTCCAGTCCTTGACAGGTGACCAGGTTTCTTCGGGTTCTCAAAAGGGTCCTTCACCCTTTTTGTCCTTGGTCTGCCAGGCCCTATTTTGATGGGAGGGGGATCCAAGTGGTATTCCATCAATAGGAGGTATTGAACCTGTATACATACACAAACACAAAAACGGGAAGAATGTTACGCACACATAGCTTTCAGAGCATACACCTACAATTACACACAATGAAACAAGGCATGTACCTGCGTATGCAGTTAAGTATTCCTGTCTCCTGTAGCATTGATCAACAAATTCCTCGGCTTCTTTGTTTTGGAAAAAGATGCATGCAATGGCATGACAACGTGGGATTCCTAGCATGTCCCACTTTCTGCATGTACATGTCCTTGCTTCCAAGTCCACCACCAACTGATCGAGATAGTAGTTCACATTGAACAACGTGTCTGTCGAGGGTATGACATCGCAGTTGGCAGCCTTGTCCTTCTCCTTTTCCAGCTTCTGTTGGATTCTTGGGCATAGGATAGATGTGGACTTTTCCATTTGCTGTCTTTTCACCACCAACCTTTGCATCAAATTGTTTCTGATATCTTCTAACATGAAGATCAAATGTTTGGTTCTGGCTTGAATAATATAACCGTTGAATGTTTCTGCTATGTTGGAGGTTATTGCATCGGTCTTCATTGATGTACCGAGGAAACCTCTACAGAATACCTCTGGTCTGTACCCCTTAAAAGCAGTGGCAGCATCCTCATTCAACTGAGTTAGTTCGTCCATGTCATCATTGTAGTCAGCAAGGTTGTAGGCTTTGGCAATCTTCCAGAACAGGAGCTTCATCTCATCACCTCTGTAAGACTTGTGCCAATGGGCAAAAATATGCCTTGCACAATGTCGATGCTCTGCTTTTGGTAGAACTGATTCCACTGCATTTAATATAGCCTTTGAAGCAACAAAAATAACCACATATTAGGATAATATTTACAGAATCAGGGATTCAAAACAGAAAACAATGCACCAGGTATAAAAAAACAGAACACATGTTCAGAGATTCAACAATGCATCATGTATCCAGATTCGAGTCGGATACTTTGACACGTACCCGGGCCATATTACATGGTTCAAATCATGTGAACTTAGGTCAGTTATGATCAACTAAAGAGAATTTAGGTCAAATGTAGTACTTAGGCCTAAATCTTGTGAACTTAGGTCAGTTGTGATCAACATTAGTTGAATTTAGATCAACTGTAGTTATCTCTGGTCAACTAGGTCAAACTTAGGTCAATTGAAGTCACATTACCTCAATTTGGGTCAACTAAGGTTAAATTAGTCCTAATTACCTCATTTTGGTCCAACTTAGGCCAATTTGGGCCAACTTAAGTCAATTGAAGTCACATTAGGCCAACTTGAGCACGATCGTTTCAATTTAGGTAATATTAGGCCATTTAAGTCAATCTAAGTCATATTAGGCAATTTTGGTCAAAATACATCAAGTAAGGTGAATTTGGGTCAACTTGGGTTAGTATGAGTCAATCTAGGTGAACTAAGGTACATTTGGGTCAAAATATATCAAGTAAGGTCAATTTGGGTCAATTTAGGTAAACTAAGGTACATTTGGGTCAAAATATATCAAGTAAGGTCAATTTGGGTCAACTTGGGTCATTTTGGGTCCATTTAGGTAAACTAAGGCCAATTTGGGTCAAAATATATCAAGTAAGGTCAATTTAGGTCAACTTGGGTCATTTTAGGTAAACTAAGGCCAATTTGGGTCAAAATATATCAAGTAAGGTCAATTTGGGTCAACTTGGGTCATTTTAGGTAAACTAAGGCCAATTTGGGTCAAAATTTATCAAGTAAGGTCAATTTGGGTCAATTTGGGTAATTTTGGGTCAAACTATATCAAGTAAGGTCAATTTAGGTAAACTAAGGTAATATTAGGCCATTTAAGTCAATTTAAGTCACATTTGGCCAACATGAGCACGATTGTTTCAATTTAGGTAATATTAAGTTATATTGGGTCAACTTAGGTCATGTTAGGCCAACTTGGGTTAGTATGAGTCAAAGTTAACATAAACTACACAACCTAGCTACACACACATACAACAAATATATGTAAATACATACAACTTGTTAAGATGTAGAAAACAAACCTGATGCTCATCTGAAATGATGGCAATTCCCTCTCCTTCGCCAAGATCGAGGGACCTCTGAAGTAGGAGAAAAAACCACTGCCAAGACAAGTTATTCTCACCTCTACTACTGCCCAAGCAATAGGGTACATCTGGTCATTCCCATCCGTCCCTATAGCACTCATCAACTGCCCACCCAGGAAGGTTTTCAGGAAACAAGCATCGACAGCTATCACCTTCATGCAACCCAACTTCCAACCCTTCTGCAATCCCTCAAAACAGGTATAAAACCTCTGGAAAACAGGAGGGAATGCCTGTTTACTGACATCAGTCACTACCTCCACCATGGTACCAAGGCTCTTACTTTTCAGTGCTTCCACATACCCCCCAACTTTCTTGTAATGCTCGTGCATCGACCCATGTAACAGCTTGTGCGCGGCATACTTCACCTTATATGCAAACTCCTTTTTCACAACAATCTTGAATGCACTTCTTATAGTCTCCATAATTTCACTAGCTGGCCAATGGGGTCTAGCCTTGAACACCTCGAGAAATTGTTTTGCCACCCAAGTCGTCTTCAACTGCCGATTTCTTTTCATATTTCTGTGACAGCTATGCTCACCATATACCCTCTTCACAACCAGTATTGCTCTCCTAGAATCCCAAGAAGCATATACGTAGAACGGACAACCAGTGACACACTTCACCCCTAACCTTTGTTGCCTACGCATGTTGCTAGCTTGTATGAACAAATTTCTCCCTTGTAGAACAGCATACTTGGCCACTGCATCTTTGAAGGCAGCCCTGTTGGGAAACCTTTGCCCCACTTTCCAGTGGAACACAGAAAAATCTGTGTGTTCACCAACCAAGACAACTCGCCTTCTCCTCCTCCCAACAGTCAAATCCTCATCACCACTATCAGGGGGAGTGTGTATATCATCCTCGTTATCCTCGTACTCACTCACATAACCACCATCAGCACTAGTACCCTCCCCTGTTGTAGGCTTTGACGGAACATAACCTAACTTTCCCTCAGCTGCCTCCCTTTGAAGTTGTTGAGCTACTTCAAAGAGCTTGTTGTTACAGCTCTTTATCCTTTCCCTAGCTACAACATGCTCCTCATCGCTTTCATCCGAGTCAGATTGTTTCTCATCAGCTAACAACTCCTCGTTCTCTACCTCCAACTCCAGATTATCAACATAGTCACTCAGCTCACCATCTGATTCACCTTCTTCTACCTCAAAGTTGGAATCCACATCATCTTCATCACTTATGTCAGAGAGCAATTCTCTGTATTTCAATGGACTTTCAGGTTTGGGATCCTCCCATTCATAGTTTTCTAGGAATTCATTTTCATTGGTTTCAAGGGGGGGGTTGCTGTTGAGATTTTCAGATTTTTGAGAGGGGGAGTTGATGTTTTTTCTGGATTTTTTTGGGGTGGACTTGGTTTTTTTGGGTAGCAGATCTGTTTTGGTTTGTTTTGTGGGGTTTCCAGGGGTAGGGGACAATTTCTTTTTGGCTGTGGCATCATCTTTTATGGTAGTTGATGAGGTGGCAACATCATTTTTGGCTAAATGTGAGGTGGAAGCATCTTTTTTTCCTGTTAATGAGGTGGCAGCATCTTTCTTAGCTGCTGATGACAAGGCAGGAATTTTTGGGGGGCATGAAAAAGCAACATTTTTAACTGTTGTGTTTGTGTCTTTTAAGTTAGGTAACTCAGCACCATGAAACACATATAGCTCAACACACCTATACTTCAACACCAATTCAACCAACTTCAAAACCTCTTCATCTTTATACACCTTCCTTAATCCATTTGCTAAACTTTGCCCAGGAATCAAGTAATAAAGCCCTTCAATACTCTCATGTCCACATTTCTTAGCTAAATCTTCTAAATCCCACCAACACAACTCATCAATATCAACATTAAAGGTTCTACCTCGACCTCCCTCGTAAACTGTCTCACCATTCGAAACCTTTTTAAACACACCACTATGCCAAAATTTCAGAGTACCCGGAGCCATCCTACCAATTTTCAAACATAAATAGATAAATCAACAACAATTCAACTAATTCAAACACATAAACAATCCTTTAAATTTGAATTCAATAACGAATTTTTACCCAACGTTTTTTCAAATTTACGAAAATTAAAAGAAATTAACAACTGCATTACCAACTAATTAGCAGAAAAGCTAGGGTTTTGAGAAAAACACGAGAAATCAAGCCTAGATTAAAAAAACAACCAAAAATGGTAAGCAAAAAAATTAGGGTTTGTAGGTCTGACCTTCAATTGTACGATTTGTGGGGGCAGAAATTCAATGCGCGTTGATGAAGTTGACTAATTCCACCAAAAACGACGCTGATGATATCATGAGGAAGCACAATTGCAGTTGGAGGTTAGTAATGGAGGAGAGAGAGAGGAAATTGCGAGCAGAGGTTTTAGAGAGGAGATGACGTACAATCGCTGACTTAGTGTTTAGGTTTTTAATTTTTTGGGAGATTTTTAATTAATGTATGACGTGGCAAAGATTTTTGGGGGGAAACCAAGTTTTTTTTGTCAACGTAATAATCGTTGACTAATTAGCCGGTCACCAGTCAAGTTGGTTCAATAAAAGTTAATGGGTACTTAAGGTGGGATTAATAAATAATAAGTTGTAGGTAGGATTAATTAAAGAAAACCGGCCAAAGGTGGGATTATTTTTAACAAATTTTCCTTTATAATATTGTTGATGCTAATTAAGTTCAATCTCTTCCTATTTCCTTTTGCTACATGTCACCTCAATTGAAGCCAACCTACCATTTTCCTAGCCAAGTGTCCAGGTGAGTTGTCTTGTTGTCAAATATCCTAGGAACTTCAACCCAGGAAACCAAACCCACTCCCTCATCTCTCTCACCCGATTCTCTCTCCTCTAACCCGACCTCCCTCCTCTTCACTCGACACTCTCTCTCTCCTCTTGTTCCTCCACCACCGCACCGCCTTTCCTGCCGTTCCTTTCTCACCGGCGACCTTGGTGCTGGTGTTGAGGTTCATTATTGGTGGTTGTGATGATTTCTTTGTTGCTATTGTCTCTTGGCTCTCCTCTCTCGTATGTGGTCCGTACCACCGCCACCAACGGTGGTCACAAATCCTCCGTCCACAATACTTCATTATCAATTGGTAATATAATTAATCTCCCTCCCTTGATTTATTTGGTTATATTTGATTTACCAATCTCAAACCCTAACTTTCTCCTTCCTTGATTTTCTCACTTCAACACCGGTGAGAGGCGGTGCCACCGCCCTAGTTGGCCGCCGCCGTCTGAGATGGTGAACAAAGTGGTTGAAATCGTTGTTGTAGGTGGTTGTTGTTCCTGTTTCGGCACCTCCATCTTTTCCCCTCTCATGCGTTAGCCTTGCCTTGGCAGACCGCCGCAATGGTCACCCCCGGCGACCCTGCTTCCGGTAGCCGCTGCTGTGCTGTAGTTGTTCTTTTTGTTCCTGTTGCTGCCATTCATTCCCTCCCTACTTCCGTCATGGGTATAACCTCAAACTCAACTCACTCCTTTCGATTGATAATTCTATTACCTAATACAATTGGAATTCTGTTTCATGAGTATTAATCATTTCGGATATTTGATTTGACGCATTTCAATTGTAATATGATCTGTTAAGTTGTTTTCTAGTAAGTTATCATAAATGATTTCAAGGTTTTGGCTAAACAATTCTGGTTTATTTTCCAAAGGATTTTCTAAAGGAAGATGTAATTACTTTATTTATTATTTTATCATATGGGATAATTATTGTCGAATATTTTGACTTTAATCTCAGTCTTTCATCCAAAACCCATCTAGTTTTGTTATAAAAAAAAACACTTATTATGCTCTATCTTGTTTTCTAAATGAGTTTTTGAAATTAGTTTAGCATTTCTAAGAAAGCTTAATTAAGATTTTTCATTCAATTCAAGTTAGTAGTTATTAATTTATGTCTTTGTTGTTGAGGTGGATTGTTGAAGAATGATTAAGGAGAAGTTGAATTATGGAATTAGGCAGGGATTTATAATCGGATACATAGTCTTTGGAGTCCATGTGTTGGTGATCAAAGGTACACATCGTCCAACCAACTTTAATGTTTTAAAATATATCTCGAGTTTAAGTATTATGTATACATATATATGTATAGATTGAATGTTGTTTTGAAATTGAATGTTATGTTGCGAATTAAATTGTATCTTGCAAAACTGAATTGTATATAAAAAATTGATTTGTTCTTTGTAAATTGAATTTTATTGTAATGCTTTTAAGCATTATGTTTCTGTTAAACGAATGTTTGTGTCAATGAGAACCCAAGTGAGAGATGGTTTGAGTTGAGGCATTGAGCGGCTAGAGAATTGAGTTCATTAAATATCTTGAGGTTGAACTTGGGAATCGTGAGATATGTGAAACAGTCAAAAGGTTAAGAGAGTGTTAATTGAGAGTTAATGATCAGGTAGAGGTCCTTGCATAATGGAAGTAGTCCTACTTGAGTTTCTAAGAAGTTGAAGTCTTAGTGTTAAACCACATAAGAGATCCTAAAGTAAGATTTAGTGGAACCAAAGACATCACTTTTAATTTTAAATTCTTGTTTGCAATAAAGTTTTATGTTTTCTCTCAACTGGGTCATACTTGTTTTTAATTTCTTAAAGGACATATGTTTATCATAATCAAGGGTTAATAATAAAAGGAGTCTTTTAATGTAGTAAATGAGAAATCTCTAAACTATTGTAAGTATAACAAAAGTTGTCTTTAATGATTCTTGAATGAGTCGTTTCAAGGGTTTGTAATCATTCCTTACAAGCCATATTTATTTGGAATTTCCTAAAAGTCACATGTTTTTTTTTCCTAAAACTATGAATTATGGAACTTGAACTAGCTTTGAACAATATTAAAGTGTTTAATGAACTTAAGAGTTGAAACAATAAACTAAAGATGTTTTTGGTTTTCTTTAAGTTCTTTTAATACATATAGTTGCAAATAAGTAAATCTTTGACAAGTTTTATAAAAGAAACTATGGTAAAGAATATCGATATACTTTAAAATAAATAATCAAGTTTTCATATTTTTGAAACCTATTAATTTAATATATAACTAGTGGGAATTTGTATGAATAATAAAGTTTAATTTGAGTAATTGAGTTTTATGTAAACGTTTTTAAAACACATTTCACGCACACTAAGCTATTAAATAATGAATGCGGATTCGAGGAAAGTATATCCATATGATAACCTTGGGATCTTAAATGAGTGTTACTCACTAGCAGTCAAATTATTAATCAATGGTCTAAGAGTATAACTAAGGGTAAAGAGTGATTCTAAGCTAAAAGGGAGTAGTTGAGAAGAATGTCCAAATTTTAATTAAATCATTACAGTTTGATTAAAAGTAAGAGAAAGTGTCAGCGAGTCTTGAGATTGATATTTAATTGGGTTGAGGATTTATTCTAAGAAATAAAGTGAGTTGAGATATGATGAGAATGAAGCTAATACTTGAGTAAAGGAATGCGAATGATATTTTGAGAACGAAATTGCATATATTGGAAATAAAATGCTTAAGTAGGGGAAAGTAGCCGTGTATGTGTTGCATAGTGCTCACATGTATCGGTGATGAAAAACATTGGAAGCGAGTGCTACATCAGTAGACTCGTGGTAAATGGGCTTGACCCATAGTTCGGCGGGATAGACCCGTTAAAGCGGCTTGGCCGTAGAGCGAGTGCTACAAAAGTAGACTCGTAGAGGCAGGATAGACCCGTAATTAGGGACATGTCCTAGTTAAGTCTTGCAAGCGTATGTGATGAGCGACATTTATGTCGCTCTTAGCTTAGGATTTTAGTTCATTTTATTAGCTTTTTATTATTATTTTCGCTTAGTTTTTTCGTTTTTAGTTCGTTTATCGCATTTTTGCATTAATCGTTACATTTTCTCGTCTTGCGCATATTTTAGTCGTTTTTGCTCTAACTATGCCTTTTGCGCGCATTCTCATCGCGTAAGGTTCGTTTTGAGTATTAACGCGTTTAATATTGTGCCATTATGCTTGACGATGTTTAAAGTGATTTTACGATTTGCAAAAATATGATACGAATTAATAAATATGCTACGCGATTTAATAAGCGTGCTAGGCGATTTGAATAACTTGGCTATTCGTTGTTTGATTGAGTGCAGCGACGTTATTCTTTGTGAAGCGACGAAGCAAGAAATGAGCACACCTCTGCCAGCAACAGCTCGAACAGTAGCTGTACACTCACAGCTATGCACGAGCACACTTGCATCGGCTCTTGTGCGCTCACCTTTGCAGCAGCTTGTGGACTCTTCACATGGCTGCTTTGAAGTGTATACCCAGCAGCTATACATTAGCATAGTGGCAGCCACAACATGGAACAACATTGCAAGGGCCAAGACATAGCAGCATCACAGAACACGCAAGCAGAAGAGCAGCACACAGCAAGAAGCCACAACAGAAGCCTTTGCACACGAACAAACAGACATCATAGCTGCTGTTGTTGTGTACACTTTGAGCTATAGTTCACCACAACAACAGCCATGCTATCACAACATAGTCACGGCATAGCCACAGCAGCTACAGCTCGCAGCAGATCATCGCAGCAACACGAGCAGAATGGCGCAGCAGTGCAGCGCAGCAGAACAAGCAGCCAGCAGTTCTGTTCGGTCGAACAGGCATCTGTGCGGTCGAACAGGTTGCTGTTCGGTCGAACAGTTCATTATGTATGGTCGAACAAACTGGAATTCTCAGGCAGAAGCTCTTAAATTTGTTGTGCGACCGAATGCTTGTCTTTGTGCGACCGCACAGAATCTGTGCGACCAAACGTACCCTCAATTCCATCGAATACGGCCGCGGGGCTGCTACTATAAAGCCCAAAAATCACAGCATTGTAATGAGGCTTTTCATTTACGTAATTTTCCGATTTTTGAGATTTTAGGCTTAGCTTAGAATTCTCTCTCTAGAATTAGTTTAGGGCTTAGATTAGAGATTAGGATTAAGGATTCTTAGCCTCAAATTCTTGATTCTAAATTCAATACAATCATCTTTAATTTTCAGATTTCTTTCCTTTTGCTTTGAGTATTGTTCTTCATTTTGTTCTTCAAAGTTTGATGCTAATTCTTCAATTCAAGGTATAATTCTAATTTTCTTTTTGATTTGTTCTTTAATTCTTTAATTGTCATTAATTTCGTTTATGCTTTGATTTCATGCTTGAATTCTAGGATTAGTTTCATGCTTTGAATGTTCTTAGTTTTTCCCCAATTTTTGTAGTTTGAATTTTCTAAATTTTATTGTTTCAATTAGCTTCATTAGTTCAATTAGTTTCATGATTAGGATTAATATTAGTTTAATGTTGATGTTAATCATGCTAATTGAGTAGTTTAGTCTAGAGGTTAGGGATGAAGCCTTGGCATTGAATTTGGGGAATTTTAGGGAAAATTCATGATTAAATGTGATTTAGTGCTAGGATTTTCCATGATTAATTGAGTAGTAGTTGCAAATGCTAGTTGATTGAATTAGATTGGAATGTATGATTTAGGTTTGGCAAGACATTGTGAGCCTAATTCGTGCAAGTGAATGATAGTTCCTATTATATGCAAGCTAATCTAGCTTAGGACTATGCGAAAGCTTTCCATAGGTTAGGTTGCTTCGCGTGCTCTATCCGAGAGGTGGAGAGCACGTCATTAGTTTTCATTCCCATATTTGCTATGTCGTTGCATATTCATGAATGTCTTGACCTTGTTATTTCATTGATTCGATTCCCATTGCCGATTCCCGAATCCTCTAGAATTTCTTTATTAGTTTGAATTACTTGCTTTCATTAGATTAGAATTCAAAATCAAATTCCATCCGAACTAGCTTGTGAACGCATAGATTGAATAGTCAAGCATATCCATTCCTATGGGACGATCCCTATACTTGCCGTTATAGTCAATATAGCCGGTAGTTTAGGTGTTTTATAAATTTTGTTTGGTGAGGTGAATTTCTATTCAACGACGGAAAATACGCCCTATCAAAATGGCGCCGTTGCCGGTGAATGGCATCATTGTTTGATTCTTCATTCTAGTTCACTAGTCTAGTTCATTTTTCATTTTCTTTTTCTTTGAAAACCGAAAAAATGGCAAATTCTTTTGTTTCTCAAGATGACGAATCGATTTCGCTTGATGATCTTCTCTATTTCCATGATAAATTCTTAAGCTCTTTGAAAGTTGAATCTACCCAACCATTGCGTGAGATGCTACTTTTCATGAAGTATCTTGAAATTCAAGAAGATCAAAGAATAGATTCGTGTTTGAATTTATTTGAGGACATGTCCCAACGAGTTGTAAAAGGCTTTTTGGGAATTTCTAACCTATTGCAAGAGTCTATTAAGGAAGTATCAAGGAGAAGAGAAGAGTTTGAGGCTACATTGCCACCTATGATGCATGACATTGAGGAGTTGAGTATTGGAGAGTTTGTTCCTACTCGTTCCTCTTTGAGTGACTGCAACGATGATGGTGATGAAAATTTATATGCTCCATTTTGCCTTGAAGTTCTTAAGTCGATTCAAATTGAGGAAAAGAGTGAATGTGCCAACCAAAAAGATTTTAAAGTGAATGAAGGATCTTATGTTGAGATTTCTTGTGCTTTATGTGATGTGAGTGAAGTTGTTTGTGAATCTCTTGTTCCCACTCCCTTCCCTCATTCCCCACTCCGAAAGAGAAAACTCAACATTTATCCTTCATTTCCCATTTCTTTTCCCTTTTTGTCAAGACTCCCACCGCTTGAGGATTCTTTTTCCTCTATTGATCCTAATGATTCTCCTTCCCCAAAGGAGCATGAAGAAGGGAGTATTTCTTTTGTTTTTCATTTTGATTTTTCTTATTTTTGGCTCCCCGCACCTTGTAGGCATAGAGTTGCATTCTACTTTGTGCTTGCATCTCATTTGACTCTTGCCTACTTGTTACTATTGGATATGTTTGCCATTGCATATGACAAACTATTGCGATCGTTGTCGGGGTATTTACTAGAGGTAAGAGGCGTCACGCTAATGACGTAAAAAGAGCGCTTCTCGGGAGGCAACCCGTGGGTGTTGGCCATTTGGCCCATGTATACTAATTTTTCTTGATTTTTGAATTTTTTTGTGGCTCAACCTTTCTTGATGTGGAAAACTTTGCATCCATCTTTGCCATGTCCGGCTATTCTTCTTGGTGAGTTCGTTCGTTATTACGGTTCTTTGCGGGACTTGCTCCCACGTCATCACCGGTAATATCCTTCTAACTCACATGCATGCTTTGGGTTGGGCATCTTTATTGCAGTGCATTGGTTGGATGGGTAGTTGTGCCCCTCCTAGTTTTGTTTTAGGCCTTGAGGATATGTCCTAATTCGAGCTTGGGGGAGATTCTATTGTTTGCTACTTTGATCTTCGTGTGATGGGTTGCTTGATTTTGTGAATATTTTGGATTTTGTGCATATTCCTTGATTAGTTTCATTGATTTTGTGAATATTTGATTTTGTTTCCTTTTCTTTTCTTTTCATTTTCTTTTCCTTATTTTCTTTCTCTTTTCTCTTTCTTTCTTTTTCCTTTTCGATCTTTGTCAAGGCAAGTTTTTCTAGCTTTTTAGGCATTATTCTTGATTTGGGCAAATAAAATTGGAACTTGTAGACTAGAATGCTTTTATTCCTAATTGGTAGATGTTTGCACGGTTTTCAATGTCTTGGGTCGAATCTAGGATTTGGTGTTAAGAAAGTTGGTTGAACTTTGGGTAGCATGTGTCTTGAACCCTTGGCTTGTGGTAAGATGGTGTCGATCTCTCTAGTGATTTGAAACCAGAGAGAGTGGTATTTGCTCCCTTGTGAGGTTCATGTTCAAATTAGCCCAAACACATATACATATATTGAGTGGCATGGATCCTTAGCATTGACTTACTTATCTCCCGAGTTTGACTATTTCCTTCCGAGACCGCGACCGAACTACTTTAGGGGACGATAGAGGCATTTCTTTCGGTGACTATTTTTCTTTCTAGTTTAGGACTTTATTTTTCTATTTTTCTCATATGTTTTTGTTTGCATTTGCCCCCTTGCTAGCCATTTGAGCCTTGCCCCTTCATTTCTTATGAGCACATTACAAGCCTAATAGCCTTTGTTTTGTTTTCACCCTTAGAAGTGATAGTGAAGCTTAGAGTTATGATGCTTGTTGGTTTTGATTGATTATGCAAAGTTTAGGAATGATTGTTATTGGATTGAATGGCAAAGTTTGGGAAGTATGTTGTATATATTGAATAAATGATGCAAAGTAAAGTTTTGAAAAAGCCAAAAATAGAGAAAAACAAGGCAATAAGAAAAGTTTGAATTGAAACACAGAAAAAAGAGAAAATCAAATCAAGAAAAGTGCAAAAAGAGTTGTAGTTTAGAATAGTTGTTGAATAAGCTTGGGGGTGCCCCAAATAAGTGGTTTGAGTTTGTTTTTGGTTCGATATGCTTGAGTTGAGTTCATTGATTGCGCTTCATTTTAGGTATGAGCACCAAATTACCAAATTTGTTCCACACCCTACCCCTAGCCTACGTTACACCCTAAAAGTCCTCTTGACCCTTTTGAGTTGAGTCATTGTCGGTGGAGGGAGGATTTGGTCAAGTTCATGGAATGGATTGTCATGCTAAGATGTCGGGTAGCCTAATCTTGTTTTCCGGCGCCTTCGTGGTGTCTCGAGACGCTATTCTCAAGGGGGGATAGGATCTAGATATTTGACGTGGTATGCTCGGTTGTAGGGGAATTGATAAGTGCTTACCCTTAGTTCACTTTGCTTGGCATTTGAATCTTTCACTCGATTTAGGACATTGTTTAGCGTGCTTGCGTCTATTTAGTTAATAATATTAGCATTCTTTTTGTGCTCGTTCCATAATAAAGGCCCTTATCTTGAGTTTTGTAGTTTCGTTTTTCTTTCTTTTCTTTTTCTTTCTTTTCTTTTTCTTTCTTTTCTTTTCCTTTCCTTTCTTTTCTTTTTCTTTTCTTTTCTTTCTTTTTCTTGGTATGTTTTTCATTTTAGGTCTTGCCTTGATTCGAAATTTTGGAAGAGTTATGGGTGTTTCTCTTTGGAAACCCTTGCGAGATCCCACTCTCCCTCATGAGCGATTGTGGGGTTCAAAGAGCTTGTTGCATGCGCTTAAATGCAACCGTGATTCCTACGAAAGTGAGTTAGTGTGCATTCTTGTAGATGTTATTTTCGTAATTTTGATTTTGAATAATTAAGCTCATTCTCCTCCATGTTTCTCATTCTAGCTTTGCTTGAGGACAAGCAAAGGGTTAGCTTGGGGGAGTTTGATGAGCGACATTTATGTCGCTCTTAGCTTAGGATTTTAGTTCATTTTATTAGCTTTTTATTATTATTTTCTCTTAGTTTTTGTGTTTTTAGTTCGTTTATCGCATTTTTGCATTAATCGTTATATTTTCTCGTCTTGCGCATATTTTAGTCGTTTTTGCTCTAAATATGGCTTTTGCGCGCATTCTCATCGCGTAAGGTTTGTTTTGAGTATTAATGCGTTTAATATTGTGCCATTATGCTTGACGATGTTTAAAGTGATTTTACGATTTGCAAAAATACGATACGAATTAATAAATATGCTACGCGATTTAATAAGTGTGCTAGGCGATTTGAATAACTTGGCTATTCGTTGTTTGATTGAGTGCAGCGACGATATTCTTTGTGCAGCGACGAAGCAAGCAATGAGCACACCTCTGCCAGTAACAGCTCGAACAGTAGCTGTACACTCACAGCTATGCACGAGCACACTTGCATCGGCTCTTGTGCGCTCACCTTTGCAGCAGCTTGTGGACTCTTCACATGGCTGCTTTGAAGTGTATACCCAGCAGCTATACATTAGCATAGTGGCAGCCACAGCATGGCACAACATTGCAAGGGCCAAGGCATAGCAGCATCACAGAACCCGCAAGCAGAAGAGCAGCGCATAGCAAGAAGCCACAACAGCAGCCTTTGCACACGAACAAACAGACAACATAGCTGCTGTTGCTGTGCACACTTTGAGCTCTGGTTCACCACAGCAATAGCCACGCTATCACAGCATAGTCACAGCATAGCCACAACAGCTACAGCTCGCAGCAGATCATCGCAGCAACATGAGCAGAATGGCGCAGCAGTGCAGCGCAGCAGAACAAGCAGCCTGCAGTTCTGTTCGGTCGAACAGGCATCTGTGCGGTCGAACAGGTTGCTGTTCGGTCGAACAGTTCATTATGTACGGTCGAACAAACTGGAATTCTCAGGCAGAAGCTCTTAAATTTGTTGTGCGACCGAATGCTTGTCTTTGTGCGACCGCACAGAATCTGTGCGACCAAACGTACCCTCAATTCCATCGAATACGGCCGCGGGGCTGCTACTATAAAGCCCGAAAATCACAGCATTGTAATGAGGCTTTTCATTTACGTAATTTTCCGATTTTTGAGATTTTAGGCTTAGCTTAGAATTCTCTCTCTAGAATTAGTTTAGGGCTTAGATTAGAGATTAGGATTAAGGATTCCTAGCCTCAAATTCTTGATTCTAAATTCAATACAATCATCTTTAATTTTCAGATTTCTTTCCTTTTGCTTTGAGTATTGTTCTTCATTTTGTTCTTCAAAGTTTGATGCTAATTCTTCAATTCAAGGTATAATTCTAATTTTCTTTTTAATTTGTTCTTTAATTCTTTAATTGCTTCATTAATTTCGTTTATGCTTTGATTTCATGCTTGAATTCTAGGATTAGTTTCATTCTTTGAATGTTCTTAGTTTTTCCCAATTTTTGTAGTTTGAATTTTCTGAATTTTATTGTTTCAATTAGCTTCATTAGTTCAATTAGTTTCATGATTAGGATTAATATTAGTTTAATGTTGATGTTAATCATGCTAATTGAGTAGTTTAGTCTAGAGGTTAGGGATGAAACCTTGGCATTCAATTTGGGAATTTTTAGGGAAAATTCATGATTAATGTTGTGATTAAATGTGATTTAGTGCTAGGATTTTCCATGATCAATTGAGTAGTAGTTGCAAATGCTATTTGATTGAATTAGATTGGAATGTATGATTTAGGTTTGGCAAGACATTGTGAGCCTAATTCGTGCAAGTGAATGATAGTTCCTATTATATGCAAGCTAATCTAGCTTAGGACTATGCGAAAGCTTTCCATAGGTTAGGTTGCTTCGCGTGCTCTATCCGAGAGGTGGAGAGCACGTCATTAGTTTTCATTCCCCTATTTGCTATGTCGTTGCATATTCATGAATGTCTTGACCTTGTTATTTCATTGATTCGATTCCCATTGCCGATTCCCGAATCCTCTAGAATTTCTTTATTAGTTTGAATTACTTGCTTTCATTAGATTAGAATTCAAAATCAAATTCCATCTGAACTAGCTTGTGAACGCATAGATTGAATAGTCAAGCATATCCATTCCTATGGGACGATCCCTATACTTGCCGCTATAGTCAATATAGCCGGTAGTTTAGGTGTTTTATAAATTTTGTTTGGTGAGGTGAATTTCTATTCAACGACGGAAAATACGCCCTATCAGTATGCTTACCAGGAGGGTGACAACCCCCACCAAATAGAGACAGTTGGTTGAAAAACCCCTCTCTATTCGTGTTCACTTTCCCCAAGAGTAAGCTAATATGTTGTGATTGTGTAAGCTATTATGTTGAGTTGGAGTTGTGTGTTTTCGCAACGAGTTATAAATTTTCTATGAATATGTATTATGAATTTGAATTGTGTTATGAGAATTTTATGAATCAAGTTATATGACTTTGTCAATGTTGTACCAATGAGTTTCACATTAAGTTGTGAATATATGTATATTGAGTTTCACCTTGCAACATAAATTATGGTATGGGGGAATTTACTCTTGGAGAAATACTTGGTCTATGGTTATAAGTAATTGTCGAATAAGGTTGGCGATTGAAAATGATAAAGAGTATGAGAGTAACTAGATGAATCATGAGTTGTGAGCTTTAATAATTATGTTGATTGTGAATTTGGATATTAGTGACATAGAGGTAAGGTCTCAAGTTGTCTTGATAACACTATGTTGGATTGTTTCTAAAATTATTGTTGAACGATAAGAATTTTGTGAAATAGGTTTCAAAAGAATCAAGTATGCTTTGATCATGTAATTGTTTTTCCAAGTGAGTTTAATATGCGAAGTTGCTTTTCAAAACACAATATAAAACTAAAACTAAAACTATTTTGAGCCACCTATCAAATATATTTTAGGTTGGATGTGTGTACTCAGATTTCAGTTGATTTTGTTCAATGAACCTGTCCTGGTGGGGGCAGAGTTAAAATGGTTTGCAGGTAGCGAGAATTGAGTTTCAGTTTAGGTTCAAGGTGCGTAGAGTACTCCGGATGTTTTATATGTTTCAAGGCGGGTTTATCGATTCTCCAAGTGTATTTAAGTCTTTTCCAATTTGTTAATGGATTGTATTATTCCTTTCTAGAGATTTTTGGTTTATTATTTATGGATTACATATCCTTGTTGAGTTTGGTGACACCCTGGTGATGTCTTGGGAAATGTTATATATTGAAATGTTGTAATTGAAGCAGGTGAAAGAAAATCTGACGTAATATCCTAAGCAATGTTTTAGGTTGTCCATATTTAGGGGAAGTGCTGCCGGAATTTTTAATTAAGTTTAAGGGTCTCGATTAGTGTCATTGAGATAGGCCAAACCCGTGATTAAATCTTTGAAGTTGTTTGAAAAGTTAAAATTTGTTTAGCAGGGTTTAAAGTTGAAATTACGTTCAGTTTGTTTAAATTAAGTCTAGGTGTGTTTAGAAAGCAACTCGTTAAGGGCGGGCTGTTACAGGTGGTATCAGAGCCGAGATTGATTTTGGGATTGCTATGATCCTCATATCGTGGCATATGATTTGGGAATTATATATGGGGTCGATTAAGAGTCAAGAATGTATGAATTTCTATTTGGGATGATTCGCTGGTAGTTTGTGATATCAAGGACTAATGTTGAAAATTTTGAGTTGTACGGCCAAGAGGGCCATACGCGATGGATTGAGTTATAGGGTTAGAAATTAGTTTTGTTGGGAATATGTAAATGAAGGAATGACGTTTGAGACTATGAGTAGTGGGTCTAGTAAAGATTGATTGGGTATGGTGTATTAACGTTCCATTTTAAGCTGATTTCGAAAGGAATTGATTTTGATAACAAGGAAAGTGATTGAGATTATTGGAATTTTGAGGTTTTAAAGTGTTCTTGTTAGTTAAAGTGGAC
Source organism: Spinacia oleracea (assembly GCF_020520425.1). Classification (NCBI taxonomy): domain Eukaryota; kingdom Viridiplantae; phylum Streptophyta; class Magnoliopsida; order Caryophyllales; family Amaranthaceae; genus Spinacia; species Spinacia oleracea. Next base: position 43,857,292 of record NC_079492.1, on the reverse strand, counting down.
ATGTTCTGTTGGAAAGTCAAATGAAAATTATCAACTTTCATCGTTGGGATATTAGATATGAGGTATTGAATTCTCTATTTACATGATGTAATTGGGATGTAAATTAAGGAGTTAGATTAGAGCAAATGAAATGAAGAATACGAGTGTATAACTCAAAATTATGTTCTTTTACTTGGTTGAATTATGGTATTTTACACTAAGGGATGTACTAAGGGGTTGTAATTCCAATGGACTAAAATTTTTAATATGGAATTTGGAGCAAAAAGGTGAATTTTGCTTATTCATAAGATTTTGAAAGATTGATCCTAGTTAATTTGATTTCAAAACTAAACCCCTAGTCGTCATTATTAAGGTCTTGAAATAATTTGATTTTGTTAGTTTATTAGATAGAGACTTAAGGATTCTGGTTAATATGGGTGTTAGAAAATAAACATTGAATTGGAGATTTGAAATGATGATTTTCGGGCTGGTGAAATGTCTAATTGGAATGTAGGGAAAGGATATAAGTAATAGAGGTTGAAGCGTATGTTAAAGGATTAAATATAGTTCATTTGACTTTATGATGAGTTTGTGAAGGAAGTAACTTAGAAATGTGAGTCTAAGCAGAGTAATGCATTTGAAATTATGAAATTTTCAGTTGAAGATTCGGGATTTCTTTATTAATTCCTTGATTGCTCGTTTGAAATTATTAGAATTAGAGTTAAGATTTGATAGTTCGAGCCTGGGAATTAAGGATTTTTGTAAATGAAAGAATGAGTGAGAATGAAGAATAATAAAAATATGAGTCGTATATGATTTGGTGTTCCTTGACGTGTGAACTTATCATTTTAAATGATCTTAAGGTTTTTGTTTTTGAATTTCGAAAATGAAGCTTGTTTAAAGAAAAATATAAAGAAATAGTCAAGGTTTAAAATGTTTTAACTAAATATTCATCATAATTTTAATGAAAAATTTTAGATTCTTTTCAAAATGACTCGGGAACATTATTTATCAAATTCATTCCTCCAATTGAATTATAAAATCCAATCACTCTCTCCTAACCAACTATGTATGTTGTTTCCTTGTCAATCTATCCAACCCTCTTACACGTCAATTTAAACAAGCAATGTTGAAGCTTGAAGCTTGACTCGTTATTGCTAAGATTCAAAACCCTAGTTGAACTCCCAACTACCTCTAGAAGTTAAGTTATTCTATCCAGTGTTATTCCTAAGGTTTTGAGTATTGATTTATTTTATTCTGAAATTTCCTAAGTAGAGATCGAGTTACCTCGCTTTGTATGCTACACTATGATTTCAAGACTCGATTTCAAAATGATTATTGAATATGTCCTAAGGTTTTACGTGATGAAGTTTTGAGGACAAAACTTATTTTAAGGGTGGTATAGTGTAACAGCCCTGATTTTAAGCAGTTCTTAATATGATATTAAGAATAATTATCGTCTAAAACGTGTTATCAGAATCTTTCTTAAACCCAATTTGAGATTCAGATCTTGAATTTTCCTTTAAACTAGTGAATGAATTTGAAATTTTTAATATTATATCTAAGTTAGTCTTCGATATGATTTCGAGCTTTGCCTCGAGATAGTTTGTGAAATAGGATTCATTTAATGATTTGAGAGTTTTTGTGATTCCAAAATAAGTCTTTTAAAACTCAAGGATTACTTATGAAATTAAAGTTTCTAACTTTATATTTAAAAAAAAAAAGTTTATTTGTTTATTTTATTTAAGATCATCTTCCCTAAGTAAATGAATTTTAAATTAGTTTGAAAAGAATTTAATTGAAATAAACAAGGTTATTTATATTCAAACTTATTTATATTCTAGTTTAAAATATAGTAATTATATTTATAATATTGTTGATGCTAATGAAGTTCAATCTCTTCCTATTTCCTTTTGCTACATGTCACCTCAATTGAAGCCAACCTACCATTTTCCTAGCCAAGTGTCCAAGTGAGTTGCCTTGTTGTCAAATATCCTAGGAGCTTCAACCCAGGAAACCAAACCCACTCCCTCATCTCTCTCACTCGATTCTCTCTCCTCTAACCCGACCTCCCTCCTCTTCACTCGACACTCTCTCTCTCCTCTTGTTCCTCCACCACCGCACCGCCTTTCCTGCCGTTCCGTTCTCACCGGCGACCTTGGTGCTGGTGTTGAGGTTCATTATTGGTGGTTGTGATGATTTCTTTGTTGCTATTGTCTCTTGGCTCTCCTCTCTCGTCTGTGGTCCGTACCACCGCCACCAACGGTGGTCACAAATCCTCCGTCCACAATACTTCATTATCAATTGGTAATATAATTAATCTCCCTCCCTTGATTTATTTGGTTATGTTTGATTTACCAATCTCAAACCCTAACTTTCTCCTTCCTTGATTTTCTCACTTCAACACCGGTTAGAGGCGGTGCCACCGCCCTAGTTGGTCGCCGTCGTCTGAGATGGTGAACAGAGTGGTTGAAATCGTTGTTGTAGGTGGTTGTTGTTCCTATTTCGGCACCTCCATATTTTCCCCTCTCATGCGTTAGCCTTGCCTTGGCAGACCGCCGCAATGGTCATCCCCGGCGACCCTGCTTCCGGTAGCCGCTGTTGTGCTGTAGTTGTTCTGTTTGTTCCTGTTGCTGCCATTCATTCCCTCCCTACTTCCGTCATGGGTATAACCTCAAACTCAACTCACTCCTTTCGATTGATAATTCTATTACCTAATACAATTGGAATTCTGTTTCATGAGTATTAATCATTTCGGTTATTTGATTTGACGGATTTCAATTGTAATATGATCTGTTAAGTTGTTTTCTAGTAAGTTATCATAAATGATTTCAAGGTTTTGGCTAAACAATTCTGGTTTATTTTCCAAAGGATTTTCTAAAGGAAGATGTAATTACTTTATTTATTTTTTTATGATATGGGATAATTATTGTCGAATATTTTGACTTTAATCTCAGTCTTTCATCCAAAACCCATCTAGTTTTGTTATAAAAAAAAACACTTATTATGCTCTATCTTGTTTTCAAAATGAGTTTTTGAAATTAGTTTAGCATTTCTAAGAAAGCTTAATTAAGATTTTTCATTCAATTCAAGTTAGTAGTTATTAATTTATGTCTTTGTTGTTGAGGTGGATTGTTGAAGAATGATTAAGGAGAAGTTGAATTATGGAATTAGGTGGGGCTTTATAATCGGATACATAGTCTTTGGAGTCCATGTGTTGGTGATCAAAGGTACACATCGTCCAACCAACTTCAATGTTTGAAAATATATCTTGAGTTTAAGTATTATGTATTCATATATACGTATAGATTGAATGTTGTTTTGAAATTGAATGTTATGTTGCGAATTGAATTGTGTCTTGCAAAACTGAATTGTATTTGAAAAATTGATTTTTTCTTCGTAAATTGAATTTTATTGTAATGCTTTTAAGCATCATGTTTCTGTTAAACGAATGTTTGTGTCAATGAGAACCCAAGTGAGAGATGGTTTGAGTTGAGGCATTGAGCGGCTAGAGAATTGAGTTGAATAAGTATCTTGAGATTGAACTTGGGAATCGTGAGATATGTGAAACAGTCAAAAGGTTATGAGAGTGTTAATTGAGAGTTAATGATCAGGTAGAGGTCCTTGCATAATGGAAGTAGTCCTACTTGAGTTTCTAAGGAGTTGAAGTCTTAGTGTTAAACCACATAAGAGATCCTAAAGTAAGATTTAGTGGAACCAAAGACATCACTTTTAATTTTAAATTCTTGTTTGCAATAAAGTTTTATGTTTACTCTCAACTGGGTCATACTTGTTTTTAATTTCTTAAAGGACATATGTTTATCTTAATCAAGGGTTAATAATAAAAAGATTCTTTTAATGTAGTAAATGAGAAATCTCTAAACTATTTTAAGTATAACAAAAGCTGTCTTTAATGATTCTTGAATGAGTCGTTTCAAGGGTTTGTAATCATTCCTTACAAGCCATATTTATTTTGGAATTTCCTAAAAGTCACATGCTTTTTTTCCTAAAACTATGAATTATGGAACTTGAACTAGCTTTGAACAATATTAAAGTGTTTAATGAACTTAAGATCATGAAACAATAAACTAAAGATGCTCTCGGTTTTCTTTAAGTTCTTTAAATACATATAGTTGCAAATAAGTAAATCTTTGACAAGTTTTATAAAAGAAACTATGGTAAAGAATATCGATATACTTTAAAATAAATAATCAAGTTTTTATATTTTTGAAACCTATTAATTTAAGAGATAACTAGTGGGCATTTGTATGAATAATAAAGTTTAATTTGAGTAATTGAGTTTTATATAAACGTTTTTAAAACACATTTCAGGCACACTAAGCTATTAAATAATGAATGCGGATTCGAGGAAAGTATATCCTGATGATAACCTTGGGATCTTAAATGAGTGTTACTCACTAGTAGTCAATTATTAATCAATGGTCTAAGAGTATAACTAAGGGTAAAGAGTGATTCTAAGCTAAAAGGGAGTAGTTGAGAAGAATGTCCAAATTTTAATTAAATCATTACAGTTTGATTAAGAGTAAGAGAAAGTGTCAGCGAGTCTTGAGATTGATATTAAATTGGGTTGTGGATTTATTCTGAGAAATAAAGTGAGTTGAGATATGATGAGAATGAAGCTAATACTTGAGTAAAGGAATGCAAATGATATTTTGAGAACGAAATTGCATATATTGAAAATAAAATGTTTAAGTAGGGGAAAGTAGCCGTGTATGTGTTGCATAGTGCTCACATGTATCGGTGATGAAAAACATTGGAAGCGAGTGCTACATCAGTAGACTCGTGGTAAATGGGCTTGACCCATAGTTCGGCGGGATAGACCCGTTAAAGCGGCTTGGCCGTAGAGCGAGTGCTACAAAAGTAGACTCGTAGAGGCGGGATAGACCCGTAATTAGGGACATATCCTAGTTAAGTCTTGCAAGCGTATGCTTACCAGGAGGGTGACGACCCCCACCAAATAGAGACAGTTGGTTGAAAAACCCCTCTGTATTCCTGTTCACTTTCCCCAGCAGTAAGCTAATATGTTTTGATTGTTTAAGCTATTATGTTGAGTTGGAGTTGTGTGTTTTCGCAACGAGTTATAAATTTTATATGAATATGTATTATGCATTTGAATTGTGTTATGAGAATTTTATGAATCAAGTTATATGACTTTGTCAATGTTGTACCAATGAGTTTCACATTAAGTTGTGAATATATGTATATAGAGTTTCACCTTGCAACATAAATTATGGTTTGGGGGAATTTACTCTTGGAGAAATACTTGGTCTATGGTTATAAGTAATTGTCGAATAAGGTTGACGATTGAAAATGATTAAGAGTATGAGAGTAACTAGATGAATGATGAGTTGTCAGCTTAAATAATTATGTTGATTGTGAATTTGGATATTAGTGACATAGAGGTAAGGTCTCAAGTTGTCTTGATAACACTATGTTGGATTGTTTCTAAAATTATTGTTGAACGATAAGAATTTTGTGAAATAGGTTTCAAAAGAATCAAGTATGCTTTGATCATGTAATTGTTTTTCCATGTGAGTTTAATAAGTGAAGTTGCTATTAAAACACAATATAAAACTTAAACTAAAACTATTTTGAGCCACCTATCAAATATATTTTAGGTTGGATGTGTGTACTCAGATTTCCGCTGATTTTGTTCAATGAACCTGTCCTAGTGGGGGCAGAGTTAAAATATTTTGCAGGTAGCGAGAATCAAGTTTCAGTTGAGGTTCAAGGTGCGTAGAGTACTCCGGATGTTTTATATGTTTCAAGGCGGGTTTATCGATTCTCCAAGTGTATTTAAGTCTTTTCCAATTTGTTAATGGATTGTATTATTCCTTTCTAGAGCTTTTTGGTTTATTATTTATGGATTATATATCCTTGTTGAGTTTGGTGACACCCTGGTGATGTCTTGGGAAATGTTATATATTGAAATGTTGTAATTGAAGAAGGTGAAAGAAAATCTGACGTAATATCCTAAGCAATGTTTTAGGTTGTCCATATTTAGGGGAAGTGCTGCCGAAATTTTTAATTAAGTTTAAGGGTCTCGATTAGTGTCATTGAGATAGGCTAAACCCGTGATTAAATCTTTGAAGTTGTTTGGAAAGTTAAAATTTGTTTAGCAGGGTTTAAAGTTGAAATTACGTTCAGTTTGTTTAAATTAAGTCTAGGTGTGTTTAGAAAGCAGCTCGTTAAGGGTGGGCTGTTACAATTTCATTAGGTCATGCTTGACGCCAAACGACTTCTTATCTTTTTGTGTGGCTGATAGAGTCTTGTTGTCGTGACACGCTGTCACAACAATGTGTTATGATGGGCTGATGATGAATCTTGGTGATGAGGAGATAGGAAAAGGACACGACGCCAGGTTTATGATGTCAAGTGGTTTGATGTTGGTGGGGGTTGAAAATATGATGACATGGATAGTGTAATGGCGAAAGGTTAAATTTTTGAGAGGTGATTGTGTCGTAGGCTTGGAAATGTCGATGTGTGAAGTCACTTTGAGGTGTTACATTTTTGTTGGGTCTGGTTGTGTGAATAATCATGTGATGTCGAGCCCCCAATGTCACGTACCTGGTTAACATCTTGTTTACAACCATATTCTCATATGAAAAATTTATTCTTAACTAAATTTGAAATCATAGCAAGCGGCATGCATTAACATGGTAAAAATAATTCAAATTTTTTTCGGAAATTAACTCAAACAAAGTAAACTATATGAAATTTAAATCAAAGTATATTGTATGCTCCTCCTTGGCCAGTTCAGGACACTTATACAGTCTCCTACTTGACACTTGAACTGAAGTTAGCCACAAAATATGGTACCGCCATTAACTTGCTGTTGACTCTCTATTCGTCACCTTCATTGGCGGAGAGACGTCGACGACTAGTGTGGAGGTGACGCCGGATGAGAGTGTATTGACGCCATGTCGTTGATGGATGACGTCACTTGCTCATATATGTTTTAGTGACAACAAAAACTAAAAATAATGTTAGTTTAATTCAAGAGCATTGTGGTATACTGTCGTCATCCTCCTGATTTCCTCATAACCTTGTCGCCTGCCTTATAATGTCGGTCGCCTGGTTTACTCACGACCTTGTCGCCTGCCTTCTAATGTCGGTCGCCTGCTTTACTTGCGATCTAGCCAATCGACACGTCAATACCTGTAGACAAGACATTAACTTGTTGAAGGAAATAATGCCCTTGGTCCAAGTATGCATTTAATGTTAAGTCTAATAACCTAACAGTGGTATCAGAGCACCTTATTAATTGCATGATCTATAATTGCTTAAACATGGTTAAATTTTACAAATTTGCAAAGAATTAAAAAGGGGTGATTAATTTTCGTAATTGTTAATTAATTGCAAATTGTGTTTATTTAATTATATGTACGCAGTTTTTCGGCAGTTTCTTCGTTACTCATCCAAATCCAGTGATTTTTGTGTCAATTTCGCATGTAAAAGGTATTCTAAAATTTTGACAAAAATAATAATTTTCGGCCGAACCCAGAATTCCCAATTTCGAAGCATAACTATGACTTTTCGTAGGTTTTAGTTTTTCGAACGCAAAAGTTTGTAAATTTAAGATGTTAAATTGAATATTTGCGATTCTTGTTGATAAATCTTGAATTTTTGATTGACCTACTGTATATGTTTAACAAATTTGAATGCCTAGACTTGTTAATTATACAACCTAATTTGTAATTATGATTAATTTGTTGAAATTCGAATAATTTAGAATTGATTTGATTTTCATAATTAATTAATGATTTAATTAGGTATACATGATTAAAAACCACCATAAAAATTGTTAATTTATGATAAATTTTAAATTTTTATGACCTAGATTTGAATCCATGTTAATCGGAAATTAATTAATTAATAAATTTTCGATTTTTTGCCCTAAAATTATGAAATTAATATGATTTATTAATTTGTCATTAATTTTGAATTAAAATTTTGAAATTTTTATGAAAAACGCTCATAAATGTTGCACGCACAAAGCAAAGGACGCTACGTGTTACCCTTAAGGGGTGTTGTATAGTGCGGGCACGCGACGACGAGCAAGGGAGCTCGTCGCCCGTGCGGTACGAATGCAACGAGCAACATAGCATGGTGCGCGCGTGAGGCAATGGTGATGGCCGTGTGTGCTATGCGATGGGCGATGAGCGATGGGCGACAGGCAAGGCACTGCGAGCAGTCGCGTGTGGGCAGCAAGCGTGTTGCGCCACAGCGCGCACTGCCTCGTGTAGACACCTACTTTTGTCCCCATTCCCGAAAGGGGAGGTTCGATGATGAGAACATAAATCTCCACTTGGCAACGCATCTCCTATAAAATAACGAATCTCAATCACCCTTTTCATTTCAGCCAAACCTGCTATTTATAAAAACCTGCTAAGAATAGTAACTGCCAGAAAGGGTAGTTGTTAAAAGTGGCAAGTCATAAAAGATAGAAACCTGTCAGAATTAGGTGTTGCACTCCAACATAAATCCTAAAAGAGATAGAATTTACAAAAGGAATTATGTTCCTGGTATAATTCAAAAATAAGAGTTACGTATTAATTAAAATTCCTAACGAGGCTAGAGTTCCGCCCAGACGCATTCCGTCATAAGTTAAAACGCACTAAAAGACTCGGATAAGTCTCAAGAAGCTCCGTGTTCTAAGAGTCCAAATCTGACAAGGAAAACGGCCCAGATCCCATTTTCAACGCCCAGAGCTGGGCGCCGAAATCTTTAACGCCCAGCCCTGGGCACTGAAAATGCCTGGGGCCGTTTTATCTCCGGATTCTTTTTGGAATAGTATCTTAAAATCTATCTTTCCACAAACTCTTTCCCTATAAATATAGCCTCAAAACCGACGTGAAGAGGACACACACACAATTCCATAACCTGAGTATTGACTCTAGCCTAAAGCCTAGCCTCACGCTGCGAAATTGATCCCGCGTTCTGTCGCAATCGACCCAAAAGTCGAACAGAACGCGTCCTGCCCCTTGTAGCTGATGATTTAAGCCTAAATACTGGAACATTGCTTGAAAACCCGAGATTCGTTAAATAAAAGGAGAAATAGCAAAGCCAAAGTGGTTAGTTTTCTGAGAACCACAACGCACCTCTCAAGGGTGCGTTGTAATGTGTCCCTTTGTATGATTTAATCGCTTTCATCACCCTTTTATAAAATTGTTAAACTATTAATTTGATTGATCTATCACGCCTAATAAAGATAATACCTTGGACAATTGAACTATCATGCTAGGTACCTTAAATCAATCTAAATAAGATAATCACGATCGATTTAGTATTATGTGTTGCATATTGCTAAAATCAATTCAAAATAGTTTAATAGTTTAACGCATGTCCCTTCAATTATTTATGCTAAGCTAGTAAGGATAACCTGCCTCTTGAGTTATCGATGAGCACTCCTCTCGGTAGTTACAGTCCCCCGAACTCTCAATCTCTGCCCTGCGGGTGTACGTTGAGCGATCCCCACACCAGGGATCACAAGGGAACCTATGGCCGTCGTGGTCGAACATAATTGCACTCCCTATATGTCACGATAACTGGGTTTTGTCAGTTTTTCTCATTGTCGTTAAAAACTGAATGGCGACTCCTATATTACTAGTCGATTGGGTGTAAACTCACAGGAAATCTAACTACACTTGATCTGACAAAGTCACGCCCACGAGGGACGAGGTCATGCATTAGCCTCGTGCTTTTTCGACCCCCTCACAGTGGCGACTCCACTGGGGACGTCAATGAAATACTCGTGCTCGTAGGTAATCAAAATAGCCGAAGAGTGAAACGATCCTACTCCGCGTTTATTTCCTTATCAAGTTGGGACGACCTGAAAATCAGCATATTAATGTGAACGGACAGAACCGCATAACGAATCTCGGCTCCCTTAGCATGTTTCATCTCGGGAGTTGGGACTAAGGATACCCATCGCCAACCGGGGGGTGCATACGCTTCGAATGTTGTCCACTCGGCACTTTTTGCTAGTAGTACACCCGTCCCAAACCCAATCGCTCGCCCACTAAGGCCCCTCTCATTGGTGCATGCCCCCTTGGCTTACATCGTGATTGGCCTCTTGGGACGAAATTCGTCTGTTGAATGCACTACCTCGACCGGGGCATGTGTTGGATCTACGATAAAAGCGGTACCAAGCCGGCGCAAATATTACCCATAGAAGCCTATCATAAACTACGTGACATGTTATATTTGCTTCATGTTGTAATGTTAGTTATGTGTAGAGAATTACGTGATTGTGTTGTGATTGTGTGTGACAAATAACGCTAGAAAACCAACGACCTTAAAAAAATTGCCCAAACATTCATAAACACCAATTGGCCAAAGAGTTGTACCAAAATACGTGTTCCACAACCCCGAACGATCGCCACAAAAATAAGCGACACTCAGGACGGCCTGTAACGGATCCCACAACGCTGCACAACGCGTAAAGGACGTTATTAGGCAAGCACGCAAAATTAAGTCGTATGTACGAAAAAAGAGATACGCGAACATAATACGAGTACCAGTCAGGGACGCAGTTTCAGCGCCCCTGGTTGGGCGCCAATCATTCCAACGCCCCTTGCTGGGCGCTGAAGTTGTTGCCTGACCTTTTGGTCAGGCACAGTAGCCTCGGTACCCGCGCATAAAATATACGTAGCGACAAAAAAGATTTATAACAAATTTTCTACGAGGACGTATGAGAAAAGGCACTCGATTCTAAGAACGACTTATAAAATAAACAACTCTTGTGTCGTCGTTAGGCCTCCTATGACGATAATGTTCGGCACCAAAAACCGAGCATGCTAATTTAAATAACTTTGAATGTCACATGGGCAAAGTATTCAAAAAATGATGTTCAAATAAAGTTTTCAAGGAAAAATAATGTTCGAATAAAAAATAAATAAATCCGAGTCTAGACTAGGCTATGCCAAAGTACAATCTAAATCCTAAGTCTTAGTTGTCTTATACATATAATCGGTCCTAATGCTTGGTGTCGTTCTGCAAGTTAAAAGGTTAAAACATATTGAGTCTCCCTTCCTAACATTTAAATCAATAAGCACCCCTATGTAATTGTCATCCCTTGCTAAAAACCTACGGCCTCAACACTCTCTCTCACCAATAAAAAGAATATATTACGTAATTCAAGTATTTGCCAAATGGAAACAGTCACATTCTAAAAATCATTCCTCCATAGTCGTGTTAGGTTATGATACATATGACAATTCATAAATCATGCGGAAAAACCATAAAGCCAGGAAAACATATTATTTACACATAATCATTTAGCATAGTTTAGATGCATACTCTTTGTTGCGTGCCTTCCCTAGCTGCACCCGAACCGAACAAGAACAAGTCTTTAGGACTCCAAGTGTCGTCCCTCCGTAGATAGTCCACAGCACGTCCGGATCCGCCTTAAGATTGACCAACTAGAATCGCCCTTAAGGTACTACTTATTTTCGGCTAAATGGGCAAGAGTTATGGCTGATTTTTCTGCTTAAAAATCCTAGCTTTGAATACTTGAAAACTTATGTATAAATAATGACCCTAGGCCCCTTATTTATAGAGGTATGGAAAAGGAATTGGAATCCTATTAGGATACTAATTTATTTAATTAGAATCCTGCTAGGACTCTATTTAAATAAACTTTATCTAATAGGTTTAGGATTTAATCTTTTATCGAATCCCGATAGCTTTAGGATTCGCACACGAGCATCGCACGAGCACCGTACACCCGCGCAGGCCTTGCGGCCCACGCTGAGCGCACAGCGCTCGGCCCATGCTACTGTCCGCGCGCGCCCATGGCTTCGGCTGGGCCTGGTCGAGGCTTTGGCGTGTGTTGGTGATGCGTGTGGCTTGCTGGGCGATGGCCTGGCTTCGTGCTGGGCCTTCGTCTAGCGAGCCTCGTCCGATGCTAATTCGTACGATACGCTTTCGATTAAATTCCCGATTCCGAAATTTATTTCCGATACGAACAATATTTAATATTTTCGATTCCGGAATTAATTTCCGTTTCGAACAAATATTTAATATTTCCGTTTCCGGAATTATTTTCCGATTCCGATAATATTTCCGTTTCTGACAATATTTCCGTTTCCGGCAATATTTCCGATTCCGGCAATATTTCCATTTCCGATAATATTTTCCGATACGTACCATGTTTCCGTTTCCGGCAACATCTACGACTTGGATAATATTTATATTTCCGATACGATCCATATTTCCGTTTCCGGCAATATCATCGTTTCCGGAATATTCATTTCTTGCCTGTGACGATCTCAGCTCCCACTGAAACCAAGATCCGTCGATTCCGAATATCCATAGATGGAGTATTTAATGCCATTAAATACCTGATCCGTTTACGTACTATTTGTGTGACCCTACGGGTTCAGTCAAGAGTAAGCTGTGCATTAATATCATTAATTCCACTTGAACTGAAGCGGCCTCTAGCTAGGCATTCAGCTCACTTGATCTCACTGAATTATTAACTTGTTAATTAATACTGAACCGCATTTATTAGACTTAACATTGAATGCATACTTGGACCAAGGGCATTATTTCCTTCAGTCTCCCACTTGTCCTTAGGGACAAGTGTGCATTTCCTAATTCCTTTGTCGCTCGATGCTTGCTCTTGAACATAAGGTAAGAGTTGTCATCCTTATTATGTCCAGAGGTGTTCCTCGGTTTCAGAGTTCAACTGATCAAATAAACAGATAATCATAGCCTATGATTCATCCGAGCACGGCCATGCATTTCACAGTTTCTAGCTCTCCGAGTGGCCTTGTACAACTTTTAAGCATCTCATCCCGATTTATGGGAGGACAATCCCAATCTTGCGATCTTGAGATTAGACTTCGTTTGATAGGTGATTACCTGAGCGTTGCCTTTATAGCCTCCTTTTACGGTGCGACGGTTGGTCAACGTCAAAGCAACCAGTTCTCAAACAAGTAATCTCAAATCACTCAGGTATTGAGGATTTAGTGTCTAATAATTTTAATGAAATTTACTTATGACAGATTTTCATCTCTTACAGTAAAGTTTCATAGGTCTTGTCCGATACTAGTCTTCCTAAAGTAAGTATCTATGCAAATGATTATGACATTGCCATGTCCACATAGTTCAAGAAACAAAACTACTAGTCATCTTGCATTCTAATCGTCTAACGTTTTCTATGCGTCCAATTTTATAGAAAACTCCGACTAGGGACCATTTTCAACCTTTGACATTCAAGTTCACTTGATAGACATTTCTTAGTCACAGGACTGGTCCTGACAGTCTATCTTGAATATATTGTCAAATTGAAGGGACTCATCATTTAATAAACCACAAATTAAATGGAAAAATGAATTCTTTTCATTTATTGTGAATGATTGACCAATAATGTTTTACAAAGATTTAAACTCTAAAACTTTAAAACATTAAACAGGGATATCAAAGCCATTCTCCAATATGCTTGATTCCCATAGCGGCAGTGTGCGAGTTGTGCTTCGCCTGCGGCAGAGGTTTAGTCAATGGATCTGATATGTTGTCATCAGTTCCAATCTTGTTTATCTCGACTTCTTTTCTTTCAACGAACTCTCGTAGAAGGTGAAATCTACGAAGTACATGCTTGACTCTCTGGTGGTGTCTAGGCTCCTTTGCCTGTGCAATAGCTCCGTTATTATCACAATACAGGGCTATTGGTCCTTTAATGGAGGGGACTACACCAAGTTCACCTATGAACTTCCTTAGCCATATAGCTTCCTTTGCTGCTTCATGTGCAGCAATGTACTCCGCTTCAGTTGTAGAATCCGCAATGGTGCTTTGCTTAGCACTTTTCCAGCTTACTGCACCCCCGTTGAGGCAGAAGACAAACCCAGACTGTGATCTGAAATCATCTTTGTCGGTTTGGAAACTTGCGTCCGTATAGCCTTTAACAATTAATTCATTATCTCCACCATAGACCAGGAAGTCATCTTTGTGCCTTTTCAGGTACTTCAGAATATTCTTGGCAGCAGTCCAATGTGCCTCTCTTGGGTCTGACTGGTATCTGCTCGTAGCACTGAGTGCATACGCAACATCCGGGCGTGTACATATCATAGCATACATTATTGAACCAATCAATGATGCATATGGAATCCCATTCATTCGTCTACGCTCATCAAGTGTTTTCGGGCACTGAGTCTTGCTTAGAGTTATTCCATGAGACATGGGTAGGTAGCCTCGCTTGGAGTCCGCCATCTTGAACCTATCAAGCACCTAATTGATATAAGTGCTTTGACTAAGTCCAATCATCTTTTTAGATCTATCTCTGTAAATCTTGATGCCCAATATGTATTGTGCTTCTCCTAGATCTTTCATCGAAAAACATTTCCCAAGCCAAATCTTGACAGAGTTCAACATAGGAATGTCATTTCCGATAAGTAATATGTCATCGACATATAATACTAGGAAAGCAATTTTTCTCCCACTGACCTTCTTGTATACACAAGATTCGTCTGCGTTCTTGATGAAACCAAAGTCACTGACTGCTTCATCAAAACGTATATTCCAGCTCCTGGATGCCTGCTTCAATCCGTAGATTGACTTCTTTAGCTTGCATACCTTTTTAGCATTCTTTGGATCCTCAAAACCTTCAGGCTATGTCATAAACACAGTTTCTGTTAAAACACCGTTTAAGAAAGCAGTTTTGACATCCATCTGCCATATTTCGTAATCGTAATATGCAGCGATTGCTAACATTATCCGAATAGACTTTAGCATTGCAACTGGTGAAAAGGTTTCATCGTAATCCACACCGTGGACTTGCCTGTAACCTTTTGCAACCAATCTAGCTTTGAAAACTTCAAGTTTCCCATCCTTGTCCTTTTTCAGTTTGAAAACCCATTTGCTTCCAATGGCTTGGTAGCCATCTGGCAAATCGACCAAACCCCATACTTGGTTTTAAGACATGGAGTCTAATTCAGATTGCATGGCTTCTTGCCATTGCTTGGATCTAGGGCTCGTCATAGCTTGTTTGTAAGTCGCAGGTTCATCACTTTCAAGTAATAGAACGTCATAGCTCTCGTTCGTCAAAATACCTAAGTACCTTTCCGGTTGAGATCTATATCTTTGCGATCTACGCGGGGTAACATTTCTAGATTGACCATGATTCTCACCAGATTCTTCTAAAGATCTCTGAGTTTCATCCTGAATGTCATCTTGAGCATTCTCTAGAGTTTGTTGTTCGACTCGAATTTCTTCGAGGTCTACTTTTCTCCCACTTGTCATTTTGGAAATGTGATCTTTCTCCAAAAAGACACCATCTCGAGCAACAAACACCTTGTTCTCAGATGTATTGTAGAAGTAATACCCCTTTGTTTCCTTTGGATAGCCCACAAGGATACATTTGTCAGATTTTGGATGAAGTTTGTCTGGAATTAATCGTTTGACGTATACTTCACATCCCCAAATCTTAAGAAAAGACACATTTGGAGGCTTTCCAAACCATAACTCATATGGAGTCTTTTCGACAGCTTTAGACGGAGCTCTATTTATAGTGAGTGCAGCTGTATTTAGTGCATGTCCCCAAAATTCTAATGGAAGTTTGGCCTGACCCATCATTGACCTGACCATGTCTAGCAAGGTTCTGTTCCTCCATTCCGACACACCGTTCCATTGTGGTGTTCCAGGAGGAGTCAATTCTGATAGAATTCCACATTCTTTCAGATGGTCATCAAATTCATAGCTCAGATATTCACCGCCTCTATCAGATCGCAGTGCCTTAATCTTCTTGCCTAATTGATTCTCTACTTCACTCTGAAATTCCTTGAATTTGTCAAAGGATTCAGACTTATGCTTCATTAGGTAGACATAACCATATCTACTGAAGTCATCAGTGAAAGTGATAAAGTAGCTGAAACCACCTGTAGCATTTGTACTCATTGGTCCACATACATCTGTATGGATTAAACCCAATAGTTCATTTGCTCTTTCTCCAACTTTAGAGAAAGGTTGCTTTGTCATTTTGCCAAGTAAACATGATTCGCATTTACCATAATCCTCTAAGTCAAATGGTTCTAGAATTCCTTCCTTTTGAAGTCTTTCTAAGCGTTTCAAGTTTATATGGCCTAATCGACAATGCCACAGATAGGTGAGATCTGAATCATTCTTTTTGGCCTTTTTGGTATTTATGTTATATACTTGTTTGTCGTGATCTAATAAATAAAGTCCATTGACTAATCTAGCAGATCCATAAAACATCTCTTTAAAATAAAACGAACAACTATTGTCTTTTATTAAAAAGGAAAATCCCTTAGCATCTAAGCAAGAAACTGAAATGATGTTTTTAGTAAGACTTGGAACATGGAAACACTCTTCCAGTTCCAAAACTAGCCCGGAGGGCAACGACAAATAATAAGTTCCTACAGCTAATGCAGCAATCCGTGCTCCATTTCCCACTCGTAGGTCGACTTCACCCTTGCTTAACTTTCTACTTCTTCTTAGTCCCTGTGGATTGGAACATAAGTGTGAGCCACAACCTGTATCTAATACCCAAGAAGTTGAATTAGCAAGTATACAGTCTATAACGAAAATACCTGAAGATGGAACGACTGTTCCGTTCTTCTGATCTTCCTTTAGCTTCAAGCAATCTCTCTTCCAATGCCCCTTCTTCTTGCAGTAGAAGCATTCGGATTCAGAAGTGGGTTGACTGACCTTCCTCTTTACAGATTTGGCGCCAGTTTGCTTAGTTGGGTTGGCCTTGTTGCCACCTTTCTTAGCATTCCTCTTCTTTCTAGATTTCTTGAACTTGCCCCCACGCACCATAAGCACATCCTGCTTATCACTTTTGAGCGTTTTTTTCAGCGGTCTTCAGCATACCGTGAAGCTCAGTGAGCGTTTTGTCCAGACTATTCATACTGTAGTTCAGTTTGAACTGATCATACCCGCTATGAAGAGAATGGAGGATGGTGTCTATAGCCATTTCCTGAAAAAATTGCTGATCCAGCCGACTCATATTCTCAATGAGTCCAATCATTTTGAGAACATGTGGACTTACTGGCTCGCCTTTCTTAAGCTTGGTCTCAAGAATTTGCCTATGAGTCTCGAATCTTTCGACTCGAGCCAGATCTTGGAACATGTTCTTCAACTCACTGATGATTGTGAAAGCATCTGAGTTGATGAACGTTTTCTGCAGATCTGCACTCATGGTGGCGAGCGTTAGACATTTCACATCCTTGTTGGCATCAATCGAACGATTGAGGGCTGCCTGAGTGACCCCGTCGCCTGCGGCTTCGGGCATCGCCTCTTCTAGGACATACTCCTTTTCTTCCTGCATAAGAACTATTTGCAAGTTCCTTTGCCAGTCAAGGAAGTTTTTTCCCGTTCAACTTCTCCTTTTCGAGAATTGATCGAATGTTGAATGAATTGTTGTTTGCCATAGTTAAAACTACAATTGAAAAGAATAAACAAATAAATAACCATTCACAGTTTCTCTTAATAAACTTAAATTCTAGCATACATGCATAATTCAATGTTCATTAAGCATTTTATTCAAGTTATGTGTTCCGGCAGGTGTGAATAAAATGATTCCAAGATCCTAAAATCCTTGAAGAACTAAGCACAGTTTATCGACTTAATCCTAAAACATCTTAGGTAAGCAAAAGCCTTTTGCTAATAGTCTAGAAACTATTCTTGGTTGATAGGTACGTCTAAGAACTTATTAGGTAAACCTATCGATTTTGCCACGACATAAAAGGACTCCTTACTTATATCGTTGAGTTTCACCAAAACTAACATGTACTCACAATTATTTGTGTACCTTGCCCCTTTAGGACCAATAAGTAACACCTCGCTGAGCGAAAACTATTACTAGATTGATGTAAAGGATATCCAAGCAAGTGTATATTTTGGCATGGCACCTTTTAACTCAATTTTTAAGTTTGGAACTTAAGGCTCTTACTATGTTGGTTAGATTTTAAGTGAACTAAAATCCTTAATCATGCAACATAATCAAGCTTTTGATCTCATGCATTTTAAGACATATTCAAAAGCAATAAATAACTTAAAACATGCATAAGATAAATGTGATCTAGTATGGCCCGACTTCATCTTGAAGATTTAACTTCAAAGTCCGTCTTGAAAATCTCCGTGGGAGGCACCATTTTCTTCAAATAGAATAAGCTATAATTAAAACTAATTACAACTATTTGATGGTACGCAGACCATATTTGAATTGAAAAACAACTTTGGTACTTTAGACCAATTACATTCAAATTAATGGTGCGCAGACCATATTTTCTATCCTATTTGGGCCATACTAGTCACTTCATAACCTGCAAAACAGTACATATACAATATATACCATTCACCCATTCATTATCATGAATGGCCCACATAGCTGGTTAGTAAAACACATTATGCATCACATAAACATTTGCAGCAATTAATCAAGGGCACCAATAATCTACAAATTATTCAGTCCTTATTAATTCTAATCAAGTTGTTTTAACCTTAAGGATTTGTAGACCTAATCAAGAGTTTATGACTAAAAGGGGCTCCCACTTAAACCAATAAATTCATATGCTTTACTAATTTTAAACATAAAAATGTATTTCTAGTCTAACCGGAAACATACAAATTTAATTAAAATTTAAAGCTCATATAAATTTATAATTGAATCCAAAAAGTTTAATTTAATTTCAGTCGTATTTAAATTAATTCATGATTTTAATTTTAGTAAAATAATTAGAATAAATAAAATTTATTATAATTACAATATTCAAAATTAAAATCCAAGAAAATAATTTAAATTATTAATTTTAAAATTAATTAAAATTACGTAAACTGAAAATTTCAAATTAATTTTTCAAAACGATCTAATCGCAACGCAACAATCCCACGCAACGCACGCCCATGGGCCACACGCACACAGCCATCGCTGGCCATGTGCACGCAGCCCATGCGCTGCCTCGCATCGCTGCTGCTCACCATCGCAAGGCATCACGCATTTTGCTCGCTGCGCGCGCCAGCGCTCGACGCACGAGCATGCTGCCGCAGCCCATCGCTGGGCGCAGCGCTCGTCGCACGTCGCAACACGCACCCGCACGCCATCGCTGGGCGCAGCGCTCGTCGCACGCACAATAAGCACTCGCACGCCATCGCTGGGCGCAGCGCTCGTCGCACGCACAACAAGCACTCGCACGCCATCGCTGGGCGCAGCGCTCGTCGCACGCACAATAGCGCTCGGTGCGCGCGAGCGATCGATGCTTGGCGCAGCACTCGTGGCACGCGAGCTTACGCTCGCTGCGCGCGAGGCTCCGCACGCTTGCGCGAGGCAGTGCGCGCTGTGGCCCAGCTCGCTTGCTGCCCACACGCGACTGCTCGTGCCTTGCTCTCGCCCTCGCCCATTCGCCCATTGCACACAGCCCACGACACAAGGCAGGGCTGCTGCCTTGTGCTCGTGCACCATGGCCTTGCTCATTGCATTCGTACCGCATGGGCGACGAGCTCCCTTGCTCGTCGTCACATGCCCGCACTATACAACACCCCTTGAGGGTGACACGTAACGTCCATTGCTTTGTGCGTGCAAGTTATATGAGCGAATCGCATAAAAATTTAAAATTTATATTCAAAATTAATGACAAATTAATAAATAATATTAATTTCATAATTTTAGGGCGAAAAATCGAAAATTTATTATTCAATTGATTTCCGATTAACATGGATTCAAGTCTAGGTCATAAAAATTTAAAATTTAACATAAATTTACAATTTTTATGGTGGTTTTTAATCATAGGTATCTAATTAAATTATAATTAATTATGAAAATCAAATTAATTCTAAATTATTCTAATTTTCAACAAATTAATCATAATTACAAATTAGATTGCATAATTAACAAGGCTAGGCATTCAAACTTGTTAAACATATACAGTAGGTCAATCAAAAATTCAAGATTTATCAACAAGAATCGCAAATATTTAATTTAACATCTTAAATTTACGAAATTTTGCATTCGAAAAACTAAAACCTCCAAAAAGTCATAGTTAGGCTTCGAATTTGAGAATTCTGGGTTCGGCCAGGAAAAACCATAAAGCCAGGAAAAAACATATTATTTACACATAATCATTTAGCATAGTTTAGATGCATACTCTTTGTTGCGTGCCTTCCCTAGCTGCGCCCGAACTGAACAAGAACAAGTCTTTAGGACTCCAAGTGTCGTCCCTCCGTAGATAGTCCACAGCACGTCCGGATCCGCCTTAAGATTGACCAACTAGAATCGCCCTTAAGGTACTACTTATTTTCGACTAAATGGGCAAGAGTTATGGCTGATTTTTCTGCTTAAAAATCCTAGCTTTGAATACTTGAAAACTTATGTATAAATAATGACCCTAGGCCCCTTATTTATAGAGGTATGGAAAAGGAATTGGAATCCTATTAGGATACTAATTTATTTAATTAGAATCCTGCTAGGACTCTATTTAAATAAACTTTATCTAATAGGTTTAGGATTTAATCTTTTATCGAATCCCGATAGCTTTAGGATTCGCACACGAGCATCGCACGAGCACCGTACACCCGCGCAGGCCTTACGGCCCACGCTGAGCGCACAGCGCTCGGCCCATGCTACTGTCCGCGCGCGCCCATGGCTTCGGCTGGGCCTGGCTTGCGCTGGGCCTGGTCGAGGCTTTGGCGTGTGTTGGTGATGCGTGTGGCTTGCTGGGCGATGGCCTTGGCCTTCGTCTAGCGAGCCTCGTCCGATGCTAATTTGTACGATACGCTTTCGATTAAATTCCCGATTCCGGAATTTATTTCCGATACGAACAATATTTAATATTTCCGATTCCGGAATTAATTTCCGTTTCGAACAAATATTTAATATTTCCGTTTCCGGAATTATTTTCCGATTCCGATAATATTTCCGTTTCTGACAATATTTCCGTTTCCGGCAATATTTCCGATTCCGGCAATATTTCCATTTCCGATAATATTTTCCGATACGTACCATGTTTCCGTTTCCGGCAACATCTACGACTTGGATAATATTTATATTTCCGATATGATCCATATTTCCGTTTCCGGCAATATCATCGTTTCCGGAGTATTCATTTCTTGCCTGTGACGATCTCAGCTCCCACTGAAACCAAGATCCGTCGATTCCGAATATCCATAGATGGAGTATTTAATGCCATTAAATACTTGATCCGTTTACGTACTATTTGTGTGACCCTACGGGTTCAGTCAAGAGTAAGCTGTGGATTAATATCATTAATTCCACTTGAACTGAAGCGGCCTCTAGCTAGGCATTCAGCTCACTTGATCTCACTGAATTATTAACTTGTTAATTAATACTGAACCGCATTTATTAGACTTAACATTGAATGCATACTTGGACCAAGGGCATTATTTCCTTCAAGTCGCACAACCCCCAAAGTGAGCCTAAGATGTCAATATCATTGGCAAGAAAAAATTAATGGCCTCAAGGATTATGATCACATTGGGTCACGACTATCATAGTCCTCTCGAGCCACTCGCTCCTTGAAATACTCCTAGGTACGGACTAAAAGATTTTCCATGAATGCAACATGAAGAACCATGAAAATACCCAAATCAGCATACCATAAGGCTACCATTGGGGTAAAGCAATACACACTAAGAGGGAAGCCGCACTAATGATTCTAGTCTTGCAAAAATGAAAGTTTGATCTCCTCAACTAACTACCTTGCCAACATTAAGCAAAATGACGCATGACAAATGAACACCCAAGGGTTAAAATCTAAAGTGTCAACCAACGAAAGTTATGGTCCAATTAGCCTAAGTCTGAAAGTTGCTTGGTCAAGTATTATAGGCTTACGCCACGTCATTATTTTGAGTCTAGGCCACCTCCTCGTATTCATACACGGGTTATAATCAGAAAAATTAATGAAAGTTCGAGTCTAAATCACAACTTCTAATTAAATCCCGGAAACTGGAATCTGAAAATAAGCAAAAAAATTATTTTCGATGTAATTCTTTCGTTAAATTTCAATAAAGTAAAAACAACATTTTGAATCTACGCTATTTGCACATTTTAAGAAACGACTAAATATGCTTGCAAAGTAAGACAATTTAAAGGTCCACCCTAGGCCTACTAAATTTAAAGGTCCACCCTAGGCCTACTAAAATTAAAGGTCCACTATAGGCCTACCAAACGAGGCTCACTCAGTCTCGCCTCGTGACTCAAACACTAGTAGAGAAATCGTCATTTGCAACTCATCAATTGCAACCCACGCAAGTCATACGAGTTGCAACAAGGGTTTGGTCAACGCGGGTCAACGTTTTAATGAACTATTCGCAGCAACTTCATTGACCAAGCACTACGAAAAAGCTAATTTTTTTTTTGAAAGAGGATTTCGCAGCGCGGGAAGCATGTACAAGTTGAAATTAAACTCATTAATCGCAGCTTGTGGCCGTACTGAATGCTGCAACTTATAATATTCACAGCCTCCATGTCTCGAGTTTGCTGCAATTCAAGGAAATTTTTTCGGAAAACATTCAATTCGCAATCTCAATCTATCTTCTCAACCCAGCCACCACAGATCTAGAATCGCAATCTCTCTCCTCCGCATATTCTCCCAATCTCCATAGCCACTCGCTACTTCACCGCAGCTCGCTCGCTCCTCCGCATTTGCAGCTCGCTCCTCCGCATCTTCACCGCCTGCGTACCTTCATCTTCTCCTCTGCTCCACTACGTACCTTCCTCTTCTCCGCTGCTCCACCGTCTGTTCTTTTTCGATCTGTTCACGGGAAAGGTAATCGATCTGTTCTTTTTCAATTCGGTTGTTATAATTTCTTGAATTAATTTTCCCAATTTTAATTTTGTTGAATTAATAAAAAAAATATTCTCCCAATTTTAATTTTGTTGAATTAATTTCGCGTTTCATGTAATTCAATTCTGCAATTTCACATTTCGCGTTTCATATGATTTTTGCAATTCAATTCGCGTTTCATATGATTTTGTTAGCTATTATGGGGATTAATCGTTGAAATTAGATCGTTGTGCAGTTTTTGACCTGGTGGGAATGCTGCAATTTCATTCTTTCTTGTTATTGTTTAGAGATAATCATGAATGTGCTTGATTGAATTTGTTAATCTTGCAATGTCTCGAATAAAGTGTCTTAGAAATCGAGATTCACAATGGAAATGGTATTTTGTTTGATATCTTCATCATCTTCACTTTTACGAGTCTTGTAGTCTTGTCATTTGGATCAATGTTAACCAATACCGACATTGATTAGTCTAGTTTGTAACATATATGGAGTTGGTTTTTATGATTTATTTTTATCGAGTATTTCCCATTGTTTGAATTCCTTTGTCTGTGCCTGGCTGGTAATATTTCTATAAAGATGCTTAAAACACGAGCCTGTAGATGTGTTTTGGGACTTTCTTTTCTTCAACATTTGGTTACAAACTTACAATTCATAGTCTTAAATCTTTACCTTGTTTTTTTTTTTTGGCCTCCGTGGAGAATACGAAAAATATGAAATGGGGTTTTGGCAGATACTTGAAGAGATGGCTATAATTATGAGCAAAATCCTTTGGGTTGTAGGTGTGGAGTATCAGTAATCATATCACCCCTCTCTTTACAGGAATCTTTGTTGATAAGATTTTTGCTGATAAAAGGGGCCATATTTTTTTTAAAATTTCACATCATTGATTCAAATTTACTTTTGTATTCTGGCATGTTGAAGAGTGCAAGGGTTCAGTTTTGAGTTAACTTGGAACTTCTGAATACCACTTATTTCAAAGTGGGCTTTGGTAGATGAATTGTTAAATTTGAATAGTGTAATTTTCTGAGAAATGTAGGGAATCAGTTTTGTAGCTGATAGGAATAGGATGAATTGTTAAATTTTATTTTTAATCTCTTCAATTTTGCAACTGAATGTCTTAATGTGGAATTTTCGCAGATTGTTGGGCGGTTAGGCCTTTATGGCCTGTTCTCTCAAATTTGGGTTGTATATCATGAAAGCCTTTGTTGAAAGAAGATAGTAAAGAAAAGATTGTCATATTTTAATTGTCATCTAAAAGCATGTTGTTGTTGAAAATCTTTTGGGGCTGGATGCCATTAGTTCTCTTTTAATACTTATTCTTGACGTCATGTGGTTCCGGAACATGTTTTTCTTATCTGTTAATTAACTTGAGTTCCTACTCATCCTTGTTATCCATGTTTTCAACCGACAACCGGAAATATCTGTTTTAGTGTTGTTTCTTTGGTCTATCGCAGTGACACAGAACATAGCTGATACCTTGCAAGCCTTTTTCTATTTGATGATTCCAATATGTTTCATGTTTCTCATTTGCTGGTTTTTTAGCATTACTCTATAAATTGTTGTCCAATTTTTACATTTTTTAAAGTCTGAATGGTTTTATCAAGAAATTTCAGACTTCAGATTTTGTTAATCAGTATAAGCAACCAAAATAAAGGGCGATTTCTGAAAGAGGTAGCTTGGTGTAATAAGCTGATGTGATGTTAGTGTGTGTTTAATACTTCAATAACTTTTTGTTTTTGCTTCTGCTTCTGATCATGTTGACTATATGAAATGGACTTAAAACAACATTTGAAGCAGATAGTTCATGAATTCAAGATATTGAATTATTGCTGTTGCTCGGAATATTGAATTATTGCTATTGTTGTTCCTGTTCTCTCCTTGTAAAAGATGACCGTAATTCGCTTCTGATTATTGCAGGAACACCCTAGATTTTTTGTTAATTTTATGTGTATAATCATAAAATTTATTGTTTGACTTGTTTGAAGTAATATTATTATAAATTTATTCAATTTTGTATGTTTTCATTTTCAGGACCCCTTGCTGGTATTGCTAGTTTCTTGAACCAAATCATCCATTTGAACTATCAAGGCGTGAGTTCTTCTACTAGGTGAGCATAATCTCCCGACTGTCATTCTCCTCTTCCATTTTAATTTAATATAATTTTCTTATATGTGAGTTTCGAGATAATTTTTTAATAGCTTTTGTAGGTTTACAAATTGTTTCTTATTAGTTGTTTGTGTTATTTATTTTCCGAGTTAGGTTCATATAAAACATGTAATTAGTTTAAAATGAATCATTAGGTTCATTAGTTCAAAAATGGGAGCGACAATGTCTCATTTTAGCTTAAATATGTCCATAACAACCCAACAAGCCTAAATCGTGCATAACTTGATTGGAATGAGTCTTAGAAAGTTTAAAATAAGCATATCAAACATGTAATTAGTTCTAAATGAGTCCTTAGCTATGTTACTCCGACACTTCTTCCGGCGGTGGGTGTCAGTGTCGACACGACCCGACCCGCGACACCACACCCGACACGTGTCGGACACGACACCGACACCCGTGTCTGAGTAACATAGGTCCTTAGGTTCATTAGTTCAAAAATGGGAGCGAAAATGTCTCATTTTAGCCTAAATATGTCCATAACGACCCAAAAAGCCTATAACGTGAATAACTTGATTGGAATGAGTCTTAAAATTTTAAACAAAGCATATAAAACATGTAATTAGTTTTAAATGAGTCCTTAGGTTCATTAGTTAAAAAATGAGAACGAAAATGTCTCATTTTAGCCTAAATATGTCCATAACTACCCAACAAGCCTAAAACGTTCATAACTTGATTGGAATGAGTCTTAGAAAGTTTAAACAAAGCATATAAAACATGTAATTAGTTTAAAATGAGTCCTTAGGTTCATTAGTTCAAAAATAAGAGCGAAAATGTCTCATTTTAGCCTAAATATGTCCATAACGACCCAAAAAGCCTAAAACGTGCATAACTTGATTGGAATGAGTCTTAGAAAGTTTAAACTAAGCATATAAAACATGTAATTAGTTCTAAATGAGTCCTTAGATTCATTAGTTCAAAAATGGGAGCGAAAATGTCTCATTTTAGCCTAAATATGTCCATAACCACCCAACTAGCCTATAACGTGCATAACTTGATTGGAATGAGTCTTAGAAAGTTTAAACAAAGCATATAAAACATGTAATTAGTTTTAAATGAGTCCTTGGGTTCATTAGTTAAAAAATGGGAGCGAAAATGTCTCATTTTTGCCTAAATATATCCATAACGACCTAACAAGCCTAAAACGTGCATAACTTGATTGGAATGAGTCTTAGAAAGTTTAAACATAGCATATAAAACATGTAATTAGTTCTAAATGAGTCCTTAGGTTCATTAGTTAAAAAATGGGAGCGAAAATGTCTCATTTTAGCCTAAATATTTCCATAACGACCCACAAGACTAAAACGTGCATAACTTAATTGGAATGAGTCTTAGAAAGTTTAAACAAAGCATATAAAACATGTAATTAGTTTAAAATGAGTCCTTAGGTTTTGTAGTGCAAAGTTGGGAGCGAAAATGGTTCATATGTTTTTTTATATATATATTTATATGTTTGGTTTACTCATGTATATGTAAGGTGTTATTTGTTGAAAATTAGGCGTCCTGGGATAGACGGCAAACGGACTAGTCTTGAATACTTGTCCGGAGTGGAGTAATTTTGTAGACAAGTTGTGGAACACCAAAGGAGTATTGGGGTTGGAACAATATTTTGCCCTTGTTGTGACTGCAAAAATGTCAAGAGATGGGATGACATAGAGGTCATAGAAGACCATCTGGTTCGTCGCGGGTTTAAACAAGACTATCACACATGGTATTGGCATGGTGAGAGTCTTGATTCAATGAATGAAGATGGTGTTGATCATGAGGATAATGATGATAGTAGTGATGCAGAAAGTGTTGAGAGTGATGAGATGGATGAAGAAGATGGCGACGAGGAAGACCGGATGAGTGATATGATGGATGGGATTGGAGATCATGTAAAACCACAATCTAAGATGACGGAAAACTTGAACGAGGCTGCTAAAACACCGTTGTACCCTGGTTGTACGAAGTTCACAAAGTTGTCTGGTACCTTAAAACTTCATAATGTGAAAACAAAGTTCGATATCTCTGACGTGGGCTTTGATCATTTGTTAGCAAAATTTGGTGAAATATTACCAGAGGGGAATACCCTCCCCTCTTCTACCTACTACGCAGAAAAACTAATGTGTCCTTTTGGGTTAGATTATATCAAGATCCATGCATGCCCGAATGATTGTATACTCTATCGAAAAGAGTATGAAAATTTGGATAAGTGTCCAAAGTGCGGCGAATCATGCTACAAACGAACAGATGGTGATGATCCAAAAAAGAAAGCCCCCCCGGCAAAGGTGATGTGGTATCTACCGATAATACCAAGGTTTAGGCGTCTGTTTGCAACTGAGAGTGATGCTAAGAATCTTAAGTGGCATGATGAAGGGAGAAAGAAAGATGGGTTACTTAGGCATCCGGCCGATTCTCCGCAATGGAGAAACATTGATAGGGCATATCCAGAATTTAAAAAGGAGGTTAAAAATCTTAGACTTGCTTTATGTACGGACGAGATGAACCCGTATGGTACACTTAGCAGTCACTGGAGCACATGGCCGGTCTTATTAGAGATATACAATCTCCCTCCTTGGTTGTGTATGAAGCGTAAGTACTTGATGTTGTCACTTTTAATTTCGGGGCCTAAACAACCCGGAAATGACATAGATGTATACTTGGCACCCCTCATAGATGATTTGAAGCTATTGTGAAATGAAGGTGTTCCAATGTATGATGCCCATACCAAAACTGACTTCACTTTGCGGGCCATGATTTTTTGTACCATTAATGACTTTCTGGCTTACCGGAACTTGTCCGGGTACAAGATTAAAGGAGAGAAGGCATGCCCTATTTGTGAGGAGGAGATGACACCCGAATGGTTGGACTACTTCAAAAAAAAATGTGTATCTGGAATTCAGAAAGTTTCTCCCTCGTCATCACCCATATCGTAAGAAGAAAAGGCAATTCAATGGGTGCACGGAGGAAAGACAAGCTCGTACGCCTTTGACTGGAAAATAAATTTATGAGAAGATCAAGAATATTGAAACGAGTTATGGTAAATGCGGAAAACAGGAAAAAACACCGAAGACTGTTCTTTGAAAAAAAGTCTCAATGTTTAAAATGAATCATTAGGTTCATTAGGTTTAAAATGGGAGCGAAAATGTCACTAAACCATTTAAGTTACTGATTTCTCAATGTTCTTAGTTATATTGTTGAAAGCATTAGTGCAACTTTCCGTTTTCTTTTTTCATAGAGTTTTTTTGTTTTAAAGGAAATGGTGACGCCGCCGCCAAAGAAGAAGGCTAAACCGCACCATGGTAAAGGAAGTGAGAAAGGGAGCACCAAAGGTAGTTGTGTCCTTAAAAAGGGATCTGGATCAAAAAACAAAGATGCATCAAAAAGTGATAACCCCATTGGTAGTAAAGTTGATGGCCTTAGGTTGAGTGTGAACTACTATCTTACATGATGTCCAATATGCCTAAATTTTCATCAGCATTATCACTTCCTGCTTCAATTTTCTCGTACAAAAAGGACACACTGACTTCTGTCAAATCTCGTGATATCTCTGAGTTTCTCACGAAGGATTTCGCCGGTATTAAAGTACTTCAAGTTTATATGATGTATGTTATTCTGCCTATGCTATCTCATTTGATTCTACCTACATGGCGATTTATAAAATCTTTGTCATCCTTTGATCTTATGGTTAATGACCCTATGTTTGCATATGTAGGTACTTGTATCATGAATACATATGCCCCTTACAGTTGTCTCATATTAACTTTTTGTGTCCCGATGCAATTTCTTGTGCCGCAATGAAGAAGAATCGTTTAAGCGTTATTGACTATATAAAAGATGCTTTCTTAAATGAAGGAAAAAGGATGTGCAGTCAAAATTCTTGTTGGCTCCCTACCATGAAGGGTATCTTATATAACCTGCTAACTTTTATATATGTTATTTATTTTTTAATATTATTACAACTCTTGTTTTCATGCAACTAATCATATAATTGGGTACTTTATAATAGGAATCATTGGGTTCTTATCGTCCTTGATCTTGTCTTTGGCCTAGCATACGTGTTTGATTCGGCCACTCCTCCCCCTCCCGAGACACGGAAGTTAGAAGGGTTCAATTGTATACAAATGTAAGTTGAATGTACAAACCCATTTGCAACTCATTATATTATGTCAATAAAACACATGCTATATTTAATTTCTTTATTGAAAGTAATATGATTAGATTTTTGATAGAGAACTAAAGTGTTATAATTATTATTTATGTAGGGCATATAGAATTTATTGGACTAATCTTGAAAATGACAAACGGAAGATTAAGTCACAAAAGTTACGATTCATACAGATGAAGGTACTAATTAAAGTTTGTACTCCTTAAATCTCTTAATTTGAAAATATTTGCTTTGACACATATATACGTGCCTCATTTGTGTAAATAGTGTGCTCAACAAGTTGATGCAGTGGATAGTGGTTATCATGTGATGAAATACATGCATGATGTTGTCACAGTATACAATGAATACAAGGATAATTTGTCTGAGGTACGTACGTGAACTTATTTAATTAGGTATAAGATTCAATTTTCTCTTAAATTAGTTTTCGAGTAATTAATACCAAGTTTTTGTTTTTTGAAGGGTTATGTACAAAGAGAAATGCCATATTCTGTTGAGGAATTAGAAGAAACTCGAGAACAATGGGCAAAGTATTTTAAGGACAACTATTTGATGGATGCCGGCGAATGAGTTTGTTGTCTAGTAATGTTATGTTTTATGTTTTTGTTATGTGTTGGATATGACGTTGGATGCTACTTGGAGCATATATATGGTTGTTGGAACATATATGTAATATACAGGTCTAATTTATAAATTCCCGTTTTGCCGGGTTTCGCAAATTACAAAGGATACTATGGCAAAAATTTTGCAACCTATTAAACTATTTATAATGTTTTTATTATAATTTTTTGTCAAAATAATAGGATTGTCCAGGGATAAATATATAAATATGCATCTGATCGTAGCTATTATATTTATTTAAAAAAAAATATATATATATATAAATTGCAGCGCGTGTGGTAGCACCAAGTTGCAAAATGACAACTAATTGCAGCGCGTATTTCACAACAAGGCGTTGCAAATACTTTTTATTTACAACTTATATGGGTTGACCCGCGCTGCAACTAATACACTATTTACAACTTATACATGTATACCCGCGCTGCAATTAACCTATTATTTGCAGCGAACATAGGCGCTGCAAAAAATCTTACAGTATTTGCAGCCATCACATTTGCAGCGCGCGAAAACGTTGCAAAAAACCCGTTTTAACCGCGCTGCAAATGTGATTTTTTCTACTAGTGAAAGACCACAACCATCTACCTTTTAGCCCAAATAAAAAGGGGGAGAAATCCCAAGCAAAAAAAGAAAAAAGAGAAAGAAAAGGGAGAGCGAAAAGAGCGAGCCATTAAATACTTAGCCCGTACCTCCCAAAGTGCGAAATCTACCCAAGTAAACGAAGGGAAAGAATTGAGTTAGCCCGTACCTCCCAAAGTGCGAAATTTACCCAAGTAAACGAAGGAAAAGAATTGAGTCAACCAATCCAAATCATACCACAAAAACTACATAAAGTTCTACGATCTTCTACCCTTTCCAATCCTCATGCTTGACTAATACCTATACAAATTATCCTATCTCATTCAACCCATCTTTCAAACCGTCTTGAGTCACGAGTAAAAAAGGACAAGCAAAAAGTACATTCTACGCTTAACGTAAAAAAATAATAAAAAAGAAACTTTGCAAAGCGCCTTTAAAGTTCGTCTAAAAAAACAAAAAAGAAGCATTTAGCGCACAAAAAAAATTCGCAAATATTTGGCACAAAACGAAAAGGAGCAGCGCAAAAGGTAGCCCAGAACGCATTTTCAACGCCCAGCCCTGGGCGCCAAAAATAATAACGCCCAGCTCTGGGCGCCGTTCCTGCTTATCACTTTTCAACTCCCAATTTCTAAAAGTGTTCGTACATTTTCCTATATACATGCGGAAGAATAACGAACACTTGGGGGTTAAAATATCATATAAAATACGCAAAATACGCGCGCTGCAAAATTTTCGTACACTTATTTCAAACATTACGGTTCCACTCGAACGTACTTGTTTAAAATTGGCATTCTAAGAAACCATTTTCTGACTAAGAACTACGCAAGACCTGATTCCAAATTAAATCTATTTAAGGCGGATACGTAGGCAATCCATGATTCGGTCCAACCAATTTGCAAAAATGTTAAAGCCTATAGAATAACAAGAATAAAAAATAGAGTCCCTTATTGAAATTTAATTACTTGCAATCCAAGTCGAAAAAAATTTAAGTCAAAGGAAGAATCCAAGTCATCAAGATGCCAAAACAAGCACACATCGAAAAATAAATAAGGGCACGTACCCTTGCCAGAAGGAGCACTCACACTCCTAGGCACTTAGCCAATACTCAAAAGATCGCTTTGCCTCAATTGAATGGGGGCTAGCACGAGCGTCCATGACCCCCAAAGTACTCGACTTGACCCTCCCTAAAGCAAAGTAACTCACTTAAAGACCTTCTTTCACCGCTAGACACAGTCATAATCGCCAACAAGTAGTAAAGGATTTAAGCTTGCAATAAAGAGGATTGTTCTAAGGCATCGCCCCATCGTTCCTTCGAACTCAGGGCACCCGTTCATGGTAATTCAAATGCTTGCGAATCCCAAAAATCAATAGGACTTGGCACTTAACCAAGGCTCACCCTACTCAGACATATGACACGGGCATCTAAAATCGAAATCTGAAAGCATCATTAATGAGAAGACATAATAGCAACTGGGGGCTAAAAATTGAAATGAAAGAGCTAGGGAAAGAACTAAGTGTACCTTGACCTTTTGTACAGACATACACCAAGTAAATCTAAAACGGTTTATATTCCCGCAATTCTGGAAAAGATGGCTCTAAAAGCCTAAAGCATGTGCCACACGGGCACAAGTAATATCTTGACGCCTGCACCCTGGCTTCCAGCGAATCCTTACACATCATCCTGAAAATCGTAACAGTATTTTGATTCACTCATGTAATCCTGTACGAACCCTTCTATAAGCCAACTTACTTAGGACACCTCGGATTGTACACAGTAGGACTCGGATTTCAAATAATTTTCAAAGACTTCTTCGAACATAATAAAGTGTCGTTGGTTTAATCTAAGTATGCGTTTATCTCGATGTTGCAAGTGAGTCAAAAAGATTTCTAAATATGATTATGGGTAAAGAAAGGCACCTAGATTTTGGTCAAGGCACACTTCAACATGTGACTACCTTGACCATGGCAATGTCGCACAATACGACATTTACAAGAGAAGTAGCAAATCACTATTCGAACGTACCTCGCACTAAACGAGTCTGGTTCAAACTATTCATGATCCATGTCACCATGAATGCATAAAGACGTATGCCAAGCATTATAGCACCAAGCCAATCCCGTAGCTACATTTGGGGGCTTGAGAAAAACACTATAAAAATGCTCGAAATGATGATTTTATTGCAAATTCTCGACGCTAATGCTATACACACGTCATAGGGGCACAATCCTAAGCTTTAATCGAACAAACCTTAGAATGGCTACAACCCCTCCCTAATTCTAAGCACTACTTAGAATGTATAAAGTTACCCCACTAACAAGGGTAACTGAAAATCGCGAGTCACCAAAACTCCGATCAAACTACTGCACATAACGCTCGCCCTACAAGCGCCTGTTACACAGTCTACGTCGTTCCAAAGCAAAAGCAAAAGAAAAATCAAGGATAAAAAAAACTGTCAAATTCTGCCCAGAAATCATTTTCAACGCCCAGAGCTGGGCGCCGATATCTTTAACGCCCCAGCCTGGGCGCAGATTCTCTCGGCTTGCCAAATTTTTCCCAGATATAAAAACAAGAAAGAAACATCTATGAATCCTCGCATCGAACGAAGTAATAAGCCGTGCACACCCACGCAGAAGGTGCTACACTTGTTCGAGCACCTGAACAAGGCGTGATGAAGTACTCCAATGCAAAAAATAATAATGATATCCCAACACCTGGAGAAATGTTCTAATACATGTTGTTAGGCCACACAAGCCTACGTCGCACCATAAGTTCAACCATCCCACAGTACAAGTCTAAAAAAAAGAGTAAGGCATATTGCACTAATGCGGGCACGACCAAGAGCATGAGGTAAAGACTACTTATCGCCCAAATTCAAAATGCAAGCCACACGACTTCTACATTAAGGATTAAAGGTAGCAAAATATTACCTACCACGGAAGGGATAGCTCGCACCTACATGAGCGGAACCCCAAGGCATCTTTCTCGAAAGAACCTACAAAAATCGTACGCCAAAAGGAAGCATCCCAACATGCATACTTGGGGGCTCCAAGCTAAGAAACGACCATAGCAAAATAAAAAATCTCGAGGCAAATGTTTGAACGATCGAAAGGGCACGATGCTTGAGCCCACTTCGTGAATGGGCCTGACCCCTATCAAGCTTCTAAGCAAACTATTCAAAATCAGTCATTGCTCAAAAAAAAAATGATTCAAGCGAACTGATTAATGGACCGCACGCAACGACCATTCTATGAACGCTCGTTCGCACATACATATCATCGTTCTAAGAATCGAACATTCATGAACGCGTTCAAAAGGAAAAAATATATACGTTCAAAATAACAACAAGAGCGATCAAAGTCTTACGCCTCAAGGTATGTTCCTCGGGCCATATAGACTCGCCCGACTATTGCAATAACTGTACGCCTTAAGAGCAACAGTTCCTTTAAATAATCGCCCCAAAGCGACAAACACCGTAGTCCACCAATCGGCTACGGCTTCTCGAGAAATCATCACGAGAAATTCCTGCCTGGGACGCACTTTCAACGCCCAGGACCAGGCGCCAGATATTCCGACGCCCAGCTCTGGGCGCTGAAAACCAAAAATAAAGAAAAACAAAAGAGAATAGAATACGTAGAATTTCCAAGTGAAATAAACGAACGAACAATAGGCGAACTGTGTCATCAAAAGACCAGCCCAAACAACATTTTCAACGCCCCACCTGGGCGTGAATTATTTCCACGCCTAGGCCTGGGCGCCGAAAATGAGCCCAGGCCCAAAAAAAAGCCCTGACTTCTATAGGGCCCTGCCGTATCCATTCGACTCGAAAATTGTCGATTTCTTTACTGAAAGTCGCACCTCAAGGCTTTGTTAAGAGTAGCACACCACTACAAAGACCGCTCGCACTTACGAGCACGATCCCAAACACGATCAAGAACATTACAAAATGCGTATCCCCAAGGAACCTCTTTGACAAGAAATGACCGTCAAGCACGAGTGCTTGAGGGCTCGAAAGAAAATATATCTTTCAAAAGAGAGTATTCAAAGTTAAAACAATATTCCCAGACTATGCTGTACGAAGTCCCGTGTTTGGATAATCTCAAAAGATAAAAATGGATTACGACCTCAAGACAAAGGTCGTCGTTGATACTTATACATAGTCCCCTAATCAAGGACCGAGGTAGTGGCAAAATTGAGACATAAAAACTAGCTCAAAACCATGAAAGACGATGACCACGAGACAATGGTCCGTCTAAGCACGTTGTCAACCCACATTCAGGTTACAACTAAATCCGAGCATCCCTCTAAAGAATTCGCTCCTACAAGAATGAATAAAAGAAATTCTCAAAAGAAAGAACATACGAAATAGGGACTTGCCCACCCCAATCGGACAAGATCGCGCCACGAACTACGCGAGTCCCAAATTGAAAAGACGAATTCAGGTTCGCTCACCTCCAGCGGGCGCGCGGGGCGTCCACCCTTAGCGGACAAGGCTCGCCCACCTTCAGCGGGCGGGGCCTGCGTCACTAACCGCGCAAGTCCTCAGTTTTCGAAAATGAAAAGAAAATAAAATCTTCAAAATAAAAACAGGCTCGCCATCTTCAGCCGGCGGGGTCTACGTCACAAACCGCGTAGGTCCTTATTTTCAAAAAACTTCAAAACAGATTCGTCCACTTCTATCGGACGGGGTGTCCACCCTTAGAGGACAGGCTCGCCATCTTCAGCCGGCGGGGCTACGTCACTAACCGCGTAGGTCCTTATTTTTAAAAAAACATCAAAACAGATTCGTCCACTTTTATCGGACGGGGTGTCCACCCTCAGCGGACAGGCTCGCCACCTTCAGCCGGCGGGGTATGCGCCACTAACCGCGCAGGTCCTTAGTCGCTGCAGCGATAACTTTTTCTGGTTTTCCCTTTTTCCAAAAATTAAAGGATTGGTTTTCCGTTTTTCCAAAAAAGAGCGATGTGCTGGATTTTCCTTCGTTTTACGTCCTATAAAAACAAGGGGGTTTTCTCGTTTAGCTAACCCTGAAAATGAGAATCTTTAAAAACATTTTTACCGCCTGGTTACACTTTATAGCTTTGATTTCGAAAACATCTATAGACACTTCCAATGACAAAGTGAGGGAGTCTCTATACATCTGTAGGTACTTCCAATGACAAAGTGAGGGAGTTTCTATACTTAACAAATTCCAATGACACGTGAGGAATGTGTTAACACTTCATGTGATGACCCTTAAGTTAAATGTTATCACTCGGGGGCTCGTGAGACCCTCGCAAAACAGGTCACATACACCATGGCTTGTATGACGCACTCCGTCTAGTACTTTGACCATCGTCTCATCTCGAGACTCAGTCAAAGTGGGGGCTAACTGTAGACACCTACTTTTGTCCCCATTCCCGAAAGGGAAGGTTCGATGATGAGAACATAAATCTCCACTTGGCAACGCATCTCCTATAAAATAACGAATCTCAATCACCCTTTTCATTTCAGCCAAACCTGCTATTTATAGAAACCTGCTAAGAATAGTAACTGCCATAAAAGGTAGTTGTTAAAAGTGGCAAGTCATAAAAGATAGAAACCTGTCAGAATTAGGTGTTGCACTCCAACATAAATCCTAAAAGAGATAGAATTTACAAAAGGAATTATGTTCCTAGTATAATTCAAAAATAAGAGTTACGTATTAATTAAAATTCCTAACGAGCCTAGAGTTCGTAACGGGCCCAGGCGCATTCCGTCATAAGTTAATATGCACTAAAAGACTCGGATAAGTCTCAAGAAACTCCGTGTTCTAAGAGTCCAAATCTGACAAGGAAAACGGCCCAGATCCCATTTTCAACGCCCAGAGCTGGGCGCCGAAATCTTTAACGCCCAGCCCTGGGCACTGAAAATGCCTGGATCCGTTTTATCTCCGGATTCTTTTTGGATTAGTATCTTAAAATCTATCTTTCCACAAACTCTTTCCCTATAAATATAGCCTCAAAACCGACGTGAAGAGGACACACACACAATTCCATAACCTGAGTATTGACTCTAGCCTAAAGCCTAGCCTCACGCTGCGAAATTGATCCCGCGTTCTGTCGCAATCGACCCAAAAGTCGAACAGAACGCGTCCTGCCCCTTGTAGCTGATGATTTAAGCCTAAATACTGGAACATTGCTTGGAAACCCGAGAGCCGTTAAATAAAAGGAGAAATAGCAAAGCCAAAGTGGTTAGTTTTCTAAGAACCACAACGCACCTCTCAAGGGTGCGTTGTAATGTGTCCCTTCGTATGATTTAATCGCTTTCATCACCCTTTCATAAAATTGTTAAACTATTAATTTGATTGATCTATCACGCCTAATAAAGATAATACCTTGGACAATTGAACTATCATGCTAGGTACCTTAAATCAATCTAAATAAGATAATCACGATCGATTTAGTATTATGTGTTGCATATTGCTAAAATCAATTCAGAATAGTTTAATAGTTTAACGCATCTCCCTGCAATTACTTATGCTGAGCTAGTAAGGATAACCTGCCTCTGGAGTTATCGATGAGCACTCCTCTCGGTAGTTACAGTCCCCCGAACTCTCAATCTCTGCCCTGCGGGTGTACGTTGAGCGATCCCCACACCAGGGATCACAAGGAAACCTATGGCCGTCGTGGTCGAACATAATTGCACTCCCTTTATGTTACGATAACCGACTTTTGTCAGTTTTTCTCATTGTCGTTAAAAACTGAATGGCGACTCCTATATTACTAGTCGATTGGGTGTAAACTCACAGGAAATCTAACTACACTTGATCTGACAACGTCCCGCCCACGAGGGACGAGGTCATGCATTAGCCTCGTGCTTTTTCGACCCCCTCACACCTCGCGCCAGCGAGCGATGACTCGCGCCAGCGAGAGCTGGCTCACGCAGCGAGCGATGGCTCGCGTGCAGCGAGCGATGCCTCGCGAGGGGAGCTGCTGCGATGCGATGCGATGTGCGCGGGAAGGCTGCGCGCTAGCGTGGCTTGGCTTGCTGCGTTTGCGCGTGGCTGCTGCCACTCGTGCCTTGTGCAACGGTCAGTCGAGGGCCGATGCGGCCTCGTGGCTCGATGGGGCTTGGGCACAAGCCCAAGTGCCTCGTCTTGCTACGATTTACACGTTTT
Source organism: Spinacia oleracea (assembly GCF_020520425.1). Lineage (NCBI taxonomy): Eukaryota > Viridiplantae > Streptophyta > Magnoliopsida > Caryophyllales > Amaranthaceae > Spinacia > Spinacia oleracea. The sequence goes on along the minus strand of NC_079492.1, from coordinate 43,819,883 downwards.
GGTTTTAATTTTGAATTTTCAGTTCGGAAATAATTTTAATTAATTTTATAATTAATAATTTAAATTGTTTTCTCGGGATTTAATTTTGATTATTATAATTATTATAAATTTTAATTTATACTAATTATTTTACTAAAATTAAACCTTGAATTAATTTAAATTCGTTTAATTCAACCGAAAATAAATTAAATTAATGGATTCGATTATAATTTTATATGAGCTTTAAATTTTAGTTAAACTTGTATGTTTCCGGTTAGACTAGAAATACATTTTTATGTTTAAAATTAGTAAAGCATATAAAGTTATTGGTTTAAGTGGGAGAATTTTTAGTCATAAACTCTTGATTAGGTCTACAAATCCTTTAAGGTTAAAACAACTTAATTAGAGTTAATAAGGACTGAATAATTGGTAGATTATTGGTGCCCTTGATTAATTGCTGCAAATATTTATGTGATGCATAACAATGTGTTTTACTAACCAGCTATGTGGGCTATTCATGATAATGAATGGGTGAATGGTATATATTGTATATGTACTGTTTTGCAGGTTATGAAGTGACTAGTATGGCCCAAATAGGATAGAAAATATGGTCTGCGTACCATTAATTTGAATGTAATTGCTCTAATGCACCAAAGTTTGTTTTTCAATTCAAATATGGTCTGCGTACCATCAAATAGTTGTAATTAGTTTAATTATAGCTTATCCTATTTGAAGAAAATGGCGCCTCCCATGGTGAAATTCAAGACGGAGTTTCCAATCCATTTTCAAGAGGGACTTTGAAGTTGAAGCTTCAAGATGAAGTCGGGCCATACTAGATCACGTTTATCTTATGCATACTTTAAGTTATTTATTGCTTTAAATATGTCTTAATTATGCATGAGATTATGGCTTGATTATGTTGCATGATTAAGGATTTGAATGTAATTGGTCTAATGCACCAAAGTTTGTTTTTCAATTCAAATATGGTCTGCGTACCATCAAATAGTTGTAATTAGTTTAATTATAGCTTATCCTATTTGAAGAAAATGGCGCCTCCCATGGTGAAATTCAAGACGGAGTTTCCAATCCATTTTCAAGACGGACTTTGAAGTTGAAGCTTCAAGATGAAGTCGGGCCATACTAGATCACGTTTATCTTATGCATACTTTAAGTTATTTATTGCTTTAAATATGTCTTAATTATGCATGAGATTATGGCTTGATTATGTTGCATGATTAAGGATTTTAGTTCACTTAAAATCTAACCAACATAGTAAGAGCCTTAAGTTCCAAACTTTAAAAATTGAGTTAAAAGGTGCCATGCCAAAATAACACTTACTTGGATAACCTTTACATCAATCTAGTAATAGTTTTACGCTCAGCGAGGTGTTACTTATTGATCCTAAAGGGGCAAGGTACACAAATCATTGTGAGTACATGTTAGTTTTGGTGAAACTCAACGATATAAGTAAGGAGTCCTTTTATGTCGTGGCAAAATTGATAGGTTTACCTAATAAGTACTTAGACGTACCTATTAACCAAGAGTAGTTTCTAGACTATTAGCAAAAGGCTTTTGCTTACCTAAAATATTTTAGAATTGAGTCTAAATACATAATTTGCTTAATTCTTCAATGGTTTTAGGGTCTTGGAATCATTTTATTCACACTTGCCGGAACACATAACTTGAATAAAATGCTTAATGAACATTAAATTATGCATGCATGCTAGAATTTAAGTTTATTAAGAGAAACTGTGAATGATTATTTATTTGTTATTCTTTTTCAATTGTAGTTTTAACTATGGCAAACAACAATTCATTCAACATTCGATCAATTCTCGAAAAGGAGAAGTTGAACGAGAAAAACTTCCTTGACTGGCAAAGGAACTTGCAAATAGTTCTTAAGAAGGAGAAAAGGAGTATGTCCTGGAAGAGGCGATGCCCGAAGCCGCGGGCGACGGGGTCACTCAGGCAGCCCTCAATCGTTGGATTGATGCCAACAAGGATGTGAAATGTCTAATGCTTGAAACTCATGAGTGCAGATCTACAGAAAACGTTCATCAACTCAGATGCTTTCACGACCATCAGTGAGTTTCCAAGATCTGGCTCCGGTCGAAAGATTCGAGACTCATAGGCAAATTCTTGAGACCAAGTTTAAGAAAGGCGAGCCCGTAAGTCCACATGTTCTCAAAATGATTAGACTCATTGAGAATATGAGTCGGCTGGATCAGCAATTCTCTCAGGAAATGGCTGTAGACACCATCCTCCATTCTCTTCATAACGGGTATGATCAGTTCAAACTGAACTACAGTATGAATAGTCTGGACAAAACGCTCACTGAGCTTCACGGTATGCTAAAGACCGTGGAAAAGACGCTCAAAAGTGATAAGCAAGATATGCTTATGGTGCGTGGGGGCAAGTTCAAGAAATCTGGTAAGAAGAGGAATGCTAAGAAAGGTGGCAAGAAGGCCAGCCCGACTAAGCAAACTGGCGCCAAGTCTGAAAAGAGGAAGGTCAGTCAACCCACTTCTGAATCCGAATGCTTCTACTGCAAGAAGAAGAGGCATTGGAAGAGAGATTGCTTGAAGCTAAAGGAAGATCAGAAGAACGGAACAGTCGTTCCATCTTCAAGTATTGTCGTTATAGACTGTATACTTGCTAATTCAACTTCTTGGGTATTAGATACAGGTTGTGGCTCACACTTATGTTCCAATCCACAGGGACTAAGAAGAAGTAGAAGGTTAAGAAAGGGTGAAGTCGACCTACGAGTGGGAAATGGAGCAAGGATTGCTGCATTAGCTGTAGGAACTTATTATTTGGCGTTGCCCTCTGGGCTAGTTTTGGAACTGGAAGACTATTTCCATGTTCCAAGTCTTACTAAAAACATCATTTATGTTTCTTGCTTGGATGCTAAGGAATTTTGCTTTTTAATAAAAGACAATAGTTGCTCGTTTTATTTTAAAGAGATGTTTTATGGATCTGCTAGATTAGTCAATGGACTTTATTTATTAGATCACGACAAACAAGTTTATAACATAAATACCAAAAAGGCCAAAAAGGATGATTCAGATCTCACCTATCTGTGGCATTGTCGATTAGGCCATATTAACTTGAAACGCATAGAAAGACTTCAAAAAGAAGGAATTCTAGAACCATTTGACTTAGAGGATTATGGTAAGTGCGAATCATGTTTACTTGGCAAAATGACAAAGCAACCTTTCTCTAAAGTTGGAGAAAGAGCAACTGAACTATTGAGTTTAATCCATACAGATGTATGTGGACCAATGAGTACAAATGCTAAAGGTGGTTTCAGCTACTTTATCACTTTCACTGATGACTTCAGTAGATATGGTTATGTCTACCTAATGAAGCATAAGTCTTAATCCTTTGACAAATTCAAGGAATTTCAGAGTGAAGTAGAGAATCAATTAGGCAAGAAGATTAAGGCACTGCGGTCTGATAGAGGCGGTGAATATCTGAGCTATGAATTTGATGACCATTAGAAAGAATGTGGAATTCTATCAGAATTGACTCCTCCTGGAACACCACAATGGAACGGTGTGTCGGAACGGAGGAACAGAACCTTGCTAGACATGGTTAGATCAATGATGGGTCAGGCCGAACTTCCAATAGAATTTTGGGGACATGCACTAAATACAGCTGCACTCACTATAAATAGAGCTCCGTCTAAAGCTGTTGAAAAGACTCCATATGAGTTATGGTTTGGAAAGCCTCCAAATGTGTCTTCTCTTAAGATTTGGGGATGTGAAGTATACGTCAAACGATTAATTTCAGACAAACTTCATCCAAAATCTGACAAATATATCCTTGTGGGCTATCCAAAGGAAACAAAGGGGTATTACTTCTACAATACATCTGAGAACAAGGTGTTTGTTGCTCGAGATGGTATCTTTTTGGAAAAGGATCACATTTCCAAAATGACAAGTGGGAGAAAAGTAGACCTCGAAGAAATTCGAGTCGAACAACAAAATCTAGAGAATGCTCAAGATGACATCCAGGATGAAACTCAAAGATCTTTAGAAGTACCTGGTGAGAATCATGGACCATCTAGAAAAGTAACCCCGCGTAGATCACAAAGATATAGATCTCAACCGGAAAGATACTTAGGTATTTTGACGAACGAGAGCTATGACGTTCTATTACTTGAAAGTGATGAACCTGCGACTTACAAGCAAGCTATGACGAGCCCTAGCTCCAAGCAATGGCAAGAAGCCATGCAATCTGAATTAGACTCCATGTCAGAAAACCAAGTTTGGGATTTGGTCGATTTGCCAGATGGCTACCAAGCCATAGGAAGCAAATGGGTTTTCAAACTGAAAAAGGACAAGGATGGGAAACTTGAAGTTTTCAAAGCTATATTGGTTGCAAAAGGTTACAGGCAAGTCCATGGTGTGGATTACGATGAAACATTTTCACCAGTTGCAATGCTAAAGTCTATTCGGATAATGTTAGCAATCGATGCATATTACGATTACGAAATATGGCAGATGGATGTCAAAACTGCTTTCTTAAACGGTGTTTTAACAGAAACTGTGTTTATGAAACAACCTGAGGGTTTTGAGGATCCAAAGAATGCTAAAAAGGTATGCAAGCTTAAGAAATCAATCTACGGATTGAAGCAGGCATAAAGGAGCTGGAATATACGTTTTGATGAAGCAGTCAGTGACTTTGGTTTCATCAAGAACGCAGACGAATCTTGTGTATACAAAAAACTCAGTGGGAGCAAAATTGCTTTTCTAGTATTATATGTCGACGACATATTACTTATCGGAAATGACATTCCTATGTTGAACTCTGTCAAGATTTGGCTTGGGAAATGTTTTTCGATGAAAGATCTAGGAGAAGCAAAGTACATACTGGGCATCAAGATTTACAGAGATAGATCTAAGAAGATGATTGGACTTAGTCAAAGCACTTATATCAATTAGGTGCTTAAAAGGTTCAAGATGGCAGACTCCAAGAGAGGCTACCTACCCATGTCTCATGGAATGACTCTAAGCAAGACTCAGTGCCCAAAAACACTTGATGAGCGTAGGCGAATGAATTGGATTCCATACGCATCATTGATTGGTCCAATAATGTATGCTATGATATGTACACGCCCGGATGTTGCGTATGCACTCAGTGCTACGAGAAGATACCAGTCAGACCTAGGAGAGGCACATTTGGCTGCTGCCAAGAACATTCTGAAGTACCTGAAAAGGCACAAAGATGATTTCCTGGTCTATGGTGGAGATGATGAATTAATTATTAAAGGCTATACGGACGCAAGTTTCCAAACCGACAAAGATGATTTCAGATCACGGTCTGGGTTTGTCTTCTGCCTCAACGGAGGTGCAGTAAGCTGGAAAAGTGCTAAGCAAAGCACCATTGCGGATTCTACAACTGAAGTGAAGTACATTGCTGCACATGAAGCAGCAAAGGAAGCTATATGGCTAAGGAAGTTCATAGGTGAACTTGGTGTAGTCCCCTCCATTAAAGGACCAATAGCTCTATATTGTGATAATAACGGAGCTATTGCACAGGCAAAGGAGCCTAGACACCACCAAAGAGTCAAGCATGTACTTCGTAGATTTCACCTTCTACGAGAGTTCGTTGAAGGAAAAGAAGTCGAGATAAGTAAGATTGGAACTGATGATAACATCTCAGATCCATTGACTAAACCTCTGCCGCAGGCGAAGCACAACTCGCACACCACTCGCATATTGGAGAATGGCTTTGATGTCCTTGTTTAATGTTTTAAAGTTTTAGATTTTAATACTTTGTAAAACATTATGGGTCAATCATTCATAATAAATGAATAGAATTCGTTTTTCCATTTAATTTGTGATTTATTAAATGATGAGTCCTTTCAATTTGACGAAATATTCAAGATAGACTGTCAGAACCAGGCCTGTGACTAAGAAATGTCTATCAAGTGAACTTGAATGTCAAAAAAATTGAAAATGGTCCCTGGTCGGAGTTTTATATAAAGATGGACGCATAGAAAACGTTAGACGACTAGAATGCACGATGACTAGTAGTTCTGTTTCTTGAACTATGTGGACATGGCAATGTCGTAATCATTTGCATAGATACTTACTTTGAGAAGACTAGTATCGGACAGACCTATGAAACTTTACTATAAGAGATGAAAATCTGTCATAAGTAAATTTCATTAAAATTATTAGACACTAATCCTCAATACCTGAGTGATTTGAGACTACTTGTTTGAGAACTGCTTACTTTGACGTTGTCAAACGTCGCACCGTAAAAGGAGGCTATAAAGGCAACGCTCAGGTAATCACCTATCAAACGAAGTCTAATCTCAAGATTGCAAGATTGGGATTGTCCTCCCATCAATCGGGATGAGACACTGAAAGTTGTACAAGGCCACTCGGAGAGCTAGAAACTGTAAAATGCATGGCCGTGCTCAGATGAATCATAGGCTATGATTATCAGTTTATTTGATCAGTTGAACTCTGAAACCGAGAAACACCTCTGGACATAATAAGGATGACAACTCTTACCTTATGTTCAAGAGCAAGCATCAAGCGACAAAGGAATTAGGAAATGCACACTTGTCCCTAAGGACAAGTGGGAGACTGAAGGAAATAATGCCCTTGGTCCAAGTATGCATTTAATGTTAAGTCTAATAAATGCGGTTCAGGATTAATTAACAAGTTAATAACTCAGTGAGATCAAGTGAGCTGAATGCCTAGCTAGAGGCCGCTTCAGTTCAAGTGGAATTAATGATATTAATCCACAGCTTACTCTTGAATGAACCAGTAAGGTCACACAAATAGTACGTAAACGGATCAAGTATTTAATGGCATTAAATACTCCATCTATGGATATTCGGAATCGACGGATCTTGGTTTCAGTGGGAGCTGAGATCGTCAAAGGCAAGTAAATGAATACTGCGGAAACGATGATATTGCCGGAAACGGAAATATGGATTGTATCGGAAATATAAATATTATCCAAGTCGTAGATGTTGCCGGAAACGGAAACATGGTACGTATCGGAAAATATTATCGGAAATGAAAATATTACCGGAATCGGAAATATTGCCGGAAAAGGAAATATTGTCAGAATCAGAAATATTATCGGAATCGGAAAATAATTCCGGAAACGGAAATATTAAATATTTGTTCGAAACGGAAATTAATTCCGGAATCGGAAATGTTAAATATTGTTCGTATCAGAAATGAATTCCGGAATCGGGAATTTAATCAAAAGCGTATCGTACGAATTAGCATCGGACGAGACTTGCTAGACGAAGGCCCAGCACGAAGCCAGGCCCTCGCCCAGCAAGCCATACGCATCAACACACACGCCAAAGCCTCGCCAGGCCCAGCGCAAGGCCAGGCCCAGCAAGGCATGGCGCGCGCGTAACAAAGTGGGCTGCGAGCAAAGGGCTGCACGCCGTGCAGCTCGCGTGGGCCGCGAGGCGTGCGCGCGGGCTGTGCGGTGCCCGTGCTCGTGTGCGGTCGTGTGCTATACGAATCCTAAAGCTATAGGAATTCGTGCTATGATTAAATCATAATCCTAGAAGATAGAAATTAATTAAATAGAGTTCTAAAGGGATTCTAATTAAATAATTTTGTATTCTAATAGGATTTTAAATCCTTTTCCATAACTATATAAGTATGTGCCTAGGGTCACAAATTCATAGACGAGTTTAATAGGTATTCAAATAATAAAAGCTAGGATTTTTAAGCAGAAAAATCAGCCATAAACCTTGCCTATCTAGCCGAAAGTAATAGTACCTTAAGGGAGATTCTAGTTGGTCAATCTTAAGGCGGATCCGGACGTGCTGTGGACTTTCTACGGAGGGACGACACTTGGAGTCCTAAAGACTTGTTCTTGTTCGGTTCGGGCGCAGCTAGGGAGGGCACGCTACAAAGTGTATGCATCCTAGACTAATTATATGATTATGTGCAATTAATATGATTCCTGGAATTAAGGTTTTTCCGCATGATTTATGTTGTTCATATGTATCATAACCTAACACTTGTCACCTGCCTTCTAATGTCGGTCGCCTGCTTTACACACAACTTATCCAAGCGATAAGTCAATACCTGTAGACAAGACAATACCTGGCGACACGACATGATCAGACGACAAGCGGTTACGACGTTAGTACAAAAAGTGGGACAACAACATATAACATATACTTCAAAGTGTTTTTAAAACAAATAAAAATTAAATCAAATAAAGTGTACTATATGAAAATTAAATCAGATAGAGTATACTATATGCTCCCCTGTGACGACTTCAGGACAGTTACAAGGTCTCCTACTTGGCACTTGGACTAAAGTTAGCCACAAGATATGGTGTTGCCGACAATTTGCTGCTGAATCTCCATTTTTCGCCTTCGTTTGTGGAGACGTCGCCGACTGATGTGGAGGAGACATCGGACAAGACTACGTTGACGTCATGTCATGTCATTGATGGATGACGTCACATGCTCATATTTGTTTTAGTGACAACAAGGACTAGAAACAATATTAGTTTAATTGAAAATCACTGTGTTTGAGTTTTATACCATACTTTTCGTGACTTCAAGTGATCAGTCACCTCGAGAGCCTGATAAGGTACGAGACGACTCATATTGTCTCTCGTTTGTGGTGAAATCTACATTATGGGTGGTGACGTCTAGATCGAAACCTATCACGTATTCGAAAACAAGGCCAAATGGTTAGAATTGAATATTATAAATATTACTCCCTCCGTCCCTTAATACTCGCACCGCTTTCCTTTTTGGGTCGTCCCTTAATACTTGCACCGCTTCTATAAATGGAAAATTTTACCAATATTATATTATTTCTCACACCTACCTACTAACCCACCTACACTCCTACTCCCTACAAAAAATCATTTAAAAATTCACACTCCCCACTCACCACTCCCCACCCCTTACACATTTCCCACTAACTATATTAAAAAAAATACCCCACTATCAACTAATACCCATTAAATTAATAAGTCAATTCAAGTGTCTTAAACTCCGCACCGGTCAAACCGGTGCGAGTATTAAGGGACGGAGGGAGTAGTACCTATTTTCGATGTTGTTAAGGGCCGATGTCATTGTTGTCACGATCCGCATCATCTAGGTTGAATTCGACCACTCCGACGCGTCACTTCCAGCGACAACACCTTCTGATGCCAACACCTAATCTGGCGATGTTATGTACCTTGACGTCCTTCCACATTTTAGCGACCGACGGGCCTGATGACGACACATGACCTGGCGACGACGTGTCCCATGGCGTCATTTCATCTTCTGGCCATGACGCAGTCTGATGACGACGCCAGACCTGGCAATGACATGTCCCCTGGCGCCATTCCATCTTATGGGGACGACGCAGTCTGATGAGGACGCCTGACCAGGAGACGACATGTGCCCTGACGTCATTCCATCTTCTAGGGACGATGCAGTATGATGACTACACCTGACCTGGCGACAACATGTCCCCTGGTGTCATTCCATCTTCTGGCGACGACGTAGTTTGATGAGGATGCCTGACATGGCGACGACATGTGTCCTGACGTAACTCCATCTCTTGGTGGCGACACAGTATGGCCACGACGCATAACCTGCTGACAACGTTTTTGGTGAACTCAAGCGGGTTGGATTTTGTGTTTGGAAAGGATTTTTGTGGATATGTGTTTGGAGGTAAAATCTAGCCATCTCCCCACAGACAGCGCCAAACTGTGGATATGTGTATTGGACGACCTTTGGTTGAGACATAGACAACTAGATTAACTAGATTAAGTAAATAACAGAAAATAAATGACATAATAAAGAGACGTGAGACAAGAGATGGTGACGTGGAAAACCCGAAAGGGATAAAAACCGCTGGTGGCAATGAATCCATCAATCCACAATGTTGTTGGCATAAAAAGCCTTATTAAACACAAGTACAATGTTTATATGCATATATGTAAATATAGCTGACAATAAGCATAAGTAAAATATAGTATAGGATCATAGGTAGATTAGGATAATACCGCTGGTAATACGGCAGAAGGTTATTTTGAGGCATGAAGTATATATCAGGAAGAAGGTATTTGGTTAGTACGTACTTGCGATCCAAAGGGATTTAGGCAGTGATGATTAGGAGAATGGTGGGGATAAAATATAGTAGCAGTGGTATGGAAAGTAATGGTGGAATGCTTATGTGGAGGTGAAAGAAACAAGCTCATTGCTATTAAGTGTAAGAGCTACGGGGAGAAGTAGCATTAGGGAAATAATGTAATGGTAAGGTAATGTAGTTAGTGGGGAGGTATTAGCTAGGTTATACGGTAGGTATCGGGTTGCCCTTGTAGGTTGTATATACTAATATAGTACTAGGTTTGACACAGAAGAGAGAATAATGTTGTCTCTTCTAACCGTTTGAAAGATCCTTTCTGGCTTCATTGACCTTGTCCATCAAGTATGAAATGTAGATAACAACTCCTTGAATGTAGGATCCAACCACGACACGTGCGATACCAAACGACCCATAACAGTTTGCATTTGTGGGGAGGTTGGTGGTAGTCTGGTTAGAGTGATGGGTGGCTCACCATGTATTGGTGGATGTATGTAGGTAACTAAATTTGTACAATTTATATCCTAAAAGAATTATACTTCATCTGTTCTTTTTTAAATGACACAATTATTTAGGCACGTTTGTCAATACACGGTTTTAAACGTTAATATCTTCAATTATGGATAAGAACAAATTATAAAAAGTTGATATTTAAAAAATATTTATTGAGACGAATCTAATAAGATCCCACACGACTATGTTTTTTCTTAAGAATAACTCACAAAAGGAAGTCAAAAAAGCTTATGTAAATATTGTCTAAAACTCAATTGTGTGATGTAAATAAGAACGAAGGAAGTATTTTCTATCAAATTCTATACTCCGTATATATTTCGTATGTAAGTCTTAGTAGTACTTTTCCATTCCTAAAACTTTGGAACACTATTCCAAGTTGTTTAAGGCATGGTTTCACTTTATTTTGATGGGTGTTTTTTTACCAGTACTGTTTTTGGCGACATGACATGAATGATGCCATTGATGCGCGGGTCCTTGCCGTGATTTGTACTACCAAACTAGATTTCAAGATGTGGTCTCTAATCTCTATCGTTTCAGAACTAGCGAGCTTATTCAGCCTTTCACCACCGTCAAGTATCTCAAGTTAACGTAGGGGCCGACCCTCTTCCCTTTCTCACCACATATAAAGACCGTACAAACATTAATACAATATCTATCTATAAATCATTTGGCATTTACTTTTACATGCGAATATCCTTACTTTTACATGCGAATATTGCGATGGATTCCTTCGATATTTGCTTTGGGGGTGTTTGGTTAGGAGAGGTTTGAGGGAAAAAGAGCTTTTTAGGGTGAATTAGAGGTTTGACCTTTAAAAAAAGCTAATTGGGAGTGTTTGGTTAGGAGAGGAATGGAAAAGAGTTTTGGGGTGAAAAAGCTAATTTTGAAAAAGCTCAACTTTTTTCAATTAGAGGTTTGAGAAAGTGGTTGAAAATAACTCTTTTGTCCTACTATTGCCTATTATTACAACCACTATCAACCTTGGTACTTTACATATTTTTCTCCTAAAAACATTACTCACACTTTCTTTTTCATTTCATCATATTTACTAGATTCGTTTTTTGTTGTAATAAATTTTATATTAGTACTTTGAAGCAATTGAAGTATATTTCAATCATGCTTAAAATTTCATTAGTAATATTTATCTATTTGAATACTCCGTATTAAAAAAATGAAAAGAGAGAGAAAAAAAAAGAAACATGAGAGGCCTAAGTTTTTCTAGAGAGAGAGTGAAAACCCTAGGTTGGTCTAGCCCCCTTCTCAAGCTCAAATTGTTCACAGATCTAAGTTTTGCCTTGCAAAACTCTTCGTCTTCCTCCTTGTCCTCTTACCGGAATGAGATTCCCCAAAAAATCTCTAGACTAAGCTTTAATAGGGGTAATTATGGCTTCCTTGGCAGCAGTTTGGTGCATCGTTTGTATCGAGGTGTTCTTCCTCTTTTCCGACCTTCAGATTGCCTTCTTCAGCAAGGCAAGATTGATCCAAAGGTGGAGATCGATGCTGAGTCACTAGATCTTGGGTTTTTCAACAATAATGATGATTTAATGGGGTTAATTAAAGGTTTTACTCCACTAATGCATTTTTACCGTCCTGTTTGGGCCAATGGAGGAGCTTATCCATTTGCAGGAGCACTAAGATTTCTTCTTTTTCCAAAAAATGTCGCAGGGAAGTCCTTCTCTATACTCTTCTTTGCCTTTTCACTCCAATTCTGTCATTTATTACTTGGGTTCGCGTTTTTTCAATGCTTGCTTTTTGTTGGTTTGTGTTTCGATTTTAGCTGTGTGATGATTACTCAGTTGCTGCAATTTATTTCTGGCTTTCTAGATCCTTCTGTGGTTGTTTTCAATCTGATGTGGTTTTTTCTTGCAACCATTAGTATTCTTAAGTCTTTATATCAAGCCTATAAATACTGGTCTTTTTTCCTCAGTAGTAGCATCTTCTCCACGTTTTCCAGTCTTCATCAATTTAGCTCTGTATTTTCTCTTTGTGTGTTTGCAAGATTAAACTTCCAAATTTTAGTGAAAATTCCCAGTTTCAGTCCTCGTCTTTGGGTTTTAATGTCTAACAACCCTGTAGTGTCTAGCTATGCCTCACTTCTTAAGAAGAACCCTTCTCCAGTTTCCAATGAATCTCAACCTACCAGCTTACCTAGTGATCCAGGTTCTTCCAGCTTCTTCAGCCACCCCACCCATAGCTCCTTTCTCTTGGGAGGTAGCAGTCTTAATCATGATTCCAATCCCCCACCTAAGGACAGTTCACACAGTAATGCACCACAGGTTCCTGGTTCGAATAGTGCCACCATCACCTTAGATGCCCCTAAACTTGACAATGAGCAAGTCAAGCTTATGGAAGCATCCTGTCTGTTTGGGAAAGTATGGGGGGAATTTGTGCCCCAGGCTGCTGTTATAGCTAGGATGAAGAAAGACTGGTCTTTTTTAAGGGGTGAGGTTTCTCTTAGGTTCATTGGGAATGGTTGGTTTCTCATCAAATTTTCTAACCCCCTTGACAAGGATGAGGTTTGGGAGGGTAGACCTTGGTTTGTGCAGGGTCTTAATTTTGTTCTTTTGCCTTGGAGAGCCTCCTTCAAAGCTCAGTTTAGCTCCATTACCCATGTGGATCAATGGGTGAAAATCCCCTTTCTCCCTACTGAGTACTGGACTTGGCACTACCTAAACCAGATTGCCAGTTGTGTAGGTCAACCCATCAAACTTGATAAATTCACTTCTGAAAACACTGAAAAGGGTCAGTTTGCTAGAGTCTGTCTCAACCTTAATATAACCAAGCCTGTGCCTAGGTCTATCACTCTTAACTTTGGTTATGATATCCAGGAGTACTTTCTGTCTTATGAAGGTGTTTGGGAGGTTTGCCCTCTCTGTGGTGATCCAAACCACTTTCTGAATGCTTGTCCTAAGAGGCCTCCTCCCTGTCTTGAGCTGGTTGTGGCTCAGCTGGATGAGGCAAAACTGTCCATGGGGATGCCTGGGGATAGTGGAGGACAAGCCACTCCTTCTGACTGGCTGGCTGTGGTGCCAAGAAGAAGAGCCAAGCCCAGGAGTAATACAAGGAAGTCCCATGCCAAGCCTTATCATCATCCTCCTCCTGTCCAGACTAGACCTTTACACTCCCCTTCTCAAGGGTTGGGTGCTGGTTTGCCTGTCATTCCCCTTGCCAACAGCTTTCAGGGTCTGCAGGATTTTCAAGTGTCTACTGGAGACACCATTACTCTCAATCCTCCTGCAGTTCAACCCTATGAGGATATTCTGCCGGATTTTGACCCACTGGAGCTTGCTCCACTTGGTGTCAAGGATGTTCAGGGGGATGATGAGCTTGATATGGACTTGGAGATTTGTGATGGTGATGGTTTTGATGAGAATGACCCAATATTTTCTGACTGTGCTCCTCCCATGGAAACTGAGAACTCTAAGAGAAGGAAGAGAGGTGATGGTGATCTCTCTCCTTCTCCTTCTGCTGGTTGACTTGTGTGTCTCCTTCTACTTCTTTTTTTATATCAATTATCTCAACACATCTTTTTGACCAGTTCTTACTGGTAGTTATGCCTTTAGGGTTTAGTAGTAATATGCTTAGCTTGTGCTACTGGTCTATTGTCTCCTACAGGTTCTTTTTTTTCTGCTTTTGCAAACCTGTAGGTAGCTTCTTAGCTAGGCATACTTCTACTGTAGTTAATCAGCTTCAGCAATCTTGTATTGTGCTTAATTGTAATATTAATGATAATTTGACTTTAATGGATTTTGTTCTGTGTTGGCTCTCCTTATTTCGTTGTTTGCCTTGGCTTCATGTTATCTTGGACTTTAAACTGTGGAACATTTCTTTTGCCTTGATCAGAATCAAGGTTAGTCTTTGGACCACCTCTTGGTTCCCTTTCAAATGGAGGAACCTAAGTTTCAGGAAGCTCTTTGCTTGGTGCCTTTTGGTTGAGTCCAAAGATAGCCTTTGGTTCATCTCCTATGATGTTGTAAGAAACATTACATGTTTCCTACCTGAGGACCTTTTTGTTCTAAATAACCATCACCTCCTCATGTCAATTTGGCTCCCTTACTTGGGGTCTTGGTCAACTGTGCAAATGTTGTTTAGAAACTTCTGGCTAACTCTCACTTCTGTTTTTTGCATTCTCAGTTGGTATTTTACTCATACCTTCAATGCACAAGTATGGCGTTTCCACTCCTGGACTTCGAACATCTTTTGCTCCTTCTCCTGGAATGTTAATAATGTTCCTCTTAACTTTGGTTATGTAATAAGTTTTCCTTTTCATTACAAAGTTGTTGCTTTTATTCGTTTGATCTTAGCCTCCATTGCTTGGGCTAACTGGAACCGGACTTTGCTCCGCTTTGAAACGTATGGGCTAAAGGCCTTTTATTTATGCTAATTCATAATTATGAAAATTCTCACATGGAATATTCAAGGAGGTAAAAAACTCCAAGCAATTGGTGATATCAACCACTACATCACCACCTTTAAACCAGACATTTTATTCATTCTTGAAACTATGACGACTAATTCCACTAGTAGAAATGTTATCAGAGGTTTTCGTTTCCAAAAACATATAATCATCAACCCTATGGGGCATAGTGGTGGACTTTGGGTCTGCTGGAATAACGACTCAATCCTGGTTCAAAACTACACGCTTGTGGATCGGTGTGCTCACCTTAACGTTTTATATAAACCAACTAACGAACAGATTCTAGTATCAGGGGCATACTTTCCCGCTCAAAACCCAGACAAAGACCCTTTCTGGGAGTCAATGTCTACGTTTTACGAAAATATCCACACCCCTTGGATTCTTGTCGGCGATTTTAACGAACTTTTACAACCTTCAGATAAGCTCGGAGGTAACCCGGTCACTCTAAACCAATGTCAAAGACTTCCCAGATTTATCAATAGAACCATTGCTACAGACATCGCTTGTCTGCAACAGTCTTTCTCCTGGAAATCCCAATCCCACCCAGGATTATATCAACGACTAGATCGAGCCATTGCTAGCACTAGCTTCGCCCATAAATTCCCGAACGCTTTTATAAAGTATGGTACCTTCACGAGCTCAGACCACGCCCCCATGTTCTTCGACACAAACGCAGAGGCGTTACCGTCTAACAGAATCTTCAGATTCCAGAACTCATGGACTCTATATGAAGAACCAACTAAAATTGTTAAACAAAAGTGGAACTCAAATATTCAAGGTTCAAGATTCTTTAGAATAAGAACCAAACTCTCTAATATTAAAGATGACCTAAAATTATGGGCCAAGGAAAGATTTTCCCATAAAACCATGCAACTTAAAGCAAACGCAGAGAAAATCCAAGAATTGGAAGATAAACTGATTTCACAACCTTTCAACCCTATATGGAAAAATCACCTTTTCAGAATGCTAAAGCAACGAGAAAGAATTCTTATTCATAGACAGTATGCCTGGAAAAGCGCAGCAAAGAAAACTTGGCTTAACCAAGGTGACAGGAATACCAGATTTTTCCATCAGATTATGAAGCATAGAGCGGCTAAAAATCATATCTACAGACTCAAAAATAAAGACAATGCATGGGAAGAAGGTCAGGAAAATGTTCAAAACATTCTTTACGAATCTTTTAAAGAAAGGTTTAAGTCCGCCGTCCAAAATGACAGGACTTTTAATCTGGATTTTCTGCCACAATTAGTTACTAGTACAGAGAGTGAAAACCTAGTTGCCCCCTTCTCTGAGGATGAAATCAAGGAGAGTTTTTTCAGTATGAATCCACTTAAGGCTCCAGGATCAGACGGGTTTGGTCCGAAATTCTTCCAAACTTACTGGAAAATTATTGGGCCAGAGATCTCTTTAGCGATCAAGAGTTTTTTCTCTCATGGTCATCTACCGCCTTTTCTTAATCACACATTGATAGCCCTTATCCCTAAAAATGACAATCCTGAGAATCCCAACCACTTTAGGCCAATCAGTCTTTGTAATACGATCTATAAGGCTATCTCTAAACTCCTAGTCACTAGGCTAAGCCCTTTTCTTAAGAAACACATTAGCCCCTTTCAAAACGCCTTCACCCCTGGTAGATCAATTCACGATAACCTCCTGCTGGTACAAGAAATTCTGAATGTTTTTAAAAAATCAAAATCGAAAACTGGCTGGTGTGCGCTTAAGCTAGATATGGAAAAAGCCTACGATAGGATAGAATGAGACTTCCTATGGGCAGTTCTAGACAAATTGGGCTTCCCGGCAACCTGGATCAACTGGGTTAAAGCAACGGTCACAACAATATCTTACTCCCTCAAAGTTAATAACGAGACGACCAAGATTTTTACCCCATCTAGGGGCTTAAGACAAGGCGACCCTCTTTCACCGTATCTCTTCATCATCTGTATGGAAGTCTTTATAATTATGCTTAACAATGCTAGTACGAGGCCCAACCAGGGACTGGGGTTTAAAATTGCTCCGCAGACCGCTAAAATTCCATGTCTTATGTTCGCAGACGACAGTCTACTCCTTTGTAAAGCCACAAGCTCTGCTTGCCATAACCTTCTAAAAATCATTTCTGATTTCTGTCAACTCTCGGGACAACTCGTCAACTTCCATAAATCGGCTATTATTTTCTCAAAGAATATCACTCATTCAAAGAGAGACTCACTTGCTAGCATTTTCAACATGACAAAATCCATGTCGCTGGGTAGATACCTGGGCGCCCACTTCTCGGGATTCACCCCCACCAAAGCAGACTATCAGCGCATTCTGCAAAAAAATGAAAACCGCATCAACTCATGGCAGGCCAATTTTATGTCGAAAGCAGGAAGAATGACTCTCATTCAGAGTAACCTTGAGTCGCTTCCAGCCTACATCTGCTCCTCCTTCCTGATTCCGCAAAAACTATGTCATCAAATGGATGTTTTTCACCGTCAATTCTTTTGGAACCAAAGCAGAGCAGGGAATGCAATCCCTCTTATCGCCTGGAAAAAGGTCTGTCAACCCAAGGAGCAAGGGGGTCTCGGCCTTCGAAGAACTTATCCGCTAAATAGAGCCTTCTTAGCTAAACTCGGTTGGAAAGTCCTAACAGACGAAGACAACATGTGGGCTAAAATTATGCGTAAGAAATATCTCCAAAATAACAATTTTTTCTCAGCAAAAAAGAAATCTAGAGACTCGCCTATCTGGTCCAATATTCTGAATCAAAGAGAGATTCTTAGAAAAGGTATAAGGTGGAAACTAGGGAATGGCAACACCATTAATTTTTGGAAAGACAATTGGGTTGGTCAATACGCCTTGGCTGAATTTCCGGGTTTATCTACGAATCTTATTGACAATAGCAAGACGGTAAGCTTTTTCATTGACGAGACTAAAAACTGGGATATTGCAAAGTTACATTCAGTTCTTCCTCCTGATGCGGTCCAATTGATTAGAGGGATTCCTATTCCTGTGAACAACCTTCAGGATATTCCCATCTGGGGCTGCACAAATTTTGGGGACTTTTCAGTTAAATCTGCAACCTGGCTTGCTCACGACCTCCCCAAAACTGACGACAAATGGAAGTTTAGATGGATCTGGAAGCTTAATTTAGCTCCGAAACTGAAATTTTTCCTTTGGCAAATCTGTCATAAAAGTCTCCCAACTAACGAAACGCTTTTCCATAGAAAAATCATTCCTACAAATTGCTGCCCAAGATGTAATCAAGCTAGCGAAAATTTAGACCACCTTTTCCTCCATTGTGAACACTCAAAAAATGTCTGGACCCACAGACTCACCAAAAACTGGCTAGATTTCACCTTCCCGATGATCGATTTTTTCAAAACTCTAGACTACCTCAGACGAAACCAGGTTGCTCTTCGCAAATTCATCAACCTATGCTGGATTATCTGGAAGGAACGTAATGCCTTAGTTTTCTCCAACACTAAGGTCTCTACTTGCCGCTGTTTCTTCAGAGCCCTCAATACCTTTAAAGAATGGGAATTCAGAATCCTTATTGACTCTCATCAACTTAGAGGTACCCATTTCACCACTCATTCTACTACTCCTAACCAATCCTCCACTCCTTCCACCATCCTTGTGAGGTGGTTTCCGCCTCCCACAGGCGCCTTCAAACTTAACTTCGATGGTTCTCGCAAATCTTCGTCAGCAGCAGGAGGAATCATTATCAGAAGCAGCACCGGGACTGCTATCGAGGCTAAGGCTTTCAATTTCGGCAACTCTCAAGTCTATATGGCTGAAGCCCTGGCCCTCCACAAAGGAATCCAAGAAGCAATAAGACTAGGTATAAAGGATATTCACATCGAAGGAGATAATCTTCTAGTGATTAACTCTTTAAAAGGTACTTGGAAGCCCCCTTGGAAACTACAAAAAATTATTCATGACAGCAAGATTCTCCTTCAGCGTTTTGACTCAGCTCACATCAATCACATATACAGAGAAGCAAACAGAGCAGCCGATTGGATTGCTAATGTAGGTCATCTTATTTGTAATCCTATGTGTATTTCCCCGAACTCCAGCCCCAAGTTAGATGAAATTGTACAGAGTGACTACTTAGGCTACACCCTTGTGCGAAGGGGTACCTAAGTTCCTTTTCTTACCTTTTAAAAAAAAAAAAAAAAAAATATTTATCTATTTGAAAAATATATATTATTTTAGCAAGGGTGTTTTTTCCGAAATTTGCTTCTGGTTGGATGTTGGTTGTACTAATATGCAGTTAGTTCCTTGGTGTAATTGGGTATCCAGAAGGAGATGTTCTAATTTTAGGAAGCAAGTATGTTTTGCTGCACTTACAGCTTGCTTATACCAGATTTGGAAAGTCAGAAATGATGGCTATTGGAATCTTAGGATCCCTACAATGGAGGCTACTGTCAAATGCATCAAAGACTTGGTGAAGGGTAGAGTTCGGGTTGTTCTACCCAAGAAAACGTCTACTATAGATAGATCTTGGATTGATTCTTTGTAATAGTTTGGTCTCTTGTTTGTCTTGGTTGTAAACAGTTTGTGCTTGTCTTCTGGGCCTAGGCCTCGTAGACTTGTCATGTTTTTGCGCTTATTAATATAACTCTTATCTTTTACCAATATATATATTATTAAAAAAACTAAATAAAGAATAATTTTTAAATTTTTATTTTATTTTATTTAGTCAATGTTTATTAGAAAAATATAGAGACAAAAAATTAACACAATAAAATATTTGTCTAATATTAATAAGGGAAATTCCCATTAGTACACTTGTACTATTGGCTTCTGCCAACGATACACTCAATATAAATTGACTTGCCAATAATACACTTATAATGTTGACTTTCTTATTACCATATAATTTCCTATTAAATAGTTTAACTGTAGTTAATCATTGGTTAAAAAAAAGTAAAATAATGAAAACATAACTCTTTAAAGTTCTAAAAACATCAGCGTTCCTCTTTTCTTCCGTTCTTCTTCCTCTGTCATCTAAAAACCTAAACAAAACTTTATACAGTCTGCGCTTATCTCAAATTCTAAACCTTAACAGCAAAATTGTTGGGAAAATATTCAACTTGGCCTCAATTATTGAATCAGTTTTGGTGGGCAATTTTGCTGCCACTTTGGTCGAGTGTAGTGAAGCAATCATTGACGGTGGAACAAGGTATGTTAATTACTTATTTTGATTCAGTAATTCTATCAAATTTGGTTAATTTTTTGTAACTTTGCACCGTATGTGTATTAATTTCAAATTGTAACTTGGTTTCAGATTGTTAATTAGGCTTTGCAATTTGTCTCTCTGTTTAAGCCTTGTTAAATTATTGAATTGTGATTTTATAGTTTGTCATTTTATTAAAATAAATAGGATGTATGCATCATATCTAAAGGAAGTGACGACTGATTTAGCAATTACGTTTTCTAATTCCATTTATGACACTTTTGATTTAGAATTATTTGCTACTTGTGCTATTGATATTCTGCCATTTTTTTTGTCCAGTGGCAAGTTAATCAAATTTATGATGGTTTGCTCCTACATTAACAATTATGAATACAGGATTGGTACAGTGGTACCAAACTATCGTAATTATGAATACATTAGCAATTATAAATACAACAAGGTGAACTAAGAACAAGTGTACTAATGGGAATTTCCCATAAAATATTAATATATGACAAACATTAGGCAGCTTCTTAATTTCATTAATTTAAATAGGTAAAAATTATAAGCATAACCTAAGGGGGGAGCGACACTTTATTTTTAACTTCAACTGCAGTTAAATATTTAATGGAATGATTTATGGTAATAAGGAAGTCAATACCTTAAGTGTACTAATGGGAATGTAATTAAAAATAAGTGTATCGTTGGCAGAAGCCAATAGTATAAGTGTACTAATGGGAATTTCCCTATTAATAAAGACACAAAGTATGTCAATGTCCTTATTGGTCATTTTACATATTAAACAGCTAACAACTATCAGCTAATTTACCAAATACTTTTACACAAACAGCTAATGCAACCAGCTAGTCAAATCAGCTAATGTAAACAACTAACCGCTAACAACTAGTCAAACCAGCTATTAGCTAACAACTCCTAACCAAACAGGGCTAAAGGTATAATTTGTTCAATAAGACAACAATAATTTTAAAGCACTAAAAAATAGGTTTTGGATCCTCTAGAGTTCTAAAATAACTCTACAATGTAGAGTTAGAACATATCAACCATTAAATGAAAAATCAATGATTCATATATTATCTTTTCGAAATTCCCCTTATTTTTTCCTAGTTAACTTATATCCTTACATTGTCCCAAATAAAAAAATGCTTTTAGGTTCCCGTCCAATAAAAAAAATTGGAAAAAAAAAAAGAAAGCTTATGATGCACTTTTGAACTAAACATCAAAATAACACCTTTAGAAATCGAAATGAATCGAGTATTGTGAGAAGTACCCTTTTGGTTTCTTTTAAATAAATCATTTGGACCAACTGACTTGTAAATGCATCATTTGACTGTTGAATTGTTTATAATTTTCTATTCGTAAAAAATTTATTAAAACTGACATTATAAAAATATACATTGTGGGTTTTGGGACTAATCCAATATCATTTTACATTGTATTTGACTTTTATCTCTATTATATAAGCCAACAGCTGAGGGGCTTTTTCGTAACATAACTTTTCGTGTCCCTCATGTAAAATACAAAAATACCCTCAAACCATTTACTTTCAACCCTTCGGGTAAAACACTGGATTCCCTAAAATCCTTACCTCCGCCGCTTCACTCTCACACAATCACACACAGGCACACAGCTCTCTTTCTCTCTCCTAGGTAAATCACTCTCATCTTTCTCTCTCCTCCCTTCCCTCAAAGATCTCAAATATTCAATTCTCTCTCATCTTCGATCTAATTTTCTGGTAATTTATACAATCAATTCTTCTTTTCTAATTTCTTTTGCAGCAATTTTGTTACATGTCGACGGCGTAAACGGAACAAAGGGCGGCGATTATGGCGACGAGGTGTCGGCGGCTTAGGAGAGAGTGAAAGAGGAGGACCTCTGTAACACATCCTGTCATCTGGGTACCATTCAAATTATTCTTTCCAATTTTTTCTTATTGCGATTTTTGCTATCTGGGGTTTTTGTTTTGTTTTTATTGTTTATTGTTTAGCTGTGTTATTTCTTCAATATGATTTTCCCAGCAATTGTTTTTGATGGGTATTTTGCATTTGGCTCCATTTCGAATTTGATTAGGGAAAGGTGCGACAGAATTTGTATAAATAGCAATTATGTTGGTTCCATTTCAACATTTGTACGAAATAACAATGTTTTCGTTCCCTTTTGAATTTGAATTTGATTGGGAATTCGTTCCCTTTTTAAATCAATCTCAATAATATTTTTATTGGGAATTAATTTTTGATATTTTCCCAACAAGAGATATATAAGTCAATCTCAATAATATATGACGTTTCAATCATTAATTCCCTACTAATGCAATCTCAATAATAATATATGACGTTTCAATTTTTTTTCAAGGTCTTTGGCTTATCCTTAATTTGATTGTGGGGCTTTAATCCCTAATAAGTCATATATGTTAAATCTCAATATATTGTTTGCTTTCCAGAGTGATAAAATAATATAGATTGATTTATATATTCAATCATTATATTGATGCTAAATCAATCAAATTATAACGTTTCAATTTATATAATATATGACTTCAATCATTAATTCCCAATCTATTTGAACCAGCATAGAAAAGGGTTTTTCCCAGTATTTTTAAGGGATGTTCTGGGTGTTAATTTCCTGGGTTTTTCAAATAATTTGTTTTTGAATTTTTGGGTTTTTATAAATATGGTTTACTACTTTCTTTTTATGTGTGTTCAAGGTCTTTTCTGAATTTTTTTTAATGTTATTTTGTTACTAAATATTGATGAAATTGACATGACTTAACCACATTTTGGTTGTTGTGGGTTAATTAATTGTCTATAATACCTTTGATTAACGATAAATTTTTCTCCCTTCCTCATACCAAAAATAAATAGGAAACATTGTCTACAATACCTTTGATTAACGATAAATTTTCTTAGGTACAATGGAGGACCTCCACTGCCTAGGAAGCTGATTTCTTAGGGTTGCTATTAACAAAAAGTTCAACGTTGAAGTTTATCCTCTATCCCTAAAGCTAACAGATTCCAGGGACAATCGTCAATCTGAAGTGTCAATAAGAAGGTACTAAATCATTAACTATATATATGTATTGATTGTGCTGTTTTATTTTTGCAATTTTTTGGGTGTAATCATGCTAATTTTATTAATATATTCATATGCTGGTGAATACATGCGAGGATGCAAGTTTAACATTGCAATAAACCGGGGTTTGATGTAGTGCTGATTATGGTCATTATTTTCATTATTTTTACTGATCTAGATGCTATAATTGGAAATCTTTTGAGTTTTGAGTAATGGCCTTTGATGAAAATGCAAAGAAGTAGAACTGCAGGAGTAGCTTAAATTGGTAAAAGAATTTGATTCTTTTTGGGGAGTAACTGGATTTGGCACTGATAATTATTTTGGTGTATATTTCCATTTTGCAGTGGTCTCAGAATGTTGGTATGCTTTTCAGTATTGATTTACCCCAATTATCGGTTACATGATTGATGGCCCTTATGGAGTATTTGGTAATTGGAAGTTATTACTTGACTATGTTGCTTAAATTTCAGTTTCACAAATTTAAACTGCCATGTTTCATTTGATGTTATCTTGGACTTCTTTGACTGCTTCGTGCAACTTTATGTCTTTGTCCTGTTTGCTTGCTTGCATTCTGATAAGTTCTACTTTTCTTTGGATCTATCAAGTATTAACCAGTTAAAACATAATATATCTTTTTTGTTTTTATTTTGCAACTATTATCTACTTCTGATTTTAAGAATTTATCTTTGTGTTCAGGCTTCTATACTTGAGCTTTATGAGAAAGTGCGTGCACTTAAAGGGCTGCCACAAGAGAAGGTGTGGATTGCTTTATGGGATTGTTTGCCTTTTCTAAACATAGAAGTTTTTCTTCTATTGTCTGATTTCTCATATTTTTAATGTGAACAGTTCCAAGTATGGGACTACTTCAATGAGAGGAAGCAATGTATATTAATTCCATCAGACAAGACTTTGGAGGATGCTTACCTTCAAATGGACCAACATGTTATTAGTGCTTTCTTTCTCTACTTTTTTTTTTTTTCCTAAAAGGCTTTCTTTCTCTACTTTGTACAACCTAATAATAGGA
The DNA here is from genome assembly GCF_020520425.1 of Spinacia oleracea. NCBI lineage: Eukaryota > Viridiplantae > Streptophyta > Magnoliopsida > Caryophyllales > Amaranthaceae > Spinacia > Spinacia oleracea. The sequence continues at coordinate 43,795,611 of NC_079492.1, read as the reverse complement.
ATGATATATATTTTACCCAAAAAAATAGGAATTATGTATAATTTTTTTTTTTTATTTTGTTAACAAATTTTGTGGCATATTATTTTTGGTGATTAGTTACAATAAAATAAAGTTCTGATATTATCTCGCACGCATCGCGTGCATATAAGACTAGTATAATAAAAGAAAAGGAAAAGTCAAAATAAGGCATTTAAGAAGAACCGAAGGAAGTATTGATTTGTCCAAAGCTCCAAACAGATGGTGTAAATTGGATTCACGGTACGCAGTCAAATTTGAAAGAATGCAATTAAGAAATTGAAGTTATGAGCAACACTCAACCTAAAACAACCATCATTTCATTCCACTATCGGCGCCAGGCCACTAGCTAAAGATTGTGTATTTTTTGTTTTTTCTTAAAGGGACAAAGTTATAGCTGGGTTGCTAAATTAGGAGTATACGTACGAAGATGACATTGCTAAAAAAGCGTTCTAAATTCTAATGTTAGAGATGTTTATTTTGATGATTAGGAAATCAATCATATCTATAAAGAAGCAAATAGAATGATGGACTGGATTGCGAACGTCGGACAGTTGATAGCAATATAATGTATATAGACACTTATAATAATCTATAGTTACTTTTTATTCTCTGTAGTGATTAATTAGGGGTGACCCTCGAACGGAAAGACTCCTAATATATTTTCTCCTTACCTCTCATAAAAAAAAAATTGCTAAAAATGTACTACGTATACGTTGTACAAAGTATATAGAGCACTTGAAAATCAACAAAGGTCACTAACACAACACTCCATAAGACCCTAATTTATTCACTTTATTTTCACTTATCTCGGGAGAATTCAGACAGGTTAAATAAATGCATACTACATAAGCATAATGATTGATAAGAGTTACTGCGTAGTACGTACCAAGTAGTACATTTTATAACTAAGTTATAATAAGTTCAATTAAGTGTATGGATAAGTTCAGAAAAAGTTGAGATGAGTAATAATCACGTAGGTAAATATCAATAGAATGCACCTTAATGGCCTAATACATAAACATGTCGGCGCAGTGACTTCCCATGGGTTTAATTCACTGCGGCACGTACCCCACATGTACAATTATTGGTACGTACGCTTAATGTGATGAGTCCAATGATGTATCTACTTCCTCTGTTTCTTATTAAATGCATTATATTGACTTTTCACGATACTTATTTACTAACTTTGACCATATTTTTTCTAATTTTTCATAAAAATAAATTTTGTAAGTTTTAATTGTTATTGGGTTCATCTCAATAATTTTTAAAATATTTTTTTTATAATTATGTAATCAAATATATTGCTTGATGGTCAAATTTAGTAAATAAATAATATAAAAAATCAACATAACACATTTATTACGAGAAGGAAGAAACACGTGTATACAAAGTTAATTAGGGGGTTGGTTAGGCTATAGTTTGATGGGTTCGTTTTTTCGCATATCTGATATGTGTGGAAACACACATATCAACTAAAAGACAAATAGCTAAAAGACAAAAAAGGAAGTACCATTCATGTAAAAAAAGTACCATTCTGTAAAAATAAAGTACCATTTTGTAAAAAAAAGTACCATTTGTGTTAGAAAAGTACCATTTAATTATTTTTTTTGTCCTTTTTCCTATTTTGTCTTTTGTTCTGATATGTATTTCCCCATACATATCTGATATGTATTTGTACTTCCTCATAGTTTGATATCAGCAAGCTGGATTGTATAAAATCCATGTATATTTTAATATTTACATGGCACTATATGCTCATTTTAGAGAAACTTTTGTGTGAGACCGCCTCACAGGAAAGACCGCCTTGTTGGCAGTCTTGCTGGCAGCCCCGTTGGCAGCCATGTTGGCGCATGTGCTGACGTCATGTTGACGTCAGCATGTAAAAAAAATTAATTTTTTTTTTTTTGAATTTTTTTTTTTTTGAATTTTTTTTTTTTTTTTGAATTTTTTTTTTTTGAATTTTTTTCTCAGGCTTAACTAATTGGACTTCAGGCTTAACTAATTAGACTTCAAGCTTAACTAATTAGATTTCAGACTTAACTAATTGGATTTCAGGCTTAAATTATTATTTTTTCTAATTTTTTTTCGAAATTAAATTTTTTAAATTTTTTGGGTACTAACTAAATTAGTGTAAAACATAACTAAAAGTAATAAAATCATAACTAATTGAATAACAAAATAGTTAAGGTATAAAAACAAATAATTAAATTTATGAGTCGAATAGTTATTAATTTTAAACACTTATTATTAACTAAAACTCATAAAATTTTAACTAGTTAGTTGCAATGCTTAACTAATTGATTTCATTGCTTAACTAATTGGTTTCAGTGCTTAACTAATTGGTTCATTGCTTAACTATTTGGTTTCGTTGCATAACTATTTGGTTTCGTTGCATAACTATTTGGTTTCGTTGCTTAACTAATTGAATATCAAACTTAACTAATTAGTTCCAGTGGTTAACTTAATTAAAATCCAGGGCATAACTAATTGCTTCCAGTGCTTCACTAATTCGCTTCAGTACTTCACTAATTGATTCAGTGTTTAACTAATATGTTACATTACTTAACTGGTTTATTACATTGTTTAACTATTTGATTCTGAAGCTTAACTTATTAGTTTCATTTTTTAACTAATTGATTCAATTGCTTAACTAATTGGTTTCAATGCTTAAAATTTTGTATCTTAACTAAAACTCTGAAATTCGTTATCTGAAATTCAAAAATACAAAACTTAAACTCAAAAAATCTTAACTAAAACCAAGAAAATCGTAACTTAAACTCGTGAAATCATAACTAAAACTCGAAAAAACGTAACAAAGGCCTGATTTGAAACTAAAACATACATAACTAAAACTCAAAAAACCTTAACTAAAACCAAGTAAATTGTAACTAAAACTTAAAAATTCTTAACTAAAACATAGTAAATCAGAAATTTTAACTTAAACTTGAAAATTCGTAACTAAAACTCAGAAAATATTAACTAAATTTCAGAAAATCTTAACTAATCAGAAATCTTAACTAAACCTCGAAAATATAATCTTAACTAAAACAAGATTATTCTTAACTAAAATGAAATAATTCTTAACTAAAATGAAATAATTGTAACTAAAACAACAATATTCTTAACTAAAAGAAAATAACTTATAACTAAAAGAAGCATTCTTAACTGAAACGAAATTAACTAAACCATCAACATTCTTAACTAAAACAAAATAAATTATAACTAAAAGAACCATATTCTTAACTGAAACAAAAGACCTAAAACTAATTAAATAACAACAACCAATTGCTCCTTCGCGACACCGCAAGGCTTCTGCAGCTTACCACACCAACAACACGAACAACACCGAGCACCAGCAAGCAGATCGTCGAGATCGCCTAGACCACGAGCCGCACCGAAAAGCCACCTCTGCTCGCGACAACTCTCCTCCGTCCTTCGCCGCTCAATCTCTCTCCGCCTAAGCGCCACCGCAGCTTTCCGTCGAGATTACCTAAACCACACAACAAATCAATCAAATACACAAACCTAAATTTTAAAATCAAAAAAATTGAAAAATAAAAAACTTAAGGAACAGATCTAGCGGTGGATGCTCCCTCACACCTTCGATCAACAAAATTAATCAAATACATAAACTAAAATCAACAAAATTAATATAAAAAAACCTAAAAAATCAAAAACCTAAATCGATCGAAAAAATCAATCGAACATCGATCAAAAATCCAAGTCAGGATTTCGAAAATCAAAAATCTAAATACGTATGAAGAAAAGAGGTGGAAGAATTACCTTAACCACCACCGTGACCAGGCAACCATTAACGCAACAACGAAATCCTCGCGCAACCATAACCTCGGCAACGACGACGCTAAGATTGTTCAATTCGCTGGAGTTGATCGCGGCGGAGATTCTCTCTCTTGCCTCCGACAACCGTCGTTAATTTCTTCCAGAATTAGGTCTGGAGAGGAGAGAGAGGAGAAGAGTGTTTAAGAGAGAGAAAGGGTGCCGAGTTGAGGGGAGGGGAAGAAATGAATTAGGGTTTGTAAATGGGGAGGAAAATGTGTATATATACTGCTGACGTCAGTATTTTGTCAGCGATTACGTGTCATTATTAGTGCCATCAAGGCGGTCTTTTCTGTAAGACCGCCTTACTTAAAAGTTTGTACTCATTTTATTGGCGATAATCCTGTAGTCCATAACAGAAGAGTGGTGTGTGTTTGATTCATTGTCACGACGCTCATTGTTATAATGTCACATGTCATCGTACAATATATTTAATGAGGTTGTGTTTGATCATTCCGTCGGATCATGGCATCATGCAATGCAAGCTGTAAAGGAAAGCTAGCCAGGTAACAGGTTCATATTTTTGGACACACGTACACTATCAGCCTACACTAAAATTAATCGACGTTAATGTGTACTCCGTACTACGTTATCACTTATTTGTATTTTCCTTATAGTTTATTTGCAAAAAATATGTCACGACACATTACACAGATGGCGTGTTGACGATCACATATATATGTAGCGTCAATGAAAACGGCTAATTCGACCCCCTGTTGTGTACGGGAATGATTTGGCACATCACCTAGCTTGTCAGTAAAGCATGAAAACTGTATCTTATTCTGATGTGCCAAAATCATTATCATGGTTCGAGATAGTGATGATTATTCATCATCTCATATTTGGTGTCCCCATGCAATGACTTTTGAGACCAAATTCAACTGAGACATGGTATCAAGTGTATCAATAGTGAATCGATCAATCGGTGGATCGATTATGTGAGGTTGTGTAAAGCTTACAACGTCTCGTGTTGAAGATAAATAGGACGAGAATCCCAATATTAATCCGACTCATTTAATAAAAGATGTAAGGTTAACAAGCTCAATTATACGAGGAAAAAACATAAACACTAATCAATTTCTTTTGTATCTGATTCATGTCTTGTCACTGTCAAAACTTGGATTTGAACTCGGATTATATTTATCGGATTTGTGTCGGGTAAAATATTTTGTCTCGAATTGATCAGTTTGAGTCGGATTCAAATAATTTTATTTCTTGAAATAACTAAAACAATACTTTTAATACATTACAATAAAATTTTAATACATTTGTTGATGAGGTGGCAGTAGTAGTCAGGTTAGGGTCGGAGTTGCCGAATTTTACACAAACTCCACCTCTAGTGGGGTTTGAATCTGATTTTCCATAATCAAATTATTTCATATCATGTTCATTTATGCGGTGTCACTGTCAAAGTATCCCATCCCGTGAAAATATAAATTGAAAAGGGGGAAATGTGATAAGAGTGCCAGATTCTACGGATGTCAATGGGGCGGAGCGGATGCAGATATAGGTCCCTTCATCCCATCCCGACCTGAAATTTGCATCTCCATCCCCGCCCCATCTAGCACAGCGGGTACAAAATTAATATCATCCCCGCCCCAACGGGTACAAACTAAAATTACACACACACACACACACACACACACACACACACACACACACACACACACACACACACACACACACACACACACACACACACACACACACACACACACACACACACACACACACACACACACACACACACACACACACACACACACACACACACACACACACACACACACACACACACACACACACACACACACACACACACACACACACACACACACATACACACACACACACACACACACACACACACACACACACACACACACACACACACACACACACACACACACATATATATATATATTAAATTGAAAATCAAATTTAAAAAACACATTTAAATTAAATAACAGGAAAAAAATGAGAAAAGGTCCAAACAAATTAAAAAAAACAGTTCAATTTTACATCTTTAAAAGTTTTAATTCACGTAGTGTTCGAACCCCCTGATAGGACCCACATTCAATAAAATTAGCTAAATACCCCTCCTAAGGGAAAGCACTCAAATACCCCCAAACACAAACCCTCCAGCAGGCCCAAGATTTCATACCCCTATAATTTCTCATATTTACTAATAATGCCCTCCGCTATTACTATATATATAATTCACCTAATCATTTCTCAAGTATGCAATTATTCCCAAAATACACTCTCTCTCTGCTTTCTCTTTCTATAAGAACTGACTTGAGCGTACAAGACGGTTTTCTCGGGAACCCCCCCTGAGCCAGTTTACATTTGTCCCTTTGTAGAAAATATAGCAGCCAAATACTCAGAAACAACAGCCCGGTTGAAGGAGACGGTTCACCTGGTTGACGGAGCTTCCCTATTTTATACTTGGCACTTTCTTCACAAAAACAGTTGTCGCCGTCTGTGAGGGAAGCCAACTACAAGACATGGCTAATAATCAACGAACTAGGCAACAACCTTCAGTTGGAAAATGGAACCATTCATCGTGTCCGGACGATAGAGAAAGACCCCCCTTGCCTTTGGACATCAGGCCTGCGTGCACATGACCGGTCACCGGGGCATTCTTAATGACATGGAAACCCAGCTCAACAATACTCTTAAGAGAACGGTCTGTGCAATGGTGATCAATATGCAATATGGAGGTGAAGACACCTCTCGAAGGCCTCCCCCTCGTAGCCCTGACATCCCACCGAGTAGGGAACGCGCAAGGACACATGTGACTACCAGGGCACATCTTTCGGGAAGACCAGCAAGAGAGGGACCTCCCCCCAACAAAAGTGATGCTCGGCGGATCATCAACGAGCGCATGATGCAAATAGGTTCTCAATCGACGAAGATGGGATCAAGCACGCTGTAGGGGTTTTTTTCGTACTCTTTTTTTGTATTTCCCCTATGGGGCTTTGTAGGTTTTTGGATTTCGAAGGAGTCTCCACCAAACAATAATCTTAAGGGTCCCGTTTGGAAAGTCCAAAGTTGACTCTTTAGTGGATAAGGCAATGAATCTTAGAAACGGATGGGTGAGATCCGGGCAAGGGAACGAAGTGCTTATTCCGTGAGCTTTAAAATTTGTATTCGAGCACATGACAAGAAGCATTTTCGAATAACCCTAGTCATGACACTATGTGGGTTTGAACTTTGAATTTAGAACATAGAATTTCTATTTGTATCGTGACCACTTCGCTTTAAAGTTAATTTGAAGGAACCTAAGGTCGGTTTGTCCAAGAAATTATATTTGTTAAGCGTGATGTAACTTTGCATTTTGTTGGATTTAGTATGTGAGGTGATGAAAGAAATAAACAAGTAAAGAAACATCACAATAAGTAAAGTGCGTACAAAACCACATCATCTCAAAGTGAGATGAGTAAAGGATGCGGAATTGATCGAAATGGCAATAATAAAGTGAAGGAAATAGTGCCCTTGGTCCAAGTATGCATTCAATGTTAAGTCTAATAAATGCGGTTCAGTATTAATTAATAAGTTAATAATTCAGTGAGATCAAGTGAGCTGAATGCCTAGCTAGAGGCCGCTTCAGTTCAAGTGGAATTAATGATATTAATCCACAGCTTACTCTTGACTGAACCCGTAAGGTCACACAAATAGTACGTAAACGGATCAAGTATTTAATGGCATTAAATACTCTATCTAGGGATATTCGGAATCGGCGGATCTTGGTTTCAGTAGGAGCTGAGATCGTCACAAGCAAGTGAATACTCCGGAAACGATGATATTGCCGGAAACGGAAATATGGATCGCATCGGAAATATAAATATTATCCAAGTCGTAGATGTTGCCGGAAACGGAAACATGGTACGTATCGGAAAATATTATCGGAAATGGAAATATTGCCGGAATCGGAAATATTGCCGGAAACGGAAATATTGTCAGAATCGGAAATATTATCGGAATCGGAAAATAATTCCGGAAAAGGAAATATTAAATATTTGTTCGAAACGCAAATTAATTCCGGAATCGGAAATATTAAATATTGTTCGTATCGGAAATGAATTCCGGAACCGGGAATTTAATCAGAAGCGTATCGTACGAATTAGCATCGGACGAGGCCTGCCGGACGAAGGCCCAACACGAAGCCGGGCCATCGCCCAGCAAGCAAGACGCACGCCAACACGCACAGCCCATGGCAGCGCCAGGCCCACCGCAAGGCAGGCCCAGCGCGCCAAGGCGTGGATGCGTAGCGTGGGCTGCGTAGCGTGGGCCAAGCGCACGCACGCGTGGGCGCCCTCGTGGCACCTTGCGTGTGTGTGTTTGTGTCCATGCACAATTCCTAAATCTATTAGGATTTGGTGTATGATTAAATTCCTATTCCTAAAAGGATTATTTAATTAATCAGAGTCCTTGTAGGATTCTAAGTTTAATTAAATCGTATCCTACTAGGATTCCAATTCCCTTTCCAAACCTCTATAAATAAAGGCCTAGGGTCATAATTTATGTACATGGGATTGAAGTATTCTAAGGGTAAGTTTTGAAAGAAAAATAAGCCAAACACTTGCAAACACTTAACCGAATTTCCTAGTAACCTTAAGGGCGATTCTAGTTGGTCTAACTTGAGGCGGATCCGGACGTACTGTGGACTATCTACGGAGGGACGACACTTGGAGTCCTAAAGACATGTTCTTGTTCGGTTCGGGCGCAGCTAGGGAGGGCACGCTACAAAGTGTATGCTCCTAAATTATGCTAAATGATTATGTGTAAATAATATGTTTCCTGGCATTAAGGTTTTTCCGCATAATTTATGTTTTGTCATATGAATCATAACCTATCAGTGGTATCACGAGCCTCTTATTATTTTCATAATCTAATTGCATGAACATGGTTAAATTATAAAAATTTGCAAGAAATTAAAAGGGGTGATTAATTTTCGTAATTGTTAATTAATTGCAAATTGCGTTTATTTAATTATATGTACGCAGTTTTTCGGCAGAATATTCGTTACTCAACCAAATTGAGTGATTTTGGAGTCAATTCCGCATGTAAAAGACATTCTAAAATTTTGACAAAATTAATATTTTTCGCCAAAACCCAGAATTTCCAAATTCGAAGCCTAACTATGACTTTTCGGAGGTTTTAGTTTTTCGAACGCAAAAGTTTGTAAATTTAAGATGTTAAATTAAATATTTGCGATTCTTGTTGATAAATCTTGAATTTTTGATTGACCTACTGTATATGTTTAACAAGTTTGAATGCCTAGCCTTGTTAATTATGCAATCTAATTTGTAATTATGATTAATTTGTTGAAAATTGGAATAATTTAGAATTAATTTGATTTTCATAATTAATTAATAATTTAATTAGATACCTATGATTAAAAACCACCATAAAAATTGTAAATTTGTGTTAAATTTTAAATTTTTATGACCTACACTTCAATCCATGTTAATCGGAAATCAATTAATTAATAAATTTTCGATTTTTCGCCCTAAAATTATGAAATTAATATGATTTATTAATTTGTCATTAATTTTGAAAATAAAAATTTTAATTTTTATGCGATTCGCTCATATAACTTGCACGCACAAAACAATGGACGCTACGTGTTACCCTTAAGGGGTGTTGTATAGTGCGGGCATGCGACGACGAGCAAGGGAGCTCGTCGCCCATGCGGTACGAATGCAGCGGGCAAGGCTATGGTGCACGAGCACAAGGCAGCAGCCCTGCCTTGTGTCGTGTGCTATATGCGATAGGCGAGTGGGCAAGGGCGAGAGCAAGGCAGCGCAAGCTCGCGTGCGACGAGCGCTACGCCCAGCGACGAACGCTCGCGCGCAGCGAGCGCTTGCTCGCAAGCTACGAGCACTGCCTCGAGCAGCGAGCGCAAGCTCGCGTGCGTCGAGGGCAGGCGCGCGCAGCGAGCCAGAGGCCATGCGTGCCTCGAGGCGCCTTGCGATGGTGTGCAGCGATGGATGCGACGCAGCACATAGGCTGCGCGCACATGGCCAGCGATGGCTGCGTGCGTGTGGCCTATGGCTGTGCGTTGCGTGGTGATGTTGCGTACCTTGTGTAACGATTAGATCGTTTTAAAATTTTAATTTGAAATTTTCAGTTTATGTAATTTTAATTAATTTTAAAATTAATAATTTAAATTGTTTTCTTGGATTTTAATTTTGAATATTATAATTATATTAAATTTCATTTATTCTAATTATTTTACTAAAATTAAAATCATGAATTAATTTAAATACGACTGAAAATAAATTAAATATGTCGATTCGATTATAAATTTATATGAGCTTTAAATTTTAATTAAATTTGTATGTTTCCGGTTAGACTAGAAATACATTTTTATGTTTAAAATTAATAAAGCATATGAATTTATTGGTTTAAGAGGGAGCCCTTTTAGTCATAAACTCTTGATTAGGTCTACAAATCCTTAAGGTTAAAACAACTTGATTAGAATTAATAAGGACTGAATAATTGGTAGATTATTGGTGCCCTTGATTAATTGCTGCAAATATTTATGTGATGCATAACGTGTTTTATTAACCAGCTATGTGGGCCATTCATGATAATGAATGGGTAAATGGTATATATTGTATATGTACTGTTTTGCAGGTTATGAAGTGACTAGTATGGCCCAAATAGGATAGAAAATATGGTCTGCGTACCATTAATTTGAATGTAATTGGTCTAAAGTACCAAAATTGTTTTTCACTTCAAATATGGTCTGCGTACCATCAAATAGTTGTAATTAGTTTAATTATAGCTTATCCTATTTGAAGAAAATGGCGCCTCCCACGGAGATTTTCAAGACGAACTTTGAAGTTGAAGCTTCAAGATGAAGTCGGGCCATACTAGATCACATTTATCTTATGCATGCTTTAAGTTATTTATTGCTTTAAATATGTCTTAAATATGCATGAGATCAAAGCTTGACTATGTTGCATGATTAAGGATTTTAGTTCACTTAAAATCTAACCAACATAGTAAGAGCCTTAAGTTCCAAATGTAAAAATTGAGTTAAAAGGTGCCATGCCAAAATAACACTTACTTGGATATCCTTTACATCGATCTTAGTAATAGTTTTCCACCATAGCGAGGTGTTACTTGTCGATACTAAAGGGGTAAGGTACACAAATAATTGTGAGTACATGTTAGTTTTGGTGAAACTCAACGATATAAGTAAGGAGTCCTTTTATGTCGTGGAACAATCGATAAGTTTACCTAATAAGTTCTTAGACGTACCTATCAATCAAGAGTAGTTTTTAGACTATTAGCAAAAGGCTTTTGCTTACCTAAAAGATTTTAGAATTGAGTCTAAATACATAATGTGCTTAATTCTTCAATGGATTTTAGGATCTTGGAATCATTTTATTCACACCTGCAGGAACACATAAATTCGAATAAAATGCTAATAACTTGTTTGAATTGCATGATTGCTTTAATTTTCAAGTTATTATTCATGATAAATGTTTAGACTTTGCATGCTTCAATGTATGTTTTAATTATTGTTTATAATTAAATATCTTGCACTGCAGTAAATCCTTTTAGAAAGGTAACAGTAAATTTCCTCGATTGGTAGTGAATCCAAGAACGATTCACGGAAATGAGAAAAAGTGAGCAATTTAAAATGTACGTTTCTTATATCGACTTTTATGGTTGTTTTCGAATATCAAAATCGAATGGCAAACCAATTGGTGCTTGTGAATTCAAAATACACTGTAGTTTTGAGATCATAAAAAATTGAGTTTAAAACGCTCAGCTTTACCAATGGTTAACAACCTAATATCTTTGTCCATTTAATTCTCGAATGAGTCTAGTCCCTAGACATTCGAATAGATCGATGCTTAGAGAACTTTAGAAGCTTCTAGTAAGATCATCTAGTTGAAACTTAATATTCAACATAAATGGTAAGAACTTTGTTGGAGTGACATTGGACATGTCTAAACAAAGTATAAAAGTCAACACTAGAGAAATCAATTCTTAAGGCTATAAGAAAGGGTACAAGAAATAGGAAAACAAAGGAACAGATGAAAAGAATTTACAATTCCGTTTTTACCTGTAAGTTTATGTTTAAAGAAAAGTGACCTAGCAATCAAACTTCCTTGGTATCATATACCGCTTGAGGTTCTTACTTTGGTAATGACTCAAACAATGGAAGCTAGGATACGGTAATGGCCTACAAGTGGGAAATGAAGCATGACAATGCTACATTAGTTGTAGGGTCATCTGGTTTGTTTTAAGTCCTTTCAAGGCTGGAACTTAATGGCTATTTTGTTCCATAATCAGCATACCTAAATTTCTGCTTCAAACACAGAAAGACTCACATTCAAGAAAAACAAAAACAATGTTTGTTTGTTTATTTGAATGAAATGGTCATTTACGGGTTGAGTCAATATGCTTGATTAAAACAAACAACTCTTTAACAATAAAAACTCTACTAGGTTCAAATCAACCCCTTGATTTGAGTTCCACTAAATCTTTGGCATTGTTTCTTAGACCATATCAACAAGTAAACATTCATAAGCTCTATTTTAATGGACTTTTTGAAAGTTGATTGATTTCTAGATCAATTCAAGACAAGCTAGTCTTACTTGTTGAAAGTAACAAAAGATATGAACTATTGTTAGAACGCCTAGACAATAGAGTTCAAAGCTAAAGAAAGATTTTATGACTTTATTATTTCACATAGATTTGAGTGAATACAAGTTTACTTACTCAAAGTGATATAAGTTTGAATCTGTTTGGCTAGTTCAAAGATTCAGAAGTATAAAATCCACTTGGGAAGAAATCATAAAGATCTAGGATAGATCATGTTGATAATTACTTGAGACCAAATATGATCATCAATGATTGTGTGTTATAATTTCACAATCTAGGTCCATAAGATATGGCATATCTTAGTTGGAATAATCGAAGTCAATTAGTACTTGATTCGATTAATGATGAATCATGAAGACTTTTCCTATAATTTCTAAACAAAATGCTCAACTACCACCAAACTAAACCAAATTTGTCAAAGCTATTGAAAAGTAATTTCAGTATATCTTTTCATAATATATCTAAAGAGTTCCTAAACTCAGTGGGAGCTTAGTGTTTGTTATTCAACAAACTAAGTCCCAAGTACAGATATATGTTTCATTATGATTTATTCAAATGATACACAAGGGTATTGTTTCTACCACGAATTTTTGAGAACATAATGTTTGTTTGCTCGAAATAATGTCCTTTTGGAGATTCGTTTACAAAATGACAAGTGGGAGAAAATAGACCTCGAAAGTCTTCGAGGCGAACAACAAACATAAACGGACATTCCGGAGGCTTTTCGAAGTGCTTCAGAAAATCCGAACTTATTCTTTAAGGACTTTAGAAGTGGCTTTAAAGAATAGACATCTCTTAGAAGACTTTACAGGTGCTTCAAGGAGAACAGAATATTCAAAGGATTTTCAAGTGGCTATTGATATTCTATTGTTTGATGTTCTATACCCTAGTAGGCATAGAGTTCAAGTCACTGGAACTATAAGATTCTTCTATTAGATAGTGAAGAAACATGGAGTTCAGGTCATTGAAGCTATGCGATTCTTCCATTAGATAGTGAAGAAACCTACAACTTGCAGTCAAACTACTATCATGCAGATTAATGAGTTTGTGACTTGCAAGAAAGCTATGATGAAATATAGATTCCCTAAAATGGTTAGAGGCCATATATAGACTCAAATGTTTTAGATGGTTAGAGGCCATAAAAAATACTCAATGTTTTGATGACAAAATTGAAATTTTGTTGATTTGCAAGAATAGTTTCACACCTATTGGTTGCAAGTTTGTTTTAAGGATAAAAACCATCAAACATGAAATTGTGTTCACACACAAAGCTAGATTAGTTGCTAAAGGTTACAAGCAAATTCACGGTGTGGATTGTGTTGAAACCTCATGCGAAATCGTAATGCTTAAGTCTATAATTCAAGCAATGATTGCATATTGGTACATATGGCAATTGGATGACAAAACGTATTCCTCAATCAAATGTTGGAAGAAAAATATGTACATGGCATGTCATAGGATTTGTGGATCCAAATAATGCTTGAAAGGAAAGCTAGCTTATGAAATATATGTAAAGATTTAAGCAAGCAATTGGGAATTGGAATTGTATTTTAGTGAAGCTAATAAGTATTTTAGTTTCATGAAATGTACATGATTCTTATAGATATATAAGAAGTTTAGTGGGAGTACATAAAACTTAATTGGTCCTATGTGTATCACACACATATCTCTCTATTATGAAATACCATTCAAATGCTAATTACTTAGATTTGAAATTATTCATCAATGACGGACCAAGGCGAAACTTAGTGCATACTGGGTATTAAGATCCATTCACAAAGATCTTATAATATTGTTCTGGATTAAGTAATGGCATTTACTAAATCAAACACGAAAGACTCCATTGGAGATATTCGACCCATATGAATAAATCTAAGTAAAGGATGTTTGAACTATGTATAAGCATTTACTAAGTTAAACATCAAAGAGTCTAAATGAGATTCTTAAACCTATATTATATGTCAAATAATTTAGCTGGATTCAGTATCTACTGAAATTGAATGAGCTAAAGTTACATGAATAGAATTCAATTGGGAATTATTCTGCAAATGAATTTATCATGTATGATATAATATGAGGATCGCCAAAAACGTATCGTATGGCTTTAGGCATGACGAACATATACTAATCTCTATTGATCTAAGTAAAGATCAACTAGATTGAGATCAAGAAAAACTTATGGTACTTGAAAAGGTACATAGGATTAGTTCTTGATTCAAGGAAATAAAGATATGCTAAACTTTAATGCTACACGCATAAACACTGGCAAAGGATCAAGCAAGATCCCTTTGGAGTTAACCATTGACAAGGACGAGCTATAGAGCATTGTGTTTTGAAATGGCAACATGGATTGGAGACCATGAGTTGTTGCGTGGGAAATTAAAATAATAATTTCTATGCTCTAAGATACAGCTGGAAAGTCTTCCACATATCTGTAAACTGCTTGGATAAGTAAATCCAACCAAAGCATCACTAGCAACCTATACAGTTGAAGTAAAAGTACTTATTTCCTAAGAAGCAATAAAACAGGGTTGTTTATGTTAAAGAGTTCTTCATTGAACTTGGGTAGATCACATGTCTGTTGACCTAATGGTTCTTCATTGCAAAATGCGTAGAACCACTAATGTAGCAAGAAAGAGTAGATCTTATCATCGTATCTCGAAGAACATTCGATGAAAAGGATATTAAGATTGGCAAAGCATGATAACCAAACCTATGCAACAAGTGAGAAGCAACACTCACGTTGTAGCACTGGAAATCAAGCATAGCTTTGAATTCCGTGAACTGTTTTAAAGATGGGTTTGAGGCCCATGGTTGTAAAACAATGGGGTTGAACATTTATCATATATGAAATGTATTTTCATATTCCATTTAATCTTAGTTTAGTATTAAATGATGAGTCCCTTCAATTTGAAGATATATTCAAGATAGACTGTCAGGACCAGTCCTGTGACTAAGAAATGTCTATCAAGTGAACTTGAATGTCAAAAGTTGAAAATGGTCCCTGGTCGGAGTTTTCTATAAAATTGGACGCATAGAAAACATTAGACGACTATAATGCAAGATGACTAGTAGTTCTGTTTCTTGAACTATGTGGACATGGCAATGTCATAATCATTTACATAGATACTTACTTTGAGAAGACTAGTATCGGACAGACCTATGAAACTTTACTGTAAGATATGAAAATCTGTCATAAGTAAATTTCATTAAAATTATTAGACACTAAATCCTCAATACCTGAGTGATTTGAGATTACTTGTTTGAGAACTGGTTGCTTTGACGTTGACCAACCGTCGCACCGTAAAAGGAGGCTATAAAGGCAACGCTCAGGTATTCACCTATCAAACGAAGTCTAATCTCAAGATCGCAAGATTGGGATTGTCCTCCCATAAATTGGGATGAGGTGCTTAAAAGTTGTACAAGGCCACTCGAAGAGCTAGAAACTGTAAAATGCATGGCCGTGCTCGGATGAATCATAGGCTATGATTATCTGTTTATTTGATCGGTTGAACTCTGAAACCGAGAAACACCTCTGGACATAATAAGGATGAAAACTCTTACCTTATGTTCAAGAGCAAGCATCGAGCGACAAAGGAATTAGGTAATGCACACTTGTCCCTAAGGACAAGTGGGAGACTGAAGGAAATAGTGCCCTTGGTCCAAGTATGCATTCAATGTTAAGTCTAATAAATGCGGTTCAGGATTAATTAACAAGTTAATAATTCAGTGAGATCAAGTGAGCTGAATGCCTAGCTAGAGGCCGCTTCAGTTCAAGTGGAATTAATGATATTAATCCACAGCTTACTCTTGACTGAACCCGTAGGGTCACACAAATAGTACGTAAATGGAACAAGTATTTAATGGAATTAAATACTCTATCTATGGATATTCGGAATCGACGGATCTTGGTTTCAGTGGGAGCTGAGATCGTCACAAGCAAGTGAATACTCCGGAAACGATGATATTGCCGGAAACGGAAATATGGATCGCATCGGAAATATAAATATTATCCAAGTCGTAGATGTTGCCGGAAACGGAAACATGGTACGTATCAGAAAAATATTATCGGAAATGGAAATATTGCCGGAATCGGAAATATTGCCGGAAACGGAAATATTGTCAGAATCGGAAATATTATCGGAATCGGAAAATAATTCCGGAAACGGAAATATTAAATATTTGTTCGAAACGGAAATTAATTCCGGAATCGGAAATATTAAATATTGTTCGTATCGGAAATGAATTCCGGAACCGGGAATTTAATCGGAAGCGTATCGTACGAATTAGCATCGGACGAGGCCTGCCGGACGAAGGCCCAACACGAAGCCGGGCCATCGCCCAACAAGCAAGACGCACGCCAACACGCACAGCCCATGGCAGCGCCAGGCCCACCGCAAGGCAGGCCCAGCGCGC
Organism: Spinacia oleracea; assembly: GCF_020520425.1. NCBI lineage: Eukaryota > Viridiplantae > Streptophyta > Magnoliopsida > Caryophyllales > Amaranthaceae > Spinacia > Spinacia oleracea. Next base: position 43,778,709 of record NC_079492.1, on the reverse strand, counting down.
CAAGGCGTGGCTGCGTAGCGTGGGCCAAGCGCACGCACGCGTGGGTGCCCTCGTGGCTCCTTGCGTGTGTGTGTTTGTGTCCATGCACAATTCCTAAATCTATTAGGATTTGGTGTATGATTAAATTCCTATTCCTAAAAGGATTATTTAATTAATTAGAGTCCTTGTAGGATTCTAAGTTTAATTAAATCGTATCCTACTAGGATTCCAATTCCCTTTCCAAACCTCTATAAATAAAGGCCTAGGGTCATAATTTATGTACATGGGATTGAAGTATTCTAAGGGTAAGTTTTGAAATAAAAATAAGCCAAACACTTGCAAACACTTAACCGAATTTCCTAGTAACCTTAAGGGAGATTCTAGTTGGTCTAACTTGAGGCGGATCCGGACGTACTGTGGACTATCTACGGAGGGACGACACTTGGAGTCCTAAAGACTTGTTCTTGTTCGGTTCGGGCGCAGCTAGGGAAGGCACTCTACAAAGTGTATGCTCCTAAATTATGCTAAATGATTATGTGTAAATAATATGTTTTTTGACATTAAGGTTTTTCCGCATGATATATGTTTTGTCATATGAATCATAACCTATCATAAAGGTGCGAAATTGAAATGCGATATTGAAAGGCGTTATTGAAATTGCAGTATTGAAGTGCATTATTGAAAAGGTACGATATTGAAATTGAACTATTGTATTTGAGATCCCAACGTCAATGACTACTTAATAATAAGTGTGTCCGACGCGGATTCAATTCTAAAAATCTCAACTTTAGGACAAGTTGCTCATCCAAAAGTGTCTTAGATTTTGGCTAGTGAAATTGAACTTTGAATATTGAATCTTGAATATTGAATCTTGAATATTGAACTTAGGAGTCTTGAATCTCAAAGATTAGACCTTTTAATGTTAAAAAGACTTCACCTTTGATGTGCTCCATAACTTGAAATTGATTATAGTTTAAGGAAGTGATTACAAACAACCTTAAACATCATAGAATCTTGAAAATGAGACTTGTATTTGAACATTGAAATGAGGAGTCTTGAATCTCAAAGATCAGACCTTTTAATGTTAAAAAGGCCTCACCTTTAATTTACTCCATAACTTAAAAATGATTCTAGTTTAAGAAAGTGATTACAAACAACCTTAAACATCATAGAATCCATAACTTGTACTTAAATCACTAAAAGTGTTAATTTTTATAAAAATATGTGATTGTTGTAAGTAACACTTTTGAGAGCAAAAGTATCAACTTTACTATTCATTTTTGGAAGAAAAATTGAATTTTGTATGGCATAATTGAAATGGTGTTTTTGGACAATCATTTGGAGAGGGTTTCAAGTATGAAACCTCCCCAGAGATGACACCTTTGCATGATTTTTCCTAGTTAATCAAGGGTATGAACCCTAATGATACCATCATAAGATTTTTGTATTTAGAAAGGTAGAAGAATAGAATGCATTGTAGATTTAAGTAGGGATTCGGAATTACCTAGTTAGGGTTAGGTTGGATTTCGGATTAGTGCTCCCAATTGCTTGAATATTTGAAATTGTATAGGAATTTTGTAGATTGAAAATTGATTTTTGTGTTTTGATTTTGAGATTGGATTTCGAAATTACGACGTTGTGTTTCTAATTTGCTGCCTTAAAATGCTTGGAAATGAGGGCTTAAATAGAAGATTAGACGGCTAAATTCCAAAAGCCAGCTGCGCCCAGCGCAGGGTCCTGTGTCTAACGCAGGTGACGTGGCTCAGGAAACGCCAAAGCAAGGACGATGACGCCGTCCTTGCATTTGTCTCTTATGGATGTGCCTTTATACGAATTCTACGCAGTTGGCACATAGTGAATGCTTAATGATTAAGGCTTTGATTTTGCAACTAAAAACAAGCCGTTTTTGGGTTTTTGAATTCGGTTTTACAGGACGGGGCCCGACTTGCTCGGTTTTGTGGCTCGGCGCCCGAATTTGGATTTCTTAGTGTCATTTTGACTGGAAAAGGCCTTGTAAAGCCAATGGAGAGGTCCATTGGGTGAAATTGTGTTTGGATTTTGAAATTGATTTTTGGAAATTGAATTTTGTACCAAGTTTCGTAATGGGAACGGGCTCGGGAATTGGACTTTGGATCTTGGACTTTGGAATATATTTTAGCGATCGGGAATTACGCACGGAGTTGTACCTGTTAGGTTATGACAAATATAAAACATATATTTCATGCGGAAAAACCATAAAGCCAGGAATCCAAATTAATTGCCACATGGTCAATTAGCATAATCTAGGATACATACATGTGACGCATGCCTTCCCTAGCTGCTCCCGAACCGAACAAGAACAAGTTTAGGATTCCAAGTGTCGTCCCTCCGTAGATAGTCCACAACACGTTCGGATTTGCCTTAGATTCAATTAACTAGAATATAGTCTAAGGTTTTCATGTTATTCGTACTTAATTATTTGGCAAATTATTAAGCTTAGTTTAATCTTAAAACTATATGAATACTTGAGAATATGATGTATAAATTGTGATTATTCATCACCTCCTATTTATAGGGTGGGATTATCAGACTTAGAAATCCATTAGGATTCAATTTATCTAATTCTATTAGCATTAGACTTAAATTAAACCTTTGTTTTTAGTGTTTAGTTAAACGACTAACTCTAGTGAATTTAGGAAAATAATCTAACCGGACAAATCCTAAGCGCCTAAGGATTCGAAGCATGCACGAACACAACGACACGCACGAACAACCCACAAGGGGCTCTTTCCGCGCACGCGGCCCAACAGCTGGCACACGGCCCAAGCGTGTGCGCTGCCAGCCTGCTGCCTCGCCTTGGCTAGGCCTGGCCTCGCCTTGCGCTTGGCTGGGCCTGCCTTGGTGGGGCGCGGGATGCTGCTCCGTTTGCCTGCTTTGTGCGGCCTTTGCTAGGCGCGAGCCTAGCTTCGTGCTGGGCTTGCGTCTAGCAAGCTCGTCCGATGTTTATTTCGTACGTCACGCTTCCGATTCATTTTCCGATTCCGGAATTCATTTCCGATTCGAACAATATTTACTATTTCCGATTCCAGAATGAATTTCCGTTTCGAACAAATATTTAATATTTCCGTTCCCAGAATTTATTTCGGATTCCGATAATATTTCCGATTCCGGCAATATTTCTGTTTCCGGCAATATTTCCGATTCCGGCAATATTTCTATTTCCGATAATATTTTCCGATACGAGCCATGTTTCCGTTTCCGGCAACATCTATGACTTAGATAATATTTATATTTCTGATACGATCCATATTTCCGTTTCCGGCAATATCATCGCTTCCAGAGTATTCATAATTTGCCTTTTGACGATTTCAGCTTCCACTGGAACCGAGATCCGTGGATTCCGAATATCCATAAATAGAGTATTTAATTCACTTAAATACTTGATCCTTTCACGTACTATTTGTGTGACCCAACCGCTTCAGTCAAGAGTAAGCTGTGGATTAATATTATTAATTCCACTTGACCTGAAGCGGCCTCTAGCTAGGCATACAGTTCACTTGATCTCACTGAATTATTAACTTGCATAATTAATTAATACTGAACCGCATTTATTAGACTTAGCATTTATGCATACTTGGACCAAGGGAATTATTTCCTTCAGTCTCCCACTTGTCCTTAGGGATAAGTGTGCATTTCCTAATTCCTTGGTCGCTTGATGCTTGCTCATAAACATAAGGTAAGAGTTGTCATCCTTATTATGTCCAGAGGTATTTCTCGGTTTCAGAGTTCAACTGATCAAATAAACAGATAATCATAGCCTATGATTCATCTGAGCACGACCATGCATTTTACAGTTTCTAGCTCTCTGAGTGGCCTTGTACAACTTGCAGCATCTCATCCCGATTTATGGGAGGACAATCCCAATCTTGAGATCTTGAGATTAGACTTCGTTCGATAGGTGATTACCCGCGCGTTGCCGTTATAGCCTCCTTTTACGGTCCGACGGTTGGTTAACGTCAAAGTAACCAGTTCTCAAGCAAGTAATCTCAAATCACTCAGGTATTGAGGATTAGTGTCTAATAATTTTAATGAAATTTACTTATGACATATTTTCATCTCTTACAGTAAAGTTTCATAGGTCTGTCCGATACTAGTCTTCTCAAAGTAAGTATCTATGCAAATGATTGCGACATTGCCATGTCCACATAGTTCAAGAAACAGAACTACTAGTCATCTTGCATTCTAGTCGTCTAGCGTTTTCTATGCGTCCATCTTTATAGAAAACTCCGACCAGGGACCTTTTTCAACTTTTGACATTCAAGTTCACTTGATAGACATTTTTTAGTCACAGGACTGGTCCTGACAGTCTATCTTGAATATATCGTCAATTTGAAGGGATTCATCATTTAATAAACCACAAATTAAATGGAAAATGAATTTTATTCATTTATATGAATGGTTAACCAATAAAGTTTTACAAAGTATTAAACTCTAAAACTTTAAAACATTAAATAAGGACATCAAAACCATTCTCCAACATGCTTGATTCCCATAGCTGCAGTGTGCGAGTTGTGCTTCGCTTGCGGCAGAGGTTTAGTTAATGGATATGAGATGTTGTCGTCAGTTCCAATCTTCCTTATCTCGACTTCATTTCTTTCGACAAACTCTCGTAGAAAGTGAAATCTACGAAGTAAATGCTTGACTCTTTGGTGGTGTCTACGCTCCTTTGCTTGTGCAATAGCTCCATTATTGTCACAATATAGAGCTATTGGTCCTTTAATGGACGGGACTACACCAAGTTCTCCTATGAACTTCCTTAGCCAAATAGCTTCCTTTGCTGCTTCATGTGCAGCAATGTACTCGGCTTCAGTTGTAGAATCCGCAATGGTGCTTTGCTTAGCACTTTTCCAGCTTACCGCACCTCCGTTGAGGCAGAAGACAAACCCAAACTGTGATCTGAAATCATCCTTGTCGATTTGGAAACTTGCGTCCGTATAGCCTTTAACAATTAATTCATCATCTCCACCATAGACTAGGAAATCATCTTTGTGCCTTTTCAGGTACTTTAGAATATTCTTGGCAGTAATCCAATGTGCCTCTCCTGGGCCTGACTGGTATCTGCTCGTAGCACTGAGCGCATACGCAACATCCAGGCGTGTAAATATCATAGCATACATTATTGAACCAATCAATGATACATATGGAATCCCACTCATTCGTCTACGCTCATCCAGTGTTTTTGGGCACTGAGTCTTGCTTAGAGTCATTCCATGAGACATGGGTAGGTAGCCTCGTTGAACCTTTCAAGCACCTTATTGATATAAGTGCTTTGACTAAGTCCAATCATCTTTTTAGATCTATCTCTGTAAATCTTGATGCCTAGTATGTACTGTGCTTCTCCTAGATCCTTCATCGAAAAACATTTCCCAAGCCAAATCTTGACAGAGTTCAACATAGGAATGTCATTTCCGATAAGTAATATGTCGTCGACATATAATACTAGAAAAATAATTTGCCTCCCACTGACCTTCTTGTATACACAAGATTCGTCTGCGTTCTTGTCGAAGCCAAAGTCACTGACTGCTTCACCAAAACGTATATTCTAGCTCCTTGATGCTTGCTTCAATTCGTAAATGGATTTCTTAAGCTTGCATACCTTTTTAGCATTATTTGGATCCTCAAAACCCTCAGGATGTGTCATAAACACGGTTTCTGTTAAAACGTCGTTTAAGAAAGCGGTTTTGACATCCATCTGCCATATTTCATAATCGTAATATGCAGCGATTGCTAACATTATCCGAATAGACTTTAGCATTGCAACTGGTGAAAAGGTTTCATCGTAATCCACACTGTGGACTTGCCTGTAACCTTTCGCAACCAATCTAGCTTTGAAAACTTCTAGTTCCCATCCTTGTCCTTTTTCAGTTTGAAAACCCATTTGCTTCCTATGGCTTGGTAGCCATCTGGAAAATCGACCAAATCCCAAACTTGGTTTTCAGACATGGAGTCTAATTCAGATTGCATGGCTTCTTGCCATTGCTTGGAGCTAGGGCTCGTCATAGCTTGTTTTTAAGTAGCAGGTTCATCACTTTCAAGTAATAGAAATTCATGGCTCTCGTTCCTCAAAATACCTAAGTACCTTTCCGGTTGAGACCTATATCTCTGCGATCTACGCAGGGTTACATTTCTAGATGGTTCTTGATTCTCACCAGATTCTTCTAAAGATCTCTGAGTTTCAACCTGAATGTCATCTTGAGCATTTTCTAGAGTTTGTTGTTCGAGTCGAATTTCTTCGAGGTCTACTTTTCTCCCACTTGTCATTTTGGAAATGTGATCTCTTTCCAAAAAGATACCATCTCGAGAAACAAACACCTTGTTCTCAGATGTATTGTAGAAGTAATACCCCTTTGTTTCCTTTGGATAACCCACAAGGATACATTTGTCAGATTTTGGTTTTGTCTGAAATTAATCGTTTGACGTATACTTCAAAACCCCAAATTTTAAGAAAAGACACATTTGGAGGCTTTCCAAACCATAACTCATATGGAGTCTTTTCGACAGCTTTAGACAGAGCTCTATTTATTGTGAGTGCAGCTGTGTTTAGTGCATGTCCCCGAAATTCTATTGGAAGTTCGGCCTGACCCATCATTGATCTAACCATGTATAGCAAGGTTCTATTCCAATTCGTTCTGACACACCGTTCCATTGAGGTGTTCCGGGAGGCGTTGTAATACCTCGTATTTTTCTATTATTATAAATATATTTTATTATATTTATAAAGCATTTCGTTGTATTTTTACAAAGTAATTTCATTTAATGAGAATTAAATGCGATTTTTATTCTTAATTAATTTAAATATTAATTATTTCGAAAATCGTATTTTATTAAATAAATTCAAGGAATTTATTTTGTCGGGAATTGTTGGGTCGTATTTCAAAAACGAATTTAATAAACTTAAAGCCCGGTCGTTTTGTTTTAATTAAACCCAACAAAGCTTGCAAGGATTAAATTCAACTAAGCCCAAAAAGCAAGCCCAACCTTAAACCCTAATACCTAACCCATGAAGGGATGAGAACCTATAAATACCCCTCCTCTTCATGAGATCCCCAACCTAAAATTTCTGAATTTTCTCTCCTCCCTCTCTCTTGTTCGTCCGCCCTTGCTTCAGCCCCAAGGCACGAGTGCCTTGCTCGTGTCCTTGCGCTCGTGGGCCCAGTCGCGCCTCACGCGCACCGCACACCCCTTGCTCTCTCGCGCGCCACACCCCTCTCACCCGCCTCGCCTCGCAGCTGCGTGCTGCGCCCCTGCCTCGCTTCACCTCACAGCCCGCAGCCCAGCCTCGTGCTGTTGCTGCTGCTATTGCCCTCGCCGAGCACTCGCGTGCGTCCCTCTCGTCGCCCCTCGCTGCGCGCTGCACCGCTGCGGTGCGTGTGCGTGTGTTGTTGTGTTGTTGCGTTGATTGTTCTACGCACACGCACACAACACAATTAATTGTTGTGTGCGTGTGTGTTGTTGGATTGGGACAATCAAATTATGTTTTCAAAAATATTAATTTTCAATTTTAAATTGATTTAATTTTCGTGATTAAATTTAATTATTGGATTGTTTAGATTAATTAAAACGGTTATGAACACCGTCTTGGGTTAGTATTGTGTTTTAATTAAAGAGAGTGGTTTTGATGATTTAAATTATGATTTTCATATTTTATATGTTATAAAGTCTGGATTTTTGAAGTCAAAACATGTTTTCGGATTAAACTATTGCTAGGGTTTTGGTTTCAAATTAATTAAGAAATTGATTTACATAATTTAATGACAATTTAAATTATGGGAATCAATCAAAATTTTCAGAATGTTTATTAGCTTTAAAAGGATGGTTTTTAAGAGTTTTTAAAGCTAAAAAGTCAATGTTTTTATGCTAGGACTTGAGTTGACTATTTGAGACTATTAAATTACCAATTAATGAATGAATTTTTAATTAAACTAAGGGTTTTAGTTTCTTAAATAGTTGCTGGAAATTTAGTAAACATGGATAATAATTTAGTTCTCTTATTTTTTTTAAAGGAGTTGATTTCTAGTGAGTCGTGATTCGCACAGTGGCCCCCGTACTTAGGTATTCCAGGTACGTACAAGACTAGGGTGACCACCCATCCCTTGAGGACTTTATGAAGTGTATTGAATGCGAATCATGTGAACTTATATGTTGGAAATTCATGTTTGATGATTGGGAATGAATATGTTATTATGGATTCATGTTTGATATTGAGAACGAACATGTTATTATTATTATGGAATCATGTTTAATGTTGAGAACAAGCATGTTGTTATTATTGTTGAATCTATGTGAACGAGCATGTTATGGATTGAATTATGCTTTATAGATTCTATTGAACTATCATGTTATGGACTTTTATAATCGTTGAATTATGTCAAGCATGTTGTTCAAGTTGGTTTGCATGTATGAGTAGTGCGCATGCAAGTTGTTCTTATTATTATGCTATAGTACAGGATGTCTAGCATAATTATTGAGCCAGTCGAATATTGCCAGTGAGAAATATATATTCTACCAAGTGGTAGAATATGTTAGGGAGTCTATGTGAATTGAATTAAGAACAATTCGTGCTAAGGGCACACCCCGCTTGTTAATAGGCAATGTCAGGTTATCTCAAACAGTGTTTTTGAGAGGGAACAATGGGAGTAATTTCACTTGAGTCTATGTTTGATCACAAGTCCTAAAGAAGTAAAATATTAAAGAGTCATTGTTAAATTTTTTAATTGTTCAATTGTTTGGATGTTGTGTCTTGAGTCGCCTTGAACATAATATACTAATTAACGTAAAGTGTAACTCAAAGAGCTTCAAAACTCTTGGAACGTATATACCTTGAGTATGAACAATGGGGGGAGTCTTGCCGGAAAACTTTTACTCCTAGAATGATACAAGACGTTGTTTCATTCTCTTTTATGCCGTTGTGCATTGGAATTCCTGTCGGTATGGCCCGACTGTCGGTAGTAGCCCGACTTATTTTGGTGTATGGTTGGCTCCCATCACCCTTTCTTTCCTTTTCAGGATACTTTACTTTACCCGTTCGAAGCTACTTTTTATTAAACTGTGAGTCAAGAGTCTTGTCTCGTGTCGAGTCTTGTCTCCATGTTTACTTGTTCATTTTATGGCTTTTGCATGTGGATTATTTAATTGTCGAGTGAAGCATGTTAGGATAGAATGTTATTCTAGCTTGTTCGTACTCAGCTTTTGCTGACTTCGTGCTTCATTTCTTCTGGTCATGGCCTTTGCCTTAATGACCCTATGGTGATCCATCAATTGCATTTGCGTTGTTGGGGAGTAGATTTTTAAATAAGCAGGTTTGTAGAGATAACTTGCGGGAAAAGTTATCATGGGATTCGAGTTGATAGTTTTATGCTTCCGTAATTTATAAACTCTATTTCTATTTATAGTCATGACTAATACTACTATTTTCAGTTAATGGATTTCAAACGGTTTGTTTTAGTTTGGCCTCAACGGTTCCAACTTGTTTTAATGACCATTAACTATTTATTTAATATGTTTTGAAAGTTAGTTAATTCCGCTGCGTAATTCTGGTAAATAGCCTTAGCCTTTATCACGGTGGCGGTAATATCTTGGAAATTCCTGTTTTTAAGTCGGAAAATGTTTTATAAAAAGCAAGGAATTATTAGGGTGTTACAAAGTGGTATCCTAGAGCTTAGTTTCATTCCTTCTTTGTAGTAAGCAATACTACAAAGTGGTAATCGGAGACTAATGCTTCTTTGTAGTAATTCATACTACAAAGTGGTATTTGCATAGCTCTAGTTTGAGAGCTGCTTTGCATTAATTAATAGTGCAAAGTGGTAAATCCTTAAACTACGATTGCGGAACTTTAGGATTTTCAAAAATTATTTTCCTAAAGTCAAAATGTTATTTTTGAGTACTCAATATTTCGAAAGGTCAAATACTAATTATTTTAAGTATTTGAAATTTATCGATTTTATTTTAAATGGTTCGAATTTACTAAATTCGAATAAATTCGAATTATATTTTCGAAATTCCGAAAAAAAAATTCTCTCTCTTTCGGAATTCCAGATTTTTCAAAAAAAAAAAATCTTAGTTTTCTTTCGGATTTTCCGGATTTTCGGAAAAATAAATAAATAATGTATTCTTTCGAAAATTCCGAATTATTTATTTAATTATTTATTTAATCCTTTTAAAGTATTTTTGAAAATAATCGAATTAATTAAATTATTCGATTAATTATTTTAAATTTTCGATTTTAATTTCTAATAATTTCGCGTATATTTGAAGTTATTTATTTTAATTAATTTCGAAAATTTTTAAATTCTTTTCTAAGTGAGGAATGGGTAGAATAAGAAGGGTTAATTAGTCTAAGTATGTGTTGTCTAAGTATGCCTTTCTAATCAAGTGTTTATATGTTTATGCCTTGATGTTATGATTCTTTTAATTAAAGTTTGATCATGTTTTGGTTGCTTTATGTGATTAATTGCATCACGAATCATGATTAAGCATGTACTTGTGCATTGAAAATTGTATGGCTCAACGAACTTACTTTTTTTTGGAACACTTTTAGTAAGACTTTGTAGTTGTTAACTTTCAGGATTAAGATGTTGATTTCAAAGTACGCAAATCTAGGAAACCTAGAGAAGCTAGACTGTGAGACCCCACACATTTATGTCAAGAAGATTGAGTTTGCCTGCAATTACTTTGCTTCAGTGCAGAACCTACCTGAGTTGAGAAAGAAAGATGTTATGGCAGAGATGGTTATTCATTGCTTACCTTCCAAGAACCCATACATAGAGCTTAAGAACCGATTTCGGGATATGCATATGGAAAATGGTATCCCTAATTACTACAAGTATGGTACTCCAGATGGTAGATGGAGATATGATTTGGAGATTATGACTACAATTATAGATCTTGCGGAAGAATGCTTAGATGATGGTAAGATGGTAGAGAACATCAACCTTACAGGATTAGATCATGATACAGAGACTCAGATGGATGAGGACAGTGATGATGATGTTGTTGAGATTGAGAACCCTAATCCTATCATTCCTGAACCGACTATTGAGATCTCCAGTGACACAGAAATTGAACCTGAAGTCGACAATGATGAGGTAAACAGTGTGCAACAGCAAAAAAAAAGAGGATATGGAGTATGAGTCTGATCCAGAGGAAGACTTTGATGACTTTGAAGACCATGAGCCCTCTTCACCTGTTTGTAAGGGTGGCTGGATAGTTGAGTAGCATTTTAAGCTTTGTAATAGCTAGTGCCTAGATTTAGTGAAGCAATAAAGTAGTACACTACTATTTATGGTTTTAGTAGTTCAGTTTTGTGGTTTTCCGAATAAAGTACGATCCAAAGGATGTATTATTTTTCCATTGAAGCAATAAAATCTAGAATTCATTCTTATATCCTTAATTCTAAGTCTATAATATCTTTAAGTGATTATCGCGAAAAGAATTTTATGCATTTCTTTAATGAAATTGTACTTGCAAGGTGGTCCAATCCTTCACCACCTGAATTTTGTGATGCAGACTAAGGGAAAAGCGACCCATAAACAGGCGCCTATCCGGTCTAGGGTCCGAAATTTTTGTGTATGTGCACCAATTGAATGACTAGCTAGTGCAATGTGTTAGTAAGGCAGTGTCCAACCTCAGTTGTTAAAGTTAGTCTTTTGTTTTATCCAGGAGAAAGGAAATGAGTACCCAAGGAATTGCTGACGTGGTCAGGCAACTAGCTGAAGTAGTGCAGAACTTAACACAGAATAGGAATAACCAGGGAGTTGATCCAGCTGGTGAGATGTTTAAGAAGGTGGCCCAAAGTAAGCCTCCTTTGTACCAAGGGGAGATAGACCCAACTGTATTTGAAAACTGGCTAAGGGAGTTCGATAAGCTTACCATAGCTGTCAATTGCCCAGAGAACCTTAGGGTTAATAGTGCTGTTTATTACCTTAGGGGAGAAGCCGATCTATGGTGGCAAAGATGCGAGAATGCTTTGAGAGCTACACCTGGATTTGGATGGGAATCATTCAAAGTAGCCTTAAGAAACAAGTTTTACCCACCATATCTAAAGAAGCAGAAAGCTCAAGAGTTCATCGAGTTGAAAATGGATGGTATATCTAAAACAGAGTATTATTCGAAGTTCATCAAGTTGTCTAGGTTTGCACTGGAAGTGGTGGCAACGGAGGAGCTTAGAGCACAGAGATTTGAGAGTGGATTGACTATGGACTTGCAACTAATGCTTGCTGGAGAGACCTTTACATCTCTTGACACCCTATATGGAAAAGATGTCCATCTGTATGGCCTGCAGCAAAGAAAGAATGGGATTGGTGAAAAGAGGAAGGATGTTGGCAACCATAACCAAGGTGGTGGTCAGCAAAACCAAGGGAATTTTAAGAAAAACAAGGGAAACAACCATTTCCAGTTCAAGGGAAACCATGGTGGAAATAGGAACAATTTCCACAATAACAATGGAGATAAGAATCAGTCTGCAGGGAATGGAACGAGAGTCTATGAGTGTAGACGTTGCCATACTAATCACCCAGGTCGAGACTGTAATGGAAACCAAGTTGTCTGTAGGTTTTGTGAGAAGCTAGGCCATAGAGAATTTGAGTGTTGGGCCAAGAATGGGAAACCTAACCAAGGTAACCAAGGCAATCGCCAGAACAACAACCGGAATAACCAAAACTGGAGTGGAGGAAATAATGGTGGAAACCAAAGGGGTAACCAGAATGGTAACAATGGCAATAATGGCCAGGGTAATGGAAAGCCCGGAGGGAACTATCAGCAAAATGGGAACCGAAATGCCAATAGAAATGCCAATGGATGTGGCTATAACAAGGGAGTTGCGCAAGGGAAGTTGAATGTGATCACTAGGCAGGAAGCCAAAAACTCGTCTGACGTCATAGCTGGTACTTTTTCTATTAACTCCGTTTTAGTTAAAGTACTATTTGATTCTGGTGCGACTTACTCGTTTATATCAAAGGGTTAGAACTGAAAGAACCTGAAGAAATAGAAGTACCCATAGTGATACCAACAGGTGAGATCGTGAAATGCACTAAGATCCATAGGAATATACCTCTAACCATAGCCAAGACCATATTCTTGTCTAGCCTAATTGAGTTTGAGTTAGGAGATTTAGATGTGATTTTGGGAATGGACTGGTTGGCCATGTTTAAAGCTAAGATTGACTGTGAGAAGCAGAAGATTCACTTGAAGTCTAGTCTGGGAAAGGTGGTATCGTATCGCCGTTTTGGGAAGCCTAGGAGTGTAGGAATCCTCACGGCAATGGAGCTCGTGAAATTAATACACAAAGGGAACCCTGTCTTCTTATGTAATGTGAGAGACCTAGACCATGTAATGAAAGAGCAACCAGGGGATATTGCAGTGGTGAGTGAATTCTTGGACGTGTTTCCGGAGGAGATCCCGGGAATGCCTCCCAATCGACCAATCAATTTTACCATAGATTTAGCACCCGGAACTGCACCTATCTCGAAAGCCCCATACCGAATGGCTCCGGCAGAAATGAGTGAGTTGAAAGGTCAACTTGAGGAATTGCTAGAGAAAGGTTATATTAGACCAAGTGCATCGCCTTGGGGAGCGCCAGTCTTGTTTGTGAAGAAGAAGGACGGTAGTATAAGACTCTGTATAGACTACAAGGAACTCAATAAGGTCACAATCAAGAATAAGTATCCTTTGCCTAGGATAGATGATCTATTTGACCAGTTGAAAGGAGCAGGAATGTTTTCAAAGATTGACTTGAGGTCAGGTTATCATCATCGCAGAGCACGATATACCAAAGACTGCATTTAGGACTAGATACGGTCATTATGAGTTCACTGTTATGCCTTTTGGGTTAACCAATGCACCTGCAATCTTTATGGACTTAATGAACCGAGTATTCCATGCATTCTTGGACAAGTTTGTAGTGGTTTTCATATATGATATTTTGGTCTACTCTAAGAATGAGGAGGATCATGCGGAACACTTAAGATCAGTGTTGAGTACCCTTAGAGACAATCAGTTGTATGCCAAATTCTCGAAGTGTGAATTCTGGCTAGAAAGAGTTGCGCTCTTAGGATACTTTGTATCTAAGGAAGGAGTCGCAGTGGACCCTGCAAAGATAAAAGCTGTCAGTGAGTGGCCTACACCTAAGAGTGTCACCGATATTCGAAGTTTTCTTGGTTTAGCGGGTTATTATAGACGCTTTGTGCAAGACTTTTCTACAATCGCCAAACCAATGACAACCTTGATGAAGAAAGAAGCGAAGTTTGAATGGAATGACCAGTGTGAGGAAGCGTTCCAAGCCTTAAAGACGCGATTGACAACCGCGCCAGTGTTAACTTCGCCAGATGAGAGCGGTACTTATGATGTGTATAGTGATTCCTCTAAGAATGGTTTAGGGTGTGTGTTGATGCAGAACGGGAAAGTGATTGCGTATGCATCGAGACAGTTGAAGCCATATGAATCCAATTACCCTACCCATGATTTAGAGTTAGCAGCCATAGTGTTTGCATTGAAGATATGGAGACACTATCTGTATGGTGTGAAATGTAGGATATTTACGGATCATAAGAGCTTAAAGTACATTTTCACACAGAAGGACTTAAATATGCGCCAACGAAGGTGGTTGGAATTGATCAAGGACTATGATCTGGATATTCAGTACCATGAGGGAAAAGCCAATGTAGTTGTAGATGCCTTGAGTAGGAAATCAAGTCATGGTGTGAATGTGTTAGTAGTTGCTAACGAGCTATGTAAGGACATGCAGCGACTGAATCTAGAAATAGTGAGTGGAGAATGCCTTGAGAGTATGATGAATGCCTTAACCATCCAGTCGTCAGTATTTGATGAAATCAGGGAGAATCAGGCTGGTGATGTTAAGCTAGAGCGGATCAAGGAAAATATTTCGCAAGGAAAGGAGGTTGATTTTAAGATCCACGAGGATGGAAGTTTGAGGTATAAAGGACGTTGGGGTGTACCTCAAAAGTGTAGCGAACTAAAGGAGAAGTTGATGAGAGAAGGTCACAATACGTCATATTATGTTCACCCGGGAGGTGACAAGTTGTATAAGGATCTGAAGAAGGTCTATTGGTGGCCAAGGATGAAGAACGAAGTGGCTGAATTCGTAGCAAGGTGTTTGACTTGTCAGAAGGTTAAAATTGAGCATATGAGACCTCAGGGAAAGGTCCAACCTTTAGAAATTCCGAGTTGGAAGTGGGACTGTATCTCAATGGACTTTGTCACTTGTTTACCCAAGTCGAAAAGTGGAAATGACACCATTTGGGTAGTGGTCGATAGGTTGACTAAGTCAGTAGTGTTCATACCAATGAAAGAAACCTGGAAAATGGAAAAACTTGCCAAAGCTTACATCAAACATGTAATGAGATTACATGGAGTTCCTAAGGATATCGTATCAGATAGAGATTCTAGGTTCCTTTCGAATTTCTGGAAAAGTGTGCAAAAGAACTTTGGTACCACATTGAAAATGAGTACAGCGTTCCACCCAGCCACGGATGGACAAACCGAAAGGACTATTCAAACCCTAGAAGATATGCTAAGAGCTTGTGTGATTGATTTCCAAGGAGGATGGGAAGATAGCCTAGATTTAATTGAGTTTTTATACAACAATAACTATCATGCCAGTATTGGAATAGCACCATTCGAAGCCCTGTGTGGACGAAAATGTAGAAGTCCACTATGTTAGAGTGACATTAGTGAAACCGTTGTACTAGGTACCCAATTGATAGAGGACACTATGAATCAGGTTAGAACTATTCAATCCAAAATCCAAGCCGCGCAAGATCGCCAAAAGAGCTATGCAGATTTAATGAAGGAAATAATGCCCTTGGTCCAAGTATGCATTCTATGTTAAGTCTAATAAGTGCGGTTCAGTATTAATTAACAAGTTAATAATTCAGTGAGATCAAGTGAGCTGAATGCCTAGCTAGAGGTCACTTCAGTTCAAGTGGAATTAATGATATTAATCCACAGCTTACTCTTGACTGAACCCGTAGGGTCACACAAATAGTACGTAAACGGATCAAGTATTTAATGGCATTAAATACTCTATCTATGGATATTCGGAATCGACGGATCTTGGTTTCAGTGGGAGCTGAGATCGTCACAATCAAGAAATGAATACTCCGGAAACGATGATATTGCCGGAAACGGAAATATGGATCGTATCGGAAATATAAATATTATCCAAGTCGTAGATGTTGCCGGAAACGGAAACATGGTACGTATCGGAAAATATTATCGGAAATGGAAATATTGCCGGAATCGGAAATATTGCCGGAAACGAAAAATATTGTCAGAATCGGAAATATTATCGGAATCGGAAAATAATTCCGGAAACGGAAATATTAAATATTTGTTCGAAACGGAAATTGATTCCGGAATCGGAAATATTAAATATTGTTCGTATCGGAAATGAATTCCGGAACCGGGAATTTAATCGGAAGCGTATCGTACGAATAAGCATCGGACGAGGCCTGCCGGACGAGGGCCCAGCACGAAGCCAGGCCATCGCCCAGCAAGCCAAGCGCGCCACACGAACAGCCAAGGCCACGCCAGGCCCAGCAGGCCATGGCAGCGCGCGCAGCGATGGGCTGCGAGCTGTGCTGCTGCTCGCGTGGGCTTGCGGCTCGCGTGGGCCGAGCGGCCGTGTGGGCTGTGCGCGGGCATGGCCTGCACGCTCGTGGGTCATGCTCGTGTAGAGTTTGTGTTCACATACGAAACCTAAATTGTATAGGATTTGTTTGATGATTAAATTCCTAATCCTAAAAGGATAAAATTAATTAGTTAGAGTCCTACTAGGATTCTAGTTTAACTAATTAGTATTCTAATAGGATTCCAGTTCCTTTTCCATACCTCTATAAATAAGGGCCTAGGGTCATTATTTGCAGACACGATTGAAGTATTCAAAGGGTAAGTTTTTGAAAAAAAATTCAGCCACTCTCTTGCACTAACAGCCGAAATTCCTAGTAACCTTAAGGGCGATTCTAGTTGGTCTAACTTGAGGCGGATCCGGACGTACTGTGGACTATCTACGGAGGGACGACATTTGGAGTCCTAAAGACTTGTTCTTGTTCGGTTCGGGCGCAGCTAGGTAAGGCACGCTACAACATTTATGCATCTATTCTATGCTAAATGATTATGTGTAAATAATATGCTTTCCTGGCTTTATGGTTTTTCCGCATGATTTATGAATTGTCATATGTATCATAACCTAACAGTGGTATCACGAGCCTCTTATTATTTTCATAATCTAAATTGCATAAACATGGTTAAATATTACAAATTTGCAAGAATTAAAAAGGGGTGATTAATTTTCGTAATTGTTAATTAATTGCAAATTGCGTTTATTTAATTATACGTACGCAGTTTTTCGGCAGTTTCTTTGTTACTCATCCAAATCGAGTGATTTTTGTGTCAATTCCGCATGTAAAAGGCATTCTAAAATTTTGACAAAAATAGTAATTTTCGGCCGAACCCAGAATTCTCAAATTCGAAGCCTAACTATGACTTTTCGGAGGTTTTAGTTTTTCGAATGCAAAATTTCGTAAATTTAAGATGTTAAATTAAATATTTGCGATTCTTGTTGATAAATCTTGAATTTTTGATTGACCTACTGTATATGTTTAACAAGTTTGAATGCCTAGCCTTGTTAATTATGCAATCTAATTTGTAATTATGATTAATTTGTTGAAAATTGGAATAATTTAGAATTAATTTGATTTTCATAATTAGTTATAATTTAATTAGATACCTAAGATCAAAAACCACCATAAAATTATAAATTTATGTTAAATTTTAAATTTTTATGACCTAGACTTGAATCCATGTTAATCGGAAATCAATGAAATAATAAATTTTCGATTTTTCCCCTAAAATTATGAAATTAATATTATTTATTAATTTGTCATTAATTTTGAATATAAATTTTTAATTTTTATGCGATTCGCTCATATAACTTGCACGCACAAAGCAATGGACGCTACGTGTTACCCTTAAGGGGTGTTGTATAGTGCGGGCATGCGACGACGAGCAAGGGAGCTCGTCGCCCATGCGGTACGAATGCAGCGAGCAAGGGCATGGTGCACGAGCACAAGGCAGCAGCCTTGCCTTGTGTCGTGGGCTGTGAGCAATGGGCGCATGGGCAAGGGCGAGAGTAAGGAGCGAGCAGTCGCGTGTGGGCAGCAAGCGTGCTGCGCCACAGCGCGCACTGCCTCGCGCAAGCGCACGGAGCCTCGCCCGCATCAAGCGCATGTGTGCATGCGACGAGCGCTGCGCCCAGCGATGGCGTGCAGCGTGCTTGTTGCGACGTACGACGAGCGCTGCGCCCAGCGATGGTGTGCAGCGTGCTTGTTGCGACGTGCGACGAGCGCTGCGCCCAGCGATGGGCTGCGGCAGCATGCTTGTTGTGTCGAGCGCTGGCGCGCGCAGCGAGCACTGGCTCGCGTGTTCGATTGATGCCTTGCGATGGGGAGCAGCAGCGATGCGACGCAGCGCATGGGCTGCGCGCACATGGCCAGCGATGGCTGTGTGCGTGTGGCCCATGGGCGTGCGTTGCGTGGGGTTGTTGCGTTGCGATTAGATCGTTTTGAAATTTTAATTTGAGATTTTCAGTTTACGTAATTTTAATTAATTTTAAAATTAATAATTTAAATTATTTTCTTGGATTTTAATTTTGAATATTGTAATTATAATAAATTTTATTTATTCTAATTATTTTACTAAAATTAAAATCATGAATTAATTTAAATACGACTGAAATTAAATTAAATTTATGGATTCAATTATAAATTTATATGAGCTTTAAATTTTAATTAAATTTGTATGTTTCCGGTTAGACTAGAAATACAATTTTATGTTTAAAATTAGTAAAGCATATGAATTTATTGGTTTAAGTGGGAGCCCTTTTTAGTCATAAACTCTTGATTAGGTCTACAAATCCTTAAGGTTAAAACAACTTGATTAGAATTAATAAGGACTGAATAATTTGTAGATTATTGGTGCCCTTGATTAATTGCTGCAAATGTTTATGTGATGCATAATGTGTTTTACTAACCAGTTATGTGGGCCATTCATGATAATGAATGGGTGAATGATATATATTGTATATGTACTGTTTTGCAGGTTATGAAGTGACTAGTATGGCCCAAATAGGATAGAAAATATGGTCTGCGTACCATTAATTTGAATGTAATTGGTCTAAAGTACCAAAATTGTTTTTCAATTCAAATATGGTCTGCGTACCATTAAATAGTTGTAATTAGTTTTAATTATAGCTTATCCTATTTGAAGAAAATGGTGCCTCCCACGGAGATTTTCGAGACGGACTTTGAAGTTGAAGCTTCAAGATGAAGTCGGGCCATACTAGATCACATTTATCTTATGCATGTTTTAAGTTATTTATTGCTTTAAATATGTCTTAATTATGCTTGAGATTGTGGCTTGATTATGTTGCATGATTAAGGATTTTAAGAGCCTTAAGTTCCAAACTTAAAAATTGAGTTAAAAGGTGCCATGCCAAAATATACACTTGCTTGGATATCCTTTACATCAATCTAGTAATAGTTTTCGCTCAGCGAGGTGTTACTTATTGGTCCTAAAGGGGCAAGGTACACAAATAATTGTGAGTACATGTTAGTTTTGGTGAAACTCAACGATATAAGTAAGGAGTCCTTTTATGTCCTGGCAAAATCGATAGGTTTACCTAATAAGTTCTTAGACGTACCTATCAACCAAGAATAGTTTCTAGACTATTAGCAAAAGGCTTTTGCTTACCTAAGATGTTTTAGGATTAAGTCGACAAACTGTGCTTAATTCTTCAATGATTTTAGGATCTTGGAATCATTTTATTCACACCTGCCGGAACAATAAATTCGAATAAAATGCTAATAACTTGTTGAAATTGTATGATTTCTTTAATTTTCAAGTTATTACTCATGATAAATGTTTAGACTTTGCATGCTTCAATGTATGTTTTAATTATTGTTTATAATTAAATATCTTGCACTGCAGTAAATCCTTTTAGAAAGGTAACAGTAAATTTCCTCGATTGGTAGTGAATCCAAGAACGATTCACGGAAATGAGAGAAAATGAGCAATTTAAAAATGTACGTTTCTTTTAGCGACTTTTATGGTTGTTTTCGAATATCAAAATCGAATGGCAAACCAATTGGTGCTTGTGAATTCAAAATAAATGTAGTTTTGAGATCATAAAGCATTGAGTTTAAACGCTCAGCTTTACCAATGGTTAACAACCTAAAATATTTTTTCCATTTAATTCTCGAATGAGTCTAGTCCCTAGACATTCGAGTAGATCGATGCTTAGAGAACTTTAGAAGCTTCTAGTAAGATCATCTAGTTGAAACAAAATATTCAACATAAATTAAAATGGTAAAGAACCTTGTTGGTGACATTTGACATGTCTAACAAAGTATTAAAGTTAACACTAAAGAATTCAATTCTTAAGACTATAAGAAAGGGTACAAGAAATAGGAAAACAAAGGAACAGATGACAGGAATTTACAATTCCGTTTCTACCTATAAGTTTATGTTTAAAGAGAAGTGACCTAGGAATCAAACTTCCTTGGTATTATATACCGCTTGAGGTTCTTACTTCGGTAATAACTCAAATAATGGAAGCTAGGATACACTAATGGCCTACAAGTGGGAAATGAAGCATGGCAATGCTACATTAGCTGTAGGGTCATCTAGGTTGTTTTAAGTCCTTTCAAGGCTGGAACTAAATGGCTATTTTGTTCCATAATCAACATAACTAAATTTCTGCTTCAAACACAGAAAGACTCACATTCAGAAGAACAAAAACAATTCTTGTTTGTTTGTTTATTTGAATGAAATGGTCATTTACGGGTTGAGTCAATTTGCTTGATTAAAACAAACAACTCTTTAACAATAAAAACTTTACTAGGTTCAAATCAAACCCTTGATTTGAGTTCCACTAATCTTTGCCATTGTTGCTTAGACCATGTCAACAAGTTAACATTCACAAGCTCTATTTTAATGGACTTTTGAAAGTTGTTTGATTTCTAGATCAACTTAAGACAAGCTAGTCTTACTTGTTGAAAGTAACAAAGAATATGAACTATTGTTAGAACGCCTAGACGATAGAGTTCAAAGCTAAAGAAAGGTTTTATGACTTTATTATTTCACATGGATTTGAGTGAATATAGGTTTATTTACTCAAATGTGATATAAGTTGAATCTGTTTGGCTAGTTCAAAGATTCAGAAGTATAAATCCCACTTGGTAAGAAATCATAAAGATCTAGGATAGATCATGTTAATGATTGCTTGAGACCAATAATGATCATCAATTGTGTGTTGTAATTTCACAATCTAGCTCCATGAGATATGGCATATCTAAGTGGAATGATCGAAGTCAATTAGTACTTGATTCGATCAATGATGAATCATAAAGACTTTTCCTATAATTTCAAAAACAAAATGCTCAACTACCACCAAACTAAACCAAATTCGTCAAAGTTATTGAAAAGTAATTTCAGGATATCTTTTCAATTATATATATCTAAAGAGTTGCTAAACTCAGTGGGAGCTTAGTATTTTTTATTCAACAAACTAAGGCCCAAGTATAAATATATGTTTCATTGTGATTTATTCAAATGAGACACAAGGGTATTGTTTCTACCACGAATTTTGAGAACATAATGTTTGTTTGCTCGAAATAATGTCCTTTTTGGAGATTCGTTTCCAAAATGACAAGTGGGAGAAAATAGACCTCGAAAGTTTTCAAGACGAACAACAAACATAAACGGACATTCCGGAGGCTTTTCGAAGTGTTTCAGAAATTCCGAACTTATTCTTTAAGGACTTTAGGAGTGGCTTTAAAGAATAGACATCTCTTAGAAGACTTTACAAGTGCTTCAAGGAGAACAGAATATTCAAAGGACTTTCAAGTGGCTATTGATATTCTATTGTTTGATGTTCTATACCCAAGTAGGCATAGAGTTCAAATCACTGAAACTATGAGATTCTTCTATTAGATAGTGAAGAAACATGGAGTTCAGGTCACTGAAACTATGCAATTCTTCTATTAAATAGTGAAGAAACCTACAACTTGCAGTCAAACTATTATCATGTAGATTAATGAGTTTGTGACCTGTAAGAAAGCTATGACGAAACACAGATCCCCTAAAATGGTTAGAGGCCATATATAGACTCAAATGTTTTAAATGGTTAGAGGCCATAAAACATACTCAATGTTTTGATGACAAAATTGAAATTTTGTTGATTTGCAAGAATAGTTTCACACCTATTGGTTGCAAGTTTGTTTTAAGGATAAAAACTATCAAACATGAAATTGTGTTCACACACAAAGCTAGATTAGTTGCTAAAGGTTACAAGCAAATTCACGGCGTGGATTGTGTTGAAACCTCATGCATAATCGTAATGCTCAAGTCTATAAATCAAGCAATGATTGCATATTGGTACATATTCAATTGGATGACAAAACGTATTCCTCAATCAAATGTTGGAAGAAACTATGCACATGACATGTCATAGGATTTGTGGATCCAAGTAATGCTTGAAAAGGAAGCTAGCTTATAAAATCTAAGTACAGATTTAAGCAAGCAATTGGGAATTGGAACTGTATTTTAAGTGAAGCTAATAAGCATTTTAGTTTCATAAAATATACATGATTCTTATAGATGTATAAGAAGTTTAGTGGGAGTACATAAAAACTTATTTGATCCTATGTGTATCACACACATATCTCTCTATTGTGAAATAACATTCAAATGCTAATGACTTAGATTTGAAATTATTCATCAATGATGGACCAAGGCGAAACTTAGTATATACTGGGTATTAAGATCTATTTACAAAGATCGTATATTAATGTTTTAGATTAAGTAATGGCATTTACTAAATCAAACACGAAAGACTCCATTGGAGATATTCGACCCATGTGAATAAATCTAAGTAAAGAATGTTTGAACTATGTATAAGCATTTACTAAGTTAAACATCAAAGGATCTAAGTAAGATTCTTAACCTATATTATATGTCAAAGAATTTAGCTGGATTTAGTATCTACTGAGACTAGATGAGCTAAACTTACATGAATAGAATTCAATTGGGAATTATTCTGCAAAAGAATTTATCATGTATGATATAATATGAGGATCGCCAAAAACGTATCGTATGACTTTAGGCATGACGAACATATACCAATCTCTATTGATCTAAGTGAAGATCAGCTAGATTGAGATCAAGAATACTTATGGTACTTGAAAAGGTACATAGGAATAGTTCTTGATTCAAGGAAATAAAGATATGCTAAATATTGATGCTACACGCATAAACACTGGCAAAGGATCAAGCAAGACCCTTTGGAGTTAACCATTGATAAGGACGAGCTATAGAGCATCGTGTTTTGAAATGGCAACATGGATTGGAGACCATGAGTTGTTGCGTGGGATATTAAAATATTAATTTCTATGTTCTAAGATACAGTTGGAAAGTATTCCACATATCTGTGAACTGCTTGGATAAGTAATTCCAAACAAAGCATCACTAGCAACCTATAAAGTTGAAGTAAAAGTACTTATTGCCTAAGAAGCAATAAAACAGGGTTGTTTATGTTAAAGAGTTCTTCACTGAACTTGGGTAGATCACATGTCTGCTGGCTTGATGGTTCTTCATTGAAAAATGTGTAGAACCACTCTTGAAGCAAGAAAGGACTAGATCACAAAGTAAACATACTCAAAAGATCTTATCATCTTTATCGAAGAACATTCGATGAAAAGGATATTAAGATTGGCAAAGCATGATAACTAAACCTATGCAACAAGTGAGAAGCAACACTCACGTTGTAGCACTGGAAATCAAGCATAGCTTTGAATTCCATGAACTGTTTTAAAGATGGGTTTGAGGCCCATGGTTGTAAAACAATGGGGTTGAACATTTATCATATATGAAATGTATTTTCATATTCCATTTAATCTTGGTTTAGTATTAAATGATGAGTCCCTTTAATTTGACGATATATTCAAGATAGACTGTCAGGACCAGTCCCGTGACTAAGAAATGTCTATCAAGTGAACTTGAATGTCAAAGGTTGAAAATGGTCCCTAGTCGGAGTTTTCTATAAAATTGGACGCATAGAAAACGTTAGACGATAACGTATATTAATGTTTTCTATGCGTCCAATTTTATAGAAAACTCCGACCAGGGACCATTTTCAACTTTTGACATTCAAGTTCACTTGATAGACATTTCTTAGTCACAGGACTGGTCCTGACAGTCTATCTTGAATATTTCGTCAAATTGAAGGGACTCATCATTTAATACTAAACCAAGATTAAATGGAATATGAAAATACATTTCATATATGATAAATGTTCAACTCCAATGTTTTACAACCATGGGCCTCTAACCCATCTTTAAAACATTTCATGGAATTCAAAGCGATGCTTGATTTCCAGTGCCACAATGTGAGTGTTGTTTCTCACTTGTTGCATAGGTTTAGTTCTCATGCTTTGCCAATCTTAATATCCTTTTCATCGAATGTTCTTCGAGATAGATGATAAGATCTTTTGAGTATGTTTATTTTGTGATCTAGTCTCTTCTTGCTTCAAGAGTGGTTCTACGCATTTTTCAATGAAGAACCATCAAGCCAGCAGACATGTGATCTACCCTAGTTCAATGAAGAACTCATTAATATGAACAACTCTGTTTTATTGCTTCTTAGGCAATAAGTACTTTTACTTCAACTTTATAGGTTGCTAGTGATGCTTTGTTTGGAATTACTTATCCAAGCAGTTCACAGATATGTGGAATACTTTCCAGCTGTATCTTAGAACATAGAAATTAATATTTTAATATCCCACGCAACAACTCATAGTCTCCAATCCATGTTGCCATTTCAAAACACGATGCTCTTTAGCTCGTCCTTATCAATGGTTAACTCCAAAGGGTCTTGCTTGATCCTTTGCCAGTGTTTATGCGTGTAGCATCAATATTTAGCATATCTTTATTTCCTTGAATCAAGAACTATTCCTATGTACCTTTTCAAGTACCCTAAGTATTCTTGATCTCAATCTTGTTGATCTTCACTTAGATCAATAGAGATTGGTATATGTTCGTCATGCCTAAAGTCATACGATACGTTTTTGGCGATCCTCATATTATATCATACATGATAAATTCTTTTGCAGAATAATTCCCAATTGAATTCTATTCATGTAAGTTTAGCTCATCTAGTCTCAGTAGATACTAAATCTAGCTAAATTCTTTGACATATAATATAGGTTAAGAATCTTACTTAGATCCTTTGATGTTTAACTTAGTAAACGCTTATACATAGTTCAGACATCTTTTACTTAGATTTATTCACATGGGTCGAATATCTCCAATGGAGTATTTCGTGTTTGATTTAGTAAATGCCATTACTTAATCCAAAACCAATATTATAAGATCTTTGTAAATAGATCTTAATACCCAGTATGTACTAAGTTTCGCCATGGTCCATCATTGATGAATAATTTCAAATCTAAGTCATTAGCATTTGAATGTTATTTCACAATAGAGAGATATGTGTGATACTTTAAGCTCAATGGTAAAGCTGAGCGTTTAAGCTCAATGCTTTATGATCTCAAAACTACAGTGTATTTTGAATTCACAAGCACCAATTGGTTTGCCATTCGATTTTGATATTCGAAAACAACCATAAAAGTCGATATAAGAAACGTACATTTTAAATTGCTCACTTTCTTGGATTCACTACCAATCAAGGAAATTTACTGTTACCTTTCTAAAAGGGTTTACTGCAGTGCAAGATATTTAATTATAAACAATAATTAAAACATTCATTGAAGCATGCAAAGTCTAAACATTTATCATGAATAATAACTTGAAAATTAAAGCAATCATGCAATTCAAACAAGTCATTAGCATTTTATTCGAATTATGTGTTCCGGCAGGTGTGAATAAAATGATTCCAAGACCCTAAAACCATTGAAGAATTAAGCACAGTTTGTCGACTCAATTCTAAAACATTTTAGGTAAGCAAAAGCCTTTTGCTAATAGTCTAAAAACTATTCTTGGTTGATAGGTACGTCTAAGAACTTATTAGGTAAACCTATCGATTTTGCCACGACATAAAAGGACTCCTTACTTATATCGTTGAGTTTCACCAAAACTAACATGTACTCACAATTATTTGTGTACCTTGCCCCTTTAGGACCAATAAGTAACACCTCGCTGAGCGAAAACTATTACTAGATTGATGTAAAGGATATCCAAGCAAGTGTATATTTTGGCATGGCACCTTATAACTCAATTTTTAAGTTTGGAACTTAAGGCTCTTACTATGTTGGTTAGATTGTAAGTGAACTAAAATCCTTAATCATGCAACATAATCAAGTTTTTGATCTCATGCATTTTAAGACATATTTAAAAGCAATAAATAACTTAAAACATGCATAAGATAAATGTGATCTAGTATGGCCCGACTTCATCTTGAAGCTTTAACTTCAAAGTCCGTCTTGAAAATCTCCGTGGGAGGCACCATTTTCTTCAAATAGGATAAGCTATAATTAAAACTAATTACAACTATTTGATGGTACGCAGACCATATTTGAATTGAAAAACAACTTTGGTACTTTAGACCAATTACATTCAAATTAATGGTACGCAGACCATATTTTCTATCCTATTTGGGCCATACTAGTCACTTCATAACCTGCAAAACAGTACATATACAATATATACCATTCACCCATTCATTATCATGAATGGCCCACATAGCTGGTTAGTAAAACACATTATGCATCACATAAACATTTGCAGCAATTAATCAAGGGCACCAATAATCTACAAATTATTCAGTCCTTATTAATTTTAATCAAGTTGTTTTAACCTTAAGGATTTCTAGACCTAATCAAGAGTTTATGACTAAAAAGAGCTCCCACTTAAACCAATAAATTCATATGCTTTACTAATTTTAAACATAAAAATGTATTTCTAGTCTAACCGGAAACATACAAATTTAATTAAAATTTAAAGCTCATATAAATTTATAATTGAATCCAAAAGTTTAATTTAATTTCAGTCGTATTTAAATTAATTCATGATTTTAATTTTAGTAAGAATAAATAAAATTTATTATAATTACAATATTCAAAATTAAAATCCAAGAAAATAATTTAAATTATTATTTTTAAAATTAATTAAAATTACGTAAACTGAAAATTTCAAATTAAAATTTCAAAACGATCTAATCGCAACGCAACAATCCCACGAAACGCACGCCCATGGGCCACACGCACACAACCATCGCTGGCCATGTGCGCGCAGCCCATGCGCTTTGCGCATCGCTGCTGCTCACCATCGCAAGGCATCAATCGAACACGCGAGCTGGTGCTCGCTGCGCGCGCCAGCGCTCGATGCACCCGAGCCATCGCTCGCTGCGCGTCCCAGCGCTCGATTTATGCGAGCCATCGCTCGCTGCGCGCCTGCCTTTCCCGCACGCGAGCTTGCGCTCATCGCACGAGGCAGCAGTATGCGAGCTGGCGCTCGCTGCACGCGAGCCATCGACGCTGTGCGTAGCGCTCGTGGCACGCGAGCTTGCGCTCGCTGTGCGCGAGGCTCCGCATGCTTGCGCGAGGCAGTGCGCGCTGTGGCGCAGCACGCTTGCTGCCCACACGCGACTGCTCGTGCCTTGCTCTCGCCCCTGCCCACACGCCCATTGCACACAGCCCACGACACAAGGCAGGGCTGCTGCCTTGTGCTCGTGCACCATGGCCTTGCTCATTGCATTCGTACCGCATGGGCGACGAGCTCCCTTGCTCGTCGTCACATGCCCGCACTATACAACACCCCTTAAGGGTAACACGTAGCGTCCATTGCTTTGTGCGTGCAAGTTATATGAGCGAATCGCATAAAAATTTAAAATTTATATTCAAAATTAATGACAAATTAATAAATAATATTAATTTCATAATTTTAGGGCGAAAAATCCAAAATTTATTATTTAATTGATTTCCGATTAAATGGATTCAAGTCTAGGTCATAAAAATTTAAAATTTAACATAAATTTACAATTTTTATGGTGGTTTTTAATCATACGTATCTAATTAAATTATAACTAATTATGAAAATCAAATTAATTCTAAATTATTCCAATTTTCAACAAATTAATCATAATTACGAATTAGATTGCATAATTAACAAGGCTAGGCATTCAAACTTGTTAAACATATACAGTACGTCAATCAAAAATTCAAGATTTATCAACAAGAATCGCAAATATTTAATTTAACATCTTAAATTTACGAAATTTTGCATTCGAAAAACTAAAACCTCCGAAAAGTCATAGTTAGGCTTCGAATTTGAGAATTCTGGGTTCGGCCGAAAAATAATTATTTTTGTCAAAATTTTAGAATGCCTTTTACATGCGGAATTGACACAAAAAACACTCGATTTGGATGAGTAACGAAGAAACTGCCGAAAAACTGCGTACGTATAATTAAATAAACGCAATTTGCAATTAATTAACAATTACGAAAATTAATCACCCCTTTTTAATTCTTGCAAATTTGTAATATTTAACCATGTTCATGCAATTTAGATTATGAAAATAATAAGAGGCTCTGATACCATTGTTAGGTTATGATACATATGACAATTCATAAATCATGCGGAAAAACCATAAAGCCAGGAAAGCATATTATTTACACATAATCATTTAGCATAGTTTAGATGCATACACTTTGTTGCGTGCCTTCCCTAGCTGCGCCCGAACTGAACAAGAACAAGTCTTTAGGACTCCAAGTGTCGTCCCTCCGTAGATAGTCCACGGCACGTCCGGATCCGCCTTAAGCTTGACCAACTAGGATCGCCCTTAAGGTACTTAGAATTTTCGGCTAGTATAGGCAATTGTATGACTGAATTTTTGCTCTCAAAAATCACTTTGAATATTTGAATACTCTATACAAAATAATGACCCTAGGCCTTTATTTATAGAGGTATGGAAAGGGAATTTTAATCCTATTAGGATACGAATTAATTAAACTAGAATCCTAATAGAATTCTTATTTATTTAATTCATCCTTTTAAGTTTAGGAATTTAATCATATGTCGAAACCTGATAGCTTTAGGATTCGTATAGCACACCAACACACACACGCACGCACAGCAGCCCACGAGGGGGGCCATGCGCGCGCGCGCAGCCCGCGAGCTCGCAGCCCATTGCCACGAGGCCCACACGCTGCCGCAGCGTTGGCACGCGCTGGGCCTGCCTTGCGGTGGGCCTGGCGCAGCCTTGGCTGGTGCGTTGTGGCGCGCTGGCTTGCTGGGCGATGGCCCGGCTTCGTGCTGGGCCTTCGCCTGGCAGGCCTCGTCCGATGCTAATTCGTACGATACGCTTCCGATTAATTTCCCGATTCCGGAATTCATTTCCGATACGAACAATATTTAATATTTCCGATTCCGGAATTAATTTCCGTTTCGAACAAATATTTAATATTTCCGTTTCCGGAATTATTTTCCGATTCCGATAATATTTCCGATTCTGACAATATTTCCGTTTCCGGCAATATTTCCGATTCCGACAATATTTCCATTTCCGATAATATTTTCCGATACGTACCATGTTTCCGTTTCCGGCAACATCTACGACTTGGATAATATTTATATTTCCGATACGATCCATATTTCCGTTTCCGGCAATATCATCGTTTCCGGAGCATTCATTTCTTGCCTGTGACGATCTCAGCTCCCACTGAAACCAAGATCCGTCGATTCCGAATATCCATAGATGGAGTATTTAATGCCATTAAATACTTGATCCGTTTACGTACTATTTGTGTGACCCTACGGGTTCAGTCAAGAGTAAGCTGTGGATTAATATCATTAATTCCACTTGAACTGAAGCGGCCTCTAGCTAGGCATTCAGCTCACTTGATCTTACTGAATTATTAACTTGTTAATTAATACTAAACCGCATTTATTAGACTTAATATTATATGCATACTTGGACCAAGGGCACTATTTCGTTCAGTTGTTCAGCATGAGACTCATAACCTTCTTGAGATCCGCATCCCAGGCGACATGTCTTTCAGGGGTCATGTCTCTGGCATAGTAGCTTGGCATGGGATGGAACAGTACATACTCAAATCCATTGAGTCTCACTATTTCAACCAGCTTAGCTTCCCATTCAAGAAAATTGGTTAGGTTCAGCTTGATCATAAACTCAGAACGCATGATGATGTTTTGATTGTTTTTTTCCATAGTTAAAAACTACAATTGAAAACGAATAAACAAATAAATAACCATCATCATGGGATTGTCCTCCCATAAATCGGGATGAGATGCTGAAAGTTGTACAAGGCCACTCGTAGAGCTAGAAACTGTAAAATGCAGGACCGTGCTCAGATGAATCATAGGCTATGATTATCTGTTTATTTGATCAGTTGAACTCTGAAACCGAGAAACACCTCCGGACATAATAAGGATGACAACTCTTACCTTATGTTCAAGAGCAAGCATCAAGCGGCAAAGGAATTAGGAAATGCACACTTGTCCCTAAGGACAAGTGGGAGACTGAAGGAAATAATGCCCTTGGTCCAAATATGCATTCAATTCTAACTCTAATAAATGCGGTTCAGTATTAATTATACAAGTTAATAATTCAGTGAGATCAAAGGAACTGTATGCCTAGCTAGAGGCCGCTTCAGTTCAAGTGGAATTAATAATATTAATCCACGGCTTACTCTTGACTGATCCCGTAGGGTCACACAAATAGTACGTGAACGGATAAAGTATTTAAAGGATTTAAATACTCCATTTATGAATGTTCGGAATCGACGGATCTCGGTTCCAGTGGGAGCTGAAATCGTCAAAAGGCAAATTATGGATACTCCGGAAACGATGATATTGCCGGAAACGGAAATATGGATCGTATCGGAAATATAAATATTATCCAAGTCGTAGATGTTTTTGGAAATGGAAACATTGTACGTATCGGAAAATATTATCGGAAATGGAAGTATTGCCGGAATCAGAAATATTGCCGGAAACGGAAATATTGTCAGAATCGGATATATTATAGGAATCGGAAAACAAATCCGGAATCGGAAATATTAAATATTTGTTCGAAACGGAAATTAATTCCGGAATCGGAAATGTTAAATATTGTTCGAATCGGAAATGAATTCCGGAACCGGAAAATTAAACGGAAGTGCGTCGTACGAAATAAGCATCGGACCAGCTTGCTAGACGAAGGCCCAGCACGAAGCCTGGCCCACGCCTAGCAAGCCCAGCGCGCAACACAGCAAGCCAAAGGCACGCCAGGCCCAGCGCAAGTCAGGCCCAGCGCGCCATGGCTGCGAGCAATGCGGGCTGCGAAGCAGCGCTTGGGCTGCAAGGCAGCGTGTGGGTTGTGCGCCTGCGATGGGCTTCTCGCGCGCGCGGGCATGGCCTGCTCGCTTGTGGGCCGTGCTCGTGTGCGTATTGGAGTTTGTGCATACATCGAATCCTTAAGCGATTAGGATTAGATTAAAGATTAAATTTCCTAAGTTACTAGTTTTAAGTAAACTCTAATTCTAATAGAGTTAGAATTCTTGAATCCTAGTAGACTTCCAATTCCATATTCCTACTCTATAAATATGTGATGGCCTTCACAAATTAATGAGAACATAATATTCAATCATACACCTAGTTTTAAGGATTAAAACTAAGTATAATATTTGCCAAAATATTCGAACATATTCATTGAACCTTAGGTGCAATTCTAGTTAATTAAATCTAAGGCGGATCCGAACGTGCTGTGCACTATCTACGGAGGGACGACATTTGGAGTCCTATACTTGTTCTTGTTCGGTTCGGGCGCAGCTAGGGAGGGCACGCTACAAAGTGTATGTGTCCTAAATTATTCTAATTGTTATGTGGCAATTAATTTGGATTCCTGGCTTTATGGTTTTTCCCCATGATTTATATTCAATTATATGTATCATAACCTAACATCATCTCCACAAGTCCCATATAATAGGCCTCCAAGTCACATGCCTCCTTCAAGAAGAGGAGAAGCCGATGAATCTGTGACCCCAAGGCAACCAAGGCAAACAAACGCCCAAAGGGAACCGTCCCCCATGCCAAGGCAGATGTCGCATATTTGCCGAGAAAGAGATAGAACTCCTCCCCGCCGAGCCAGGTCGCCCATTCGTCGAAAAAGAGATAGGAATCCCCCTCGACATTCTAGGTCGACCATACGCCGAGAAAGGACACGAGCCCCTCCAAGGCAGGATAAAAGACTAATGCCCAACCACGATGACCGGGGCATGTGGCGAAGTATGGATGATCCAACTAGGAACTTGAACGAGGCATTGACCCCCTTCAGTCGAGAGATCATGGATACCCCTTGGATTGACAAGGTAAAAGTCCCCACCATTGAACCATTCGATGGTATAACTGACCTGAAGAGCATATGGTTTCCTATGCAACCCAAATGAGTGTCCAAACTGGATGTGGTTCAACAAGCATGTCCCGAAAGGAAGCATACACAACTACTGCGACCTAGAGAAATTTTTCATCAACCAATTCCAAGCCGGTAAATGGCACAAGAACAAGTGTGAATCTCATGGCGGTCAAGCAAGGTGAGATCAAAATCTTGCGGATCTACATCAAAAGGTCCAATGATGAAACCCCCAAAATCCACAATCTTCGAGATGAGACAAAGTTTTCCGCCCTACTGTCTGGGCTCTCATCGAACAACATTAAATTCAAATTGATTGAATCTGGGGTCTCTACACTAGCCGAAGCCATAGAGAGGGCTCAGATGCACATTCAGACCACCTATGTGTATGGTACAACCAAATCGGAGCAGCGATATGGAAAGAAAAATAAAGAAGAAGCCACAGCTTTCGTACGTCGGCCCGACAAGAAGCCTTCATCCACGGAGGACCATGGAGAAGACCATCGATACAATCGTAACCGGAGAGAAATCTACCTCGTCCTAAAGGATAAAAATGTTCTCCCTACTCCCCCACGAATTAAGACTCCTGAAGCAAAAAGAGACAAGTCACTTTGGTAAGAGTTCCACCAGGAGTGCGGGCACACCACGAAGAATTGTCGAGAGCTGAATAGGGCGTTAGATCACGTAGCCGACAAGGGCAAGGTGAATGATTACTTAAGCATCCTTCCCCTGAAAGTAAAAGCCAAGGACATGGACCCCCTAATGATGACAACAAGAACTACTGATGGCAAGGCCCTCCCCCGCCCATGGAATACCGACACCCTTTGAAGGTTTTATGTTTTAATCCTCTAAGTACTTTTCCTTTATTTAAAGTACTTTAGATCCTAGCCATAGTTCTCAATGATAAAAATGGGGGTAAGATATATGTACGCTCGCTATAATCTAAATAACATTCCATTAGTGTAAACAAATTTTCAACGTAAAGCAATAGTAAAGGGCTCGGCGAACATTGAAGGAAATAATGCCCATTGGTCCAAGTTTTGCATTTAATGATAAGTCTAATAAATGCGGTTCAGTATTAATTAGGCAAGTTAATTATTAAGTGAGATTAAGTGATCTGAATGTCTAGCTATGGGCCGCTTCATTTCAAGTGGAATTAATATTATTAATGCCACACCTTACTATTGACTGAACCCGTAGGGTCACACAAATAGTACGTGAACAGATCAAGTATTTAGGTGAATATTATATTCAGTAAATACTTTAATTATGGATATTCGGAAATGACAGATGTTGGTTTCAGGAGCTAAAAAAAATTTCAAAAGGCAAAGAAGGAATATTTGCCGGAAATGAAGATATTGCCAGAAACGGAATTATGGTTCATAACGGAAATATAAATATTATCGAAGTCGAAGATATTGTCCGAACGGAAATATGGTTCGTATAGGAAATATTATAGGAAAAGAAATATTTTCGGAATCGAAAATATTACCGGAAACGGAAATATTATCGGAATCGGAAATATTACCGGAATCGGAAATATTATCGGAATCGGAAATATTATCGGAAACGTAAATATTGTTCGAATCGGAAATATTTTTCTGAATCGTAAAACAAATCGGAAGCACGAAACGAGCGACGGACCATCGCACGAAGAAATGGCCCATCGCTCAATGGACTGTGGCAGGAACGCCAAGGTGTTGGGCCAGCGCGTTAGCAAGCAAGGGCCAGCGCATGGTAGCAACAAGCTGGCTAGCGCTACTCTCACTGTTGTTGGTCCGCAACTTATGCAAGCACGCATGGGAAGCTTGTATTCCAAGCTGCCTTGCTACGCAAGCAGCTTGTGCACCAAGCTACCGGTTGCCTTAAATGGTTTATTTATGTTTTGGTAATTTTGTGAAAATTGCCTAAAGCTTAAAATAAAGATTTTGTGCATGCTTCCTATAATCTAATGTTTCCTAAACTTAATTATTATTAAAGTTATGGAAACTTAGGATTTTCCTATTTCCTAAATATACGTGGTCTATGATCATAATATACACATGAGTTTTTCATACTTTTGCCTATCACATTAAAAGTGAGATCCCGAATCAATAATACCTTAGGTTAAATCCTAGTTGGTTGAACCTAAGGCGGATCTGAACGTGTTGTGGACTTTCTACGGAGGGAAGACGTTTGTCGTTCTAACTTGTTCTTGTTCGGTTTGGGAGCTGCAAGGGAAGGCACGCATCACAAAGTGTGTTCACTGAATTATGCTAAATGATTATGTGCATTTAATTTGGATTCTTGCATTTATGGTTTCTCCGCATCACATTGGATTGTTCATAACCTCACAAACTTTTGCTTGAAATTATATACTTAGAATTTTTGTTGATGCACCAAAAGCCAAATAATAGAAGACCAAGTGCGAAGTACATCTAAAGCCAAACAATGACAAGTCAAGCTCTAGGTGCATCAGAAGGAAAACAATGGAAGACTAAGTTCGAGGTGCATGAAAAGCCAAACAATGGTACACCAAGTCTGAAAGGCATAAAAAACCAACCAATGTCAACAAGTTAAAGTGCATCAGAAGATGAACAAGGGTAAGTCAAGATCAGAGTGAATCAAAAGCCAAAAAATGGCAAGTCCTGTTTGAGGAAAATCAAAAGCCAAAAATAGCAAGTCGAGGTCGGAGGGAAAAGCCAAAATATGGCAAGTCGAGTTCGAGGTGAATCAAAAGCCAAAAAATGGCAAGTCGAGTTCGAAGCAAATCAAAAGCCAAAAAATGGCAAGTACAAGTTCCAAAGTACATCGAAATCCAAAAGAATGGCGACAAAGTTTTCAAGCGCGTCAAAAAGTCAAGAAAATGGCACATCAAGCTCAAAGTGCAACAAGAGCCAAAACATATGGCTACAAAATAAACCAAGCGCCTAACATAGGGTTTAACTCACTCGGCGCTCCCGCATACACAAATCAAAGCCTCGCCTAGCCAAGTGTGCAACCATCGGTCTCCCAACACATTGTCCGCCCATCGCACACTTCACCACTCAACACCCATCACACTGTGTGTATCCTCCATCGAGCTCCCAACGTCCAACGTGCGCGTTGTAACCCTGGTCAGCACAGAACACAATCTAGCATGTGTTGGCGTGCATCTGGTACTCGGCACAAACACTCTGCATCTCACCCAAGCATGAGCATGTCTTCCCTCACCAGCAAGGAGTGGTGGCTCGTACATAATAAGTTTACAACCATGTAATGGGACAAGGGAGCACGGTACAAACGTGTCACATAGATATCATACCTTCGATGCAAACAATTTTCAACGCAAAGAAATAGAGGTTCCTAGGCCTACCACACAATAGAAGCCCGCCTCCCACACTTAGCAAAATCATTTAAGTTCAAAACGCAGGAGAAGCCAGACAAATGAGAAACTAAGTAAAAGTGCATCAAAAGCCAACCCATGGAATACATGTTCAAAACATACCAAAATCCAAACATATGGTCATACGAGTTAAAAGTGCATCAAAAGCCAAGTGAATGTCAAGTTGAAGTCAAGCATGGGGCTCATTAGCTCCTATTGACTAATAGAAACCCGCCTCTCATACTTAGTAAAATAATCTGAGTTTATTCAAGCATGGCGCTTCATCGTTCGCCCAAGCATAGGGCTCATTAGTCCCATTGGAGAACAAAAGCTCATCTCCATACTTAGTAAAATAATCTAAGTCTTTTAAGCATGATGCTTCATCATTAACCCAAGCATGGGGCTCATTAGTCCCTTTGGAGATCAAAAGCTCACTCCCATACTTAGAAAAATAATCTAAGTCTTTTAAGCACGGTGTTTCATCGTTCGCCCAAGCATGAGGCTTATTAGCCCGTATCGGAAAATAGAATCCCATTCTCCATACTTAGGAAAATAATCTAAGTCTTTCAAGCATGGCGCTTCATCGTTCGCCTAAGCATGGGGCTCATCAGCCTCTACTGGAGAATACAAGTCCATTCTCATACTTAGAAAAATAATCTAAATCTTTCAAGTATGGCGCTTCATCGTTCTCCCAAGCATGGGGATCATTAGCCTTATTGGAGAATAGAAGACCATTCTCATACGTAGAAAAAAGACATATAAGGCTTTCAAGCATGACGCTTCATCATTCGCCCAAACACGGGGATCATCAGCCTCTATTGGAGAATAGAAGTCCATTCTCATACTTAGAAAAATAATCTAAACCTTTCAAGTATGACGCTTCATCGTTCGCCCAATCATGGGGCTCATTAGCCTCTATTGGAGAATAGAAGCCCATTCTCATACTTAGAAAAATAATCTAAGTCTTTCTAGCATGACACTTCATTCGTTAGCCCAAACATGGGGCTCATCAGCCTCTATTGGAGAATAAAAGTCCATTCTCATACTTAGAAAAACAATCAAATCTTTCAAGTATGGTGCTTCACCGTTCGCCCAAGCATGGGTCTCATTAGCCTCTATTGGAGAATATAAGCTCATTCTCATACTTAGAAAAATAATCTAAGTCTTTCAAGAATGACGCTTCATCGTTCGCCCAAGCATGTGGCTCATTTGCTTCTATTGGAGAATAGAAGCCCATTCTCATACTTAGAAAACTAGTCTAAGTCTTTCAAGTATGGTGTTTCATCGTTCGCCCAAGCATGGGGCTCACTAGTCCCCATTGGAGAATTGAATCCCATTCTCATACTTAGAAATATTAGTCCCCATTGGAGAATTGAATCCCATTCTCATACTTAGAAATATAATAGAAGTCTTTTCAAACATGGTACTTCATTGTCTGCCCAAACATGGGGCTCATTAGTCCCTTTGGAGAATAGAAGCCCATTCTCATACTTAGGAAATATAATCTAAGTCCTTCATTCACCCAAGCATGGGGCTCATTATCTCCTACAAGCACACTAAAAGCCGAGTTGTTGCATACCCCTTCCCAGATTGAGTCTGTCTACTTGTGCATAGTTTTAATTAGATGTCGTCATGTCTCAGTCCTACTTGATAATATTTTCTAAGTGTCTAGGTGTAAGTCCAAAGTCGTTGTGGAATCATAGGTGGAGTCGTCGTAACCATCGTAGTTAGAGTCGTCATAGTCGAAATGCTCGTTCAAGTGCTTGCCCAAACTTGGCCATGAGCCAATTCTCATGCCAAGGCTTGGCAGCGAGCCCATGTGCAAAACAACCGCCCAAGTGTAGCTCGCGCCCAGTATCCATCATCGTCCTCCCAAACTTGGGCTTGGCCTGCTCACACCTCGTGCGCAAACCAACCGCCCAACTCTTGAGCAGTGCCCAACGCCCCATGTGTGTGCATCAAACGCCTAACATTGGCCCAACAACCTTAGCACCCCCGCATGCGCAACAAAGAAACCGCCCAAGATTGGGCTTAGGCTACTCGGCACCTTTCCCATCTCATTGTGTGACTATTGTCCTCCCAACGCATAACCTCATGCCTCGCGCATCGACGCCCTTCACACATACACCAAGTGCCAGCCCTAACACACATCATCCTCCCAACATTGTATGCTCACCGCGCAGGCATCCTCCGTGCATCAGCCGCCAATGAGAAACACGTACTCTTCGCCCAGTGGTGTGTATCCCTCGCCCAATGCACGTCATCCGCCTCACACAACAAGGCCTATGACGTGCGCGCCTGACTTTTGTTCAAAGCACCATCGCACAACACGCTCGAATAATGCGCCCAATGCTCAACGCTCGTGCGTCACTCGCACAACCCGCACATAACGCCTACATCAGCAACGTCGTCGTGTGTCATCTGCCCAAACAGAACAGTCGCGTCCTACACATATCAAGCTCCTAAAAAGGCCTAGTGATAGGGTGTTTTTCTGTCGTTGAAAGATCAACACCTCACCAAACAAAATTTATAAAACCACTAGACTAACCGGCTATATGAACTATAGCGGCAAGTATAGGGATCGTCCCATAGAAACGGTGGTTATCGAGTTTAGATGTCAAGCTAGTTCGAACAAGAATTTGGTTTGAATTATCACTAAGAAACTAAAACTAACAATTATGCGAAGTTGAATCAAGAAAAGGAAACGTTAGGGAGTTGGGGATAGGCTAGGGAAATCGGGGGAAATGAACTAAACTATCTAGCAATGATGATCATGCAACGACTTGGCAAATAGGCAAATAGCATCAAATGACGTGCTCGCCGCCTCTCGGATGGAGCACGCGAAGCAACCTAGCCTAAGGAAGAGCTTTCGCCTAATCCTAGACTAAACTAACTTGCATATAATAGGCACAACTATTTGCTTACACAAGATAGGCTCACAATCTCTTGCCAAACCTAACCTATGCTTCCAATTGAATCTAATCGAATAGCATTTGCAACTACCACTCAATTAGGCATGGATATCCTATCACCAAATCATATTTAATCACATTAATCAATCAACAATCAATCATCAATTTCCCCTAATTAAGCCCCTAGATTCTCCCCTTTTCCTAACCTAATTCTACTCACTAATCATTCTAAAAATCAAGAAATCCATTAATTCTAGATTAGCAAGCATGAAATTGAAAGATTATAAAGAGAGAATCTAAGAGTAGAACAATCAACTAGAGAATTAAGAATCAAAGTACTAAAGTATAAACAAGAAGAATTCAAGAACTAAAGGAATTAAAGAGCAATCAACAATCACAACAAGAGCAAAAACTAAGAAATTGAATTGAATTGCACAAAATTAGAAGAAGAGTTTAGGAAATTACAACTTGATGCTTCAATGGAGGAGAGTTTCTCTCTCTAGAAATTACTGAAAATCTATTTTGGGATTCTAAAATGTTAAACTAAAATTCTATACCAAATAAAATAAATGAAAAATCTATTTATAAGTTTCCCCAAATAGAAGCCGAAATTCGAAAATATGCAGCCCGCGCAGCCATTCGGTCGCACATACCCTCTGTGCGACCGAACAAAAGAGAACCTGTTCGACCAAATTTAATCCTGTGCGAGCGAAGGCAACGAAGAATAATTCCTTCGTTATGTGCGACCGAACGAGAAATCCTGTTCGGCCGAATGGTGTTTCTTTGGCTCATGTCTCCTTTGCAGTTTGATTCGGTCGAACAGAAAGACCTGTGTGGGCGCACAACTTTTGTGCGATCGAACAGAAAGACCTGTGCGGTCATTTACCAATTTTGGGGCATTCTGTCTCCAAAAGTCCATTTTGTGTGACCGAACAAGAAGGAACGTTCAGTCGTACAAAACTGCAGATTCCTTGATGCCATCAGCCTCCTCTGTTCGGGCGCACAAGTAACAACTCGATCGCACAAGCCCTGTTTTGGCTCAATTCTACTTGTTTTCCATCACTTTTCATCATAATCACCTATAAAGCACAAGATGGAAAGAAACTTATAAAAATCACACAAAAAGCTATAAAAACTATAAAAAAGCATAACAAACTAACATGAAATCCTATCCTAGGGGCGACATAAATGTCGCTCATCAAACTCTCCCAAGCAAAGCGTTTTCTAGTCTCTAGTAAACTAAACTTAATTAGGGAAGAATGAGCAACTACTCAAATTCCAAAAATCTACAAAAACAAAATTTAGCAAATCTAATAAAGGCAAGACCTAAAGAGAAATAAACCAAGAAAAGAAAGAAAGAAAAGAAAAAGAAAAGAAAGAGAAAAGAAAAGAAAAGAAAGTAAAATTAAACTACAAAATCCAAGATAAGGGCCTTATTATGGAACGAGTATAAAAGAACACTAATATTACTAACCAAATAAATGAGTACACGCTAACTAATGTCCTAAATCGAGTGAAAGATTCAAGCCTCAAGCAAAGAGAACTAAGGGCAAGCACTAATCAATTCCCCTTCAACCGAGCATACCACGTCAAATCTCTAGATCCTTTCCACCCTTGAGAATAGCGTCTCGAGACACCGCGAAGGCGCCGGAGAAAACAAGATAGGCTACCCGACATCTTAGCATGACAATCTCATTCCATAAACTTGACCAAATCCCCCCTCCACCGATCGACAATGACTGAACTCAAAAGGGTCAAGAGGACTTTTTAGGGTGTAACGTAGGCTAGGGGTAAGGTGAGGAACAAATTTGGTAATTTGGTACTCATACCTAAAGTGAAGCGCAATGATAGAACTCAACTCAAGCAAATCGAACCAAAAACAAACTCATACCACTTATTTGCGATACCCCCAAGCTTATTCAACAATAATTCTAAACTACAACTCTTTTTGCACTTTTCTTGATTTGATTTTCTTTTTTTTGTGTTTCAATCGAAACTTTTCTCATTGCCTTGTTTTTCTCTATTTTTGGCTTTCTCAAAACTTTACTCTCTTTTTGCTTTTGCATCATTTATTCACTATATACGACATACTTCCCAAACTTGCCATTCAATACCAATAACAATCATTCCTCAACTTTGCATATTCATTCAAAACCAACAAGCATCATAACACAAAGCACCACTATCACTTCTAAGGGTGAAAACAAAACAAAGGCTATTAGGCTTGTAATGTGCTCATAAGAAATGAAGGGACAATGCTCAAATGGCTAGCAAGGGGGCAAATGCAAACAAAAACATATGGAAAATAGAAAATAAAGTCCTGAACTAAAATGAAAAATTAGTCATCGAAAGAAATGCCTCTATCGTCCCCTAAAGTAGTTCGGTCGCGGTCTCGGGAAGGAAATAGTCAAATTCGGGAGATAAGAAAGTCAATGCCAAGGATCCATGCCACTCAATATATGTATATGTGTTTGGGATAATTTGAACATGAACCTCACATGGGAGCAAATACCAATCTCTCCGGTTTCAAGTCACTAGAGAGATCGGCACCATCTTACCACAAGCCAAGGGTTCAAGACGCATGCTACCCAAAGTTCAACCAACTTTCTTAACACCTAAATCCTAAATTCGACCCAAGACATTAAAAACCGTGAAAACATCTACCGATTAGGAATAAAAGAATTCTAGTCTACAAGTTCCAATTTTATTTGCCCAAATCAAGAATATTTCCTAAGAAAACCTAGAAAAACTTGCCTCGACAAAAGGAAAGGAAAAAGAAAGAAAAAGAAAGAAAAATGAAGAAAATAAGAAAACATACCAAAAAGGAAAACAAAAAGAAATAAACAAAACAAACAAACGAAAAGAAAAGAAACTAAAATCAAACTAAATCAAACTAAAAACAAAGAAACTAATATATACAAGTGCACATAATGGTATGGTTTCCAAGACATGAGCATCACAAATAGGCAACTACACAACAAAAATCCCCCCAAGCTAGAATTAGGCCATGTCCTCAAGGCCTAAAACTAAACAAGGAGGGGCACAGCTACCCATCCAACCAAATGCCCCATATGCAAGATGCCCGTCCCAAAGAATGCAAGGGAGATAGAAGGATATTACCAGAAATGTCGTGGGAGCAAGTCCCGCAAAGAACCGGTAAAAACCAAACCAAACTCACCAAAATATCGACGAACAAGGCATTGGTTGCAAGCATGAACCCACATCAATAAAATCGTACCACAAGGAACACTCAAAAACAATCAAGAAAATTGTTAGTAGAGAAGGCCAAATGACCAAAACAAACTCAAAACAAGCAAAAAAGCATCATCATATATACAACCACATGAAGTGGCAAGAAGAACAACGAAACCAACCATCATCAAAGGGACCTCGTAGCAAACCCCCACTCCGCATTTCTCCCCCAAGCTAATCACAAGCATACCATCACATCAAGATGGGGGAGAGATGGAGTGAACCCTAAGAAGAGGGCCCGGGGCATGCCCTTTACCCTTCGCATCATGAATCCTCCAATATTCATCCCGCTCAAGACGATGAGCACGAGCCGCGTCGTCGGTGAACCGGGTGAAATTGTAGGTGGGGTCCACATCGGGACCCGAAGCGTCGGTATAGGGCGGCCAACCATATTCGGGCCAAAGGGGGTAGTTTCCATGGGTTGGCTCTCCTCGGGGACCATCCCAACCACCACTAGTGAAAAAATACCTGTTGAGGGGGGAATTTTGGGCTTATTGAGGCGAACAAGGCCCGCTTCGACAGACGTGGCTTCAACAGCTCACATAGCTGTTGAGGCGGGCTTTGTTCGCCTCAACAGGTAGTCTGTTGTGGGGGGCTTTTAAAATCCCGCCTCAACAGCCCAAAACCAAAGCGAAAAATAAGGACCTGTTGTGGGGGCATTACAAAAGCCCGCCTCAACAGACACCTCTATTGAGGCTCACTAGCTTCTTAAATGCCCCCCACAACAGACCTGTATTTTTGCGCCAATACCTTTACATTGGCGCCATAAATTCATATGTTGTCGAGGCGTACATTAAAAGCCCCCTTCAACAACATTTTTTTTTCAACTTCTTTTAAAATATACAATAGGTGGCAATAACCAAATCTATATATATACACCATTGAGTATTGAAACCTGTACACGAATCAACACCAGAATAGCAAAGGTATGAATCTGCTTATTTTTTATTAATAAATCATTAAATTAACTTCATTTATATTAACCCAATAGAGAAAAGCGTATAGTACGTACGTTTACAATTTTTAAACACCTAGCTAGCTAGTCTAACAAATTAAAACTAATATTAACAAATAAAGACAAAAGGCTAGAGAGCTAGTCTAACAAATTTCTCTAATCCGGCCACTTAGCTCCCTTTAGATCATGCATTACAAACCTTAATTAAGTTGACTTTCTAATTCCAATCGACTCGATCCCTGCAAGATGGAAGGAAAATATATGAGCTATAGAGTACCAAAGTTCACACTCACGATATTATCTTTACATTCCATTGAAGCATAAAAAGATAATCTTTATGTGGCTTACTACCGTCCTAATTAGGTGTTATAAATCACAGTTCACTGTATCGTTCATGTAAAGGAGCTTTGATTCTTCCAAGTAAGTTATGAGTTTAAACTCTTGCACGGGTGTTAATGTTCATAACTTATGAGGGTTTTTTCTTTTCACTTCTCTAAAGGTAAGTTTTGTTCATAGAAGTTCCTAACAAAGCTACTTAAAATAAATTGTTATGAGACAGTACAAGCTATACTACTGATTGCAAGTTTGCAACCCACTGTGTGAAAATATATTCACCTCGAAAGCATAACTACCAGTAGAAACATACGATAATATTAAAGTTGCCAAAATATTAGTACGGAGTATCATTAAATGGTTTTATTTCCTCGTTTTCTGGGGTAATTGAATCTTGAAAAAAAAATCAGATTCACAGAATCACCAAGTTCCTCGTATTACATTAACCTTGATCTCTTAAAAATCACAGGACCACAGGCAAGTTATATCTTCTTGGAGTTTGGTTGTCTTCACTGCTTACTGATTAAAATAAGCACAGATTACTGGTCACTAGGTTACCTTATTCTGCAGAGGTCCCAACAATTTTTTTTTTGGTTGGTTTTAACCAGGTTACTATAAGAAATGGTAATAAACTAATAACACTAATAGCACATACAATTCAATACCTGAAAAGTGCTATTCACAAGAATGGATGGTTCATATACAAGCAGCTTCCCCTGCATGAACAGAAGGTGCTACCAGTTCCAGCGTCCCCTGTAAGTCTCTCACCAACCAATTGCATTGTCGATATAAACCTGGATTAACTTCACAAACCTGCAAAAGTATGGTGATTTCATGCTCTTTTCAGTTTTCACCAACACTGTATTTGGGAACCATCAATGTTAAAATATATGGAAGTGTGACACTGGGGATTACACTAGAAAAGTAAGGCTGTCAAAATCAATAATTTTTCCATTATTTGATTGGTAAAATACTCAACAATTTTTTCATAAATATTGAAAGCAAACCGTGAAAAACTAATTTGACCATATTAGGGTAGAAGATATGCACATATTTTTCTGCAAAGTTTCCCTCCAAGAAAATAAGCAAATTAATTCAGACATCTATAGTTGTTTTCTCTGTAATATAGTTTACCCCATTACCTTCGAGTTGCCAAACATACTATAAAACTCCCCCTCTAATTACCAGGACAATATAAAAAGCTCTGGAAATCATGCTGACATTTTCCGGCTTTAATTTATATTTCACAGCATATTAAGAAACA
This sequence comes from Spinacia oleracea, assembly GCF_020520425.1. Classification (NCBI taxonomy): domain Eukaryota; kingdom Viridiplantae; phylum Streptophyta; class Magnoliopsida; order Caryophyllales; family Amaranthaceae; genus Spinacia; species Spinacia oleracea. Next base: position 43,734,195 of record NC_079492.1, on the reverse strand, counting down.
AATGCACAAAGTCTAGATGTATGATAATTAGGTTGGCTTGATCCAAGTTGAGGATAAAATGGTAATAGACTGGTAGGTCAAAATCACACAATAATTCAGATAATATTTTTCTATTATAAGAGACAATTTTCTAATAATCCCAAAACAAGAACACAACTATACATTTCTCAGATGAAAATTCTTTAGTAGTTATCAAGTAAAATCTACCACCTCGAGGCAGGAGATCCTTGTAAAGTGCAAACACAAAATAGGTAGTGTATTCCTCTAAGGGAGACAGGTTAACATCTCTATAAAAGCAACCATCTATAAAAAATAAATTATCTTCCATGTTAGAAATTTAAGCAGGATCATGAAAACAAATGCCAGAAAGCCAATGAGACTGCAAGAAAAGGTGTAAGGTAATAAAATGAGACCTAGGGAAAGTAAAGCAGATTAACCACTACATTGTATAATCACTTATCTTGTTGGTGCCAAAATAGGAAAATTATAATAAGAATACCATAGATTCACCAACAATTTACTGATTTAGGATACTTTATAAAACTTTCATACCATAGGCCGGTGTATCTGTATGCAGTGGACTTAGTTAACCAAAATCACATAAAAGTCACCCCAAATCCAATAAAAGTCAACTTCACAAACGGGTTAAAAGACATGAATGAAATTTAGGGTACCAATCTTCGTTGTAAAACTACACCCGTTGTATATAGAACCTGTTGAAGAAACATTGCCAAGACTCAAAGAGTCACAAGACTGCTGTATAATACATTAAAATCACTTGCCTAATGAAAACAAGTTATCAAACAACCCAAACATCACCTTGCATATCACCAAAGACATACTTTTATGCAACTTCATAAAAAGGCATTGAATACGCTTGATTAATTGCTGAAGTACGATAATCAAGTACTTAAAAGTTAAAAAATATGAGTAAAAAGAATTCAGATCATAACAGAAAGTGAGAAGCAGCCAGAGATATCTGCGAACTTACAACTGAAAATTGAGTTCCAGATTCATCCATAGTCACAATCTCACCATTCCAAGTGCCTAGCTTCTCCAATACAGTGGAAAAATTCTGCTCACCAACAGTAAGTCGAAGTCTCATTGGAGATCTTTTGATGGGAAATTTCTTTACAAGCCGGTGAATAACATCTAGTGCCTGTAATTCACGATGCATAGAATTAACTTATGAACTAAACTACACAATAAAACCATAATTTATCTCTACTTTATACTGTAATCTACAAAGTGCAACAATCAAAGATACAGCTAATCAAATGTCCCAAAATAAGACAAATCAGAAGAATTATGCATAACAATACAGTAGATAAAACAGTGCTAAACCTGCTTTTTGGAACTGTTATGAGGATCAACAACAAAATGGATGTCATGCATCAAACGTTCGATCATAGTTATCGAGTAAGGGCGTTTCGTGTCAGGATTAATGGTGTTTTCCATGACAATGGTGGCAATATCACGAAACTGAAGTGACAATTGAGCCTCCCTTTCTTTCCCTGCAACTTGAAGATCTCCTTTCTCCAGAATCTAACCAAAACAATCAAATATATAAAATCGTGTTCGCTAAATCATTATTAACTAAAACCTCCCCAAAATTACATAAGTTCAATCAAAGAATTCGATTTCAAGAAGATGAATCACCTCTAAACAAATTGTTGTTGCGTCATCTGTCAGAAATGCAGTCTTCAAATCCTTCAGTTTACTACACTGTCGTCATTCCATTTGTTTGCAGACATAACATTATAAAAGAACATTAATTCAGAAAGCCATGAGATGACAGCCAGGAATACAAGACAGATGATGGAAATTGGAAAGCAGTATATGTATATACAAGCAAAAAAATGCATCAACCTATTTTCTGAAATTAAACAATTAGTAGAATACCTTTGTAATTCCACATTGAGCATGGTTGTGATCCTGAAATAAACCATACTGGTCATGACTTCATATAACTCAGCTTTAGATGCTGCAGGACTTGGATATATAGCTGCAAAATAAAATCATTTGTCTTAAAGATCCTACACTTCGGTTGCTATGTGCTTTTGATTCAAATATCTCCCAAGCCAAATGCAAAACTCATATATAAAAAGGTGGGAACTGGAAATCAGGACTTGTGTCTGAAAATGTTAAAAAAAATTCAACAAGCAAGCATCTTAGGAAAAATAGAACGAGGGAAGCTGTTGTTGAAACTAACCTTAACGGATTTCACACAACAAACTGTGATATAATTACTCTATGTCAATCATAACAATGCAAAACTAGAGCTGAGTACAGAAAACATGAGACAAAGACATCTGGGCAACTGCAAGGTACATAGCAAGACAAAAGGAAAAAAAACAAGCTGAACGCAAGACCATCAGGTAGAAAAAATTAGCAGGCAGGAACAACAAAAGTAAAAATAAAAGGGATAACTGCCATACACTCATCTAGTGCTGCAAATTTACTAATAAAAGAACAAATTTTAGCACATATTGCATAATTTCATAGTCTGCGCAAATTTACATCAAAATAAGAATGTAACAAATATCGGTTTTACAAATTCAGATTGCCCTGACATATTCATTGAAGTTGTCCAGATGTAGACATTGCCGCAACCATCTGATGGTCTTACAACAAGTTTCTCCAACAACATACTAACTAGCACTAAGATAAAGCATAAAAGTTCCAAATAGTACGGGCTTGATCCCCTGTTTAGTTGCCTGACTCTCTTCCAATTAGAAATCAAAGGAACTGTATGTTAGAAACTCATCAACGAATTCAGATTACAAACCACCACCACCGCAACTAATTTGAGACAAAAAAACTAAAATAAAAAACCTAAATTCACCACAATTGTAAATCATTAATTGGAACTGATGAGAGTAATTCCAAGAAGAAGAAGAAGATCTATTTACCACCGCAAGATCAGAGCCACCAGCAAGCCATCACCTTGCTTGCGTCGCCTCATCCGACCACCCACGACCTACCAAAACCCGAGCCGCACCTCCCGTTAGAAAATAAAAAATCATTAAAATCAACAAAAATAATCAAAAACCTAAATTATAAATCAAAAAAGTTAATTAAAAATAATATGAAAAATCAAAAACCTAAAAGAATTGAAGAATGCAGGAGAGAGGGAGAGAGATGAAAGAGTTACCTCATTTGGAGAACGACGCCGTCTTCCTCGAGAATACTAAGTAGATGACGGTTGAATCGATATACCCTAGCTTGAGGAGGAAGACAAACCGACGAGTTTGAAGAGTCGAGGGAGAGAGGTCGCGGAGATACCCTAGCTTTGTAACTCTTCCATGGAAGGCGGAGGAAAAGCTTCCATGGAAGCCAACGACTGTGAGGAGAGCGAGAGGGAGCCCGATTTGTTGACGAAATAGCGGGTTTGAGGAGTTTTGAACCAGGAGAGAGAGGAGAGGGGAGAGAAGAGAGAGAAATGAAACAGATGAAATGAGGAGGAGAGAGAATTAAAACCAGTAGATTGTGAAGACCTGTTGAAGCGAACAAACATAAGCTCGCCCCTTTAGACTAGTGTCTATTGAGGCGGGCAATCAAAAGCCCCCTTCAACAGTATCTATAGAAGTGAATCCTACAAAAGCCCGCCCCAATCTGTTAGTAAAATATTTGACCCGCGTTGACTGGGTGGTTATTGAGGCTCACTTATGTATGCCCCCCTCAACAAGGGGGCTACAATAGGCGTTTTTTCCATATATCCCCTAGGCCACCCGGTGAAATCCTCGGGCCAACCATCTGGCCGATCAACCGGTGGGGGTGTGGGATACATAGGGTCACGACGGTAGTCACTCCTGCCCATCATAGTATAATCGTAAGGCGGAAAAGAGGGGGGAGTGACACCGGGTTGGGAAGGTCCCGTCCAATACGGGTAAGTGGGTGTACGCTCCTCGTTCCAACTCGGGATGGGCCCTTGTTAGGGAGGATGGTAAGGATAGTTGACATAGGGGGCAAAGTCCCCTTTGTCAACATGGTAGTCGTACACCCGCCTACCGTAATAGGACGAGTCAAAATCGGGAAAAGAATCTCCCGTGCGGCTCCCTTGAGGAGCAAGAGAAGCCAAGGTACGAGCTTGGTCCTCTTGCCCTTGCAAGATAGTCGCAAGGGTGGATTACAAACCCGTCAAGTCAAAAGGAGAGGAGAGAGGTATATTACCCTTATTCGGGGGAGGTGGACTAGGAGACCAAGGAGGAGCTTGAGTGTAAGGACCGGTAGGCGCAGTAGTGGCGGTGGTGGTGGCGGCGTTGACAAATTTCTGATGCTGCGGAAGCAAGAAACGGACACTAGAGGACCACGAAGTAATGAACGGGTGCGGAAGATAGCACCAATCGGCTTTCTTCACTTGCCAAATAAATTGCGCCTCATTGACCGTGTAATGGAGCCAAGTGGCATGGTACATCGCCCGGATGTTCAAGAATTCACCACCGGGAACGGAAGTCAAAGCATCCATCTCCTTGGCATGAGGGTTGTTCGGTAGAAACCGAACGAGAAGGGTGAGCATGCCACCAAGGAGGATGTCGGATTTGTTCAAGTGGCAATCCCGAGCTTTGATGATCCGGGAGATGAGCAATTTCCCAAAATCAAGGACCCCTTGCTTCTCTTGTGTGGCCAACCACAAACCACCAAGTTCCGTGCCCGACAAGGCACCGGTAGCACCCTTAGAGAAAAGGGCGTAGATGAGGAGACGGCTCATGATGCGGATGGCCGGGTGATGGAATGAGGAAGATTTGGCCGAGGCGGAAAAGAAATCCCCGTCGTCTCCGGTGAGCGCCCTCCACCAACTATTTTCATCATAGTCGTTCGCATGTTCTGACCTTGGGTTCATGATGAGATCGTACTCCGAGTCGATGGAGAAGATGGCATTGATTTGATTGTTATTCAATTTGTGTTGGCGGCCGAAGACTTGGAAGCTCAATTCCATCACACGATTACCGTCCTCATCATCTATAATATTCTTCCGGGCCGAGGAGAGGAACTCCAATGTCAACCTTTTGTAGGTTGAGGCACTCAACTTTGCGAACTTTTCCCACCCTAGCCCCTTGATCAACTTATCAACCTCGGCTTCGACCCCCAAGCTACCAACGCTCTCCCGATGAAAGAACTTGGTGGGCTTAATGGTTCTCTTGGAAAGTAGCTCAAAGAAATCCCAAGATCTTTGTTCGGTGAACTCAATGCCGTAGGTTTCCATGCCCGACGGAGCCGGTGCCTTCCTCTTTGATGTAGAGGCGGTAGGGTTTGATGTAGAGGCGGTGGGGTTCCACTTGGAGCGCTTGGGTGCCATGGAATGATGAGGTTAAGCAAGGCAAAATCTACAAAAGCAAAAGAAAAACAAACCAAGACACACAAAGAAGGAAAAACTAAGTTAGTTCACAATCTAGGACAAACAAACAACTACAAAAGCTAAGGTTAAACTATCTCCATCAACTCTTCAACAAGTTCCAAACATTACACCAACTTCCAACAAGTATAAACTAACCACATTACTCCACACTAATAACCACAATTAATCAACCATCACTTCCACAAACAAGCATAATCAAAGTAGCCCAAAACCTCACAAAATCATCTCAAAAAGTCTAGAGCGTAAATGGAACAAGGAATCAAACCTGCATAGCTCATCTAGACAATTAAAGATCAATCTCATAACAAACATGCATCAACAAACACCCAAAAACCAAAAAATTCAAAAAATTCAAAAAATGACATGAACATGGTGAAATTGGAATGAAATATAAGAATTAAGGGAAAGAAATCATCACCACAAGAAAATGAAGTGGGTTAGGATTGATCCCAAGTAGCCTCTAGAGTTCCAATTCACCACACACACAATTATGACCAAATTCACAAAAACCCTAGAAATTGGGGGTTTTGCAAAAATCTGAAATTTTGGGGATTTAAGGGGTGGGGATGAATGAGATTGAGTGAGTTTGATGTATGGGGAGTGTAATTTGTGAAGGGAAGTGAATGAAATTGATTAGGAGTAGTAGTATAAAGTGAGAGAAGAGAGCAATGGAGTTGAGAAATGAGAGCAAAATGTCGAGCAAATGAAGAAATAGGGAGGGGGAATCGCGAATTTTCGAATAAATGAGGTCAGAGTCAGCCCCGCCTGGCTATGCGACTGAACAGAAAAAGACATTCGATCGCACAGACCTGTGCGATCAAACATTAAAATCTGTGCGATCGTTTTCCAAAAAAATGGAAATTCTGCCTCAAAAATCAGTTTTGTGCGATCGAACGTGCAGAGCAGTTCGGTCGCACAAAACATGATTTTGCAATTTTTTCACAAGCTTCCCCTTTAAATAAAAAATTAAGCTAATTAATGGAAAATTAATTCATAAATCAAATAAAAACTAAAACTTAGGAGTTAGACAACCGGGTTGCCTCCCTGGTAGCGCTCGTTTAACGTCATTAGCTTGACGAATCCCCCCAAAGCTCATGGGGGAACAAAGAGGGAATCAATACACGGGTTGCCTCCCGGTAGCGCTCGTTTAACGTCATTAGCTTGACGGACCCCCCCCCCCCCCCCCCAAAAGGTCAAGGGGGGTCGAACACAACCAACCTTGGGTCATCGCTAGTCAACATGCATTTCTTTGCCCCTTTGGGCACAAACATCTTACCAAAATCACCACTCATGGAATGGGGACCAAACCAACTCTTCCTAGGCGTAGGATCGCCTTCCTTAGACTTCTTGCTCATACACCTCTTACCATTACATGCCGGAGTGAGTGACCCCACATCATCAAGATCCATCCCGAATGTGTCGGGAATGGTGATGATGCCATCATAGGAATCGCCTAGCACAAAGGAGCTCTCGTGCATATCCTTCTTCACCTTCCTATCAATCTCAAAATCACACTTAAGAACACAAGGATTGTTAGAAGCATTAGCACAAGAATGATTGTGCTCAACACAAGCAAGAGTGTCAATTTTTATACAACTTCTCATCTTAGAGCAACAATGTTCATCAATTGCAAGCTTAAAACTAGCCTTGGCGTCTCCCGCCTTCAAAGTGATAAGGCCACCTTGAACATCGATGAGAGCACCCGCCGTAGCCAAGAATGGCCTCCCTAAAATAATAGGGGTATGAGCGTCTTCATCGATATCCAAGACAATGAAGTCAACAAGAAAAGTCAACTTCCCTATCACAAGGGGAACATCATCAACTCTACCGAATGGAAACATAACCGAGCGATCGGCTAATTGCAAGGACATAGGGGTAGGGGTGAGATCTCCAAGACTAAGTTTCTTATAGATTTTGAACGGCAGAATACTTACACTTGCCCCCAAATCACATAGAGCGTTGTCAAACCTAAGCTCTTGGATGCTACAAGGAATCGAGAAGCTCCCGGGATCCTTGAGCTTTGGGGGGAAAGGGCTCGAAATCAAAGCACTACAATGCTCCGTTAGGTGCACGATTTCATTAGTGCCACAAGTCCTTTTGCCGCTCAGAATGTCTCTCATGAACCGAGAATAATGTGGCATTTTCTTGAGCGCCTCGGTGAAAGACAATGACGCATATAGCTTGCTAATGGTTTCGCAAAACTTATGAAATTGATCATCAGCAAAACTTATGAAATTGATCATCAAGCTTTTTACCGGTAAATATTTGAGGGTAGGGGGGAGGAGGAATTGGGAGAGGAGGAAGAGTGGTCTCCTTCGACTTAACACCATCTCTCACGTTGTCGACATGAGACTCCCCTTCCGCCTTATCACAGTCCGGAGACTCATTCCCCGTAGAATCCTTACCCTTAGAGCAAGATGCACCAACTAGCTTAGCATCATCATCTAGAATCATCCCACCCCGAGTCACAACCGAATACATTTGTTTAGGTGCTTGACCTTGGGGTGGGAGGCTAGTGTGCACTTGTTACTCTTTGATGGTGCTATCTAGTTGTGCTAGTTGGGTCTCAATCATCTTCAAGTGAGTGTTGGATTGCTTGAATCCATCCTCAAACTCGATGTTCTTCTTGGCTTGCGCCCCCACAAATGACTCCATGAGAGCCTCAAGGTTAGACTTGAGAGGCGGGAGCGGTGGAGGTGCATTGCCATAACCACCACTAAGGTTTGATTGATATTGGTTGTCAAAGGTCCTCGGTCCATTGAATCCGGGAGTTGTAAATTGAGACACACCATATGGACCTCCCGAGTTCAAAGGATAACCCCAACTAGAGGCACCCCTAAATTGCCCATAAGAGTAGTTATAACCCCCTCCACCTTGATGATTGGGATTATAACTACCTTGGTTGTATTGGCCTTGATTGCCAAAACCTTGAGGTTGACCATAGGGTGCTTGGCCTTCATAGCCTTGCGCTCTATAGCCACCTCGGCCTTGGCTATCATACCCACTTCCTTGGCCATAGCCTTGGTGGGAACCATACATAGGGGGCCCTCTAGGTTGCCTAGCAAAATTTTGATTGTTGGGGTTATCATTCCTAGACCTCTCATTCAAGGCATGAGCATACTCCATATCAAAATCACCTTCATACGAAGGGCCATAATCCACAAAAGACACATTATGAACCAAGGGACATGCTGTTAGGTTATGATACATATGACATTACATAGATCATGCGGAAACAACCATTAACCCAGGACAACATATTATTTACACATAATCATATAGCATAATTTAGATGCATACTCTTTGTTGCGTGCCCTCCCTAGCTGCGCCCGAACCGAAAAAGAACAAGTCTTTTAGGACTCCAAGTGTCGTCCCTCCGTAGATAGTCCACAGCACGTCCGGATCCGCCTTAAGATTGACCAACTAGAATCGCCCTTAAGGTACTAGAAAATTTCGGCACTTTTGAGCAAGATGTGTGTTTGATTTTCTCTCAAAAAACTCACTTTTGAATACTTTGAAACTTGTGTATAAATTATGACCCCTAGGCCTTTATTTATAGAGTTATGGAAAAGGAATCGTAATCCTAGTAGGATACGAATTAATTGGAATTAGAATCCTACATGAATTCTATTTAATTAATTTATCCAATTAGGAATAGAAATTTAATCATACACTGACTCTTGTAGATTCAGGAATCACGCATGAGCACAAACTCACACACACACGGCAGCCACAAGGGCTGCCCATGCGCGTGCGAGCAGCAGCCCGCGCAGCACGGCCCACGCAGCCGTGGCCCTTGGCGCGCGCTGGGCCTGCCTTGCGGTAGGCCTGGCCGCTGCCTTGGCTGGGCTTGTGGCGCGCATGCTTGCTGGGCGATGGCCCCGGCTTCGTGCTGGGCCTTCGTCCGGCAAGCCTCGTCCGATGCTAATTCGTACGATACGCTTCCGATTAAATTTCCATTTCCGGAATCTATTTCCGATACGAACAATATTTAATATTTCCGATTCCGGAATTAATTTCCGTTTCGAACAAATATTTAATATTTCCGTTTCCGGAATTATTTTCCGATTCCGGCAATATTTCCGATTCTGACAATATTTCCGTTTCCGGTAATATTTCCGATTCTGGTAATATTTCCATTTCCAATAATATTTTCCGATACGTACCATGTTTCCGTTTCCGGCAACATCTACGACTTGGATAATATTCATATTTCCGATACGATCCATATTTCCGTTTCCGGCAATATCATCGTTTCCGGAGTATTCATTTCTTGCCTGTGACGATCTTAGCTCCCACTGAAACCAAGATCCGTCGGTTCCGAATATTCATAGATGGAGTATTTAATGCCATTAAATACTTGATCCGTTTACGTACTATTTGTGTGACCCTACGGGTTCAGTCAAGAGTAAGCTGTGGATTAATATCATTAATTCCACTTGAACTGAAGCGGCCTCTAGCTAGGCATTCAGCTCACTTGATCTCACTGAATTATTAACTTGTTAATTAATACTGAACCGCATTTATTAGACTTAACATAGAATGCATACTTGGACCAAGGGCATTATTTCCTTCAGTCTCCCACTTGTCCTTAGGGACAAGTGTGCATTTCCTAATTCCTTTGTCGCTCGATGCTTGCTCTTGAACATAAGGTAAGAGTTGTCATCCTTATTATGTCCAGAGGTGTTCCTCGGTTTCAGAGTTCAACTGATCAAATAAACAGATAATCATAGCCTATGATTCATCCGAGCACGGCCATGCATTTCACAGTTTCTAGCTCTCCGAGTGGCCTTGTACAACTTTTAAGCATCTCATCCCGATTTATGGGAGGACAATCCCAATCTTGCGATCTTGAGATTAGACTTCGTTTGATAGGTGATTACCTGAGCGTTGCCTTTATAGCCTCCTTTTACGGTGCGACGGTTGGTCAACGTCAAAGCAACCAGTTCTCAAACAAATAATCTCAAATCACTCAGGTATTGAGGATTTAGTGTCTAATAATTTAATGAAATTTACTTATGACAGACTTTCATCTCTTACAGTAAAGTTTCATAGGTCTTGTCCGATACTAGTCTTCCCAAAGTAAGTATCAATGCAAATGATTATGACATTGCCATGTCCACATAGTTCAAGAAACAGAACTACTAGTCATCTTGCATTCTAATCGTCTAACGTTTTCTATGCGTCCAATTTTATAGAAAACTCCGATTAGGGACCATTTTCAACCTTTGACATTCAAGTTCACTTGATAGACATTTCTTAGTCACAGGACTGGTCCTGACAGTCTATCTTGAATATATCGTCAAGTTGAAGGGACTCATCATTTAATAAACCACAAATTAAATGGAAAAATGAATTTCTTTCATTTATTGTGAATGATTAACCAATAATGTTTTACAAAGATTTAAACTCTAAAACTTTAAAACATTAAACAGAGACATCAAAGCCATTCTCCAATATGCTTGATTCCCATAGCTGCAGTGTGCGAGTTGTGCTTCGCTTGCGGCAGAGGTTTAGTTAATGGATCTGATATGTTGTCATCAGTTCCAATTTTGCTTATCTCGACTTCTTTTCTTTCAACGAACTCTCGTAGAAGGTGAAATCTACGAAGTACATGCTTGACTCTCTGGTGGTGTCTAGGCTCTTTTGCCTGTGCAATAGCTCCGTTATTATCACAATACAGGGCTATTGGTCCTTTAATGGAGGGGACTACACCAAGTTCTCCTATGAACTTCCTTAGCCATATAGCTTCCTTTGCTGCTTCATGTGCAGCAATGTACTCCGCTTCAGTTGTAGAATCCGCAATGGTGCTTTGCTTAGCACTTTTCCAGCTTACTGCTCCTCCGTTGAGGCAGAAGACAAACCCAGACTGTGATCTGAAATCATCTTTGTCGGTTTGGAAACTTGCGTCCGTATAGCCTTTAACAATTAATTCATCATCTCCACCATAGACCAGGAAGTCATCTTTGTGCCTTTTCAGGTACTTCAGAATGTTCTTGGCAGCAGTCCAATGCGCCTCTCCTGGGTCTGACTGGTATCTGCTCGTAGCACTGAGTGCGTACGCAACATCCGGGAGTGTACATATCATAGCATACATTATTGAACCAATCAATGATGCATATGGAATCCCACTCATTCGTCTACGCTCATCAAGTGTTTTTGGGCACTGAGTCTTGCTTAGAGTCATTCCATGAGACATGGGTAGGTAGCCTCGCTTGGAGTCCGCCATCTTGAACCTATCAAGCACCTTATTGATATAAGTGCTTTGACTAAGTCCAATCATCTTTTTAGATCTATCTCTGTAAATCTTGATGCCCAATATGTACTGTGCTTCTCCTAGATCCTTCATCGAAAAACATTTCCCAAGCCAAATCTTGACAGAGTTCAACATAGGAATGTCATTTCCGATAAGCAATATGTCGTCGACATATAATACTAGGAAAGCAATTTTGCTCCCACTGACCTTCTTGTATACACAAGATTCGTCTGCGTTCTTGATGAAACCAAAGTCACTGACTGCTTCATCAAAACGTATATTCCAGCTCCTGGATGCCTGCTTTAATCCGTAGATTGACTTCTTTAGCTTGCATACCTTTTTAGCATTCTTTGGATCCTCAAAACCTTCAGGCTGTGTCATAAACACAGTTTCTGTTAAAACGCCGTTTAAGAAAGCAGTTTTGACATCCATCTGCCATATTTCGTAATAGTAATATGCAGCGATTGCTAACATTATTCGAATAGACTTTAGCATTGCAACTGGTGAAAAGGTTTCATCGTAATCCACACCGTGGACTTGCCTGTAACCTTTTGCAACCAATCTAGCTTTGAAAACTTCAAGTTTCCCATCTTTGTCCTTTTTCAGTTTGAAAACCCATTTGCTTCCAATGGCTTGGTAGCCATCTGGCAAATCGACCAAATCCCATACTTGGTTTTCAGACATGGAGTCTAATTCAGATTGCATGGCTTCTTGCCACTGCTTGGAGCTAGGGCTCGTCATAGCTTGCTTGTAAGTCGCAGGTTCATCACTTTCAAGTAATAGAACGTCATAGCTCTCGTTCGTCAAAATACCTAAGTACCTTTCCGGTTGAGATCTATATCTTTGCGATCTACGCGGGGTAACATTTCTAGATTGACCATGATTCTCACCAGATTCTTCTAAAGATCTCTGAGTTTCATCCTGAATGTCATCTTGAGCATTCTCTAGAGTTTGTTGTTCGACTCGAATTTCTTCGAGGTCTACTTTTCTCCCACTTGTCATTTTGGAAATGTGATCCTTCTCCAAAAAGACACCATCTCGAGCAACAAACACTTTGTTCTCAGATGTATTGTAGAAGTAATACCCCTTTGTTTCCTTTGGATAGCCCACAAGGATACATTTGTCAGATTTTGGATGAAGTTTGTCTGAAATTAATCGTTTGACGTATACTTCACATCCCCAAATCTTAAGAAAAGACACATTTGGAGGCTTTCCAAACCATAATTCGTATGGAGTCTTTTCGACAGCTTTAGACGGAGCTCTATTTATAGTGAGTGCAGCTGTATTTAGTGCATGTCCCCAAAATTCTAATGGAAGTTCGGCCTGACCCATCATTGACCTGACCATGTCTAGCAAGGTTCTGTTCCTCCGTTCTGACACACCGTTCCATTGTGGTGTTCCAGGAGGAGTCAATTCTGATAGAATTCCACATTCTTTCAGATGGTCATCAAATTCATAGCTCAGATATTCACCGCCTCTATCAGACCGCAGTGCCTTAATCTTCTTGCCTAATTGATTCTCTACTTCACTCTGAAATTCCTTGAATTTGTCAAAGGATTCAGACTTATGCTTCATTAGGTAGACATAACCATACCTACTGAAGTCATCAGTGAAAGTGATAAAGTAGCTGAAACCACCTCTAGCATTTGTACTCATTGGTCCACATACATCTGTATGGATTAAACCCAATAGTTCATTTGCTCTTTCTCCGACTTTAGAGAAAGGTTGCTTTGTCATTTTGCCAAGTAAACATGATTCGCATTTACCATAATCCTCTAAGTCAAATGGTTCTAGAATTCCTTCCCTTTGAAGTCTTTCTAAGCGTTTCAAGTTTATATGGCCTAATCGACAATGCCACAGATAGGTGAGATCTGAATCATCCTTTTTGGCCTTTTTGGTATTTATGTTATATACTTGTTTGTCGTGATCTAATAAATAAAGTCCATTGACTAATCTAGCAGATCCATAAAACATCTCTTTAAAATAAAACGAACAACTATTGTCTTTTATTATAAAGGAAAATCCCTTAGCATCTAAGCAAGAAACTGAAATGATGTTTTTAGTAAGACTTGGAACATGGAAACATTCTTCCAGTTCCAAAACTAGCCCGGAGGGCAACGACAAATAGTAAGTTCCTACGGCTAATGCAGCGATCCGTGCTCCATTTCCCACTCGTAGGTCGACTTCTCCCTTGCTTAACTTTCTACTTCTTCTTAGTCCCTGTGGATTGGAACATAAGTGTGAGCCACAACCTGTATCTAATACCCAAGAAGTTGAATTAGCAAGTATACAGTCTATAACGAAAATACCTGAAGATGGAACGACTGTTCCGTTCTTCTGATCTTCCTTTAGCTTTGGACATTCTCTTTTGTAATGGCCTATTCCATCACAATAAAGACAGCTTGATGTGGACTTGTCCTGCTTTGATTTAGCATTGCCCTTGGACTTTCCACCTTTCTTGAATGGTCTCTTTCTAGCCTTGAGTAAATCTTTGGCTTCACAGTCCAGTACTATTTCAGCCTTTCTGACAAGGTGAATAAATTCTGCAACTGTTTCTTCTCTTGGTTCACTTAGGTATAGTTGCTTGAAGCGACCAAACCCACTGTGTAGTGAATTGAGCAAGACAGAGACTGCCATCCTTTCGCTTATTGGTGTTCCTAGTAGACTTAGGCGATCAAAATATGAACACATAAGATCCACATGGAACCTCAGTGGGACGCCTACCCTCTGTTTAGTGCGAAGGAGCTGAACATGTGTTTCTTGGACCTCCATCCTATAACACCTGTTGGGAGAACTAACCTTTAGCCCAGACATTGATTCAATCAATTCATGGACGTTCAGGTCCCTGTCCTCCGTACTTCCACGACAGATATCCCTCAGATTCTTGATGAGCGTAAAAGGTTCATAAGCTACAAACCTTCTAGCCCAATCATCAGGGATATTGTTCAGCATGAGACTCATAACCTTTTTGAGATCCGCATCCCAGGCGTAAAATCTCTCAGGGGTCATGTCTCTGGCATAGTAGCTTGGCATGGGATGTGATAGTACATACTCAAGTCCATTGAGTTTGACTATTTCAACTAGCTTAGCTTCCCATTCAAGAAAATTTGTCAGGTTCAGCTTGACCATAAGCTCAGAACCCATGATGATGTTTTGATTGTTGTTTGCCATATTAAAAACTACAATTGAAAAGAATAAACAAATAAATAATCATTCACAGTTTCTCTTAATAAACTTAAATTCTAGCATACATGCATAATTCAATGTTTATTAAGCATTTTATTCAAGTTATGTGTTCCGGCAGGTGTGAATAAAATGATTCCAAGATCCTAAAATCATTGAAGAACTAAGCACAGTTTGTCGACTTAATCCTAGAACATCTTAGGTAAGCAAAAGCCTTTTGCTAATAGTCTAGAAACTATTCTTGGTTGATAGGTACGTCTAAGAACTTGTTAGGTAAACCTATCGAATTTGCCACGACATAAAAGGACTCCTTACTTATATCGTTGAGTTTCACCAAAACTAACATGTACTCACAATTATTTGTGTACCTTGCCCCTTTAGGACCAATAAGTAACACCTCGCTGAGCGAAAACTATTACTAGATTGATGTAAAGGATATCCAAGCAAGTGTATATTTTGGCATGGCACCTTATAACTCAATTTTTAAGTTTGGAACTTAAGGCTCTTACTATGTTGGTTAGATTTTAAGTGAACTAAAATCCTTAATCATGCAACATAATCAAGCTTTTGATCTCATGCATTTTAAGACATATTTAAAGCAATAAATAACTTAAAACATGCATAAGATATTTGTGATCTAGTATGGCCCGACTTCATCTTGAAGCTTTGACTTCAAAGTCCGTCTTGAAAATCTCCGTGGGAGGCACCATTTTCTTCAAATAGGATAAGCTATAACTAATTACAACTATTTGATGGTACGCAGACCATTTTGAATTGAAAAATAACTTTGGTGCTTTAGACCAATTACATTCAAATTAATGGTACGCAGACCATATTTTCTATCCTATTTGGGCCATACTAGTCACTTCATAACCTGCAAAACAGTACATATACAATATATACCATTCACCCATTCATTATCATGAATGGCCCACATAGCTGGTTAGTAAAACACATTATGCATCACGTAAACATTTGCAGCAATTAATCAAGGGCACCAATAATCTACCAATTATTCAGTCCTTATTAATTCTAATCAAGTTGTTTTAACCTTAAGGATTTGTAGACCTAATCAAGAGTTTATGACTAAAAAGCGCTCCCACTCAAACCAATAAATTCATATGCTTTACTAATTTTAAACATAAAATTGTATTTCTAGTCTAACCGGAAACATACAAATTTAATTAAAATTTAAAGCTCATATAAATTTATAATTGAATCCAAAAATTTAATTTAATTTCAGTCGCATTTAAATTAATTCATGATTTTAATTTTAGTAAAATAATTAGAATAAATTCCATTTATTATAATTATAATATTCAAAATTAAAATCCAAGAAATTAATTCAAATTATTAATTTTAAAATTAATTAAAATTACGTGAACTGAAATTTTTCAAATTAAACATTCAAAACGATCTAATCGTAACGCAAACACCCTACGCGTTGCACGCCCATGGGCCGTACGCACACAGCCATTGCTGGCCATGTGCGCGCAGCCCATGCGCTCGTCGCATAGCTGCTGTTGTCCTATCGCAAGCCTCCGCACAGCGCCCCATCGCACGCGAGCTATCGCTCGCAGTGCGCGCGCGCGAGATCGCTCGCTGGGCGCGCTGGCTCGCTCGCTGTGCGCGCGAGCCATCGCTCGCTGGGGCGCGACATCGCTCGCTGGGCGAGCGACATCGCGCGCTGCGCGCGCGAGCAGTGCTGGGCGCAGCGCTCGTGGCACGCGAGCTTGCGCTCGCTGCGCGCGAGGCTGCGCGCATTTGTGCGAGGCAGCGCGCGTTGTGGCGCAGCTCGCTTGCTGCCCACACGCGACTGCCTTGGCTCGCCCTTCGCCCATGCCCATTCTTTCATTGCTCGTGGCACACGACACAAGGCAGGGCTGCTGCCTTGTGCTCGTGCACTACGCCCTTGCTCATTGCATTCGTGCCGCACGGGCGACGAGCTCCCTTGCTCGTCGTCGCATGCCCGCATTATACAACACCCCTTAAGGGTAACACGAAGCGTCCATTGCTTCGTGCGTGCAAGTTATTTGAACGAATCGCATAAAATTTTAAAATTTATATTTAAAATTAATGACAAATTAATAAATTTTATTAATTTCATAATTTTAGGGCGAAAAATCGAAAATTTATTATCCAATTGATTTCCGATTGATATGGATTCAAGTCTAGGTCATAAAAATTTAAAATTTATCGTAAATTTACAATTTTTATGGTGGTTTTTAATCATAGGTTTCTAATTAAATTACAATTAATTATGAAAATCAAATTAATTCTAAATTATTCTAATTTTCAACAAATTAATCATAATTACAAATTAGATTGCATAATTAACAAGACTAGGCATTCAAACTTGTTAAACATATGCAGTAGGTCAATCAAAAATTCAAGATTTATCAACAGGAATCGCAAATATTTAATTTAACATCTTAAATTTACGAAATTTTGCATTCGAAAAACTAAAACCTTCGAAAAGTCATAGTTAGGCTTCGAATTTGAGAATTCTGGGTTCGGCAGAAAAATACTATTTTTGTCAAAATTTTAGAATGCCTTTTACATGCGGAATTGACACAAAAATCACTCAATTCGGATGAGTAATGAAGAAACTGCCGAAAAACTGCGTACATATAATTAAATAAACGCAATTTGCAATTAATTAACAATTACGAAAATTAATCACCCCTTTTAATTCTTGCAAATTTGTAATATTTAACCATGTTCATGCAATTTAGATTATGAAAATAATAAGGGGCTCGTGATACCACTGTTAGGTTATGATACATATGACATTACATAGATCATGCGGAAACAACCATTAACCCAGGACAACATATTATTTACACATAATCATATAGCATAATTTAGATGCATACTCTTTGTTGCGTGCCCTCCCTAGCTGCGCCCGAACCGAACAAGAACAAGTCTTTTAGGACTCCAAGTGTCGTCCCTCCGTAGATAGTCCACAGCACGTCCGGATCCGCCTTAAGATTGACCAACTAGAATCGCCCTTAAGGTACTAGAAAATTTCGGCACTTTTGAGCAAGATGTGTGTTTGATTTTCTCTCAAAAAACTCACTTTTGAATACTTTGAAACTTGTGTATAAATTATGACCCCTAGGCCTTTATTTATAGAGTTATGGAAAAGGAATCGTAATCCTAGTAGGATACGAATTAATTGGAATTAGAATCCTACATGAATTCTATTTAATTAATTTATCCAATTAGGAATAGAAATTTAATCATACACTGACTCTTGTAGATTCAGGAATCACGCATGAGCACAAACTCACACACACACGGCAGCCACAAGGGCTGCCCATGCGCGTGCGAGCAGCAGCCCGCGCAGCACGGCCCACGCAGCCGTGGCCCTTGGCGCGCGCTGGGCCTGCCTTGCGGTAGGCCTGGCCGCTGCCTTGGCTGGGCTTGTGGCGCGCATGCTTGCTGGGCGATGGCCCCGGCTTCGTGCTGGGCCTTCGTCCGGCAAGCCTCGTCCGATGCTAATTCGTACGATACGCTTCCGATTAAATTTCCATTTCCGGAATCTATTTCCGATACGAACAATATTTAATATTTCCGATTCCGGAATTAATTTCCGTTTCGAACAAATATTTAATATTTCCGTTTCCGGAATTATTTTCCGATTCCGGCAATATTTCCGATTCTGACAATATTTCCGTTTCCGGTAATATTTCCGATTCTGGTAATATTTCCATTTCCAATAATATTTTCCGATACGTACCATGTTTCCGTTTCCGGCAACATCTACGACTTGGATAATATTCATATTTCCGATACGATCCATATTTCCGTTTCCGGCAATATCATCGTTTCCGGAGTATTCATTTCTTGCCTGTGACGATCTTAGCTCCCACTGAAACCAAGATCCGTCGGTTCCGAATATTCATAGATGGAGTATTTAATGCCATTAAATACTTGATCCGTTTACGTACTATTTGTGTGACCCTACGGGTTCAGTCAAGAGTAAGCTGTGGATTAATATCATTAATTCCACTTGAACTGAAGCGGCCTCTAGCTAGGCATTCAGCTCACTTGATCTCACTGAATTATTAACTTGTTAATTAATACTGAACCGCATTTATTAGACTTAACATAGAATGCATACTTGGACCAAGGGCATTATTTCCTTCACATGCATTGGGGGAGTGACCAAAATCTTGGCAATTATCACAAAAAGAAGTGCTCGGAGGCATAGTGTCATAGGAACTCACCTTGCTCTTCCCCTTAGTGAGAAGAGTGGCTGAAGGTGGTGGAATTGTAGATGGTGATGGTGGTTGGCTTGGCGTGCTTTCAAGTTTCTCCAACCTCGAGCTAAGCTTCTCAATGATCCTAGCTTGCTCCATAGCATAAACCGATCCTTTACCATCATAATTCCTTCCCTTGCCATCATAGTCCCTTGCACCAACGTGCCAAGCTTGATAATTTTGGACCACGTCCTCAATTATCTCTTCAATTTGATCTTGGGTCTTGTTCATGATGGGACCTCCCGCGCCCGCATCAAGGCTTGTCTTTGAACTTGGGCTCAACCCCCAAGTAGAAGGTTTGAAGTAACAACCACTTAAGGATCCCATGATGAGGGCATTCCCTTTGGTACTCCTTAAAACGATCCCAAGCTTCGAAAAGTGACTCGTCTCGCCTTTGCTTAAAGGATTGGATTTTGTGGCGATATTCCGCCGTCTTTCCATGCGAGTAAAACTTTCTCAAGAACGCACTAGTCACCTCGTTCCAAGTGCGAAGTGAGTTGGGCTTGACCTCCTTGTCAAGCCAATCACTAGCTCGCCCAAGTAGAGAGAAACGAAACAATGTCAACCTCACATAGTCCGATGTGACACCATTGTGCTTGATTGTGTCACAATAGTGCTCGAATTGTTTGAGGTGCTCGTGGGGTGACTCGTTGCTCTTCCCACAAAAGGGGTGGCTTTGAACCAAGTTGATCAAGGCGGGCTTGATCTCAAAGTTGTTAGCACTAGTTGTGGGTGCTTGGATACCGCATGTTGCTTCAAATGCCCTCGGTATTCCCAAATTCTTAACTGGGAGCTCTATAGTCTCAATAGCTTGCTCACTCTCTTCTTGTTCCTCAACAACACTCAACGATTCGAACCGATTATGACTTGATGAGCTAGTTCGAACACGCCTAAGTCTCCTTAGTGTCCTCTCCAATTCAAGGTCAAGAGGATGGAGGGTCCTTTGACGAGCACGACCCCTATCAAGCATACAAACTCAAGAAAACCGTGAGTAATGCCAAGGAAAAGAAAGCTAAGCAAAATTGCAATGTTTTTGTATTTTCTAATGATAAACTAGTCACGACTAAACGCAATAACAACGACCGTTCCCCGGCAACGGCGCCATTTTGATAGGGTGTTTTTCCGTCGTTGAAAGATCAACACCTCACCAAACAAAATTTATAAAACCGCTAGACTAACCGGCTATATGAACTATAGCGGCAAATATAGGGATCGTCCCATAGAAACGGTGGTTATCGAGTTTAGATGTCAAGCTAGTTCGAATAAGAATTTGGTTTGAATTATCACTAAGAAACTAAAACTAACAATTATGCGAAGTTGAATCAAGAAAAGGAAACGTTAGGGAGTTGGGGGTAGGCTAGGGAAATCGGGGGAAATGAAATAAACTATCTAGCAATATAATGATGATCATGCAACGACTTGGCAAATAGGCAAATAGCATCAAATGACGTGCTCGCCACCTCTCGGATGGAGCACGCGAAGCAACCTAGCCTAAGGAAGAGCTTTCGCCTAATCCTAGACAAAACTAACTTGCATATAATAGGCACAACTATTTGCTTACACAAGATAGGCTCACAATCTCTTGCCAAACCTAACCTATGCTTCCAATTGAATCTAATCGAATAACATTTGCAACTACCACTCAATTAGGCATGGATATCCTATCACCAAATCATATTTAATCACATTAATCAATCATCAATTTCCCCTAATTAAGCCCCTAGATTCTCCCCTTTTCCTAACCTAATTCTACTCACTAATCATTCTAAAAATCAAGAAATCCATTAATTCTAGACTAGCAAGCATGAAATTGAAAGATTAGAAAGAGAGAATCTAAGAGTAGAACAATAAACTAGAGAATTAAGAATCAAAGTACTAAAGTAAAAACAAGAAGAATTCAAGAACTAAAGGAATTAAAGAGCAATCAACAATCACAACAAGAGCAAAAACTAAGAAATTGAATTGAATTGCACAGAATTAGAAGAAGAGTTTAGGAAATTACAACTTGATGCTTCAATGGAGGAGAGTTTCTCTCTCTAGAAATTGCTGAAAATCTATTTTGGGATTCTAAAATGTTAAACTAAAATTCTACACCAAATAAAATAAATGAAAATTCTATTTATAAGTTTCCCCAAATAGAAGCCGAAATTCGAAAATATGCAGCCCGCGCAGCCATTCGGTCGCACATACCCTCTGTGCGACCGAACAAAAGAAAACCTGTTCGACCAAATTTAATCCTGTGCGAGCGAAGGCAACGAAGAACAATTCCTTCGTCATGTGCGACCGAACGAGAAATCCTCTTCGGTCAAATGGTGTTTCTTTGGCTCATGTCTCCTTTGCAGTTTGATTCGGTCGAACAGAAAGACCTGTGTGGGCGCACAACTTTTGTGCGGTCGAACAGAAAGAACTGTGCGGTCGTTTACCAATTTTGGGGCATTCTGTCTCCAAAAATCCATTTTGTTCGACCGAACAAGAAGGAACGTTCAGTCGCACAAAACTGCAAATTCCTTGATGTCATCAGCCCTCCTCTGTTCGGGCGCACAAGTAACAACTCGATCACACAAGCCCTGTTTTGGCTCAATTCTACTTGTTTTCCATCACTTTTCATCATAATCACCTATAAAGCACAAGATGGAAAGAAACTTATAAAAATCACACAAAAAGCTATAAAAACTATGAAAAAGCATAACAAACTAACATGAAATCCTATCCTAGGGGCGACATAAATGTCGCTCATCACCTAGTAGCACGCATAAGGTAAGTTAATGCCATGCGATAGATGCATCGTCCGCCTATGGGCAGGTATCAACTGCCCAACGCGCATCATTGGTCCGATGCCCACTTCATCCGCCTAAAGCTCAAGTACTAGCTCCAACACACGAGCGTCAATTTCCTAGCCATGCATCACGTACGTACCCGCAAAGCATATGAAACAGCCGCCCATCTGCCTAACCCACGCGTGTCGTTTGCAGGCGTGCGTGCATTAGCAGCCCAGGCACACATCTCACTTATGATAGCCCGCGCGCGCATATCTCAAGCCAGAGATCTTGAGTCGATCAAAATCCTATGTAAAAGTTCAAAAAAACGATATCTTTTCGCCAAACTCCCGAGTCTTCGACCAAACTCACAATTTTGGCTGGGGCTAATGTTCGAGCCCCCGATGGGACCCAAGTTCAAGGAAATTACTGAAATACCCCTCATAAGGGAAATTACTCAAATACCCCCAAACGTAAACCCTCTAATGGGCTCATATCAGGATCTTGGGGCTCAAATCTTAGCCTCTAGCAGGCCCAAGATTTCATACCCCTACAATTTCTCATATTTACTAATAATGCCCCCGGTATTACTATAAATATAACCCATCTAGTCATTGCTCAGGTATGCAATTATTCTCAAAACACACACTCTCTCTACTTTCTCGTTTTACAAGAACTGGATTGAGCGTTGGAGAAGGGTTTTCTCGGAAACCCCCCCGAGCCAGTTTACGTTTTTCCATTTGTAGGAAAATACAACAGCTAAATACTAAGAAACAACATCCCGGTTAAAGGAAACAGTTCGCCTGGTTGATGGAGCTTCCCCTATTTTATACTTCACATTTTCTTCGTAAAAACACGTAGGAAAGGATACTCGTATCGACGGGTATGAAGCGGGGTGAGCAAGAATGGGGCGGGCGGATCTAACAGAAAATCTACACCCCACTCACCCATAGCGGGTACAATTTTTATGCCCATCCCTGTCCATCACCCGTCAAATTAACTTACCCCATCCCCGCCTACTTGAGGCGAATGCGGGGCAGCGCGTCTCCTGTGAGACCAGTCACACCATCAACTTGATGGTGTGACGACCGCGAAACAAATAGCGTACCTCCCCTAAAACTATAAAAAAAAAAAGTAACAGATCTAAACTATAGAAGTAATATACCTAAACTAAAAAAGTACCTCCTCTAAAATTATTAAAAAAAAAAAAAGTAACATGTCTAAACTATAGAAGTAACATACCTAAACTAAAAATGTACCTCCCCTAAAACTATTTCGTATAAAAAAAATAAACATGTCTAAACTATAGAAGTAACATACCTAAACTAAAAAAAGTACCTCATCTAAAATTATAAAAAAAAGTAACATGTCTAAACTATAGAAGTAATACATGCATAAACTAAAAAGGTACCTCCCCTAAAACTAATCCGTATAAAAAAATAACATGTCTAAACTATAGAAGTAACATACCTAAACTAAAAAGGTACCTCCCCTAAAACTACTCCGTATAAAAGAAAGTAACATGTCTAAACTATAGAAGTAACATACCTAAACTAAAAAAGATACCTCCTCTAAAATTATTTTAAAAAAAAATAACATGTTTAAACTATAGAAATAACATACCTAAATTCGCAAGTGTGAATTGGTCTCACCATCAGTTGATGGTGAACACAGTCTCATATAAGAATTGGGAATGCGGGGTGGGTCTCGTATAAAACCGTCCCAGTGACATTTCTACCGGATTCAATTAAGCTAGAAAATCACACCAAAATAATGGCCTCTTTGGATTGATCTGGTAGCCGATGTTAGCTCAAAGATTAGAGCATTTAAATTAGGCAAGTACTCCGATATACGTAATATGACTGATCAAATAAAATTATACGTACGGTCACTTTCTGTACTGAAACACGCCACGCTTCACCGCATCTGTGTATTAATGGTATACGGAGTAGTTTTTTGATTTAATAATAAGAATTTAATTATACAGTTAAGAATAATAAAAATCTGTTAGTTATGGAATGATCGTGAAGATGTTGTGACAACATAACGTATACAGAGTATTAGACATTTTTTTAATATCATAGTTACGTACATCAAAATGTGATTGTCGACCAGTTTAACATAATTTATACGGGGTATTAGCCGTTTTTTTTTTAATAACATAAGTATTACATCAAAATGTAAATGTTAACCCGTTTAACATAACTTGTACTTACTACAAAATAAATATTAGACGTTTTTTAGCATTACCATTTATGTCGATATTAATCAAGCTTTAAAATGTGAATGTCGACCAGTTTGATTATTGATCATTTTCTTGAGAGTTGTATACTTCATACAATTTAATCCGTATACGGGTACAGTAAACTCTTAAACTTAGACGATGATCTAATTAATATTAGGGGTCAAACTAGCAATAGTAATAATCATGTAAATGGTGACACAGGTTGGTGGTAGTAGATTGAGAAAATATTAACAGAAAAATATATTAGGATAAGTTAATTGGCAAATTAGGAAATCGCGAGCAGAAATTAGACGGTCTAATAGGAGATAAATTGTACAAGTACTTTGTATTATACCTTCATAAATAACGCAAACACTCTAATTTTTGGTGTTGAGAGTTATAAAGGGTAATGGTGGATAAGAGATTTAATTTTGACCCTTGAGTACCAAAATTAGAGCTGGGAATGGGCCGCGTGGATCAGCAAGTGGGCTGCCCGAGCCTGACATGGGAGACACATCAATGACCATGGGTTGTGCATGAACATCATTTTAGAAATTTGAGAAGAGTCTGACGGAACATATTACACATTGACACATATTTTTAAGAAATTTTAAAATAATACTTAAATTAGTAAGAAATCTCGTTATGCCCAACACAACATGTGCGACGGGCAGTCATAGGCATCATTCATGATTCATGGAAGAGAGACACGAGCCCAATACAATACGACTTTCTCTTAACTTGTTCTAGGCACAAGGCATGAGAGGCTGACAAGTAAGTTTACACGAAACGACACGTGTCTAACTCTAAATACATAGAACATAGTACATGTATGACTTTATTAGCTAGTTTAGGTGGCAACTTTTATTTTTTTACTTAGTATACTCAGTAATGCACTCAGTGGCGGAACCAGAAATTGAAGTTTGGGGGGGGGGGCAAAGGTTCACATACGATCGAATATATTATCTTTGTCTCAAAAATAATACGAATGATAAATTTTATTGCACATAATATTTCAAAGATTGAAGTAATATTCCTTCGATTTTCTTAAGTTTTATTCAAAGAGTAGAATATAAATTAAGGATATTTACTGATAAGAGAATAGAGATAGAAATTAACAAATTTATAAAAAATCATAGAGTTCCACAATATAGAGAAACAAAAAAATTGTTGTAAATACTTTAAACATATTGTACATTTAAGTATAACATATTTGTGAATTTTAGAAAGAGGTATTGATTTATGAACTTTTACGCAATAAATTGAACTAAGATGTACAGATATTTTCAAAAAAGTTGTAATACGATTGTATAAATAAGGTAGGAACTATTAAAACCCCTCAAAAATAAAAAGTACAAGTGAAAAAGAAAAAGGATAAAAAAAAAGAAAAGAAAAGGGTGTGCTACAGGCTTCGAACCCGGGGCATCGTAACGTCCACACACATTCAAACCAATTGAGCTACTCATAATATGTAATCTATAAATGCATGTTTTATATTTATCCTGAATCATAGGGGGGCCATAGGGGGGCCATGGCCCCCGCTAGCCCCCCTGGTTCCGCCCCTGAATACACTAACACAACTGCCAATTGTTAATTTTAAAAAATATAGTTAAATACAATTACAATCCGATTCCACCCATTTGAGAAGGCCCTTGTGCCGGTTTATCCATTACCGGATTGACCCAATTATCATTAACTGAGTCCGAGCCCAAGTCGAGTCTCATTGTTGAAATTTATCCCGCAACTCTAGTAAAGTTCAACCCTAATACTTCGTTCGTTCCGGAAATATCGCACCATGGTTGACTTTTACTCCTCTAACAATTAGTTTGACTCTTAACATCACAAATCGTATGCAAATAAAAATAATAAAAAATTTATATTTAAAGAATATATATCGATACGAATCTAACATGACCCCACATGACTAAAATCTCTTTAAGTACGAATCGTTAAAAATGGTCAAAGTTATAGTGTGAATAGTGTAAAAAACAAATTGTACGATATTTCCGAAACGGAGAAAGTATATATCGGTACGATTCACGTTCCAATCTTAATCGGGTCAACTCCATTCACCCTGTGTACCACCCAACTCGCTACCCAACTCGCTACCCAACATAAACAGCCGATACAACAACTCAAGTAAAGGTTTGATTGCAAAACAAGTCAAAAATAGGTAGAAAAAAGCGCGTTCTTTTACCATTTCCAAAAATAAGCAGTAAAAAACACTAAAAATGAACATGAAGAGCATGATTACAGTTTTTATACGATTAAAAAAAGTAACAAGCATGACCGTACTACGTACCTGTCGTCCAACCTGTACCAAAACACACACCCCTTTTTGCCCCTATAAATATCCCTCCCCCCTCAAATCTCATCCCCCATCTCCCACAAATACTTCAACCTCACGCCTTCCACAAAAATCTCCATTAGTCTCCAATTCGAGCTTTCTCTCTCCTCCTTTCTCTCTCTCCGGCAGTGTATGGCAGTACAGCTTTTATCTTATGAAATCTCAGACCTCTGTCTTGGGAAGCCACCGCTGAGGCCTCTCCCTGCCTCCGCCACCGTCACCGACGCGCTCTCATTCTTTCGCCGATGCTCCGGCGATCCTTCGCTTAGCGTTTGGGAAGCGGCCAAGTGTATTGGAAAGATCTCGATTGTGGATGTGCTCTGTTTTATGTGCAAGGAAGAGAATATCTCCAATCCTTCCATTGCTCTTCACTCTCCCGTCTCTCTCCTCCTTCCACACGGTCCTCCTCTTGTCAAGCAATTGGACCCTAATTCTAGGTACTTTTTCTATCTTTAAAATAAAAAATGCAGTTATTAATTATTTTTTTGGGTTTATTTATGATTGATTTTTATGAGCTTTGTTAGGAATTTAATGATGAATTATGTTGGTTTATCAGTGAGTTTCGCGATTGAATTGAATTGTACGATTGTTTAGTTTTAGATTAGCAATATTTTTAATTTTACGAATTAAATTCATTGATCGTGATTTAAATTTTGATTTAGTACTCTCCGTCGCATTTTATTTTTTCCGTTTCTAGGTTCCCATCTTATTCTTTACACCTAAATTATTTGTTACCTATGAATTAATTATGATTACGTAAGCTTTATGTGGACTGAATCACACACCCTTCGTGGCAATTTAAGATACACGTATAAATTACAAACCGGAAATGGGATTATAAGTGACCTATGAATCTATTATGATTAAGTAAGCTTTCTTGTGACTGAATCACACACCTTACATCGCAAAATAAACAAATTACTCGCACCGCAGGGTCCGCAACGCGTTATGCATCACATGGAAGAAGAGTTCAAAAGATTTAGCTTTTGACACTGCATTGCTTTTTTGAATAAATAAAAGTAAAAGTTAAGGAGTATTTTTCTAGATTCATCCCTAAAAGTGTTTCACAAATACTCCCTCCCGGAATACTCGACCCGGTTTGACCAGCACAGAGTTTAAGAGACTTGAATTGACTTATTTAATTGACTTATTTAATTTAATAGTTAGTAATTGATAGTGGGGTATTATTTTAATGTAGTTAGTGGGAAATGTGTAAAGGGGTGGGTTAAGAGGTGGGGTTGGGGAAAGGTAGGGGTTAAATTTTTAATTATTTTTTTGTATGGAGTAGGGAGTAGGTGGGTTAATAGAGATGGAGTGAGAAATAATATAATATTGTTAGAATATTTTCATTTTTAGAAACAGGTTAAATATGAAGGGACGACCCGATAAGGAAAATAGGTCAAGTATTCCGGAACGGAGGGAGTATTAGTTATACTAGTCACGTTGCTTTCCCTGATGAAATCCGTTCAAGAATTCTAAACCCTTTCGACATAAAACCATTTATTCAAAATTCATTATTTTGAATTTGCATAACTTAATTATTTCTAATGGTTTATTGAATTCTCTTTTAAGTTAAAGTGCTTTATTGAATATCAAATTCTATTTGTGTCTAATTAATTTCTTTTTGTGAAATTATACTCCGTACTTTAATTGCGTAATATGACTCGTGGCTCTATATGGTCTTTGGAATGTTTTTTTCTTGTTGTTTTTTGTCTTATGTAGATAGATTTAAGATAGTACACTCACTTTATGCAAGTGGGTCAAAATTTTGGGGCTCAAAGTTCATCCCTTTTTTCTTCTTTAAACGACTTTTCGGGGCTTTTTGGGTCAAAATTATCTCAATGTGTATGTTTTAAAATTTTGCCTTTATTGTGACCTTTTTGGATCAAAATTATCTCAATATTTATGTTTTAAAAATTTGCCTTTATTGTGACCTTTTTGGATCAAAATTAATGACAAAAAAAATGGAACTTTGATGTGGTACCAAAACAATAATGCTCACATGATGCAACAGAAACAAGGACAAACAATCTCAACAAAAGTTAGTGATTTTTGTCGTGTAAACATCATGTATTTTGTCAATTTGTTCTCCACGTACCATAATTGGTCCATAATGACAGCTGTCCAGAAAAGACTTTAATTTTAGATTTTGAGAAAAACCAGTATTACCATCTGTTTATGAAATATTTATGTTAGCTAGCAAGCTTTAATGGGAGTTTTCCTCTTCATTTTCATCAGAAGAAACCAAATATGAGAGAAGCCATCAGGCTAGTTTATGAAAGTCTGGTGGTGCATCCTACATTGGTTCAAGTACGTCTTCTCGCATACTTGGTTTCTGCTTTCTTTTCTCGTTTATTCTTGTAATACTTGAATATCAATTACTCCGTCTATCCCGTATATACTTAAACCATTGATCAGATACTTGGATTTCACAAGGTAGATTGAATTAGCATGTTGATTTTAAGATCATGATAAGTTGGGACAGTATGAAAAATATGTTTGGATAGAGGGATGCAGTTATCAACCTATCATTCTCTGTAACTCTTATCCTGATGTTGCTCTTGTTTATCCTTTGAATGTGCAGCATACTCGATGCTGTAGATTGTATCCTCGAAGGAGCTCAGAGTCTGATAGTACCAAGGAGGAGCCGCAACAGCGGCAGCCCAAGACAAAAGCTCTCTCAGAAATCATCATACTGCTGGATCACACAAGAAGATATAATCCGCTTCATCTTTAATTCCATCAACCACTTCTCTCCCGCCCCATTTAACTCAATCCAATCGCTCAACATAATTGAGAAGAAAATCCCATCCGTCCATTACGACGAGCCAGCCCTGTCTGCCCTCAGAGCAATCAATTCACTCTCAGGCCAAACTGCAGTGGCAGTGGTAGACGACGAGGGTAGATTGGTTGGTGAAATTTCACTTCACACCCTCTCTTGCTGTGACGAAACTGTTGCACCTGCGGTTGCTACCCTTTCTGCAGGCGATCTGATGGCTTACATAGACTATGGCGGTCCACCAGAAGATCTGAATCAGTTGGTGAAGGCAAGGTTAGAAGAGAGGAAATTAAATGGGTTCTTGGAGCTTTTAGAAGATGATCACTCAACTTCATCAGTTTCTTCATGTTTAAGTTCATCATCATCTTCCTCTTCTGACGACGAAGTTGCTGTAAAAAGCATGCGGTCCAGGTCAAATTCAGGACGATTAGCAAGGGGAACTGAACCCATTGTTTGCCACCCAGGGAGCTCTTTGATCGCGATAATGATACAGGCATTGTCACATCGGTTGAATCATGTGTGGGTTGTCGAAGAAGATTATAGCTTGGTCGGAATTGTCACGTTTACCAGTATGTTGAATGTTTTTCGGGATCGTGTGAATTCCTTTTCCTAATTTTTTCCATTACAACTTATCAAACATAAATTATGTCCTATATAGATAACGAGATTTATTTTATTGTTATTTTTTCATTCATATTTGTGCGGAGCAAGTATGATATGATATTATTAGCTATGGTGCTGTTGAGGAGAAAACTGATATTTTTGCCATTGCACGTTTTATGCAGTTGAGTTTGTGTTTGTACTCTGTAAAACATTTGTCCTCGTGTAAAACATTTGTCCTCGTTTAAGAGGTAGCTCCAAAATGTCATTTTCCCTTATGACTACATCTTCAAATTTGGACTTTGTTTTTGTGTTCTCTCCTTTTCTCTGTTAGGTTTCTGTCATAACTCATACGGAGTAGGACTATACGAGTAATAATACAGTTCTGAATTGTCAGCCTCAGCAGAAAATTCCCGTTTACATCAACATATCGGATCTAGTTTCTACCTTAGAAAATTCAAGATTTGCCCAGAGCATATGAGATCTTCCTAGGGCATATAACGAGAATATTCTCGAATGACATCCACATCTACCTACATCTTAGTCTTTCATTAACAAATAATTTATTAGATACACCAAAAGCAGAAACAATTAAGCAATCTACTTCGTATAAGTTATAGGTTGGATTATTTACAACGTTCCAAAGTAGTTAGTTGTTACATTTTGACTTTTAGATAAACACCATGTGAAAAAGTAGCTACGCTCTTATTTCTCGTTCTATAAATTTATACTCCTGTTAGAAAAGAAGAGCGATTTATATTGGATAATGAATAATGTGATGGTATTATTACACAAAAAAATAGTGCAAGTATCTTGTGACAAACCGTTAAAATAATCATATCACAAGCTCAGGCAAAATGTTTGCTTTCTGTTTCCCTTTTTGTTATGATACAGTATAAGTGTATTAACAATCTAAAACGAGGAAAAGTTTTTCTGCAAATAAAACATCCTGTTATTTAATCACCACGAGCAGCAGCCAGCACTCGATTTGTACATCAGTAACAGTGCTCAAAGTGTGACCATCTTCTTCTATAGTGTATTAACTGCCTATGTATACGCGTGTAATTCATATATCTAGCTTATTACGATCTTACCATTCTAACAAAGTAAAATGGTGATTTCCGCAAATAATCACACTGATTTTGAAGAATGGGAAAGAAGTATGGTAAACGAGAGTGTAGTAAAAGATGTCATATAGTTCAACACTTCAACTACTGGCTTGTGTTCTGAATGAAGATCATATGTCAGTAAAATTGATTTCAGATATGCATGAAGATAAGGCCTTCCTTACTTGGAGATTATTGGAGCCCATATTGGCAGCATCTTCATAAAGCCTCTTAGCCTGCTGTAATAACTTCACCTTATCTCTACTGTTGTTTGTTCGCAAGCGAGACCTCTGCTGCAAGGCCATACCCCATCTGAACAGTGCTGCAGTGTTTTCACAAATTAGTTACAAGTTCGGAACATTAACATACCACGCTTTTTTACAGAGGATACGATCTTTATAAGAGTCTTATCACACTGTTATCACCATAGGTTCTACATTGGCTGCCTCACAGTTACAAGTTTACAACTGACTTCCTAAGATGCATTCTAAGAGAACAGGTAAATTTTTTGTTGCAGGTTGCACTGTCGAAGCCACTTGAAGAAGAATTCCAACAAACAAGACCTTCCAAGAATGCAGTAGTTTTTCTAAGTTTCAATTGTGTTTTAAGTAGTTGGTTTGCAAGAGCTAGTAAAGCTCACTTAGTACTCCGTAATACTTTATTTCTTAGACAAGCTGTACAAAATGGCCCCAAGCTTGCTGTTCAAGCAAGAGTAAATACGATATGTGTAGCTTAAACCCGGAGAATATATGATCTAATATCCCAGTTCACTGGCTTAAACAAATGTCGTAAAATAAAGGAACTTTTTGTGTTTTACCACCTAAAAAATTCCGAATTTGGGTTTTATCCCCTATCAAACTTTTAATTTACCACCTAAAAAAAAGAAAAAAAAAATCATTTTAACACCTTTTAACGGCAGAGTAACGACAAAGTTAGTGGAGACCACAAATTAAGTTTCCCCCTCAATTCTTTACCCAATTTATGCGATTATCTTCTTTACTCCTCTTTCTCATTCAATTTTTCACCTTCTTCTTTACTCCTCTTCAATTCTCACCACCCATTTTTGCACTTCAAAGCTCCGAATTAATCAAATTACAAACTTATACTTCCTCTGTTCTTTTTTAAATGACACAATTATTTAGGCACATTTGCCAATGCATAATTTTAAACGTTAATCTCTTCAATTATGGATAAGAAAATATTAAAAAAAGTTGATATTTAAAAAATATTTATTGAGACGAATCTAATAAGACCCCACACGACTATGTTTTTTCTCAAATATAAATCACAAAAGGAAGTCAAAGGAGCTTGTGTGAATAGTGTCATAAACCCAATTGTGTCATGTAAATAAGAACGGAGGAAGTATTATTCAACATGCTTAAAAACATCGTGAAGTTTTATAAAGGAAATGTTATACTAGCCGTTGAATTGGGCCTAGCAATGATTCCATTAATTTTGTTGTTAAAAAGGTGGTAAACCAAATGTTATAATTTTTTTAGGTGGTAAAACAATTTTTTTAATTTTTTTTAGGTGGTAAATAAAAATTTGAGGTTTTTAGGTGGTAAAACATAAATGTGGATTTTTTTTAAGGTGGTGAAACACAAAAAATCCTAAAATAAATAAGAATTTTTTTATATCGGGGGAATGCAGCCTACAAACAGAAAAAGGAAAATCTCTTCCAGTCGTACCTTTGTATTTTGTTCAACAATACTCGTAGCTTTTAGTGGGTTGCCTTAGTGAATACACAACTAATTCTATAATGCAAAGTTCCGCAAAGTAGATGGTGAACACTCTTTGTAGCTAATAATTATAAAATTGCTTTCAAGGTAGTGTTTTGCAAAGCTACTAATATTAGTTTGTAATTGCTTAATTCTTTTATTCACACAACTACTTCAACAACAGCTAGTTATGTAGACCACTTCTATGATGCTCGGACTCGGCTCACCACCCCTCCGTACCGGTGTCGACACGACACGACCCGGGTGCGGACACGGAATCCGGATCGGACCCGCCGGAGAAAAAGTGGACTCGGCACTCTTTAACCCTAGATCTAAAAATTGAGAAGAGAAAACAACAAATCAAGAGCCGAAACCTTAGGGCTTTTGTTCGGCCAGAAATTCCGAGTTGATCGGACCACCGAGTTGTTGGTTTTCTTCTCCGGCGAAGGGTGGTTGTCGACATTAGCAGAATAGCAGGTTCGACTTTTTTGAAAAAAATATCTTCGACATTAGCAGAATAGCAGGTTCTGATTTTCGGTTTTAATTTTTTTTTACTTTTTAATGTGGGGTTGGGTAGGTGGAAGAAAGTGACTGATTCCCATATACCTCTTTTTCTGCTTTTTAACTTTATTAGTGGGTAGTCTTGAGTCTTGAGTCCTTTGCCTCTTTTTCTGTTTTTACTTTATTTGATAATATGAGCAATAAAGTATGGTATTTTTATTTAAGGAGTTTGACTTCTCACTTAATACTTAATTATATATATTGAGAAAACTACTATAATCAGTACTTTTTTAAAAAAAAATCTGCAAATAAAAAATAAAAAATCTTTATTTTGTTTTTGCATTGCCGTGTCCCCGAGTCCAAATATAAGTTTCGGACCCTTTCAAAACGTGTCCCCGAGTCCTTGATTTTTGAGTTTCTCATGTCCGACACTCGGATCCCTTACCCGGGTCCGACACCCGTACCCGAGTCCGAGCATCCTAGGACCACTTCTAGTGAACAACTAACAACTACTACGCCTAATTTTTCCAATCAAAATCTCTCTCTACATAACATGTATATACACTGTAAATATTTCTAATATGTGTATTTGAGAAAACAATTTTCAGAAAGAAAAACATAGCTTCTCAAACTAAATGGAACCTCAGAGACAAGGATGCTAATACCCCTGAAAGAGATTGCCTAACAGTCTAACAAGAAACATCATCGTGATAATATTTAAAATTATTTTCACAAACAATCCAGAGAATAGAGATGAAAGATTTTAATAATATCTCAGTAACTAATAACCCATCACACTAAAGAGGTAATCCCAGATTTTACTGGTTGGCTTCACTTCAAATTGAACGTCAGCCACCCTTAATAATATCTGCATGACTGCATCTATATACAGAATGTCTAACCCAAGCACAGAAAAGCACAAAAGAAAACACTTCTTTGTCACTCAACGTAACAACTACGTCGATTAAAATTTAAAAGTAAAGAAGTGCTTTGGAAGCTCTGACAACCATAGACCGGTATTGTACTCCTCAAGTTGACTTCTTTCACCAGATTTAGTGTGCATAACTACATACTTCACTTATTTTTTGTACAACTTTCTAAAAATAATGTAAAGCTTACATTTCCAAGGCAAACCGTGCATGTAGTTAACTGTTAAGGCACCAAGACAAGTCACAGATTGAGAGAAATACCAAAAAAAAAAGAAAAAAAAGAATATGCACATGCACACGCACTAAAAGCACGGGTAAAAGGTATCCATCTAGATATTTCCTCAACATTGTGACGAATACTACGTAGGATGCAAAAACGAAACAAACTAAAACACACATGCATATGTAGCACGTACACATATATGAAAGCATAAGCTGGCATAGACGAACACAAAGAGGTTTAAAGACTGGCATATAGGAAAAGAAAAACATTTGCATACCTTCTGGTGCATAGTCATTGCTTCTCGACATCATAGCACTAAATTTATCAATAGCAGCCAAGAATAACTTGTCAGCATCAAGTGCAGCTTCCTGAATTTGGGGAAGAAAAGACATGAACTGATGAACCTATCTTAAATTCTTAAATAATACAGAAAACCTTAAATAATCATGATCTGCGAAATCGCTAAATCCAGGATGGACTTTTCTACACGCAACTATGCAAGTGACACATATATGATGGCATCAGTTAATCATCCCATTTTGGGGCCCTATAAATAAGTGTCTAAGGTCATGTTCTTTTTACCTTACAGAACAAGTTCAGTTCACGTAAGTACAAATAAGGGCAACCAAGCTCAGATTACAAGTAAACCAATATCAGATAAGGGGTTTTTGAGGTGAAAAATCTGAAGCCTAAGTGTCATACTCGTTTAATAATTAGAAAACTATGTCTAACTGTCTACCACAGGTACTGCAATGTGAAATGAAGAGCCCATGTAACATGGAACAGGAAACTAGTAGTAATAGACACATGATTATGGTATAGTACATCTTAAAACATTGAGGTTACTGCAGAAAATGAATATGACTTATGAGAGAGTTCTTACTGGACCAACATCGGCAATCAGTTGAGCACGGAAGGAAAGGGCAAGCCCCCAGTTATACAACGCTCTCACATCATTTCCATCGATTGACAGAGCCATCCTATACTTCCTTCCGGCTTCAACAAGAAGTGATTCACACTCTTCACATTCACTAATGAGACTATTTTCTATCCCATCTTTGCTTGGAAATGTATCCTCTAGAATGAATAACTTACTCCTTTCTACACGGAAATTATCGCCTTTGGATAGAAGAGTTCTCAGTTCTCTGCTAACCTTCAGTTTCAGCTCGCCGTGAAGAAGGTAAGTATTTCCCAACTGACCTATAGCCAGTAAACTCATAGGTTTCAAAGCAATAGCTTCACAGAGCAACTTGGCAGACTCGTTGAGCATTTCCTCTGCAAGAAATTCATCATCTATAGCCTTCAAACACTCTTTGGCTTCTTTCAAAAGATTGTTTGCTTTTCTAAGGTATTTATCAAACAGCAGATCATCTGACACCACTGATGAAGAAAAGGAACTTATGTCATTCTCTGCTCGATGTTTGTATTTCCTTGAATAGAGTTCATCTTCTTCGTTCATCATTTCTTCACGCATACTTTCCCTAAAACGTCCAAAGTTAACATCTTCTTCATTCAGCCTTTCTTCACGCATACTTTTTCTAAAATGTCCAAAGTTAACATCTTCTTCATTCAGCCTTTCTTCACGCATACTTTTTCTAAAATGTCCAAAGTTATTATTTCCCCTTCCTTCAGAGGACTCATAAGCTCTGTTAGAGTTTTCAAAAATCCGTTGATTCTTCAAGGAACCCTCATTTTCTGGATGTTCTTTGGAGAATTCAAACTCTACATTGCTACTCATTGTATCCTCAGACACCCATTTCCGAAAATCCCTGTGAGCTGACATATTCAAACTGAATCGTCGATTACTAGAAAATCTTACATTTTGGTAATTATACTCATCAGCATTGAGAAAACTTTTAGAATCCATATTTGCATCCATTGTATTTGTTTCCCCTCTTCGGAAATTCCTCTTTGTTTCTTGGTCTTTACTATCTACTCTCTTCTTTCTACTACCATTACTTACAGTTTCCCTATATGGAATACTGCCATCCACAGTGGATACCGTGTCCGATGCTCCCTCAACATCCCCTTGGCCTTGTACAAGTATCTCCTTGGCCAAAATATCCCTATTGACAGAATTTGTTCTGCTAGACCTCAAATCATTTACACTGCCTTTAAAAATACTCCCAATTAATCCAAACAAATCAAACCCTTTATGGCCAGTTTCTTTCTTTCTCCTGCCATTCTTCTGATTCGGATTCTTTCCCACTCCCTGCCCTTCAGCCAATGTAACCCCAATACAATCATCAACCAAACTCCTGGCATTCAAAATTAAACCACCAATTGTCTCAACTGCATTCACATAAGTCTCCAAGTCACCAAAATTAACCCTCTCAAACTCAATTGCATTCTTCATCTCATTCTTCAAATCATTAATTTTCACATCAAACCCATCAAATATTTCCACTAATCCCTTCAAATTTTCAACATAAACCCTTGTTTTAGCCCCATTTAAGCCCAGATCTTTATGGGGTTTTCCATTAGCAGAAAACCCAAAAGAAAAACCAATTGCAAAAACAATAGCAGCAGCAGGAAAAACAATGATCGATGAAACTCTGACCCTAGAAATGGCTAAAGCACACACAAAACCCAGTATACAAGTAAACACATATTTCTTATCATTAATCCCTAATGAAACTAGAAATTTTTTGAAGAAATTGGACTCACCCAGCTTGTCTGAGTCTACCCGGATCTTGTAATCGTCCCAGCCACCGTAAATGGCAGCTGAATTTGTGGTGCAAGAAGCTCTGATTGAGCTGTAAATGGTGTTTTGCGGATTTAACAGGCATTTGTAATGAAATATGAAAATAGGTTTTTTGTTTTTCGATGAAAATGATGGCAATTTGGAGAAAATTTGAGGTTCTGGGTGATGGGAAATTAGAGTATTCATTGAAGGTGGTGGTAGACTGGTAGTGGAAGTTCTTGTGTTACATTGCGTAGGAATGGAGGATGGAATTTTTTATTTTTTTTTTTTTTAATTTTCCATAATAAAAAACACTTGGAAAAAGAAAGGGAAAAAACATGGTTGTTGGGGTTGGGGCAAGGCCGGGTCGGGGCCGTGCATCTTGTCGAGTCCACGTGCCTTGGCCCTTGGATTTAAGCGGGCTTGATTTATGTTTAGCTCAAATGCCACTGTGTTTATTATCTTAGCTTAATTTCACTTAACTTAAAGTGTTTTGTCGTGTGGGTATCTTGTTATTTTTTTAAAAAAAGTGGCCCGAGCCTAGCCTACGATTTCGTACTCGTACTTAGTCGTGTTTTTTCCTGCATCAGGGCCGGCTTGACACACTATCATATTTATACAATGTTTAGAATAAAAACAATTATCTGTTAGAAAGGAGGTTACGGTTGTCCATTTATAAGCGTTAGGAGGTTTCATACTAATATCAATCGACATATTGTCTGCGATACGAGATGTAGGAGATTAGAACTGTAAAAGTAACTCCTATAAGTTGATTTTTTTTTCTCATGTTTCTCTACTAAGTAAAAATTGGGTTTCAACACATGAGTGATTGGACTTGTCACGAATATCGTTACTTATTGATTCCTCCGTCCCAAAATTATAGTATTATTTGACTAAAAACACGGGTTTTAAGAAAAGTGGAATATAGTGTATGGGAAGTGGAAAAATGTATGGAAAAGTAAAAAAAGGGAATATAGTATATGGGAAAGTGTAAAAAGTGAAATATAGTGTATGAGAAAGTGGGAATTCATATAGGTCATATTTAGGCTAAAATGTGGAATTTTCGC
Source organism: Spinacia oleracea (assembly GCF_020520425.1). NCBI lineage: Eukaryota > Viridiplantae > Streptophyta > Magnoliopsida > Caryophyllales > Amaranthaceae > Spinacia > Spinacia oleracea. The sequence goes on along the minus strand of NC_079492.1, from coordinate 43,696,199 downwards.
TCCCAAATTTGAACTAAAGAACCCAAGGATTCATTTTAAACTTATTAAATGTTTTATATGCTTAATTTTAACTTTCTAAGACTCTTTCCAATCTATTTATGCGCATTTAAGGGTTATTGGGTCGTTATACTCCCTCCGAATCTAAATGTTATTCCCGTTTGTCATTTTACGCGGTTATTAAGGAAAAAGAAACATTATAAGCTTAACTATTATTAATGTAGTTTTATGGGGAATTGTTGCTTTTTTATTCCATTTTCACAAGAAAACAAAATAGTTGAGCCAATAGAATTTAAGGAATAAAAATGCCAACTCATTAATCCATCCAAATTTAAACCAACCAATGAGACTACAATGATTTTTATTGATAAACCAATAGAATTACAAAGTTAAAATTATAAGGAAGAGATTAAAAAAGAAATAAAAGAAATGGGAAGATTATTTTGGGACACTAAAAAAGGAAACGGGAATAACATTTAGATTCGGATGGAGTAGGACATATTTAGGCTAAAATGACATTTTCGCTCACAACTTTGAACTAAATAACCTAAGGACTCATTTTAAACTTATTACTTCCTCCGATCATTTTTACTTGCAGCGTTTGTCACTTTCACGCATGCCAATGCACAACTTTGATCATTAATATCTTCAATTCCCTTTAAGCAAAAATTTAAAAAAAAATGTGATATTTTGAAAATACACATCAAGACGAATCTAACAAGATCCAAAATGACTATGTTTTATCTTACGTATAAATCATCAACAATAGTCAAAGTAATTAGGTGAATAGTGTAAAAATCACAAACGTTGCGAGTATTAAAAATCGGAGGAAGTACATGATTAATATGCTTAATTTTAAGTTTCTAACACTTATTCCAATCTACTTATACACATTTAAGGCTTGTTTGGTCGTTATAGGTCATATTTAGGCTAAAATGAGACATTTTTGCTACCAACTTTAAACTAAAGAACTTAAGGACTCATTTTAAACTTATTACATGATTAATATGCATAACCTAAGGCTAGATGAGGTAATTACTTTTCCTTACTCTTGATTCGTATTATAGACTATTAGGACATTGCCATTAGTTGCTTGAATGATAAATGTGATATTTAATTTGCATTTAATCTAATTTTTAATTGTTGTTTATACTTTTGTAAAAGGTCTATACTCAGAGGAATGCGCCTTATGCTAGTGAGGAAATTGACGTGGTTCGTAAGCAATGGGCTAAGTGTTTTACCAGCAAGTATTTATTATTGGCCTGTTCGCGCTTGATCGAGTTAGTTTAGATGTTATAGAACATTCTTTCATATGAAAATGTATGCGTACGTTGAAATTGGAACATATATTCAAATGTAGTACGTGCACTTTGGTTTTGGGATATATATAAATATATACAAAACACCAGTTATTGTTTTTATATTTGTTCTACAGGTTGCGATATTCTATTATTGTTGTTGACATGTTCCTATATTTGGTGCAAGACACTCTAGTTATAGATATAAAATTAAAATTTTCCCGCCAAAAGGGCGGCTCTGTTGCAGCGAATATATTGTTGTTCGCTACAACAGAGCCACCCTGTTGCAGCGTACAAATTGTTGTTCTCTGCAACAGGGTAGGTATGTTACAACGTACAAATTTATGTTCGCTGCAAGAGACCCGTCCATTGCAACGAACAACAATTTGTACGCTACAACATGTCTTCATTTTAGCCTATTTTCACACACTTGTTGCAGCGAACAAGTATATGCTCGCTGCAACAAAGCACTTTTTTCAGCGAACCCTGTACGGGATATGTGGCAAATAAGCCCCAAGACTTATGTCTTATGTGCAAATAAACCCCTTTACTTTTAATTAAAGCAAATCAGCCATATACCTTTCTAAATTATGCAATTTAATTATTAAGTAGTATATTCCGGTTACTCTTAGTCTGAATACTTAAAAATCTACCAGAAAACCAGATTTACGCGAAATAAGAAATACATGTATTACAATTTTAATACGTAATTTATTTAATTCGTATATTTAAGAACTTGGTTTGCTGCTTCATGCGGTTTGCTGCTTCCTGCAGTTCTTTTCTCTCTGTTTATGAATTTAGGGTTTTGTAATTATTAAAATTTTATATACCACGTATATTGTACTTGGAATGAACAAAAATTATATAGCATTAAATTTGGAGTTGTTTTCTGGCGAAATTAAAGTTGTATAGTGGTTTTCAGGTTTAGATTGGCTGAAAATTTTATTTTGATGTGGATTACACTAATTACTAAACGTAAGGGGTTGATTTACTTCAATTAAAAGTAGGAGGGCTGGTTTGCACATAACACATAAGTCTTGGGGCTTATTGCAGCATACGATGTACGGTGCAACAAGGATCTAAAAGCCCCCTGCAACAAGAGTTTTTACTACTAGTGGAAAGTGGAATTATAGTGTATGGGAAAGTGGAATATAGTTTGTGGAAAAGTTAGAAAAGTAATGTCCAAATAAGGAAACAAGACTATAAACTTGGGACACCCAAATAGAAAACAAAACTATATTTTTGGGACGGAGGGAGTAGTTGATTTAACAATATACTAGGTTTGACAACCAAAATAGTACTATTACTTTGAAGCCCAGTTTGGTTAGAAGTTTAGCGGTTTCCTGCTAGTTGGTTTGACTAATTATATTATTAGTTGTTTGTATTTGTTGATTTGGCTAGCTGGTTGAATTATTTGTTTGAGTAAAAGTGTTTGGTAAATTAGTTGTTAGCTATTTATTACATAGTACGTAAAATGACCATTAAGAACATTGTCATACTTTATTGTTGGATACTTTGTTCTTGATAATATTAAAGAAATAGTTTATTATTTTAACTATTTTCTTTTTATTTTTTGAATAAAAAAAAAAGTTGTTTATTTTTAAAATTATTCTTAATTTAAAAAATTTAAATGTATAAAATCTTGATTTGCAAATAGAAAATATTACAAAAGAAATTACAAGCATGATTGCAATAGTTTACAAGTGCTTCAAAGTATTAATATAAAATTTATTACAACAAGAAACGATTCTAGTAAATGGGGTGAAATAAAGGAGGCGTGAGTAATGTTTTTAAGAGGGAAATAATGTAAAACGTCAAGGTTGACTAGGGTTGTAATTTTAGACAATATTAGGTCAAAATAGTCATTTTATATTCACTTTCTCAAATCTCTAATTTTAAAAAGCTCATATATTGAGCTTTTTAAGAATTAGCTTTTTCATCCCAAAACTCTATTCCAAACCTCTCCTAACCAAACACTTATACTTAGCTTTTTTGAAAAGGTCATGCCTCTAATTAACCTCAAAAGACTATTTTTCTCTCAATCCTCGTCTAACCAAACACCCCTGAATTTTCATTCTTACGTCACTAATTGCTCCGTACTTTTTTAGGGATTACATATACCACTTGCGTCCGTATTTATTTAGGGGTTACATTTCTATTTTTGGCAAATTTTCTACCCACTACCAAATTATTTAATACTTCGTATATCTTACATTTCAATGGGGCCACCACTACAATAAACTCCCTCTCTACTTTGATTAAAATACTTTTCCGACCATCTTTTTTCTACTACCTCTGTTTCATAATGTTTTTTACGATTACTATTTGCACAAATATTAAGAGAAAAAGGGGAAGAGTGTATAAAAAGGTGGATGAATGTAATAAAATATGGATAAAGTAAGTAGTAGAGTGTAAAAAGGTGGGTAAATTTAAAGAAAAATGAATAAAATAAGAGAAAGTTATTGGAAAATGATAAATATGGTGGGGTAAGAGAGGTAAAATCGTAAACTTTCATGTCCAAAAATAGAATAAATAACAATGTCAAGAATATTATGAAACAGATTAATACGGAAAACGTAAAGATCATTTTGAAATCGAGGTAGTATATCTCTATTATATAAAGGAACAGGTGAGGGCTTAATAGTAATAACACTTTTCGTGTCCCCCATCAAAAAGTCTAAAATACCCTCTACCCAATTTCCTCTCAAACCCTTCGCCGTCTCTCCTCCCTTCACTCCTTCCTCCGAGCTTCACTGATCTCATATCTTTGGTTCTATCTCCTCTAAGAAAATAAAAGAATCATGTATTTCTCTCTCCTCTTTCGATCGCATTTCTAAAGGTGATATGTTCATATTTTATAGTGTTTTTACCCCCGTCCCTTAGTACTTTTTGATCTCAAATGAGTTATTCGGAGCGATTTTTAGTACTAATGTGCTCCTTGTAGTGTGTTTGTAGTTTCAGGTTCATCATTGTAGGAATTAACATATTTTTGTGCATTTCCTACTGATTTGAATCAATACAAGAGATTATGTACTTTCGAGAGCACAAACATTAAGTTAGAAGAGTTTTGAAGCAAAGCGAATAACGAAAGAAGTAGAAAAATGACTATAGTCCACTATTTTAATCATAACTCAAGGTCTAGAACTCCAAATGAAGTAATTCCAATTGGGTTGGATTTTAGACTTCAATAGCTTTCCAACAAGTGGTCACTCTCCTAATTCCGACAAATAACGAAGGAGATATGGCGTTTTGAAGATAGGGGATCGTGCAGTTTTGACACGCGCCCGATCGGGCGGTCATTCTGGGCGCTATTTTGGGCATTTCGCACCGCCCGATCGGGCCGCTTGTCGAGCAGAATGCCCGATCGGGCGGCCGTATGCCCGATCGGGCTACGCCAACCCCTGCTGCTTTTTCGCGAGTTCTTATTTCCGGGTTTGGGCTATATTTTTGGCAAACTATAAATACTAGCCCCTTTTTATTTTTAATGACATCTTAATTTTCAGTATTAGCCCCTTAGTTTATCTCCCTTAGCTTAGTTTTCTCTCTAATTTATGCAAAACACTTAGTTTCAATTTCTATAAAAATTCAAGCTTTCAATTTCCATTGCTCTTCAATTAGGTATTACTTCTTACTTTGATTTATTGTCTTGATTTAATAATGCTTTCAATTATATTAATTGCTTTGTTTATTGTTAATATGCTTGAGTAGTCTAATTTATAGGGTTTGGGGATCCATGAATAATTATGAAGGGATGATTGAATAATTGTGATTGTTGGTATCGTGATTGATTCCTATTGATTGGTTTATTCTACTATGCAATTAGATTTGCGCAGGTTTAATTGTTTTAGTTAAGCAATATCAAGTTAAGATTCGAGAGATGCAATTTGATGTTTAGGCTTGTGTCAATAGGTGGAATTAGGATTAATACGTAGCGAGAGCCCGTTAATTCTAAGTCTATGATTATTATCGATTCGAGAGAGCATGTTAGTCTAATTAATCGCTTTATTGATTGTCATGTTTGTTTATCATCCTGGATTGTTATTTGTTGGTGAACCTATGCCCTAGATTCTTTAATTCTTGAATTCTTAATTGTTTAATTATCGTCATAGTCTTAGCATACAACCCAACCAATTCCTGTTTCCCAATAGTCTAGTTTAGTTGATTAATAGTAGAAAGAACAATGTTTCCCTGTGGATTCGATCCTGACTTCCCTTGCTACCTAGCTAGTGGACTTAGGTTTATTTTTGATAAGGTGATACGACTTTAGCCTGTCAAATTTTGGCGCAGCTGCCGGGGAAACGGTTTAATTTTCTGCTATTAATTTTATGATCTAGATTATTTTCTTGAGTCTCATAGAACTTCCAGTTCTTTGAGACCATGTATATATTTTATTTTCTTTAGTTTATTTTTAAATTTTTTTTTTAACTTTTTTTTTAACTTTTTTTTTTTCTTTCCCCTGAAAAAATGGATTATTATTCTTTCCCTCAATTAGTAAATGAGCCTTTTTGGGTGTATTTTGATAGGCTAAATGATTTTATTGGTTACCAGAATCTTAATCTTTGGGATTCTTGTGGTTTTGCTTATGGTGGTTTAAATGAGTATACAAGGAATGTGATAGAAAGTAGATTTAATGGTGATTTTCGAGCCTTTTCTTTGGATGATATGTGGGATTACTATATGTGGTTTGCAAAGGATTTGTATGAGCGTGAAATGGCCATTCATGTTACATGTGCTAATCCAAATTATGAGCATAATCTACATGTTTCTACCCCCTCTCCCTTGAATGCTTGTTATAATGAGGTGCATTCTAATGTTTATGATAATCATGTCTATTCTAATGACTTATCTAACCCTTGCATGGATATCAATGTTTTGCCTCATGATTCCACTGTTGCTTCTCCCGTGTATTATTGTGAACCCTTGCCCAATCCTGTTCAACCCGAATCAGAAAGCAGAGATAGCTTCTTAGAGGAATTAAGAAGATTAAACTCTGAGATTGAGATTCAGTGTACTAGATCTCAAGAGGCTACTGATGAGATTATTAAAGCTAGTAAGGCAACTCTTGAGAGATTTAGAAAAGTTCAAGAAATTATTGAAAATAATGATTCGAGTTGTGTTGGGGATGGGGGTCAACTGAGTGAACCCATAGGCAACCAAGAGTGGGAGGAACTTATAACAGAGGTTGAGGATGAGTTGGAGGATGATGATGTGACTGTTGGAGCAATGGATGAAGGATTTGTTGAAACTGAAAAACCATATGTTATAGAGCAAGTCCATGAGGAAGTTGAAGTTGATAAAACCCTTGTTGTTGTGTCAACCCCTACCCCTCATATTCCAAGTCCAAGAAGGGTTATTCTTATCCCCGTTTACACCGTCTCACTCCCGTTCTCTTTCCCAATAAAACCTTTGCTTGAGGATCTTCCTCCTTCCCACGAAAATCAAAAGCCCAATGACCCAATAGAGTATGTTCCTCTTTGTGAATCTTTTGCAGGTACTTACAGTACTTACAAAGAAGAGGTGGATGCTTTGCAGAGAGCTCTATATGGTGAAGAGCCTGTCCACCATGAATTCCAAAACACAGAGAGAGCTATTTCATTGATCATTGAGGTTGAAGAATCAATAGTCCGCAAAAACAACTTCCATAAGGAGAGTATGCCTACTTTATCTTTTCCTTCCTTTTCCTATTCTTCTTTTCTTATTGTTTTTTCTTTTTTTTCTTCTTCCTTTAGGCATCCTACTCCTTATTGGCATATAGCTCATTCGGACTTTATGCAAATGTTGCTGTTGATTATCGTGCATGTCTTGTTGCACGAAAGATGTGCGAGTGCGCATGACAAGCTTCTACGCTCGTTGGTTGGTTATTTACTAACCAATCTCTTTGCGGGAGGCACATAATATTTGGAGCCGGAGGGGTTCAATGAAGATTGAGACCCTCGATCTCCACTCCTTCAAGCACTGAGGACATTGCTGAGTTTGGCTTGGGGGAGGTATGTGTTATTGCTTTCTAGAGTAGTTTATCGCTTTTGAAAAAAAAAAAAAACAAAAATACGTTCCGATGAATAAAAAATCATGCTTCCCTGTGCCCCTTGATTGAAATGTGTTGATTCTTGGTTTTTGCACGAGCTATGTTGATATGTTGGCCATGATTTAATATTCGACTATTTTGGTGCCTTTGCATGAGTCAACTTTGACCAACTATTTGTGAACTTGGTGCTTGACTAGTTGATTTGGTTAGAAATGTGTGATAGCTTCCTGGTGTGTCATTTTACTAATGTTTTATGACTCGTATACATGCACATTAAGGAGGACGAAGACGTTTTTCTATTTAGGTAGCCTTTAGATGAAATTAGATACATTTGTTCCTTCTTTTCTGCCCATGTTGTTGCTTGTGCCCCTTTATTCGGTGACTAGCCATATTACAAGCCCATGAAATCCCCATTGGTTACTAATCCCAAGCCTAGCTTGGGGGAGCTAATAGTAAGTGAGGTGAGGGAGTTGTAGTGTGTTACATTTTGAGCACAAATTGGGTGTTGAAAAAAGAAAATAAGGGAATTCTTCTTATCTTGTATGTTGTTGGCAACATTTAAGGGAAACAGTTTATATGTGTTGGCAAAAATTCATTAAATGTTGCCATAGACCTATAGCAACAGTTTATATGGCGTTGCCAATAGGTGGCGCTGCTATAACTCTATGGCAACAGTTATGATGCCTTAGGCAACAACTTTATAAAACTGCTGCCATAGTTATCATTAGTAACGCTTTTCTTAGGCAACGATTTTTAACCTTTGCCAACAGTTCTATTATATCTAAGGCGACAGTTTTTAAGTTTTAGTAACAATTATTTAGGATTTCAAGCAACAATTTTAGTGTTTAGGCTAACACTTTTATTATCTAAAGCAACGCTATCAACAGTCTATGACAACGTTTATTGCTCTAATATTGCAACACTTTTATAGTCTGTAGCAACATCTTGATACCGCTATTGCAACACTTTTACACGAGTTTATAACGACGTTTCTTGATACAGTTATGACGACACTTTTACATAAGTCTATAGCAACGTTTCTTGATACACTATTATGGCACTTTAATGTGACCTTCTAGCAACAATTTCATACGCGTTTATTTAGTAGCTCATTAAAATGAAAATATTACACTAAAACATCCAACTAGGACAAAAAGAAACATTTATTTCAAATTAAGTATTACTTATTATAAAATAAAATATCCATAAAAATCATTATAATGACAAAAATCTAGTATTTAATTTATTAGAACTTCGATCTATGCCTTTCCTGCCATCCTTTTATCTACCATTCTCCTTCTATCTACCATCCTGTAAACAAACAAAATAATAGTCAATATAATAGGAAATTAATGTGTGAAATTAAAATGAAATAATTTGATCAATTATGTACAACACATTTGAAAACAATAAGTAATGAAATACCAGAGATTTTTTATTTTCTTTTGCAATACCAGAGAAAATCCCATCTCTTTCCATTTTATTCAACGAAAAAGGAGATGAAAATACCTTTCAAGAACAAATTTCCCTTCTTTGTACTTCTGGCTTTTCTCATGAGCTGATTCCTGGATTGAGAGCACAATTGTATCAGAACAGGTGGATCAACAAGGTCAAAACTAATAACTAACTGTATTAAATTGCAGTCGGATTCGCAGTTCACCATGAAATCAACAAATCCCAATAACCTGATGATCCATTTTTTAATTTTCTATCTAATCACGAGAACCAGGTCAACAATGATGGACAAAAGCTACAATAGCTAACAAGTCAGGCTCTTTTTCCCCTTTTCTTCCCAGGGATGCAAAAGGGTGCCTGGTACGACCGTCCCCAACAAATACACCATCTAAGCCAGTAATAACTACTCGTACAAAGAAATTGAATTGTAAGTTTTGGTTGACTAGCCACATTGACAAGTCGAACACATAGTGTTTCAGAGTCATGAGTTTTGTAGAAAATTACATATTTTCATCCAACGATTGTCCACAGCTGCAGCAAAATATATCTGCCACAGTATGCATCCCAGAAAGCATCACTCTTTCTTCTGAAGCTCCTAGGATAATATTTACCCTGAAATACAACTCAAATGAATCATCTTAATCATTAAGCCAGAATATCAATGCTCAAGACAATCCACCCTAGGTCAGCAGGATAAACACTAATCATATACTTAAATGGAGAAATCCTAACAAACAATGCTTCGCTTTCCATTTTATTTGTAAATTCTCGAATTCGGATCACCATGAATCGTCTAAACCATTCAAAAACAAACCCCAACAAATACTAACAAAAATGGCAATAATTATCAGAATTTCTACATTTGCAAATTTCTACAAATACCAACAAATACCAACAAATACCACATGGAAGAACCTCATCTCCAAGCATTATATCCATCAGGTTCTGTGCCTTGGTTCCAAAACTTTTCTTTCATCCCATATTTTAACCTGCAAAGCACACTTTACAACTTGGAATATGAGTAATATCAAAATTGGACTATTCATGCTCTAGATATTTTAACATAATCATTCAATTACTTGGTGTAAACTTAAGATATCCGGCATGGGATAAACCGATAAACATCATTTCCTAATAATATGTGATACAAAAGAAATTTATCATCTAATTATATGAGCAAACGAGATATGCCAGAAACACACAAGGCATACCAGTCTAGAGACGACCTTCTTTCCTTGCTCATCACCCATGTTACTGACATCCTTGAGAGCCGCAGGAAGTACCTTCCAGAACTCAATAACAAACTCATTTCCTTTACGTTTGCTGTTCTGCAGTATATCATTGGCAAGATATAAAAGTGGGACTTTCTGGGCAATTTCAGAACTGTTGAACTGTTGATTCCATGTTGTTACAACCGCTTCTGCATTGCTTTGGTGAAATATACACCAGTATGACAGCGCTATATAGGAGTTAAGGTGACAAATATTCTGAATGTTTTGCAGAAGCTATAGATAAGCTAACAACTTAACAGTTTTTCAGCGCCATTTTGGACATGACAAAGAGCTTCAACACAAAATATCAAAAAAAAACTCAATAGAAGACTTCAAGGAAAGATCATACATGTGAAACATATACATGAAAAAAATGTGTATCAAGCATCATGGTTTTGGGTATGACTTACACACTTACAGATTCGAAAGACACCTAAGGATGTGTGCACTTCAACAGTGGGCAAGCATATTAAGCCAAACAAATGAACCATACATTCAAAAGGATATTCCTAATGTTTACAGCAAGGTCTCATTTAATGCCGATTGTGCAATGTGGCATGGGACAACAAAGTGCATTATTTGCACAATAAGGTGTAGTTCCTGACGTGATCGCATATCCAATTGCTTTAAGAATCAGTACTAGTGAATAGTAATTCAGTACTAATATTGGAGAAACTTGTTCTTGACATGTGAAGAGTATAAAACACACCTAGAATTCACTATGGAAAAATTGCAAGATCAAAATCAAATAGACATTTGAATCAGGTGGAGTTGCCTTGTTACAGCCAAGTGATCTATCTACACACTAACCATGCCCGAGGCCGAGGGCCCGGGCCCCGAAAGATGTTAAAGATGGAGGGAGGGGATAGCTTTGCCTTTGATGTTTATCACCATCGTAAGTGCTTGTAACAGAAGAAAAGGGCCACTAAGGAGGATACAAGCACTCTCAATTCTCATTCCCAAAATATTCCGCTGGAATCATATAAACTGCAGTGTGTCATCAATAAGAAGTCAGAGTTACAGTTCTTTACTGAAAAGAAGACTAAGTGCCTGTTTGGCCTAGTTTCTGGACAAGTTTCTAGGAGTAAAAAGCAGAAATTGGGCCAAACATGTGAATTTTAAAAAACAGCTTCTGCTCCCTTAGAAGCCCAAAACGACTGACTATGAACCAAAGAACCTTTGAATGTTGGAATTCAACACCTTTGAATGTTGGAAAAACCTCCATTGACTCACATGACGCATTATCCAAAAAGTCATTTATATTGCTTCATATGACGCATTATCCAAAAAATGTACCAGTAAAGTCATTTATACTGCTCCATTGACTCCAAGTTGACAACAACAATGTACCAGTAAAGTCATTTATACTGCTTCACATGACGCATTATCCAAAAAATCAAACCAACCAACAATTTGTATCAGAAAACATTATAAAGAGAAGCTACTTTGGTATGTTTGGGGGACAACCAGGTGGAGTAAGCGTGGGAAGTTAAACTTTGGAATGCAGTTTCACTGAACTGGTGTGTCCATACATACAATTGTGAACCACTAAAGATACTAAAGAACGAATAAAGAATATGTGAACCACTAAAGTTTTTCCGTAGATAGTCTTGCTGCAAAACGTAACTCCATCCCAAGTAACCTCTCAATTCCTCATAAGCAACCACCATACAAAATTTTAAGTAAACCAAAGAGGCGCAACAAACAAGTGTCATATATTATGCCAAACCTGAATGACTCCAACTAGCCTGTTATCAACACCTCTGGAGTAATTCCACAACATTTCATCGGTCTTTGTTTTAAAGTCCCTCTATAAATCCTCCTGCAGATTCAATACATAAAACCTTGTTGAGAAATTTTGTAAGAGAAAACTCGTTGGTAAGATTTCATAATATTACATCCAGGAGGAACAAAGAGGCAGATAAAAAGAACTAATCAACCAATATTCCAACCAGAGAACATCATACACAAAGTTAGCACTGATGGTTCTCAACTTCTCACTAAATATTAGACCTTGGGAAACATTCGCAGCTGGCCGCAATTCTGAACTCCATTCTTTTTCAACTTTTGCTCCAACACATGTCCAATACCTGGAAGTGTCTTTATAGGGAGTTGTAACAGATACTCATCGACCTGTAAGAGTGATAATTTCAGAGACAGAAAATCAAATGCAAGGGAGCAATGGCTCCAAAAGAGAGATAGAGAAAAGAACTTAATAAGATCTGTGCGCAAGACAATAAAGAGAAAACTGAGCGAGCTCTTAAACCCGTTAAGATACAATCAAATAATGCCCAAGATTTTCTAAATCATCCGTCTGGAGACATAAATTTTAGTGAAGTAGTAATTTCTCTGGTAGAAGAAAGAAAAAAGACAGCAAAGGAAAACCACAGCCAATTTAGAAATCCCTAAACCATAGATTACGTAAAGCCGAAGCTGAATGAATCTCGCCTGGGCTACAACTCAGTTCTTTGGCTTAGATTAATACCTCTAAAATTATTCCCCAAATTAGCTAGAATAAGGTAATTACAACTTTGTGCATGCAGAAATTTAAATCTTGCATGCATCATAATCAAGCAATCTTGACTGAGAAAGATCGAGTTGAGCTTTGCACAAGCTCATTTCATGCAGTCATGAAACTTTATTGAGTTTCTTTTACCAAAAATCTTTTACATGAAACTCTTAGGAATACCTTCCCCGGAGAAATTTAGCATTGGCCATCTGGTTTAGCAGTTCTGGTGGCAAGACGAGCCATAAGCATATTTGCAGCAATCCCTACACTAGCTGTGCAACCTGTAGTTTCAAAGATCAGTCCAGAAGAACTTCAATTTATGCCCTTCCTGCCTATATTCAAATTAAGCTGTAGCAACTATATTCAAAACCCAAATACCATTTTTACAACCTAAGTTCAAGTTGTGTTTCCAACCTTCTAGGAAGGACCAGAAACTAAGAACCAGAAAACAAAACATCACAGGGACCTGTACAAACAATTACAACAAACTAATTACAGGAAGTTTATGATGGGCAAGTATTCAACTGAAGAAAAGGGAATTGCAGAACGAAATAGGAAGAGAAAACACTATACAAATTGAGAAGATGAATACATTCGGGATAACTTCATTGATTTCAAGCACCATCAACTATCAAAACTGATAATAATCAATATCAATCAGTTTAATATAATCATTCACACAATTCTACCAAAATTTAAAACTAAATTCATCCAAAACAACCAATTGATCGATCCCCAAAATTGATGGATATTGTGAAATCAACAAATATTTCTGTAATTAAATCGTACACGCATCAAAAAAAACATGAGAGTAAAATCATACGAATTTCCTAACCAAGAAACCCTAATTAGCCATAAAACCACACAAAAAAATCCAATTTTAATCGATAATAGTTTAAACAACCCAAGTTCTTAAATTTATGAGGAAATTCGAAGAGAAATATACAAATAACCTGGTTCTTCTCACCAATTCAGAAACACGATTCACCAATTTCTCTCATCCCCAATTCAAAGACCCATTCACCAATTTCTCTTATCTCCAATTCAAAGACCCAATCAACAATTCAAAAACGCAAATCTCCAAAGAATGATGATGAAAAGGATGAAGGAGAACGACGAAGAGGAAGGAATCGTACAAAGAGAGGTAGAACTGTAGAAAGTGTTTAAGGAATTAAGGGTTTGGGGGAGCAAAACAGGACATTGAAAACGTGAGAGGGAGGGAAACAAAAAAATATGTGGTCTATTGAAAATCTTAATACTTTAATTTATTTATTTATTTATTTTAACATACTTCGTATTTCACCAAAACCGTTGCCATAACTTATCAACAAAATACAAAACGTAAAACTGTTGCAATAGAATAAATAAAATATACAACCGTCGCCATAATTTTTCTATGGCAACACTTTTTCAAACTCAAAGTCTATTCAAATGTATAATTATATAATTGTTGCAATAACTATGATATAGCAACGCAAGTAAAATCGTTGCATATATAAAAGAGCGTTGCTATAAGCCTTTTTTCGAGTAGTGGCTGTTCTGGGCATTTCGCAACCACCCGATCGGGCGGAATTTCGCCCGATCGGGCCGCTTGTCGAGCAGAATGCCCGATCGGGCGGCCGTATGCCCGATCAGGCGACGCCAACCCCTGCTGCTTTTTCGCGAGTTTTTATTTCCGGGTTTGGGCTATACTTTTGGCAAACTATAAATACTAGACCCTTTTTATTTTTAGTGACATCTTAATTTTCAGTATTAGCCCCTTAGTTTATCTCTCTTAGCTTAGTTTTCTCTCTAATTTATGCAAAACACTTAGTTTCAATTTCTATAAAAATTCAAGCTTTCAATTTCCATTGCTCTTCAATTAGGTATTACTTCTTACTTTGATTTATTGTCTTGCTTTAATAATGCTTTCAATTATATTAATTGCTTTGTTTATTGTTAATATGCTTGAGTAGTCTAATTTCTAGGGTTTGGGGATCCATGAATAATTTTGAAGGGATGATTGAATAATTGTGATTGTTGGTATCATGATTGATTCCTATTGATTGGTTTATTCTACTATGCAATTAGATTTGGGCAGGTTTAATTGTTTTAGTTAAGCAATATCAAGTTAAGATTTCAGAGACGCAATTTGATGTTTAGGCTTGTGTCAATAGGTGGAATTAGGATTAATACGTAGCGAGAGCCCGTTAATTCTAAGTCTATGATTATTATCGATTCGAGAGAGCATGCTAGTCTAATTAATCGCTTTATTGATTGTCATGTTTGTTTATCATCCTGGATTGTTATTTGTTGGTGAACCTATGCCCTAGATTCTTTAATTCCTGAATTCTTAATTGTTTAATTATCGTCATAGTCTTAGCATACAACCCAACCAATTCCTATTTCCCAATAGTCTAGTTTAGTTGATTAATAGTAGAAAGAACAATGTTTCACTGTGGATTCGATCCTGACTTCCCTTGCTACCTAGCTAGTGGACTTAGGTTTATTTTTGATAAGGTGTAGATGTTGCCGGAAACGGAAACATGGTACATATCGGAAAATATTATTGGAAATGGAAATATCGCTGGAATCGGAAATATTGCCGGAAACGGAAATATTGTCAGAATCGGAAATATTATCGGAATCGGAAAATAATTCCGGAAACGGAAATATTAAATATTTGTTCGAAACAGAAATTAATTCCGGAATCAGAAATGTTAAATATTGTTCGTATCGGAAATGAATTCCGGAATCGGGAATTTAATCGGAAGCGCATCGTACGAATTAGCATCGGACGAGACTTGCTAGACGAAGGCCCAGCACGAAGCCATGCCCGCGCCCAGCAAGCCAAGCGCCCAACACACACGCCAAAGCCCCGCCAGGCCCAACGCAAGGCCAGGCCCAGCAAGGCATGGCGCGCGCGCGAGCTATGTGGGCTGCGAGCAAATGGGATGCGAGCTGTGCAGCTTGCGTGGACCGCGAGGCTTGGGCGGGCTGCGTGGTGCTCGTGCTCGTGTGCGGTTGTGTGCGATACGAATCCTAAAGCTATTAGAATTCGTTCTATGATTAAATGCTAATCCTAGTAGATAGAATTTATTTAAGAGAGTCCTAAAGGGATTCTAATTAAACTAATTGGTATTCTAATAGGATTCTAAATCCTTTTCCATACTCTATAAATATGTGCCTAGGGTCACAAATTTATATACGATTTTTCAAGTATTCAAAGCTAGGATTTTTAAGCAGAAAAATCAGCCATAACTCTTTCCCATTTAGCCGAAAATAAGTAGTACCTTAAGGGAGATTCTAGTTGGTCAATCTTAAGGCGGATCCGGACGTGCTGTGGACTTTCTACGGAGGGACGACACTTGGAGTCCTAAAGACTTGTTCATGTTCGGTTCGGGCACAGCTAGGGAGGGCACGCTACAAAGTGTATGCATCCTAGACTAATTATATGATTATGTGCAATTAATATGATTCCTGGCATTAAGGTTTTTCCGCATGATTTATGTTGTTCATATGTATCATAACCTAACAGTGGTATCACGAGCCCCTTATTAATTGCATGATCTATAATTTCTTAAACATGGTTAAATTTTGCAAATTTGCAAAGAATTAAAAAGGGGTGATTAATTTTCGTAATTCTTAATTAATTGCAAATTGCGTTTTTTTAATTATATGTACGCAGTTTTTCGGCAGATTATTCGTTACTCAACTAAATCGAGTGATTTTTGTGTCAATTCCGCATGTAAAAGACATTCTAAAATTTTGACAAAAGACTTATTTCGGCCGAACCCAGAATTCCCAAATTCGAAGCCTAACTATGACTTTTCGGAGGTTTTAGTTTTTCGAACGCAAAAGTTTGTAAATTTAAGATGTTAAATTGAATATTTGCGATTCTTGTTGATAAATCTTGAATTTTTGATTGACCTACTGTATATGTTTAACAAATTTGAATGCTTAGACTTGTTAATTATACAACCTAATTCGTAATTATGATTAATTTGTTGAAATTCGAATAATTTAGAATTGATTTGATTTTCATAATTAATTAATGATTTAATTAGGTATCAATGATTAAAAACCACGATAAAAATTGTTAATTTATGATAAATTTTAAATTTTTATGACCTAGATTTGAATCCAAGTTAATCGGAAATTAATTGATTAATAAATTTTCGATTTTTCGCCCTAAAATTATGAAATTAATATGATTTATTAATTTGTCATTAATTTTGAATTAAAAATTTTAATTTTTTTGAAATACGCTCATAAATTTTGCACACACATAGCAATGGAAGCTACGTGTTACCCTTAAAGGGTGTTGTATAGTGCGGGCACGCGACGACGAGCAAGGGAGCTCGTCGCCCGTGCGGTACGAATGCAGCGAGCAACAAGCTAGGCGGCACGCAAGGCTCGAAGCCTAGGCATGCATGCTGGGCAATGGGCGAGGGCAATGGGCAAGCACATGCTACGAGCAAGATGCGTGTGGGCAGCGATGTGTTGCGCCACGACGCACCAGGCCCGCCGAGAGGTAGGCAGCCACGACACAGCACAAGGCTGCGCGCAGCGTAGCCAGCATGGTTATGTGTGTGCGTGGCATATGGTTGTGTGTGCGGTGTGGCTGTGCAAGCCGTGTGCAATGATCAATGGCACGGGGCATGGGGGCCTCGTAGCTCGATGGGGCTTGGGCGCAAGCCCAAGTGCCTCGTCTTGCGACAATTGATACGTTTTGTTTTTAATTTTAGATTTTCAGTTCGGAAATAATTTTAATTAATTTTAAAATTAATAATTTAAATTGTTTTCTCGGATTTTAATTTTGATTATTATAATTATTATAAATTTTAATTTATACTAATTATTTTACTAAAATTAAACCTTGAATTAATTTAAATTCGTTTAATTCAACTGAAAAAAAAATTAAAAAAAAAGGATTCGATTATAATTTTATATGAGCTTTAAATTTTAATTAAACTTGTATGTTTCCGGTTAGACTAGAAATACATTTTTATGTTTAAAATTAGTAAAGCATATAAAGTTATTGGTTTAAGTGGGAGCATTTTTAGTCATAAAATCTTGATTAGGTCTACAAATCCTTTAAGGTTAAAACAACTTGATTAGAATTAATAAGGACTGAATAATTGGTAGATTATTGTGCCCTTGATTAATTGCTGCAAATATTTATGTGATGCATAACAATATGTTTTACTAACCAGCAATGTAGGCTATTCATGATAATGAATGGGTGAATGGTATATATTGTATATGTACTGTTTTGCAGGTTATGAAGTGACTAGTATGGCCCAAATAGGATAGAAAATATGGTCTGCGTACCATTAATTTGAATGTAATTGGTCTAATGCACCAAAGTTTGTTTTTCAATTCAAATATGGTCTGCGTACCATCAAATAGTTGTAATTGGTTTAATTATAGCTTATCCTATTTGAAGAAAATGGCGCCTGCCATGGTGATTTTCAAGACGGACTTTGAAGTTGAAGCTTCAAGATGAAGTCGGGCCATACTAGATCACATTTATCGATCTTATGCATGCTTTAATTTATTTATTGCTTTAAATATGTCTTAATTATGCATGAGATTATGGCTTGATTATGTTGCATGATTAGGGATTTTAGTTCACTTAAAATCTAACCAACATAGTAAGAGCCTTAAGTTCCAAACTTCAAAAATTGAGTTAAAAAGGTGCCATGCCAAAATAACACTTACTTGGATAACCTTTACATCAATCTAGTAATAGTTTTACGCTCAGCGAGGTGTTACTTATTGATCCTAAAGGGGTAAGGTACACAAATAATTGTGAGTACATGTTAGTTTTGGTGAAACTCAACGATATAAGTAAGTAGTCCTTTTATGTCGTGGCAAATTCGATAGGTTTACCTAATAAGCTCTTAGACGTACCTATCAACCAAGAGTAGTTTCTAGACTATTAGCAAAAGACTTTTGCTTACCTAAAAGATTTTAGAATTGAGTCTAAATACATAAAGTGCTTAATTCTTCAATGGTTTTTAGGGTCTTGGAATCATTTTATTCGCACCTGCCGGAACACATAATTTGAATAAAATGCTAATAACTTGTTTAAATTGCATGATTGCTTTAATTTTCAAGTTATTACTCATGATAAATGTTTAGACTTTGCATGCTTCAATGTATGTTTTAATTATTGGTTATAATTAAATATCTTGTACTGCAATAAACCCTTTTAGAAAGGTAACAGTAAATTTCCTCGATTGGTATTGAATCCAAGAACGATTCACGGAAATGAGAGAAAATGAGCAATTTAAAATGTACGTTTCTTTTAGCGACTTTTATGGTTGTTTTCGAGTATCAAAGTCGAATGGCAAACCGATTGGTGCTTGTGAATTCAAAATACAATGTAGTTTTGAGATCATAAAGCATTGAGTTTAAACGCTCAGCTTTACCAATGGTTAACAACCTAATATCTTTGTCCATTTAATTCTCGAATGAGTCTAGTCCTTAGACATTCGAATAGATCGATGCTTAGAGAACTTTAGAAGCTTCTGGTAAGATCACCTAGTTGAAACAGAATTTTCAACATAAATAAAATGGTAAGAAATTTGTTGGGGTGAAATTGGACATGTCTAAACAAAATATAAAAGTCAACACTAAAGAATACAATTCTTAAGACTATAAGAAAGGGTACAAGAAATAGGAAAACAAGGAACAAATGAAAGAAATTTTACGATTTAGTTTCTACCTATAAGTTTATGTTTAAAGAAAAAGTAACCTAGCAATCAAACTTCCTTGGTATCATATACCGCTTGAGGTTCTTACTTCGGTAATAACTCAAACAATGGAAGCTAGGATACACTAATGACCTACAAGTGGGAAATGAAGCATGGCAATGCTACATTAGTTGTAGGGTCATCTAGTTTGTTTTAAGTCCTTTCAAAGGCTGGAACTTAATGGCAATTTTGTTCCATAATCAGCATACCTAAATTTCTGCTTCAAACACAGAAAGACTCACATTCAGAAGAACGAAAACAATGCTTGTTTGTTTATTTGAATGAAATGGTCATTTACGGGTTGAGTCAATATGCTTGATTAAAACAAACAACTCTTTAACAATAAACTTTACTAGGTTCAAATCAACCCCTTGATTTGAGTTCCACTAATCTTTGGCATTGTTGCTTATACCATATCAACAAGTTAACATTCATAAGCTCTATTTTGATGGACTTTTGAAAGTTGATTGATTTCTAGATCAATTCAAGATAAGCTAGTCTTACTTGTTGAAAGTAACAAAAGATATAAACTATTGTTAGATCGCCTACACAATAGAGTTCAAAGCTTAAGAAAGAGATTTTATGACTTTATTATTTCACCTAGATTTGAGTGAATATTGGTTTATTTACTCAAAGTGATATAAATTTGAATATGTTTGGCTGGTTCAAAGATTCAGAAGTATAAAATCCACTTGGCAAGAAATCATAAAGATCTAGGATAGATCATGTTAATGATTACTTGAGACCAAAAATGATCATCAATGACTGTGTGTTGTAATTTCACAATCTACCTCCATGTGATATGGCATATCTAAGTTGGAATGATTGAAGTCAATTAGTACTTGATTCAATCAATGATGAATCATAAAGACTTTTCCTATAATTTCTAAAACAAATATGCTCAACTACCACCAAACTAAACCAAATTCGTCAAAGCTATTGAAAAGTAATTTCAGAATATCTTTTCGATAATATATATCTAGAGAGTTGCCAAACTCAGTGGGAGCATAGTGTTTGTTATTCGACAAACTAAGGCCCAAGTATAGATATATGTTTCATTGTGATTTATTCAAATGAGACACAAAGGTATTGTTTCTACCACAAATTTTGAGAACATAATGTTTGTTAGCTCGAAATAATGTCCTTTTGGAGATTCGTTTCCAAAATGACAGGTGGAAGAAAATAGACCTCGAAAGTCTTCGAGGCGAACAACAAACATAAACGGACATTCCGGAGGCTTTTCGAAGTGCTTCAGAAAATCTGAACTTATTCTTTAAGGACTTTAGAAGTGGCTTTAAAGAATAGACATCTCTTAGAAGACTTTACAAGTGCTTCAAGGAGAACAAAATATTCAAAGGACTTTCAAGTGGCTATTGATATTCTATTGTTTGATGTTCTATACCCAAGTAGGCATAGAGTTCAAGTCACTAAAACTATGAGATTCTTCTATTAGAGAGTGAAGAAACATGGAGTTCAGGTCACTGAAGCTATGCGATTCTTCTATTAGACAGTGAAGAAACCTACAACTTGCAATCAAACTATTATCATGTATATTAATGAGTTTGTGACTTGTAAGAAAGCTAGGACGAAACCTAGATTCCCTAAAATGGTTAGAGGCCGTATATAGACTTAATGTTTAATTGGTTAAAGGCCATAAAAACATACTCAATGTTCTGATGACAAAATTGAAATTTTGTTGATTTGCAAGAATGATTTATATCTATTGGTTGCAAATTGGTTTTAAGGATAAAAACCATCAAACATGGAATTGTGTTCACAACACAAAGCTAGATTAGTTACTAAAGGTTACAAGCAAATTCATGGCATGGATTGTGTTGAAACCTCATGCATAATCGTAATGCTCAAGTCTATAATTCAAGCAATGATTGTATATTGGTACATATGGCAATTGGATGACAAAACATCTTCCTCAGTCAAATGTTGGAAGAAACTATGTACATGGAATGTCATAGGATTTGTGGATCCAAATAAATGCTTGAAAAGGAAAGCTAGCTTATGAAATCTAAGTACAGATTTAAGCAAGCAATTGGGAATTGGAACTGTATTTTAGTGAAGCTAATAAGAATTTTAGTTTCATAAAATGTACATGATTCTTATAGATATATAAGAATTTTAGTAGGAGTACGTAAAACTTAATTGGTCCTATGTGTTGTTAGGTTATGATACATATGAATAAACATAAATCATGCGGAAAAACCATAATGCCAGGAAACATATTATTTACACATAATCATTTAGCATAATTCAGATGCATACACTTTGTAGCGTGCCCTCCCTAGTTGCGCCCGAACCAAACAAGAACAAGTCTTTAGGACTCCAAGTGTCGTCCCTCCGTAGATAGTCCACAGCACGTCCGGATGCTCCTTAAGCTTCACCAACTAGAATCGCCCTTAAGGTTCCTAGGATTTTCGGCTAAATAGGTTGCAAGTGTTTGGCTGATTTTTGCTCCAAAATCTTACCTTTGAATACTTCAATATATATGTATAAATCTATGACCCTAGGCACCTATTTATAGTGTTATGGGAAAGGAATTATAATCCTATTAGAATACAAATTTATTTAATTATAATCCTACTAGGACTCTAATTAAATAAACTTTATATATTAGGATTAGATTTAATCATATGACGAATCCCGGTAGCCTTAGAATTTCGAGTAACACACACGAGTGGCGCACAAGCACCGCATGCAGGCCTTATGGCCCACGCACAGCGCAAGGCCCAGCTCGTCGCTGCCTTTGATCTGCGCGCCCAAGGCCTTGGCTTGGCCTGGCCTTTGCGCTGGGCCTGGTCGAGGCTTGGCGTGTGTTTGTTGCGCTTTGGCTTGCTGGGTGATGGCCCGGCTTCGTGCTGGGCCTTCGTCTGGCAGGCCTCGTCCGATGCTAATTCGTACGATACACTTCCGATTAAATTCTCGATTCCGGAATTCATTTCCGATACGAACAATATTTAATATTTCCGATTCCGGAATTAATTTCCGTTTCGAACAAATATTTAATATTTCCGTTTCCGGAATTATTTTCCGATTCCGATAATATTTCCGATTCTGAAAATATTTCCGTTTCCGGCAATATTTCCGATTCCGGCAATATTTCCATTTCCGATAATATTTTCCGATACGTACCATGTTTCCGTTTCCGGCAATATCTACGACTTGGATAATATTTATATTTCCGATACGATCCATATTTCCGTTTCCGGCAATATCATCGTTTCCGGAGTATTCACTTGCTTGGTTTTGACGATCTCAGCTCCCACTGAAACCAAGATCCGTCGATTCCGAATATCCATAGATGGAGTATTTAATGCCATTAAATACTTGATCCGTTTACGTACTATTTGTGTGACCCTACGGGTTCAGTCAATATTAAGTTGTGGATTAATATCATTAATTCCACTTGAACTGAAGCGGCCTCTAGCTAGGCATTCAGCTCACTTGATCTCACTG
The DNA here is from genome assembly GCF_020520425.1 of Spinacia oleracea. Taxonomy (NCBI): domain Eukaryota; kingdom Viridiplantae; phylum Streptophyta; class Magnoliopsida; order Caryophyllales; family Amaranthaceae; genus Spinacia; species Spinacia oleracea. The sequence goes on along the minus strand of NC_079492.1, from coordinate 43,673,436 downwards.
AATTTATTAACTTGTCAATTAATACTGAACCGCATTTACTAGACTTAACATTATATGCATACTTGGACCAAGGGAATTATTTCCTTCATGTGTATCTCACACATATCTCGATCTCTATTGTGAAATAACATTCAAATACTAATAACTTAGGTTTGAAATTATTCATCAATGATGGACCAAGGCGAAACTTAGTACATACTGGGTATTAAGTTTACAAAGATCTTATGATATTGTTTTGGATTAAGTAATGGCATTTACTAAATCAAACACGAAAGACTCAATTGGAGATATTCGACCCATGTGAATAAATCTAAGTAAAGGATGTTTGAACTATGTATAAGCATTTACTAAGTTAAACATCAAAGAGTCAAAATGAGATTCTTAAACCTATATTATATGTCAAAGAATTTAGCTAGATTTAGTATCTACTGGAACTAGATAAGCTAAAGTTACATGAATAGAATTCAATTGGGAATTATTCTGCAAAAGAATTTATCATGTATGATATAATATGAGGATCGCCAAAAACGTATCGTATGACTTTAGGCATGACGAACACATACCAATCTCTATTGGTCTAAGTAAAGATCAACTCGATTGAGATCAAGAAAAACTTATGATACTTGAAAAGGTACATAGGATTAGTTCTTGATTCAAGGAAATAAAGATATGTTAAATATTGATGCTACACGCATAAACACTGGCAAAGGATCAAGAAAGATCCTTTTGGAGTTAACCATTGGCAAGAACGAGCTATACACATCGTGTTTTAAAAATGGCAACATGGATTGGAGACCATGAGTTGTTGCATGGGAAATTAAAATAATAATTTCTATGTTCCAAGATATAGTTGGAAAGTCTTCCGCATATCTGTGAACTGCTTGGATAAGTAAATCCAAACAAAGCATCACTAGCAACCTAAATAGTTGAAGTAAAAGTACTTATTGCCTAAGAAGCAATAAAAAAGGGTTGTTTATGTTAAAGAGTTCTTCACTGAACTTGGGTAGATCACATGTTTGCTGACTTGATGGTTCTTCATTGCGAAATGTGTAGAACCACCATTGTAGCAAGAAAGACTAGATCACAAGATAAACATACTCAAAAGATCTTATCATCCTATCTCGAACAACATTCGATGAAAGGATATTTAGATTGGCAAAGCATAATAACTAAACCTATGAAACAAGTGAGAAGAAACACTCACATTGTAGCACTGGAAACAAGCATAGCTTTGAATTCCATGAACTGTTTTAAAGATGGGTTTGAGGCCCATGGTTGTAAAACATTAGGGTTGAACATTTATCATATATGAAATGTATTTTCATATTCCATTTAATCTTGGTTTAGTATTAAATGATGAGTCCCTTCAATTTGACGATATATTCAAGATAGACTGTCAGGACCAGTCCCGTGACTAAGAAATGTCTATCAAGTGAACTTGAATGTCAAAAGATTGAAAATGGTCCCTAGTCGGAGTTTTCTATAAAGATGGACGCATAGAAAACGTTAGACGACTAGAATGCAAGATGACTAGTAGTTCTGTTTCTTGAACTATGTGGACATGGCAATGTCGTAATCATTTGCATAGATACTTACTTTGGGAAGACTAGTATCGGACAGACCTATGAAACTTTACTGCAAGAGATGAAAATCTGTCATAAGTTTTGAGGGGGGTCGAAAAAGCACGAGGCTTATGCGTGACCTCGTCCCTCGTGGGTGTGACGATTCTTTTTATTCAATCAAGTGTAATTGGATTTCCTGTTAGTATACACCCAATTGACTAGTAATATAGGAGTCGCCATTCAGTTTTTAACAATAATGAGAAAAACTGACAAAACCCGGTTATCGTGACATAAAGGGAGTGCAATTATGTTTGACCACGATGGCCGTAGGTTCCCTTGTGATCCCTGGTGTGGGGATCTCTCAACATACACCCGCAAGGAAGAGATTGAGGGTTCGGGGGACTGTAACTACCAAGAGGAGTACTCGCTCGTCGATAACTCCAGAGGCAGGATATCCTTACTAGCTCAGCATAAATAATTGAAGGGACATGCGTTAACTATTAAACTAATCTGAGTTGATTTTAGCAATATGCAACATATAATACTAGATCGATCGTGATTATCTGATTTAGATAGCATTAAGGGACCTAGCATGATAATCCAATTTCCCAAAAATATTATATTTGTTAGGCGTGATAGGACAATCAGATTTAGTTAGTTTAACAGTTCATAAAAAGGGCGAGGAAAGCAATTAAATCATCGAGAAGGGGCACATTACGACGCACCCTTGAGAGGTGCGTCACGGTTCTCAGAAAACTAACCACTTTGACTTTGCTATTTCTCCTTTTTATTTAGCGAATCTCAAATTATGGGACAGGATACGTTCTGTTCGATTTATGGATCGATTGCGACAGAACGCGTGAACAGTTTCGCAGCGTGAGGCTTAGGCTAAGGGTTGGAGTCAATTTTCAGAATATAATTGTGTTGTGTGTTCTTTTCACGTCGAATTTGGGGCTGTATTTATAGGGAAGAGTTCGTGGAAAGATAGAATTACAGAGTTCTAATCCACAGAGAATTAGGAAAAAACACGTACCCAGGTATTTTCAGCGCCCAGGCCTTGGCGCCGAAGATTTCGGCGCCCAGAGCCAGGCGTTGAAAGTAGGGTTTGGGCTGTTTTCTTAGTCAGATTCGGATTCCTGAAATCCGTAGTGTTTGAGACTTAATCGAGTCTTTTAGTGCATATTAACCTTGTGACGGGATGCGTCTGGGCCCATTACGAACTCTAGGCTCGTTAGGATTTTAATTAATACGTAACTCTTATTTCCGAATCATATTAGGAATAGGATTCTCGCAGTTTTCTATCTCATTTAGGATTTATGTTGGAATGCAACACCTAATCCCGACAGGTTTCTATCTTTTATGACTTGCCACTTTTAGAAGCTACCCTTTACGGCAATTACGATTTTTAGCAGGTTTCTATAAATAGCAGGTTTCGGGTGAAATGAAAAGGGGAATTGAGATTCGTTTATTTTATAGGAGATGCGTTGTCAAGTGGAGATTTATGCTTTCATCATCGAACCTTTCCCTTTCGGGAATGGGGACAAAAGTAGGTGTCTACATAAGTAAATTTCAATAAAATTATTAGACACTAATCCTCAATACCTGAGTGATTTGAGATTACTTGTTTGAGAACTGCTTACTTTGACGTTGTCAACCGTTGCACCGTAAAAGAAGGCTATAAAGGCAAAACTCAGGTAATCACCTATCAAACGAAGTCTAATCTCAAGATCGCAAGATTGGGATTGTCCTCCCATAAATTGGGATGAGATGCTGAAAGTTGTACAAGGCCACTCGGAGAGCTAGAAACTGTAAAATGCATGGCCGTGCTCAGATGAATCATAGGCTAAGATTATCTGTTTTATTTGATCAGTTGAACTCTGAAACCGAGAAACACCTCTGGACATAATAAGGATGGCAACTCTTACCTTATGTTCAAGAGCAAGCATCGAGCGACAAAGGAATTAGGAAATGCACACTTGTCCCTAAGGACAAGTGGGAGACTGAAGGAAATAATGTCCTTGGTCCAAGTATGCATTTAATATTAAGTCTAATAAATGCGGTTCAGTATTAATTAACAAGTTAATAATTCAGTGAGATCAAGTGAGCTGAATGCCTAGCTAGAGGCCGCTTCAGTTCAAGTGGAATTAATGATATTAATCCACAGCTTACTCTTGACTGAACCCGTAGGGTCACACAAATAGTACGTAAATGGATCAAGTATTTAATGGCATTAAATACTCTATCTATGGACAATCGAAATCGACGGATCTTGGTTTCAGTGGGAGCTAAGATCGTCAAAGGCAAGTAGATGAATACTCTGGAAACGATGATATTGCCGGAAACGGAAATATGGATCGTATCGTAAATATAAATATTATCCAAGTCGTAGATGTTGCCCGAAACGGAAACATGGTACGTATCGGAAAATATTATTGGAAATGGAAATATTGTCGGAATCGGAAATATTGCCGGAAACGGAAATATTGTCAGAATCGGAAATATTATCGGAATTGGAAAATAATTCCGGAAACGGAAATATTAAATATTTGTTCGAAACGGAAATTAATTACGGAATCGGAAATGTTAAATATTGTTCGCATCGGAAATGAATTGCGGAATCGGGAATTTAATCGGAAGCGCATCGTACGAATTAGCATCGGACGAGACTTGCTAGACGAAGGCCCAGCACGAAGCCAGGCCCGCGCCCAGCAAGCCAAGCGCCCAACACACACGCCAAAGCCTCGTCAGGCCCAGCGCAAGGCCAGGCCCAGCAAGGCATAGCGCGCGCGCGAGCTATGTGGGCTGCGAGCAAATGGGCTACGAGCTGTGCAGCTCGCGTGGGCCGCGAGGCTTGCGCGGGCTGTGCGGTGCTCGTGCTCGTGCTCATGTGCGGTTGTGTGCGATACGAATCCTAAAGCTATTGGAACTCGTTCTATGATTAAATCCTAGTCCTAGTAGATAGAATTTATTTAATAGAGTCCTAAAGGGATTCTAATTAAACTAATTGGTATTCTAATAGGATTGTAAATCCTTTTCCATACTCTATAAATATGTGCCTAGGGTCACAAATTTATACACGATTTTTCAAGTATTCAAAGCTAGGATTTTTAAGCAGAAAAATCAGCCATAACTCTTGCCCATTTAGCCGAAAATAAGTAGTACCTTAAGGGCGATTCTAGTTGGTCAATCTTAAGGCGGATCCGGACGTGCTGTGGACTTTCTACGGAGGGACGACGCTTGGAGTCCTAAAGACTTGTTCTTGTTCGGTTCGGGCGCAGCTAGGGAGGGCATGCTACAAAGTGTATGCATCCTAGACTAATTATATGATTATGTGCAATTAATATGATTCCTAGCATTAAGGTTTTTCCGCATGATTTATGTTGTTCATATGTATCATAACCTAACAATTCGATCTTGACTTCCCTTGCTACCTAGCTAGTGGACTTAGGTTTATTTTTGATAAGGTGATACGACTTTAGCCTGTCAAAAGGTTAGTTTTAATCATTCATCTTTTTGTTCTTCTCGGTTAGTAATTCCTTGAATCTCCGATTCTATGTAACGATTTCTATGATTTGCTGCATCGATTATTTTGCTCAGTTTGTCAAATGGTTTGATCCTTCAATTTCACGATTCAATGATTTTTATAAATAGGCGACTTCATTTTCCAAAAGTAAAGTTGGTCAATTGCTGAGGAGTTATGAGTTAAAAGGTCAACATCGAGTGGCTTTTGCGGATTGGGGTTTTGATTTTTGAGCGAAATAATATCCAATTTAGGGGTTTTAAATTGCATTTATTAGATATAAGATTTATTAGCTTGAATTCGGAAATTATGTTTTTTTTTTGTGTGGCATCAATCAATTATTTTGGAATCGCATGAGGGTAGGGTTTTTGAAAAATTCGGCGCTAATTTTCTAATTTATGGCATCTATTTTGTTTCTTTGTTTCGATTAGTTCATTCGTTAAATGGGAAATTAGAAAAAAAAATTGGTGATAATTTTGAGATAAGGCATGTTTATGGAATGAATGTGGGAGAATCTGTGGTTTATTTTCAGCTTTGATTAGTCGATCAATTGACTGAAATATAGTTGAGGTAGTCTTGAATTACGAAGTTTTCAACATTGTTCTTTGGCTGAATATGTGTGTTTTCAGGTACATGCAGAGGTTCCTGCGTTGGAGAAGCAACGGTGGGTCCTAAACGATTTTGATACCGGAAAGCCTCTCGACCGAGGAAAGTTTAGCCATGTCTACTTGGCTAGAGAGAAGAGAGTATGTCATTTTATCTTATTCATATTTTTGTGTTACTTTTTGTTCAATTGGGAAATTTAATTGTATTGTTTATCTAGTGATGTCAATTGAGCATCTATTAGCTACTTTTTTAACCTAGCGTTATTATGATCATTACCTAATTTCGAAATTAAAATGAAATTAATAAACTAGGGGTATGGTGGTGGTAGTGGTGGCAATGGTGGACTATCTGGAACTCTCGGTCAGTAATTTAATTATGTATATTCAATTTCGCAATTATTTGCAAGGTTCTTTTAGGATTTGATTTGGTTTTCTATAGCAAGTTTGTTTAGATTTGATTGTGATTTCTTATATCTTTGATGTATTGAAATTAATAATGTTGCTAATGCTTGGGATAAACTTTTGTTTGTATAATGTAGTTTGGTTTTTAGTTGAATGATTTTTGTGTAATTGAAGTTTTGATCTTGACCACATTTTGTTTTCTATGGGGTGAATGTATGCTTAACGACCGAATAGTGTAGTGTTAATGCATTTATTTTTATCAGCGACAGTGGTAAGGTTGTCGGGGAGTGGAAGTGGGGAAGGAAGGGTCTAATTAAGTGGAGTATTGGATTTTGGCTAGGTGGTGGACATTGGACAAATTGTCTCTTGCAAAAATTAGGCGTTACAGAAATAGGCGAAAGAGGAGTAGTAGTCCTTTTCTTAAACTGGATATTAGCTTTGTGGTTTAGAGCTACCAAGTAGGGGAGAAGTTTAGATGAAGGTAATGAATGGAATGGTCCAGCAGTCTCTGTCTTTTACTTTTTGATAAAACAGATGATATCAAAGGTGGCAGTCTAGGAAGTTCCTTTCTCTGCTTTGGGGTTAAGGTTGTTATGGACATTAGTTCCATGTTTATCAAGCAAACAACTTAGTACATTCCAGGGAGGGGGTACTCAAATTACAGACTTTGTGCAGATTAGGCATTGGCATTTCGCTAGAGCATAACCTAATTGGTTGGCCTTCCTTCTTATAAAAAATCAGAGTGATCGTTTAGAAGTTGTGACAAAAGGTCCCTGCATTTTTTCAGTATAGAGCTTAGGCTTGATTGTGTTCTTCGTCACCTGGAGTTTCTTGAAGAATCTGATTACTGTCAGTAGCCAGAATACAATGAATCGATCCTTTTAGATTGATTCTACTGCAAAGCATGAATAATGACATAGAGTTCTGCTCGAAGAGGTGAATTTGAGTTTCCGTTCAAAACAATAGCTTCAATCCTTCTCCATTGTTGTCTCTACATACTTCAGCATATCCTGTTTCCATTGTGGCCTGAGAGAAGGATGCATCATGTTGATTTTGAAGGCGTTGATGGGTTGCTTGATCCAATGAGAAGATTAGGGTTGAGGATTTATTGGAGAGGTTGGTGATAGGTGTAGAAGCACTAAGTAGCAACTCATGTTCACTAATTTGATGAGATTTATAAGGAGATATTCTTATGAGCCAATCTGGTAATTAATTAAGGTTAACAATTCGTATTTAACTTTTATATACTGAGTAGTTCTACTTACGGAGTATAAGTTATGTTCATTACATGAAAATACATTTTTTTGTTATAAAAGAAAATCACTGTATTTTATAAGAAAAAAACTTGACTTATGTAGATGTAATTGAGATTATTTTCTGAATTTATGAGTTAATTTATGATTATTTCTGAATTTATGAGTTAATTTGTGATTTTTTCTGATTTTTTTTCCTGATGAAGGTATTAATTAATCATGGCCTTACCCATCAGCGCCACGACAACAATACTTGGGAACTCTTTCTTTGCAAGCTCATCCTGCCCAGTCTTCAAGTGACGGGGCTCACATATCACATATGGCTCAGGATTACTTCGTGGGGGGAGAAGTGTAGTTTTGGCACCATCTCTGAATCCAAGAACAACCTTGCATTGAGCTTTGGTTTCTCTTTATCAAACCCAGGGATGAGGAGGATTCACCATTTCTCAGTGAATCGACATTTTGATGTACTGCCACTATATGTATTCTATCTAATACTTTACTACTAATTTCTTAGACATACCATTTCATTTCTTAGTTGTTTGGAGTTTCTCTTACTTGGCTTGCGTATCTTCATTGTAGTTCTGTCTAGGAATCCTATCGGTAAGGTGGACAATTCAGTGGCTAAGCCGAAATCGTTTGTAAAGGTGAGTATATTTGATGCTGATAAATTTGATGTAATATCATATAACATTATCCAGCAGATCAATTTGTACTAATTCTTCATGGGGATTTCAGATTTCTCTCTCCAACTGCAAACAAGAAGATATTGATAATTCAATCATAGCTTGCACTGGACTTGAGCAACTGCGCCTTGCTCGCAATGATATTAAGGTGTTTGTTTGACTTCCTATCTCTCCTTGAGTGTTAATTCATCCATGCCTATGCTCATTTGGTTATCTATGGCTTGGCTTTACTTTGGAGCCCCCCTTTACATAAATTAGAATGCTCTCTATATATTTCACTTTTCTCCTCCTTGAACAAATTCTTCCTGATGGGCTGGCTTACAACAAGAAACTTCAAATTTTGGACAAAATAATCTCAAGGTGGTAAGGTATGCACTTTATGGTGTTTTCTTTTATCTGACATTGTCTTTTAGTTTTTTCCTGATTTTCAGGATATTTTTGGTAATCGGATCACTTGCAGGTACTTTTTCCATTGCATAACTTGAAAAACATGAATTTACCTGGAAATCCAATAGCCTAGAAGGTCAAGCTCATGGAACTATATTTTCAGCATTCGGAAACAAAGTTGTGATAATATTTTTTTTAGTTTTTATGTAATCTGCACGCATCGCGTGCTTATAAGACTAGTTTGTTTATAAATACAGAGGGAGTATGTGTCTAGAACAACATTTTTTTAAGTTTGTTTTTAAGAATGTCGAGAATACATAATTTACAATATGTGTTATTGTGTTGAGCTGTTAGCTTGTAATCAATGTTGTAATACCTCTTATTTTTTATAATATTTATAAATATATTTTGTTATATTTATAAATTATTTTACGATTTATTAGCATTAAAATAATATTTAAATGTATTTAATGTATTTTAATTAATTAGAATATTTATTATTTTAATTAATTACGAAACGAATTTAATTATTGAGTCGGGAAATTAAATTAGTTGCAAATGATTTTTAAAAGCTTCGGGTTTTAAATAAAAGTCCAGTTCGTTTTATTAATCAAGCCCAATCCAAACAGTTTCATTTAAATCCAAAGCTAGCCCAATTCATTTAATTCCTAAGCCCAACTCAAATATCCTAAGCCTAGCCCATCAAGGGATTAGGGAGCCTATAAATAGGACTCCCCATCATTAAATAAACCCCTAAAATTTCATAAACCCCTTTTTGATTTCTTTCACCTCACTCCTCTCCCTCTCTCCTCTCGTCCGCACGCACGCACACCCGTGCTCGTGCCCTTCGTGCGCTCGGCCTCACGCCCCGCACACTGCTCGTGCTCTCGTGCCTCGGTCTCACGCCCCGCACACTCGCACGCCCCTCTCCCTCTCCTCGCGCCCAGCGCGCCCCTTGCCCTCTCTTGCTCGCGCACCAGCGCGCCCCTGCTCTCTCTCCCTCGCGTACGCAGCGCGCCCCTTGCTCCCTCCTCGCGCACATCAGCGCGCCCCTGCTGCCTCTCCCTCGCGCAGCGCGCGCCTGTGCCTCGTCCCTCGTCGCTGCGCGCACACCCAGACACGGTTGGTGCGTGTGTGTGTGTGTGTGTTGTTCGTGTTCGTTCTTGTTCAATTTTTCGCCCAATCACCCTAATTCGTGATTGTTCCGTGCTATAGGTCGGATTGGTATAATTCTCTTCTTCCTTACCTATTCTATTTAAATTCCGTATTTTAAATTATTATGTTAATGTTGTTTTGTGAAATTAAAATGATGGGAACCGGTTATGAATACCGTGGTTTGAGGATTTGTGTGTTGTGATTCATTAGGTTTGTTTTAATTATTAAAGTATGAATTTTCAGATTTGTTTATTTAATAAAGCATGGATTTTTATGATATTAAACTAGTGTTATTGGGATTTTCAAGTTAGGGTTTTAACCTAGACCTAATGAGTCAATTGATTAGCATAATTAGGTGATGATTTTAATTATGATAATCAATTATATTTTCAGATTTGAATAAAGGTTTAAAGTGTTGATTTTTATTGATTTTAAATGCGGAAAAAGTATGTTTTTGTACTAGGGATTGATTTTGCAAATTGAGATGACTTTATTATTGAAAAACGATTGAATTCTAAAGTCTAAAGGAACTTTTAATATTTATAAAGTTGCTGAAAATTTAATGAACATGGAAATAATTTAAGTTTCATTATTTTGATGATAGGAGGTGATTTCTAGTTGAGTGCTCGTTATTGCAAAGTGGCCCCTACACTTAGGTATTCAAGGTACGTACAAGTCTAGGGCGACCACACCTTTTTGACAATGGCATTACATGATTATTGATGTTGTGAATTACATTATGTGGAATCATGTCTATTTTGATGAACGAGCATGTCATTTGTGATGTTGGATTTGTTGGATTAATTGTTGAACAAGCATGTTGAAATTGTTATGAGTATGGATTTCATTGTCAATCATGTTGTTCAATATTTATGCATGTATGGTTCAATTCACATGCAAGGGATGGATTATTTAATTGTATGCTATTATACGGGATGTCTAGCATACTTTGAGCCATTTATTGGTACCTCGTCGTACTATTTATTTTACCACATGTGAAGAGTTCGCTCACGTAAGCCACCGCACATGTAGGGTTCAGTTGGGAATATTATATATGAAATGAATTAGGATTTGTCGTGCAAGGGCACAACCCTCATGTTAATGTGCATGATGTGGAATCTCACTTTTGTGAGGAGGAACATGGTAGTAATTTCACAAGTGTCTTGCCTTGTTGATCACAAGTCCTAAAGCATTAAAATAAGATTGTTTTGGTTGTCGTTTATTAATTGTATGTATGCATGTTGTCGAGTCTTGAGTTCGCCTTTAATAAAATATTAATAAACGTAAAGTGCAACCAGAACAAGCTTCAAAACTCTTGGAACGTATATACCTTGAGTATGAACAATGGGGGGAGTCTTGCCGGAAAGCTCGTACTCATTCGTCGGTAGATATGAACAATGGCTAATTGGACCATAACTTTCGTTGGTTGACACTTTAGATTTTAACCCTTGGGTGTTCATTTGTCATGCGCCATTTTGCTTAATGTTGGCAAGGTAGTTAATTGGGGAGATCGAATTTTTATTTTTGCAAGACTAGAATCATTAGTGCGGCTTCTCTCTTAGCGTGTATTGCCTTACCCCAATGGTAGCCTTATGGCATGCCGATTTAGGTATTTTCATGGTTTGTCATGTTGTATTCATGGAAAATCTTTTAGTCCGTACTTAGTAGTATTTCAAGGAGCGAGTGACTCGAGAGGACTATGATAGTCGTGACCCAACGTGATCATAAGCCTTGAGGCCATTAATTTTGTGCTAGTGGTATTGACACCCTAGGTTCACTTTGGGGGTTGTGCGACTATGGGGGAATGATTTTCAGAATGTGACTGTTTCCATTTTGCAAATACTATAATATATTCCTTTTATTGGTGAAAGAGAGTATTAATGCCGTTGATTCTTAGCAAGGGATGACAATTACATATGGGTGCTTATTGATTTAAATATTAGGAAGGGAGACTCAATATGGTTTAACCTTTTGACTTGCAGAACGACACCAAGCGTTAGGACCGATTCTATGGATAAGACAACTAAGACTTAGGATTTGGATTGTATTTTGGCATAGCCTAGTCTAGACTCGGATTTATTTTTTCTTGAAGACATTATTCGAACATTATTTTTTGAATATATTGCCCATGTGACATTCAAGGTCGTTTAATTAGCCTGCTCGGTTTTGGTGCCGAGCATTGTCGTCGTAGGAGGCCTAACAACGACACAAAAAGTTATTTATTTTTTATTTGTTAGTCGCTTTTAGAGTCGAGTGCCTTTTCATACCGCCCCTGCAGCAATTTTTACGAAAAGTTTTTTTTTTTGCTACGTATATTTTTTCATGCGCGGGCACCGAGGCTGCTGTGCCTGACCAAAAGGCCAGGCAACAACTTCAGCGCCCAGCAGTGGGCGTTAGAAATTTTGGCGCCCAGCCAGGGGCGTTGAAAATGCGTCCCTGGCTGGTTCTCGTTTTCTGTTTGCGTATACTTTTGTTTTTGCGACTTTAGTTTTGCGTGCTTGCCTTATAACGTCCTTTACGCGTTGTGCAGCGTTTGTGGGATTCGTTATAGGCCATCCCGAGCGTCGCTTATTTTTGTGGCGATCGTTCGGGCTTGTGGAACACGTATGTTGGTATAACTCTTTGGCAAATTGGTTTATGAATGTTTGGGAAATTTTTAAGGTCGCTGGTTTTCTAGGATAGTTTGTCACACACAATCACATTTTTCGCTACACATAACTAACATTCATCATGAGGCGATAATAACATGTCATGTAGTTTATGATAGGGTTCTATGGGTAGTTATTTGTGCCTGGCTTGGTACCGCTTCTATCGTAGATCCAACACATGCCCCGGTCGAGGTAGTGTCTTCAACAGACGAATTTCGCTCAAGAGGCCAACCCGCAAGTGCAAGCCAAGGGGGCATGCAGGCGAGAGGGACCTAATGAGCGAGCGATTGGGTTCGGGATAGGTGTACTACCTGCACAAGTACCGAGTGGGCAACATGCGCGGCGTATGCACCCCCCTATTGGCGAAAAAAGGTATCCTTAGTCCCAACTCCCGAGGGAGCCGAGATTCGTTATGCGGTTCTGCCCGTTCACATTAATATGCTAATTTTCAGGTCGTCCCAACTTGATGGGGAAATAAACGCGGGGTAGGATCGTTTCACCCTTCGGCTATTTTGATTACCTACAAGCACGAGTATTTCCTTCACTATCCCCAGCGGAGTCGCCAATGTGAGGGGGGTCGAAAAAGCACGAGGCTAATGCGTGACCTCGTCCCTCGTGGGTGTGACGATTATTTTTATTCAATCAAGTGTAATTGGATTTCCTGTGAGTATACACCCAATTGACTAGTAATATAGGAGACGCCATTCGGTTTTTAACAACAATGAGAAAAACTGACAAAACCCGGTTATCGTGACATAAAGGGAGTGCAATTATGTTTAACCACGATGGCCGTAGGTTCCCTTGTCATCCCTGGTGTGGGGATCTCTCAACATACACCCGCAAGGTAGAGATTGAGGGTTCGGGGGACTGTAACTACTGAGAGGAGTACTCGCTCGTCGATAACTCCAGAGGCAGGATATCCTTACTAGCTCAGCATAAATAATTGAAGGGACATGCGTTAACTATTAAACTAATTTGAGTTGATTTTAGCAATATGCAACATATAATACTAGATCGATCGTGATTATCTGATTTAGATAGCATTAAGGGACCTAGCATGATAATCCAATTTCCCAAAAATATTATATTTGTTAGGCGTGATAGGACAATCAGATTTAGTTAGTTTAACAGTTCATAAAAAGGGTGAGGAAAGCAATTAAATCATCGAGAAGGGGCACATTACGACGCACCCTTGAGAGGTGCGTCACGGTTCTCAGAAAACTAACCACTTTGACTTTGCTATTTCTCCTTTTTATTTAACGAATCTTAAATTATGGGACAGGATACGTTCTGTTCGATTTATGGATCGATTGCGACAGAACGCGTGAACAGTTTCGCAGCGTGAGGCTTAGGCTAAGGGTTGGAGTCAATACTCAGAATATAATTGTGTTGTGTGTTCTTTTCACGTCGAATTTGGGGCTGTATTTATAGGGAAGAGTTCGTGGAAAGATAGAATTACAGAGTTCTAATCCACAAAGAATTAGGAAAAAACACGTACCCAGGTACTTTCAACGCCCAGGCCTGGGCGCCGAAGATTTCGGCGCCCAGAGCCAGGCGTTGAAAATAGGGTCTGGGCTGTTTTCTTAGTCAGATTCGGATTCTTGAAATCCGTAGTGTTTGAGACTTAATCGAGTCTTTTAGTGCGTATTAACCTTGTGACGGGATGCGTCTGGGCCCATTACGAACTCTAGACTCGTTAGGATTTTAATTAATACGTAACTCTTATTTCCGAATCATATTAGGAATAGGATTCTCGCAGTTTTCTATCTCATTTAGGATTTATGTTGGAATGCAACACCTAATTCCGACAGGTTTCTATCTTTTATGACTTGCCACTTTTAGAAGCTACCCTTTAAAGCAATTACTATTTTTAGCAGGTTTCTATAAATAGCAGGTTTCGGGTGAAATGAAAAGGGGAATTGAGATTCGTTTATTTTATAGGAGATGCGTTGTCAAGTGGAGATTTATGCTTTCATCATCGAACCTTTCCCTTTCGGGAATGGGGACAAAAGTAGGTGTCTACATAAGTAAATTTCATTAAAATTATTAGACACTAATCCTCAATACCTGAGTGATTTGAGATTACTTGTTTGAGAACTTCTTACTTTGACTTTGACATTGTCAACCGTTGCACCGTAAAAGAAGGCTATAAAGGCAACACTCAGGTAATCACCTATCAAACGAAGTCTAATCTCAAGATCGCAAGATTGGGATTGTCCTCCCATAAATCGGGATGAGATGCTGAAAGTTGTACAAGGCCACTCGGAGAGCTAGAAACTGTAAAATGCATGGCCGTGCTCAGATGAATCATAGGCTAAGATTATCTGTTTTATTTGATCAGTTGAACTCTGAAATCGAGAAACACCCCTGGACATAATAAGGATGACAACTCTTACCTTATGTTCAAGAGAAAGCATCGAGCGACAAAGGAATTAGGAAATGCACACTTGTCCCTAAGGACAAGTGGGAGACTAAAGGAAATAATGTCCTTGGTCCAAGTATGCATTTAATATTAAGTCTAATAAATGCGGTTCAGTATTAATTAACAAGTTAATAATTCAGTGAGATCAAGTGAGCTGAATGCCTAGCTAGAGGCCGCTTCAGTTCAAGTGGAATTAATGATATTAATCCACAGCTTACTCTTGACTGAACCCGTAGGTTCACACAAATAGTACGTAAACGAATCAAGTATTTAATGGCATTAAATACTCTATCTATGGACATTCGAAATCGACGGATCTTGGTTTCAGTGGGAGCTAAGAATGTCAAAGGCAAGTAAATGAATACTCTGGAAACGATGATATTGCCGGAAACGGAAATATGGATCGTATCGTAAATATAAATATTATCCAAGTCGTAGATGTTTCCCGAAACGGAAACATGGTACGTATCGGAAAATATTATTGGAAATGGAAATATTGCCGGAATCGGAAATATTGCCGGAAACGGAAATATTGTCAGAATCGTAAATATTATCGGAATCGGAAAATAATTCCGGAAACGGAAATATTAAATATTTGTTCGAAACGGAAATTAATTCCGGAATCAGAAATGTTAAATATTGTTCGTATCGGAAATGAATTCCGGAATCGGGAATTTAATCAGAAGCGCATCGTACGAATTAGCATCGGACGAGACTTGCTAGACGAAGGCCCATCACGAAGCAAGGCCCGCGCCCAGCAAGCCAAGCGCCCAACACACACGCCAAAGCCTCGCCAGGCCCAGCGCAAGGCCAGGCCCAGCAAGGCATAGCGCGCGCGCGAGCTATGTGGGCTGCGAGCAAATGGGCTACGAGCTGTGCAGCTCGCGTGGGTCGCGAGGCTTGCGCGGGCTGTGCGGTGCTCGTGCTCGTGCTCGTGTGCGGTTGTGTGCGATACGAATCCTAAAGCTATTGGAACTCGTTCTATGATTAAATCCTAATCCTAGTAGATAGAATTTATTTAATAGAGTCCTAAAGGGATTCTAATTAAACTAATTGGTATTCTAATAGGATTCTTAATCCTTTTCCATACTCTATAAGTATGTGCCTAGGGTCACAAATTTATACACGATTTTTCAAGTATTCAAAGCTAGGATTTTTAAGCAGAAAAATCAGCCATAACTCTTGCCCATTTAGCCGAAAATAAGTAGTACCTTAAGGGCGATTCTAGTTGGTCAATCTTAAGGCGGATCCGGACGTGCTGTGGACTTTCTACGGAGGGACGACACTTGGAGTCCTAAAGACTTGTTCTTGTTTGGTTCGGGCGCAGCTAGGGAGGGCATGCTACAAAGTGTATGCATCCTAGACTAATTATATGATTATGTGCAATTAATATGATTCCTAGCATTAAGGTTTTTCCGCATGATTTATGTTGTTCATATGTATCATAACCTAACAATTCTATCTTGACTTCCCTTGCTACCTAGCTAGTGGACTTAGGTTTATTTTTGATAAGGTGATACGACTTTAGCCTGTCAAAAGGTTAGTTTTAATCATTCATCTTTTTGTTCTTCTCGGTTAGTAATTCCTTGAATCTCCGATTCTATGTAACGATTTCTGTGATTTGCTGCATCGATTATTTTGCTCAGTTTGTCAAATGGTTTGATCCTTCAATTTCACGATTCAATGATTTTTATAAATAGGCGACTTCGTTTTCCAAAAGTAAAGTTGGTCAATTGCTGAGGAGTTATGAGTTAAAAGGTCAACATCGAGTGGCTTTTGCGGATTGGGGTTTTGATTTTTGAGCGAAACAATATCCAATTTAGGGTTTTTAAATTGCATTTATTAGATATAAGATTTATTAGCTTGAATTCGGAAATTATGTTTTTTTTTGTGTGGCATCAATCAATTATTTTGGAATCGCATGAGGGTAGGGTTTTTGAAAAATTCGGCGCTAATTTTCTAATTTATGGCATCTATTTTGTTTCTTTGTTTCGATTAGTTCATTCGTTAAATGGGAAATTAGAAAAAAAAAATTGGTGATAATTTTGAGATAAGGCATGTTTATTGAATGAATGTGGGAGAATCTGTGGTTTATTTTCAGCTTTGATTAGTCGATCTATTGACTGAAATATAGTTGAAGTAGTCTTGAATTACGAAGTTTTCAACATTGTTCTTTGGCTGAATATGTGTGTTTTCAGGTACATGCAGAGGTTCCTGCGTTGGAGAAGCAACGGTGGGTCCTAAACGATTTTGATACCGGAAAGCCTCTCGACCGAGGAAAGTTTAGCCATGTCTACTTGGCTAGAGAGAAGAGAGTATGTCATTTTATCTTATTCATATTTTTGTGTTACTTTTTGTTTAATTGGGAAATTTAATTGTATTGTTTATCTAGTGATGTCAATTGAGCATATATTAGCTACTTTTTTAACCTAGCGTTATTATGATCATTACCTAATTTCGAAATTAAAATGAAATTAATAAACCGCAGATTTACCTAGCGTTATGATGATCTATACCGAAGGGCCTTAAAATTCAACCCAAGGATGAATTTCATTTTAGAGTGCCCAATGGCGATGGTAGTGGTGGCCGAGGGCATGATGGTTAGGGGTTTGTGTAGGAAATAATGCCCTTGGTCCAAGTATGCATTCAATGTTAAGTCTAATAAATGCGGTTTAGTATTAATTAACAAGTTAATAATTCAGTGAGATCAAGTGAGCTGAATGCCTGGCTAGAGGCCGCTTCAGTTCAAGTGGAATTAATGATATTAATCCACAGCTTACTCTTGACTGAACCCGTAGGGTCACACAAATAGTACGTAAACGGATCAAGTATTTAATGGCATTAAATACTCCATCTATGGATATTCGGAATCGACGGATCTTGGTTCCAGTGGGAGCTGAGATCGTCAAAGGCAAGCAAATGAATACCCCGGAAACGATGATATTGCCGGAAACGGAAATATGGATCGTATCGGAAATATAAATATTATCCAAGTCGTAGATATTGCCGGAAACGGAAACATGGTACGTATCGGAAAATATTATCGGAAATAGAAATATTGCCGGAATCGGAAATATTGCCGGAAACGGAAATATTGTCTGAATCGGAAATATTATCGGAATCGGAAAATAATTCCGGAAACGGAAATATTAAATATTTGTTCGAAACGGAAATTAATTCCGGAATCGGAAATATTAAATATTGTTCGTATCGGAAATGAATTCCGGAATCGAGAATTTAATCGGAAGCGTATCGTACGAATTAGCATCGGACGAGGCCTGCCAGACGAAGGCCCAGCACGAAGCCGGGCCATCGCCCAGCAAGTCAAGCGCAACAACCACACGCCAAGCATGCGACCAGGCCCAGCGCAAAAGCCAGGCCCAGCCGAAGCTTGGGCGCGCGCGCGGGGCTGCGACGAGTGGGCTGGCGCTGTGCGTGGGCCGCAAGGCCTGCGCGCGGTGCTAGCGTATTACTCGAAGTGTGTTACTCGAATCCTAAAGCGTATAGAATTCGTTTAATGATTAAATTCCTAATCCTAAAAGATAAATTAATTAATAAATAAGAGTTCCACTAGGATTCTAATTTAATTAATTCGTATCCTAGTAGGATTCCAATTCTCTTTCCATACCCCTATAAATATGTGGCCTGGGTTCACAATTTATAACGAGTATTCAAGTATTCAAAGTGATTTTTGAGAGCAAAAATTCAGTCATACAATTGCCTATAAGTGCCGAAAATTCTAAGTACCTTAAGGGTGATCCTAGTTGGTCAAGCTTAAGGCGGATCCGGACGTGCTGTGGACTATCTACGGAGGGACGACACTTGGAGTCCTAAAGACTTGTTCTTGTTCGGTTCGGGCGCAGCTAGGGAGGGCACGCAACAAAGAGTATGTATCTAAACTATGCTAAATGATTATGTGTAAATAATATGTTTTCCTGGCTTTATGGTTTTTCCGCATGATTTATGAATTGTCATATGTATCATAACCTAACAGTGGTATCACGAGCCTCTTATTATTTTCATAATCTAAATTGCATGAACATGGTTAAATATTACAAATTTGCAAGAATTTAAAGGGGTGATTAATTTTCGTAATTGTTAATTAATTGCAAATTGCGTTTATTTAATTATACGTACGCAGTTTTTCGGCAGTTTTTCGTTACTCATCCAAATCGAGTGATTTTTGTGTCAATTCCGCATGTAAAAGGCATTCTAAAATTTTGACTTTTCGACCGAACCCAGAATTCTCAAATTCGAAGCCTAACTATGACTTTTCGAAGGTTTTAGTTTTTCGAATGCAAAATTTCGTAAATTTAAGATGTTAAATTAAATATTTGCAATTCTTGTTGGTAAATCTTGAATTTTTAATTGACCTACTGTATATGTTTAACAAGTTTGAATGCCTAGCCTTGTTAATTATGCAATCTAATTTGTAATTATGATTAATTTGTTGAAAATTAGAATAATTTAGAATTAATTTGATTTTCATAATTAATTATAATTTAATTAGATACCTATGATTAAAAACCACCATAAAAATTGTAAATTTATGATAAATTTTAAATTTTTATGACCTAGACTTGAATCCATGTTAATCGGAAATCAATTGAATAATAAATTTTCGATTTTTCGCCCTAAAATTATGAAATTAATATTAATTTATTAATTTGTCATTAATTTTAAATATAAATTTTTTAAATTTTATGCGATTCGTTCATATAACTTGCACGCACAAAGCAATGGACGCTACGTGTTACCCTTAAGGGGTGTTGTATAGTGCGGGCATGTGACGACGAGAAAGGGAGCTCGTCGCCCATGCGGCACGAATGCAATGAGCAAGGGCATGGTGCACGAGCACAAGGCAGCAGCCCTGCCTTGTGTCGTGGGCTATGAGAAATGGACGAATGGGCATGGGCGAAGGCAAGGCACGGCAGTCGCGTGTGGGCAGCAAGCGAGCTGCGCCACAACGCGCACTGCCTCGCGCGCAGCGAGCGCAAGCTCGCGTGCCACAAGTGCTGCGCCCAGCGTCGATGCCGCGCGCAGCGAGCGCTGGCTCGCACCAAGCGAGCGCTAGCGAGCGCACGAAGCGAGCGCTGGCCCGCGTGCAGCGAGCGAACGCAGCGAGCGATGGCTCGCGTGCATCGAGCGCTGGCGCGCGCGCAGCGAGCACTGGCACGCGCGCAGCGAGCACCAGCTCGCGCGATGGCTTGCGAAGGGTAGAAGCAGCAGCTATGCGACGCAGCGCATGGGCTGCGCGCACATGGCCAGCGATGGCTGTGTGCGTGTGGCCCATGGGCGTGCGATGCGTAAGGTTGTTGCGTTGCGATTAGATTGTTTTGAAATTTTAATTTGAAATTTTCAGTTTACGTAATTTTAATTAATTTTAAAATTAATAATTTAAATTATTTTCTTGCATTTTAATTTTGAATATTGTAATTATAATAAATTTTATTTATTCTAATTATTTTACTAAAATTAAAATCATGAATTAATTTAAATACGACTGAAATTAAATTAAACTTTGTGGATTCAATTATAAATTTATATGAGCTTTAAATTTTAATTAAATTTGTATGTTTCCGGTTAGACTAGAAATACATTTTTATGTTTAAAATTAGTAAAGCATATGAATTTATTGGTTTAAGTGGGAGCCCTTTTAGTCATAAACTCTTGATTAGGTCTACAAAACCTTAAGGTTAAAACAACTTGATTAGAATTAATAAGGACTGAATAATTGGTAGATTATTGGTGCCCTTGATTAATTGCTGCAAATGTTTACGTGATGCATAATGTGTTTTACTAACCAGCTATGTGGGCCATTCATGATAATGAATGAGTGAATGGTATATATTGTATATGTACTGTTTTGCAGGTTATGAAGTGACTAGTATGGCCCAAATAGGATAGAAAATATGGTCTGCGTACCATTAATTTGAATGTAATTGGTCTAAAGTACCAAAGTTGTTCTTTAATTCAAATATGGTCTGCGTACCATCAAATAGTTGTAATTAGTTTTAATTATAGCTTATCCTATTTGAAGAAAATGGTGCCTCCCACGGAGATTTTCAAGACGGACCTTGAAGTTAAAGCTTCAAGATGAAGTCGGGCCATACTAGATCACATTTATCTTATGCATGTTTTAAGTTATTTATTGCTTTTAAATATGTCTTAAAATGCATGAGATCAAAAGCTTGATTATGTTGCATGATTAAGGATTTTAGTTCACTTAAAATCTAACCAACATAGTAAGAGCCTTAAGTTCCAAACTTAAAAATTGAGTTAAAAGGTGCCATGCCAAAATATACACTTGCTTGGATATCCTTTACATCAATCTAGTAATAGTTTTCGCTCAGCGAGGTGTTACTTATTGGTCCTAAAGGGGCAAGGTACACAAATAATTGTGAGTACATGTTAGTTTTGGTGAAACTCAACGATATAAGTAAGGAGTCCTTTTATGTCGTGGCAAAATCGATAGGTTTACCTAATAAGTTCTTAGACGTACCTATCAACCAAGAGTAGTTTCTAGACTATTAGCAAAAGGCTTTTTCTTACCTAAGATGTTTTAGAATTGAGTCGACAAACTGTGCTTAATTCTTCAATGATTTTAGGATCTTGGAATCATTTTATTCACACCTGCCGGAACACATAATTCGAATAAAATGCTAATGACTTGTTTAAATTGCATGATTGCTTTTATTTTCAAGTTATTATTCATGATAAATGTTTAGACTTTGCATGCTTCAATGAATGTTTTAATTATTGTTTATAATTAAAAATCTTGCATTGCGGTAAATCCTTTTAGAAAGGTAACAGTAAATTTCCTCGATTGGTAGTGAATCCAAGAACGATTCACGGAAATGAGAGAAAATGAGCAATTTAAAATGTACGTTTCTTATAGCGACTTTTATGGTTGTTTTCGAGTATCAAAATCGAATGGCAAACCAATTGGTGCTTGTGAATTCAAAATACACTGTAGTTTTGAGATCATAAAGCATTGAGCTTAAACGCTCAGCTTTACCAATGGTTAACAACCTAAACATCTTTGTCTATTTAATTCTCGAATGAGTCTAGTCCCTAGACATTCGAATAGATCGATGCTTAGAGAACTTTAGAAGCTTCTGGTAAGATCATCTAGTTGAAGCAAAATATTCAACATAAATTAAAATGGTAAAAACCTTGTTGGTGACATTGGACATGTCTAACAAAGTATAAAAGTCAACACTAAAGAATTCAATTCTTAAGACTATAAGAAAGGGTACAAGAAATAGGAAAACAAAGGAACAAATGAAAGGAATTTATAATTCCGTTTCTACCTATAAGTTTATGTTTAAAGAGAAGTGACCTAGGAATCAAACTTCCTTGGTATCATATACCGCTTGAGGTTCTTACTTCGGTAATAACTCAAATAATGGAAGCTAGGCTACACTAATGGCCTACAAGTGGGAAATGAAGCATGGCAATGCTACATTAGTTGTAGGGTCATCTAGTTTGTTTTAAAGGCTGGAACTAAATGGCTATTTTGTTCCATAATCAGCATACCTAAATTTCTGCTTCAAACACAGAAAGACTCACATTCAGAAGAACAAAAACAATGCTTGTTTGTTTGTTTATTTGAATGAAATGGTCATTTACGGGATGAGTCAATATGCTTGATTAAAACAAACAACTCTTTAAAGAACTTTACTAGGTTCAAATCAACCCCTTGATTTGAGTTCCACTAGTCTTTGGCATTGTTGCTTAGACCATATCAATAAGTTAACATTCAAAAGCTCTATTTTGATGGACTTTTGAAAGTTTATTGATTTCTAAATCAATTTAAGACAACTAGTCTTACTTGTTGAAAGTAACAAAGAATATGAACTATTGTTAGAACGCCTAGACGATAGAGTTAAAAGCTAAAGAAAGGTTTTATGACTTTATTATTTCACATGGATTTGAGTGAATATAGGTTTATTTACTCAAATGTGATATAAGTTAAATCTGTTTGGCTAGTTCAAAGATTCAGATGTATAAAATCCACTTGGCAAGAAATCATAAAGATCTAGGTTAGATCATGTTGATGATTACTTGAGACCAAATATGATCATCAATGATTGTGTGTTGTAATTTCACAATCTAGCTCCATAAGATATGGCATATCTACGTTGGAATAATCGAAGTCAATTAGTACTTGATTCGATTAATGATGAATCATAAAGACTTTTCCTATAATTTCTAAAACAAAATGCTCAACTACCACCAAACTAAACCAGATTCGTCAAAGCTATTGAAAAGTAATTTCAGAATAACTTTTCATAAAATATATCTAAAGAGTTCCTAAACTCAGTGGGAGCTTAGTGTTTGTTATTCAACAAACTAAGGCCCCAAGTATAGATATATGTTTCATTGTGATTTATTCAAATGAGACACAAGGGTATTGTTTCTACCACGAATTTTTGAGAACATAATGTTTGTTTGCTCGAAATAATGTCCTTTTGGAGATTCGTTTCCAAAATGACAAGTGGGAGAAAATAGACCTCGAAAGTCTTCGAGGCGAACAACAAACATAAACGGACATTCCGGAGGCTTTTTCGAAGTGCTTTAGAAAATCCGAACACGTATTCTTTAAGGACTTTAGAAGTGGCTTTTAAAGAATAGACATCTCTTAGAAGACTTTACAAGTGCTTCAAGGAGAACAGAATATTCAAAGGACTTTCAAGTGGCTATTGATATTCTGTTGTTTGATGTTCTATACCCAAGTAGGCATAGAGTTCAAATCACTGAAACTATGAGATTCTTCTATAGTGAAGAAACATGATGTTCAGGTCCCTGAAACTATGCAATTCTTCTATTAGATAGTGAAGAAACCTACAACTTGCAGTCAAACTATTATCATGTAGATTAATGAGGTTGTTACCTGTAAGAAAGCTATGACGAAACCCAGATCCCCTAAAATGGTTAGAGGCCATATATAGACCCAAATGTTTTAAATGGTTAGAGGCCATAAAACATACTCAATGTTTTGATGACAAAATTGAAATTTTGTTGATTTGCAAGAATAGTTTCACACCTATTGGTTGCAAGTTTGTTTTAAGGATAAAAACCATCAAACATGAAATTGTGTTCACACACAAAGCTAGATTAGTTGCTAAAGGTTACAAGCAAATTCATGGCATGGATTATGTTGAAACCTCATGCATAATCATAATGCTCAAGTCTATAATTCAAGCAATGATTGCATATTGGTACATATGACAATTGGATGACAAAACGTATTCCTCAATCAAATGATGGAAGAAACTATGTACATGGAATGTCATAGGATTTGTGGATCCAAATAAATGCTTGAAAAGAAAGCTAGCTTACGAAATCTAAGTACAGATTTAAGCAAGCAATTGGGAGTTGGAACTGTATTTTAGTGAAGCTAATAAGTATTTTAGTTTCATAAAATGTACATGATTCTTATAGATATATAAGAAGTTTAGTGGGAGTACATAAAACTTAATTGGTCCTATGTGTATTACACACATATCTCTCTATTGTGAAATAACATTCAAATGCTAATGACTTAGATTTGAAATTATTCATCAATGACGGACCAAGGCGAAACTTAGTACATACTGGGTACTAAGATCCATTTACAAAGATCTTAGAGTATTGTTTTGGATTAAGTAATGGCATTTACTAAATCAAACACGAAATACTCCATTGGAGATATTCGACCCATGTGAATAAATCTAAGTAAAGAAAGTTTGAACTATGTATAAGCATTTACTAAGTTAAAACATCAAAGGATCTAAGTGAGATTCTTAACCTATATTATATGTCAAAGAATTTAGCTGGATTCAGTATCTACTAAAATTGAATGAGCTAAAGTTACATGAATACAATTCAATTGAGAATTATTCTGCAAAAGAATTTATCATGTATGATATAATATGAGGATCGCCAAAAACGTATCGTATGGCTTTAGGCATGACGAACATATACCAGTCTCTATTGATCTAAGTGAAGATCAACTAGATTGAGATCAAGAATACTTATGGTACTTGAAAAGGTACATAGGAATAGTTCTTGATTCAAGGAAATAAAGATATGCTAAATATTGATGCTACACGCATAAACACTGGCAAAGGATCAAGAAAAGACCCTTTGGAGTTAACCATTGACAAGGACGAGCTAAAGAGCATCGTGTTTCGAAATGGCAACATGGATTGGAGACCATGAGTTGTTGCGTGGGAAATTAAAATATTAATTTCTATGTTCTAAGATACAGCTGGAAAGTATTCCACATATCTGTGAACTGCTTTGATAAGTAATTCCAAACAAAGCATCACTAGCAACCTATAAAGTTGAAGTAAAAGTACTTATTGCCTAAGAAGCAATAAAATAGAGTTGTTTATATGAGTTCTTCATTGAACTTGGGAAGATCACATGTCTGTTGACTTAATGGTTCTTCATTGCAAAATGCGTAGAACCACTAATGTAGCAAGAAAGACTAGATCACAAAATAAACATACTCAAAAGTTCTTATCATCATATCTCGAAGAACATTCGATGAAAAAGATATTAAGATTGGCAAAGCATGATAACTAAACCTATGCAACAAGTGAGAAGCAACACTCACATTGTAGCACTGGAAATCAATCATAGCTTTGAATTCCATGAAATGTTTTAAAGATGGGTTCGAGGCCCATGGTTGTAAAACATTGGGGTTGAACATTTATCATATATGAAATGCATTTTCATATTCCATTTAATCTTGGTTTAGTATTAAATGATGAGTCCCTTCAATTTGACGATATATTCAAGATAGACTGTCAGGACCAGTCCTGTGACTAAGAAATGTCTATCAAGTGAACTTGAATGTCAAAGGTTGAAAATGGTCCCTAGTCGGAGTTTTCTATAAAATTGGACGCATAGAAAACGTTAGACGATTAGAATGCAAGATGACTAGTAGTTCTGTTTCTTGAACTATGTGGACATGGCAATGTCATAATCATTTGCATAGATACTTACTTAGGAAGACTAGTATCGGACAAGACCTATGAAACTTTACTGTAAGAGATGAAAATCTGTCATAAGTAAATTTCATTAAAATTATTAGACACTAAATCCTCAATACCTGAGTGATTTGAGATTACTTGTTTGAGAACTGGTTGCTTTGATGTTGACCAACCGTCGCACCGTAAAAGGAGGCTATAAAGGCAACGCTCAGGTAATCACCTATCAAACGAAGTCTAATCTCAAGATTGCAAGATTGGGATTGTCCTCCCATAAATCGGGATGAGATGCTTAAAAGTTGTACAATGCCACTCAGAGAGCTAGAAACTGTTAAATGCATGGCCGTGCTCGGATGAATCATAGGCTATGATTATCTGTTTATTTGATCAGTTGAACTCTGAAACCGAGAAACACCTCTAGACATAATAAGGATGACAACTCTTACCTTATGTTCAAGAGCAAGCATCGAGCGACAAAGGAATTAGGAAATGCACACTTGTCCCTAAGGACAAGTGGGAGACTGAAGGAAATAATGCCCTTGGTCCAAGTATGCATTCAATGTTAAGTCTAATAAATGCGGTTCAGTATTAATTAACAAGTTAATAATTCAGTGAGATCAAGTGAGCTGAATGCCTGGCTAGAGGCCGCTTCAGTTCAAGTGGAATTAATGATATTAATCCACAGCTTACTCTTGACTGAACCCGTAGGGTCACACAAATAGTACGTAAACGGATCAAGTATTTAATGGCATTAAATACTCCATCTATGGATATTCGGAATCGACGGATCTTGGTTCCAGTGGGAGCTGAGATCGTCAAAGGCAAGCAAATGAATACTCCGGAAACGATGATATTGCCGGAAACGGAAATATGGATCGTATCGGAAATATAAATATTATCCAAGTCGTAGATGTTG
Source organism: Spinacia oleracea (assembly GCF_020520425.1). NCBI lineage: Eukaryota > Viridiplantae > Streptophyta > Magnoliopsida > Caryophyllales > Amaranthaceae > Spinacia > Spinacia oleracea. Next base: position 43,646,898 of record NC_079492.1, on the reverse strand, counting down.
CCGGAAACGGAAACATGGTACGTATCGGAAAATATTATCGGAAATAGAAATATTGCCGGAAACGGAAATATTGTCTGAATCGGAAATATTATCGGAATCGGAAAATAATTCCGGAAACGGAAATATTAAATATTTGTTCGAAACGGAAATTAATTCCGGAATCGGAAATATTAAATATTGTTCGTATCGGAAATGAATTCCGGAATCGAGAATTTAATCGGAAGCGTATCGTACGAATTAGCATCGGACGAGGCCTGCCAGACGAAGGCCCAGCACGAAGCCGGGCCATCGCCCAGCAAGCCAAGCGCAACAACCACACGCCAAGCATGCGACCAGACCCAGCGCAAAAGCCAGGCCCAGCCGAAGCTTGGGCGCGCGCGTGGGGCTGCGACGAGTGGGCTGGCGCTGTGCGTGGGCCGCAAGGCCTGCGTGCGGTGCTAGCGTATTACTCGAAGTGTGTTACTCGAATCCTAAAGCGTATAGAATTCGTTTAATGATTAAATTCCTAATCCTAAAAGATAAATTAATTAAATAAGAGTTCCACTAGGATTCTAATTTAATTAATTCGTATCCTAGTAGGATTCCAATTCTCTTTCCATACCCCTATAAATATGTGGCCTGGGTTCACAATTTATAACGAGTATTGAAGTATTCAAAGTGATTTTTGAGAGCAAAAATTCAGTCATACAATTGCCTATAAGTGCCGAAAATTCTAAGTACCTTAAGGGCGATCCTAGTTGGTCAAGCTTAAGGCGGATCCGGACGTGCTGTGGACTATCTACGGAGGGACGACACTTGGAGTCCTAAAGACTTGTTCTTGTTCGGTTCGGGCGCAGCTAGGGAGGGCACGCAACAAAGAGTATGCATCTAAACTATGCTAAATGATTATGTGTAAATAATATGTTTTCCTGGCTTTATGGTTTTTCCGCATGATTTATGAATTGTCATATGTATCATAACCTAACAGTATGGTGGTGGTAGTGGTGGCACTGGTGGACTTTCTGGAACTCTCGGTCAGTAATTTAATTATGTATGTTCAATTTCGCAATTATTTGCAAGGTTCTTTTAGGATTTGATTTGGTTTTCTATAGCAAGTTTGTTTAGATTTGATTGTGATTTCTTATATCTTTGATGTATTGAAATTAATAATGTTGCTAATGCTTGGGATACATTTTTGTTTGTATGATGTAGTTTGGTTTTTAGTTGAATGATTTTTGTGTAATTGAAGTTTTGATCTTGACCACATTTTGTTTTCTATGGGGTGAATGTATTCTTAACGACCGAATAGTGTAGTGTTAATGCATTTATTTTTATCAGCGACAATGGTAAGGTTGTCGGGGAGTGGAAGTGGGGAAGGAAGGGTCTAATTAAGTGGAGTATTGGATTTTGGCTAGGTGGTGGACATTGGACAAATTGTCTCTTGCAAAAATTGGGCGTTACAGAAATAGGCGAAAGAGGAGTAGTAGTCCTTTTCTTAAACTGGATATTAGCTTTGTGGTTTAGAGCTACCAAGTAGGGGAGAAGTTTAGATGAAGGTAATGAATGGAATGGTCCAGCAGTCTCTGTCTTTTACTTTTTGATAAAACAGATGAAATCAAAGGTGGCAGTCTAGGAAGTTCCTTTCTCTTCTTTGGGGTTAAAAGTTGTTATGGACATTAGTTCCATGTTTGTCAAGCAAACAACTTAGTACATTCCAGGGAGGGGGTACTCAAATTACAGACTTTGTGCAGATTAGGCATTGGCATTTCGCTAGAGCATAACCTAATTGGTTGGCCTTCCTTCTTTTAAAAAATCAGAGTGATTGTTTAGAAGTTGTGACAAAAGGTCCCTGCATTTTTTCAGTATAGAGCTTAGGCTTGATTGTGTTCTTGGTCACCTGGAGTTTCTTGAAGAATCTGATTACTGTCAGTAGCCGGAATACAATGAATCGATCCTTTTAGATTGATTCTACTGCAAAGCATGAATAATGACATAGAGTTCTGCTCGAAGAGGTGAATTTGAGTTTCCGTTCAAAACAATAGCTTCAATCCTTCTCCATTGTTGTCTCTACATACTTCAGCATATCCTGTTTCCATTGTGGCTTGAGAGAAGGATGCATCATGTTGATTTTGAAGGTGTTGATGGGTTGCTTGATCCAATGAGAAGATTAGGGTTGAGGATTTACTGGAGAGGTTGGTTATAGGTGTAGAAGCACTAAGTAGCAACTCATGTTCACTAATTTGATGAGATTTATAAGGGGATATTCTTATGAGCCAATCTGGTAATTAATTAAGGTTAACAATTCGTATTTAACTTTTATAGACTAAGTAGTTCTACTTACGGAGTATAAGTTATGTTAATTACATGAAATTACATTTTTTTGTTATAAAAGAAAATCACTGTATTTTATAAGAAAAAAACTTGACTTATGTAGATGTAATTGGTCTTATTTTCAGAATTTATGAGTTAATTTATGATTATTGCTGAATTTATGAGTTAATTTGTGATTTTTTCTGATTTTTTTTCCTGATGAAGGTATTAATTAATCATGGCCTTACCCATCAGCGCCACGACAACCATACTTGGGAACTCTTTCTTTGCAAGCTCATCCTGCCCAGTCTTCAAGTGACGGGGCTCACATATCACATATGGCTCAGGATTACTTCGTGGGGGGAGAAGTGCAGTTTTGGCACCATCTCTGAATCCAAGAACAACCTAGCATTGAGCTTTGGTTTCTCTTTATGAAACCCAGGGATGAGGAGGATTCACCATTTCTCAGTGAATCGACATTTTGATGTACTGCCACTATATGTATTCTATCTAATACTTTACTACTAATTTCTTAGACATACCATTTCATTTCTTAGTTGTTTGGAGTTTCTCTTACTTGGCTTGCTTATCTTCATTGTAGTTCTGTCTAGGAATCCTATCGGTAAGGTGGACAATTCAGTGGCTAAGCCGAAATCGTTTGTAAAGGTGAGTAGATTTGATGCTGATAAATTTGATGTAATATCATATAACATTATCCAGCAGATCAATTTGTACTAATTCTTCATGGGGATTTCAGATTTCTCTCTCCAACTACAAACAAGAAGATATTGATAATTCAATCAAAGCTTGCACTGGACTTGAGCAACTGCGCCTTGCTCGCAATGATATTAAGGTGTTTGTTTGACTTCCTATCTCTCCTTGAGTGTTAATTCATCCATGCCTATGCTCATTTGGTTATCTATGGCTTGGCTTTACTTTGTAGCCCCCCTTTACATAAATTAGATTGCTCTCTATATATTTCACTTTTCTCCTCCTTGAACAGACTCTTCCTGATGGGCTGGCTTACAACAAGAAACTTCAAATTTTGGACAAAATAATCTCAAGGTGGTCAGGTATGCACTTTATGGTGTTTTCTTTTATCTGACATTGTCTTTTAGTTTTTTCCTGATTTTCGGGATATTTTTGGTAATCGGATCACTTGCAGGTACTTTTTCCATTGCATAACTTGAAAAACCTGAATTTACCTGGAAATCCAATAGCCTAGAAGGTCAAGCACATGGAACTGTATTTTCAGCATTCGGAAACAAAGTTGTGATAATATTTTTTTTAGTTTTTATGTAATCTGCACGCATCGCGTGCTTATAAGACTAGTTTGTTTATAAATACAGAGGGAGTATGTGTCTAGAACAACATTTTTTTAAGTTTGTTTTTAAGAATGTCGAGAATACATAATTTACAATATGTGTTATTGTGTTGAGCTGTTAGCTTGTAATCAATGTTGTAATACCTCGTATTTTTTATAATATTTATAAATATATTTTATTATATTTATAAAGCATTTTACGATTTATTAGAATTAAAATAATATTTAAATGTATTTAATGTATTTTAATTAATTAGAATATTTATTATTTTAATTAATTACGAAACGAATTTGATTCTTGAGTCGGGAAATTAAATGAGTTGCAAATGATTTTTAAAAGCTTCGGGTTTTAAATAAAAGTCAAGTTCGTTTTATTAATCAAGCCCAATCCAAACAGTTTCATTTAAATCCTAAGCTAGCCCAATTCATTTAATTCCTAAGCCCAACTCAAATATCCTAAGCCTAGCCCATCAAGGAATTAGGGGGCCTATAAATTGGACTCCCCATCATTAAATAAACCCCTAAAATTTCATAAACCCCTTTTTGATTTCTTGCACCTCACTCCTCTCCTTCTCTCCTCTCGTCCGCACGCACGCACGCCCGTGCTCGTGCCCTTCGTGCGCTCGGCCTCACGCCCCGCACACTGCTCGTGCTCTCGTGCCTCGGTCTCACGCCCCGCACACTCGCTCGCCCCTCTCCATCTCCTCGCGTCCAGCGCGCCCCTTGCCCTCTCTTGCTCGCGCACCAGCGCGCCCCTGCTCTCTCTCCCTCGCGTACGCAGCGCGCCCCTTGCTCCCTCCTCGTGCACATCAGCGCGCCCCTGCTGCCTCTCCCTCGCGCAGCGCGCGCCTGTGCCTCGTCCCTCGTCGCTGCGCGCACACCCACACACGGTTGGTGCGTGTATGTGTGTGTGTTGTTCGTGTTCGTTCTTGTTCAATTTTTCGCCCAATCACCCTAATTCGTGATTGTTCCGTGCTATAGGCCGGATTGGTATAATTCTCTTCTTCCTTACCTATTCTATTTAAATTCCGTATTTTAAATTATTATGTTAATGTTGTTTTGAGAAATAAAAATGCTGGGAACCGGTTATGAATACCGTGGTTTGAGGATTTGTGTGTTGTGATTCATTAGGTTTGTTTTAATTATTAAAGTATGAATTTTCAGATTTGTTTATTTAATAAAGCATGGATTTTTATGATATTAAACTAGTGTTATTGGGATTTTCAAGTTAGGGTTTTAACCTAGACCTAATGAGTCAATTGATTAGCATAATTAGGTGATGATTTTAATTATGATAATCAATTATATTTTCAGATTTGAATAAAGGTTTAAAGTGTTGATTTTTATTGATTTTAAATGCGGAAAAAGTATGTTTTTGTACTAGGGATTAATTTTGCAAATTGAGACGACTTTATTATTGAAAAACGATTGAATTCTAAAGTCTAAAGGAAGTTTTAATTTTTATAAAGTTGCTGGAAATTTAATGAACATGGAAATAATTTAAGTTTCATTATTTTGATGATAGGAGGTGATTTCTAATGATACAAGACGTTGTTTCATTTATATTATGCGCAGGAATTCCGTCGGTATGGCCCGACACTCAGTATGGCCCGATTTTATTATTATTATATTTGGTGTATGGTTGGCTCCCATCGCCTTTTTCCCTTTGTGGATTATCCGTTTGGCCCGTTCGAAGCTTATTCTAATTAAATTGTGAGTCAAGAGTTGAGTCAAGAGTCGAGTCTTGTATCTCATGATTGTTTGAATTGTTATTATATGGCTTTTACATGTTGATTAGTATTTAGAGAGTGATGCATGTTTTAGTTTCATTTACTCTATGTTTGTAAGTACTCAGCTTTTGCTGACTACGTGCTTTGTGTGTTTCTGGTCGTGGCCTTTGCCTTAATGACCCTATGATGATCCATCATTTGCACTTGCATTGTTGGGGAGTAGATTAATATAGGAGGTTGGTAGATCAAGTACGATCGAAATCATGTGGCTTGGGATGATTGAGAGAGTTGCATGTTTTCGTTCTCTGAAACTATTGTATTTAATATTTTAATTATGTTTGAAATATTTGAATTATTTATACTTTGGGTTTTGGGGCCATTATGGTTCCAAATTGTAGGAGGCCTCAACATTAAATTTATTATGGTTTTTAAAAGTTAGTTGACATTTAATTCCGCTGCGTAATTCTGGTAATAGCCTTAGCTGTTATCACGGTGGCGGTAATGCTTTAGTAATTCCTTTATTTTAAGTTGGAAAATGATTTTATAAAAGCAAGGAATTATTAGGGTGTTACAAATGTCTAGACAATGATGATTATGAGCATTCTACCTATGTTCTATTCACTATAAATTAATACATTAACAAATTTTAGGTTCAACAAATTCAGATAAAGCCAATCAGGTTAATAGGATTTAATAAGTTTCAATCGCATCTAGTAAGTTCCAATCAGATCCAATAAATTTATTCCGCCGAAGTTTACTCTCTAGCAATCATCCAACCACCCATGGTTACTATCCTTTAATTAACGTTATTCCTTAAAGCATATCATGTACAAAATATGTCAAAACTTTCCTTTGATAAGAAATCCACTTATGTTAATTATTAAATTTTAAGACCAAGTGATTTTATTAGGATTACAACCGTTTATATAGATCTCAAATACACACCGCTCCTCTTTTTTTTTTTCTCTCTTTTCTCTTTTCTCTCTTCCTCCTTCAAAACCCTAATTTTTTAGGGGCTACCACCAACCATTAGGTTGATGGTAAGCCCCTCTTTTCTTGTTTTTTTCTGGCTTTTGATTTCATGTTCGAAATAAAAACTCTATTCTCTTCTTATTAGAGAGTCTTTTTACCCATTTATTGGGTTATCTCTACCCATTTATTGGGTTTTATCTCTCTCCTTGTGAGAGTTTAGGGCTTTTATTTAAATTTCGCAGCAAAAGTTGATTTATTGATTAAGATTTGTGCGGCGTTACAACGTATGTCAGTCCTACGTCTACAATCATCTGAGTCGAATTTAATTCAATCTCAAAGCTACAACAGATCGAAAGACCCCCTCGTTTAAGGCTGTATCAAACAGCGATGTGAAAGAGGGTATTCATCATTGTCAGATCTCATCTACAACGATCCTGGTTTTGCCGGATTAGAATTTCTTTTGATCCAAATTGTTTTGTATTTGTTAATTTTGATTTCTATTGTAGATGTCATATGATTTTTTATTAATGAACTAATTTTACCTTTCAAAAAAAAAGAAAAAAATATAAATCTCAAATACACATCGTGTGCATATAAACACTAATAATTGTATAAAATTGTCATTAATCTATTTTGATCTTTGTGATTTTTGTGAATTCATGACGTGAAGAATTATCTGTCCGTATTTAATTTGCCTTTTTTGGGCAAAATTAGTTTATGAATATGATAGATTGAAGGATTATCCTTTCCTATATGCAGATTAAGTTGAGAGAATATTAGCTCCACTATTGGAGACGGAATGTTTAATATTTAATTCAAAGAATCAATGTTTTAAGTCACATGCATATATTTAAATACAAATAAAATGGCATAATGTGTTGCGATTAAATTAAAATTAGAACAAAATTATCTGATTTGATGAGCTGAATGAAGAACAAGCCTACGCATTTCTGGAAGCTACCAGAAATCCAGCCTTCATTAGCAAGCTACCAGAAATCAAGTTGCTAAGCATTTCTGGAACATGCAACACATTGGTAAGAGTAATAAGTTTTCCAGAAGTAAGAGTGAGAACGATCTTCCCTTTGCCTTGAACGGTTGCAGAAGCTGAATTACCCATGAAGACATTTTCACCATCAATTTTTTCGTAGGTAGTGAACATGTCTTTGTTGGTGCAGATGTGTCTCGTTACTCCAGTGTCAACGATCCATTCAGCAATATTACCTGTCAAGTTAGCTTCCGAAACAACAACAACACAATGGTTAGGATAAAAAACTTCATTAGCTTCAGCAAGATTGGCTTGATTCTGATCTGGCTTCTTCTTGGATCTGCAATCCACAGACTTGTGACCAGTTTTCCCACACTCAAAACATTTCCCCTTGAACTTATACTTCATTGGTTTCCCTTGAGGCTTGAAAGGACTACCCTTTCCCTTGAACTTATCAGAATATGAATTAGGCTTGGGTTCTACAAGGTTAGCTTTAGCGGAACCAGAAAACACAGATTGACCCTTATCCTTAATACGGTTTTCCTCCTCAATTTTCAGGTGACCTACAAGCTCCTCTAAGGTGAGGTCTTTTTTCTTATGCATTAACTGATTACAAAAATCTTTCCAAGAGGGTGGCAGTTTCTCAATTAAAATAATAGCAAGAGTTATATCACAAATTCTCAAACCCTCGGCAGCCATAGCAATGCAAATATTCTCATAAGCATGAACCTGGTCAATAATTGGTTTATCATCTTGAACTTGAAAGCATAACCACTTACTAACACAACAACGTTTAGTACCCACATCATCGGTTCCATACTTCTTTTCCAATGCATCCCAAATATCCCTAGCATGACCCAAACCCATATATATATATCAAGAAATGCATTCGACATATGATGCAGCAACATGTCTTACATGTCCTATCATCTTTAGCAAATTTCAACTCAAAAGCATGCAATTCAGTTTCATCATCAGGTTCGACAACATCGTCAATCACATTAGTAACATCAATTTTTTCTAAATAAAATCGCATCCTAACAGCCCAACGTTTATAATTCTTGCCATCAAGAGGTTCTAACTTAGACACATCAGGAATCAAGAATTTCGAAGTCATAGCCACAATAATCGTCTTTTAGATTGTTGCGATTAAACCAAAGTTAGAACAAACTTATCTGATTTGATGAGCTGAATGAAGAACAATTGTTGCGTCGTGGACACCCACTATCCTAAAAGACGATTCCACGCTATCTCCCGGTGCAGTAGAACAGAATGGGGGCGCCCTCCAGGATTAGCGCAACTCCGACTTTGTGTGCACTCACAAAACCGGATTGGGTCAGAACATATGCCCAAAACCGAGAGCAATTTGTGTGAGAGAAAATAATGTGTTTTAGTTTTCTGGAAAAGTGTTTGAATAATTTTTGTGTGTTTTGGAATGAATCCGAAATTCTGATTAAGTAATCAGAACTAAGGAACGCCAACAGCCAAAAACGGTCAGAAGCAATAAAGCTTGTAACAGCCAAAACGGTCAGAAATGATGAATGCTGTAACGGACGTAATTAATGGTAATTAATCTAACGGTTAAGTAACCAATACAGATTTCCGTAACAATGACTTAACCAAAACAGACCGGTTACCAAAAAGAATAGTGTTGACCCACAAAACCCACCCCACGCCCGCGAACCGCATTCCCAAGATCCAAAGTACCAAGGCCCATGGCCCAGCGCGCGCGTGTGTGTGTTTTGTGTCCACCCATACCACTCTCACACTTTCTTAAACAAGAGTTATACCCATTCCCCAATTAATAAACAAAGAGAATATGACGAGTTTTTTCAATGTGGGACTCCCTATTTTTCACTATCTTTTTTCCTTTGTGTTTCCCAATGAGAATTTTTAAAAATACCCCCACAGGTTCGAATATGTGAAAAATAAAGATAAGAATATTGGTTTTGGGCAAAAATAAAACAATTGAATAGGTGTCAATGTCTTTCGACTTGAATTAACACTTAGTGACATTTAAGCTATGATCTCTTTCCTACCAAGTGACTTCCGTATTGAACTTGATAGGGAGTTAGAAACCCGTCACTTAAAGGACGCAACTGAATATGTATGATATTCTGACTCCACGAATAAAGTGACGCCTTATACTGGCCATACGTCCGACCTGGATATGCTCATAGGTGCTCTAGAGAATAGCCCACATTGCAATTCTCATAGGAAGCGGCCACACTTCCACACCTATGTAGGTGAATCCCATCAAGTGTGAGATACCTTCACACCACCAAACATATGGTATGGGTTCATTAAGAGCCATATGCTCAACCTCTTTCCGATTGTAGCAAGCACATAATAACATCTAGGGGATGGACAAAAAATAAAATTTTGTGCTTTTGAATTATAACATAATGTCGTCCTTTGAACTCTGTGAGTAGGAGTTCATTATTTTACAATTCATTCAATGGGATTCAAGATCATCCCTTACGATGTTTCCAAAACTAGTTTTCTACACAAGCCTTTCGTTAAGGTATCCACAATGTTCATTTCAGACTTTACATAGTCTAGTGATATCACCCCAATTGACAATAATTCTTTGACGGCCTTGTGCCTCAAATGAATGTGCCTTTTCTTCCCATTGTAGGCATGGTTGTGTGAGGGGGTCGAAAAATACGACGGGGCGCCTCTAGAAAGAGTATACGGCCCGCACGACTTTTTCCCTCTGGATGTGGCAAGCATATTAAGTAAATATATAGGAACTAACTGTGGGCGTTAGCCTCTTTCTACTAGCCTTTAGGAGTCGCCATTCAGTTTTAAAAAAATGACAAAACCGGTTATCGTGATATGCCTAGATTGCAAACATATTTTACTCACAACGGCCATAGGTTCCCTTGTGATCCCTGGTGTGGAGATCCCTCAACGTACATCCAACGGAGAAGAGATTGAGAATTTGGGGGATGTTTACTAATACAGGGAGTGCCCAACATTAGCCCACGCGATGCGGTCCTTACTAGTTCAATTGTGACGATGATGGGACATGTGTTATGCTACATTACTACTCTTGATTGGTTTTAATGCACAGATATTACTAAGAGATGTCAAAACGCTGAATTAGGTTGATTTAGGCGTGAGCAATATAACAGATTAAAGTTAACAGATTTATATGGCAAGGAAAGCAATAAAATATAGATTCAGATTACAACAAAGCGTAGGATTTAGTGCGGTTCTCAGGAACACCTACCACTTGACTTTTCTAACTTTCCGTTTGGCTTTAGAACTTTCCGATGACTAACTAACTATGGGACGAGATTCTTCCAGAGTTTTGAGTATTTTAGGCTTAAGATTGTGTTTTAGGTTTCAGCAAGACTTCGACAGTATTCAGGCTATCAGGCGGTCGTGCGGGCAGGGTCTGCTTAACAGTGTGTTAAATGCTGCAGACACACGAATACGGGACAAAGAAAAGTTTCGGTCAATACTCAAGCTTAAGGGTTTAGGGTTAGGAATGTGTGTTATTTTCCGGTTTTCAGAGGCCCTATTTATAGTAAAATAGGCCAGAATAAGATAAATCTTCGAAATGGGAATTTTCCAAGTGAGATCTGTGCAGCGCTAGAGAATTCCAGTGCTTGGATCAGGAGCGCTGGTTATTTCTAGCGCTTGCACTTTGAGCGCCAGAATTTATTCTGGTCACAGTTAGATCAATTCTATCTTTTGCGTGATTCTGTAAGATACAAAAAGTAGCACTGGAATATAACATCGCACAAGGTTTGAGCGCTGGAAAATAGTGACGTTTGGAATGCCCGCGCTGGAATTTTCCAGCGCTGGTGTTTTAGTTCACTTTTCCAGTCTTTATCGGTTTTTGCCGAGTCTTATCACGTTTTCTATCTTAGGAACATGAGTTGGGATGCAACTCTTATTCTTTATCCAACGATAAATTATAATGTGATTCAAAAACTCAGATATTTTATTTTATACGGTTACTATTATGGGTAGCGTTCAAGCATAGCAGTTACTATAAATAGTAGTTTCTAAAAATGGAAATATGTTTTATAGGATATCAGCCAGTCATGGATCGTTCGCAGAATACTTAAGAAAGCTTAGTCAAGCGGTGTTTGGTTTCATCATAGAACACACCGTGCCGGGCCTAGGAAAAATGTAGGTGTCTACAGTTACCCCCCACTTTAGAGTCTGGACAAGACGAAAATCAAAGTATTGGTAGATGGAGTGCATCTGGGACCTAGTTTGGTTAAAACCAAGTCTGAGCGAGGGTCTTACGAGCCCCCGAGTGATAACATTTGACTGAAGGGTCATCACTAGGAATGTAGATAGTTCCCTCACGAGTCATCGGGAACTTACTGACTTGAACAGACTTCTCACAGAGTAAATGAAGACGTTCAACTGGTAGAACAGAGTTTTTCAAAAACAGACACTTAACTTGACTTTTTAAGAACAGAATACTAGATACGGAATGGGATATAGATCACAGAATACAAAATACGATATAACAGAATAAGGATAAACCTAAACGAAATCCGGAAAACGGATTACAAAACTGCGACATTTTTTAGCAAGGAATGAATAAACCTAAACGGAATCCGGGATACGGACTACAAAAACCGCGACATTTTTTAGCAAGGAATGAATGAATCTGAACGGAATCCAGGATACGGATTACAAAAACCGCGACATTTTTTAGCAAGGAATGAATAAACCTGAACGGAATCCGGGATACGGATTATAAAAACCGCGACATACATTGTTTTAGCAAGGAATGAATAAACCTGAACGGAATCCGGGATACGGATTAAAAACCGCGAAATTTTTTAGCAAAGAAAGAATAAATCTGAACGGAATCCGGGATACGGATTACGAAACTTTTTTCTAAACAGATTTTTTTAATGCAGATAAGTTTCGAAATTTTCTTTGTGGTGTTTTTTTTTTTTTAAATAAATAACCGTCACCTAAATGGGTTACGGTGATTCGGGGCCGCAATTTCCTATTAGTGGGCCGCCCGAATATAGACTTTTTGAAATACCGTTACTTTTCCGCGGGAAGCAAAACAGAACAAGATTAAGCGGTTATTTGGTAAGAAATGGAGCTGAATGGCCCAACATTTTGTCGGAGTGGAATAAATGTGCGCTGGAAAATTCCAGCGCTTGAATTTGAGCACGGAAATTTTCCAGCGCTTGAATTTGAGCGCTGGAAAATTCCAGTGCAGGTTTTCTTCAAATACGAACAGCGCAGTGGCAGTTCGCCATTTTTGCTGCTTGCTTGTTCGCGATTTTCTCACTCTTCTTACTCGTTCTTCATCGTTTTTACTCGGTTTTGCACGATTTCTTCACCAAAATTTCTCCCAAGTTGATCTAAATCACATATATGTAAGTAATTTCGAGTTTAACTTGCATTTTGGCTTGATTTTGTTTAGAAATTCGTATGATATTTCATGCCCAAATTGAATTGGGGTTTTTGATATTTGCCCCAATTTCTTTCAATTGTTTGCTTGTATGATATGTTTATAACATGTATGAGTGCCTAAGCATGTTAATTTCTGCAAGTATGTTGATTTTGGGTAATTTTGAACTTTTTCAAAATTAGCCCCCAAGTGTGCCTACGAATTGATATTGGAATGCAATGTAGGTGTTTTTGGTGTTTTGCTTGAGGTTTACATGGTCTATAGATGATAGAAAATGCACGATTTTGGTGTTCGAAATAGTTTTTGGTTGATTTCGTATGTATGGACTTTTATTACTAATTTGTGAACTTAGTAACATGTCACATTTAGGGAACGAAATTGTCTAATGCCACTAGTTTGTTGTAGTGGAAATTTAGGAATGTAATTGCTTTGCATTACTAGGTTCGAGATATGATGCCTTATGCCTTTTCGTATTTTTGTGAAATGTAGTATGTCGGACGGAAGTTCATCCTCGGCTGAGGGGGGAGACTTCGGGTTATGTTATGCAGCCATGGGTCGCTTTTTCTCGTCTGATGAGGCAAGAGGGTACTTAACGTGGTCGGGGCTCTCGGAGGACGAGGGATGCCTCTTCATCTCCTCCGTTGGAGTCCGGAGGGGGTTCTGACCCTCAGGATGGGCCTTCTTCATTGGGGTCGACCTTCACCACGACCTGGAGCATCATGTGGTGTCCCGGTTCTGTGCCGGGAAGGGTGAGGCAGATACAACTTGCCGACCATATGGTGGGTCGGTTTTCGTGGAGCGCTTAGAGAAGCTGGACGAGCAGACTCGTGCAGTAGTGGAGGCATGCCCTTTATATCCGACGGTGTGCGTCTTTAGGGAGGTCGTGGGCCCTAATGCATCTAGGCGGTTCTTGCACATGATTCTGGAGTGGTGGTGGGATACCACCAACACTTTCTACTTCCCGTGGGGCGAGATGACTATTACCCCTGAGGATTACACCGCCCTCATAGATTTGGCCTTTACAGGTAGACCGGTTTACATCGCTAGGGATACAGTGCATTGGGGAGGACTTGGCCGTAGAGGTGGCCAAGTACAAGGGGAAGGGGATGCCTTACTCCTTGCTGGTGGAATTTTTGGCGGAGGGTCGCCCTTCTGCTGCTTCAGCGAGGATGTATGCTCGCGTGTTCTACTTGCTGTTTTTGAGTTCGACGATTTTGTCGAACCGTTCCGAGAGGGTGGATCCTTGGCTGATTCCGTTGGTTAGCGAGTTGTCTGAGTTAGGTTCGTTCTGCTGGGGCGAGGCAGCCTATGCGAACCTGATTAGCCATATGAGTGTGGATGTGCGGGTCTTGGACGGTCTAGACAGGCCGATGAGGCCTATTTCTCTATGCGACGTGCCACGACCCATCGAGGTACGTATTTGAATTCTTTACTTTAGGAGTGCTAAACGGACTGCGTATTTTACTTTCATGTCTTTACTGTTTTGTTTTTGCAGTTGTGGGATTTTGAGCGCTTGCCCTTCTTTACCCCTAGGTCCGGTAGAGTGGTCGGGTGTTACCCTGCTGCCTTCTGGTGGGGCGCTGCTGGGAAGCTGAAGAGACGTCCAGCCATGAAGAAGTTTAGGGACATGATTGCATCTGGGCGCCTTGACTTGGTAAGTATTCTCAGCTTTCCCTTACTTATTTTATCTCGTTAAGCGAGTTACTTGACTTGTTGTTTTTTGGTTTTGCAAACAGGTGGGTGGGTCATGCTGGGCCGAGCTGGAGGAGACAGAGGTGTTGAGGGAGGCCCGACGTCAGTCTCGGTGTCGGATCCTATACCAGGGTCCTAGAGGTCCTGCCTGGTTCTTGTGGGAACGGGTGATCCGGCAGACTTCAGAGCTTACCCAGGTGCCTCAGTCGCCGCCTTCTAGCATGCTGCGTCCCACGGGCATACTTGTTAGTCGTCGGGCAGTGTTGCCACGAGGTATGCTTGCGGGCGACTTCGTGCTGCTCGACCGCAACTACCCTGACTTCGTGCGACTTCGGATCTTGCTTCCTCCAGTCGTCGAGTTACGTATAATCTTATGACTTTATGGATATGCACATATGCCAGAGCCGATGTGGACTCCTCGGAGGCATCGTCATTCTTTCGAGGGCGATCGTGGTGCCTCTGGATCGTATGCTAGGCCACGCCTTCCGGACGTTGGTTTGGGCCATAGGCCTATGCGACCACCTACTGGGCCTAGGAGGAGCCATGGTGGGCCGCTCGGGGTGCCTCAATGTCAGATGGGTTGGAAGCCCCCTTCGTTTCAGTCTTTCCAGACTGGTTGGCAGCCCCAGCCATTTTAGCCACCTTTGCGTGCAGGGTGGGTGCCTGCACCGTAGACGCAAAGCTGGGACTCTTCTCAGTTTGAGACCCTGTTTGATGTTCTTCAGGGTTCGCAGGATGCTGGCACGAGTGGTGGTGCTCATGGTGACGAGGATGAGCCTCAGTAGGCCATACACATGTATTTCTCATTTTGACATGTATCATTTTTCGTATCGTGCTACAGGCTTTG
Source organism: Spinacia oleracea (assembly GCF_020520425.1). Taxonomy (NCBI): domain Eukaryota; kingdom Viridiplantae; phylum Streptophyta; class Magnoliopsida; order Caryophyllales; family Amaranthaceae; genus Spinacia; species Spinacia oleracea. Next base: position 43,631,655 of record NC_079492.1, on the reverse strand, counting down.
TATATATTGTTTGCATTTCGTACTTTAGTTTCTTTTGTTCGTCTGTGCGTACATCGATTTTTGCGTAAATGGGCCATTTTCAGTATTTTGCGAATATTTTGCCTTAGTCGGAGGTATTGCCTTTTTAGGTATACCGACTCACCTAAATAATAGAAAACACATAACAAGAAATGATGCGCTTTAAGTTTTAGGATCAACAATGCTTATCGGAATTTTGGTCGAAGTAAAATTTCTGTTCGGAAATTGAGTTCGAGTACAGAGTTTAGAAAAATAATAGTACAATCCTGGCTGTCCTAGAGTAGCTGGCCTTATAACAGAGTTTATGCAAGATGAGAATTTTAAGCAATCTTGAATACGAAATCTGCGTGGCTGATGAAGTTTTGCGGAACTGACTTGTCAGCGCTGGAATTTTCTAGCGCTTGAATTTGAGCGCTGGAATTTTCCAGCGCTTGTTCCTTTATTCAGCGGAATTACAGATTCGTATATACGTTAGTTAAACTCGAATTTTTGGTAGGCGTGGCCATGAATAGGGATTGTTACGTTCACAGTTCTTTCACCTTGCATGCATTATCTAATTGCTTGAGTATTCTGAATCCTGTCGTTTCCCCTTTACCTTTTTCTTTTCTGCCATGTCAACCCCCGTTCCCCCCATGTCTTTGAAACTAGTTGTCAGCAAATTGTTTCGTTTGCTTTCCCCAACTGATAAGATGCTACTAAAAGAATATGCTTTAGATATCTTGTTCGGATTACAGCAAAAAAAATCGATTTAAATTTCATCTATGCTGCCTTGAATTTTTGGGATCCTGATCATCATGTTTTTACTTTTCGAAATAATGATATTGTTCCCCTGCCTGAAGAATTTGATGCTATCTTAGGCTATCCTGTAACTGCGCTTTTCGTGACCCCTAGTACTGCTGATGAGGGGAAACAAATGATTGGGAGATTCCTTGGTTTGTCTGAAAGTAAGGTCAATGAGATGCTGGTTGGGGATGTCGTTGACCTTTCTGCACTCATTAGTTACTTTAGGGTCCCTACCGTCAATATAACCGAACAGAAACGTAGTATTAGGGCCTTGTGTTTTTGCCTGCTAAATTGATACTTATTCCATAATAATGACAGTATGCTTGGAGACCTGAGAATGATTCCAATTTTCAGTTTGATGGAGAGTCAGTATTCCATGATGCCCATGGTGGTTGCCGAGACTATTCTTTGGGCGGACGCTTTGAAAAAGGATGTGAAGTGCAGAGTTGTCGGGGGTAGTGTAATACCTCGTATTTTTATAATATATATATAAGTATATTTTATTATATTTATAAAGCATTTTACGATTTTTGGAATTTAATTCGCATTTAAATATTATTTAAATGTATTTTATTTAATTAGAATATTTATTATTTTAATTAATTACGAAACGAATTTAATTCTTGAGTCGGGAAATTAAATGGGTTGCAAGTAATTTTAAAGGTTTCGGGTTTTAAATGAAAAGTCCAATTCGTTTTATTAAAAGAGCCGAATCAAAAGAATTTAATTCAAGTCATAAGTTAGTCCAATCATTTAATTCCCTAAGCCCAATTCTATTTTCCTAAGCCTAGCCCATTCAAAATAGGGAGCCTATAAATAGGACTCCTCATCATTAAATGAACCCCTAAAATTTCATAAAGCCTCTTTTGCTTTGCTTGCCCCTCACTCCAACTCCCTCACTCTTTGCTCGGCACCCTCACGCCCACGGCCTCGTGCCCTCGTGCCCTCGTGCTCGCCCACACTCTCGCCCACACTCCCTCGCCTCTCCTCTCTTGCCCGCAGCCCACAGCGAGCACTCGTGCCCTGCGCTGCTGCTGTGCCTGTTGTTGCTCGTGTGCTCGCGCACACCCCTTCCTCGTCTCCCTTGTTCGTGTGCTCAGCGCACACCCCTGCCTCGTCCCTCTCTCGCTCGCACGCCGCGCCCAGCCGTGCGCGCTGCCCCTCTGATCGTCGGCCCTTGTTGTGCGCGCACACACACGCGTGTGTGTGTGTGTGTGTTGTTCGTGTTCGTTATTCAATTCTTTTTCGCCCAATCACCCTAATTCGTGATTGTTCCGTGCTATAGGCCGGATTGGTATAATTCTCTTCTTCCTTACCTATTCTATTTCAATTTCGTATTTTAAATTATAATATTATTATTGTTTTGAGTAATTAAAATGCTGGGAATCGGTTATGAATACCGTGCTTTGAGGATTTACGTGTTGTGATTCATTAGGGTTGTTTTAATTATTAAAGGATGGATTTTCAGATTTGTTTATTTAATAAAGGATTGATTTTTATGGTGTTAAATTGGTTTAATTGGGATTTTCAAGTTAGAGTTTTAATCTAGACCTAATGAGTCAATTGATTAGCATAATTAGGTGATGGTTTTAATTATCATAATCAATTATATTTTCAGATTTGAATAAAGGCTTAAAGTGTTGATTTTATTGATTTTAAAGGCGGAAAAAGTATGTTTTCGTAGTAGGATTGGTTTTGCAAATTGAGACGATTTTATTATTGAAAAACGATTGAATTGTAAAGTTTAAATGAGGTTTTAGATTTTATAAAGTTGCTGGAAATTTAATGAACATTGAAATAATTCAAGTTTCATTATTTTGATAATAGGAGGTGATTTCTAAGTGAGTGCTCGTTATTGCAAAGTGGCCCCTACGCTTAGGTATTCAAGGTACGTACAAGTCTAGGGCGACCACACTTTTGTCAAGGACATTACATGATTGTTGATGATGTGAATTATATTATGTGGATTCATATGTGCTTTGGAGAACGATCATGTGGATTAATATTATTGGAATTATTGAATTGTGGATTGAACAAGCATGTTGAGAATAGTATGAGTATGGATTTCATAGTCAATCATGTTGTTCAATATTGATGTGTGTATGGTTTGTTTGACATGCAATGGATGGATTATTTATTTGTATGCTATTGTACGGGATGTCTAGCATACTTTGAGCCAATTATTCATACTTCGTTGTACTATTTATTTTACCACATGTGAAGGGTTAGCTCACGTAAGCCACCGCACATGTAGGGTTCAGTTGGGAATATTTTGTATGAAATAAATTAGGATTTGTCGTGCAAGGGCACAACCCTCATGTTAATGGGCATGATGTGGAATCTCACTTTGGTGAGGAGGAACATGGTAGTAATTTCACAAGAGTCTTGCTTGGTTGATCACAAGTCCTAAGACATTAAAATAAGATTGTTTTGGTTGTTGTTTATTAATTGTATGTGTGTACGTTGTTGAGTCTTGAGTTCACCTTTAATAAAATATTAATAAACGTAAAGTGCAACCAGAACAAGCTTCAAAACTCTTGGAACGTATATACCTTGAGTATGAACAATGGGGGGAGTCTTGCCGAAAGCTCGTACTCCTACCAATGATACAAGACGTTGTTTCATTTATATTATGCGCAGGAATTCCGTCGGTATGGCCCGACACTCGGTATGGCCCGATTTTATTATTTATTATTTGGTGTATGGTTGGCTCCCATCACCTTTTCCTTTATGGATTATTCTTTTGGCCCGTTCGAAGCTTATTCTAATTAAATTGTGAGTCAAGAGTCGAGTCAAGCGTCGAGTCTTGTATTCATGATTTACTTGTTATTATTAAATGGCTTTTGCATGTTGATTAGTACTTAGTGAGTGATGCATGTTTTTAGTTTTGTTCACTCTATTCTTGTAAGTACTCAGCTTTTGCTGACTACGTGCTTTGTGTTTCTTTGGTCATGGCCTTTGCCTTAATGACCCTATGATGATCTATCATTTGCACTTGCATTGATGGGGAGTAGAATAATATAGCAGGGTGGTAGATCGAAATCATGTGGCTTGGGATGATCGAGAGAGTTGCATGCTTTCGTATTTTGAACTATTTATTTATACTTTTAATTATGTTTGAAATGGTTGAACTATTTATACTTTGGCTTCGATATTTCATTAATTATGTTTTTAAAAGTTAGTTGACATTAATTTCCGCTGCGTAATTCTGGTACTAGCCTTAACCATTATCACGGTGGCAGTAATACTTTAGTAATTCCTTTATTTTAAGTTGGAAAATGGTTTTATAAAAGCAAGAAATTATTAGGGTGTTACAGATAGCCCCTTGTTGTTGCAGGTAATCAGTCGTAGAAAATCGTTTATTTTGCGATTTTCTTTTATTTTTTAATCTGGACTGGAATCGCGTGTTTTTTTTGGTGATAGATAGCAGCGTTGGAAAATTCCAGCGCTGAAAAATTCAAGCGCTTGAATTGCCTGCGCTGAAATTTTCTAGCACTGCTATTGTTCTAGTCTCTTTTTTTTCGATTCGTTTTTATTTTGATGCAAACTTTGGCGACTGATTACTGTTTTTATATTTTTCTGCAGGTCTGGCTGATGGAACGACTGAGAGTTATGGAAGCTCCGTCCGATCTTAGGACCTATTGTCCTCGGACTCTTGGTAGTAGGAAGTATCTACACCAAGGAGAGAATGAAGCCGAGTGGACTTCGTATCTCACTCATGGTCTCTGCTTTGTCAAGTGGGTGATCCCGTGGTGGGGTCTGTAGTCTATGACAGGTGGGACGGGACGCGCTTTTTTTTACGTTACTTGCAGGGCTAGCGCGTCCCACCTATTTGTTCTCGTACCGCGTTATGAGGCAATATGGGGATCGACAGGTTATTCCCTTTGCGGATACCACTCCACCTAACATTAGCTCTTTTTTGTCGTCAGCGTCTCTTGGGGTGGGCATAAGGTTATGACTGCTTGCCCCGTTGGAATGTTACTATAGAGGGAAATATTGCTTGTCTAAAAATTACAAACTTTGGATGAGTTCAGATGATGCTGAAGAGAGGGCACAAGCTCGTAGTGCTGAACCTGCTGAGATACTACAATCACGGAATATGCCAAAGTATGATCGGGAAGTTGTGTTGAGGTCTCGAGATGCCGGTGCTAGAACCCAGAGCAGACAGGCGGAAAGGAAACGTAGGGCTGAGAATCCCTATGTCGATCATCGGCCTAGACATAGGTTACCTGGGCGTGAAGTTACTGCGCCTGGAAAAAATGTTGAATTGGTTCCCAGTAAGGGTCGTCGTCGTGAGAAAGGTAAGAAGGCGGCGTGGACCAGGAAGACTTCTACTTCTGTAAGGGTAGAAGTTGAAGCCCCCAGTATTAATGCGCCTGTTCCTGTAGCTATTCCTTTTGAGGCTGCGGTTGATGCAAATATTGATAAGGTGAGCGAGGCTTTAGCATCTATGGATGTCGACGTGGGAGCAGTGAAAGATTCTACTGAGGCGTCTGACTTCCATAAGGCGTTGTTTGGTGATTCTGTGGATTTAGAGTAGATGCTCTCGGATAGTTTGGGGTGTTTTGTGCCCCTTTCATTTGCGTAATGTCTTTAGTTTATTTCCCTTTTGTTGGTGTGTTTATTATTTTCTTGTTCAAACTCGGGATGCGAGTGTTGATTATTTCATATTTCAATAAAGTGTGTTTTTAGCAACCTTATATTTTTTTGCAAATTATTTGGACCGAATCCCTTTTTGGATTGCCTACGTATCCGCTAAAGCCAACTTAGTTAACTTAGTTTAGAATCAGGTCGCGCGTAGTTCTAGTTAAGGAACAAACGAAATAAATCTGAATGAGAAAATATGTGTGTTTGTGGATTCCTTAGGCAATTTTAAGTTTGCACGAAAAAAATCTGCACCGATCTATGTAATTATGTACCCCCCAAGTGTTCAGAATATTTTCTGTAAGAGTGCAGAAATAATTCCGGACACTTTAGCCTAAGCGCTGGAAAATTCCAGCGCGTGACTTTTGTGCGCTAGAATATTCTAGGGCTGCAATTTCAGCGCTGGAAAATTCCAGCGCTTTGAGGTTTCCTGCGCGCATATTCGTGCTGTTTTCTGTGTACTTAATTTGCAATTTATGGTCGTGCACTATAGGTTTTTAAACCAAAATTAAATATGCTTTGCGGAGTTTATGGGTTTAGTGCGTTAAATACTTAATGATTTAGCAGTTTATTCTGCATTTTTGACTTAATACGGTTTTGTGAGTAGGGCTCACATGGGAAAGGTGTGGATGTTTATGTGTCGATGTTTGGTGATCGCGTGAACCCTTTTTTTTCAAGATAATCGTTTGTCTATTATTATATTTTTTTGCCGGTTGCCCATTTGTACCAAATGTATGTCTGGTTTATAGTTAACCGTCTGACGAATTGACTAAGTGAGTTTCCGCATATTGGGCTCAAAGTGGCCCTTTGTTTGTTTTATCCGCAAAGTTTCTCAATAATTCTAGTTATTAGGCTATTAGTGTAGATCATTTCTTTAACAATGTTGCTAATTTTATTGAAAGGAAACTGGAATTCTGAAACACAATAAAAAAAGTAAAGATTACGTTTAACTTAACTTTCCCGGGAAACATCGTCCCAGATTTATTGAAAACAACTTATATTGGCCTAGGTGATAGCTAGTTTGGGTTTTTAAGACTAGGGTGGAAAGCTGTGCACTCTTGGGGATCGAGTGTTATGTAGCAGGCTCCCAGAGGACTGGTGTTATTGCTGGGTTTGTGTACGTTGGGCAGGGGGATGATATTGTCTTCTATCATGTCTTGTATCGTGGTTTTTAGGAACCAACAATTTTCAATATCGTGGCCTTTGACTCTGTGGTACTTGCAATATGCAGAGTCGTCCCAGTATTTGTTTTTGACTGCAGTCTCAAGTGTTGGTTCTAACGGAACCAATTTGCCTTGAGCATAGAGTCGGTCGTATGCTGCTTCTAAAGTTGACCCTAGTCATTGGGCGAACTTTCGGTCCCTGACCCAGCGTTTGGTCCTTGGTGGATTACTTTCGACGGCGTGGACCTCTTGGGCCTAGGATTGTCGCCTTTCTTATAAGTGTTGTTTCAAGGCACGTATTGCTGTTTCGCCGCAGTATTCTGGGTGTTCTTGAAAAGATCATCTTCAATTTTAATGTCCACGTCATAGATTCTCTTAAAGGAGTCTAGACCGAGGTACCGAACATGATGTTTGTAAGCTGGGTCCAAGTTGTCAATGAACTTTTGGACTAGCTCTGGTTCGGGAGGCCTCTGTATTATCCGAGTGGCTTGCGCTCTCCATCAACCGAAGTAAGTTTTGAGCTCCTCGTTCTTTTCCTGCGAGAGGACTTCTAGCTCGCGCATGGTCACTTGGAAGTCCATGTTTGACGAGTATTGTTTGACGAAGATGTTAGTAAAGTATTCCCAAGTGGGAAAGGTCTTAGGGTCCAGGTCAGAGAACCACTGGAGTACAGTTGATTACAAGGACAAGGGGAAGGCTGGCAGATACATGGATCTATCCACGCCTTTTAGGTTCATCGTGCCCACAAAGCTCAATAGGTGATTCCTGGGATTATCTATCACCTTGAATTTAGGCAAGTCAGATGAATTTAACTTGTCTCGTAATTTGCTAGCAAGAGGTTTAGGATCGACCGAGAAGAATTTGCTTCCCATGGTCTGTTGAAGGACCATTTTCTCGATCTGACTCGCATTATCCTGCTCATTTTGGGCCTGAGTAGCCGTCAGTTTTTTATTTTCCATGCAGAGTTGTTCCATAGCAGTGGCCATTAGCTGGACCTATGCGACCAAATCTTCGAGCGACATGTTGCTAGTTGGTGCAGAGGAGAATTGGGGTCGAAAAGCTTGAGATCCTGGAAAAGGAGATTGACGGGTGGAGACAGGAGTTACTATTTCTGCAATCGGGCTAGCAATTGGGGTGGCAAGTATGAAACGAATTTAATTTTCGAGTCGGAAAATTTAATGGGTCGCAAGTAATTTTAAAAGGTTTGGCTTTTAAATAAAAAGTCCAATTCGTTTTATTAAACGAGCACAATCAAAATAATTTAATTCAAGTCCTAAGCTAGCCCAATCATTTAATTCCCTAAGCCCAATTCTAATTTTCTAAGCCTAGCCCATTGAAAATAGGGAGCCTATAAATAGGACTCCCCTCATTAAATGATCCCCCTATTTTGTCATAAACCCTTTTCTCTCTTACTTTCCCCACACTCCTTCTCCCTCTCCCTCTCGTCTGGCTCGCCCCGCACGCCCGCACAGCCCTCTTGCTCGTGCCCTCGTGCTGCCGTGCCATCGGCCTTGCGCCCTCGTATGTTGTCGCGCCCAGCGCCCAAAACCTCTCGCCCTCTCGCTCCTCTCGCGCGCCTAGCGTGCTGCACTGCCCCTTGCTTCGCGCGCCTAGCGTGCTGCACTGCCCCTTGCTTCGCGCGCCTAGCGTGCTGTGTGCCCCTTGTTCCGCGCGCCCAGCGTGTTGTGTTGCCCATTGTCCCGCGCGCGTCCAGCGTGTTGTGCCTGCCTTGTCCCGCGCGCCAGCGCTGCTGCCCTTCGATCCCGCTCGCGCACACACACGGAACGTGTGTGTGTGTGTGTGTGTGTTGTTTTTGTTCGTTGTTCAATCTTTTGCGCCCAATCACATTAATTCGTGGTTGTTCCGTGCTATAGGTAGGATTGGTATAATTCTTTTCTTTCTTATTTATTCTCTTTAAATTCCGTATTTTAAATTACGATATTATTATTGTTTTGAATAAATAAAATGTTGGGAATCGGTTATGAACACCGTGCTTTGAGGATTTACGTGTTGTGATTCATTAGGCTTGTTTTAATTATTAAAGTATGAATTTTCAGATTCGTTTATTTAATAAAGAATTGATTTTTATGATGTTAAATTGGTTTTATTGGGATTTTCAAGTTAGGGTTTTAACCTAGACCTAATGAGTCAATTGATTAGCATAATTAGGTGATGATTTTAATTATGATAATCAATTATATTTTCAGATTTGAATAAAGGCTTAAAGTGTTGATTTTTATTGATTTTAAGGCGGAAAAAGTATGTTTTCGTACTAGAGATTGGTTTTGCAAATTGAGACGATTATATTATTGAAAAAAGATTGAATTCTAAAGTTTAAATGAGGTTTTAGATTTTATAAAGTTGCTAGAAATTTAATGAACATGAAAATAATTTAAGTTTCATTGTTTTGATAATAGGAGGTGATTTCTATGTGAGTGCTCGTTATTGCAAAGTGGCCCCTATGCTTAGGTATTCAAGGTACGTACAAGTCCAGGGCGACCACACTTTTGTCAAGGACATTACATGATTGTTGATGATGTGAATTATATTATGTGGATTCATATGTGCTTTGGTGAACGATCATGTGGATTAATATTATTGGAATTATTGAATTGTGGATTGAACAAGCATGTTGAGATAGGTATGAGTATGGATTTCATTGTCAATCATGTTGTTAAATATTGATGCATTATGGTTTGTTTCACATGCAATGGATGGATTATTTATTTGTATGCTATTGTACGGGATGTCTAGCATACTTTGAGCCAATTATTCATACTTCGTTGTACTATTTATTTTACCACATGTGAAGGGTTAGCTAACGTAAGCCACCGCACATGTAGGGTTCAGTTGGGAATATTTTGTATGAAATAAATTAGGATTTGTCGTGCAAGGGCACAACCCTCATGTTAATGGGCATGATGTGGAATCTCACTTTTGTGAGGAGGAACATGGTAGTAATTTTATAAGAGTCTTGCTTGGTTGATCACAAGTCCAAAGACATTAAAATAAGATTGTTTTGGTTGTTGTTTATTAATTGTATGTGTGTACGTTCTTGAGTCTTGAGTTCACCTTTATTAAAATATTAATAAACGTAAAGTGCAACCAAAACAAGCTTCAAAACTCTTGGAACGTATATACCTTGTGTATGAACAATGGGGGGAGTCTTGCCGGAAAGCTCGTACTCCTACTCATGATACAAGACGTTGTTTCATTTATATTATGCGCAGGAATTCCGTCGGTATGGCCCGACACTCGGTATGTCCCGATTTTATTATTTATTATTTATTATTTGGTGTACGGTTGGCTCCCATCACCTATCCTTTATGGAATATCTCTTTAGCCCTTTCGAAGCTTGTTTTAATTAAATTGTGAGTCAAGAGTCAAGTCAAGAGTTGAGTCTTGTATTCATGATTTGTTTGTTAATTATTAAATGGCTTTTGCATGATGATTAGTACTTAGTGAGTGATGCATGTTTATAGTTTCGTTTCACTCTATTCTTGTAAGTACTCAACTTTTGCTTTTGGTCATGGCCTTTGCCTTAATGACCGTATGATGATCTATCATTTGCACTTGCATTGATGGGGAGTAGAATAATATAGCAGGTTGGTAGATAGAAATCATGTGGCTTGGGATGATTGAGAGAGTTGCATGTTTTCGTATTTCGAACTACTTTATTTAATACTTTAATTATGTTTGAATTCGTTGAACTTTTTATACTTTGGTTTTTGGGCGGTCATGGTTCCAATTTGTAGGAGGCCTCGATATTTATTAATTATGTTTTGAAAAGTTAGTCGACATTAATTTCCGCTGCGTAATTCTGGTAATAACCTTAACCGTTATCACGGTGGCAGTAATACTTTAGTAATTCCCTTATTTTAAGTTGAAAAATGGTTTTATAAAAGCAAGGAATTATTTAGGTGTTACAAAGTGGTATCAGAGAGCTTAGTTTCATTCCTTCTTTGTAGTAAGCAATACTACAAAGTGGTAATAGGAGACTAATGCGGAACTTTAGGATTTTTAAATATTATTTTCCTAAAGTCAAAACGTATTATTTTGAGTACTCAATATTTTAAAGGTCAAATATCAATTATTTTGGGTCGTTTGAAATAAGTTGAAAAGTTTAGATTATTATTTAAATTACTTAAATTTTCCGAAATTCGAAAAATATATATATATATTAATTCGAAAAAAGAATTAATGATTAATTAAGCAAATTAATTTCGGATAATTAAAAATCAGAAAAATAAATTATTAATTTTTTTTTAAATCCGAAAATTCGAAAATTAATTAGATAAATAAATAAATAAATCGGACAAATTAAAAGAAATCCGAAATATATATATATATATATATATATATATATATATATATATATATATATATATATATATATATATATATATATATATATATATATATAAATAAATAAATAAATAAATCGGACAAATTAAAAGAAATCCGAAATATATATATATATATATATATTTCGGATTTCTTTTAATTTGTCCGATTTATTTATTTATTTATTTATCTAATTAATTTTCGAATTTTCGGATTTAAAAAAAAAATTAATAATTTATTTTTCTGATTTTTAATTATCCGAAATTAATTTGCTTAATTAATCATTAATTCTTTTTAATTTTCGATTTTAATTTTTATAATTTTCAACTAAGTTTGGAGTTATTTCTTAATTAATTTCGAAAATTAATATTATTTTCAAGTGAGGAATGGGTAGATTAAGAAGGACATATTAGTTTAAGAATGCATATTATGTGACAATGTGATTTATTAATTGCCATGTATGTGTTCTAATTATGTTTTATCTTACTTTATGTGATTAATTGCATCATATTTCATGTTGAGCATATACTTGTGCATTGAAATTGTATGGCTCCACGAACTACTTATTGTATCCTTTTTGGGTTGGAATTTCTATGGGAACGCGTTAGTAAGACTTTCTAGTTGTGAATTTTCAGGAATTAAGGATGCTACCTTCTAAGTTCACCAATCTAGGATACTTAGAGAAGATGGATAACGAGACTCCTCACATGTATGTCTAGAAGATCGTGTTTGCTTGCAACTATTTTGCTTCAACCAAGGATATGCCCCACCTTAGGCACAAGTATATGATGGCTAGTATGGTTATTCATTGTTTGCCCCATAAGAACCCTTACATAGACCTCAAGAACAAGTTAAGTGACATGTATTTTAATGATGGTACCCCTAATTGGTACAAATATGGGACTGGAGATGGTAGGTGGAAGTATGATACTGAAGTTATTACTACTATCTTAGAGGTTGCGGAGAATAGCTATGAGGATGGGAAGTACTCTGCGGGTCTAGGTATGGGCTATGGAGGAATAGAAAGTGATGGTGAGGATGGCATGATTCATGATGAGCAAGCTAGTGATGTTGAGGAGGACGATGATGATGATGATGTAGTAGAGATTGAGAATCCTAATCCTGTAGTTCCTGAACCAACAATTAAGATATCTAGTGGATCTGAGGATGAGCTTAAAGAGAATAATGTGGTTGATAGTGAGCCACAGCAGGATGATGAGGCTATGGATGAAGACTCGAATTCGGAAGAAGACTTGGATGATCCTAATGATCAAGACTTTACTCCAGAACAATACAAGGAAAGAAATGACAGTCGTGATGACGTTAGTCTTTAGAGAAATGTAATCCTTAGTTTTTATTTTTCGTTGAATAATAAAGTAGCAAAGCTACTACTTATGCTTGTTAGTTCTATCATAGTTGGAGAATAAATGTTATGTCATTAGTGGATGTAAGACCTATTCATTCAAACATTAATAAAAGCATAGTATTTCTTTTTCGTTATCTCTTAAGTTCAATTTTCAATTCTAAGTTTCGTGGGTATCGCAAAGGGATTAATTGCTATTTCTTCAATGAAATTTTATGTGCAAGGTGGTCAAGTAGCAACCATCTAAATTACATGCATCGAATAGTGGGGTGAGAAGGCCCAAAAGTGGCGTCAAGTTCCCCCTAGGGCACGTGTAACTGTGTTCTTGTTGTGAGTGGGTTCGTTGTCGAACTAGTGCCTTAGTAATGTCATGTCCAACCAACATTAAAGTTAGCCTTTTATTTTATTCAGGAAAAGGGATATGGCTAACCAAGAGATTTCTGAAGTGGTTAGACAACTAGCTGAGGTAGTTCGAGACCTAGCTCAATCTAGAGCCAACCCAGTGCATGATCCGGCTGGGGAAATGTTTAAGAAAATAGCTCAAAGCAAGCCTCCACTGTATAGCGGAGAGATTGAACAAAGTGTGCTTGAAAACTGGTTGAGAGAGTTTGATAAGCTTATTGTAGCTATGAATTGCCCCGAAAACCTTAGGGTGAACAGTGATGTGTACTACATGAGAGGTGAAGCTGATTTATGGTGGCAACGATGTGAGAATACCCATAGAGCCACACCTAACTTTGGGTGGAAAGCATTCAAAACTGCACTAAGGAACAAGTTTTACCCACCTTATCTGAAGAAGCAAAAGGCGCAGGAGTTCATCAAACTCAAAATGGAGGGTCTGTCTGTAACGGAATACTATTCTAAGTTTATAGAGCTGTCTAGGTTTGCACCGGAAGTGGTGGCAACGGAAGAGCTCAGGGCTCAAATATTTGAGAATGGTTTGACCATGGACTTGCAACTGTTGTTGTCTGGAGAGACCTTTACCTTATTAGACACGCTGTACGGAAAAGCTGCTCACCTGTATGGGTTACAACAAAGGAAGAATGGGGGTACTGAAAAGAGAAAGGATGGTGGAAGCTCGAATCAAGGGAATAACCATCAGAATCAGGGGAATTTTAAGAAGCACAAAGGAAATGGGAACTTCCAGTTTAGGGCTAACAATGGTGGTAATCGCAACAACCAAGGTGGGGGAAACCAGTCGGGAAGGAATGGAGTAAGGACCTACGACTGTAGGCGCTGTAACATGAATCACCCTGGAAAGGATTGTGATGGAAACTTAGTAACTTGTAGATTCTGTCAGAAGTTAGGCCACAGGGAGTACGAATGGTATTCTAAGAATGGGAAGCCTAACCAAGGTAACCACCAGAGCAATAATCGGAATAATCAGAACCGAAATGGGGGAAATAGAGGTGGAAACCAAAGGAATTACCAAGGTGGTAATAATGGCAATAGCAATGGCAATTACCAGAACCATGGAAAGCCCGGAGGAAACCAACAGCAGAATGGGAACCGAAACAACAATGGAAACACCAATGGAGGTGGCTATAACAAAGGAGTTGCCCAAGGGAAGCTGAATGTGATATCTAGGCAAGAAGCGGAAACTTCCTCTGACGTCATAGCGGGTACTTTTTCTATTAATTCCGTCTTAGTTAAAGTTCTATTTGATTCTGGTGCGACTTATTCTTTTATATCAGTAGACGCTTTGGGGAAATTAGGCTTGAAAGATCCTGAAATAATTGAAGTACCTATAGTCATACCTACTGGTAACATAGTGAAGTGTACCAAGATCCATAGAGATGTGCCTTTGACCATAGCCAAGAACGTGTTCTTATCTAACCTAATCGAGTTTGAGTTAGGAGAGCTAGATGTTATTCTAAGAATGGACTGGTTGGCCATGTTCAACGCCAAAATAGATTGTGAGAAGCAGAAGGTTCACTTGAGGTCTAGCCTAGGCAAAGTAGTGTCATATCGTCGTTTTGGTAAGCCTAAGAACATAGGGATTATCACGGCAATGGAACTCGTGAAGCTAGTCGGTAAAGGGAACCCAGTCTTCTTATGCAATATGAGAAACCTAGAGCATGTGATCAAAGATCAGCCTGAAGATGTTGCAGTAGTTAATGAATTCCTCGATGTGTTTCCGGAAGAGATCCCGGGGATGCCTCCCAATCGACCTATTGACTTTACCATAGATTTAGTGCCTGGAACCACGCCTATTTCAAAAGCACCGTATCGAATGGCTCTAGCAGAAATGAATGAATTAAAGGGTCAGTTGGAGGATCTATTGGAGAAAGGTTACATTAGGCCAAGTGCATCGCCTTGGGGAGCCCCAGTGTTGTTTGTGAAGAAAAAGGATGGAAGTATGAGGCTCTGTATAGACTACAGGGAGCTCAATAAGGTCACGATCAAGAATAAGTATCCTTTACCTAAGATAGAAGACCTATTCGACCAACGGAAAGGAGCAGGAATCTTTTCAAAGATCGATTTGCGTTCGGGTTATCATCAATTGAGAATCGTTGATCAAGACATACCAAAGACCGCATTCAGGACTAGATACGGACATTATGAGTTCACTGTTATGCCTTTTGGGTTAACCAATGCACCTGCAATATTTACGGACTTAATGAACCGTGTATTCCATGCCTATTTGGACAAGTTTGTAGTGGTTTTCATAGATGACATCCTAGTGTATTCAAAGAGCGAAGAGGATCACGCTAAACACTTGAGATATGTGTTGAGTACCCTGAGAGATAACCAGTTGTATGCCAAGTTCTCAAAGTGTGAGTTTTGGTTGGAAAGAGTTGCATTTTTGGGACATTTTGTGTCGAAGGAAGGAGTGGCAATTGACCCTGCTAAGATCAAAGCTGTTAGTGAATGGCCTACACCCAAGAGTGTGACTGACATTCAAAGTTTTCTGGGATTAGCTGGCTACTATAGACGCTTTGTGCAAGACTTCTCTAGGATATCCAAGCCCATGACAACCTTGATGAAGAAGGAAGCAAAGTTTGAATGGAATGACCAGCGTGAGGAAGCATTCCAAGCATTGAAGACGCGATTGACAACCGCGCCAGTGTTAACCTTGCCAGATGAGAGTGGTACCTATGATGTGTATAGTGATGCCTCTAAGAATGGTTTAGGGTGTGTATTGATGCAGAACAGGAAGGTTATTGCGTATGCGTCGAGGCAGTTGAAGCCATATGAATCCAATTACCCTACCCATGATTTAGAGCTAGTTGCTATAGTGTTTGCTTTGAAGATATGGAGACACTATCTGTATGGTGTGAAGTGTAGGATATTTACGGATCATAAGAGTTTAAAGTATATCTTCACACAGAAGGATCTGAATATGTGCCAACGAAGGTGGTTGGAGTTAATCAAGGACTATGATTTGGATATTTAGTACCATGAAGGAAAAGTGAATGTAGTTGCGGATGCCTTGAGTAGGAAATCAATTCATAATGTTAATGCGTTAGTAGTTGCTAACGAGCTGTGTAAGGACATGCAGCGTTTGAACCTTGAAATAGTAAGTGGTAAAAGCCTTGAGGGAATGATGAATTCCTTAACTATCCAGCCGTCAATATTTGATGAGATTAGGGAGAATCAGGCTGGTGATGTAAAGTTGGAGCGAATCAAGGAAAATATTTCACAAGGTAAGGAGTTAGAATTCCGAATCCGTGATGATGGAAGTTTGAGGTACAAAGGCAGGTGGTGCGTGCCTCAAAAGTATGGAGAATTGAATGAGAGATTAATGAAAGAAGGGCATAATACGCCATATTCTGTGCACCCAGGTGGTGACAAGTTGTATAAGGACTTGAAAAAGGTCTATTGGTGGCCAAGAATGAAGAACGAAGTGGCTGAATTTGTGGCTAAATGTCTGACTTGTCAGAAGGTCAAGATAGAGCACATGAGACCTCAAGGAAAGGTCCAACCTTTAGAGATTCCAAGCTGGAAATGGGACTGTATTTCCATGGACTTCGTCACTTGTTTGCCTAAGTCGAAAACCGAAAATGATACAATTTGGGTTGTGGTAGATAGGTTAACCAAGTCAGCAGTGTTTATACCAATGAAGGAAACCTGGAAAATGGAACAACTTGCTAAAGCTTACATTAAGAATGTTGTGAGGTTACATGGAGTTCCTAAGGATATCGTATCAGATAGGGATTCAAGGTTTCTTTCGAATTTCTGGAAAAGTGTGCAGAAGAGCTTTGGTACGACATTGAAAATGAGTACAGCCTTCCACCCAACCACAGATGGACAAACTGAGAGACCCATCCAAACCCTTGAGGACATGCTTCGGGCGTGCGTCATTGATTTCCAAGGAAGTTGGGAAGATAGCCTGGATTTGATTGAGTTTTCATATAACAATAGCTATCATGCTAGTATTGGGATGGCACCATTTGAGGCCTTGTATGGACGGAAGTGTAGAAGTCCCCTTTGTTGGAATGACATTAGTGAAACCATAGTGTTGGGACCTTAAATGATAGAGGACACCATGAACCAAATCCGAACCATCCAATCAAAGATTCAAGCGGCGCAGAATCGCCAAAAGAGTTATGCAGACTTGAAACGTAGGGATGAAGAGTTCAATATAGGTGATAAGGTGTTGCTCAAAGTGTCACCAATGAAAGATGTCATGAGATTCGGAAAGAAAGGGAAGTTAATCCCTAAGTACATAGGCCCATATGAAATCTTAGAAAGAATTGGAAAGGTAGCTTATAGACTAGCCTTGCCTATGGACTTGCATAGAGTGCATAATGTGTTCCACATATCTCTATTAAGGAAATATATCCCGGATAATTCGCATGTGTTGCAACCGGAGATCATAGAATTAGACTAAAGTTTAACTTTTGATGAAAGACTTGTCAAAATCCTTGATAGTAAAGTGCGTAGTACACGTACTAAAGATGTGAAAATTGTCAAAGTGTTGTGGTCTAATCAACAATCTGAGGAAGCAACTTGTGAAGCGGAGCACGAAATGAGAAAGAAATATCCCGAGCTTTTTCCCGAGGTTAGTTGAGTTACGGGGTCGTAACTCGTGTCTTTTAAGGGGGGTAGAGTGCGGTAGAATTTCGCGCTTTTTACCTTATTTTCTCCTATTTTATGCTCAATTTAGTGCTTTCTATTGAATTTGCACTTATTATTGTCCTGTTTAATCATGTAAAGAGTACAACAACTTAAATTTTTTGCAAGTGAACGCATTAAAAGTCTCATAAAGTCTCAAGTTTTGAGCTGAATTTTGATTTCCGAACCCAAGTTTTGGGACGAAACTTCTTTTAAGGAGGGTAGACTGTAATACCTCGTATTTTTATAATATTTATAAATATATTTTATTATATTTATAAAGCATTTTACGAGTTTTGGAATTTATTTCACATTTAAATATTATTTAAATGTATTTTAATTAATTAGAACATTTATTATTTTAATTAAGTACAAAACGAATTTAATTTTTTGAGTCGGGAAATTTAATGGGTCGCAAGTAATTTTAAAAGGTTTGGGTTTTAAATGAAAAGTCCAATTCGTTTTATTAAACGAGCCCAATCAAAAGAATTTAATTCAATTCCTAAGCTAGCCCAATCATTTAATTCCCTAAGCCCAATTCTAATTTTCTAATCCTAGCCCATTGAAAATTGGGAGCCTAAAATAGGACTCCCCTCATTAAATGATCCTCCTATTTTGTCATAAACCTTTTTCTCTCTTACTTGCCCCACACTCCTTCTCCCTCTCCCTCTCGTCCGGCTCACCCCGACGCCCGCACAGCCCTCGTGCTCGTGCCCTCGTGCTGCCGTGCCATCAGCCTTGCGCCCTCGTGTGTTGTCGCGCCCAGCGCCTAACACCTCTCGCCCTCTCGTTCCTCTCGCGCGCTTAGCGTGCTGCACTGCCCCTTGCTTCGCGTGCCTAGCGTGATGTGTGCCCCTTATTCATCGCCCCTAGCGTGCTGTGTTGCCCCTTGTCCCGCGCGCGCCCAGCGTGTTGTGCCTGCCTTGTCCCGCACGCCAGCGCTGCTGCCCTTCGATCCGGCTCGCGCGCACACAAAGAACGTGTGTGTGTGTGTGTGTTGTTTTTGTTCGTTGTTCAATCTTTTGCGCCCAATCACATTAATTCGTGGTTGTTCCGTGCTATAGGTCGGATTGGTATAATTCTCTTCTTCCTTACCTATTCTCTTTAAATTTCGTATTTTAAATTATGATATTATTATTGTTTTGAATAATTAAAATGCTGGGAATCGGTTATGAACACCGTGCTTTGAGGATTTACATGTTGTGATTCATTAGGCTTGTTTTAATTATTAAAGTATGAATTTTCAGATTTGTTTATTTAATAAAGAATTGATTTTTATGATGTTAAATTGGTTTTATTGGGATTTTCAAGTTAGGGTTTTAATCTAGACCTAATGAGTCAATTGATTAGCATAATTAGGTGAGTATTTTAATTATGATAATCAATTATATTTTCTGATTTGAATAAAGGCTTAAAGTGTTGATTTTTATTGATTTTAAAGGAAGAAAAAGTGTGTTTTCGTACTAGGGATTGGTTTTGCAAATTGAGTCTTTGAAAAACGATTGAATTCTAAAGTTTAAATGAGGTTTTAGATTTTATAAAGTTGATGGAAATTTAATGAACATGGAAATAATTTAAGTTTCATTATTTTGATGATAGGAGGTGATTTCTAAGTGAGTGCTCGTTATTGCAAAGTGGCCCCTACGCTTAGGTATTCAAGGTACGTACAAGTCTAGGGCGACCACACCATTTGTCAAGAGAATTACATGATTGTTGTTGATGTGAATTATATTATGTGGAATCATGTTTATTTTGGTGAACGATCATGTGATTTATGATGTTGGATTTATTGGATTAATTGTTGAACAAGCATGTTGAGATTATTATGAGTATGGATTTTATTGTCAATCATGTCGTTCAATATTTATGCATGTATGGTTTGTTTCACATGCAAGGGATGGATTATTTATTATTATGCTATTGTACGGGACGTCTAGCATACTTTGAGCCAATTATTCGTATCTTGTTGTACTATTCATTTTACCACATGTGAAGGGTTAGCTCACGTAAGCCACCGCACATGTAGGGTTCAGTTGGGAATATTTTGTATGAAATGAATTAGGATTTGTCGTGCAAGGGCACAACCCTCATGTTAATGGGCATGATGTGGAATCTTACTTTGGTGAAGAGGAACATGGTAGTAATTTCACAAGTGTCTTGCTTTGTTGGTCACAAGTCCTAAAGCATTAAAATAAGATTGTTTTGATTGTTGTTTATTAATTGTATGTGTATATGTTGTTGAGTCTTGAGTTCACCTTTAATAAAATATTAATAAACGTAAAGTGCAACCAGAACAAGCTTCTAAACTCTTGGAACGTATATACCTTGAGTATGAACAATGGGGGGAGACTTGCCGGAAAGCTTGATCTCCTACTAATGATACAAGACGTTGTTTCATTTATATTATGCGCAGGAATTCCGTCGATATGGCCCGATTTCATTATTTATTATTTGGTGTGTGGTTGGCTCCCATAACCTTTCCTTTATGGAATATCTCTTTGGCCCGTTCGAAGCTTATTCTAATTAAATTGTGAGTCAAGAGTCAAGTCAAGAGTTGAGTCTTGTATTCATGATTTGTTTGTTAATTATTAAATGGCTTTTGCATGATGATTAGTACTTAGTGAGTGATGCATGTTTATAGTTTCGTTTCACTCTATTCTTGTAAGTACTCAGCTTTTGCTGACTACGTGCTTTGTGTTTTTGGTCATGGCCTTTGCCTTAATGAACCTATGATGATCTATCATTTGCACTTGCATTGATGGGGAGTAGAATAATATAGCAGGTTGGTAGATCGAAATCATGTGGCTTGGGATGATTGCGAGAGTTCCATGCTTTCGTATTTCGAACTACTTTATTTAATACTTTAATTATGTTTGAATTCGTTGAACTTTTTATACTTTTCTTTTTGGACCGTCATGGTTCCAATTTGTAGGAGGCCTCGATATTTATTAATTATGTTTTGAAAATTTAGTTGACATTAATTTCCGCTTCGTAATTCTGGTAATAGCCTTAACCGTTATCACGGTGGCGGTAATACTTTAGTAATTCCTTTATTTTAAGTTGGAAAATGGTTTTATAAAAGCAAGGAATTATTAGGGTGTTACAAACAATTACTTCTGCGGATCATTTTTTAGTTAAGGCCAGAGTACGCGAAAATTGTCGAGAGTGAAGCCAGCAGCGCTAGAATATTCCAGCGCTTGGATTTGCAGCGTTGGAATTTTCTAGCGCTGGCCTGTGGTGCGCTGGAAATTTCCAGCGCATGCAGGCATTCATGCAGTTTTTTTCCTTTTAGTCAATTTTGTTCCAGGGTTTGGATTTAACCAAACGGGGCCCTTTGTTTGAGCGTTCGTGCGCTCAGAGATTCAGCATTCCGACGCAAATGGTAAGTATTTTTCGCGTACTGGCCTTTGGGTTCGATTGCCAAAAGTGAATGCGGATTTTTGTTAATTTTGACTTCATAAGGCTTCAATTCCGTGAAAATACCTTCGGCGCAATTTTCAAACATTCGAATAGCATGATTATCACTAACTGGAAAAACTCTCTCTACATTGCTTTGTACGGGGACATACATCGCAAATTGTATTATTCCTACTAGTATTACTCACAGGGGGGAGTAATTGTAATATCTTCTTCGACGGATGTCCCATTCATTGATGTCATAAGTCAACCACACATTGCACGACTAGCACCCTCACTTGTGGAACTCCCCGGAAAAGATATAGTCCTTCATGTTTGTCACCCACGCCAATCACCGTCCTCGTCAAATGATCCTGAATTACACAAATCACTACTAGAAAATGCATGTTTAACGGAAAATCGGTTAATTCATTATAAAAAATTTGTCGTTAAACGCTTAATTGTGCTACCTTATAAAGACTAGAGATATTGACTCTCGTAATTGTTCAATTAAAAAAATTAAAAAAAAATTAAAATATGGTCGTCATTGTTAGCACTTTCCGAGCGCTAGTTTTTTTTTTTTTTTTTTTAAGTCTGGTTAAATTTCATTTCTCTCTTCTCTCACTAAATTAAATTCAAAAACTAGGTTGCGGCTAATTAGGTTACCACAATTCACAATTTTTTCTCAAACTACATCACATATGTGTTCGAGTATGGGAGTATCTCCACCTCTCTCCGTTTCTTCTTCAGTTTTTGCAAGCACATGGAGCCTTGATTTCTCACATCTGCTTCTTAGGCTCAAGCAACTTTCAGAACGCAACGTTCCATTGGTATTTCCCCTCTTTGTTTCTGAATTACGATTTCTATTCCTCAACAAGGGGATTTAGGGTTTGGTTTTGCTTTCTGGTTTAACTAATTAAATTTGTGTTCCTTTTTTCACCCAAAACACTCTTAAATCTAGGGTTTGTATATGTCTATGAATTATTTCGCACTATTATAAATTGCTACTTATTATATGGGTTGTTTACGGGTTTTCTAATGTAAATTTCAATTTCGATATAACCAATTATTTATTTGGGTAAAACAATTTTTGCTACAAATTATGAAGCTATTCCCATTTATGCCAGTTAGAACGAGATTATGTCTATTTACCCAAAACATAAGGCTGATTAACGAATTTCATGGTTCCCGTATATTTCTTTGACTCTGTAATTGTAACTTTTAAGGTTCATATAATCTATAATTTTTTTTCCTGAGATACTTTATCCTATTATAATGAGTTATTGATTCACCTAAAGTCGCAGGCGTAGGAGCTTGAAAGCTCATCAACTTTTCGATATCGGCATGGGAAGTATTATTTTACGTTTCGGTATGTTTATGACCTTAATTTGGAGTATTCGGTCTAAGGTTTTTGTTTCCTCTTTTTTTTTATCATGTCTATTTGGAACTTCTAAATTAAATTGAAGCTTATGTAAAGTTCTTATCATTTCATCATTGTATTTATTTGTCGATTGTTGAAATCATTGAAAGTGAGTATCCTCTTACATGATGCCATTGTTCACATTATTGGTAGTGTTTTATTGTTCTAATGGATATACAAGTTCGGTTCTCTTTACCAACCAAAGATTTGTTTGATGGAAATCATCAACATGTAACTCAGTTCTCATTACAACTATTGCTCCATATGCTAATTGTTAGAGTTTTTCTTTCACGTTTTGTTTTGCTCTCACCTAGCTCCATTGGGGATTTTTGTGTCTATAAAGATGTTTTTCAGGGTGTCTCTCCATCTTCTGTTTAGCTACCATCTCTGGAGTTTTTCCTCTTGAATGCAGAATTGTAGATGTATGGTCATGCTCTTTAATTCTGACCACTAATTAGTGTTATTCTTTAGTTCTAGTATATATAAGATATGATAACATGTCTTAGGCTTGTGGTGCTATGGTTTCTGTTGATACACCTGTACATAATTTTGTTTGTTGTTACTGCCCCCTGTCTCTAATAAACTTTATTTTGGCTCTCTCTCTGTGACGCATAATGGTTATGGGACAGTAGATCTTGAGAAAGATGTTGTGAAAGCCATTCAAGATTTCTATGATGTCATACATTATGACGTTGTTGTAGTGAATATGAGGTAAGTCTCCAGCTTCTCAAATCGTGGAATTTAATGTATGCTTCTCCTTTTGTTGTCAAGCCTTCACAATTAGGTGATATAAGAACATATTTTTCTTCTAACTGTTTGACAATATTTTCATGCACAAGGACCAAATGCAGGCATTGAATATGTTGTTTCACAAGTAGAAGCTAGTCTATTTTCTAAGTTGAAGTGGCCTAAAGATCCATAATTGGTGTGGTCAAATATTCTTTGACTGCCTATCCATCCGCATCATAATTTGGATATATTTTCGCTTTTAATGAAGAACAATAATGTTAAATCTGCATTTTTTTGACGCTGGACTTTTTATGAATTGCTTATATCCTTTTCCAAATATGATATATTATATCATAATGAAGGAAAACCTGTGATATTTAGGCCGCTGAAGCAAGCGTCAAGTAATCGGATTGAGTTGTGCATGAAGAAGAGAAGAAACTGATGGATCTTTGAAGAGGTTGAGATGTCTGAACAGTAACAAACTTCTATGACACTTCTTCCCTGCATCTCTTGCACACACACACTCAGAGTATAGATTTGATTCTCTGAAACAGAACAAAAAATCTAGCATTTATCATTATCAACAAGCCCAATGCTTCACATTCTCGGAAGGGCCACAAAGTCTCTTGTAAACTTCACAACTAGACTTCTCTGCTTAATTTCTTGCTTTACTCTACAAATTTACTTTTATTGTTATTAATGTGATTTTTTTGTGCCATATATAGGTAGTACATAAGATTTTTAAATCCAATCTCCAGATCGAGTTATAGATTTTAGACGAGGAATAAAGTTTAAAGATACAAAGAGACAACAACCTAGCAGAGAAGAACTCCACCAGAACAAAGTTCTTGAATATCACGTGGAGGAAGTGAAGAGAACAGCAAAATGAAGGCCATATTACTTTGGTTGAGTGTAAAATGAAAATGATTGAAGATATGTTGGTGTTGCAATTTAATGTTGCAATTCCTACTTCACAAGATAGTTCAGAAATGTCCAAGTATTTAAAGATGGGAAGTTATCACGCATCACATCGGTTTAGAGTCTTTGATGTAGGTGTTTTTTGAACTTTAAGAACAGGGAATTGTTTAGATATTCCTCCAGTTTAGAACATGAAATTTGATCTTTAGTGTGGATGTTTGGTTGTTTTGTTGAACCTTATCATAATTGTTATTCATTTTGTTTAATTAAAAATTGGTTTATTATGTATTTTTTAAATATTGAATAAAATAGCAAGTTTAGCCGGTTGAAACGACGAACAATATTTTTTATATACTTCAATAACGACAAAACATATTTGTTGTTGTTGGACTACAATTTAAATTTGGTGGTAAATTGAAATTCTTTTTACGTCGATTTAGTTGGTCGTTGTTCTTTATCTGTCCGATGTTATTGAATGCACAATAACGACAAAAAATTGAACCGTTGTAATAAATGAACGACGAACAAAGTATTTTGTTTTTGATAAGAACGACAAACACATCATTTTGTCGTTAAAACCAATAACGTCGGAACCTGTTACGACAAAACCAACGACAAACTTTGTTCGTCGTTAAAGGTTTTAACGACAACGTTTTGGCCTTATAACGACGAAAAAATTCGTCGTTATAAACCATTTTTCTAGTAGTGAATTTTGTTAGTAAATTGAGCAGAACAATTTAATTCGTCATTTAATTGAGTTACAGAAATTAAATTGTAGTTCAATTTAGGCACGAATAAAACATTTTCAAGAGTTAATCCACCCTCCAATGCCTCAGAGCCATATTGATTCGAATTCGCCGTATGACTGTCGGGTAACACTACCGGGCAATTTCCAGATGTGGTGATATTTCTCAATATTGAAAGATTACTTGTCACATGGTTCAAAGCGCCAGTGTCTAAAATCCATCGTAAGTCTATATATATTACCTTGCAATTTAGGATTAGATAAAATATATCTCCATAATATGTTGCACCTGATCGCTCGACAACCCTTATAATCCTTGCACCACATCTATTGTCCCATTATGCTGATGTCCCATGGTTTGCGTAAGGATGAGACTTGCAAAACAACAAATTAAAGAAAAAAAACTCACGGATTTGCAACAATTAATTGACTGCTAGTCTCAATCTCAAGATAATTTTTCGTGCGGAAAAAAAAAAACTAGGGTTTGTAACCTAGGCTCATAATATCATGATAAATTAGGGCTCAATCTCTCTCATTCTCATTAATTCTCAACGTATATATATATATTACATAGGAAGACTAATTAGGTAACTCCATATATCTAGAATATTACAATATTAACGTAATATACTCTGTATATTCCTTATATACTATCGTAACAGTTACACAGGAACACTTAACAGATCATTAGGAGTTTTACTCTATTATGGTTCAGTTTGACCATTTGGTGTAGAGTGGAAGCTACACCTCCTAGGTCGTGTAGCCACGGGCGGCCAAGGAGAAGATTGAACGTGGGCTTGATGTCCACTACTTGGAACTCCGTAGTTCTTGCTACAGGTCCAGTCTATATGGTGAGTTTAATCTTGCAATACACTGCTCGCTTGGATTTATCGTAGGCTCTTATTCCTTGAGTAGATGGCTGAATATCAGTGTCTTTCAGGCCTAGGAATCGGGCTGTGCGGAGCGGGCAACCGTTCACGGCTGAACCGTTGTTTACCAGTCCGAGCGGGATGTTTTGTCCTTTGCATCCGACTACTAAGTAAAGCGCTTTGTTACGGGCGCTTCCTTCTTTGGGTAAGTCCTTTTCAGTGAAGACTATAGCCCGATCTTCTAAGTCCCCAGTGACTTGGTTTACTAGCAAATCTGGAGTGATATCCGTGGGGACTGAAACAAGGTCGAGGGACCTAATTACTTTGTTACGGTGCACTTTTGAGGTGCACATAAGATCCCAGGTGGTGATTTCTTCCTTAGTCATTTTTAACTGTCTTAAAAAAGGATCTTCGATGACCCCCACTATGGTGTTGGGTCGGGTATGTTCGGTATTTTGCCGGACCGGGATATCGCTCGTGGGCGGCGGGCTAATGTCCGACTGATATATTCTTCCAGACCGGGTTAAGTTGTTGACCTCAGTTTCTGGAGGAGGGTAGGTAAAGGGTATCGCGTGCCTGTCTTTGGTGAAGTAATTCTGGCCTGTGGGTTCAGTTTGGAAAAGGTAGACATCATTAGTATTGTCGTCCCAGATGCCGCAGATGTCTCCATATTAGTGGATTGCTGGTAATCGTGCCAGCGGCTTTCCTTGAGGCATTATGTAGCTCAAGGGGTCAAAAGCTGTGCACTCTGGGTGATCGAGTGTTATGCAGCAGGCTCCAAGAGGACTGATGTTATTGCTGGGTTTGTGCACGTTGGGCAGGGGGATGATGTTGTCTTCTATTATGTCTTGTATCATGGTTTTAAGGAACCATCAATTTTCAATATCGTGGCCTTTGACTCTATGGTACTTGAAATATGTAGATTCGTCCAAGTATTTGTTTTTTACTGCAGGCTCAGGTGTTGGTTCTAACGGAACCAATTTTCCTTGAGCATAGAAGTCGGTCGTATGCCGCTTCTAAAGTTGACCCTAGTGGGGCGAACTTTCGGCCCCCGACCCAGCATTTGGTCCTTGGTGGATTGCTTTCGACGGCGTGAACCTCTTGGGCCTGGGATTGTTCGCCTTTCTTATAAGTGTTATTTCGAGGTGCGTATTGCGGTTTCGCCGCAGTATTCTAGGTATTCTTGAAGAGATCATCTTCAATTTTGATGCCCACGTCATAGATTCTCTTAAAGGAGGTACCAAACATGTTGTTTGTAAGCTGGGTCCAAGTTGTCAAGATGTTAGTAAAGTCTTCCCCAAGTGGGGAAGGTCTTAGGGTCCAGGTCATAGAACTATTGGAGTGCAGTTGATTCCAAGGACAAGGGGAAGGCAGGCAGATACATGGATCTATCCACGCCTTTTAGGTTCATCGCGCCCACAAAGCTCAATAGGTGATTCCTGGGATTATCTGTCACCTTGAATTTTGGCAAGTCAGATGAATTGAACTTGTGTGGTAATTTTCCAGCAAGAGGTTTAGGATCGACCGAAAAGAATTTGCTTCCCATGGTTTGTTGAAGGACAATTTTCTCGATCTTCCTCGCATTATCCTGCTCATTTTGGGCCTGAGAAGCCGTCAGTTTTTTATTTTCCATGCGGAGCTGTTCCATAGCAGTGGCCATTAGCTGGACCTGTGCGGCAAAATCTTTGAGCGACATGTTGCTAGTTGGTGCAGAGGAGAATTGGGGTCGGAAAACTGGAGATCCTGGAAAAGGAGAATGTTGGGTGGAGACAGGATTTACTATTTCTGCAATCGGGCTAGGAATTGGGGTGGAAGACTTAAGACGCGCTAATCTCTGATCTTCGGTTCGGCACCAAGTAGCAGAACCAGCCCTATGTTACAAGATAACTATTTAGGATAATGAATTGGTCTCTTTTTAGAACTTAGAGACTGACTCCAAACTGCTCGATTTCTTAGGTAAGGGTAATTTTCTTAACTTAGATGTGCGTCAATTTATTTTAGCTTGAATGGTGTCATGCCATCCTTAAGTATCATTGGCGAGCCAACAATTACTTTTGCGAATCATTTTTTATTTTAGGCCAGAGTGCGCGAAAATTTTCGAGAGTGAAGCCAGCAGCGCTAGAATATTCCAGCACTTGGATTTGCAGCGTTGGAATTTTCTAGCGCTCGCTTGTGGTGCGCTGGAAATTTCTAGCGCATGCAGGCATTCGTGCAGTTTTTTCCTTTTGGTCAATTTTGTTCCGTGGTTTGGATTTTACCAAACGGGGGCCCTTTGTTTGAGCGTTCGTGTGCTCAGAGATTCAGCATTCCGACACAAATAGTAAGTATTTTGCGCGTACTGGCCTTTGGGTTCGATTGGCAAAAGTGAATGCGGATTTTTGTTAATTTTGACTTAATAAGGCTTCATTCCGTGAAAATACCTTCAGAGCAATTTTCAAACATTCGAATAGCATGATTATCATTAACTAGAAAACTCTCTCTACATTTCTTTGCAAGCGGACATACATCGCAAATTGTATTATTCCTACTAGTATTACTCACAGGGGGGGTAATTGTAATATCTTCTCCGACAAATGTCCCATTCGTTGATGCCATAAGTCAACCAAACATTGCACGACTAGCACCCTCACTTGTGGAACTCCCCAGAAAAGATATAGTCCTTCATGTCTGTCACCCACGCCAATCACCGTCCTCGTCAAATGATCCTGAATCACACAATTTTTTTTAGTAAATTGAGCAGAACAATTTAATTCTTCATTTAATTGGGTTATAGAAATTAAATTGTAGTTTAATTTAGTCACGAATAAAACATTTTCAATAGTTAATCCACCTTCTGATGTCTCAGAGCCATATTGATTCAAATTCGTCGTCTGGCCGTCGGGTAACACTACCGAGCAATTTCCAGATGTGGTGATATTTCTCAATATTGAAAGATTACCCGTCACATGGTTCAAAGGGCCAGTGTCAACAATCCATCGCAAGTTACCCTGCAATTTAGGTTTAGGCTTAGATAGAATATATCTCCATAATCTATTGCACCTGATCGCTCGACAACCCAAATCCTTGCACCACATCTGTTGTCCCATTATGCTGATGTCCCATGGTTTGCGTAAGTATGAAACTTGCAAAACAACAAATTAAAGAAAAAAACTCACAGATTTGCAGCAATTAATTGACTGCTAGTCCCAATCTTGAGGTAATTTTTTCGTGTGGAAAAAAACAACTAGGGTTTGTAACCTAGGCTCATAATACCATGATAAATTAGGGCTCAATCTCTCTCATTCTCATTAATTCTCAACGTATATATATTACATAGGAAGACTAATTAGGTAACTCCATATATCTAGAATATTACAATATTAACATAATATACTCTGTATATTCCTTATATACTATCGTAACAGTTACACAGGAACACTTAACACATCATTAGGAGTTTTCCTTGTTTCCAACCAAAACCATAAAGGGTCAACAATATTGTTTTTTTTTTATTTGACATACATTAAAAAATACAGAAGAAAAAGAAAAAGAAAAACAACTAGCTAATTAACCAACTGGCCTAACACCAAACGATGAAAAGAATTGCAGTCCTTCCTTTGCAGCCCGTTTAGCCAGATCATGAGCAGGTTGTACATCACATCGGTCCACCTTGTTAATCATGCAACTTCTGAAACCTATACCTATCTCGAGAATGGCATTCACTGTCCATGTGAGACGGATATCAGGCTTAACTTTTCCTTGTAAATAAGAGATCAAGGTAGCTGAGTCAGTATGAATTGCAATATCAGTTAATGAAGATGTCGTTGCCCATTGTAACGCTCGCAAACAGGCCATAGATTCCACATGTAAATCTGAATGGCCTAAACCATAGTCACTACCTCCTATAATACTTGTCCAAGCTGCTTATGGTTGTTGAAGAACCCCTCCTATACCAGCTCTTAATGTGACTTTGTTCCAAGCTCCGTCAATATATATAACTGTAACAAGCATATAACCGTTAACCCTACCTATATTTGCAAACTAAAACCCTGGTGGGTAGGTTGGTGTGTCCTCTGGAGGATGTAAAATTCTCAATTGTTCACTGTCTTTCTGCCTGTAGATTTTGTTCTGCTCCAAAGCTAACTTGAAATGGGTCTGAACCATTTGAATGTCTCCAGTATCCGAACTGAAAACTCTTGAATTTCGTGTTACCCATAATGCCCACAAGATCCCTATAAAAGTAACTATGTGATCACTTAATTTGCCATCCTCGCTAATAAAAAGGTGGATATAGTTGAGAATCCACTGTTGAAGGATAGATTCTCGTTAAAATTTGAGTTTATGCCTAGCATACAACTCCTCCATACATCTTGAGCCAATTTACAAAGGCGAAACAGGTGTTGTGCGTCTTCGCAAAAGTCACTACATAAGTCACAGGTTACATCTAAACTAATCCCTCTACGCTCCAAATTAGCTTTTACTGGAATCCCGTTAACCATTACCTTCCAAATAAAAATCTTCCACTTTGGAAGAATTTTAAGAGCCCATAACACCTTAAAAAAAGGTAGAAACCTATTCTGCCTTATTCCAAAATTAGAATCCTGGTATTTGAGACGGTCTTGTAAGAAGGCGTAACCCGTTTTAACTGTGAAATTTCCGTTTACATTTTTTGTCCAATATAACTGGTCTGGAACTGACCCTGATGGAAGCTCAATAGTCAAGATAGCATTTGCATCCACATTGACAAAGGAATTTCTAATTTGTGAAGCATTCCAACGGTTTTCAAAATCCTGAATAAAATGATTAACCCCCCACAACTGTGCATCTGCTAAACGAATATGGGAAGCAAAAACAGGTATCTTACCGTGAACCCAATTATACCTTCCAGCTATGACGTTGCTTCCATTTCCAATATTCCAAGCACACCCTTGTAGTAATGCATTTTCTGCTTGGTGAAGACTACGCATACCCCACGAAAACCTACCATGGCATCTGTTAGGCTTGCTGAAGGAAATATGTCCTTCACCCAAGGTGCATTAAGTCTAATATCAAGGTTCAGATTAATTGCGAACAATTAATTCAGTGAGATCAAGTGATCGGAACAGCTAGCTGGAGCAATGCTTCCGATCAGTGAGTTCTAATGAATATTAAGCTCACAGCTTACTCTTGACTGAACCTACAAGGTCACACCAATGACACGTAACAGATCACCTGATTAAATGAATCGGAAATTCATTTAATAACTTTTCGGGAATTAGTTGGAAAACGTATTATACGATACGACCTTGCATCGGAATCGTATATCGTATCGCGAATATTCGTAAGCTAGGTGAAACGAATAAATCTTATCGTACGACGGTGATTCGTCGTATACGAAACGATAAATAATATCTGGAACGATATTAAGTCGCGAATACGAAGAGCGGCCCACGAGCCGAGTGCGCGAGGCACTCGAGGCCCATGGGCGCTCGGCACGCAAGCAAGACAACAACACGGCAGCGCTGGCCCAAGGCCGAGCAAGCTGCGCGTGTGTGCGCGCGAGCCAAAGTAACGACACAGCAACAGCTGCGCGCGGCCCACGGCCCAGCACGTTGTGTGATCGTGTGTTGCGCGGGCTTGCTGGTCGGTCATGGCCCTTGTGGCTTGGCTGGTTAGCAAGGTTATGTTAATAACCTTCTAACCCAATTTTTCAACAACACAATTCACACATACTCAAACCCTAAAGACTCAGAGAACCTTAATTCTCTCTGTGCCTCCAAAGTGAGTTCTTCCCAAAAATAAACTATCTTGATCGATTGTCTAAGCTACGAGAATCAAGACGGATCTGATCGTGTCGGTGAACCAAGTAGAGGAACAACAAGTGGAGTTCTAAGTTCGTGTTCGTTGACAGATTATTGTGGAAAACACGCTTCAAATGTAAGTATGCTTAATATGTGCTTTATACATGCTTCCTGGCTTTGGAGATTGTTTCCGCACATGTTATTATGTTTAACTGTATTCCCCTACAGTGGTATCATGAGCCTTATGTATTCAAAGCATATTTTAGCATGTTTTATTTGTTTTTGCATCTTTCGAAATTTTGGAATTTTTTGTGAATTTTTCGGATTTATTGTGAATTTTTGGATGAATTGCGAAATAAGGTCTGATTTCAAAAAGATTCGCTTTTTCAACTTTTGAAACCCTAATCTGATTGAAAACGATTTTCTAAGATCAACTCATGCGAACGGAATCGTAAAAACAGGCTTCGAAGTGTCGTTTTTTGGGCGTTTTTGTTAATTTTTTAATAAAAATTTAAAGTGTCGGAAAGTAATTCAATTAAAAGGTCAAGCTTAACTACTCGGAATTTCTTGAAATTTTGACACGATGTCACTGGGTATATTATTGATCTATGGTAAAATATTTTTCCGATAAGTATAAACCCTAATTTTGATTTTCCCCAATTTGTAGAATTTAGAACCCTAATTGATTTTTTAAATAATTTTGGTCTGATAATTCGGTTAATTGGGAAAGGAAATATAATTTCATGGGTCAGTGGCTAATTTTAAAAATTATTGGATTAAAATTTTGAATGGTTTCGTTAATTTTAATCGCACTTAAACCTAATTATTAAAATCTGAAATTTAAATGTTAAAGAACGATTTAAAGTCTAGATTTTATTATTTAAAAGTTAAAATTTTTCAAGTTGATTCGTTCGTTCTTAAAAATTTGAATAATGTTAGCCTTGATTTAATATTTTACGAAATTGGATTGTCGTTAAAATTTTATTAAATCGGTAAAAATCGTTGTTTTTCGAAAATAAAATCGTAACTTTTTATGAAAAATAACATTAATGCAAGTTCGTGAAATTAATATTTTTTTTTAATTGAGTTGGTCCGTAGGCACGAACCAAAGGCTCGAACAAACGAGTATGGTGGACGTGTGGCTCGACGAGCCATGCGGGCTGATGTACGAGTGCCGAGCCGCAGCGACGGGGGTAGCAGCAAGCGAGCTGCGTGTCGCGCGCACGCTGGGCGAGGAAAGGGGCAAGCAAGGCACGCCTTGGCTTGCGAGTGCTGCGACGAAGCAAGGCACGTAGCCTGCGACGTCCAGCGCTGCGATGAGCACGACGAGCGCGCAGGGCAGCGACGAGCTGTGGGCACGCGCGCGCATTGGCTGCGGGGGATGCGAGCTTGCTCGTGTGCCTCGTAGGCCACACAAGGGCGCAATGGGCTGGGCGCAAGCCTAGCCCAACCATGCACTTGGACTTTTTCATTGAAATTGTTTAATTCGTTGGGCTTCGCATGTTTGCATTAATTTGGGCTAACAGGATTTTTAATTTAATATTTTATTTACTTGGGCCGGGCCGCGAGTTTTAATTTAATATTTCATATTTAATTATCCGGAATAATTATTGGTTTGAGTGGGAGCCACTAAATGAAATTAAAATGAAATAATTATTTTAATTATTTACGTAGGTCGCATTATTTTAATTAAATTCAATTTTAATTAGAATAAAGTCTAAGGATTAATAATTTGGAAATTGATTAATCTTTTAGGACGCGTTTATGTTAACGTGAATTTTAATTAATTCACGTAAATACTTGCATAATTATATGGGCCATTCGTTTTAGCATACGAATGGGTGAATGCATAGAATATATATATATATATATATATATATATATATATATATATATATATATATATATATATATATATATATATATATATATTATGTAGTGCATGTACTCCAAGTGACTAGTATGGCCATTTAGGATAGTTAAATACGGTCTGCGAACCGTTCTATCTTTGAATGTGAAGTTTTAAATATGGTCTGCGTACCATGGAAATTTTGATGTAATTTTATTATTTTCAAGTATTTCTAAGTTTAGAACTTTATGTTAGCATTTGAACGAAGATTCAAGACGATGCCAAGCTAACAAGGTGGTGATGAAGATTGGATGCTTCAAGACAAGATGTTTTGGGTCATACTAGTTCACCAAATATTTATGCATTTTGATATATATATATATATATATATATATATATATATATATATATATATATATATATATATATATATATATATATATATATATATATTATGCTTGAATGTATGTATGTATGTTTTGCATGAATAGGTTGTTTCGTATGACTCGATTAGATTAAGTTCACTAAATAATCGAACCAACATAGAAACAACTAGGTCCAAAGTAATATTGAGTTTAAAATTGCCTTCCAAATCAAGCACTTACAAAAATCTAGGGAGCTAAGATAGTTGGTTTCCGCCAAAGCGAGGTGCTATTTTAGTAGACTTAGGTGGTAAGGCGTCCCAAAGGAGCACGTTGATTGTGGTTTCAACTCAAACAACAATGGCATTATGTTGTGGCAATGGGACAAATTATGGTATTAATTTATTAATCAAGAGTAATTTGGAGATTACTAGCAATAGGTTTTGCTTACCTAGAATCTTAAACTACTTAAGACATGCCAAAGCTGCTTAAGGATTTAGGACTTTTGGGGTCTTGGAATCGTTTCATTCTTTTTGGACCATGTTTTGCTTTTTGCATGAATGAAATGTTTAATAGCTTTAATGATTGCATGTTAGCTTTTATTTCAAATTTATTAAATTTTATGAATGGTTATTTATTGCAAATTCTTTTCGATTGTAGTAATCAAAATGGCCGCAAACAATAACAACACTTTCAACCTGCGTTCAATTCTCGACAAAGAGAAGTTGAATGGCAACAATTTCCTCGACTGGCAAAGGAACTTGCAAATAGTTCTTATGCATGAGGAAAAGGAATATGTCCTTGAGGAAGAGTTACCGAAAGAGGCTGGGCCGGAGGTAACTCAAGCTGCCCTTAATCGTTGGATCCAGGCCAACAGGGATGTCAAATGTGTGATGCTTGCATCCATGAGTCCCGAACTTTAGAAAACGTTCATTAACACGGATGCTTACCAAATCATCTCGGAGTTGAAGAACATGTTTCAAGACCAAGCCAGAATCGAAAGATTCGAGACTCAGAGGTTGATCCTTGAGACTAAGCTCAAGAAAGGAGAACTAGCTCTTAAAATGATTGAACTCTTTGAGAACATGAGAGCTCTAGATTCTGACGTCTCAAATGAAATGGTTATTGACATCATTCTTCATTCGCTTCATAGTGGATATGATCAGTTCAAGTTGAATAACAACATGAATATCATGGAGAAAACTCTTACTGAGCTTCACGGTATGCTGAAAACCGCTGAAAAGACGCTCAGGCAAGAGAATAAGCACAATGTGCTTATGTTGCGTAAGGGCAAGAACTTCAAGAAATCAGGCAAGAATAAGGGCAAGAAGGGTAAGGGCAAGGCTACGCCCTCATCCAAGTCCAACGGCACCAGTTCTGGTAAACAGAAGAGGGTGACTCGTCCTCCTGCCGACTTTGAATGCTTCTACTACAAGAAGAAGGGGAATTGGAAAAGGGATTGCTTGAAGAGAAAGGAAGATGAGAAGAACGGGAACGTTGCTTCTACTTCAGGTATATATGTTATACATTGTAATCTAGCTAATTCTACTTCTTGGGTATTAGATACTGGTTGTGGCTCACACTTATGTTCCAATTCGCAGGGACTAAGGAGAAGTAGAAGGCTTGATAAAGGCGAGATGGATCTACGCGTGGGAAATGGAGCACGGATTGCTGCATTAGCCGTAGGATCTTATTTTATTTCTTTGCCTAGTGGTTTTGTTCTGGAACTAGAAAACTATTACTATGTTCCTAGTATCACCAGAAACATTATTCCCGTTTCAAGTTTGGATTCTAAAGGTTTTAGTTTTCAATTTAAAGACAATAGCTGTTCTTTTTCTTTAAATGGAATGTTTTATGGTTCAGCACAACAAGAAAATGGTCTATATGTGCTAGATACGAGCAAACACATTTATAACATAAATACCAAAAAGGCTAAAACTGGTGATTCGGATCTCACATTTCTGTGGCATTGTCGATTAGGCCATATAAACACAAAGCGCATGGAATTACTTCAACAGAAAGGAATTCTAGAATCATTCGACTTAGAGAAGATTGATCAATGTGAATCTTGTTTACTTGGCAAAATGACAAAGCAACCTTTCTCAAACGTGGGAGAAAGAGCAACCGAACTACTAGGGCTAATACATACGGACATATGTGGGTCTATGAGTACGAAAGCTAGAGGTGAGTTTAGCTATTTCATAACGTTTACGGACGATTTTAGTAGATATGGCTATATTTACTTAATGAAATACAAGTCTGAATCGTTTGAGAAATTCCGAGAATTTCAAAATGAAGTAGAGAATCAACATGGCAAGAAAATCAAATCTCTAAGATCGGATCGAGGAGGTGAATATCTTAGCCACGAGTTTGATGACCATCTAAGAGAATGCGGTATTCTTTCTGAATTGACTGCTCCGGGAACACCTCAATGGAATGGAGTATCGGAACGGAGAAACAGGACCTTACTCGATATGGTCAGGTCAATGATGGGTCAGGCCGAACACTAGTAGAAAAAACCCCTGTTGCAACCCCCTTGTTGCAGCGTACATGTATTAATACGCTTCAACAAGCAGTCGGTCAACGCGGGTTAAACCCTTTAAAGGGTTGTTGCAACGTACAAATTAATTGTTCCCTGCAAAAAAGTTTATTGCAGCGTACGTTGTAAAAGCCCCCTGCAATAGCCCGTTACTGTTGCAGCGTACATTATAAAAGCCCCCTGCAATAACACATTGTAAAAGTTTTTCGCTGCAACCCAACCAGGTTTAGCAGGTTAGTTCAATTTAGACCAAAATAATCTCAAAACTCTAGACCAAAAATTTCATACTCCCGCCTCCCGCGCTCAACTCCCTTCTTCTTCCCTCAGCTTTCCTGCGTCGCAATCAATGTAGCCTTCCTCGTCGGTGGTCCTCCTCTCCAGTCGCCAGTGGGTCCTCTTTTCTCGCCTCCTCGTCAGTCGCCCTAGGGCTGAACTTAGAATATTTTCAATCTGATCTTCTTCCCTCAGATCTCCTCTACGGACCGGCAAGCACCACACTCAGTGGCGGACGTGAGGGCATACCCAGACGACCACGCACACTTCTTTTTCTCTCTCCTCTCACCTATACCGGAAAAGAAAACCCTAGAAGTCATGGGGCTGTTCCCGTGTTTCAATTGCTCAATATTCTGACAAATTCGTTCCAAAGTTGGAGTTGGGGTTTCAGAAAATTGGAGTTGGGGTTCCCATCTGCTGCAAAAGAAATGCATTGATTGATTTTGAGGAAAGAACAAGCGCAAATGAGGTATAATCTTGTTTGATTTGTTAAATTTATGCAATTATTGAAAACTTTGTTGGATTTGTTGTTTAAATATTATGGTAAATGTGGTTTGTAATAAATTTAATTAGTTCATTTACTTATGCATATGGTTCATGTAGTTAATTTCTTTGTTTAATTGATTGATGAATCTGAATTTGAGTTTGAATCTGTATGAAATAATCTGGGGTTCAGAAAACTAGGGTTACGAACATAAAGCAGCTTGTTACGGTAGAATTTCAAATTGGAGCCTAAAATAAGATTAGGATAGCTGGTACAATTCGATATCTCATACAATCAATAATTTATAGGTTGCAAAATTATAAACTGGCTCGCAAGTTTGATGGTTTAGGATTCTCTTATGTTGAATTGGATGGAAATTCTATAGCTTGTGAAATTTCAAAGTATAATTGGATGGCTTCTCCGGCATTGTTCCTAGATATTCGACTTCTTTTGTTTTTCACTGATTTCACATTTCGGATAGTTTACTTGTTTAGGCTGGGAGTTCGGCTGCTCACTTCCGTTTTCTAAATAAGCTTTTATTCTTCACTTTGCAGCCTTATTATCTTCTGTAGTTGGGTAGTATTGGTGGCAGTCACATGAAACATAGCTTCCTTTTACAGTGAACAAAATTACTTTCTCACCCATATATGGTTTGGTTTGGTGTCGGGTCTGAGTTTATGCCTGTTTTGGCTGTTTCTGTGCGCTTATCTTAATTCATGTAGCCGCGATGAAAAAGAAATTATAATCATGCCGCTGGAAAGCAACAAGGGTGTATGTTAAGGCCTTTCATGATTTTCATGCTTTTTGTACAGCTTGTAACTCGCCTAGTTTTTTAGCAAGGCAGCACCGAAGCAGCTGAAAATGTAGCAGATATCATGTCTATTGATTTTGTTCAAGAAGTTATCTCAGCATGTGTACCTCATGTTTATCCTTTACGGTGTGGCCATGGTTGGGCTTGTCTTCCATTGGTTGCATCCAGTGCCAAGATTAGCCTTGCAAGTCATTTACCGACATCTTCTGCTAGAGGGACTTCTGCAAGTGATGCCAACAGTTCCTTGGCTTCAGCTGGTATTGCTCAGTACCATCTTCAGTTAGACATAATAAAGCATTTGGTCAAAATTTCACCAGTTAGAGTTGTACTAGCATGTATCTTCGGAGCAGTATATTATACAGTAGTAATGAGTCATCCATCCTCAGTCCCTTGAATGAAGAGCTGCTGCATTCACCTGATACTGACAGGATATTCTTTGAATTCGCTCTTGATCAGTCAGAGAGGTATGCAATGTTAAGTTGTTGTATACTTGTATATGTCACAATAACTGACACAGTTTGTTTAGGCTTAATAATTGACTGTTTTTGTTTGCAGATTTCGAACTTTGAACCGATAGATTCAGATGCAGACTAATCTTCACCGAGTTTCTGAGATTGCTGTAACACCCAAGGATACAGATGATGCTGGTGGGATACAGAACAACAGGAAATCATCTGTTAAACGATCTCGAGAGAATGAAATTGCGAACAACAGAGAATGATTTTGATTTTCGAATGGATCCAAGTGACGAAAAAGTGAAAATCTACATAAGTGAATTGCGAACAACGAAGGTTAGTTGTAATATTTTAATTTGGAGTTGTATACTTGTATTAGCGATTTTATGTTTTTAATTTGATAATTTTATTGCATTTTGATTTACAGAGAATATATATGGAAAATTAATATGGTGAAGAACCCTAATTCGCAATTTAATTGGTTACTGGATTTGGATTGATTTTGGACAAAATGGTCAGATTTGGATTCAGATTTTTTTTATTATGTTATTGTAATAACTTTTGATTCAATCTCTTAGATTTTCGTATAAATTTGTATGAAAAAGGAACAGTCTTCTAAGCTATTGATTGGTTTAATCTCTGCCATTGTTGTGATTATATGTTTGTTTTTCTGTCATATCTTAATGTCAATTGTTTGTTTGAAATCGGCATAAACAGATCCTAATGTTGTTAGATTGCGTAATCATTTGATAAACTAGCTCATTTTCTTCCGTGAGTGGTAGGTAGAAAAGTGTAGTTTGCTGATTTTTCCTTCCCTGCTACTTTTTTCTTATTAAATTCCAGAGGTTTAGGGTTTTTTATGCTCAAATTTCATGTATTTCTTGCACATTTGATAGTATTGCTTGACGATTAGTTTAAATTGGTTGGAGATTTGATCGATTTTTTGCAATTATGCTTTTGTATGAATCATTTCGATTGAAGTTTTCTTTTGTCTGAATTTGTTATATTCAAATTCAGAGAAAAGCATAATTGCAAAAATTCGATCAAATCTCAGGTTCTTACCAGATGAGCTTCTATTTGGATGTTGTATCTGTGTGGTGTACGCCTGGCACCGTTCTAATGTGAAAATGTTCTCAAGCTCATATCGTTAAATAGTTCTTGTTATTGCATGCTACTTGGTCGAATTCTGATTAAAATTGCATGACATTTTGGCACTTCTTTGGTTCCCATCAATGTAGTTTTCTTTTGATTGGCCCTCTTAAAAGATCAAAAAAGTAAACAAATATGATGGTAGTAAAATAGTGAAAAGGGTGAGAAAACCTCTTGCTGCTGTATGATGTGTAATCATTTAC
This sequence comes from Spinacia oleracea, assembly GCF_020520425.1. Taxonomy (NCBI): domain Eukaryota; kingdom Viridiplantae; phylum Streptophyta; class Magnoliopsida; order Caryophyllales; family Amaranthaceae; genus Spinacia; species Spinacia oleracea. Next base: position 43,592,321 of record NC_079492.1, on the reverse strand, counting down.
ATGTCAATGTGTAATCATTTACATGTCAATTGATTGGCCCTCTTGCTACTTTGCTTGATATTTAATCGTACTGTCGTCTATCGGTTACAATCAGTTTCAACCTTCGTTATGCCGACTGCAATTCGGGTTTATTTTGTTTATCAACTTATATTGTGGAATATTATGTTGGATGGCTAGATGCACTCCAATACAAAATTGTAAAAGGGGTCTGCAATTCTGCATGCAAAATATAAGTTATATTTTGCAAAATGAGGCATTGAGGAATATGATATTAACCAGCAAGAGAAAGCCCATCAACTGGTAATGGTAATATGAGGCATTGAGGAATATGACAAATTCTTTATCTTAATATGTTCTCATCATCTCATCCCATCAACTGGTAATCATTTTTTTTATTTACATTTGACATCATTCGATGTTTCAGGTACGGAAGCAATTGAAAGATATTTTCGTTCAGATGGGGTGGGATCTCATTCTTCTCTCTTATTTTTTGCTGTGTTGTAATTCTTTATTTTCATCTAAGATTTTGCACCTCATCTTCATTGATTATTCTTGGCCCCTTATATTTGTCTTGGTTTGCGTGCAGCTTTGAAGAAATGCCTACAAACAGTTTTGCTGAAAGCAGGTATTTTTGTTCTTTCATTTGATAATCATGTCTACCTGTTCAACAATTTGACTAGCTAAAATACACAGACATACAGTTGGTGCCTTATAAAATTTAATATCCCAGTGCTTTTTTTTCCATGCAAATGTTATTCATGCAGTAATATGTGCTATTGTTAAAGAAGTAAAAATCTGTTTGACTTGCTGAATTTAAAGGAAGACTTTCAAATCCGCAATTTCTTTTTGTATATATTAGAGCTTAAATAACATTTTCGCTCCCAACTTTGAACTAAAGAACCTAAGGACTCATTTGATTCTTATTACATGGTTAATATGCATAGTTTGAACTATCTTAAACTAATTCCAATCTATTTATGCACATTAAAAGCTCATTAGATCGCTATATGTCATATTTAGAGCTTAAATGACATTTCCGCTCCCAACTCTGAACTAAAGAACCTAAGGACTAATTTTATTCTTATTAAATGATTAATATACATAGTATTAACTTTCTGAAACTCATTCCAATCTATTTATGCACATTTAAAGCTCATTAGATCTTTATAGGTCATATTTAGAGCTAAAATAACATTTACGCTCCCAACTTTGAACTAAAAAACCTAAGGACTCATTTGATTCTTATTAAATGATTAATGTGCATATTTTTAACTTTCTAAAACTCATTCCAATCTATGTATGCACATTTAAAGCTCATTGTTTCGTTATTGGTCATATTTAGAGCTAAAATGACATTTCTGCTCCCAACTTTGAACTAAAGAACCTAAGGACTCATTTGATTCTTATTAAATGATTAATATGCATAGTTTAACTTTCTAAAACTCATTCTAATCTGTGTATGCACATTTAAGGCTCATTGGGTCGTTATAGGTCATATTTAGAGCTAAAATGACATTTACGCTCCCAACTTTGAACTAAAGAACCTATGGACTCATTTGATTCTTATTACATGATTAATATGCATAGTTTTAACTTTCTTAAACTAATTCCAATCTATCTATGCACATTTAAGGCTCATTAGATGGCTAGAGGCCATATTTAGAGCTTAAATCACATTTCCGCTCCCAACTTTGAACTAAAGAACCTAATGACTCATTTGATTCTTATTACATGATTAATATGCATAGTTTTAACTATCTTAAACTAATTCTAATCTATTTATGCACATTTAAGGCTCATTAGATCGCTATAGGCCATATTTAGAGCTTAAATGACATTTCCTCTCCCAACTTTGAACTAAAGAACCTAAGGACAAATTTTATTCTTATTACATGATTAATATACATAGTATTAACTTTCTGAAACTCATTCCACTCTATTTATGCACATTTAAGGCTCATTAGATCTTTATTGGTCATATTTAGAGCTAAAATAACATTTACCCTCCCAACTTTAACTAAAAAACCAAAGGACTCATTTGATTCTTATTAAATGATTAATGTGCATATTTTTAACTTTCTAAAACTCATTCCAATCTATGTATGCACATTTAAAGCTCATTGGGTCATTATTGGTTATATTTAGAGCTAAAATGACATTTCCGCTCCCAACTTTGAACTAAAGAACCTATGGACTCATTTGATTCTTATTACATGATTAATATGCATAGTTTAACTTTCTAAAACTCATTCTAATCTGCGTATGCACATTTAAGGCTCATTGGGTCGTTATAGGTCATATTTAGAGCTAAAATGACATTTACGCTCCCAACTTTGAACTAAAGAACCTATGGACTCATTTGATTCTTATTACATGATTAATATGCATAGTTTTAACTTTCTTAAACTAATTCCAATCTATTTATGCACATTTAAGGCTCATTAGATCTCTATAGGTCATATTTAGAGCTAAAATGACATTTACGCTCCCAACTTTGAACTAAAGAACCTATGGACTCGTTTTATTCTTATTACATGATTAATATGCATAGTTTGAACTTTCTTAAACTCATTCCAATATATTTATGCACATTTAAGGCTCATTGGATCGTTATAGGTCATATTTGGGCTAAAATGACATTTTCCTTACTCTTGACTCGTATTCTAGACTATTAGGACATTGTCATTAGTTGCTTGAATGTTAAAATGTGATATTTAATTTGCATTTAATCTAATGCTTAATTGAATTTTTTGTTTTTGTAAAGGTCTATATTCTGAGGAATGCGCCTTATGCTAGTGAGGAAATTGATGTGGTTCGTGAGCAATGGGCTAAGTTTTTTACCAGCAAATATTTATTATTGGCCTGAGCGCGCTTGATCGAGTTGGTTTAGATGTTATAGAACAATCTTTTATATTAAAATGTATGCGTACGTTGAAATTGGAACATATATTTAAATGTACGTGCACTTTGGTTTCATGTATACAAAACAACAATTATTGTTTTTATATTTGTTAACAGGTTGGGATATTTTATTATTGTTGTGATAGGTTTTTATATTTGGTGCAAGGCACTCTAGGTATCCCTAAACAAAACTAAAATTTTCCCGCCAAAGGTTCTTTTTTGCAGCGTACATATATATGTGCACGCTGCAACAAGGGTGTAAAATTTGGCAAAATTTCAGACTTGTTACAGCGTACAAAGATGTACCTTACAACAGGTGGGGTCTTTTGCAGCGTACATGAATTTGTACGCTGCAACAAGTCAAGATTTTGGCCAAATTTTTGACACTTGTTGCAGCGTACATGTATATGTACGCTGCAAAAAAGTACTTTTCGCAGCGAACATTGTACGATGCAACAAGTCCAGACTTGTTGCAGGCCCCCCATTTGCAGCATACGATGTACGCTGCAACAGGGGTCTAAAAGCCCGCTGCAACAAGGGTTTTTTCTACTAGTGGAACTTCCTTTACAATTTTGGGGACATGCGTTGCAAACTGCAGCACTCACACTGAATCGTGCTCCGTCAAAAGCTGTTAAAAAGACTCCATACGAATTATGGAATGGGAAACTTCCAAAGTTGTCTTTTCTGAAGATTTGGGGTTGCGAGGCATATGTCAAGCGATTAATTTTGGACAAGCTCGAACCAAAATCTGACAAATGTTTCTTCGTTGGGTATCCAAAAGAAACAAAGGGGTATTATTTCTACAACAAGTCAGACAACAAGGTTTTCGTTGCTCGTGACAATGTCTTTTTGGAAAGAAATCATATTTCCAAATTGATAAGTGGGAGAATAATAGACCTCGAAGAGATTCGAGACGAACAACGAACTCAGAACTCTTTAGAAGCAGTTCAGGTTGATGAACCTCTAAGGTCTTTAGAAGAGCCAGTGGGAATAGTTCCTCAAAACGTTATTGCCCCTCGTAAGTCAAGTAGAACTATATTTTAGCCGGACAGATGGACAGGCGTCCTCTTGACTGAAAACTTAGACGTTCTCATATTGGATAGTGATGAACCTATGACTTACAAGCAAGCGATGACGAGCCCAAGCTCCACTAAATGGTTAAAGGCCATGAAATCCGAAATAGACTCCATGTCTGAAAATCAAGTCTGGGATTTGGTTGATTTGCCGGATGGGTTTACACCTATTGGATGCAAATGGGTCTTCAAGTTGAAGAAAGACAAAGATGGAATTGTATACATATACAAGGCTAGATTGCTAGCAAAAGGTTATAGGCAAGTTCACTGCATTTACTACGTTGAAACCTTTTCTCCAGTCGCGATGCTTAAGTCTATTCGGATAATCCTTGCGATTGCCGCTTTTCATGACTATGAAATATGGAAAATGGATGTCAAAACTGCCTTCTTGAATGGTGTTCTTATGTTTATGACGCAGCCGGAGGGTTTTGTCGATCAAAAGAACCAAGGAAAGGTATGCAAGCTTAAGAAGTCCATCTACGGACTAAAGCTGGCATCAAGGAGTTGGAATAAACGATTTGATGAAGCAGTCAATAAGTTTGGCTTCATCAAGAATCAGGATGAATCTTGTGTATACAAGAAGGTCAGTGGGAGTAAAATTGCATTCCTAGTCTTGTATGTTGATGACATACTGCTTCTTGGAAACGACATTCCTATGTTGGAGTCTGTAAACACTTGGCTTGGAAAGTGTTTCTCAATGAAGGACTTAGGAGAGGCACAGTACATATTGGGCATCAAGATCTATAGGGATAGATCTAAGAGGATGATTGGACTAAGCCAAAGCACTTACATTGACAAAGTGCTAGCTAGGTTCAATATTATAGAAGCCAAGAGAGGCCATCTACCCATGTCACATGGCACATATCTAAGCAAGAATCAGTGTGCTAGAACATCTGATGAGCGTAGAAAGATGAGTGGAATTCCATACGCTTCAGCTATTGGATCCATCATGTATGCTATGATTTGTACAAGGCCGGATGTTTCGTTCGAACTTAGTGCAACGAGCAGGTACCAGTCAGAACCAGGTGAGGCACATTGGACTACTGGCAAGAACATCCTAAAGTACCTGAAAAGGACTAAGGATCAGTTTCTGGTTTATGATGGTACAAATGAGTTGATTGTTAAGGGCTATACGGACGCAAGCTTTCAAACCGACAGAGATGATTTCAGATCACAGTCTGGGTTTGTGTTCTGCATCAACGGTGGGGCAGTAAGCTGGAAAAGTGTTAAGCAAAGCACTATTGCGGATTCTACAACTTAAGCCGAGTACATTGCTACCTCAGAAGCAGCAAAGGAAGCTGTTTGGATTCAGAAGTTTATCGGAGAACTTGGGGTTGTCCCCTCCATTAAAGGACCAGTGGCTTTATATTGCAACAATAGCGGAGCCATTGCCCAGGAAAAGGAGCCTAGGAGCCACCAGAAGTCCAAGCACGTACTGCGGCGATTTCATATACTTTGAGAGATCGTTGAAAGAAAAGAAATCGAGATTTGCAAGGTTGGAACTGGCGACAACGTCGCGGATCCATTGACTAAACAGTTGCCACAAGTGAAACACAACGCACATGTAGCAACCATGGGAATCAAGCATGTTGGAGAATGGCTTTGATTTTCTAAGTATTGTTTTATAACATTTGTTAGATCTATGTTTAAAACAATTGGTTTAACCATTTCATATTTATGAAATTTATTATTTCATATTCATTTAATTTTTGTTTAGTATTAAATGATAAGTCCATGTGATTCAAATCATTCAAATGGGATGTCAAGATGGATTTTTCGACAAAGAAACACCCATAAGTGAACTTGAATATTGAAGTCACAAAGGATCCCTAATCCAGGTCATTGAAAGGTGGACGACCAATGACTAATGAAGATTAGATTGCAAGTAGATTACTTAGTTCTGTTTCTTGAACTAGAGTGACTGGATGTCAAAATCTTTGCATAGATACTTATTGGATCTTGTATCGGATTGACCATGAGAACACTTTAAGAGATTATAGTCATGTCATAGGTAGTTCTCATTAATGGTGATTAGAAACCGTTCCTCAGAACATGAGCGATTATGTCTGCTCGTTTGAGAATTAGTTTGCTTTGATGCTAGCTAAACGTCGCACCGTAAAAGGAGGCTTATAAAAGCAGTTATTGGGCGTACTATGAATCAAAGTGAGTATTCATAGATTGCAATAATGGATTGTCCTCCTATCTTTGATTGGATATGGTTGTTGTGTAACAAGGCCTCTCGGAGAGTTAGACACTATAAAATGCATGGCCGTGCTCATAATGGTTAAGGCTTAACCTTCTGTAAAAGTTTAACAGTTGAGCTCTGTAATCCGAGAAACACTTCTGGACCTAATAAGGATCGGATGGCTTGGATCTTACCTTATTTTCAGTAAGTAACACTAAGTGACAAAGGAATGTGAATGCACACTTATCTGAATGACAAGTGGGAGACTGAAGGAAATATGTCCTTCACCCAAGGTGCATTAAGTCTAATGCCAAGGTTCAGATTAATTGCGAACAATTAATTCAGTGAGATCAAGTGATCGGAACAGCTAGCTGGAGCAATGCTTCCGATCAGTGAGTTCTAATGAATATTAAACTCACAGCTTACTCTTGACTGGACCTACAAGGTCACACCAATGACACGTAACAGATCACCAGATTAAATGAATCGGAAATTCATTTAATAGCTTTTCGGGAATTAGTTGGAAAACGTATTATACGATACGACCTTGCATCGGAATCGTATATCGTATCGCGAATATTCGTAAGCTAGGCGAAACGAATAAATTGTATCGTACGACGGTGATTCGTCGTATACGAAACGATAAATAATATCCGGAACGATATTAAGTCGCAAATACGAAGAGCGGCCCACGAGTCGAGTGCGCGAGGCACTCGAGGCCCATGGGCGCTCGGCACGTAAGCAAGGCAACAACACGGTAGCGCTGGCCCATGGCCGAGCAAGCTGCGCGTGTGTGCACGCGGGCCACAGCAACGACACAGCAACAGCTGCGCGCGGCCCACGGCCCAGCACGTTGTGTGCTCGTGTGTTGTGCGGGCTTGCTGGCCGGTCATGGCCCTTGTGGCTTGGCCGGTTAGCAAGGTTATGTTAATAACCTTCTAACCCAATTTTCCAACAACACAATTCACACATACTCAAACCCTAGAGACTCAGAGAACCCTAATTCTCTCCGTGCCTCCAAAGTGAGTTCTTCCCAAAAACAAACTATCTTGATCGATTGTCTAAGCTACGACAATCAAGACGGATCTGATCGTGTCGGTGAACCAAGTAGAGGAACGACAAGTGGAGTTCTAAGTTCGTGTTCGTTGATAGATTATTGTGGAAAACACACTTCAAATGTAAGTATGCTTAATCTGTGCTTTATACATGCTTCCGGGCTTTGGGGATTGTTTCCGCACATGTTATTATGTTTAACTGTATTCCCCTACACTTGCCTGTAGCTAAAGCGAATTTCCCCTTCGCATCATAGACTCTTGAAATTAAAACCTGAGGGTTTTGATGCATTCGCCACACTTGTTTCATTAAAAATGCTTTATTAAGTATCGATAAATGACGAATACCCAAGCCTCCCATTCCTCTGGGTAAATGTAAAATATTCCTACGAATCCAATGCATTCCCTTTTTCCCCTGTTTTGCCCAGAAGAAAGTAGCAATCATTGAATCAATTTTGTTCGTAATTGTCACTGGAATTTCCAAGCTCATCATAACATGAGAGACAATAGCAACGACGATGGTATTAATTAAAACCAACTTTTGTACCTGGGGTAGCAACACCTCATTCCATAAAGTTATCAAATCCGAAACCTTGTCTATCAAATAATTAAAATGTGAACGTTTTGAGCCCATACAATCAATGGGTACACCTAAATGTTGCCCAAACTGTGAAACTTGTGTCATTCGGAATATTGATTTGAAAAGTTGTTGCTGCGGAAGAGATGTATTTGGACTGAACTTAATAAATGATTTAGCTAGATTTAGCTGCTGACCTGAAATTCGACAGTAGCGATCCAGAATACTTCTTATATTTGTGCAACGACGATGGTCAACAATATTGTTAATGTGTGAGTTAGTTGGTTTTTGCATTTAGTTCATTAACTTAGTCGTGATAATATGGTTCACTAGTTACAGTTATTGCTAAAATAAGACCTATATTTGTGTTATTGTTCAATTTGATTGAAGCAATACAAATATCATATTAATTGTTAATTTTTTCTCCCTGACTCGTCAATATTAAAACTTCAAGACGCTCAAGATGAATGATGATTAAGCAGAAAATTCATGTATTATTTAAGAAGCAATTGTTTAAAATACATACTAAGATAGATCATAGATATGTGTTAAACAAAGGTGAATTGCTATGCAGTACATGAATTTAAGTTAGAGATTTTGAAAGAGGGGCCAAACTGTCATATAGAAGCAATGAAATGTTGTTGAACCCCTTGAATCCATCTGACTGCAATAGGACTTCTCACGCGGTGACTTCCATCACTCCATATAATTGATCCAAAACTCGACGATCCTAAAACTGATTGATCAACTTGAGTACCTCTTATGGTCGTAAAAATGATCTCATAGGATAGTGTTAGATTGTTGGCACTAAAAATGAGCTTTCTCGGAGAAACATTAACTTTTACGTTTGGCGGAGCATTGACATTAACTTTATAAATCGCATTAGCTGAACGTCCAACGTTTTTCACCACCCTAGTGTATTTAACCATTGTTGTTCCAGACTCAAACACGACGGAGAACGAAGGATAATTCAGACTACCAGGGCTAGACAAATTCTTAGCCGCACAATCAACAACAGCAGACACTTCAAGAAAAACGGCAATCCTTCTCGGTTCGTACCCAATGGCACACAGAAAGGCAACATAGTCACTAAGATCAAGGTCATAGACTAGACCAGGGTTAAGAGCCTTATTCGGATCAACATGACCTGACCCATACCCAAATGGTGACGATTCCTTCCCTGTGGAAATATCTGTGAAGTTCTTCTTTGAATTATCAAGGTTATAAGTTGTAGTCATAAGCGCAGATTTAATAGCTGCAGGGCTCCAAGTAGGGTGAGCACTTCGAAGAAGAGCCGCGAGCCCGCTAACATGTGGGCAGGCCATGGAAGTACCAGACATTATATTAAACTGAACCCTTCGTTGATCAGTTATCAAGCCCGAGGGTCCTGCTGACCCGGTCCAACCAGCTAAGATGTTAACACCCGGAGCTATGACATCCGGCTTGAGTATTTCGGGTGTGACATGGTTGGGTCCTCTGCTAGAGAATGTTGCCACCCTTGGAGATGATGGAGAACGACCTATCACTGTCCCTTTGAACTTGATTGTGGCTGTTGGATTAGGGACCGAAGAAACATAGGCCTTTATTTTTTCCCCGGCTGTTTGATCCACCCATGTAGCAGGGATAATATGTGATTCTGCTATCTGTAACTCACCAGTTTCAGCTAAGTTTGCCAGAATCATTCCCACGCCTCCAGCTTCTTTAACAATCTCACCCATGGAAACTCGTCCAATCGGTCCTCCTCGATCACAAATCACAATATTCCCTGTTATTTTCGATGAATTAAGTTTACCTGTCACAAACAAATTAAACAAACGGGATCAGATCATCACTTACTGTTATAACAGATCGAAGCTTTCTGTCTTATAAACAACGTAAATAAAGAACACACTCATATGGTTAACTAACAATGTGTTAGCTATGTCTACATACAGATTACAAAATACAACCTACACACTACAGGTTATCCAGAGATCCCTGTGTTAGGGTTTGCAGAAAGGAACTTGACCGATTTAATCCACATATACATTACAAAACTATACTCCACTACTCCGTATTATATTCAAAACCAGTATAGCAAGTTAATAAAAAATACGCCTGTCATTTTTTATTATTGCAAAAGAATGTTATAGAATGTTACGGCTGTCAATTTTTTTATTATTATACGGCTGTCAATTTTTTTTTATTTAATTAAGCCTAATACATAAACTCATATTTCCTCCGTTTTCTCAAGAGATATTTGAATTGAGGATAGTGCATTAGGTGAGTAATAAAAGTCAAACTAAGAAAATTAAGATAAAGAAGCGATATGTGGTAAAGAGAAGCTAATATTGTTAAGATGAAAAGAAAAGGGCATGCTTGGATTGAGGGTAATACACTAAGGGGTTAATAAAAGTCAAACTAAAAAAATTAAGGTAATTAAAGGTGATGAGGAGGGGATGGAGTGGTGACAAAGAGAACAAACTAAGAAAAAATAAAAGCAAAGGGGAAATAAATGTTCTCATTATGGGGAAAATAGTTACCCACTATTCCACTAGGGTGATTATTACTCTCATCTGGGCGTAATAACTTTCCCCTTCCTCCCTTCTCCTCACAACACCACCACTACCACAATTTCTCATCACAATACCACCACACCACTCTCCTTGCAACCACCTCAATCACGTTCATTGTCCTTTTATTAAGGTGATTTCACTTTATTACCCCCATAATTCATTACACTCAATCCAAATATGCCCTAAGAAGCTATAGTTACCCTCAATATGCGTCCGATTGTTATCCACCATCCTACTAGGGTGATTATTTCCCTCTTTTTGGGTTATAGATTTTTCCTACATCCCTCTTCCTTACGACACCACTAGTTGCTCATCATAACACCACCACATCACCCACTTCGTAACCACCTATATTTTTCTTTTATTAAGGTGGCTTGACTTTTATTACCCGTAATTCATTACCCCCAATCCAAACATGAGTTTTCCCTACATCCCTCTTCCTTACGACACCACTAGTTGCTCATCAAAACACCACCACATCACCCTCTTTGTAACCACCTAATTTTTTCTTTTATTAAGGTGGCTTGACTTTTATTACCCGTAATTCATTACCCTCAATCCAAACATGACCGACCACTTGTAACACTTTCCTAAGACGATCACATAACAATACTAGACCTGATCAAAAGGCGGGTTGGGTCGGGTCCGGGTCGGGCAGGGTCGCAAAAAAGTGTCCATTATGTCGGGCCGGGTCAGGCTAAGCTTCGGGCCAAATTTATGTGCCCAAAATCCGCTTTTTTAGGCCAAAAATAGTGGGCTTTCGGGCAATTTTCGGGACGGGACAAATTCTAACTAAAATTGTTGTTTTACGTTGTCCAAACACCACGAAATTTTTTAAAAATTCCCGCCGGACCCGGAAATCGGGCTGAAATATTCTGCCTAAAACCCGGTAATTTCCGGGTCGGGCCATTGATGATCAGCTCTAAACAATACTTTCACCACACTATAAACGGAAAGCTATTTTGTATGCAATGACATTTATTCCCTAACTTTATTACTAACTCCTAACTTCTCACCCACCAAATTAAATTATGAAACTTTCCATTCATGCCCTCGTAATAAAGTACGGAGTAGTTTGATTTCTTTTAGGAGTTACATAAACCATTTTCAGATGCATTTTTTAGGAGTTATATTTCCCTTTGTAATAACTTCTTTATTAAAATATTACATCCAAGTTTCCCACCTCCACATTTTTTTATTATTTCTCATTTTCCCATGAGTCTCACTGATATGATAGACAATTGTCCATGAGTCTACATCCTCTTTTCTTTAATTATATTATTTACCCCAATTTTTTTCTTATATTTCTTTATTGCCCACTAGTCACTCGCATCATTATTATAAGAAATCGACTCACTTTCTTTAATATTTGTGTCGTTCAACACATAACTCCTAAAAATATCGGAGGAAGTATATAAAAACGGATGATTAGAGTTGCAATTTGAGTGGTATGGAGTTTTAGGAGGGTGAATCGTTGATTTAATTAAAATAAGATGGTAGTGGGCTGGGGATAGTGACTTGGTGAGCATTAAACAATTGTAAGAAAAGATAATGGTTAAGGGCCTCTTGCTCCTTAACCAAGGTCTCGGGTTCGAGCCTTGGGAATGGAAAAAATCTCAACTGGGAGGGATGCTGCCCATCGAGGTACCCATGCAAACTCCCACGGGAGATTACCTCGCCGAAGGCGGTGGGAACTCCTCGTAGTAGAACCAAAAAAAAAAAATTATTCAAAATATGTCAAAGACAAAGAAGAAATAAGAAATAGGTGATAGCGGGACCCTGAGATGAAAGAAATATATTATTAAAATGTAAAAGCATACTAAAAATGAAATTGTAACTCATATAATACATGCCGCTTACAGGGTTACAGTAATTATATCTCATTGATCATAAAATACGGAGGGAATAAGAATATAATCAACAAATATGGTTTCTATTAGTTTTTTATGCATAGTTAAAAATACACACAGTGATATAATGTTAATTTAATTGGTTAATTACTTACTTTTTTATTGATTATTTTTCCTAGTTTTAATTTGTTGATTTTTGCAATATATTTTAATTTGATTTCATTCTAAGTTGTAATATACTTTTGTTTTCTGATTTAAATAAAGGGTAAACAGACATGCAGTCACTTTTTCGACGTCGCCTCAGGCATTCGTTTATATAATAGTGATTTTTGGCTATTGTCTTTTACCATCTTACCCTGTTTTCTTATAATAATTACACACATTTTCATCATCTATCTAACACTTACCCATTAATTTAAAATTACCTACTACCTCCGTTTTAAAATGATCATTACACTTTTCGTTTTAGTCCGTTTCATAATGTTTTTTACATTTTGTTTTATTCTATTTTTTGATATAAAAATTTACTACCTTATCCTTCTTTCTCCATAATATTTACAATTTTCCATTCAATTTCTCTTATTTTATTCATTTTTTCATACACTCACCAACATTTTTACTCATCACTCTTACATTATCCATATTTTATTTTATTCAACCAACTTTTCCATTTTTGTCTTAATACTTGTGCAAATAATAACGGTAAAGATCTTTATAAAACGGATGTAGTATCTCTTAACTTTTCATCTTTTTTTCTTATAACCACTCACCACTCTTAAAAATGTGAGTATACCGTTAATGGGAACAACACAAATGGATCGTATAAAGGGAATAGTTCTATTAAGATGACCAGACAAAAACGAATTGAGAAAGGATAACTAACCTGGTAGGCAAAATCTACTACCAGAGTCTGCTGCGTAAACCAACTTGGGATAAACACGATCATCCAAAGGCTTGCCAGCATACAATGAACCGCCCTTAAACCTCCTTCCATCTCCCAACACTACGTACGCGGGGAATTCTCTATCAATGGTGGAAGCTCCAACTGTGAGAATCCAGGGAGCAATATTGACTGCACTAAAAGGAGTTGGTCCGGTATTTCCAGTTGAGCAAGACACCAACACCCCTTTTTGGGCAGCATGTAGTGCACCAATAGCAGTGGTATCTTCGTCATAGGTTGGAGCTAATTGACTGACTCCGACAGAGAGCGAAATCACATGTACTCCATCCACGATGGCCTGGTCCATTGCGGCCAATGTATCTGATTCTAAGCAACCACGGCTCCAACATATCTTGTAGGCTGCAATGCGAGCCATTATGGCCACCCCAGACGCCTCCCCTCGAGCATAATCGAATAACCCGGCATTAGGAACCACTGATCCGCCTGCTGTTGTTGCCGTGTGGGTCCCATGCCCGATTGTGTCTCGAGGTGATTTCGAATCTTGGGTCTCGTTCATTGGCCCATGGGCCGCTTCGTACCTATATAGTTGTTCAAATTTAAAAAGTCAAATAATATAAAAGAAGTAAGCTAGTACGGAGTAATTTAAATACCGAGTATGTACCATTTTAATAAATGGGTAATGATAAATGTCGTAAGTTGCGACAACATTTAGTTGACGCATTCATACGTGTCGTATTTTAAATGGTACATGGCCGTCGCGTAGGCCATACGTCATCAACATATTTATACTATCAATGCAATAGTTTTCTTATGAAAATATGTAAATAAGTAGATGATACAAAGAAAGAAACAAATATTTGATATACAAACACTACAAATAAAATGTACCATTAACGACGGGAAATCCCGTCGCTAAATGCCAATAATCGTTGATTAATAAACGGGATTTTCTGTCGCAAACCCGTCATAAAAGGGGGGGCCGTCGTTAATGGAAAATCCCGTCGTAAAACACATTTGCGACAGTTGTTCCTGTCTATGTTTGGTTGTTAGCCCCTTCGCAAAATGCTTTTTGCGACGGGATTTTTGACCCGTCGTAATTGGGTTTTCATTAAAGATACAAATTCTTGTAGTGAAATCAAGTATTTTTCTGAAATAATAAAAATACATTATTCAATTTGTAAATTAGAATATTAAGATTTTCCTACCTTTTTTATAACATGTATAATAGTTTATGTAAAAAGTTAAAAATTTTATTTACAATTTAAATCATTACACATAATCATGCCATGTCTTAATTGTGACACGATTTAAAGGCCGCAAATTGCGACATTTATCATTTTCCTTAATGATTAACTTAATAGATAAAAAAAAATTACGGGATGGTCATACTCAACTTTACCTTATTGCAATAAAAATGAATTCGGTTTATTTACTATTTCATCCCTTTTGATCTAAGACAATCTACTATAAACACACTTATTAAATTAATTTCAAAGGAATCTAACCCATGTGGGTATGATGGAGAAATAATTAAGGGATTCACTTGGATATTTGGATAACAAGTGGGTCATTCAGATATTTACTTGGGACGTAATCGGAATTACAATTGTGATATAAGAATATAGTGAGGATAAATGTTTGACAAATAAAGAAATATTTTAAAATGGACTAATAAAAACAAACAACTCAATACGGAAAGAGAACTAAAATTCAAGAACAGAGGAAAAAATAAAAGTTAATACTCCTTATGTTTTTTTTTTTAATGCATCACTTTGACTTTGGCGCTTTTCATATACTAAGTTTGATTTGATTTTTCACCAATATATGAAAATCAATTGTTATTATGTAAATTTTTGTTGGATTAGTCACAATACGTAATTTATAATTACAAGTTTTACAAACAGAAAATTAGAGATGTTTAATGGTCAAATAATGCATTGGCAAATGGCAAGTATTGAGGTCCAAAAGAAAACATGTTGCAAGTGTTTAGAAACGGCCAAAAAAGACAAGTGTTGCAAATTTTCAGAAACATAGGGAGTAATATCTCTAATTTTATATTCGTAAAAATTATAAAATTAATTTTCGGAAAGTACATATCGAGACGAATCAAACAAAATCTTACACGACTATTTTTTTTCTTACCCATACATCACAATGATATTCACTTCTAAGAGTTTGTTTATTTGAACTTAATTTAAATACTTATATATGACCTAGATCAAAACAAATCTTCTTATTAGAAACATGTAAATGAAATATTACGAATATCTTCTTATAAAACAAACAAGATCTACCCGATAATGTTTTTTATTACCTGTTAATACAGTCAAATTTAGTGAAAGTAGTAAGTTACATCAAAAAATCAAACAAAAAATATGTAGACCGCAAGCCTAAGATTCCATTTAATTCACTTTATTTCTTCTGATCTGATCTGATTTGATCTGAATTTATATTTTCCGATTTGATCTGATTATTAAGAATTAAGATTTAAATAAAAACCTACAATTATTATTAAATAATTAAAGTCAAAATCAATATTACTCGTAAAATAAATTTCAATCAAATTTATAATATTGTTATTGTAAATTACACGTTACTCATTTTTTAACTAATTCTTATGTTAGATAGACTTTGAATTCGTCATCAAAATATTTAATTTAATTTAGATCCATACGTATACTTAAAAAATAAAACATATTAATGTGAAATGTTGTATTATTATTAACACTGATGAACGAAATGAAAAAAAAAAGTTTTTTTACCTATTTTAGAACATACTAACAAGAGGCCCGGCATCCATTACCCTCCATGTATATATATATTTTTTAATGCATGTTCTGTGCATATTCCTTTCTGATTTGGACGTGATCTGGACAAATTATTTCTTATGTAGACGTGATTTGGACATATTGGTCCTAATATGATCATGATCTGGAAAATTTCGTTCTAATATAGACATATCAGTTATGATATGTACATGATCTAGATAAATCGGTTTTGATCTGAATATATTGGTTCGGATCTTGACATGACCTGGATAGATTTGTTCTAATCTGTACAAATTGATTTTGATTTGGACATGATCTAGACATGTTGGTTTTGATCTAGACATGATCTGGAGAAATTGGTTCCAATCTGGACATGATAGGACAAACCGATTTTGATCGGTACATGATGGACATATCAATTTTTATTATCGATATGGATAGATTGGTTCTGATCTCGACATGATCTGGACAAAACCGTTTGATCTGGACATGATCGGAACAGGTCGATTATAATATGGACATAATCTAGACAGTTCGATTTTTAATCTTGACATATCGGATCTGCTCTTGACAAATTGATTATGTGAATTTAAATATTTGCATTAATGGCCGATTTTTAATATACGTTAAGTAATACTCCATAAAAACGGATCACAATTACCACACCACCACCAAGAACAACAAAAAAAAATTAATAAAATGCTAGTATTACTCCCTTTGTATTTTTTAGGAGTTACACGTCGACTGACATAAGTATTAAGAAAGGAGAGTTGAATGTAATATAAATAATAAAGCAAGCTACAGGCCTTATAAGGAAAAATATTAAACAAATAGAAAAAAATGGTGGGAACAATATTTTAATCAAAGTAGAGAGAGGAGTTTATTGTAGCACAGTAGCAGTGACCCCATGGGGAATTGAAGTAAGATATACTCTGTATTAAATAATTTGTGAGTGGGTTAAAAACTTACAAAAATAGAAATGTAAACGCTAAATAAAATGGTATACAAAGGGTGTAATAATAATTCTATATTATCTAATCTGAACTTATTTTTTCAAATTTGAAATTAATAATTCTTTTGTTCTCTTCTAGTTGTAACGTTTTGACTTTCAGGCTTCCCACCACACATCTTTGGCCATTAATATCTCTAATTTTGTATAAGTAAAAGTTGTACTTCCTCCGTTGCACAAATATCGCACCATCTTGTTTTTTACACAATCACCCTAGACATTTGGTCATTTTTTGTGATTCATACAGAAGAAAAATTATACTCAAATGGGGTCTTGTTAGATTTGTATTGACATATATTTTCGAAATATCAACTTTTATAATTTCTAGTTATACATAATTCGAGATATTAAGAGTCAACATATTTGTTGGAAAGCGTAAAGTGAACCATGATGCAATATTTAAGGAACAGAAAAGTACAAAAGTTGATATTGTGAAAATATCAAGATAAATCTAACAAGATCCCACATACTATATTTTAGTTTAAGTATAATTGATCAAAGCCGGCCAAAAGAGTAGTATGTGAATAGTGCAAAAGACAAAACGTTACAACTGATAAAGAACGAAGGAAATAAGTAACAAGGTTATGAAATAAGGTGAACTAATCAGGACCTAAATTAGATTACAAAAACTTATATTTCCTCTGTTCCACAAATATCGCACCATATTGACTTTTACACTATTAATGTTGTGCCTTTGACCATCTTTTGTAATACATACGTAAACAATATGTAATCATGTGATATCTTATTAGATCGATCGATTCGTACCGATATATATACTTTCTAAGTATAATTTTTACTAATACATAATTCGAGAAATAACGAGTCAAAGTTGTATGTTGGGAATTGAAGCGTAAAGTCAACATGGTGCAACATTTAAGGAACGGAGGAAGTATGTGAATGTCTTATGCATGTATGTTATACTTTATAATTAAATAGTTAAACATTGTGACTAAATAGTTATATTCAATAATTATAATCAATCAAATAGTTATACTTTCTAATCAAATTGTTAAACTTTGTCATTGCATAGTTATATTTTATAATGATAATATCAGTGAGTCTTATGCGGCCAAATTTCAAGTTATATGCACAAATTTCAAGCGAAAAAAGTCAACGTTTCATGATATGGCAAACCAAAATATATATATATACTTGTATGACGGAGTACGTACCCTTGATAAAAGGCACGAGCGCCAATGATTTTCCGATTACAGGAGGTAGCCGGGAAATCAGGGCCCACGTCGCAAGATCCTTTCCAGGTGGCAGGTACCTGAGCATACCCTTTGTCAGAGAAGCTAGGGTGTTCAGGCCATATCCCAGTATCAAGTACACCAATTATGGAATCAGAGGCGTATCGAGATCTGGGCCAGAGGCCGGACTTTTTATTGAGACCCAAGAAGTGTGGAGTACGGGTAGTGTGGACGTGGTGGGCCTTATCAGGGACCATGGAGAGGACGGCGGGGTGGCGGCGTAGTTGAGCCGCTTGGGCCGTGGATAGGTGTGCCGCAAAGCCTGTGGCAGAGAGAGTGTAGGAATAGAGGAGTTTAGGGGTGGTAGTGGTCGAGGAGAGAGAGTTGAGGATGGAGGAGTACCAATGACTAGAGGAGGAGAAGATTGTCGGCTTGTAGGATTTCGACACGTGGACAATGTAGGTGGATTTTGATAGTGTAGAGGGCAGGAAGAGGAGGAGGAGGAGGGGGGAGAAATTGGCCATTTTGGAATTGGTATGAATATGCACTACTACAAAAATGTCATTTAATAGCGTTATTTTAATAGCGCTTTTGCCTATTCCGCTATCAAAAGTATAAAAAATAATATTTTATAGCGCTTATTAAAAAAACGCTGTCATACGGGCACTTATCATAGTGCTTAAATTATGTGCGCTATCGTATTAACACTTTATTATAGGGCTTCTTAAAAAACCCCTATTAAAATTTTAGGAAAAAAAACCCCTATTAAAATTAAGAGGAAAACCGACTGACTTTCTTCCGTCCTTCGATTTCTTCACTCTGCAAACCTCAAACCTCAAACCTCAATCTTCAATACTCTCAATAGACGGTGAAACTAGCCTAACAAAGTTCTTCACACGACGGCGATGTACGGTGATTGTGATTTTCTTCAGGGGGCGGCGTTTCCTTTGCCAGGCGGTTCTTCTCACGGCCAAATCGAATTTCAAGGTAATCCATCCATAAGATTTGCGGAATTCTGTTGATTTATGTCTGTTTTTTTAAATTTGCGTTCTAGTGTGGGATTATTTTTAATTAAATTTCTTGAATTGGTGTTGTGGGGAAGAGGGTTTAGATTCAATTAGGATTTGTTTAATTATGGGTTTTAGGTTTTTGTTCCTCTGAATTAAAATACGTAGGCAGTGAGTATTTAGATTGTAATTAGGTTCTAATTCTTTATTTTGATAATGGGTTGTTGAATTATTTGATTTCAGAATTGCACTAGAGTATTACTTTTTTGCTGAATTATTATGAGATTAGTGCACAATAGCCTATATTAATGGAAGAAAAACTCATTTTTAGATTGATGACAAAGCACTTGTGTCAAGTTAATGAGGTTTGCTGATGGAGTAATAATTTGTTTTTTTGTTTTCTGGAGTTCTAGGAAACTGCAGTAGCTCACTATTTCATTTTTACGAAAATCTTATACCAACTGGAACTGAGATACTCCGTATTTTTTAGGATGTTTATCACTTTATCATACTAGTCTCAATTCTCCTTTGACGACTCTTGATGCACAATTCTCCTTTAGGAAAGAGCTTAGAATTCAATTTCAGAAAATTTGTTCATCATGTAATTAGAGTCGATCGGGGACTTTTGGTTGGTTGTTGATGAGATTGATGCCATGACCTGTATAATATATTGTTCTCTTAAGTGTGAGTTTCGATTCTTTTCTTGTCTTACTGTAATGAAGTTGACGGGGCGGGACCATAAAGTTCTAAACTTGCTTTTTGCGGTTCTGTTTCTGTATGTGACTATGAATCAATAGTGGATACTCATCTGACCTGCTACTCTTGCCTGCTCTGAATATTGATCTACTAATCTGCTGCTAATTGATTACTTTCTGTGCATACTGGTCTACTAATATGATGCTTTAATTTGAATACCGATCTACTGATATGCTGCTTCGAATACTAATCTACTGATATGTTGCTATGAATGTTGATATGCTGTGAATACTGATCTGCTGGTCTTGCTAATTATCCTGCACATTCTGACTACTGATACAGTATGAATTGATATGTTGTGATTTATCACCGTTATTTGTTCATTGAGTGAACTACTATCATACATATATACTATTACCTGTGTTACTCTGAAACGGTGGCTAGCATTCTTACAAGCAGGTAGCTACTGTCAAGACCTCAAAACTTGGGGTTTCAAGCTTGTAAGTATATCAGTAACATAGGTACACGACCTTAATTGCATTTGGAACAAGTTAAACTTCGTTATTTATGCTAAAATTTGGTATTATGTTGAAAAATATATTTTCTAGTTACCAAGTCAGAAATGAATACATTGAAGTATTGAATACATATGTTGTTTTTTCACTATCAAGTTTGTTTTGTTTACCAGTCATATTCCGTATATTTGCTTGATTTGCTTCTTGGTTCATTTTTTTAATCCTTTTCCTTCCTCTTCTTCTCCTTTGCCTTTCCCTTTGATGTACCCTTGCTATCAGCTTGAATATCCTTCATAGGAGCATTTTTAATGTCAGAATCTCTATTCTCATCAAAAATCTCTTTTTCCTTTCCTTTAACTTTGTAAGTACTCTTCTCAACTTTACTAGATAACACCGTATCATCATGCTTCTGAGAACCTTCTACTCCAGGGGTTGTTTTAGGAGCACATTTAACTAAGTTTCCACCAACACTTGCCTTGTCTTCATCTACCTTAGCATCACCTACGTTATCACTTAACTCTCCACAATTGTTCATGTTTCCATCCTGGCTCTGCATAACAGTCTTGTTCTCACTATTGGCTACTACTCCACCAGCGCCCTTCTTTTTCGGTACCGTCTTGATGATTTTCCTTTTGACTAGTCTTTTTACAGGAGCATCCTGCACCACGTTAACACCCGTTGTATCTGGTTTCACCTCCGGTTTATCTTCAGTAGAGTTCGGATTCTTATCGCTTTTGACACCAAATTCTTTGTCCAATTCTTTCACAACAACATCAGTTTCGGACAACTTCTTTGCTACTTTCTTTCTGGTAAAAAATTTGACACTAGTGACACCTGCAGGTGATGCGTCTTGCTGACCAGCAGTTTCTGAGTTTACACCCATTGGCTCAATAACCCTATCCTCCAACTTATTACTATCTTTACCTCCATTTTCACCAGTGACTATTTTATCAGCAACCTTCTTCTTGACAATTTTCGAGTTAAGCTCCTGAATTTAGCTTGATTAAGGTATAATAGTGCTTGAGTTAAGTTCGTTTCTTGACAAATCATTTACCTTTTGACCTTTAATCATATCTTAAATTCTGTATCAGCTCTTTCTAAATTTGGTCTATATCGCTCCCTTAAAATTTGGTCTAAACAGAGGGAAAGAACACAAATTTGAAAACCTATTGACTCCAGCAGGCTGCAATACTTTTTTTATTTTGATAACCTAACCTTTCTTTTGTACTTACATTAAAGTTTCACTTGTTTTTTCTCAGATCAATGACTTCGTCACAGCAGCATAACACTGAATTTGTTTCCCTCCCAAAGAAAGGAAAAGAAGAAAAAGGTTGTGGAGCCATTAGAATGAGTAAAGGTGTTCGAGCAAGGAATAAGGGGCTCAAATTTCAAGTTAATTGGAATAAGTGAAACGGAGCTTGCCACAAAGTTGAAAATGAACACAAAATGGCTAAAAATACTAGTAAGCATTTTATATATTATTTTATTAGTTTAATCTTAAAATGTATGTTTACCGACCTTTGGGTTTTTTTTTTGTAGTGTCCTTGCCAAGAATATTACATAGATTGTGGATATTATGTGATGAGATTCATGAAGGAGATAATCTCACACAAGCGACTTCAAATTCCCGAAGTTGTAAGTCTTTTTTGCTGAACTTTTTTGTTTTTGCAAATCTGAACTTAGTTTTGCGGTGTATTTTTCAGACACTTGCAAAGATTATGATAACTAGCCTTAATAGCTGAACTCAGTTGTATTTTCCATTCATTTTCTGCATATCTGTAGATTGGTGCCCCATATTTTGCATTCTGCCCAGTTCTGCATATCGGCATTCTGTATTTAGTTAGCAGATCTAGGTTCAGGGTGGTACACTAGGCTAGCATTGTTAAAATCAAGCAACCACAATCATCATCATTTTATCTATTGTAACTGATTGTAGAATTGAAAACTACCCTTGTCCTTAATAACAATATTAAATACTAGTCCCTGAAGCACGTACTTGCAAGTCAACCCATTAGGTGCAAAGCCCAATTTTAGCATCTTATTCTATAACTCCATTAATTCAGTAGTGTTGCTTTGCTCTTATCTTAAGAAGTTCATTATAAATATTGTATCGTAAAGCTGATACTTCACAGAAAGTGAAAGAAGCAAGGATTCTACTTTATCAAAATTATTTTCTGTACATTACGCAAATACCAAAGCACTGCAAATATTGTTAAGTTTAAGGTCAAATAAGTCCATTTCTTACATCAGAACTTCTGCCTCTAAGCATTTTCTCAATCTGCACAAGCAGCTTATTAGGTTTTGATAAATGGATAAACATGGTATAACCCTCCTTTCTAGCATTGTTAATTTTTTTTCCTGAGTTGTTATGGTCAGCTTATGCTATCCCTGGGCGATATCTGCATACCATGAGCTTTTAGATGAATAAAATTTACATATTTTACTTCTATCATGCACTCTTTGTTCGGTTATGGACTCGCTTCTGCTGTGAACGTATGTTGGGACTTTCATCCATCGTTAGTGCAAAGAACTCACAAATTCACTTAATGTATAGCACTTAATGTTTATGGTAATACTAATTCTTTCTGGTTTTTTTCCTTATGTATGAATTCTTATACCCCATTGTTTTGCAGTACTTTTCAGATTGTCAGTTTCCAAGTTATGACAAAGAGCAGATTGGAGAAGTAAGAACCGAACGGGTGCCCCATGTTGTTCAACAATTGTATAATTGCTAGGTTTTGTTGAAGGAACCAACAAACCTAAGCCTCTACTGATTAATGTATTTTACGTAGTTTTATGTTTAGAGTTTTAGTTTAGATCTATGTAATTGGTTTTATTAGGGTGACAATTGCAAAATTCTTTTAATTGAGGTTTGGAAATTAATTTTGAACTATTTACTATTCTTCAATATATGGTGTTATTTATGGCAAAAAAAATTAATATATTTTTCAGGTATATTATATATATATATATATATATATATATATATATATATATATATATATATATATATATATATATATATATATATATATATATATATATATATATATATATATATATAAACCTTTGATAGCGTTTCATATACATCCACTATAGAAAATAATTTAAAAAGGGCGCCAAATTTTAATAGTGTTTCTTTAATAGCGCTTATAATGTGCTATGAAAGAAACATTTGAATTATCCTAATCTTACATATGAAAGCGCTTTTGAAAAGCGCTATTAAAGGTACCTTTTACTTTTAATAGCGGAGCCATCAACAGCGCTTCAAGAAGCGCTGTTAAAAGCATTATTAAGCGCTATTAAAAGCATTTTCTGTCGTAGTGATGTAATATGTGTGGGTTTTTTCTCCCATTTTAAGGGGATGAATGTGATATAAACAAATAAATAAATCAAATATTATACTAATAAACCAAAACGAGCAAGAATAAACAATTAATAAGCGAATGAGTAGGATGGATTTGATTCTTGATTTCTTTCGATGACACCGTTGACAAATTTTATTTGGCTCTTTGGATCAGAAAAATATTATCAAGTAATCATTGAAAATTACCCCATAATCATTATCAAACTTTGAAAATTACCATGCATGTTAATTACCAACAAAGAACATCACGAGGAATAGTTAAAAACTAGTTTTTGGGCCCGGGCGATGCCCGGGATACTACATTAATGATATTAAGGCAATCATAACATGAACATATATAATAGCTTAGTGGTAAAGGCTTTATTGTTTAAACTCAAGGTATTTGCTGAACATATATATTTGCTGAACTATTAGAGCGCCACCTAGGATTACTAATGGTTTCGGCCAATGAAAAATAAGATTTCTAATTTATTTTTGAATTAAAAAATTGAGTGCCACATAGATAATTAATTAGGTGCCACGTAGATATTTAAATTAATTAATAATTACTAATATATACAATTCCATCCAAAATCAAACGCTCTAATAATTAAAAAATAAATCTAAAATAAAATTCATCAAAAATCAAAATAAAATCTAAAATAAAATTCAATCCAAAATCAAACATTAATCCAATATTAGAGCGCCACGTAGGAAATCTAATGGTTTCGGCCAATAAAAAATAAGACTTCAAAATTATTTTTGAATTAAAAAGTCGAATGCCACGGAGATAAATAATTAGGTGCCACGTAGATATTTTTATTAATTAATTATTAATATTTCTTATATATAATTTCATCCAAAATCAAACACTATAAATAATAAAAAAATAAATCTAAAATGAAATTCAATCCAAAAAAAAAAAATCTAATCTAATATATAAAATATAGCAGTTGATATATATAGGAGTTTTATTTTAACGTAACAATTCAATAGAAACCGTACATCGCACGGGCTAAAATGTAGTATATAGTATAGATAGCGAAAAAAATATCATTTTTAGGATACGTAGAGCAAATCATAGCTTTTGGGCGGAGACTTTTTAAAATTATTAGAATAAATTTTTTAGAATAAATTTGTTTCCAAAATAAAACAAAATTATCCAACCAGCGAACTAAACTTGTTTCCCTTTTAATTGAATAACTTATGTCCATGTGAGTGGTGAGCATGTTTTTTTTTAGTATGACAACTATTAACCCACTAAATTACTCCACACCAGCAGTTGTTGACTTTTAGAAGATGATCCCATCCCCTTCCTTTATATTAGCTTCTTATCATACTCATCCAATCATCCTTGACTCTTGAGCAGATTAATTTGCATTTTGCAATGTCAATTTCAAACTCCTTAACTAAATTGTTGCTATTTCTTCTGGGCATATCACCAATCACCTTTCTACACCCGAAATTTCCAATCAAAGAGGCTACCATACAAGATCTCCAAACTGCCTTTCAACAAAACAAACTTACATCAAAGGAGCTAGTACAATTCTACCTACAACAAATCCAGAAACTCAACCCAACCCTCAGAGCGGTCATAGAAGTCAACCCGGATGCTCTGAAGCAGGCGGAAGAGGCCGATAGGCGTCGAGCAAAACTGAACAAGGGTCATCACTCATCCTTATATAAAGCAGCTACTTCACTGCTAGATGGGATACCAATATTGTTAAAGGACAATATTGCAACAAAGGATAAACTGAATACAACTGCAGGATCATATGCATTGTTGGGTTCAGTTGTCCCAAGGGATGCTGGGGTTGTCAAGAGACTAAGGAAGGCTGGGGCTATCATTCTTGGGAAGGCTAGTTTGAGTGAATGGGCTAACTTTAGGTCTACTGCTGCGCCTGGTGGCTGGTGTGCTAGAGGTGGTCAAGGCCAGGCAAGTTCCTTTACTTTTTGCATTACAACCCTTTTTATTTTTATAAACAAATTAATTCATTGATAAAAAGTCATACGACATCTATTTTCTCAACCGTTTTTAGATAAGAAAATGATAGAACAAATATGTTTTTTATTTTCTCAACAAAATTATTATATTATAATTATATATGCTTTCATGCAAAACAAAAGGTCTTACGTGCACCCGTGTATAATAAATTTGTTGTACGTATGGCCATACGGGTTACTTAGGGTGAGTTTATCCCCAGACTCACCTTCAATCTTCAGACTCTGTCACATCAGCTTTCCACTAACTTTTTCATTATCAAGACTCACACAAAACTCACCCTATTTTTACACATTATCCCCAGACTCACCTAACTCTTAAAATAATATTTTAGTTATATATCTTTTTTTGGGTACATTTTCTAAATAATATTGAAATTATGTTTTCTTATATTCAAACAAAGTAATTTATAATTCGAGAAAAAAGATGAAAAATAAAACAGAAAATGTTAATTTCGAAATTGACATAATATTCTGTGCAAATTAGAAACAATAATACAACATATTAAATTCAAAAGATCTAGCAAATAAATTTGAAGGCAAATGAAACAAAATAATACATAAACCATCAATAATTTAGTTGGGAGAAATAAGGTAAATTAAGTGTGATGACGTGGCATGATTTGATTGGAGGAAGAAAAAAGTGGAGTCTTAAGTGAGTCTTGAGTGAGTCTTGGATTTTCAAACTGACTTCAAGACTTGGTGTAGTCTTTTACCACATTATTCAAAGACTTAGGCTTGAAACTCACCTCAAGACTACCTTCAAGACTAGGGATAAACTCACGCTTAGAGCAAGATTAGCGCTAGTATAAGCTAAGACTTCCACATCATCTTTTTATTAATCAGATTCATGTCGAAACCCTTTCAGATTTACTTAATTTTTCCACTTCACCCCTCGTACTCATTCAAGACTCCTAAAATAAAAAATAAAAAAAAAATTAATAATAAGATTCAATTTACAATTTAAACGTCTTAAGTAGAGTCTTGGAATTCCAAGACTCTTGCTCAGACTTTTGTCATACTCTTCCACTTAAATGGGAGATCTTAGGTTAATACTTAATAAGACTATTGCTCAGACTACTGCTCAGACTACTGCTCAGACCAGCGCTAATCTTGCTCTTATAATTAGGTTATTTAAATTAGTTACTCCTATTTGGAGTACAAAAATCTCTTATTCCTAGGTTATTCAAAATTATCTGTTTGGAATCCAACGCCTCTCCAATTATCTCTCAACCAAACACTCTTAATTAAAGGTTGAGATAAAAAACATCTCCTTTACCTCAAACGTCTCTTTTTAGCCTCCTAATCAAACACTCCCAAAATATCTAGTACTCCCTTCGTTTCTTTTTGATCTTCCTGTTTGGAGTTTTGGGTGGAAATTAAGAAACTGAAATCTTTTAATGATTGGGTGTAAGAGTAATGATTGGGTGTAAGAGTAATGATTGGGTGTAAGAGAAAATAATAAATAAATGAAGAAAGTAATAAAGAAATGAAGGAGAGAGAAGATATTTTTATGAAAGT
Organism: Spinacia oleracea; assembly: GCF_020520425.1. Classification (NCBI taxonomy): domain Eukaryota; kingdom Viridiplantae; phylum Streptophyta; class Magnoliopsida; order Caryophyllales; family Amaranthaceae; genus Spinacia; species Spinacia oleracea. The sequence goes on along the minus strand of NC_079492.1, from coordinate 43,565,171 downwards.
AATAAAAAATCATAAAAGTGGGGTTGGGTGGGTGAATAGGGAAATGTGAATGAATTAAATAAGGGATGGTGGGGAAATTTATGGTAAAAAGTCATGTCCCAAAATAGAAACAGGAAAATCAAATAGGAACGACATTTATAGAAACAGGAAGATAAAAAAGAAATGGAGGGAGTAGAATTTATTCCCCAGTCTCTTAAAGATTAACCATTGCAATATTTATGCTTTGAGTAAAACTATAAAAACTTTGACCTTGAGTTCCATTAAGATTAACCTATAATAAATAATATAGTCATATAATATTGATAGACACGTTTCAATATATATTTTTAGTATATCAACTTTCAATAACTTTACGCGTATAAAATGAAGATATTTCAGAACATTTAAGGGCTTGTTTAGAAATCGTAAAAAGTCTAATTGTAGAATTTTTATGGGACAAATAGCAATTTTCGGTTTAAATACTTAAATATGTCAAAATTCCCGAAATATGTAATTTTAAATTTTTTAAATAAATTATCTATCTACCTTCCATGCCAATATTGGTATAAGAGATTAAACTTTGTGACAGTCAAAATGCACAATTTAATAAATTAGTATTGAGGGATCGAGTACATTGTAAATATTTGTATAGACTCTACGTACCCTTAAAGATACATCAAGTAATCAGTGAGCCTATTGTCTGGTTTATAGCCTATTTTGTTTAGGCTTAATTTAGCTTAAGCCTGCTTGTAATTTTGAATCTTTGTTGGTTTTTTCGGGGTCCTTTCTTGAAGGTTTGTCATTCCTTCAAAAATTTAGGCAGTATTTCATATTTTGGAGAACTATAACATTTTTGCTTAATTACCAAAAAAAAAAAAAAAAAATAGCCGGATGAGTACTAAGGCTTTGTTTGATTCAATTCAATTTGACTGGAATTAACTTATCCGAATTTATTTTTTCCTATGTAAACAAACTGAGGGATTCAGTGTAAACAAACTAAGGTATTCGCTGGGAAGCAAAGGCCATCTCTTGGTTCTTCTTAACTCATCAAGAAAAATCCTACCTGGTGAATATTAAGTATTCAATATTGAAATCAATCAGACCAGAAGGTAGGCATTAGGCAATTAACTATTCAATATTGAAATCAAAGCAACTACAAGGAACATAATCCATCATTAAGCACATATATTGTATGGATTTAACTCTAGATTAGAGGGTCAGCTAAGTAGCTATGCATGATGTATAAGTAAAATGAACTGCTAACTTTACTCAATAGCAAAAGTTGGTACGATAGATATATGCAAGAAAAAAAAGTAATCTCATGAAGTAACTCGTCACACCAGAAAGCTCCACAAATGAGAGAGATATGTTAGCCTCCCTCATGACCACGCAATAGGTCAACAAAAGCTTAACCCGTAACACAAATAGGTGACTGTATACCGCATACATGGAAAAGAACTGTTTGTCTTCATACGTGTTGTGTAGACTCAATTAGCTCACATCACTCTTCCTAACATAGGGGAGGGATAACGGGAGAGAGGGGGAGATTAGGAAGGATAATGGGAGAAAGGGAGAGGAAGGACATGTGAAATTGAGTTATCATATGTTTTCAAACAACTCTCCTCCCCCAGTTCTACTATTTTCTAACTCCCTACGTACGTTCACTCTCTTCTAGGAATACTACAACTCTTTTTCTTATCTCTCTCACATCCACACTCTCCATCATATATTCCTTCCTTCCTTCCCCCTCTCTCCCTTTCCTCTCTTTTCTCATCTAATCTAGTATTTGCACATTTAATCTTATAAAAGTGTTAATCTACAAGCATGGTCCCCGAAGATATTAAAAATTAATTAGAAAAAGAAATTATAAAGTACCTAGTTGCATAATAGGTTTAGGAAAACCAAAGAATCATTTTGTTTATATTATAATGTATGGCATTAATATGTAGTATGGATTTTGAAAACACATTGTAAGTATATGATACAAATTGATATATGCATGTTCCGTTGAGCAATTTTCATTATATTCGAGTTAAGTAGTTCATCTTTACATCTCAAGTGCATTTCCAGAACATTTTTATGCATGCCCTGATATTGTTTGTAATTGAGTCAACTGGTAAATGAACTCCGAAGTATGTATTTACAAGTTACAACCATTCCTAAATGAAGAATGAGGTAGAAGGGAAACCATAAATCCTAGCAAACGAAATATAGGGCAAGGAGTAACGATTAAAAAAACTATTAAAAGTCATTCGAAAACTACATCATCCAAATTTCAAGGGAAAATCCATATATATCAATTCCAAAACGCTTATCAATAAAAACATATCTTAAAATGCTAATGTACACATACGTTTCTGTAGACTGATTTTAGCCGATGCTTGACTTTATCTTTGTTCTAAAACTTGGCAATCTCCTAAGTACCAGGGACAAAAATCCTAACAGACTAACACCACTAATATTGATAACACTTGACAAGCATCCAATATCATCCTGAGAAAAAAATCAAGAAAAGTTGCCTAAAGTGACGGACAAAATATTCATAGATAAGACACCCAAAAGCGTGAAAATCCTAAGAAACCAACAAAAGAAATGAAGCATGTTCCACGGGGTCTTTATTACAACAAGTTAAAGACCATGATGAACCTGAGAGAGGCTGTATAAGGTAAAATATTTTGAAAACTTGTAGAGCCATAAAGGTAGACTAAACCTGAAAGTGCACAGAAGACTGGCATTTGACATTGATCTAACATTAAAGTAATGATTGCCCACCTAGGGATCCTAAAGCTGTAATGTCAAGATCTGTGAATGGAAACATGAACTTAATTAGACCTATCATTTTGATTATTTTTTTCAAATATCAATAAAACAACCAAAAATCGAATAAAATAGCAGGAAAAGAAACGATTAAAGTAAAGAGATAGAAATTGGAAACCTGAATCTAGGTATCGGGTCAGATAAGGGCGTGAGATCTTTGGAAGAGAGGTAATCAATGGTGATTTCAAGAGCAGGAGCATTTTTCTCAGATCTGAGTATCGAGGTGAATTTTAATGCCCTAAACCCTAGAAATGGATTCTATGTTGATGCTCGGTGACGTCTCCATCACCATTGTGTTTCCGATCCCAATCTGCCATGGCTGGAGTGCGCAGAGAAAATGAGGAGAGATGAAAGAGCTGAGAAGTAGCGTAGTAGAAGAAGAGGTCGGGGAGAGCTCATGCAAAAAAAAAATGAAATACGGAAAAAAACATAAGGGGCAACAGACATTACACTCTCTGTAAGCTAGAAGACAAAAAAAATTGTGCATGAAAGTGGGGGTATTACGTTAATTCTACAATTATAGGAATAGTAATCAAAACTCCTTGCTTTTATATATATATATACAAGTGTTAGGATTTGCCAAAGAAATAACATTATGGAGTATCTTTAACTGCAGAACCCTTACAATCTATCAGCAAATCCTTGTGGCTCAAGCAGTGGATCAGCCATAGCAGCAGCTGCAAACTTGGCAGCAGTTACTCTTGGGACTGAAACAGATGGCTCTATACTTTGTCCTTCTAGCACCAACTCAGTTGTGGGATTCAAACCCACCCGCGGTCTGACAAGCCGTGGTGGGGTCATACCAATCACTCCTACACAAGACAGTGTTGGGTAATCTATTTCTTTTCTAGCTAGCTGTAATTTTCAAGTTCTGAACATTTCTGTAACTAACATTGTAACATTATATATATATATATATATCGAACTATGAACAGACCTGTCTGTAGGACTGTGGCAGATGCAACTTATGTTCTGGATTCCATTGTAGGCTACGATCCTTATGATTCTAAAGCGACAAGGAATGCAAGAAAATACATACCCCAAGGTGGATATGCTCAGTTTCTAAAGATTAACGGTTTAAAAGGGAAGAGGTTGGGAATCGTAAGAGATCCGTTCTTTGATTATATTAAAGGGTTTCCCATACAGGACACAGCCTTTAAGCAACATTTCGATACTTTAAGGTATGCAAGAAACATCATCCACATACTTCTTGTTAATTTGATTGTGTTATGTATAATAAAATAACTTCATCTTGCTTTTGTTTTTTGGTTGGTTGGAACAACAAATTATAGGGGAAAAGGAGCTGTATTAGTTGATAATATAATAGTACCCAACATTGAAGCAATTATGTCACAGAATAATGAGCTTACGGTGATGCTAGCTGAGTTCAAATTATCTTTGAATTCCTACTTAAAACAACTGATCAAGTCCCCAGTTCGATCTTTGGCCGATGTAATAGAATTCAACAACAAACATGCCCAAAAGGTACGATTATCGATTGGTCGATGATTAGTTACTTGAGTTACTCCATACTCAACACTTATTTCTTTGAAATATATGTGTGTAGGAAATGATCAAAGAATATAATCAAGAACTATTCATTGCTGCTGAAGCAACAAATGGAATCGGACCCAAAGAGAACGAAGCCCTAGCAACGTTAGCCGAATGGACGAAAGACGGGTTCGAGAAGGTTATGGCAGAACATAAGTTAGATGCAATTATAACACCTGCTTATTATTTTTCAAGTGTTCTTGCCATTGGAGGATTCCCAGGAATAAGTGTTCCTGCTGGATATGAAAAAGATGGTGTGCCATTTGGTATATGCTTTGGAGGCTTAAAGGGCACTGAACCTAAACTTATCGAGATAGCCTATGGTTTTGAGCAAGCTACACAAATTAGAAAGCCTCCTGTACTTTAATTAATTAATATTTGTTTCCCTAAAACTGTTATCTCACAACTTGGTTTTTGTATTATTACAACATTTACAGCCTATTTATATTGGTAGGCACTAATAAATTATTTTTTGGAATGTGTGAATTCAATTTTCTTTTTTTTTCTTTTAATGAGCTACAAGTGCAATATATATTACAATTGGTGCAAATTATTGGAATCAGCTGAAACCTATTGTACACAGTACATACTCCAATCTTAATCAATAAAGTAAAACCTAATGGGCTGCGCTGAGTGAATTATGAGCTTGAGTTTAATGTTTTCAAAATGTGTTTGTGTATAAGTATCATTACAAAATCTATACACACGTATCATAGTGCGAAGTACTCCTTCCATATTTTTTAAGAGTCACAATTATTACTTCCCGCCATAATTTTTGAGGAGTAATAATTTCATTTTTGGTAACTTTTATATCCACTTCCCATTGTTTATTATTTTTACTTTCCTACGAGTCACTTAAATCATAATAATTTCATTTGTGGTAACTTTTACCCCACACTTGTTATATATATATTTATTGTCAAGTACCCCACTTACATCATTATTATATCAAATTCAACTGTCACTACAAGAATTTGTATGTTTAACGACAACCTAATTACGACGGGTCAAAAATCCCGTCGCAAAAGGCTTTTGCGACGGGGCAAACAACCAAACAATGACGGGAATAACCGTCGTAAATGTCTTTTACGACGGATTTACGACGGGATTTCTATTAACGACGGCCCCCTTTTATGACGGGTTCGCGACAGGAAATCCCGTCGTTAATCAACGATTATTGGCCTTTCGCGACGGGATTTCCCGTCGTTACTAGTACAATTTCTTGTAGTGTATGTTTCCTTAATAATTGTGACTATCAACATATGCAGGGGCGGATGTTTGTTTGGGCCCCCCGACCGAAATTTTTTGCAGTGTATTTTTAGTTAAGTCCTCCCCAAACTTTGTGTATAATTGTATAATTACATAATATATTGCTCAATTTTCTTCTACTGGCCCCCTCGTAAAACCGTTTAAGGTTCGTTACTGAACATATGACTCCTAAAAAAAAGGAGTTAGTATATGTTATTAATACTTAATTAGTTAATGGCTTGTGCGGTGCCATGAGTTATATGTGGCAAGTAAAATCTATATACTCGTATCATAGTACTCCGTACGTACGTAATACAGGAGTAATATTTTTAGTTAACTTGAGAATTTAACATAAATTGTTGATAAGAAATACAAAGTAAATTAATAAAAGAGAATTATTGGTGCATTACAAAATATTGTACCATTAACGACGGAAAATCTCGTCGGTAAAGTCCACTAGTGGTGAGATTTTCTGTCGTGAATCCGTCATAAAAGGGGGTCGTCATTGATGGAAAATTCCATTGTTAGCCCGTCGTAAAAGACACTTGCGACGGTTATTCTGATATTTTTTTAGTTGTTAGTCCAGTCGCAAAAAGTTTTTGCAAGGTGATTTTTAACCTGTCATTATTGGTTGTCATTAATAATACAAATTCTTGTAGTGGTGCATCCTCGCATATATGTACGTTAACCTAACATTGTTTAGATTCATCCAGTTTTGTTTATACTACGTACGTATATTATCATTTAGCTACGTAATACTCCATTCGTATTTAAATAAGACATACACTTGGTCGGACACGAGTATTAAGGAAGAATAGTTGAATGAAATAAAGTAGGAAAAATTGATATTGACAGTTCCAACTATGGCCGTTTAACTTTTAAAGGTCCCAACTTTTGATTATTCTAGAGTGGTCTCAACTTTAAGGTGTGTTTTCCAAGAATGGTCCTTTGGTTTATTAAACTATTAATTAAGTTGATTTAAGCATATCATACTGTTCCATTTACTTCATTTAATTAAAAAATATGATTATTGCACGAGAGATATGAGTGTTAATTAAGTTATTTAGCACTTAATTTTAACTAAGGGACCATTTTTGGAAAACACTCTCTATAGTTGGGACCACCCTGACATAATCAAAAGTTGGGACCTTTTAAAGTAAATCGGCCATAGTTGGGACCGATAATATCAATTTTTCCAATAAAGTAAGAAAGCAAGTGGGGTTGGGATAAATATTTTAATTAAGTAAAATAAGGGGGACCATTAAATTTTGGAGGGGTGTGGGGTGGGGGTTTATGAAATTAAATGTTTAATGTGGTTGAATGAAATAAAATAATAAAGCAAGTGGGGTTGGGGTAAATATTTTAAGTGGAGCGCTAAAAACCGTCCCATATTACTCAAACCGCCCCACTATTTTTTATTAGTACCCTTACTTAATCTTACTTTCAAATTTTCTCCCACCACCGCCGGCCACCACCTCCGACCACCATCACCGGCCACTACCTCCGGCCACCACCATCACGTCGTCGTCGTCAAAATGGCCGAGCCTTCACAAGAGTTCATTTTTTTTTGTCTGAAATTTTTTTTAGAAACTTATGCATTTTTAGCTTGTACCATGGTACAAAATTTTGAATTTTAAGCTTGTACCATGGTACAGACTTATGAGTTTTTAGCTTCGACCATGGTATTGACTTATATGAGATGAAGAATGCTTCGAGGACTGCCTTGGAGAGCTCGGTCGGCATAGCTGCCTTGTGGGGAGTGCTGGAGGTTTTTGGAACTCCTTGAACTTGTATCTTGTACTTGCATTTTGTAGGTTGAATTTTGTATGCATAAGACTGACTGATGCCTTGTTTGCTTGAAGATTTGGGCGAATGAGCATTTTCCCGGCTTGGCGCCTGCTCGCCCTAGAGTTGCAGCTTACCCGTTTGCTGCCTCTTGGGAAGGGGCGGAGCGCTTAGGATGACTGTAGCATCTTTCCGCAGAGATTTGCGGGTCACGCCTTTTGTGGAGTCTTGTACTAGTTCTATTTTGTATATTGATGTGCCGCCTGCTTTATAGGTGCGTTGACGCCTTTTTTCTGATGTGCCCATGCTCGCCTCGATTGTCCGAGCATATTTCTTGTCTGGGCGACTGGTGCTGATTCCAGGGGTGTATAGTCCCATGTGCTATCTAGGTGAGTGGGTGACTCTCCAGCACAACACTGCAGGTCGGCTTGTTCCTTTGGATCCTACAAAATCCATGATGATGAAGGCTACCGGGGCTATTCGAGCCTATGCGGATGCTGTAGAGGCGAGTGGCGACTCCCTTTGTCTCCCGTGGGAGAACTTTGTAAACAAGGATGCTAGCTACAGAGACTTCTTGCCGAGGCTTGCTCCGACAGTTCGTTTTGTGCCACTGGTAAGCTTTGAATTTGAACCTTGTATTCTTGTGTATTCTGTATGACTTGGATCTTGTATGTGTGTTTGCAGGTCGAGGAGGTCGTCCCGGAGGATGTCCCTCATACTGACAGGATCCTCCGTTATGTTGACTTGGATGGGAGGCAGGTAGAGTTCGCTGTCCCGGTGGCCTCTCCTTCAAAGCGGATGTCAGCCAATGCTTGTCCTGAGCATTACGCATCTGTGAGTGCTTTTGTATTTCTTGAAATGGTTGTATATAGAAATTGACTTTTGAATTTGTATGTATGCAGGCGCCTCAAGCAAGAGTGCACCGCTGGATGTTCGTAATAGACTTTTTGAAGAAGCATTGCGTTAAGCTGACTAGGAAGCTCGCTGGTCGAGACCGAGCTGTAGGTTTATCATCTTCGTGTTGTTTGTATCTTTAAACTTGTACATAGATATCTGAAGCTTGAATTTTGGACTTTGTATAGGAGCGTCGTCGAGGCCGTAGGGAGTCCGTGGATATAGCTCTCCAGACCGGTGTTTCAATGGAGCAGACTGGGCAGAACTTGGGTCCGGGCACTGGCTCTAGTGCTGAGACTCGTCGGAGGCGCTCAGATGCTGATCTAAGGGATGTTCCCTCTTCTTCTATTCAGACTGGAAGGTACTCGTACTGCTTTGTAGATACAGGTAGTCAGCAGCTTCAGGGGCCGACTACAAGTGGCTATAGAGTCATGGGTGGATCTCCATCATTGAGTGTCGGTTTCACAATGTCGCTTGTATGAGGAGATGGAGATGTAGCGTCGATTTGCTGCGGCCCAATAATCCTATCAGTTCTTTTTCCATCAGCAGGAACCTCAGCATTTTTCCAGTACACTTCGTATTTCGGAGCAGGAGCCAGCTACCCCAGGGACAGAGTTTGACCAGGACTTGGAGCAGTATATGAGTCGGAACAGGGGCAAGGGACCCGTTGAGACTGTGATTGATGATGATTTGGACTGATCCTGCATGTTAGCGAGATCTAGTTTTGCCTTGGATGGGCTTTTGTATGTGGGATTTTTGAATGGATATTTGTATCTTGTATTTGTGTTGATATTTGTAGGTTTGTACTCGGATTGGATTTGTACGGTTTTTGACATTTGGAATTTGTACGGTTTTTGAATTTTGGAATTTGTACGGTTTTGAATATGTTACTGCGTGTTTTTTGCATGGTTTGAATTGAACTTGTATGCGTTGTGTGTGCATATTGTAATTTGTGGTTACATGTATGCATGCAAAATGAAAAAAATTGCCCATTTTTTTGGGTTTATATAACCATTATAAGCCCCCACTTTGACTGAGTTTTTTTGGTTAGAAAAAGCGCAAGTCAAAGTATATTCGACTTTTTCTAATGCATATGATGACTCGACTTAAGACGGCGATCTAAGACTAGAATGCTTGAATTATGAACAAATAACCCAAAATTGACCGGGGTGCTGATTCGAACTACTTGAATTTGCGCGACTTGCGGGTTTCCGGAACATTCGTCCCAAATCATTGAGCTGATTCGTTTGTACAATACAATGAAAAGAGGCGTACTTGATGCCATAAAGTGAAAGTTGGGCTAGTCCTTCTGGCAGGCCCAACGCCTGGCACCGGCCTTGCGCGTAGCGCAGGTGGTACTTCCAAGTACCGCCATAAATGTTGGATCTTGTATAAATAGAGGGCTTTGCGAATCATTTTCTTTGCACCTCTTATTTCCTGTTCTTTTTCGCTCTCTACTTCTTCTCAAAAAAAGAAAATGGCTATGTCTTTTGGAAACGCCTTGAACTCATGGCTTGGTTCGCTAGGCAAACTGGAGAACAAAGAGCTAGATGCCATGCATCCTGGCGTGCTTGTCTCTTTTGCGATTTGTAAAACTTGATTTTCACTTTCTCCATGTTTCTTTAGAGGCTTGGGATCCGATGAACCACGTTTTTCGCTTCTGAACCAACGAGGTATGTCCCCTCCCTGAAGAGTTTAGTGCTATATTGGGTTGGCCCCTTATGATAGATCCTTGCTTGTTTAGTGTTGAAGAACATTTCTTTTTGACTTTTGAAAGATATTTGGGTCTTAAGCCCCCACTCTTGAGTGCTGTTGTATATGGACGGGGGGTGGACTTATCCCTCTTTATTGCTCATTTTTCTATAGTGGGCATCCCCAAGGTCTTCCGTTTCAGGGCCTTGAATTTTTGTATCTTTGCTCGTTTCCTCTTCTTGAAACATGGGTTTGGCAATGGTGATGCCGCCATAATAGAGATTGTAGAGCAATTTGCTTGTGGCCAAGACCCCATGCCGCTTGTAATTGGCGAGACATTGCTAGGTCTTGATATGCTGAAATCGGATCCATCTTCCATGCCTTCACGAAGCCCGGTGCTACTCCAAGTAAGAATCTAGAGTTCCTTGTATATTGAAATTTGTATTTGTATTTAGAACATTGAATATTGAATTGTTTTCTTGTATTTTCCCCAAGGTCAGGCTTATGGAGAGGCTCATGTTGGTGGCACCACCAGAGAACATGGCGAGTTATAATAGAAAGGAGTTCACCGTGCGGCCCATGTTGTACGTCCGACTTTCTTTGAGTGAGTGGCATTGCGCACTCTCGGAGATTGGATCTTCCATCAGGTGGGTAATTCCATGGTGGGGAATTGCTTCTATGAGGCATGCACCTGGTTCTTCTATGTTGAGGGTGCCTAGCCTTTCTGCATTTGTCTTCTACTCTCCTGCTCGAGTGATGATACAATATGGCTTGAGGTAAGAGGTTTCGGATTGTGCTATGGAGCATCCGAAGCCTGTTGTTCTGAATACTGACCGTCTTACACGGTGGAGGAGGTACTGGATTGCTAAACCCTTTTTTAATATTCAATTTCCACCTGAGCCTGCTATTATATCCATGGGGTATGTTGTATGGATGAAAGGTCCAAGCCAGAGGGACGCTTCTCTCTCCGAGCCTGTGGAAGTCAGAGGTTCTAAGGCTAGACATCCTGCATTAATTGCTTTTGAGGAGGGGGACGAGAGCGTGGCCAATTCGGTGCTTGATCGTTCCAGGTCCAGAGGAGGCTCATCATCATCCCGCCTTGGAAGGTTTTCTAGGTCCTTCTCCCGTCGCTTAGGCAAGGAGAAGATGGATGAATGATTGCGAGAAGGGCAAGGGGATAGTACTCAAGGTGCTAGGACTCAAGAGCATAGTCTCCCAACCCCAGATCTTTGTAGGCTTTGAAGTGTTTGGAATTGTATTTGTATGAAATGCGTTTTAGAGAAATGTGATTAGAAAATGTGTTTGGTGGAAGTGAAAAGGCTTGAAATAACTTTGCTTCACTTGATCCCAACCTTGTAATCGAATTAGCTAGCTTGGATTGAGGCTTTAGAGCCAAACTAAAAGTTATTTGAAAATTGTTCAAAATTCCGCTTGAAACATGCTTTTTATTTGATTTGCATATTTGGAATAAGAACAACAACAACAATTGAACTTTGAATTGGATTTGATTTTTAGGATTCCCTTAATTGAGGAAACTTTGAATTTTTTGAATATTAAGGTGGTCGGGCCTCGGAATGAGGTTGTCTACGTGTCCCGTTAAGGATTCAGGCCGAACATAGTTCTAACTTACAGAACTTTTTGAAAATTGACCTTGAACTTTGAATCTAGACGAAGAACTTCTTGAGTTGGTCCAGGTTCCTCAAAGAACGAAACTCGGTCCCATCCATGTCTGTTAATTCAACTGCTACCCCAGAAAGGATTTTCTTGAAAATGTACGGCCCGACCCAGTTGGGTCTGAATTTTCCCCTTGGATCCATGACACTCTTGCGAAGGGCTTTCAGGATAAGCTCGCCTTCTTTGATATTTCGGGTTCTAACCCTTTTGTTGAAATGTCTAGCCACTCGGCGATGATAGACTTGTACATGGTTAGCGACTTGAAGTTGGAGCTCATCGAGCATAACTAGCTCATCGGATCTTGATTGTATCCATGCAGCTTCTGGGATTTTTCTTTCGTGGACTATCCTTAAAGATGGCAGTTCCAGCTTAATAGGCTGTACCGCTTCCCTTCCATAGACCAATGAAAATGGAGTTGCACCATTTGAAGTGAGAATTGAAGTTCGATACCCCCGCAATGCAAAGTGTAGTTTCTGGGGCCAGTCTTTGTAATTGGTTGTCATTTTCATGATGATGGTCTTGACATTTTCGTTGGCCGCTTCGACTGCCCCATTGGTCTGTGAGCGATAAGGCAAAGAACGATGATGCTGAATTTTGTACTTGGTGAATAGATCATCACATTCGCCTTGAAAATGGGTCCCTTGGTCACTGATGAACTCGTGAGGAACACCGTATCTTCATATGATCTTTGCTTTAATGAATTGAGCCACTTGCTTGGAACCCAATATTTTTAAAGATCTGGCTTCGACCCACTTGGTTAAATAATCGATTGCAACCAGTATGAACTCGTGAGCCCCTGTGCCTGTTGGAGTGACTTTGCCGATGACGTCGATACCCCAAGCTGAGAACGTCCATGGTGATGATTGTGAATGTAGCAGGGATGGAGGGATGTGCTTTAGGTTTGCACACTTTTGACAAATAAGACACCTCTTGACAAAGAATTAGCAGTCTCGCTCTAGGGTGGTCCAGTAATACCGAGCCCTAATGACTTTGAGAGCTAACATCCTCCCATTCATGTGAGTGCCACAGACCCCCGGCATGTACGGTGTCCATGACTTTTTATGCTTCTTGTTTATCAACACATCAAAGATTGAGGCCGTCGGGAGACCTTTTTTATAGGATACCACCTTCTAGAACAAAGTTTTCTGATTGAGGGAACAAAGCCCTTTGATTCTTTCTTGAAAAGTGTGGCGGATATTCGGAAGTTTGTAGGTGAAGGAAATAATGCCCTTGGTCCAAGTATGCATTCTATGTTAAGTCTAATAAATGCGGTTCAGTATTAATTAACAAGTTAATAATTCAGTGAGATCAAGTGAGCTGAATGCCTAGCTAGAGGCCGCTTCAGTTCAAGTGGAATTAATGATATTAATCCACAGCTTACTCTTGACTGAACCCGTAGGGTCACACAAATAGTACGTAAACGGATCAAGTATTTAATGGCATTAAATACTCCATCTATGAATATTCGGAACCGACGGATCTTGGTTTCAGTGGGAGCTAAGATCGTCACAGGCAAGGAATGAATACTCCGGAAACGATAATATTGCCGGAAACGGAAATATGGATCGTATCGGAAATATAAATATTATCCAAGTCGTATATGTTGCCGGAAACGGAAACATGGTACGTGTCGGAAAATATTATCGGAAATGGAAATATTGCCAGAATCGGAAATATTGCCGGAAACGGAAATATTGTCAGAATCGGAAATATTACCGGAATCGGAAAATAATTCCGGAAACGGAAATATTAAATATTTGTTCGAAACGGAAATTAATTCCGGAATCGGAAATATTAAATATTGTTCGTATCGGAAATGAATTCCGGAATCGGAAAATTTAATCGAAAGCGCATCGTACGAATAAGCATCGGACGAGGCCTGCCGGACGAGGCCCAGCACGAAGCCAGGCCATCGCCCAGCAAGCCAAGCGCGCCGCACAAACAGCCATGCCAGGCCCAGCGCAAGGCCAGGCCCAGCAGGCTGCGCGCAGCGCGTAGCGCGCACAGCGCGCACAGCACGCACAGCGCGCAGCGCGCACAACGCACACAGCACGCGCAGCGCGCAGCGCGCGCGGGCGCTGAGTGGGCTGCTGCTCGCGCGCACGCATGGGACCCATCGTGGCTTCCGTGCGTGTGTGTGCAAGTGTTTGTGTTCGTGCACGTTTCCTAAAACATGCAGAGTTCGGTTAATGATTAAATTCCTAATTCTATTTGATAAATTAATTAAATTAGAGTTCTTGTAGGATTCTAGGTTTAATTAATTTGTATCTGAATAGGATTTCGATTCCCTTTCCATACCGCTATAAATATGAGGCTAGGGCTCACAATTTATAACACAAGTTTCAAAGTATTCAAAGTGAGTTTTTGAGAGAAAAATTCAGTCACACATTTGCCTATAAAGTGCCGAAAATAATAGTACCTTAAGGGCGATTCTAGTTGGTCAATCTTAAGGCGGATCCGGACGTGCTGTGGACTATCTACGGAGGGACGACACTTGGAGTCCTAAAGACTTGTTCTTGTTCGGTTCGGGCGCAGCTAGGGAAGGCACGCAACAAAGAGTATGCATCTAATCTATGCTAAATGATTATGTGTAAATAATATGTTTTCCTGGGTTTATGGTTTTTCCGCATGATTTATGAATTGTCATATGTATCATAACCCAACAGTAGGTACCTTAGAATGTCCGAAAACCAAGTTCTGTCTTCGTCAGGCTCGACATCGTCAATAGCATGGACATATGCTGCTTCATGACGGGTTTCAATTGTAAGTGGCATTTCAGCCATGCCATTTGGGATGTTGATCATTGATGCTACTTTTGCCAGTGCATCGGCAAACTGATTCTCTTGCCTGGGTACATGACGGGTTTCAATTGTAAGTGGCATTTCAGCCATGCCATTTGGGATGTTGATCATTGATGCTACTTTTGCCAGTGCATCGGCAAACTGATTCTCTTGCCTGGGTACGTATGTATAACAAAGCTCTTCCACCTCCTCGGACCACTTCTCGAGATAGGAATGGTAAAGGGCCAACCTTTCACTCCTGACCTTCCCTTTGCCGGATATTTGGTTCATAATTAGGGAAGAGTCCCCATACACTGGAAGTTTCTGGACCCCTAGACCCATGCTGCAGGCTTCATATTCGACCGCATTGTTTGTAAATTGAAATGTAGCTTTGCAGTGATTGGAGTGTGAGTGCCGTCATGAGCTATTAGGATTACCCAGACACGCATCCGCATTGATTGGAAGCACCATCAAAGTGCAACAACCAGCTGTCGTTGTTTGTCATTAGAATTTTCACATCGGGTAGGTCGTCACTCTCCTCCTCTGCCTCGATAGGACAGTCAGCTAGGAAATCAGAGACCGCCGAAATTTTGACAAAAATAGTATTTTTCTGCCGAACCCAGAATTCTCAAATTCGAAGCCTAACTATGACTTTTCGAAGGTTTTAGTTTTTCGAATGCAAAATTTCGTAAATTTAAGATGTTAAATTAAATATTTGCGATTCTTGTTGATAAATCTTGAATTTTTGATTGACCTACTGCATATGTTTAACAAGTTTGAATGCCTAGTCTTGTTAATTATGCAATCTAATTATTAATTATGATTAATTTGTTGAAAATTAAAATAATTTAGAATTAATTTGATTTTCATAATTAATTGTAATTTAATTAGAAACCTATGATTAAAAACCACCATAAAAATTGTAAATTTACGATAAATTTTAAATTTTTATGACCTAGACTTGAATCCATAACAATCGGAAATCAATTGGATAATAAATTTTCGATTTTTCGCCCTAAAATTATGAAATTAATATTATTTATTAATTTGTCATTAATTTTAAATATAAATTTAAAATTTTTATGCGATTCGTTCATATAACTTGCACGCACGAAGCAATGGACGCTTCGTGTTACCCTTAAGGGGTGTTGTATAATGCGGGCATGCGACGACGAGCAAGGGAGCTCGTCGCCCGTGCGGCACGAATGCAATGAGCAAGGGCGTAGTGCACGAGCACAAGGCAGCAGCCCTGCCTTGTGTCGTGTGCCACGACCAATGGACGAATGGGCATGGGCGTAGGGCGAGCCAAGGCAGTCGCGTGTGGGCAGCAAGCGAGCTGCGCCACAACGCGCGCTGCCTCGCACAAGAGCGCGCAGCCTCGCGCGCAGCGAGCGCAAGCTCGCGTGCCACGAGCGCTGCGCCTAGCATTGCTCGCGCGCACAGCGAGCGATGTCGCCCGCCCAGCGAGCGATGTCGCGCGCCCAGCGAGCGATGGCTCGCGCGCCCAGCGAGCGATGTCGCGCGCCCAGCGAGCGATGTCGCGCGCGCACTGCGAGCGATAGCCCGCGTGCGATGAGCGCTGGCGCGCGCAGCGAGCACCAATGCGTGCGGAGGCTTGCGATAGGGATGCAGCAGCTATGCGACGAGCGCATGGGCTGCGCGCGCATGGCCAGCGATGGCTGTGTGCGTGCGGCCCATGGGCGTGCTACGCGTAGGGTGTTTGCGTTACGATTAGATCGTTTTGAATGTTTAATTTGAAAATTTCAGTTCACGTAATTTTAATTAATTTTAAAATTAATAATTTAAATTATTTTCTTGGATTTTAATTATGAATATTATAATTATAATAAATGTAATTTATTCTAATTATTTTACTAAAATTAAAATCATGAATTAATTTAAATGCGACTGAAATTAAATTAAACTTTTTGGATTCAATTATAAATTTATATGAGCTTTAAATTTTAATTAAATTTGTATGTTTCCGGTTAGACTAGAAATACATTTTTATGTTTAAAATTGGTAAAGCATATGAATTTATTGGTTTAAGTGGGAGCGCTTTTTAGTCATAAACTCTTGATTAGGTCTACAAATCCTTAAGGTTAAAACAACTTGATTAGAATTAATAAGGACTGAATAATTGGTAGATTATTGGTGCCCTTGATTAATTGCTGCAAATGTTTACGTGATGCATAATGTGTTTTACTAACCAGCTATGTGGGCCATTCATGATAATGAATGGGTGAATGGTATATATTGTATATGTACTGTTTTGCAGGTTATGAAGTGACTAGTATGGCCCAAATAGGATAGAAAATATGGTCTGCGTACCATTAATTTGAATGTAATTGGTCTAAAGTACCAAAGTTATTTTTCAATTCAAATATGGTCTGCGAACCATCAAATAGTTGTAATTAGTTATAGCTTATCCTATTTGAAGAAAATGGTGCCTCCCACGGAGATTTTCAAGACGGACTTTGAAGTCAAAGCTTCAAGATGAAGTCGGGCCATACTAGATCACAAATATCTTATGCATGTTTTAAGTTATTTATTGTTTTAAATATGTCTTAAAATGCATGAGATCAAAAGCTTGATTATGTTGCATGATTAAGGATTTTAGTTCACTTAAAATCTAACCAACATAGTAAGAGCCTTAAGTTCCAAACTTAAAAATTGAGTTAAAAGGTGCCATGCCAAAATATACACTTGCTTGGATATCCTTTACATCAATCTAGTAATAGTTTTCGCTCAGCGAGGTGTTACTTATTGGTCCTAAAGGGGCAAGGTACACAAATAATTGTGAGTACATGTTAGTTTTGGTGAAACTCAACGATATAAGTAAGGAGTCCTTTTATGTCGTGGCAAATTCGATAGGTTTACCTAATAAGTTCTTAGACGTACCTATCAACCAAGAATAGTTTCTAGACTATTAGCAAAAGGCTTTTGCTTACCTAAGATGTTCTAGGATTAAGTCGACATAATGTGCTTAATTCTTCAATGATTTTAGGATCTTGGAATCATTTTATTCACACCTGCCGGAACACATAATTTGAATAAAATGCTTAATAAACATTGAATTATGCATGTATGCTAGAATTTAAGTTTATTAAGAGAAACTGTGAATGGTTATTTATTTGTTTATTCTTTTCAATTGTAGTTTTTAATATGGCAAACAACAATTCATTCAACATTCGATCAATTCTCGAAAAAGAGAAGTTGAACGGGAAAAACTTCCTTGACTGGCAAAGGAACTTGCAAATAGTTCTTATGCAGGAAGAAAAGGAGTATGTCCTAGATGAGGCGATGCCCGAAGCTGCAGGCGACGGGGTCACTCAGGCAGCCCTCAATCGTTGGATTGATGCCAACAAGGATGTGAAATGTCTAATGCTCGCCACCATGAGTGCGGATCTGCAGAAAACGTTCATCAACTCAGATGCTTTCACAATCATCAGTGAGTTGAAGAACATGTTCCAAGATCTGGCTCGAGTCGAAAGATTCGAGACTCATAGGCAAATTCTTGAGACCAAGCTTAAGAAAGGCGAGCCCGTAAGTCCACATGTTCTCAAAATGATTGGACTCATTGAGAATATGAGTCGGCTGGATCAGCAATTTTCTCAGGAAATGGCTATAGACACCATCCTCCATTCTCTTCATAGCGGGTATGATCAGTTCAAACTGAACTACAGTATGAATAGTCTGGACAAAACGCTCACTGAGCTTCACGGTATGCTGAAGACCGCTGAAAAGACGCTCAAAAGTGATAAGCAGGATGTGCTTATGGTGCGTGGGGGCAAGTTCAAGAAATCTGGAAAGAAGAGGAATGCTAAGAAAGGTGGCAACAAAGCCAACCCAACTAAGCAAACTGGCGCCAAATCTGCAAAGAGAAAGGTCAGTCAACCCACTTCTGAATCCGAATGCTTCTACTGCAAGAAGAAGGGGCATTGGAAGAGAGATTGCTTGAAGCTAAAGGAAGATCAGAAGAACGGAACAGTCGTTCCATCTTCAGGTATTTTCGTTATAGACTGTATACTTGCTAATTCAACTTCTTGGGTATTAGATACAGGTTGTGGCTCACACTTATGTTCCAATCCACAGGGACTAAGAAGAAGTAGAAAGTTAAGCAAGGGTGAAGTCGACCTACGAGTGGGAAATGGAGCACGGATTGTTGCATTAGCTGTAGGAACTTACTATTTGTCGTTGCCCTCCGGGCTAGATTTGGAACTGGAAGAATGTTTCCATGTTCCAAGTCTTACTAAAAACATCATTTCAGTTTCTTGCTTAGATGCTAAGGGATTTTCCTTTATAATAAAAGACAATAGTTGTTCGTTTTATTTTAAAGAGATGTTTTATGGATCTGCTAGATTAGTCAATGGACTTTATTTATTAGATCACGACAAACAAGTATATAACATAAATACCAAAAAGGCCAAAAAGGATGATTCAGATCTCACCTATCTGTGGCATTGTCGATTAGGCCATATAAACTTGAAACGCTTAGAAAGACTTCAAAAGGAAGGAATTCTAGAACCATTTGACTTAGAGGATTATGGTAAATGCGAGTCATGTTTACTTGGCAAAATGACGAAGCAACCTTTCTCTAAAGTTGGAGAAAGAGCAAATGAACTATTGGGTTTAATCCATACAGATGTATGTGGACCAATGAGTACAAATGCTAGAGGTGGTTTCAGCTACTTTATCACTTTCACTGATGACTTCAGTAGGTATGGTTATGTCTACCTAATGAAGCATAAGTCTGAATCCTTTGACAAATTCAAGGAATTTCAGAGTGAAGTAGAGAATCAATTAGGCAAGAAGATTAAGGCACTGCGGTCTGATAGAGGCGGTGAATATCTGAGCTATGAATTTGATGACCATCTGAAAGAATGTGGAATTCTATCAGAATTGACTCCTCCTGGAACACCACAATGGAACGGTGTGTCGGAACGGAGGAACAGAACCTTGCTAGACATGGTCAGGTCAATGATGGGTCAGGCCGAACTTCCATTAGAATTTTGGGGACATGCACTAAATACAGCTGCACTCACTATAAATAGAGCTCCGTCTAAAGCTGTCGAAAAGACTCCATACGAATTATGGTTTGGAAAGCCTCCAAATGTGTCTTTTCTTAAGATTTGGGGATGTGAAGTATACGTCAAACGATTAATTTCAGACAAACTTCATCCAAAATCTGACAAATGTATCCTTGTGGGCTATCCAAAGGAAACAAAGGGGTATTACTTCTACAATACATCTGAGAACAAAGTGTTTGTTGCTCGAGATGGTGTCTTTTTGGAGAAGGATCACATTTCCAAAATGACAAGTGGGAGAAAAGTAGACCTCGAAGAAATTCGAGTCGAACAACAAACTCTAGAGAATGCTCAAGATGACATTCAGGATGAAACTCAGAGATCTTTAGAAGAATCTGGTGAGAATCATGGTCAATCTAGAAATGTTACCCCGCGTAGATCGCAAAGATATAGATCTCAACCGGAAAGGTACTTAGGTATTTTGACGAACGAGAGCTATGACGTTCTATTACTTGAAAGTGATGAACCTGCGACTTACAAGCAAGCTATGACGAGCCCTAGCTCCAAGCAATGGCAAGAAGCCATGCAATCTGAATTAGACTCCATGTCTGAAAACCAAGTATGGGATTTGGTCGATTTGCCAGATGGCTACCAAGCCATTGGAAGCAAATGGGTTTTCAAACTGAAAAAGGACAAGGATGGGAAACTTGAAGTTTTCAAAGCTAGATTGGTTGCAAAAGGTTACAGGCAAGTCCACGGTGTGGATTACGATGAAACCTTTTCACCAGTTGCAATGCTAAAGTCTATTCGAATACTGTTAGCAATCGCTGCATATTACGATTACGAAATATGGCAGATGGATGTCAAAACTGCTTTCTTAAACGGCGTTTTAACAGAAACTGTGTTTATGACACAGCCTGAAGGTTTTGAGGATCCAAAGAATGCTAAAAAGGTATGCAAGCTAAAGAAGTCAATCTACGGATTGAAGCAGGCATCCAGGAGCTGGAATATACGTTTTGATGAAGCAGTCAGTGACTTTGGTTTCATTAAGAACGCAGACGAATCTTGTGTATACAAGAAGGTCAGTGGGAGCAAAATTGCTTTCCTGGTATTATATGTCGACGACATATTACTTATCGGAAATGACATTCCTATGTTGAACTCTGTCAAGATTTGGCTTGGGAAATGTTTTTCGATGAAGGATCTAGGAGAAGCACAGTACATATTGGGCATCAAGATTTACAGAGATAGATCTAAAAAGTGATTGGACTTAGTCAAAGCACTTATATCAATAAGGTGCTTGATAGGTTCAAGATGGCGGACTCCAAGCGAGGCTACCTACCCATGTCTCATGGAATGACTCTAAGCAAGACTCAGTGCCCAAAAACACTTGATGAGCGTAGACGAATGAATGGGATTCCATATGCATCATTGATTGGTTCAATAATGTATGCTATGATATGTACACGCCCGGATGTTGCGTACGCACTCAGTGCTACGAGCAGATACCAGTCAGACCCAGGAGAGGCGCATTGGACTGCTGCCAAGAACATTCTGAAGTACCTGAAAAGGCACAAAGATGACTTCCTGGTCTATGGTGGAGATGATGAATTAATTGTTAAAGGCTATACGGACGCAAGTTTCCAAACCGACAAAGATGATTTCAGATCACAGTCTGGGTTTGTCTTCTGCCTCAACGGAGGAGCAGTAAGCTGGAAAAGTGCTAAGCAAAGCACCATTGCGGATTCTACAACTGAAGCGGAGTACATTGCTGCACATGAAGCAGCAAAGGAAGCTATATGGCTAAGGAAGTTCATAGGAGAACTTGGTGTAGTCCCCTCCATTAAAGGACCAATAGCCCTGTATTGTGATAATAACGGAGCTATTGCACAGGCAAAAGAGCCTAGACACCACCAGAGAGTCAAGCATGTACTTCGTAGATTTCACCTTCTACGAGAGTTTGTTGAAAGAAAAGAAGTCGAGATAAGCAAAATTGGAACTGATGACAACATATCAGATCCATTAACTAAACCTCTGCCGCAAGCGAAGCACAACTCGCACACTGCAGCTATGGGAATCAAGCATATTGGAGAATGGCTTTGATGTCTCTGTTTAATGTTTTAAAGTTTTAGAGTTTAAATCTTTGTAAAACATTATTGGTTAATCATTCACAATAAATGAAAGGAATTCATTTTTCCATTTAATTTGTGGTTTATTAAATGATGAGTCCCTTCAATTTGACGATATATTCAAGATAGACTGTCAGGACCAGTCCTGTGACTAAGAAATGTCTATCAAGTGAACTTGAATGTCAAAGGTTGAAAATGGTCCCTAAATCGGAGTTTTCTGTAAAATTGGACGCATAGAAAACGTTAGACGATTAGAATGCAAGATGACTAGTAGTTCTGTTTCTTGAACTATGTGGACATGGCAATGTCATAATCATTTGCATAGATACTTACTTTGGGAAGACTAGTATCGGACAAGACCTATGAAACTTTACTGTAAGAGATGAAAGTCTGTCATAAGTAAATTTCATTAAATTATTAGACACTAGATCCTCAATACCTGAGTGATTTGAGATTACTTGTTTGAGAACTGGTTGCTTTGACGTTGACCAACCGTCGCACCGTAAAAGGAGGCTATAAAGGCAACGCTCAGGTAATCACCTATCAAACGAAGTCTAATCTCAAGATCGCAAGATTGGGATTGTCCTCCCATAAATCAGGATGAGATGCTTAAAAGTTGTACAAGGCCACTCGGAGAGCTAGAAACTGTGAAATGCATGGCCGTGCTCGGATGAATCATAGGCTATGATTATCTGTTTATTTGATCAGTTGAACTCTGAAACCGAGGAACACCTCTGGACGTAATAAGGATGACAACTCTTACCTTATGTTCAAGAGCAAGCATCGAGCGACAAAGGAATTAGGAAATGCACACTTGTCCCTAAGGACAAGTGGGAGACTGAAGGAAATAATGCCCTTGGTCCAAGTATGCATTCTATGTTAAGTCTAATAAATGCGGTTCAGTATTAATTAACAAGTTAATAATTCAGTGAGATCAAGTGAGCTGAATGCCTAGCTAGAGGCCGCTTCAGTTCAAGTGGAATTAATGATATTAATCCACAGCTTACTCTTGACTGAACCCGTAGGGTCACACAAATAGTACGTAAACGGATCAAGTATTTAATGGCATTAAATACTCCATCTATGAATATTCGGAACCGACGGATCTTGGTTTCAGTGGGAGCTAAGATCGTCACAGGCAAGGAATGAATACTCCGGAAACGATAATATTGCCGGAAACGGAAATATGGATCGTATCGGAAATATAAATATTATCCAAGTCGTAGATGTTGCCGGAAACGGAAACATGGTACGTGTCGGAAAATATTATCGGAAATGGAAATATTGCCAGAATCGGAAATATTGCCGGAAACGGAAATATTGTCAGAATCGGAAATATTACCGGAATCGGAAAATAATTCCGGAAACGGAAATATTAAATATTTGTTCGAAACGGAAATTAATTCCGGAATCGGAAATATTAAATATTGTTCGTATCGGAAATGAATTCCGGAATCGGAAAATTTAATCGAAAGCGCATCGTACGAATAAGCATCGGACGAGGCCTGCCGGACGAGGCCCAGCACGAAGCCAGGCCATCGCCCAGCAAGCCAAGCGCGCCGCACAAACAGCCATGCCAGGCCCAGCGCAAGGCCAGGCCCAGCAGGCTGCGCGCAGCGCGCAGCGCGAACAGCGCGCACAGCACGCACAGCGCGCAGCGCGCACAGCGCACACAGCACGCGCAGCGTGCAGCGCGCGCGGGCGCTGAGTGGGCTGCTGCTCGCGCGCACGCATGGGACCCATCGTGGCTGCCGTGCGTGTGTGTGCAAGTGTTTGTGTTCGTGCACGTTTCCTAAAACATGCAGAGTTCGGTTAATGATTAAATTCCTAATTCTATTTGATAAATTAATTAAATTAGAGTTCTTGTAGGATTCTAGGTTTAATTAATTTGTATCTGAATAGGATTTCGATTCCCTTTCCATACCGCTATAAATATGAGGCTAGGGCTCACAATTTATAACACAAGTTTCAAAGTATTCAAAGTGAGTTTTTGAGAGAAAAATTCAGTCACACATTTGCCTATAAAGTGCCGAAAATAATAGTACCTTAAGGGCGATTCTAGTTGGTCAATCTTAAGGCGGATCCGGACGTGCTGTGGACTATCTACGGAGGGACGACACTTGGAGTCCTAAAGACTTGTTCTTGTTCGGTTCGGGCGCAGCTAGGGAAGGCACGCAACAAAGAGTATGCATCTAATCTATGCTAAATGATTATGTGTAAATAATATGTTTTCCTGGGTTTATGGTTTTTCCGCATGATTTATGAATTGTCATATGTATCATAACCCAACAGTAGGTACCTTAGAATGTCCGAAAACCAAGTTCTGTCTTCGTCAGGCTCGACATCGTCAATAGCATGGACATATGCTGCTTCATGACGGGTTTCAATTGTAAGTGGCATTTCAGCCATGCCATTTGGGATGTTGATCATTGATGCTACTTTTGCCAGTGCATCGGCAAACTGATTCTCTTGCCTGGGTACATGACGGGTTTCAATTGTAAGTGGCATTTCAGCCATGCCATTTGGGATGTTGATCATTGATGCTACTTTTGCCAGTGCATCGGCAAACTGATTCTCTTGCCTGGGTACGTATGTATAACAAAGCTCTTCCACCTCCTCGGACCACTTCTCGAGATAGGAATGGTAAAGGGCCAACCTTTCACTCCTGACCTTCCCTTTGCCGGATATTTGGTTCATAATTAGGGAAGAGTCCCCATACACTGGAAGTTTCTGGACCCCTAGACCCATGCTGCAGGCTTCATATTCGACCGCATTGTTTGTAAATTGAAATGTAGCTTTGCAGTGATTGGAGTGTGAGTGCCGTCATGAGCTATTAGGATTACCCAGACACGCATCCGCATTGATTGGAAGCACCATCAAAGTGCAACAACCAGCTGTCGTTGTTTGTCATTAGAATTTTCACATCGGGTAGGTCGTAACTCTCCTCCTCTGCCTCGATAGGACAGTCAGCTAGGAAATCAGAGACCGCCAAACCCTTGATAGACTTTTGATTGATGTATTTCAGATCAAATTCAACTAGCATAACCAACCACCTGGACGACGTTGAGAGCCGGTTTTTTGAATAAGAACTTGAGAGGATCTGCTTTGCATGCCACGCACGTGCACTGTATGGGAGAGCATGTGATGTTTGAGTTTCTTTGTGGCCCAAACCAAGGCGATACTAAGCCTTTCGAGTTGAGTATATCTGGGGTCTTACTCGAGTAGTTTGTTGCTCAAGTAGTACACGTAGCTTTCCTTGACTTCAATTTCTTAGGCGAGCATAGCCCCAAATGCTGAGTCATTCGTTGTAAGATAAAGCCTAAGTAGGATACCCGGTATTTCCGGCTTCAACACTGGCATAATTGAAAGATAGCCTTTCATGGTGTCAAATGCACGTTGACAGTCTTCGTCCCATACCTTAGGCTCACTCTTGCGGAGTTTTTGAAACACTGGCTCACAGATCATGGTGAGCTTTGATATGAATCTACTGATGTATTGTAACTTGCCAAGGAACCCCCCAAATTTCTTTTTCATTCGCTGGTGGTTTCATTTCTAGGATGGCCTTGATTTTGGAAGGATCCGCCTCGATGCCCCGAGAACTGATGACATACCCGAGCAACATGTCTGACGTTACCCCAAATGAATTTTTTTGAGGATTGAGCCTCATATTGTATTTCCTGCGTTTGCTGTAGAATTTTCGAAGCACTATTGTATGTTCATGATGCTTTTTGAATTTGACGATCATGTCGTCGACATACACCTCGATTTCCCTGTGAATCATGTTACTCATGATAGATGTGGCTGTTCTCTAATAAGTAGCCCCCGCGTTCTTCAGTCCTAACGGCATAACTGTGTAGCAATATGTACCCCACTAAGTGAAGAAGGTTATTTTCTCCATGTCGTCCTCTGCCATGGGAATCTGATTGTAGCCTGCGTACTCTTCAAAAAAAGAGAGTAAGGCATGATTTGCTGTGTTGTCGACCAAAATGTCGATTATGTGGAAGTGGAAAACCGTCTTTAGGGCTGGCCCTGTTAAGATCTCTGTAATCGACGCACATCCAAACTTTTCCATCCTTTTCCGTAACCGGGACGACATTTGCAATCCATTCTGGATACTTGGACTCTCGAATAAACCTGGCCTCTAGTTGCTTAGAGACCTCTTTTTGAATTCTGAATGAAACATCCGGTTTCATGCGACGGAGTTTCTGTTTGATGGGCTTTGAACCTGGAATGAGGGGAATTGTATGCTGACCTACGCTTGGATCAATCCCTAGCATATCATGATAGAACCATGCGAAGACGTTATGTACTCTGAAAGTAGCTCGATCAGATCGTCCTGCTCTGCTTGAGATAGAGTTAAACCAATCTGAACTAGTTTTGAATCACTGTTGTTAGAAAGGTTAACTTTTTTTGTTTCCTCAGTTATAGGCGTCCCGTTTTCATGATTTTCGATAACTTTTAAGATTTCAAGGCCAGTGTCTGGAGAAGAAAAGTTGTTTGGATTAGGAATTTGTTTTGAAGTTGGACTTGAAGAGTAGGATGAAATTGAAGTATTATTGAAATTAGCAATCATTACATCGACAACTTTGACTTGAAGTTTGACCTCTAAGGGAACTTGATTGATGCAAGAGTCTAGCCCTAGACTCTTTGACTCATCACTAGAATCAGATCTAGATTCATCCTCAGACTCAGAATCGCTCATCATAGATCCTTCGCCCACAGTAATTTTGAACATCTTGCCATTTGGAGCAGTAATCTTGAGGGACTTCCTCTAGCCATTGATCATCTTCTCGCTGGGAGGAATAATCTTGGATGGATCAAATCTTTCGATATGAGTGATCATTTGGACCATGGTGTCTTTGGAGATGATTGGTGCTACTTCTTGGACGAACAGAAGACCAAAAGCTGATGAATCAAGACATTCAGAGACGACCTTGTCTTGTATTTGAGGGGCATCTTCGAGGAAATGGCAGTCATGAAAGATCTCGAACCCAAGGTAGATGATCCCTTTCGAAGCATCATAGACAGGTTCCGGAAATTCAAAGTACAAGTCATCTTCACCTTCCTTCAGGAATTTTCCATTGATTGTGCGCTGATGGGGATGTAGACTGAATTGATCGTTACCTGCTCGGCGGGCCCATACCTTGGCCTCTTGTTGCTTGTCATCGTGCTTAGTTGGCTTGTATCCCAGACCAAAGCAATTAGTATGTACTGAAGTGTAACACCCTGATAATTCCATAATTACCTTTTTCCGACTAATATAAAAGAATTACCAAGATATTTCCGCCACCGTGATAACGACTAAGGCTATTAACCAGAATTACGCAGCGAAAAACTAACTTTCAAAACACATTAAATAGTTAATGGTAATTTAACAAAATAGAACCATTGCGGCCCAAACCAAAGTATTAAATAGTTTAAAATCCATTAATTATAGTTTAATAATTAAAGTAGTAATAGTGATAGTCATGACTAAAAATCAAAATAGATAAATGCGAAAGATGGAATAGTCTCTCGACACTATTCCCATGAAAACTTTTTCCGCAAGTTATCTCTACCAACTTGCTTATTGAAAACTACTCCCCAACAATGCAAGTGCAATGATGGATCATCATAGGGTCATTAAGGCAAAGGCCATGACCGAAAGACATGAAGCACGAAGTCAGCAAAAGATGAGTACGAACAAGCTAGAATGAAATCCTAGTCTAACATGCTTCACTAAACAATAATGATAACCCACATGCAAAAGCCATTCAAGTAAACAATTAATCATGAAGACGTACTCGAGACTTGACACGACTCTAACTCATAGATTAATAAGAATCAGCTTCGACAGGGTAAAATATAATAAGAAAGACCACTGAGGGAAACTGAGGGTGTTGGGATCCCACCAAGCACCAAATGAATAAGGTCGGGCTTTCTACCGACAGTCGGACCATACCGACGGAAATTCCTGCGCATTTTATAAGCGATTAACCAAAAGAATGAAACAACGTCTTGTATCATTCAAGGAGTACGAGTTTCTCCGACGCGACTCCCCCCATTGTTCATACTCAAGGTATATACGTTCCAAGAGTTTTGAAGCTCATTCGGGTTACACTTTACGTTCATTAGTATGTTATGTTCAAGACTCAACCCAATGACATAACATGCAAGCAATTCAACAATTAAACAATTAAACAATGACACTTCATTTTAATCCTTTAGGACTTGTGATCAAACATAGGACTCAAGTGAATTTACTCCTATTGTTCCTTCTCAAAACACGGTTGAGATAACCCGACATTGCCTGTTAACAAGCGGGGGGTGCCCTTACACTAGTAGAAAAAACCCCTGTTGCAGCCCCGGCCCCTTGTTGCAGCGTACATGTATTAATACGCTTCAACAACCAGTCGGTCAACGCGGGTCAAACCATTTAAATGGTTGTTGCAGCGTACAATTTAATTGTTCCCTGCAAAAGTGTTTGTTGCAACGTACATTTTAAAAGCCCCCTGCAATAGCCCGTTTTTATCGCCGCGTACATTTAAAAGCCCCCTGCAATAACCCGAATAAAAAAAAATCGCTGCAATATTGGTTGAATACTACGGAGTAATTAGAAACAAATTAAGCATCTCAAAATTTCAGCTCTCGCGCTCAACTCCCTTCTTCTTCCCTTAGCTTTCCCTGCGTCGCCCCCTAAAAAAAAAAACCATTCCTGCGTCATCAATCTAGCTTCCTCTTCGAGTCGTCGGTGGTTCTGGCCTCCTCGCCAGTCGCCGGTGGGTCTCTTTTCTCGCCTCCTCTCTAGGTGCCGTTTTGTTCAATTCGTTTTTTGGGTTATGTGCTTCGTTTTAGGTTTTTTTCAATTCGTTTTAGGGTTTGTTTTATTCGTTTGTTCAATTCGTTTTTAGGGTTCAATTCGTTTGTTCAATTCGTTTTTAGGGTTTGCTCATAGATAAAGATGGGGTGGTGTTGGAATTAGAGAATGGTGGTGGTGGTGGTGGCGGTCGTGGTGGGGTGGAACAGTAATTATAACAACAATTTCTGGGTTTTCAAAATTTCAAATTTGTGAGACTTGAGATGTTATTCTACAGAGGTATGCGATTATGCAGATTGGCTTCTTTCCTGTTCTTGCTCTTCAGTTCACAGATTGGTAATTCTTCATTTCTTCTGAAATTATGATACTTTTAAGTTTAATTTGCTGTTATTGTTGTTTTGAATCAGTAGTTTGAAAGTGTTGATTTAATCTTGTTCAAGTTCATCTTATATCGGGAAATGATCTTTTGGGGTTTGCGGAATTTTATTTTTTTGGGGAGTTGGATGGTTTTGCAATAGTTGAAACCATTTTGAATAGTCAATTAATCAAAATTTGGTGCTGCTGGTGGTTGTTTCTTGGTGTTGGGGCCTGTTTATTAGAAAAGACGGGAATATATTAGGAATTCCATTTATTGATTGGTAGGCCGAGGAGCAAAAGGAGGAATGTGGCCGAGGATGGGATTCTCTAGCAAGATGTAGATGGTAGGCTCAGTATGCTGTTGAAATGGCTGCGAATACTCAGTATGCTCAGTATGCTGTGGGGTTACTCTTGGGTTATTTTGCCTTTGTGATCATGGTAGAAAACTTACAAGTTAGAGTATCTAATTTTGATGAATCAGTAGGGATTAGTGGATTAGTATCAACCATATTTCTGGTTGCTGTCCACTATGAAGTCATGGAATCGTGATCTACCTTTCAGTTTTGCTTGTTTATATTGAATTATTGATATTAAGTTCATTGTGATGACCTGAACTTGTTTCTTCCCATGGTCTGGTTGGAGTATTTTTGGAATCTCTTATGTTGAGTATATTGATATTAAACTAGTAGTCTAGTAGTATGCATCTTTAAGATATTGAAGCTTACCGATCTTCTGTGATCATATTCTTAGAGCTACAACAACAACAACAACAACAACAACAACAACAACAACAACAACAACAAAGCCTTAGTCTCAAAATGATTTGTGGTCGGCTAACATGATTTGGGGTCGGCTAATATTCTGAGAGCTAGAAGATATAAATCTTGACTGTGCTATTTCTGTTCCTTTTGTGGACATATTCGTATAGGTAAGTGTTTATCATTGCTAGAGATAAGGAGTTAGTATTTACAAATCTCTTTCCTTGAATCAAGGACAAGCCTTTTGTGCTTTTAGTGTAAAATTCAATAAATGGTTATTTGATTATATGTGGCACGCCATTTGTTTAATTGAAGCTAATTATGTGTTCTATTCAGCTGGTGG
The DNA here is from genome assembly GCF_020520425.1 of Spinacia oleracea. Lineage (NCBI taxonomy): Eukaryota > Viridiplantae > Streptophyta > Magnoliopsida > Caryophyllales > Amaranthaceae > Spinacia > Spinacia oleracea. Next base: position 43,535,341 of record NC_079492.1, on the reverse strand, counting down.
GGTTTACTTGGTGTATTATTACTAACTCGTTCCAGATTTAGCTGTCACCATACTTGTTTTTCCCCTACTTCTCTGTTAGTGATTTAGCATTTCTGAAGGTTTTTGTGTAAGTTGAAAATGTCGGTATTATAGTGATATCTGCTTGTGGTTTACTAACACTTGAGCTTGATAGGTTTGTTTTTTATATTCGAATTTTGCTGTAAAAGTTTCAATAGAATGTGTGTTTTGGTTATTTTGAAGTGCTTATTAAGTATTTTGATTGTTCAATTGATCATGTGTATAGAGTAATTAAATGTTTCTATGATGACTTCATTTCTGCTGTTATATTTGGATCAAGTGTAACACAAAGTTTGTGTTTGATCAGTTTTGCGAGGATCTTGTTTATATGGCGGCAATCCTAGCTTCACAAAGAAGTTATTGCCGCGCTGTGGTGTTATATCAACATAGAAGAGTAGTAGATGACATGTCATCTGATGCAGGGTTTAGTTAGGCTAACAACAATTACATTCTGTCCAAAGGTCTACTGATGTTTGGTCATTTGCTCTTTCTCTTCGTGTAGTGTTTCATTAGAGAATGCGAAATGGGATGTGTTGGTAGATTTGATGAAGAGAAGCAAGTAAGTATCATGTCCTTTTGCTGTCAATTTTATATTTTTTTGAACCCTATTGCTTCCATCCTGCCGCAATCTTGTTTTCCTGTATTTAGTCACACCTTTAGTAGTATTGTCTGAAAGTTTAGATTCCAACATCCTCGGTATTGTTATGTGCAGACGAAGAGAAGGAAAAAGACTGTTGCATGGCTGAGAGCATGAGAGAACGTGTGCTGCAGCATGGCCCAACCTTTATCAAGCTTGGGCAACTGTCATCTACAAGAACTGATCTTTTTCCTCGAGAGTATGTGGTTGAGCTTGCCAAGTTGCAGGTAGAAATATATAGAGTCACTAGATCTTTTCCTTTTTCATTCATAGCAGTGTCTTCTACAATACAGACTGTAATTTGCAAACAATGTACTTCGTATTTGACATATGGAATTGTTTGCAGGATAGGGTACCTGCATTCTCATCAATGAAAGCTACGGAGTTCATTGTTGTTGAGCTTGGAGCTCTGTTGATATTCTGTTTAACGAATTTGAAGATTAACCCATTGCTGCTGCAAGTCTTGGTCAGGTCTCTGTTTAACTTGAGTTAATTCCTGGTTAATAGTGAGGCTAATATGTTTATTCAAGGACTGTATCTATTTCTAAACAATGTAATGCTCTATATACTGTATTGTTTACCCTGGCACTTCAAGTGCTTACTTAGTTCAGTTCAGTTTATAATGTAGGTTCATCAGGCTATCCTTACATAATGGAGAGAAAGTAGTCGTAAAAGTTCAAAGACCTGGCTTGAAGAGACTTTTTGACATTGATTTACGTAAGTGATGCTTGACTTTTGGTTTGATTTTTAAGAAGCATATTATTACACCAACATCTGTAGAGATCTAACAAATACAAGGGACACTATTTATTACAAGAAAAAATTGTTTACTCAACACACTCGCCAAAACTGCAAGTCTGATTGGCTTTTTCTCTCAAGTACTGCCTTAACATAAGATAAGATTCACTCTCATTTAACTGATCATAAGGAAGAATTTTTTATAGTTTATCCCATCAAGGGAATTTCCAGTGATGCACAGCTTATATTTCCAGGGAATTTCCATGGAGCAACTCTTTTTTTGTTCCTGCATATATTTATACCCCCTGCATATATTTTCTTGAGCCTATTTGTGTCCCATTCGCTGCTTTCCTCCTACTATTCGCTATGAGTTACGTTTCCTTCTTTTTGATGGTTCTTAGGTTCACCTTGCTGATGGGATTCAGTTTCTCAAAAATCTTACCATTTCTAGTCCCCAGGAAGGGGGTGATATCACTGGATCCAAGGAGAGTATTAGTGGTAGTAGTTCTGGTGCCTCTAATGTGAGACACCAGCATGTCCAGAAATTTGGTGCATCTAATGTGAGACACCAACATGTCCTGTTCTGGTAATAATTCGCATGCTCCATGGTGTATGCAATTGAACAGGAAGAACATACACACTGTCGATTCAAAGTATTCAAACTGACTAGTTCACCCAGTGAGCTCTTCTACTTTCTCTCTTTTACTTTTATTCATACATTGAGGGCAACGTGTATGCTTCTTATTCTTTTATCAGTTAATGCAGTAACTACAGAACCTAAGGACTCATTTGAGAGCTAAAACGACATTTCCGCTCCCAACTTTGAACTAAAGAACCTAAGGACTCATTTGATTCATATTACATGATTATATCCATAGTTTTAACTTTCTTAAACTAATTCCAATCTATTTATGCACATTTAAGGCTCATTAGATCGTTATAGGTCATATTTAGAGCTAAAATGACATTTACGATCCCAACATTAAACTAAAGAACCTAAGGACTCATTTTATTCTTATTACATGATTAATATACATAGTATTAACTTTCTAAAACTCATTCTAATTTATGTATGCACATTTAAGGTTCATTGGGTCATTATAGGTCATATTTAGAGCTAAAACGACATTTCCGCTCTCAACTTTGAACTAAAGAACCTAAGGACTCATTTGATTCTTATTACATGATTATTATGCATAGTTTTAACTTTCTTAAACTAATTCCAATCTATTTATGCACATTAAAGGCTCATTAGATCTCTATAGGTCATATTTAGAGCTTAAATGACATTTACGCTCCCAACTTTGAACTAAAGAACCTAAGGACTCATTTTATTCTTATTACATGATTAATATACATAGTATTAACTTTGTAAAACTCAGTCCAAACTATTTATGCACATTTAAGGCTCATTGCATCGTTATAGGTCATATTTAGAGTTAAAATGACATTTACGCTCCCAACTTTGAACTAAAAAACCTAAGGACTCATTTGATTCTTATTAAATGATTAATATGCATATTTTTAACTTTCTAAAACTCATTCCAATCTATGTATGCACATTTAAGGCTCATTGGGTCGTTATTGGTCATATTTAGAGCTAAAATGACATTTCCGCTCCCAACTTTGAACTAAAGAACCTAAGGACTCATTTGATTCTTATTACATGATTAATATGCATAGTTTAACTTTCTAAAACGCATTCTAATCTGTGTATGCATATTTAAGGCTTATTGGGTCGTTATAGGTCATATTTAGAGCTAAAATGACATTTACGCTCCCAACTTTGAACTAAAGAACCTATGGATTCATTTGATTCTTATTACATGATTAATATGCATAGTTTTAACTTTCTTAAACTAATTCCAATCTATTTATGCACATTTAAGGCTCATTAGATGGCTATAGGTCATATTTAAAGCTTAAATGACATTTCCGCTCCCAACTTTGAACTAAAGAACCTAAGGACTCATTTGATTCTTATTACATAATTAATATGCATAGTTTTAACTTTATTACTAATTCCAATCTATTTATGCACATTTAAGGCTCATTAGATCGCTATAGGTCATTTTTAGAGCTTAAATGACATTTACGCTCCCAACTTTGAACTAAAGAACTTAAGGACTTATTTTATTCTTATTACAGGATTAATATACATATTATTAACTTTCTAAAACTCATTCTAAACGTTTTAAGGCACATTGGATCGTTATAGTTCATATTTAAGGCTCATTTAAGGCTCATTGGATAGTTATAGGTCATATTTAGAGCTAAAATGACATTTACGCTCCCAACTTTGAACTAAAGAACCTATGGACTCATTTTATTCTTATTACATGATTAATATGAATAGTTTGAACTTTCTTAATCTCATTCCAATATATTTATGCACATTTAAGGCTCATAGGATCGTTATACGTCATATTTAGGCTAAAATGACATTTTCCTTACCCTTGACTCGTATTCTAGACTATTAGGACATTGTCATTAGTTGCTTGAATGTTAAAATGTGATATTTAATTTGCATTTAATCTAATGCTGAATTAAAATTTTTGTTTTTGTAAAGGTCTATACTCTGAGGAATGCGCCTTATGCTAGTGAGGAAATTGATGTGGTTCGTGAGCAATTGACTATGTTTTTTACCAGCAAATATTTATTATTGTCCTGAGCGCGCTTGATCGAGTTGGTTTAGATGTGATAGAACAATATTTTATATTAAAATGTATGCGTACATTGAAATTGGAACATATATTTAAATGTACGTGCACTTTGGTTTCATGTATACAAAACAACAATTATTGTTTTTATATTTGTTATACAGGTTGCGATATTCTATTATTGTTGTGATAGGTTTCTATATTTGGTGCAAGGCACTCTAGGTATCCCAAAACAAAATTAAAATTTTCCAGCCAAAAGTGCTTTGTTACAGCGTACATATATATGTGTACGCTGCAACAAGGGTGTAAAATTTGGCAAAATTTCAGACTTGTTGTAGCGTACAAATAGATGTACCCTGCAACAGGTGGGTTCTATTGCAGCATACATGAATTTGTACGCTACAATAAGTCAAGATTTTTGATAAGCGTGTTTTCCGTCGTTGATAGAAAACAACCTATGCAAACAATATTTATAAAACCACTCAACTACCGGCTAGCGGTAAGCAAAGGGATCGTCCCAAAGAAACGGTGGTTATTGAGTTTGAAAGTCAATCAAGTTCGAACAAGGATTTGGTTTTGAATTTGTCACTTTTAAGAATCTAAAACTAAGAATTATGCTAAATTGAATCAAGAAAGGGAAACGTTTGGGAGTCGGGGATAGGCTAGGGAAACCGGGGGAAATGAATTCAACTATCTAGCAATGGTGATCATGCAACGAAATGGTTATTAGGCAAATGGCATCTAAAGACGAACCCGCCACCTCTCGGATAGGGAACGCTAAGCGTCTAATCCACGGAAGAGCTTTCGCCTAATCCTAGATTAAACTAACTAGCATATAATAGGCACCGCCATTTGATCACACAAGATAGGCCCACAATCTCTCGCCAAACCTATCCTATGGTTCCACGTAACTAGCATGGATATCCTATCATCAAATCATATTTAATCACAAGAATCAACCAACAATCAATCAACAATTTCCCCTAATTAAGCACCTATATTCTCCCCTTTCCCTAACCTAATTCTACTCACTAATCATTCTAGAAATCAAGCAATCCATTAATTCTAAGCTAGCAAGCATGAAATTGAAGAAGTAGGAGAAGAGAATTAAGAGTTCAACTGCACAATCAAATCACAAATTGAAAATCAAAGTAACTTCAATCAATGAAATCAAGAATTCAAGAAACTAAGGAATTGAAGAACAATCAACAACAAAGGAAGAGCAAGAATTAAGAAACTAAGAATTAAATTGCAAGAAAAAGAGAAGAGTTGAAGGAATTACAGAATTGAAGCTTGAAAATCAATGAGTTTCTCTCTCTAGAACACTAGCTTGAAGAGCAAAATATCTAAAACTTCCTAAATTCTATCTGAAATTGATTGTCTAATGAAAATAAAGAAAATTCTATTTATACTAAACCCTGAAAATAAGAGATTTAAACTCGAAAACTGAATCCCGCACAGCCGTGCAAACGCGCATACCCAGCTGCGATCGCACCTGTGCGATCGTGCTGTGATCCATGCGAACGAGCTCAGCGACGAGCTCAGCATCAAGCAAAGTTAACTAAGGGAAAGCACTAGTCAATCCCCCTACATCCGGGCATACCACGTCAAATCTCTAGATCTTATCCACCCTTGAGAATAGCGTCTCAAGACACCGCGAAGGCGCCAGAAAATCAATATTAGGCTACCCGACATCTTAGCATGACAACCTCGTTCCTTAAGCTTGACCAAATCCTCCCTCCACCGACAATGACTCAACTCTAAAGGGTCAAGAGGGCTTTTAGGGCGTAACGTAGGCTAGGGGTAAGGTGCGGAAAAAATTTGGCAATTTGGTGCTCATACCTAAAGTGAAGCGCAATAAGAACTCAACTCAAGCAAAACGAACCAAATACAAACTCATACCACTTATTTGGGGTACCCCCAGGCTTATTCAACAACAATTCTAAACTACAACTCTTTTTGCATTTTCTTCTTGATTTGATTTTCCTCTTTTTTGTGTTTCAAATGAAACTTTTCATGCCTTGTTTTTCTCTATTTTTGGCTTTTTCAAAACTTAACTCTCTTTTTGCTTTTGCATCAATTTTCACTATATACAACATTCTTCCAAAAATTTTCCATTCATACAAAACAACATTCATTCCTCAACTTTGCATAATCAATCCAAAACAACTAGCATCATAACTCTAAGCTTCACTATCACTTCTAAGGGTGAAAACAAAACAAAGGCTATTAGGCTTGTAATGTGCTCATAAGAAATGAAGGGTCAAGGCTCAAATGGCTAGCAAAGGGGCAAATGCAAATAAAAATATATGAGAAAAATAGAAAATAAAGTCCTAAACTAAAAAGAAAAATAGTCACCGAAAGAAATGCCTTTATCGTCTCCTAAAGTAGTTCGGTCGCGGTCTCGCGAAGGAAATGGTCAAACTCGGGAGACAAGAAAGTCAATGCTAAGGATCCATGCCACTCAATATATGAAAATGTGTTTGGGCTTATTTTTGAACATGAACCTCACAAGGGAGCAAATACCATTCTCTTCGGCTTTCAAATCACTAGAGAGATCGACACCATCTTACCACAAGCCAAGAGTTCATGACGCATGCTACCCATAGTTCAACCAACTTTCTTGACACCAAATCCTAGACTCGACCCAAGAACATTAAGAACCGTATAAAAATCTACCAATTTGGAATAAAAGCATTAAAATCTACAAGTTCCAATTTTATATGCCCAAATCAAGAATATTGCGTAAGAAAACCTAGAAAAACTTGCCTTGACAAAAGGAAAGGAAAAAGAAGAAAAAGAAAGAAAATAAGAAAACACACCAAAAAGGAAAACAAAAAGAGACAAACAAAAAGAAAAGAAATTAAATCAAACTAAAAACAAAGAAACAAGCACATAATGGTATGATTTCATAGCAATGAGCATCAACAAGTAGGTATCCACACACAAAACTCTCCCCAAGCTACAATTAGGCCATGTCCTCAAGGCCTAAAACCAAGCAAGGAGGGGCACAACTACCCATCCAACCAAAAGCCCCAACATGATGTATGGCCCGTCCCCTAAAGTATGCAATAGAGTTAGAAGGATATTACCGGAATTGTCGTGGGAGCAAGTCCCGCAAAGAGCCGTTAAAACCCGAACAAACTCACCAAAATAAAGACGGACAAGGCAAAAGGTGGAAAGTGTGAACCCACCGCAATGAAACATACCAAAACAATGCTCAAAAGGGAGCAAGAAAAAATGTTAGTAGACAAGGGCCAAATGGCCAAAACACACCAAAAGTATCATCATAGACTCATCATCAACATATATACAACCACACGATGTGGCAAGAAGGCCAACAACACCAACAAGCTTCAAAAGATCCCTAAGCAAACACCCACTCCGCATTTCCCCCCCAAGGTAATCGCAAGCATACCATCACATCAAGATGGGGGAGAAATGGAGAGAACTCTAAGAAGAAGGACCCGGGGCATGCGCCTTACCCTTCGAATCATAAATCCTCCAATAGTCATCCAGCTCAAGGAGATGAGCACGAGTCTCATCGGTGGTGAACAGGGTGAAATTGTAGGTGGGGTCCACATCGGGCCCCGAAGCATCGGTATAAGGCGGCCAACCATATTCGGGCCAAAGGGGGTAATTTCCATGGGGTGGCTCTCCTCGGGGACCATCCCAACCTCCCGTTTATCCCCTAGGCCACCCGGTGAAATCCTCGGGCCAACCATCTGGCCGATCGACCGGTGGGGAAGTGGGATACATGGGGTCACCACGGTAGTTACTCCCGCCCATCATGGTATAATCATAAGGCGGAAAAGAGGGAGGAGTGACACCGGGTTAGGATGGGCCCGTCCAATACGGGTAAGTGGGTGTACGCTCCTCATTCCAACTATGGATGGGCCCTTGTTGGGGAGGGTGATAAGGATAGTTGACATAGGGGGCAAAGTCCCCTTTGTCAACATGGAAGTCGTACACCCGCCTACCGTAGTAGGACGAGTCATAATCGGGATAAGGATCCCCTATGCGGCTCCCTCGAGGAGCAAGAGAAGCCAAGGTATGAGCTTGGTTCTCTTGCCCTTGCAAGATAGCTGCAAGGGTAGATTGCAAGCCATGGAAATCAAAAGGAGAGGAGGAAGAGGACGTACCACCCTCATTAGGGGAGGGCTCCGAGATAGGAGGAGGACCACGGGGAGGAGATATCCTATGAAAGATAGAAGGACAATCCATTCAAGCAATCTATGAACACTCACTTTAATTCATAGTACGCCCAATAACTACTTTAATAGCCTCCTTTTACGGTGCATTAGAGCGAACTAATTCTCAAAGGAGCAGACACAATCACTCATGTTCTGAGGAATGGTTCTAATCATATTAATGAGAACTACTTATGACATGACTTTAATCTCTTAAAGTGTTCTCATGGTCAATCCGATACAAGAACCAATAAGTATCTATGCAAAAGATTCTGACATCCAGTCAAGATAGTTCAAGAAACCGAACTACAAATCTACTTGCAATCTAATCTTCATTAGTCATTGGTCATCCACCTTTCAATGGCCTGGATTAGGGATCCTTTGTGACTTCAATATTCAAGTCCACTTATGGGTGTTTCTTTGTCGAAGAATCCATCTTGACATCCCATTTGAATGTTTTGAATCACTTGGACTTCATCATTTAATACTAAACCAAGATTAAATGATCTATGAAACGTAATTTCATAAATGATAAATGGTTAAACCAAATGCTTACCAATTTATGGGCCCTTAACCCAAAATCAAGCATTTAATGTTTTACAGATATATGCCTTTTACCCAATACTTAAAACATTCATGGAATTCAAACTTGATTCCATTTCTGCATATGAATGTTGTGTCTCATTCAATGCAGAGGTTTATTTTATCATACTTTGCTATTCTTAGCATCCTTTCTATTGAAAGCCTTTGAATATAAGATGAAAAGATCTTTGAATATGTTTATAGAATGATCTAGTCTTTCATTGTTGTCTAGAATGATAATCATATTTAAAATAGAAAATCATCCAGATAGCAGACTTGTGATCAACCTGAGTTCATTGACGAACTCCCACTAGAAACAATTCCCTTTCATCCCTTCTTAGGAAATAATGAGTTCATTTCAATTATGTAGAATTGCAAATGATGCTACCCTTTTGGAATACTCCAACCAGTTCACAGAGATGTGGGAGATACATCTTTCAACTGAGAACTTGGAAACTAATCATTGATTCAGTTTCCTATGCATCACATATAGTTTAGAACCTATGTTACCACCTTTTAATCACGACGCCCAATTGCCCGTGTATGTTTGTGGTTTGCCTAACAACAAGATTCAACTTTTGCTTAGGCAAATGCATGTAGCATCAAACCTTTAGTTCATCTTCATTTCCTCTTATCAAGTGCTCATCCTACATATCCAAATGTGTTGGATGTTCTTGATATTGTTCTAATGATCTTTGATCTAGATCAATAGAGATTGGTATAAACTCGTCATGATCTAATGTTCACGAGTTATCTTGGCGATCTATATATCACATCATACATGATTGATTGTAATGCAAAAACCATTCGCATTTTAAAATCTATCCATGTAACTTTTAGCTTTATTCTGTTTCAAGAGATACTGAATCTTGCTAAAATCTTTGCATTGCCATGTATATAAGGTGAAGGAACCTCTTCAAGGTCCTTCATGTTTAACTTTAGTGATAACAGCCTAGCTTTATACTTTAGTTAAAGAATTAATTTCTTAGACTTACTAATATGGGATAAGAGTCTCTTATGAGTCTCTCTATTGTGTTTGATTCAGTAATTACTTTTACAGAATCCAAACAACGCTTCAGATCCTATCCAATAGATCTTTAACCCAGTATGTTCTAAGTTTCGCCATGGTTCTAACATTGACAAATACTTTCAAATCTTACCATTTAGAATTTGAATGTCATTTTCAATAGAGAGATATGTATCTCATATGTAGAACCAATAAACAAGATGATCCATATTTTCATAAAGCCATGATTGCTCAATAGCTTGAAAAATATGTTCCAGTTCCCACTTGCATACTTTAATCTACGAATAGATATTAAGCTTGCTCTTTTATCTAGCATCCAAAAATTTTATATTGTGTGATGTACACAATTCCTTTCTACAAGTCCAATTGAGGAAGGTGTTTCGTTTTCCAATTGCCATATTGCCATATGCAATGATTGCTAGATTTATCCAAAATAGTTCAAGCATTCCGACTTGGTGAAAAACATTTCAACATCATCAACGCTGTGAAGTTGTTTATAATCTTTAACCCCCAATCTATCTTTTCTTTTGTATGTGTATACAATATCATCTTTTTATGTTTTGAAAACATGTTTGCAACCAATGGAAGTGAACCCTTTATGCAAATCAACGTTCTATGTTTAGAAAACATGTTTGCAACTAATGGGAGTGAACCCTTTATGCAAATCAACCAAATCATAGATTTGATTCTTTAAGATGAAGATATTTCGGATAAATTGGCCACAAACCATTTTGTATGGCCTCGAACCATACTTATGTTTTTTATGGCCTCAAACCATACTTGAGAATTTTTAATTCGTCGTAGCTAACCTGTAAGTCGTATGTTTTTGAAGCACTTTCCAAAGTCTTCATAGTTTTCATTCCTCAAGATATCTATGTATCTATCTTGGTTGAATTCTATTCCTTATACGATTTACCTAGGTATTGAACATCAAACGTTTAGTGTCTATAAAGACATCACTCAAGTCCTTTGAGTATTAGGATTCTCTTGAAGCACTTCTAAAGTCTTCCTGAAGCTCTTCCAAAGGCTTCTAAGTACGGAGCTTTTCCAAAGACTCCTAAGTATCCTACCTTTGTTTGTTGCTTGACTCGAAGTTCACTTCGAGGTCATTTTTCTCCCATTTTCCTTTTTTGGAAATATGATGGTTTCCTAAAGGACATTATCTAGAGCAACAACCATGTGTTCTCAGATTTTTGGTAGAATCAATACCTTTTGTTTCTATGAGTCACTCATAAAGAAACATATATCTATTCTTGAGTTTGTTTGATGTAAACACTAACTCCCACTGGGTTTGACAACCCTAGATATATATGTACTGAAAAGATATACTCAACCGAAGTTCAATCCTTATGACATCTTATCCTTAGCTTTGACAACTTTGTTTAGTGTGATAGTCACTTGAGAGTATCATTTAGAAACTATATAGGAAAATAGTCGTGATTATCGTTAATCGAATAGATTCCGATTTCTCCATTTGGACATACCATATTCTTATGGAGCTTTGATTTTTATAATGCCATATAAACAATCTAGATAATCTTTCTTGGCTCATGCAAACATCACCTTCACCCAGCCTAGATGTTCCAAAATTCTTGCCAAGTTGATTTTATACCCTTTTGTGAATTGCATTGAAGCATTTCACATATTTCACGTTGAGTAAATATAGCCATATTTTCTCAAATTCTTGTGAAATAGGTAAGTCATAAAATCCATCTTTGGCCCATGAAATTTATTGTATAGAAACTTCTAACAATAGTCCATTTCTATGTCATGTTCAACAAGCAAGACCCACGTGTCTTAAATTATTCAACTTTCAGAAATCCATGCCATGGAATCTTAGAATGTTGTCTTGTTGATATGGTCGTATGACTTTGCCAAAGATATGTGGAACACAAATCAAAATGTTTGATTTGAACCTTCTAAAGTTCGAGTGTGAAGAGATTCATTTTTTTATTAATCAATCATATGACTCAACCCTTAAATGACCATTTCATTCAAATAAACACTCAACGAATGTTTTTGTTTACTTTGAATGTGAGTCTTTCCGTTGTCCAAACAGAAATTGATTATGATGATTAATGGAACATAATACCATTGAGTTCCAGCCTTTAGAAGGACTTTAAAACAAACATGATGACCCTACAATTAATGTAGCACAACTTTGCTTCATTTCCCATTTGTAGGTCAATAACCAGAATTAGCTCCCGGAATTTGAGTTCTTAATAAGAGTTAGAACCTCAAGCGGTAATCTAATACCATAGGAGTTTATTTGCTAAGTCGTTTCTCTTTAACACAAACTTTTAGGTAGAAATTGAATCTTGAATTCATTTCTTTTGTTCCCCTTTCCAATCCTTTCTAGCACGTTTTCTTATAGTCCTAAAGATTTTACTCTTTGCTTGATCTTCTTACTTTGTTATGCTTACAAAGTCCCTTTCTGTTATTCACTTTGAATGACCACATCCAATGAGTCTAGTTCATTATCGAATCAAAAGAAAATTGGTTGTTAACCATTGGTTATACATGAGTCTTTAACTCAATACTTCATTATTCCAAAACTACGCAGTATTCTGAATATATGAGGTCCAATTGGTCTACCATTAAAATTTTAGTTTGAAAACAACCATGAAGATCACTATAAGAAAATAACATTCAAGATACGCTCTCACTCTCCTTTTCTTTGAAAATCGCTCTCAAAATTAGTTACCAATCGATCGAGGAAATATCGCAGTTCTGTTGTCCGAACGCAATAAGGTTGAAGATTTACGATTCTACAGAATGAACTAGCAAAGAAAACATTTATCACACTTTAATAACTTGAAATAAAAGCATTCATGCAATCATCAAAGCTATTAAACATTTCATTCATGCAAAAGAAAAACATGGTCTAAAAATGAATGAAACGATTCCAAGACCCTAAAAGTCCTAAATCCTTAAGCAGCTTTGGCATGTCTTAAGTATTTTAAGATTCTAGGTAAGCAAAACTTAATGCTAGTAATCTCCAAATTACTCTTGGTTATAAATTAATACCATAATTTATCCCACTGCCACAACATAATGCCATTGTTGTTTGAGTTGAAACCACAATCAACGTGCTCCTTTGAGACGCCTTACCATCTAAGTCAACTAATATAGCACCTCGCTTTGGCGTAAACCTACTACGTTAGATCCTTAGATTTTTGTAAGTGCTTGATTTGAAAGGAAACTTTTGAACTCAATATTACTTTGGACCTAGTTGTTTCTATGTTGGTTCGATTATTTGGTGAACTAAATCTAATCGAGTCATACAAACAAAACATTCATGCATAATATACATTCATTCAAGCATAATATGTATATATAGTGCATAAATAAATTGGTGAACTAGTATGGCCCAAAAACTCTTGTCTTGAAGCATCCAATCTTCTTCACCATCTTGTTAGCTTGACATCGTCTTGAATCTTCATTCAATGCTAACTTAAAGGTCTAAACTAGAAATACTTGAAATAATAAAATTACATCAAAATTTCAATGGTACGCAGACCATATTTAAAACTTTACATTCAAAGATAAAACGGTTCGCATACCGTATTTAACTATCCTAGATTGGCCATACTAGTCACTTGGAGTACCTGCATTACATAAAATATATATATTCTATGCATTCACCCATTTGTAAGCTAAAATGAATGGCCCATTTAATTATGCAAGTATTTACGTGAATTAATTAAAATTCACGTTCACATAAACGCGTCCTAAAAGATTAATCAATTTCCAAATTATTAATCCTTAGAATTTATTCTAATTAAAATTTAATTTAATTAAAATAATGCGACCTACGAAAAATAATTAAAATAATTATTTCATTTTAATTTCATTAAGCGGCTCCCACTCAAACCAATAATTAGTCCGGATAATTAATTATTTAAATATTAAATTAAACTCACGGCCTGACCCAAGTTAAATAAAATAATTATTAATTATTCGTTAGCCAATTTAATGCAAACATAAATTTTCAAGCCCAACGAAAACAAAAAAAAATAGTCCAATGCGGGCTAGGTTTGCGCCCAGCCCAGAATGCTCGTTGCTGTGTGGCCTACGAGGCACACGAGCATGCGCCCATGCCCCCGCAGCCAACGCGCACACGTACCGCAGGTAGTCGCTGCCCGTGCTGCTGTTATGCTCGACGCTGCGCGCAAGGCAAGGCAGCCTTGCCCCTTGCTTGCTCGCAGCTCGCTAGCCAACGCATGCCTGCCTTGCTCGCTCTCCTCGTCCAGCACGCGCGGCACGCAACACGCTTGCTGCTGCCCGCGTTGCTGTGTCTCGGCAGTGGTGAGGTAGCCTGCATGGCTACGACGAGCCACACGTCCACACACACCCCTCATGTTCGTGCCTTTGGTTCGTGCCAACTAATCAAAAAAAAATATTAATTTCACGAATAAATTTGCCTCAAGTTATTTTTTACAAAATTTATGATTTTTATTTTCGAAAAATAAAGACTTTACGATTTAATTAATTTTTAACAACAATCCGATTTTGTTAAATTTATTAAATCTAGGCTAACCTTATTCAAATTTTAAGAACGAACAATTTCAACCACAAATTTGAACTTTTAAATAATCGAATCTAAAACTTTAAATCGTTCTAAACATTTAAACTTCAGATTTTTACGAATTTGGTTTAAGTGTTGATTAAAATTAACGAAACTAATCAAAATTTTAATACAATAATTTTTAAAATATGCCACTTTCCATGAAATTATATTCCCTTTCCCAATTAACCAAATTTTCAGATCCAAATTATTTTAAAAAACAATTAGCGATCTAAAATTTATGAATTTGCGGAAAGCTAAAATAGGGTTTATACTTAACAAAAATGGCCGAAACTTTTACCAAAATTTTAAAATGTACTCAACAGCATTGTGACCAAATTTCAATCAATTCCGAGTAGTTTAGCTCGACCAATTAATTGAAAACCTTTCCGCATTTATTATTTTTAATACGAAAATTAACAAAAACGCCAAAAAACACACACTTCGAGGCCTGTTTTTGCAATTCCGTTCTCATGAGTTGATCTTAAAAAATCGTTTTCAATCATATTAGGGTGAGAAAATTCGAAAATACGAAACTTTTTGAATTCAGTACCTATTACGCGATTCATCCAATAATCCATAGTAATTCGAAAAAATTCAATAAAAATCCAAAAAATTTGTCAATCAGCAAAAACAATAAATCATGCTAGAAAATGCTTTGAATGCATAAGGCTTATGATACCACTGTAGGGGAATAGAGTTAAACATACATAACATGTGCGGAACATCCCCAAAGCCAGGAAAGATGTATAAAACACAGTTTAAGCATACTTACATTTGAAGCGTGTTTTCCCGAGTATAGTATGAAAGAACACGAACAAAGAACTCCACTTTTCGTTCCTCTATTTGGTTCACCAACACGTCCAGATCCGTCTTCATTATTGTAGCTTAGACAACCCACAAAATATTTTACTTTTCGGGATGAACAGTTTTTGAGAAGAGAGAAAAACTGAAAACGTAATTTAGGAATTAGGTTTAGGTCACTTGGAAAAATTGATTGTGTTATGTGTTGGAAATAATATAACCTAATTGTTATATTAAGTGCAACTGGCCAAGACCAAGGGGCCTTGACCGGCCACACTCCACACACTCGTGCACAGCCCGCGCACAGCTCACACACTGCAGGCCGAAGCCCATAGCGCAGAGCAGAGCAACATGGGTCGTGGGCCTTGCTTTGCTCGCTGTTGTGTTGCTGCGCGTTTGTGCGCGCTGCAACGCCCATGCGGGCTTGCTTGCTTGCTGGGTCGCGAGCTCGCTGGCTCGCTGGCTCGTTGGGCCATGCGCGCTTGGCTCGACGGACCGGCAGCTCTGATGCGGCTCGTATTCACGACTAACGCCTTACGGCTATTATTTATCGTATCGTACACGACGAATCACCGTCTTGCGATACGATTATTCGTTTTGCCTAGTTTACGAATATTCGCGATACGATATACGATTCTGATACAAGGTCGTATCGTATAATACGTTTTTCCAAACTAATTCCCGAAAAGCTATTAAATGAATTTCCGATTCATTTAATCCGATGATCTGTTACATGTCTTTGTTGTGACCTTATAGGTTCAGTCAAGAGTAAGTTGTGAGCCTAATATAGATTAGAACTCACTGATCGGAAGCATTGCTCCAGCTAGCTGTTCCGATCACTTGATCTTACTGAATTAATTGTTCTCAATTAATCTGCACCTTGGTATTAGACTTAATGCACCTTGGGTGAAGGGCATATTTCCTTCAAGAACTACTTATGACATGACTTTAATCTCTTAAAGTGTTTTGATGGTCAATCCGATACAAGATTCAATAAGTATCTATGCAAAAGATTTATGACATCCAGTCTATCTAGTTCAAGAAACCGAAATATAAATCTACTTACAATCTAATCTTGATTAGTCATTGGTCGTCCAACCTTTCAATGACCTGGATTAGGAATACTTTGTGACTTCAATATTCTAGTTCACTTATGGGTGTTTCTTTGTCGAAGAATCCATCTTTACATCCTATTTGAATGTTTTGAATCACTTGGAATTTTCATTTAATACTAAACCAAAATTAAATGAAAATGAAATAAATAATTTCATAAATATGAAATGGTTAAACCAATTGTTTTAAACACATATCTAACAAATGTTCTAAAACAAAACTCAGAAAATCAAAGGCATTCTCAACATGCTTGATTCCCATGGTTTCTACATGTGCGTTGTGCTTCACTTGTGCCAACGGTTTAGTCAATGGATCCGTCACGTTGTTGTCGGTTCCAACCTTGCAAATCTCGATTTCTTTCCTTTTAACGATTTCTCGAAGTATGTGAAATCGCCGCAATACGTGCTTAGACTTCTGGTGGCTCCTAGGCTCCTTTGCCTAGGCAATGGCTCCACTATTGTCGCAATACAAAGCCATTGGTCCTTTAATGGAGGGGACAACCCCAAGTTCTTCGATGAACTTCCGAATCCAAACAGCTTCCTTTGCTGCTTTTGAGGCAGCAATGTACTCGACTTCAGTTGTAAATTCGCAATAGTGAAAATAAAAATTGTCAGGTTGCTGCTCCAGTTCGAAGAGGGCTCTCTCTCCTTCGACGCCATAGCACAAACTCGGAAGCAATCTGAGCGCTCCAACAATGGTGGGAACTCGAAAAAGGCTTCACAACATAATAAGAAGGAAGCTACAACATCATGACACAAAGCAGATGCTACAATGGTGATAAATGATAGCACCTCTGAACTTTCGGATTCATACCCAGATGATCAAGGTGCGGATTCAATGAAATTTTGACCCCAAAGTCAGCGCTTCACCATCTACAACAGCAATCTCAAGTCAGAAACGACATGAATGCTTGGTTAAATGGCCTTAGCAATGGTAAGGATATTCGAACCCATTTCCAATCAAATTCTAAAATTGGCGGGAGTGTGATTAAGAATCTGAATGATGAAATTACTGTTAATGATGATCACCATAACACGATTCTTGATGATAATCTGGAGTACAATACTGAACAACCCAATATTATTCAAATTGAATTTGAAGACATTAAAGAAGAAGTGGAATATTGGGAATCAACTGTTGTATGCTATGTGTTGGGTGAAAATCCTCCACAGAATGTCATGGAAGGTTAAGTGAGGAGAATTTGGGGAAAACTAGGGGGTGTAGACACCTACTTTTGTCCCCATTTCCGCAAGGGAAAGGTTCGATGATGAAAGCATAAAAACTCCACTTGACAACGCATCTCCTATAAAATAAATGAATCTCGATTCCCCATTTCATTTCACCTGAAACCTGCTATTTATGGAAACCTGCTAAAAATAGTAACTGCCGTAAAAGGTAGCTTCTAAAAATGGCAAATCATAAAAGATAGAAACCTGTCAGAATTAGGTGTTGCATTCCAACATAAATCCTAAATGAGATAGAAAACCGCGAGAATCATATTCCTAATAGGATTCGGAAATAGGAGTTACGTATTAATTAAGATCCTAACGAACCTAGAGTTCGTAACGGGCCCAGACGCATTCCGTCATAAAATTGATACGCGCTAAAAGACTCGAATTAATCTCAAACTCTACGGATTTTAGGAATCCGAATCTGACTAAACAAAACTGCCCAGACCCTATTTTCAGCGCCTGGCTCTGGGCGCCGAAATCTTCGGCGCCCAGGCCATGGCGCTGGAAATACCTGGGTACGTCTCTTTTCCTAATTCTTTGTGGATTAGAACTCTGCAATTCTATCTTTCCACGAACTCTTCCCTATAAATAGGCCCCTAGTTTCGACGTGAAAAGACACAACAACACATAATTATATTCTGAGTATTGACTCCAACCCTTAGCCTAAGCCTCTCGCTGCGAAACTGTTCACGCGTTCTGTCGCAATCGATCCATAAATCGAACAGAACGTATCTTGTCCCATAATTGAGATTCGTTAAATAAAAAGGAGAAATAGCAAAGTCAAAGTGGTTAGTTTTCTGAGAACCGTGACGCACCTCTCAAGGGTGCGTCGTAATGTGTCCCTTTTCGATGATTCAACTGCTTTCTTCGCCCTTTTTATGAACTGTTAAACTAACCTAATCTGATTGTTCTATCACGCCTAACAAATATAATATTTTTGGGAAATCGGATTATCATGCTAGGTCCCTTAATGCTATTTAAATCAGATAATCACGATCGAATTAGTATTATATGTTGCATATTGCTAAAATCAATTCATATTAGTTTAATAGTTAACGCATGTCCCTTCAATTATTTATGCTGAGCTAGTAAGGATAGCCTGCCTCTGGAGTTATCGACGAGCGAATTACTCCTCTCGGTAGTTACAGTCCCCCGAACCCTCAATCTCTACCTTGCGGGTGTATATTGAGAGATCCCCACACCAGGGATCACAAGGGAACCTACGGCCGTCGTGGTCAAACATAATTGCACTCCCTTTATGTCACGATAACCGGGTTTTGTCAGTTTTTTTCATTGTCGTTAAAAACTGAATGGCGACTCCTACATTACTAGTCAATTGGGTGTATACTCACAGGAAATCCAATTACACTTGATTGAATAAAAAGAATCGTCACACCCACGAGGGACAAGGTCACGCATTAGCCCCGCGCTTTTTCGACCCCCTCACAGTGGCGACTCCACTGGGGATAGTGAAGGAAATACTCGTGCTTGTAGGTAATCAAAATAGCCGAAGGGTGAAACGATCCTACCCCGCGTTTATTTCCCCATCAAGTTGGGACGACCTGAAAATCAGCATATTAATGTGAACGGGCAGAACATCATAACGAATCTCGGCTCCCTCGGGAGTTGGGACTAAAGATACCTTTTTTCGCCAATAGGGGGGTGCATACGCCGCGCATGTTTCCCACTCGTTACTTGTGCAGGTAGTACACCTATCCCGAACCCAATCGCTCGCCCATTAGGTCCCTCTCGCCTGCATGCCCCCTTGGCTTGCACTTGCGGGTTGGCCTCTTGAGCGAAATTCGTCTGTTGAAGACACTACCTCGACCGGGGCATGTGTTGGATCTACGATAGAAGCGGTACCAAGCCAGGCGCAAATAAACTACCCATAGAAGCCTATCATAAACTACATGGCATATTTAATTTTCAAATCCATGTTTGTAATGTAGTTATGTGTAGCGAAATATGTGATTGTGTGTGACAAACTATCCTAGAAAACCAACGACCTTAAAAACTGCCCAAACATTCATAGACTAATTTACCAAAGAGTTATATCAAAACACGTGTTCCGCAAACCCGAATGATCGCCACAAAATAAGCGACGCTCGGGATGGCCTGTAACGAATCCCACAAACGCTGTTACGCGTAAAGGACGTTATTAGGCAAGCACGCAAGTCAAAGTCGCATAAACAGAAGACAGAAAATGAGAACCAGCCAGGGACGCATTTTCAACGCCCCTGGCTGGGCGCCAGAAATTCTCACGCCCCACACTGGGCGCTGAAGTTGCTGCTTGGCCTTGTGGTCAAGCGCAGTAGCTTCGGTGCCCGAGCGAAAGGAAAATACGTAGCAAAAAAATGTTAATCAAAAGAATTGCTACGAGGGCGTAAGAAAAGCACTCGATTTCAAAAAGCGACTCGTGAAAAATTAATAACTCTTTGTGTCGTTGTTGGGCCTCCTACGACGGCAATGCTCGGCATCAAAACCGAACATGCTAATAACTATGAATGTCACACGGGCAAGTGTTTCGGAAATCCAAAGAATGACCAAAATAAAAAAAAACAACCAAAAAGTGTACCGACAGAAGAAAGAGCAAAAAAAAAACCAATTTAGAGAGTCGAAGTCTAGACTAAGTAATGCTTGAAACTTTGGGAACTTAAACTTTAGCTTATCTTATGCCTAGGACTTGTCCTGCCACTTGGTGCCGATCAGGGAATCAACGGCTAGTGCGTCTCGAAGATACATCGCCAACACCAGGTTTAGTAACTCCAAGCTCCATCCGTCGTCCCTCATTTCAAGGATCTCCGCTTCCCCAACCTCGATTCGCACCTTTAAACATGTCCATCGAAGATTTGCGAGACTAGATGGTCCAAATGACCCAACTTATGGGCCAACTGAAAATGGAAAACGAAGCCTTAGCGGCTGCGCAAGCCAAAAATGACCTCGAAAACGAGAAGAGGATTGAAAAAATGGTCCTACAGCAAACCATGGGGAGCAAATACTTCTCCCTCGAGCCTGAACCTTTTCCTGGAAAATTACCAGAAAAGTTCAGTTCATCTGACTTACCAAAGTTCAAGGCCACGGACAACCCCCGTGATCATCTACTGAGCTTTGTGAATACCATGAACTTGAAAGGCGTGGACAAGTCCATGTACTTACCTGCCTTTCCTTTGTCCTTGGAACCTGTGCCGTTCAAATGGTACTATCACCAGGACCCTAAGCTCTTCCCCACTTGGGAAGACTTTGTCAATGTCTTCATCAAGCAATACTCGTCGAACATGGATTTCCAAGTCACCATGCGCGAGCTGGAAGTTCTCTTTCAAAAGAAAAATGAGGGTTTCACAACCTACTTTGCTAGATGGAGGGACCAGGCGGCCCAGCTAATCAATAGGCCTCCCGAAATAGAATTGGTCCAAAAATTCATTGACAACCTGGACCCGGCTTACAGACAACACCTTAGGTACCTGGGACTCGACACTTTCAAAAGAGTTTATGATGTGGGAATAAAGATCGAGGACGACCTCGCCAAAACCATACAGAGCAAACCCACATATAAGACCAACACCTATAATCGGGGTAACACATCCCAAGCCCAAGAAGTCCATGCTATAGAAGAGGCTCCCGTCCGAAGAAACCCTGTAAGATGGGTCCGAGACCGAAAGTTTGCCCCACTCGGGTCAACTTTGGTACAAGCCTTTGAAAGACTAACCAATCAAGGAAAGTTGAGACCTATAGGCCCCACCCGTGACCCTCCTGTCAAAAACAAATACTGGGTCGAAGGTAGTTACTGCAAATTCCATCAAGGAAATGGGCATGACACTGAAAACTGATGGACTCTAAAACATACGATCCAGGACATGATAGAGGATGAAGTGATACCTCTCCCTAACGTTGGCAAACCCAACAACAACAAGAGCCCACTCGGCTCTTGTCACATCTCTCTCGACCAACCAGAGAATTTCGACCCCACGGTGTATATTACACCTCAAGGTGCACCACTCGCTGTGGTACCTATGGATCGAATCGAGAGGGAAGTGTGTGGTGTGTGGAACGATGATGCTGAAGATATTTACCTATCTCAAGTCTCGGGCCAGGATCTCTTCACTGAAACTTGGCCCGGGTATGCTCTCATTGACACCACCCCTCAGGAGCCCGAGGTCGACAACCTCACCCGATCCGGAAGGGTATACCAACCGGATATTCACCCACCTCCCATGGACGATGTCCCGGTTAGGCTAACTCCTGAGAATGGACGGCACGCCACCGTCGCGAAAGTCATTGAAAATCCTCTCCTGAAACAACTAAAAAGAACCAAGGCTGAGATTACCATCTGGGACCTTATGTGTACTTCAAAGGAACATCGCGAAAAGCTTATTCTCTCACTTGACCTCATCTCAGTACCTACAGATATCACACCCGACTCATTGGTTAGCCATGTCACGAGAGATGCCGGAGAAAAGGCCATAGTTTTCACTGATAAAGACTTACCCAAAGAGGGGGGGTGCTCACAATAAAGCCCTTTACCTAGTGGTTGGATGCAAAGGACAAAACATCCCCCTAGCGCTCGTAGATAATGGTTCGGCGGTTAATGTCTGCCCATTGCGAACCGCCCATTGCTTGGGGCTAGGAAACGATGATTTCCAAACCTCCACGCAAGGGGTACGAGCTTATGATAACTCCCGAAGGCCTGTATTGGGAAAAATCAACCTTACCATACAAACCGGGCCTGTGGAACGCACCACGGAGTTTCAAATTATCGACATCAAGCCCACTTTCAACCTCCTCTTGGGGCGACCTTGGCTCCATGACTTAGGAGGTGTGTCTTCTACCTTGCACCAAATGGTTAAACTTAACCATAACGGGGTAATACTAGAAATCCGCGCCCCTCCTCTCGACGTAAGTTGTACTATGGTTGGAACGGCCGAAACTGCAGACGACCTTTATGGGTTTCAAATGGAAGAAACAATCCAGTTCATCGAAGATTATGATCCAGCATTCCTAGACCCGCATGCATCCCGAGTCATCCCTAGAATGCTGTTAGCTCAAGGCTATTTTCCAGGAACCCCATTGGGCATAAGGAAGAAGGAATGCACATTCCATCCTTTTCCCGACAAATCTATTCCCTTTGGCTTAGGTTATGAACCAACGGAGGAAGATATTGCTGACCGCCTATCTAGGCTACACCTTAACAAAACCAAACAAACCACCCTCCTTCCCCCATATCAAAGGACCCTTAACGGGATGTTCATTCGGGAAGGAGAAGAACACCCATGCTGTGATTTTCCTGAACCCTTCGTTTAGGATGGCTTGCTAAAACCCGGATTTGAAATTTTCCATGACTGCCACACCTTGGATGAGGCACCCCACCTCACCAAGACTAAAACAGCTGAAATATTGGACAACCAGGCTCTGTGGACATTGTTTAACGAATCGAGGTCTATGGAGGACGAGACTGTGATGACTACCCTAGCTTTACAAGATGAAGGTTTCGATCCAACCCGGTTAATCTCTCCTGCATCAACACTAGAAGAGGTCGAGAACGGATGGGTGAAGACATATCAGTGGGTCAACGCAAAAGGAATGGAATTCAAGATGAGTACCGGTGAAGGACCGAAGTTTTATGAGACTAAACCCAGGCATGAGCCACATAGAGCACCATTAGTAAAAAGCGCCTAGTAGTTCTTTAGATTGATAGAAAAAAATAATAGAGACTTTAGATGGTCCTAAGGCCCTTTAGAATACGGGTCAGTTTTATTTCAGTGTGTTTTCCTTACTTTCCGAATCAATAAAGGCGTAACATTTCTCCTGAAAATTTTATTCTAACACCAAATGTACTTGCAAATAAAATAATAAAGAAGCGGCCCACTATAGGCCCAACAAACAAAGCCCACTCGGTTTTGAAATAGTGCCATGAGAATCAATTCCCGAAACCCACAAAATAAACCACACTATTCCATTCATATCCCCAAAACCTAAAAAGCCAACCAGTGTCAGAACCAATCCATGCAACCTAAAATCAAAGGAAATCAAAAATTTAAAACAATGCAAATGTTACCAAAAAAACAGATTCATAAAACATAGATTCCATCATACCCTTCACTACCAACCTACCTCCAAATCCTACATAAAGATCTTCATAAATTCCGCACCCTGTGCCTGACTCTGGGCGCTGAACATACCTGGGTACGTATTTTTTCCTAATTCTTTGTGGATTAGAACTCTGCAATTCTATCTTTCCACGAACTCTTCCCTATAAATAGGCCCCTAGTTTCGACGTGAAAAGACACAACAACACATAATTATATTCTGAGTATTGACTCCAACCCTTAGCCTAAGCCTCTCGCTGCGAAACTGTTCACGGGTTCTGTCGCAATTGATCCATAAATCGAACAGAACGTATCCTATCCCATAATTGAGATTCGTTAAATAAAAAGGAGAAATAGCAAAGTCAAAGTGGTTAGTTTTCTGAGAACCGTGACGTACTTCTCAAGGGTGCGTCGTAATGTGTCCCTTTTCGATGATTCAACTGCTTTCTTCGCCCTTTTTATGAACTGTTAAACTAACCTAATCTGATTGTTCTATCACGCGTAACAAATATAATATTTTTGGGAAATCGGATTATCATGCTAGGTCCCTTAATGCTATTTAAATCAGATAATCACGATCGAATTAGTATTATATGTTGCATATTGCTAAAATCAATTCAGATTAGTTTAATAGTTAACGCATGTCCCTTCAATTATTTATGCTGAGCTAGTAAGGATATCCTGCCTCTGGAGTTATCGACGAGCGAATTACTCCTCTCGGTAGTTACAGTCCCCCGAACCCTCAATCTCTACCTTGCGGGTGTATATTGAGAGATCCCCACACCAGGGATCACAAGGGAACCTACGGCCGTCGTGGTCAAACATAATTGCACTCCCTTTATGTCACGATAACCGGGTTTTGTCAGTTTTTCTCATTGTCGTTAAAAAATGAATGGCGACTCCTACATTACTAGTCAATTGGGTGTATACTCACAGGAAACCCAATTACACTTGATTGAATAAAAAGAATCGTCACACCCACGAGGGACAAGGTCACGCATTAGCCCCGCGCTTTTTCGACCCCCTCACAGGGGGTGGACAAGGTATAAATGGTAGGGAGAGGCATTTACTTGGTGCGTTTCACTACCATGGAGAATTGCCAAAAAGTTATCAATGGGGGATTTCAATTCTTTGATGGTAAACCCCTGATAATCAAACCTTGGACTCCTGATATGGATATGAACAAAACACTAGTTAAAACCTTGCCTATTTGGATCCAACTGCCTGGTCTAGAGGTTAAATACTGGGGAGAGAAAAGTTTGAACAAGATTGCAGGACAGATTGGGAGGGTGATCAAGGTGGATCAGGCCACTAGGAATAGAGACAAACTTATGTTTGCTAAGATTCTAGTAGAAGTCTACATTGACCAACAGTTCCCCTCCATGATTCATTTCCTGAACGAGAAGGGCACTAAAGTTGACCAACAAGTCAACTATGACTAGCTACCTATTATATGTACTGTGTGCGAGGGGATGGGTCATGATTACTCCAAATGCAACAGGAAAAACAGTACTGCAGGAAGGAAGGTGTGGGTTAAGAAAACTGTGCAAGGTAACCCAACCACCAAGGATACAGAAGTAGTCACTGGGCAAGTCCACCCTAGTAACACAGAGAGAAGTGGTCCAGTGGCAAGACAAGTTGATTCAGAAGGTTCTGAGCAAGCTGCTAGATTCAGCAAGAGCAAGGGGCAACAACTGAAGCCAGTTGTTACTGGTAATTCTTTTATGGCCCTTGATTGTGAGGATGAGGAGGATGGAAGTGAGAATGGTCACATAGTAGATGTCAGGCATGTGGGTTCATTGGGCAGGGGGGTGACATCCCCTTCACCCAATGGATAAGATCATGTGTTGGAATGTAAGGGGTCTGAACAGGCATGAGAAACAGAAAGAAGTGAGATACATGATTCAATCTCACAACATTAAGCTGTTCAGTCTCCTTGAAACAAGGGTAAAGGCTTCCAAAATGGGTAGTCTATACCTTAACTTGTGTCCTAATTGGTGTTTTACCACAAACCTGAGTTTCCATAAGAGTGGAAGGATTATCTTAGCTTGGGATCCTGATGCTTTCACAGTGAACATTATTCACATGGGCAGTCAACTCATTCATTGTATGATCACACCTAGAACTTTTGGAGACCATTTTTTTGCTTCTTTTGTTTATGAACACTTCTTTGGAGAGGGAGGAGCTTTGGTCCTCTCTTACAGCTCTCACCATCAACACTGCTTGGATTATAATGGGTGATTTCAATGCCATTATGAAAATGGAGGACATAGTGGGAGCAGCTGTCAGAACTGCTGACATTATGCCCATGAGTCAATGTATGGCAAGATGCACGCTCACTGAAGTTAAAACCATGGGTAGACACTTTACTTGGACCAATAAGCAAGAAGGGGTTGATAGAGTTTTCTCTAGGATTGACAGAGTTCTAGCCAATGAAGCTTGGGGGGACTTGTTTGATGGTGCTGAAGCTACTTTTCTTCCTGAGGGAACCTTTGACCATTGCCCAATGGTCTTGACTACTTTTCTGTCCCAACAACAGAAGAAACCCTTCAGGTACTACAATATGTGGGTTCTTTCACCATATTTCCTACCCATAGCTGAAAGGAACCGGAGCACCTATGTGTATGGGTGCCACATGTTCAGAATAGTTACTAAACTAAAATGGATCAAACAGGATCTGAAGCAACTGAACAAAGGTGGATTCAGTTTAGTGGAAGCTGACCAACTAAAACTTCAAAAAGAACTGACAGAAATCCAAGAGAAAATGCATGCTAACCCTTCTGACCCCCTCCTTGCTTCAGAAGAGAAAGAGATAGCTGCCTCTTTCAGGGTTGCTCACAAAAAATATCTTTCATTCCTGCATCAAACTGCTAAGCTACACTGGCTGGAACATGGAGATGAGAATACCAGAGCTTTTCACCAAAGCATCAAAACAAAGAAGAAAACATAATCAGATTCATTCTATCCAGCAAATTGATGGTACTTGGGTCTATTCCCCTAATTAGGTTCAAACAACCTTCACTGACTTCTATGGTAATCTGTTTTGTTCTAACATGACTAACAGAGCTCATGTTGACCCCAACATCATGGATAGAGGTCCAAGACTTAGTGAGGAGCACAAAATGAAGCTAGACTGTAACTTCACTTTGGAAGATGTCAAAAGAGTTCTGCACTCCATTTTAAATAATAAAGCACCTGGTTTGGATGGTTTCAGTAGCCAGTTTTTCAAAGCTTCCTGGGATGTGCTCAAACATGATCTGTATGCAGCCATCATGGACTTTTTCAAAACAGCTAAGATCCTAAAGGACGTAAATGTCCCTTCTATCACTTTGGTTCCCAAAGTGAATGTTCCTACCTCAGTTGATGATTTCAGACCCATTGCATGCGGTAGTGTAATTTATAAATGTATTTCCAAGTTGTTGTGTGAAAAACTAGGTTCTGTGCTTCCTGATGTGATCTCCAACACCCAAGGTGCCTTTGTTTCTGGAAGATCCATATTGCATAATGTGATGGTGTATCATGATATCATCAAAATGTATAGGGGTAGCCAGAAACAGCCAAATTGCTCCATGAAACTGGATCTTAGGAAGGCTTATGATACTGTTGATTGGGGGTTTATTGCTGAATTCATAACTGACTTGGGGTTCCCTGATCACTTCATTAAGTTAATCATGACTTGTCTTTCCACCACTCAGTGCTCTCTTTTGTTAAATGGTGTCCCCCCTAAGCTGATTCACCCAAAAAGGGGGCTGAGCCAGGGTGACCCCCTTTCTCCCCTTTTGTTCACCCTATGCATGGAGTACTTTTCCAGGGCAATGGTTGCAGTTGGTGAACACCCGGATTTCATGTTCCACTCCAGATGCAGAAGGATGAACCTCAACCATCTTTGTTTTGTGATGATATCCTCATCTTCTGTAAGGAGACCATAAGTCTGTTCAACTCATTATGGATGTCCTAAAAACTTTCTCTGACACCACTGGCCTTTCTGTTAATCCCTCTAAATCATCTATATACTGTTGTGGCCTTACTGATGCTGAGTTCTATAGCTTCACTCAGTTGACTGGGTTCTCCCTTGCCTCACTTCCATTCAAATATCTAGGAGTTCTTGTGAGCTCTAGAAAATTAAAAGCTTGTGACTGTGACATTTTGGTTGATAAGTTAACTCTCCGAATCAAAAAATGGAGCTCTAGACATCTCTCCTTTGCTGGTAGAGCTCAATTGATTCATTCTGTTCTCATGAGCATTATTGTGTATTGGTCCCAACTTTTCATCTTTCCTACCTCAGTTCTCTAGAGGATTAATGCTATTTGCAAATCCTTTTTCTGGTTTGGCACCGATGATGATAGCAGACCAGGTGCTGTTGCTTGGGGGAATGTGTGCCTCCCTAAATCTCAAGGAGGTCTGGGTTGTAGGAACCTTCTCTTATGGAATCAAATAGCTGTTGCAAAACAAGCATGGGCTGTGGCACAAAAGCAGGACAACCTTTGGGTCAAATGGGTCCATTCAGTCTATGTGAAAGATAAAAACTGGACACTCTTCACTGCCCCTGCAGCTGCTAGTTGGGTAGTGAAGTTTGTTTGTCAAGCAAAGCAGTTTTGTTCTGAGCAGCTACATTCAGTTCAGTGGCTCAATGCTCCTAAGTTCTCCATTAGAGAAATGTATCACACTTTCTGGGAACAAGGGGTAAGGTTCCATGGCAACCTTTTGTATGGAACAGGTATACAGTTCCTAAGCATAGAATCATTCTATGGCTCACTATTCTAGACAGGATAAAGACAAAGTTTAGACTCCATCAGTTTGGCATTGGTGATGATAACCTGTGTGCAGTTTGTGGCTCCTCTCCTGAAACTGTCCCTCGTCTTTTCTTTGACTGTCATTTCAGTTCAGCATGCAGGGAGATAGTTATGACTTGGTTGGGTTACCACTCCAGCAGAAACTCTGTCTATGCACTTCTAAATTGGGTCCAGAGGTATACCAAAGGGAAATTCAAGAAAAACGTGTGCTTTACTGCCATTGCTAGCCTTGTCTACAATGTGTGGAAAGCTAGGAATGAGGCTGTTTGGGCTCTTAATGTGCACACAATTAGTGCTGTCACCAATCAGATAAAGTTTGAAGTCAAGCACGGAGTGCAGCAACTGTTGAGTGCAAAAGTCTGTACTAGAGATAAGGATTGGCTGAATTTTTTGTAATTGTCGTAGTTGGGGTCAGTTAGGCTAGTTTTCTCTAGCCCTTAGTTGCTTGGTCTCTCATGGTTGCTGTTTTGGCTCCAAGAGAGTTCCTTAGTTTGTAAAACTGTTTTCTTGTGATTAATATATTGCCTCTCTTGCTTGCCAAAAAAAAATAATTCGCAATAGTGCTTTGCTTAGTACTTTTCCAGCTTACTTCTCCGCCATTGAGGCAGAACACAAAACCAGACTGTGATCTGAAATCATCTATGTCGGTATGAAAGCTTGCGTCCGTATAACCTTTAACAATCAACTCATCTGTACCACCATAGACCACAAACTGATCATTTGTCCCTTTTCAGGTACTTTAGGGTATTCTTGGCAGCAGTCCAATGCCCCTCACCTGAGTCTGACTGGTACCTGCTCGTTGCATTGAGTGTGAACAAAACATCCGGCCTTGTACAAATCATAGCATACATGATGGATCTAATAGCCGAAGCGTATGGAATTCCACTCATCTTTCTACGCTCATCAGTTGTCTTGGGACACCGAGTCTTGCTTAGATATATGCCATGTGACATGGGTAGATGGCCTCTCTTGGCTTCCATCATACTAAACCTAGCAAACACTTTGTCAATGTAAGTGGTTTGGCTTAGTCCAATCATCCTCTTAGATCTATCCCTATAGATCTTGATTCCCAATATGTATGGTGCCTCTCCTAAGTCTTTCATTGAGAAACACTTTCCAAGCCAAGTCTTTACAGACTCCAGCATAGGAATGTCGTTTCCAATGAGCAGTATGTCGTCTACATACAAGACTAGGAATGCAATTTTACTCCCACTGACTTTCTTGTAAACACAAGATTCGTCCTGATTCTTGATGAAGCCAAATTCATTAAATGCTTCATCAAATCGTATGTTCCAACTCCTTGATGCCTGCTCCAATCCATAAATGGATTTCTTAAGATTGCATACCTTTCCTTGATTATTTTGATCCACCAAACCCTTTGGTTGTGTCATGAACACAGTCTCTTCAAGAACACCATTCAAGAAGGAAGTTTTGACATCCATTTGCCATATTTCATAGTCATGAAACGCGGCAATCGCAAGGATTATCCGAATAAACTTAAGCATAGCGGCTGGAGAAAAGGTTTCATCATAGTCAACGCCGTGAACTTGCCTGTAACCTTTTGCTACCAATCAAGCCTTGTATATGTATACAATTCCATCCTTGTCTTTCTTCAATTTGAAGATCCATTTGCATCAGATAGGTGTAAACCCATCCGGTAAATCAACCAAATCCCAGACTTGATTTTCATACATGGAGTCTATTTCAAATTTCATGGCCTCTAACCATTTTAAGGAGCTTGGGCTGGTCATAGCTTCCTTTTATATCATAGGTTCATCACTATCTAATATGAGAACTTCTAAGTTTTCAGTCAAGAGGGCGCTTGTCCATCTATTCGGCTGAACCTTGGTTCTATGTGACCTACGAGGGGCAACAACGTGTTGAGGAACTACTCCCACGGGCTCTTCTAAAGGCCTTGGAAGTTCTTCACCTTGAACTGCTTCTAAAGAGTTCTTGGTTCTTTGTTCGTCTCGAATCTCTTCGAGGTCTATTATTCTCCCACTTGTCATTTTGGAAATGTTATTTGATTCCAAAAAAGACACCGTGACGAGCAACGAATACCTTGTTCTCTGACTTGTTGTAGAAGTAATACCCCTTAGATTCTTTTGGATACCCAACAAAGAAACATTTGTCAGATTTTGGTTCAAGCTTGTCCGAAATTAATCGCTTGACAACTTTGGAAGTTTCCCAGTCCATAATTCGTATGGAGTCTTTTCAACAGCTTTTGACGGAGCACGATTCAGTGTGAGTACTGATGTTTGCAACGCATGTACCAAAATTGTAAAGGAAGTTCGGCTTGACCCATCATTGACCTGACCATATCAAGTAAGATCATGTACCTTTGTTCCGATACTCCATTCTATTGAGGTGTACCCGGAGCAATCAATTCAGAAAGAATACCGTATTCTTTTAGATGGTCATCAAACTCGTGGCTAAGATATTCACCTCATTGATCTGATCTTAGAGCTTTGATTTTCTTGCCATGTTGATTCTCTACTTCATTTTGAAATTCCCGGAATTTCTCAAACGATTCATGTTAGGTTATGACAAATATAAAACATATATTTCATGCGGAAAAACTATAAAGCCAGGAATCCAAATTAATTGCTACATAGTCAATTAACATAATTCAGGATACATACATGTGACGCGTGCCTTCCCTAGCTGCTCCCGAACCGAACATGAACAAGTTTAGGACTCCAAGTGTCGTCCCTCCGTAGATAGTCCACAGCACGTTCAGATCCGCCTTAGATTCAATTAACTTGAATATAGTCTAAGGTTTTATGTTATTCGAAACATAATTATATTGGCAAATTATTAAGTTAGTTTAATCTTAAACTATATGAATACTTGTGATTGATATATTATAAATTGTGATTATGTATCACCTATTTATAGGGAGGAAATATCAGACTTAGATTTCCACTAGGATTCAATTTACTAATTCGATTAGAATTCTACTTAAATTAATCCTTTGATTTTTAGTGTTCAATCAAACAACTAACTCTAGTGGATTTAAGAAAACAATTAATCGGACAATCCTAGGCGTCTAAGGATTCGTAGCGTTGCACAAACACACACACACACAAACACACGCAGCCCACGAAGGGGCGCGCTATGCGCGTGGCTCGACCCAGCAGCGCTTACAGTCACGCGGCCCATTGCTTGGGCGTTGCTGCCAGCCTGCCTTGCCTTGCTCGCTGGGCCTTGACTTTCTCCGTGCTCAGCTGTGAAGGAAATAATGCCCTTGGTCCAAGTATGCATTCAATGCTAAGCCTAACAAATTCGGTTGATTATTCATTATACAAGTTAATAATTCAGTGAAATCAAGTGAACTGTATGCCTAGCTAGAGGTCTCTTCAGTTGAAGTGGAATTAATAATATTAATCCACAACTTACTTTTGCATAAACCCGTAGGGTCGCACAAATAGTACGTGAACGGATCAAGTATTTAAAGGAATTAAGTACTCCATTTAGGGATATTCGGAATCGACGGATCTCGGTTCCAGTGGGAGCTGAAATCGTCAAACGCAAATTATGAATACTCCGAAAACGATGATATTGCAGGAAACGGAAATATGGATCGTATCGGAAAGATAAATTTTATCCAACTCGTAGATGTTACCGGAAACGGAAACATGGTACGTATTGGAAAATATTCGGAAATGGAAATATTGCCGGAATCGGAAATATTACCGGAAACGGAAATATTGTGAGAATAGGAAATATTATCGGAATCGGAAAATAATTCCGGAATCGGAAATATTAAATATTTGTTCGAAACGGAAATTAATTCCGGAATCGGAAATATTAAATATTGTTCGAAACGGAAATGAATTCCGGAATTGGAAAATTAATCGAAAGTGCGTCGTACGAAATAAACATCGGACGAGCTTGCTAGACGCAAGGCCCAACACGAAGCCAGGCCCGCGCCTTGCAAGCCCAGCGCGCAAGGGAACGCAACAGCAGCCAAGGCACGCAGGCCCAGCCAAGCAGCACACAAGGCCAAGCCCAGCGCGCATGGCAACAGGCGCGCCCAAACAAATGGGCTGCGAGCAGCTGTGGGCCGAGCACTCCGCGCGCGGTAGAGCCTTGCGCCCCTCATGTGCTGTGCGTGCGTGTGTGCGTAGAGTTCGTGCTTGCGTCGAAATCCTTAAGCAATTAGGATTAGATTAAAAGATTAAATTTCCTAAAGTTACTAGAGTTAGTTGTTTAATTAAACAATAACTTTATTAGTTTTAATTAATGTCTAATTCTAATAGGATTAGATTAATTGAAACCTAGTATATTTCTAATTCCATTATTCCAACCCTATAAATATGTGATGGTATTCACAATTTATAAACACATAATTAAAGTATTGACATAAGTTTTAAGGATTAAAACTAACGTTAATTTGCCACAAATTATTCGACTAAACTTAAAACCTTAGGTGCAATTCTAGTTAATTAAATCTAAGGCGGATCCGAACGTGTTGTGGACTATCTACGGAGGGACTACACTTGGAGTCCTAAACTTGTTCTTGTTCGGTTCGGGAGCAGCTAGGGAGGGCACGCTACAAATGTATGCATCCTAAATTATGCTAATTGTTATGTGGCAATTAATTTGGATTTCTGGCTTTATGGTTTCCGCATGAAATATATATGTTATATATGTATCATAACCTAACAGTGGTATCACGAGCCTCTAACGAATTCCATAATAAATTATAGTTAACACGGTTAAATTTTATAAATTTGCAATGAATTAAAGGGGTGATTAATTTCGTTTTTTGTAATTAATTGCAAATTCGTGCAATTATTTAATTATATGTTCGCAGAATTTTCGGCAGTTTAGTCAATAATGGTCGGAATCCTATAATTTTATAGTGAATTTCGCATGTAAACGGCGTTTTAAAATTTTAACTAAAATCATAGATTTGATGCATAACCTAGAATTCCCAAATTCGAAGCCTAACTACGACTTTTCGGAGGTTTTAGTTTTTCGAACGCAAAAGTTTGTAAATTTAAGATGTTAAATTAAGTATTTGCGATTCTTGTTGATAAATCTTGAGTTTTTGATTCACCTACAGTATATGTTTAACAATTATGAATGCCTAGACTTGTTAATTATACAACCTAATTTGTAATTATGATTAATTTGTTGAAATTCGAATAATTTAGAATTGATTTGTTTTTCATAATTAATTAATAATTTAATTAGGTATCCATGATTAAAAGTCACCATAAAAATTGTTAATTTATGTTAAATTTTAAATTTTTACGACCTAGATTTGAATCCATGTTAATCGGAAATTAATTGATTAATAAATTTTCGATTTTTCGCCCTAAAATTATGAAATTAATATGATTTATTAATTTGTCATTAATTTTGAATTAAAAATTTTAAGTTTTTATATAATACGACCATAAATCTTGCACGCACAAAGCAATGGACGCTACGTGTTACCCTTAAGGGGTGTTGTATAGTGCGGGCACGCGACGACGAGCAAGGGAGCTCGTCGCCCGTGCGGTACAATGCAGCGAGCAAGGGCCATGGTGCACGAGCACAAGGCAGCACGCTGCCTTGTGTCGAGTGCCGTGTGCAGCGTGGGCGAGTAGGCAAGGGCGATGGGCCAAGGCGCCCAGCGAAGCGAGCTGACGCGTGTCAAGCAGGCGCGACGAGTGAGCGGGCTGCGCGCAGCGTGGCCTGTGCTTGCTGCGTTGCGTGTGGCCTGCTTGCGTGGTGTTGTACGATCGGTCGAGGGGCGTTAAGCCTCGTGCACTCGACGGGGCTTGGGCGCAAGCCCAAGTGCTCGTCGTGTTACGATTGAGTCGTTTTGAATTTTAATTTGAAATTTTCAGTTCGGAAATAATTTAACTAATTTTAAAATTAATAATTTAAATTGTTTTCTCGGATTTTAATAATTGTTTTACTAAAATTAAACCTTGAATTAATTTAAATTCATTTAATTCAACTGAAAAATATATTAAATAAAATGGATTCGATTGTAAATTTATATAAGCTTTAAATTTTAATTAAATTTGTATGTTTCCGGTTAGACTAGAAATACATTTTTATGTTTAAAATTAGTAAAGCATATGAATTTGTTGGTTTAAGTGGGAGCAATTTTAGTCATAAACTCTTGATTAGGTCTACAAATCCTTTAAGGTTAAAACAACTTGATTAGAATTAATAAGGACTGAATAATTGGTAGATTATTGGTGCCCTTGATTAATTGCTGCAAATATTTATGTGATGCATACAATGTGTTTTTACTAACCAATTATGTGGGCCATTCATGATAATGAATGGGTGAATGGTACATATTGTATATGTACTGTTTTGCAGGTTATGAAGTGACTAGTATGGCCAAAATAGGATAGAAAATATGGTCTGCGTGCCATTAATTTGAATGTAATTGGTCTAAAGCACCAAATTCGTTTTTCAATTCAAATATGGTATGCGTACCATCAAATAGTTGTAATTAGTTTAATCATAGCTTATCCTATTTGAAGAAAATGGCGCCTCCCACGGTGAAATTCAAGACGAAGTTTCCAATCCATTTTCAAGACGGACTTTGAAGTTGAAGCTTCAAGATGAAGTCGGGCCATACTAGATCACAATTATCTTATGCATTCTTTAAGTTATTTATTGCTTTTAAATATGTCTTAAATATGAATGAGATTGTGGCTTGATTATGTTGCATGATTAAGGATTTTAGTTCACTTAAAATCTAACCAACATTGTAAGAGCCTTAAGTTCCAAACTTAAAAATTGAGTTAAAAGGTGCCATGCCAAAATAACACTTACTTGGATATCCTTTACATCGATCTTAGTAATAGGTTTCCGCCATAGCGAGGTGTTACTTATCTATACTAAAGGGGTAAGGTACACAAATAATTGTGAGTACATGTTAGTTTTGGTGAAACTCAACGATATAAGTAAGGAGTCCTTTTATGTTGTGGCAAAATCGATAGGTCTACCTAATAAGTTCTTAGACGTACCTATCAACCAAGAGTAGTTTCTAGACTATTAGCAAAAGGCTTTTGCTTACCTAAAAGATTTTAGAATTGAGTCTAAAAACATAATGTGCTTAATTCTACAATGGGTTTTAGGATCTTGGAATCATTTTATTCACACCTGCCGGAACACATAACTTGAATAAAATGCTTAATGAACATTAAATTTTGCATGTATGCTAGAATTTAAGTTTATTAAGAGAAGCTGTGAATGATTATTTATTTTTTTTATTCTTTTTCAATTGTAGTTTTAATTATGGCAAACAACAATTCATTCAACATTCGATCAATTCTCGAAAAGGAGAAGTTGAACGGGAAAAACTTCCTTGACTGGCAAAGGAACTTGCAAATAGTTCTTATGCAGGAAGAAAAGGAGTATGTCCTGGAAGAGGGGATGCCCGAAGCCGCAGATCTACAGAAAACGTTCATCAACTCAGATGCTTTCACGATCATCAGTGAGTTAAAGAACATGTTCCAAGATCTGGCTCGGGTCGAAAGATTCGAGCCTCATAGGCAAATTCTTGAGACCAAGCTTAAGAAAGGCGAGCCCGTAAGTCCACATGTTCTCAAAATGATTGGACTCATTGAGAATATGAGTCGGCTGGATCAGCAGTTCTCTCAGGAAATGGCTGTAGACACCATCCTCCATTCTCTTCATAATGGGTATGATCAGTTCAAGCCGAACTATAGTATGAATTGGCTGGACAAAACGCTCACTGAGCTTCATGGTATGCTGAAGACCGCTGAAAAGACACTCAAAAGTGATAAGCAAGATGTACTTATGGTGCGTGGGGGCAAGTTCAAGAAATCTGGAAAGAAGAGGAATGCTAAGAAAGGTGGCAAAAAGGCCATCCCAACTAAGCAAACTGGCGCCAAGTCTGAAAAGAGGAAGGTCAGTCAACCCACTTCTGAATCCTAATGCTTCTATTGCAAGAAGAAGGGGCATCGGAAGAGAGATTGCTTGAAGCTAAAGGAAGATCAGAAGAACGGAACAGTCGTTCCATCTTCAGTTATTTTCGTTATAGACTGTATACTTGCTAATTCAACTTCTTGGGTATTAGATACAAGTTGTGGCTCACACTTATGTTCCAATTCACAGGGACTAAGAAGAAGTAGAAAGTTAAGCAAGGGTGAAGTCGACCTACGAGTGGGAAATGGAGCACGGATTGCTGCATTAGCTGTATGAACTTATTATTTGTCGTTGCCCTCTAAGCTAGTTTTGGAACTGGAAGAGTGTTTCCATGTTCCAAGTCTTACTAAAAACATCATTTCTGTTTCTTGCTTAAATGCTAAGGGATTTTCCTTTTTAATAAAAGACAATAGTTGTTCGTTTTATTTTAAAGAGATGTTTTATTGATCTGCTAGATTAGTAAATGGACTTTATTTATTAGATCACGACAAACAAGTTTATAACATAAATACCAAAAAGGCCAAAAAGGATGATTCAGATCTCACCTATCTATGGCATTGTCGATTAGGCCATATTAACTTGATACGCATGGAAAGACTTTAAAGGGAAGGAATTCTAGAACCATTTGACTTAGAGGATTATGGTAAGTGCGAATCATATTTACTTGGAAAAATGACAAAGCAACCTTTCTCAAAAGTTGGAGAAAGAGCAACTGAACTATTGGGTTTAATCCATACAGATGTATGTGGACCAATGAGTACAAATGCTAGGGGTGGTTTCAGCTACTTTATCACTTTCACTGACGACTTCAGTAGATATGGTTATGTCTACCTAATGAACCATAAGTCTGAATCCTTTGACAAATTCAAGGAATTTCAGAGTGAAGTAGAGAATAAATTAGGCAAGAAGATTAAGGCACTGCGGTCTGATAGAGGCGGTGAATATCTGAGCTATAAATTTGATGACCATCTGAAAGAATGTTGAATTCTATCAGAATTGACTCCTCCTGGAACACCACAATGGAACGGTGTATCGGAATGGAGGAACAGAACCTTGCTAGACATGGTTAGATAAACGATGGGTCAGGCCAAACTTCCAATAGAATTTTGGGGACATGCACTAAATACAGCCGCACTCACTATAAATAGAGCTCCGTCAAAAGCTGTTGAAAAGACTCCATATGAGTTATGGTTTGGAAAGCCTCCAGAAGTGTCTTTTCTTAAGATATGGGGATGTGAAGTATACGTCAAACGATTAATTTCAGACAAACTTCATCCGAAATCTGACAAATGTATCCTTGTGGGCTATCCAAAGGAAACAAAGGGGTATTACTTCTACAATACATCTGAGAACAAGGTGTTTGTTGCTCGAGATGGTATCTTTTTGGAAAAGGATCACATTTCCAAAATGACAAGTGGGAGAAAAGTAGACCTCGAAGAAATTCGAGTCGAACAACAAACTCTACAGAATGCTCAAGATGACATTCAAGATGAAATTCAGAGATCTTTAGAAGTTTTTGGTCAGAATCATGGACAATCTAGAGATGTAACCCCGCGTAGATCACAGAGATATAGATCTCAACCGGAAAGGTACTTAGGTATTTTGACGAACGAGAGCTATGACGTTCTATTACTTACAAGCAAGCTATGACGAGCCCTAGCTCCAATCAATGGCAAGAAGCCATGCAATCCGAATTAGACTTCATGTCTGAAAACCAAGTTTGGGATTTGGTCGATTTTCCAGATGGCTACCAAGCCATTGGAAGCAAATGGGTTTTCAAACTGAAAAAGGACAAGGATGGAAAACTTGAAGTTTTCAAAGCTAGATTGGTTGCAAAAGGTTACAGGCAATTCCACGGTGTGGATTACGATGAAACCTTTTCACCAGTTGCAATGCTAAAGTCTATTCGGATAATGTTAGCAATCGCTGCATATTACGATTATGAAATATGGCAGATGGATGTCAAAACCGCTTTCTTAAACGGCGTTTTAACAGAAACTGTGTTTATGACACAGCCTGAGGGTTTTGAGGATCCAAAGAATGCTAAAAAGGTATGTGAGCTAAAGAAATCAATCTACGAATTGAAGCAGGCATCCAGGAGCTGGAATATACTTTTTGATGAAGCAGTCAGTGACTTTGGTTTCATCAAGAACGCAGACGAATCTTGTGTATACAAGAAAGTCAGTGGGAGAAAAATTGCCTTTCTAGTATTATATGTCGACGACATATTGCTTATCGGAAATGACATTCCTATGTTGAACTCTGTCAAGATTTGGCTTGGGAAATGTTTTTCGATGAAGGATCTAGGAGAAGCACAATACATATTGGGCATCAAGATTTACAGAGATAGATCTAAAAGGATGATTGGACTTAGTCAAAGCACTTATATCAATAAGGTGCTTGATAGGTTCAAGATGGCAGACTCCAAGTGAGGCTACCTACCCATGTCTCATGGAATGACTCTAAGCAAGACTTAGTGCCCAAAAACACTTGATGAGCGTAGACGAATGAATGGGATTACATATGCATCATTGATTGGTTCAATAATGTATTCTGTGATATGTACACGCCCGAATGTTGCGTACGCACTCAGTGCTACGAGCAGATACAGGTCAGACCCAGGAGAGGCACATTGGACTGCTGCCAAGTATATTCTGAAGTACCTGAAAAGGCACAATGATGACTTCCTGGTCTATGGTGGAGATGATGTATTAATTGTTAAAGGCTATACGGACGCAAGTTTCCAATCCGACAAAGATGATTTCAGATCACAGTCTGGGTTTGTCTTCTGCCTCAACGGAGGTGCAGTAAGCGGGAAAAGTGCTAAGCAAAGCACCATTGCGGATTCTACAAATGAAGCGGAGTACATTGCTGCACATGAAGCAGCAAAGGAAGCTATATGGCTAAGGAAGTTCATAGCTGAACTTGGTGTAGTCCCCTCCATTAAAGGACCAGTAGCCCTGTATTATGATAATAACGGAGCTATTGCACAGGCAAAGGAGCCTAGACACCACCAAAGAGTCAAGCATGTACTTTGTAGATTTCACCTTCTACGAGAGTTCGTTGATAGAAAAGAAGTCGAGATAAGCAAGATTGGAACTGATGACAACATATGAGATCGATTGACTAAACCTCTGCCGCAGGCGAAGCACAACCCGCACACTGCAGTTATGGGAATCAAGCATATTGGAGAATGGCTTTGATGTCCTTGTTTAATGTTTTAACGTTTTATAGTTTAATACTTTGTAAAACATTATTTGTTAATCATTCACAATAAATGAATAGAATTCATTTTCCATTTAATTTGTGGTTTATTAAATGATGAGTCCCTTCAATTTGACGAAATATTCAAGATAGACTGTCAGGACCAGTCCCGTGACTAAGAAATGTCTATCAAGTAAACTTGAATGTCAAAAGTTTAAAATGGTCCCTGGTCGGGGTTTTCTATAAAGATGGACGCATAGAAAACATTAGACGACTAGAATGCAAGATGACTAGTAGTTCTATTTCTTGAACTATGTGGACATGGCAATATCGTAATCATTTGCATAGATAGTTACTTTGGGAAGACTAGTATCGGATAGACCTATGAAACTTTACTGTAAGAGATGAAAATCTGTCATAAGTATATTTCATTAAAATTATTAGACACTAAATCCTCAATACCTGAGTGATTTGAGATTACTTGTTTGAGAACTGGTTACTTTGACGTTGACTAACCGTCGCACCGTAAAAGGAGGCTATAAAGGCAACACTCAGGTAATCACCTATCAAACGAAGTCTAATCTCAAGATCGCAAGATTGGGATTGTCCTCCCATAAATCGGGATGAGATGCTTAAAAGTTGTACAAGGCCACTCGGAGAGCTAGAAACTGTAAAATGCATGGCTGTGCTCAGATGAATCATAGGTTATCATTATCTATTTATTTGATCAGTTGAACTCTGAAACCGAGAAACACCTCTGGACATAATAAGGATGACAACTCTTACCTTATGTTCAAGAGCAAGCATCGAGCGACAAAGGAATTAGGAAATGCACACTTGTCCCTAAGGACAAGTGGGAGACTGAAGGAAATAATGCCCTTGGTCCAAGTATACATATAATGTTAAATCTAATAAATGCGGTTCATTATTAATTAACAAGTTAATAATTCAGTGAGATCAAGTGAGCTGAATGCCTAGCTAGAGGCCGCTTCAGTTCAAGTGGAATTAATTATATTAATCCACAACTTACTCTTGACTTAACCCGTAGGGTCACCCAAATAGTACGTAAACGGATCAAGTATTTAATGGAATTAAATACTCCATCTATGGATATTCAGAATCAACGGATCTTGGTTTCACTGGGAGGTGAGATCGTCAATGGCAAGAAATGAATACTCCTGAAACGATGATATTGCCGGAAACGGAAAAATGTATCGTATCGGAAATAATAAATATTATCCAAGTCGTAGATGTTGCCGGAAACGGAAACATGGTACGTATTGGAAATATTATTGGAAACGGAAATATTGCCGGAATCGGAAATATTCCCGAGAACGAAAATATTGTCAGAATCGGAAATATTATCGAAATCG
Source organism: Spinacia oleracea (assembly GCF_020520425.1). Taxonomy (NCBI): domain Eukaryota; kingdom Viridiplantae; phylum Streptophyta; class Magnoliopsida; order Caryophyllales; family Amaranthaceae; genus Spinacia; species Spinacia oleracea. The sequence goes on along the minus strand of NC_079492.1, from coordinate 43,494,370 downwards.
GAAAATAATTTCGGAAACGGAAATATTAAATATTGTTCGTATCGGAAATGAAATCCGGAATCGAGAATTTAATCGGAAGTGTATCGTACGAATTAGCGCTGCTAGACAAAGGCCCAGCACGAAGCCGGGGCATCGCCCAGCAAGCCAAGCGCAACGACCACACGCCAAGCAACGACAAGACCCAGCGCAAAAGCCAGGCCCAGCCGAAGCTTGGGCGCGCGCACGGATAAGGCTGCGACAGTGGGCCTTGCACCGTGCGTTCGGCGTGGGCCGCAAGGCCTGTGCGCGGGCGTGCGGTGCTTGTGCGCCACTCGTGTGTGTTTCTCGGAATCCTAAGGCTACCGGGATTCGTAATATTGATTAAATCTAATCCTAATAGATAAAGTTTGTTTAATTAGAGTCCTAGTAGGATTATAATTAAATAGATTTGTATTCTAATAGGATTATAATTCCTTTCCATAAACTCTATAAATAGGTGCCTAGGGTCACATATTTACATAGAGATTTTGAAGTATTCAAAGGTAAGATTTTCAAGCAAGAATCATCCACAAACACTTTCCCTATTTAGCCCAAATTTATAGTACCTTAAGGGCGATTCTAGTTGGTCAATCTTAAGGCGGATCCGGACGTGCTGTGGACTATCTACGGAGGGACGACACTTGGAGTCCTAAAGACTTGTTCTTGTTCGGTTTTGGCGCAGCTAGGGAGGGCACGCTACAAAGTGTATGCATATGAATTATGCTAAATGATTATGTGTAAATAATATGTTTCCTGGCTTTATGGTTTTTCCGCATGATTTATGTTTATTAATATGTATCATAACCTAACACATATCAACAAGTTAACATTAAAGCTCTATTTTGATGGACTTTTGAAAATTGATTGATTTCTAGATCAATTCAAGACAAGCTAGTCTTACTTGTTGAAAGTAACAAAAGATATGAACTATTGTTAGAACGCCTAGACAATAGAGTTTAAAGCTAAAGAAAGGTTTTTATGAATTTATTATTTCACATGGATTTGAGTAAATATAGGTTTATTTACTCAATGTGATATATCTTTGAATCTGTTTGGCTAGTTCAAAGATTCATAGAAAAGTATAAAAACGTCCACTTGGCAAGAAATCATAAAGATCTAGGTTAGATCATGTTGATGATTACTTAAGTCAAGAATGATCATCAATGATTGTGTGTATATACGTATTAGATTCACGATCTAGCTCCATAAGATACATAAGTTGGTGGAGTTGGTGGGGAACTCACCTTGTGACTTGGAGGTCACAAGTTCGAGCCCCATCATCTGCGAAATGCTTGGGAGTGGCTCAAACGATGACCTGCGGAGCTGGGCTGGTTAACCTGTGCTAGGTGCTGGTTCAGTTAGGGTCTCTTCTTCTTACCTATTAAAAAAAAAATCTACGTTGGAATGATCGAAGTGAATTGGTACTTGATTTGATCAATGATGAATCATAAAGAATTTTCCTATAATTTCTAAAACAAAATGCTCAAGTACCACCAAACTAAACCAAATTCGTCAAAGCTATTGAAAAGTAATTTCAGAATATCTTTTCAATAATATATAATATATCTAAAGTGTTGCTAAACTCAGTGGGAGCTTAGTGTTTGTTATTCAACAAACTAAGGCCCAAGAATAGATATATGTTTCATTGTGATTTATTCAAATGAGATACAAGGGTATTGTTTCTACCACGAATTTTTGAGAACATAATGTTTGTTTGCTCGAAATAATGTCCTTTTGGGATTCGTTTCCAAAATGACAAGTGGGAGAAAATAGACCTCGAAAGTCTTCGAGGCGAACAACAAACATAAACGGTCGTTCATGAGGCTTTTAGAAGTTCTTCAGAAAATCCAAACACTTATTCTTTAAGGACTTTAGAAGTGGCGTTAAAGAATAGACATCTCTTAGAATACTTTATAAGTGCTTCAAGGAGAACAGAATATTCAAAGGACTCTCAAAGGGGCTATTGATATTCTATTGTTTGATGTTCTATACCCTAGTAAGACATATAGTTCAAGTCATTGAAACTATGAGATTCTTCTAATAGATAGTGAAGAAACCTACAACTTGCAGTCAAACTATTATCAAGATAATAATGCGTATGTGACTTGTAAGAAAGCTATGACGAAATATAGATTCCTCTAATGGTTAGAGGCCATATATAGACTTAATGTTTAATTGGTTAAAGGCCACAAAAACATACTCAATGTTCTAATGACAAAATTGAAATATTGTTGATTTGCAAAAATAATTTACATCTATTGGTTTTAAGGATAAAAACCATCAAACATGGAATTGTGTTCACACACAAATCTAGATTAGTTGCTAAAGGCTACAAGCAAATTTATGGCATGGATTGTGTTGAAGCCTCATGCATAATCTTAATGCTCAGGTCTATAATTTAAGCAATAATTGCATATTGGTACATATGGCAATTGGATGACAAAACATCTTCCTCAATCAAATGTTGGAAGAAACTATGTACATGGTATGTCATAGGATTTTTGGATACAAATAAATACTTGAAAAGGAAAGCTAGCTTATGAAATCTAAGTACAGTTTAAGCAAGCAATTGGGAATTGGAAATGTATTGAAACTAATAAGTACTTTAGTTTCATAAAATGTACATGATTATTATATATGTATAAGAAGTTTAGTGGGAGTACGTAAAACTTAATTTGGTCCTATGTGTATCACACACATATCTCTCTATTGTGAAATAACATTCAAATGCTAATGACTTAGATTTGAAATTATTCATCAATGATGGACCACGGCGAAACTTAGTACATACTGGGTACTAAGATCTATTTACAAAGATCTTATATTATTGTTTTGGATTAAGTAATGGTATTTACTAAATCAAACACGAAAGACTCCATTGGAGATATTCGACCCATATGAATAAATCTAAGTAAAGAATGTTTGAACTATGTATAAGCATTTACTAAGTTAAACATCAAAGGATCTAAGTGACATTCTTAACCTATATTAAATGTCAAAGAATTTAGCTGGATTTAGTATCTATTGAAACTAGATGAGCTAAAGTTACATGAATAGAATTCAATTGGGAATCATTCTGCAAACGAATTTATCATGTATGATATAATATAAGGATCGCCAAAAATGTATCGTATGGCTTTAGGCATGAAGAACATATACCAATCTCTATTGATCTAAGTCAAGATCAACTAGATTGAGATCAAGAAAACTTATGGTACTTGAAAAAGTACATAAGATTAGTTCTTGATTCAAGGAAATGAAGATATGCTAAATAATTGATGCTACACGCATAAACACTAGCAAAGGATCAAGCAAGATCCCTTTGGAGTTAACCATTGGCAAGAACGAGCTATGCGCATCGTGTTTTGAAATGGCAACATGGAATAAAAACCATGAGTTGTTGTGTGGAAAATTAAATATTAATTTCTATGTTCTAAGATTCAGCTGGGAAGTCTTCCACATATCCGTGAACTTCTTGGATAAGTAAATCCAAACAAAGCATCACTAGCAACCTAAACAGTTGAAGTAAAAGTAATTATTGCCTAAGAAGTAATGAAACAAAGTTGTTTATGTTAAAGAGTTCTTCCCTGAACTTGGGTGGATCACATGTCTGCTGACTTGATGGTTCTTCATTGCAAAATGTGTAGAACCATTATTGTAGCAAGAAAGACTAGATCACAAAATAAACATACTCAAAAGATCTTATCATCCTATCTCGAAGAACATTCGATGAAAAGGATATTAAGATTGGAAAAGCATGATAACTAAACCTATGCAAAAGTGAGAAGCAACACTCACATTGTAGCACTGGAAATCAAGCATAGCTTTGAATTCCATGAAATGTTTTAAAGATGGGTTTGCGGCCCATGGTTGTAAAACATTAGGGTTGAACATTTATCATATATTAAATGTATTTTCATATTCCATTTAATTTTGGTTTAGTATTAAATGATGAGTCCCTTCAAATTTGACGATATATTCAAGATAGACTGTCAGGATCAGTCCTGTGACTAAGAAATTTCTATCAAGTGAACTTGAATGTCAAAAGTTGAAAATGGTCCCTGGTCGAAAGTTTTCTATAAAGGTGGACGCATAGAAAACGCTAGACGACTAGAATGCAAGATGACTAGTAGTTCTGTTTTTTGAACTATGTGGACATGGCAATGTCTCAATTATTTGCATAGATACTTACTTTGGGAAGACTAGTATTGGACATACCTATGAAACTTTACTGTAAGAGAAGAAAATCTCTCATAAGTAAATTTCATTAAAATTATTAGACACTAATCCTCAATACCTGAGTGATTTGAGATTACTTGTTTGAGAACTGGTTACTTAGACGTTGTCAACCGTCGCACCGTAAAAGGAGGCTATAAAGGAAAAGCTCGGGTAATCACCTATCAAACGAAGTCCAATCTCAAGATCGCAAGATTGGGATTGTTCTCCCATAAATCGGGATGAGATGCTGAAAGTTGTACAAGGCCACACGGAGAGCTAGAAACTGTAAAATACATAATCCAAGGTAAAATCTAACAAGTATGCATCAATGTCAACCAATCAAGTCCATTCAATTGCTAATCCTCCTTAACAATCGTCACGCAAAGTGAACCACAAATGCACATTGGCATTCAAGAGTAGTGCTCACACACTCGTCACTCATTTATGTGGCGGATCAAAGATGTACCTGTTCGCTCCCCTCCCAACATATAAGTGAACAATGCCCTCCCAAACTCACACACTCGTGTGTCTAGAAAAACATACACTCAACCTAGTAGTCGACTCGGAATGTGTCATGTCATAACTTGCATTGATAAACAACTACTTTCACATTAATACAACTCTATGCACAAAGGTCGGAAGGTCTTTCAAGCTTGTAATGATAGGCTTAGGTAAGGGTGCGGTAAGTTTGTGTAAAATGTGAGCTTAAAGCCTTGGCTTTGGGGAGCATAAATCCTAAAAACAACCGCGATCAATCAACACAATGACCATAATCTACCACTCAACACATGAATAAAAACAACAAACAACCACACTATACTTTCTTGCCTTGATTTCACAATTGTAACCAATCACTCATGAAGATAAGAAATTGTAATACCGGAGTGACAAAAGCTTGAATCAACTTGAGATTAACGATTTTTTTCTTCCTATTTTTTTTTTTCTTGCTGAATCTCAAATTCTTTTTTTCTTCTTTTGGAACCTTCACATTTTTTTTTATTCTCCTCATCTCATTCATTTTTCAGCTTTTTTTTTTTTCAACAACAATCATGATAAGAAGAACTTCCCTTTTCAATACTCAATATGCTCAAAATGTACCACACTACAACTCCCTCACCTCACCACTATTAGCTCCCCCAAGCTAGGCTTGGGACTAGTAACCAATGGGGAATTTACGGGCTTGTAATGTGGTTAGTCACCGAATAAAGGGCACAAGCACAACATGGGTAAAAAAAGAGGGAACAAATGTATCTAATTTCATCTGAAGGCTACCTAAATAGAAAAATGCCTTCGTCCTTCACAATGTGCATGTATATGAGTCATAAAACATTACTAATAGTTGCAAACCAATACTCAAAATCAACGACACACCAGGAAGCTATCACACATCCTAACCAAGTCAACTAGTCAAGCACCAAGTCCACAAGCAGTTAGTCGGAGTTGACTCATGTTTATGCATCAAAGCAATCGAATATCAAATCATGGCTAACACATCTACATTGCCCATCATCAAATACCAAGAATCAAAATAATTTCCGCTCAAGGGGCACAGGGAAGCATGATATTGTATTCATCGGAACGTATTTTTGTATTATTTTTTTATTTTTTTTTCAAAGCAATAAACTAATCTAGAAAGCATTAAACACACCAAAGAAACACACCAAAATAAAGAAATACGAAAAGAAAAGAAAAACATACCTAATATATACAGGTAATGTGAACCCCCCCAAACCAAATCAGACAATGTCCTCATTGGCTCAAGGGGTACCGAATCATCATCATCATCAACAGCATCACTGATGGCCTTGGCCATCATCACCATCATCACCATCATCACCATGGCCACCTTGGCCACCATAGCCGCTGCTGCCCGCTCCAAACCCCCCGTAGTGGGTAGGCGTGAAGGTGCCCATGGAACCGGGGGCTCCGTACCCCTCTGTGGGGTAAGTAAACCAGGAAGGGTGCTGATTCTGGGGCAATGTAGCCCTGCCTGGCGTACTGATCATAGAAAGGGAGCATAGTCCTCTGGTGATCCGCAGCAAACTCGTGGAAACCGAGTTCAAGTCTGCCGAGCCTCTCATGAATGGCCCCTAACTCCTCTGAAGACACATGCTCCTCCTGTGGAGCCGGACTACCTCTCTGTCCCGACCCCCTCTCTCTACGCCCTCCCCTCTTGTGGTGGGTGCGAGGCGCGGCCTCGGGCTGTGGCTGGGGCTGGGCTAAGGGTGCTGCCTGCTCACCTACATATATGTAATGGGGCTGACCCCTAGTAAAACTGGTGAGCCCGGTGGTGTCCGGGAGTGTAAAGAGAGCGTTCCTTTGGAACATCCATGACATCTGACCGGGGAGAAGTCCCCCGTACTCAGAGTGCACCCTGTAAAGGCTCCCAAAATACTCAATATCCAACAGATTGTTTCCCGGGACCGCAGCATGGCCCCTCTCAACAAAGTTTGCCACCGCTATGGCAATGTGGGTGATCAGACCACCTAAAGCAATATCGGTCGAGTAGCGGTGGGTGGCGGTAGTAAGCAGCTGCATGGCCAAGTGATGGGCCAAATTCATCCTGTAACTTTCATCACCATCCAACAAATACCCCCCGAGCACCTCCAACTCCGTGCTCCTCACATTCTCCTTTTGGTCCCTCCCAAAGATTGTAAAAGCCATAAATCTGAACCAAACAAAGGGGACGGGGTGTTGCACACTAGAGGCGTGCAAATGTTGCATGCTACTGGGATTAAAATCCCCAGTCAATTTCCCACATACCTCACTATTGTTATGCCCCTCCCCGGGGAACCTGTTATACTCCATTCTTTGTAACCATTCTTTCTGACATTAAACGAGCTAAGGAATTCAAGAGTAAGATCCCTAAATGTCAACCTAGTCATGGAAAACATATGTTTCATGCCCACCCCATGAAATAATCTCCTAACATCCCTCTCAATACCCATATCATTCAAAGTTTTCTAACAAATAAATCAAGTAGGGACTACCTTCCGTAGCTTGAGGTGTGCAAGGCGGGTTTGTTGCTCCTCACTAGTGAGAACCATGTTCGGGAAAGCCGAATCCGGTACAAATTGAGGTGGTGGTGGTGGACGGCTTGTGGAAGCCTCCTCTTGTCTCCTTGTTGCTCCCGTGCAAGTTCTTTTTGGCCTTGAACCCATTGTTGAAGATGATTTTGAGTTTTTAATTTTTTTTGGTGAAATTGGGTTTTTTGTGGAGAGTGAGGAAGAGTGAAAATTGTTTGGTGGAGGTTGAAGAGGATGTGATGAGGATGATTTTGGTGTGTAGCTTGATGAATTTGAGTGAGAGATGAGGGAGATATGGAGAGTTGAAGTTCTGAGGGTTTGGGGTTTAATGAAGTATGTGAGAGAATGAAGAAGATGATTGAGAGGTGAAGTGAAGAAGAATAGAAGGAGCCCGTGGCTTAATTCGGTACAAATCTCCCCTCGCCCGCCGAGCCGATGCCCGCCCGACGGGCCTGTGGCTCGTGAGCCGCCCGACGGGCACAGGTCCGCCCGTCGGGCGAAGGGAGACACTTGTGAATTTTTCCGCGCACGCCCGGTCGGGCGCTCTCTCGCCCGTCGGGCGGAGGGCGATATCTGCTGCTGCTGCTTCTGATGGGCGCCCGGTGGGCACCGGGCGAGACTCCGTCCGTCGGGCGCCCTCTGACGACCTGATCCTCTGCTTGCTCGCCCGATGGGCGAGGGGCAATCCACCGGGCGGAGGGCTAAATGATCCGCCCTTCGTCCACAACACTGAGTCTAACTTTCGGGGCTCGATCATGAACATCTAGGGCTCCCGTAAGTCGACAAAAGTCGTCCCGAACTCCCTCGGGATCCTGTAGTGGCCTAAATCATCAAGAAACGGGCCTAAAAAGACCAATTTCTCACTAAGTATTCCTGAAACTCAAGGCACACTAAGATACACATATTAGTACTAAAATGGCTCCTAGGAGCTCATTTGACGCATAAAAGTACTAAGGGACGGGGGTGAAAACAATATATAAAACGCACATATCACCTAGCGCCCCTCATGGGCTGTGCGTGCGTGTGTGCGTAGAGTTTGTGCTTGCGTCGAAATCCTTAAGCAATTAGGATTAGATTAAAAGATTAAATTTCCTAAAGTTACGAGAGTTAGTTCTTTAATTAAACAATTACTTTATTAGTTTTAATTAATGTCTAATTCTAATAGGATTAGATTAATTGAAACCTAGTAGACTATTTAATATTTCGTAATGGGCCTTGCGTCTAGCAAGCTCATCCGATGATTATTTCGTACGTCGCGCTTCCGATTCCGGAATTCATTTCCGATTCGGACAATATTTAATATTTTCGATTCCGGAATTTTTTTCCGTTTCGAACGAATATTTAATATTTCCGATTCCGGAACTTATTTCCGATAATATTTCCGATTCCGACAATATTTCCGTTTCCGGCAATATTTCTGATTCCGGTAATATTTCAATTTCCAATAATATTTTCCGATACGTACCATGTTTCCGTTTCCGGCAACATCTACGACTTGGGTAATATTTATATTTCCGATACGATCCATATTTCCGTTTCCGGTAATAACATCGTTTCCGGAATATTCATAATTTGCCTTTTGAGGATTTCAGCTCCCACTGGAACCGAGATCCGTCGATACCGAATATCGATAAATGGAGTATTTAATTAACTTAAATACTGGATCCGTTCACGTACTATTTGTGTGACCCTACGGGTTTAGTCAAGAGTAAGTTGTGGATTAATATTATTAATTCCACTTGAACTGAAGCGCCCTCTAGCTAGGCATTCAGCTCTCTTGATCTCACTGAATTATTAAGTTGCATAATTAATTCATACTGAACCGCAAGACTTAGCATGTAATGCATACTTGGACAAAGGGCATTATTTCCTTCAGTCTCCTACTTGTCCTTAGGGACAAGTGTGCATTGCCTAATTCCTTTGTCGCTTGAAGCTTGCTCATGAACTGATCAAATAAACAAATAATCATAGCCTATAATTCATCTGAGCACGGCCATGCATTTTACAGTTTCTAGCTCTCCGAGTGGCCTTGTACAACTTTCAGCATCTCATCCCGATTTATGGGAGGACAATCTCAATCTTGCGATCTTGAGTTTAGACTTCGTTTGATAGGTGATTACCCGAGCGTTGCCGTTATAGCCTCTATTTACGGTGCGACGGTTGACAACGTCAAAGTAACCAGTTCTCAAACAAGTAATCTCAAATCACTCAGGTATTGAGGATTAGTGTCTAATAATTTTAATGAAATTTACTTATGACAGATTTTCATCTCTTAAAGTAAATCTTCATAGGTCTGTCCGATACTAGTCTTCCCAAAGTAAGTATATATGCAAATGATTGCGACATTGCCATGTCCACATAGTTCAAGAAATAGAACTACTAGTCATCTTGCATTCTAGTCGTCTAGCATTTTCTATGCGTCCACCTTTATAGAAAACTTTCGACCAGGGACCATTTTCAACTTTTGACATTCAAGTTCACTTGATAGACATTTCTTAGTCACAGGACTGGTCTTGACAGTCTATCTTGAATATATCATCAAATTGAAGGGACTCATCATTTAATAAACCATAAATTAAATGGAAAATTAATTATATTCATTTATATGAATGGTTAACCAATAATGTTTTAAAAAGTAATAAACTCTAAAGCTTTAAAACATTAATTAAGTACATCAAAGCCATTCTCCTACATGCTTGATTCCCATAGCTGCAGTGTGCGAGTTGTGCTTCGCTTGGGGTAGAGGTTTAGTTAATGGATCTGAGATGTTGTCGTCAGTTCCAATCTTGCTTATCTCGACTTCTTTTCTTTCAACGAACTCTCATAGAAGGTGAAATATTCGAAGTACATGCTTGACTCTCTAGTGGTGTCTAGGTTCCTTTGCCTACGCAGTAGCTCCGTTATTGTCGCAATATAGAGCTATTGGTCCTTTAATGGAGGGGACTACACCAAGTTCTCTTATGAACTTCCTTAGGAAAATAGCTTCCTTTGCTGCTTCATGTGCAGCAATGTACTCCGCTTCAGTTGTTGAATCCGCAATGGTGCTTTCGTTAGGACTTTTCCAACTTACTGCTCCTCCGTTGAGGCAGAAGACAAACCCAGACTGTGATCTGAAATCATCCTTGTCGATTTGGAAACATGCGTCCGTATAGCCTTTAACAATTAATTCAACATCTCCACCATAGACCAGGAAATCATCTTTGTGCCTTTTCAGGTACTTCAGGACATTCTTGGCAAAAGTCCAATGTGCTTCTCCTTGGTTTGACTGGTATCTGCTCGTAGCACTGAGTGCGTACGCAACATCCGGGCGTGGACATATCATAGCATACATTATTGAACCAATCAATGATGCATATGGAATCCCACTCATTCGTCTACGCTCATCCCGTGTTTTTGGGCACTAAGTCTTGCTTAGAGTCATTCCATAAGACATGGGTACGTAGCCTCGCTTGGAGTCTGCCATATTGAACCTTTCAAGCACCTTATTGAGATACGTTCTTTGACGAAGTCCAATCATCTATTTAGATCTATCTCTGTAAATCTTGATGCCCAGTATGTACTGTGCTTCTCCTAGATCTTTCATCAAAAAACATTTCCCAAGCCAAATCTTGACAGAGTTCAAAATAGGAATGTCATTTCCGATAAATAATATGTCGTCGACATATAATACTGGAAAAGCAATTTTGCTCCCACTGACTTTCTTGTATGGACAAGATTCATCTGCGTTCTTGACGAAGCGAAAGTCATTGACTGCTTCATCAAAACGTATATTCCAACTCCTTAATGCTTGCTTTAATACATAAATTAGAATTCTTTGGATCCTCAAAACCCTTAGGCTGTGTCATAAACACAGTTTCTGTTAAAACGCCGTTTAAGAAAGTGGTTTTGACATCCATCTGCCATATTTTATAATCGTAATATGCAGCGATTGCTAACATTATCCGAATAGACTTTAGCATTGCAACTGGTGAAAAGGTTTCATCGCAATCCACACCGTGGACTTGCCTATAACCTGTTGCAACCAATCTAGCTTTGAAAACTTTTAGTTTCCCATCCTTGTCCTTTTTCAGTTTGAAAACCCATTTGCTTCCTATGGCTTGGTAGCCATCTGGAAAATCGACCAAATCCCTAACTTGATTTTCAGACATGGAGTATAATTCAGATTGCATGGCTTCTTGCCATTGCTTGGAGCTAGGGCTCGTCATAGCTTGTTTGTAAGTGGCAGGTTCATCGCTTTCAAGTAATAGAACTTCATGGCTCTCCTTCGTCAAAATACCTAAGTACCTATCCGGTTGAGACCTATATCTCTGTGATCTACGCGGGGTTACATTTCTAGATGGTTCCTGATTCTCACCAGATACTTCTAAAGATCTCCGAGTTTCAACCTGAATGTCATCTTGAGCATTCTCCAGAGTTTGTTGTTCGACTCGAATTTCTTTGAGGTCTACTTTTCTCCCACTTGTCATTTTGGAAATGTGATCTCTTTCCAAAAAGATACCATCTCGAGCAACAAATACCTTGTTCTCAGATGTATTGTAGAAGTAATAACCCTTTGTTTCTTTTGGATAGCCCAAAAGGATACATTTGTCAGATTTCGGTTGAAGTTTGTCTGAAATTAATCGTTTGACGTATACTTCACAACCCCAAATCTTAAGAAAAGACACATTTGGAGGCTTTCCAAACCATAACTCATATGGAGTCTTTTCGACAGCTTTAGACGGAGCTCTATTTAGGGTGAGTGGAGCTGTGTTTAGTGCATGTCCCCAAAATTCTATTGGAAATTCGGCCTGACCAATCATTGATCTAACCATGTCAAGCAAGGTTCTATTCCTCCGTTCCGAAACACCGTTCCATTGAGGTGTTCCGGGAGGAGTCAATTCTGATAGAATTCCACATTCTTTCTGTGAGGGGGTCGAAAAAGCACGAGGCTAATGCGTGACCTCGTCCCTCGTGGGCGTGACGTTGTCAGATCAAATGTAATTGGATTTCCTGTGAGTTTACACCCAATCGACTAGTAATATAGGAGTCGCCATTCAGTTTTTAACGAAAATGAGAAAAACTGACAAAACCCGGTTATCGTGACATAACGGGAGTGCAATTATGTTCGACCACGACGGCCATAGGTTCCCTTGTGATCCCTGGTGTGGGGATCGCTCAACGTACACCCGTAGGGCAGAGATTGAGAGTTCGGGGGACTGTAACTACCGAGAGGAGTGCTCATCGATAACTCCAGAGGCAGGTTATCCTTACTAGCTCGGCAAAAATAATTGAAGGGACATGCGTTAAACTATTAAACTATTCTGAATTGATTTTAGCAATATGCAACACATAACACTAAATCGATCGTGATTATCTTATTTAGATTGATTTAAGGTACCTAGCATTATAATTCAATTGTCCAAGGTATTATCTTATTAGGATTGATAGATTAATCAAGTTAATAGTTCGACAATTTTATAAAAGGGTGATGAAAGAGATTAAATCATATGAGGGACACATTACAACGCACCCTTGAGAGGTGCGTTACGGTTCTTAGAAAACTAACCACTTGGCTTTGCTATTTCTCCTTTTATTTAACAAATCTCAGGTTTCCAAGCAATGTTCCAGTATTTAGGCTTAATTCATCAGCTACAAGGGGGCAGGATGCGTTCTGTTCGACTTTTGGGTCCATTGCGACAGAACGCCGGATCAATTTCGCAGCGTGAGGCTAGGCTTAAGGCTAGAGTCAATACTCAGGTTATGGAATTGTGTGTTCTTTTCACGTCGGTTTTGAGGCTGTATTTATAGGAAAAGGGTGTGTGGAAAGATAGATTTTAAGATACAAATCCAAGAAGAATCCAGAAATAAAACGACCCCAGCATTTTCAGCGCCCATGGCTGGGCGCCAAAGATTTGGGTGCCCAGGGCTGGGCGTTGAAAATGTGATCTAGGCCGAGTTCTTGTCAGATTTGGACTCTTTAAAACACAGAGCTTTTGAGATTTATCCGAGTCCTTTAGTGCGTATTAAATTTATGACGGAATGCGTCTGGGCCCGTTACGAACTCTAGGTTCGTTAGGAATTTAATTAATATGTAACTCTTATTTTCGAATTATACCAAGAATGTAAATTCTATCTCTTTTAGGATTTATGTTGGAGTGCAACACCTAATTCTGGCAGTTTTCTATCTTTTATGACTTTGCCACTTTTAACAACTACCTTTTACGGCAGTTACTATTCTTAGCAAGTTTCTATAAATAACAGTTTTGGCTGAAATGAAAGGGTGATTGAGATTCGTTATTTTATAGGAGACGCGTTGCCAAGTGGAGATTTATGTTCTCATCATCGAACCTTCCCTTTCGGGAATGGGGACAAAAGTAGGTGTCTACACTTTCAGATGGTCATCAAATTCATAGCTCAGATATTCACTGCCTCTATCAGATCGCAGTGCCTTAATCTTATTGCCTAATTAATTCTCTACTTCACTCTGAAATTCCTTGAATTTTTCAAAGGATTCAGACTTATGCTTCATTAGGTAGACATAACCATATCTACTAAAGTCATCAGTGAAAGGGATAAAGTAGCTGAAACCACCTCTAGCATTTGTACTCATTGCTCCACATACATCTGTATGGATTAAACCCAATAGTTCAATTTCTCTTTCTCCAACTTTAGAGAAAGGTTGCTTTGTCATTTTGCCAAGTAAACATTATTCGCACTTACCATAATCCTCTAAGTCAAATGGTTCTAGAATTCCTTCCTTTTGAAGTCTTTCTATGCACTTCATGTTAATATGGCCAAATCGACAATGCCACAGATAGGTGAGATTTGAATCATTCTTTTTGGCCTTTTTGGTATTTATGTTATAAACTTGTTTGTCGTGATCTAATAAATAAAGTCCATTGACTAATCTAGCAGATCCATAAAACATCTCTTTAAAATAAAACGAGCAACTATTGTCTTTTATTAAAACGGAAAATCCCTTAGCATCTAAGCAAGAAACATAAATGATGTTTTTAGTAATACTTGGAACATGGAAACACTCTTCCAGTTACAAAACTAGCCCAGAGGGCAACGACAAATAATAAGTTCCTACAGTTAATGCAGCAATCCGTGCTCCATTTCCCACTCGTAGGGACTTCACCCTTGCTTAATCTTCTACTTCTTCTTAATCCCTGTGAATCGGAACATAAGTGTGAGCCACAACCTGTATCTAATACCCAAGAAGTTTAATTAGAAAGTATAAAGTCTTATTGTAGTAGAAGCATTCAGATTCAGAAGTGGGTTGGCTCACCTTCTTATTCTCAGGTTTGGTGCCGCCAGCTTGCTAAGTTGGGCTGGCCTTATTTCCACATTTCTTAGCATTCCTCTTCTTACCAGACTTCTTGAACTTGCCCACACGCACCATAAGCACATCCTGCCCATTAGACATTTTACATCCTTGTTGGTTCAATCCAACGATTGAGGGCTGCCTGAGTGACCCCGTCGCCTGCGGCTTCGGGCATCGCCTCTTCCAGGACATACTCCTTTTCTTCCTGCATAAGAACTATTTGCAAGTTCCTTTGCCAATTAAGGAAGTTTTTCCCGCTCAACTTCTCCTTTTCAAGAATTGATCTGATGTTGAATGAATTGTTGTTTGCCATAGTTAAAACTACAATTGAAAAGAATAAACAAATAAATAACCATTCACAGTTTCTCTTAATAAACTTAAATTCTAGAATTCTAGCATGCATGCATAATTCAATATTTATTAAGCATTTTATTCAAGTTATGCGTTCCGGCAGGTGTGAATAAAATGATTCCAAGATCCTTAAATCATTGAAGAATTAAGCACATTATGTATTTAGACTCAATTCTAAAATATTTAAGGTAAGCAAATCCTTTCCTAATAGTCTAGAAACTAATCTTGGTTGATAGGTGAGTCTAAGGTCTTATTAGGTAAACCTATCTGTTTTGCCACGACGTAAAAGGACTCCTTACTTATATCGTCGAGTTTCACCAAAACTAACATGTACTCACAATTATTTGTGTACCTTACCCCTTTAGGGTCAATAAGTAACACCTCGCTATGGCGGAAAACTATTACTAAGTTTGATGTAAAAGTTATCCAAATAAGTAACACCTCGCTATGGCGGAAAACTATTACTAAGTTTGATGCCTGCCTTGCACGCTCTCCTCGCCCAACGTGCGCGGCACGCAGCACGCTTGCTGCTGTGTCTCGGCAATGGTGAGGTAGCCCGCATGGCTACGACGAGCCACACGTCCACACACACTCCTCGTGTTCGTGCCTTTGGTTCGTGCCTAAGGACCAACTAATCAAAAAAAAATATTGATTTCACAAAATTTATGATTTTTATTTTCGAAAAATAACGACTTTACGATTTAATTAATTTTTAACAACAATCGGATTTTTTTAAATTTATTAAATCTAGGCTAACTTTATTCAAATTTTAAGAACGAACAATTTCAACCACAAATTTGAACTTTTAAATAATCGAATCTAAAACTTTAAATCGTTCTAAACATTTAAACTTTAGATTTTTACGAATTTGGTTTAAGTGTTGATTAAAATTAACGAATCTAATTAAAATTTTAATCCAATAATTTTTAAAATATGAAACTTTCCATGAAATTATATTTCCTTTCCCAATTAACCAAATTTCCAGATCCAAATTATTTTAAAAAACAATTAGCGATCTAAAATTTACGAATTTCGGGAAAGAAAAATTAGGGTTTATACTAAAATGGCCGAAATTTTTAACATAATATTAAAATGTACTCAACAACATTGTGACAAAATTTCAATCAATTCTGAGTAGTTTAGGTCGACCAATTAATTGAAAAACTTTCCGCATTTATTAATTTTAATACGAAAATTAACAAAAATGCCATAATAACACACACTTCGAGGCCTGTTTTTGCAATTCCGTTCTCATGAGTTGATCTTAAAAAATCGTTTTCAATCATATTAGGGTGAGAAAATTCGAACATACGAAACTTTTTGAATTCAGAACCTATTACGCGATTCATCCAATAATCCATAGTAATTCGAAAAAATTCAATAAAAATCCAAAATGTTCGACAATCAGCAAAAACAATAAATCATGCTAAAAAATGCTTTGAATACATAAGGCTTATGATACCACTGTAGGGGAATACAGTTAGACATACATAACATGTGCGGAACATCCCCAGAGCCAGGAAACATGTATAAAACACAGTTTAAGCATACTTACATTTGAAGCGTATTTTCCCGAGTATAGTATGAACGAGCACGAACAAAGAACTCCACTTGTCGTTCCTCTATTTTGTTCACGAGACGTTCAGATCCGTCTTCATTATAGTAGCTTAGACAACACACAAAATATTTTACTTTTCGGGATGAAAAGTTTTTGAGAAGGGAGAAAAACTGAACAACGTAATTTAGGAATTAGGTTTAGGTCACTGGGAAAAATTGATTGTGTTGTGTGTTGGAAATAATATAACCTAATTGTTATATTAAGTGTAACTGGCCAAGACCAAGGGGCCTTGACCGGCCACACTCCACACACTCGTGAATAGCTCGCGCACAGCTCACACACTGCAGGCAGAAGCCCACAACGCACACCCGAGAAGCATGGGCCGTGGGCCTTGCTTTTCTCGTTGTTGTGTTGCTGCGCGTTTGTGCGCGCTGCAACGCCCATGCGGGCTGGCTTGCATGCTGCGTCGCGAGCTCGCTGGTTCGCTGGCTCGTTGGGCCTTGCGCGCATGCTCGCTAGGCTCGACGGACCTGCAGCTCCGATGCGGCTCGTATTCACGACTAACGCCTTACGGCTATTATTTATCATATCGTACACGAGGAATCACCGTCGTACTATACGATTATTCATTTCGTCTAGCTTACGAATATTTGCGATACGATATACGATTCCGCTACAAGGTCGTATCGTATAATACGTTTTTCCAAACTTATTCCCGAAAAGCTATTAAATGAATTTCCGATTCATTTAATCCGATGATCTGTTACATGTCATTGGTCTGAGCCTAACATAGATTAGAACTCACTGATCGGAAGCATTGCTCGAGCTAGCTGTTCCGATCACTTGATCTTACTGAATTAATTGTTCGCAATTAATCTGCACCTTGGTATTAGACTAAATGCACCTTGGGTGAAGGGCATATTTCCTTCAAGAACTACTTATGAGATGACTTTAATCTCTTAAAGTGTTCTCATGGTCAATCCGATACAAGATCCAATAAGTATCTATGAAAAAGATTTATGACATCCAGTCTATCTAGTTCAAGAAACCGAAATATAAATCTACTATCAATCTAATCTTCATTAGTCATTAGTCGTCCAACCTTTCAATGACCTGGATTAGGGATCCTTTGTGACTTCAATATTCAAGTTCACTTATGGGTGTTTCTTTGTCGAAGAATCCATCTTGACATCCCATTTGAATGTTTTGAATCACTTGGAATTTTCATTTAATACTAAACCAAAATTAAATGAATATGAAATAAATAATTTCATAAACATGAAATGGTTAAACCAATTGTTTTAAACACAGACCTAACAAATGTTCTAAAACAAAACTCAAAAAATCAAAGCCATTCTCCAACATGCTTGATTCCCATGGTTTCTACATGTGCGTTGTGCTTCACTTGTGGCAACGGTTTAGTCAATAGATCCGCCACGTTGTAGTCGGTTCCAACCTTGCAAATCTCGATTTCTTTCCTTTTAACGATTTCTCGAAGTATGTGAAATCGCCGCAGTACGTACTTAGACTTCTGATGGCTCCTAGGCTCCTTTGCCTAGGAAATGGCTCCACTATTGTCGCAATACAAAGCCATTGGTCCTTTAATGGAGGGGACAACCCCAAGTTCTTCGATGAATTTCCGAATCCAAACAGCTTCCTTTGCTGCTTATGAGGCAGCAATGTACTCGACTTCAGTTGTAAATTCGCAATAGTGAAAATAAAAATTGTCAGGTTGCTGCTCGAGTTCGAGGAGGGCTCTCTCTCCTTCGACGCCATGGCACAAACTCGGAAACAATCTAAGCGCTCCAACAATGGTGGGAACTCGAAAAAGGCTTCACAACATAGTAAGAAGAAAGCTACAAGATCTGGACACAAAGAAAATGCTACAATGGTGATAAATGATAGCACCTCTGAACTTTCGGATTCATACCAAGATGATCAAGGTGCAGCAATCTCAAGTCCGAAACGACATGAATGCTTGGTTAAATGGCCTTAGCAATGGTAAGCATATTCTAACCCATTTCCAATCAAATTCTAAAATTGGCGGGAGTGTGATTAGGAATCTGAATGATGAAATTACTGTTAATGATGATCACCATAACACGATTCTTGATGATAACCTGGATTATAATACTGAAAACCCCAATATTATTCAAATTGAATTTGATGACATTAAAGAAGAAGTGGAATATTGGGAATCAGCTGTTGTATGCTATGTGTTGGGTGCAAATCCTCCACAGAATGTCATGGAAGGTTATGTGAGGAGAATTTGGGGAAAACTGGGGGTGGACAAGGTATCAATGGTAGGGAGAGGCATTTACTTGGTGCGGGCGTTTCACTACCATGGAGAATTGCCAAAAAGTTATCAATGGGGGATTTCAATTCTTTGATGGTAAACCCCTGATAATCAAACCTTGTACTCCTTATATGGACATGAACAAAACACTAGTTAAAACCTTGCCTATTTGGATCCAACTGCCTGGTCTAGAGGTTAAATACTGGGGAGAGAAAAGTTTGAACAAGATTGCAGGACATATTGGGAGGGTGATCAAGGTGGATCAGGCCACTAGGAATAGAGACAAACTTATGTTTGCTAAGATTCTAGTAGAAGTCTGCATTTACCAACAGTTCCCCTCCATGATTCATTTCCTGAATGAGAAGGGCACAAAAGTTGACCAACAAGTCAACTATGACTGGCTACCTATTATGTGTACTGTGTGCAAGGGGATGGGTCATGATTACTCCAAATGCAACAGGAAAAACAGTACTGGGGGAAGGAAGGTGTGGGTTAAGAAAACTGTGCAAGGTAACCCAACCACCAAGGATACAGAAGTAGTCACTGGGCAAGTCCACCCTTGTAACACAGAGAGAAGTGGTCCAGTGGCAAGACAAGTTGATTCAGAAGGTTTTGAGCAAGCTGCTAGATTCAGTGGGAGCAAGGGGCAACTATTCTAGACAGGTTAAAGACAAAGTCTAGACTCCATCAGTTTGGCATTGGTGATGATAACCTGTGTGCAGTTTGTGGCTCCTCCCCTGAAACTGTCCCTCATCTTTTCTTTGAATGTAATTTCAGTTCAGCATGCAGGGAGATAGTTATGACTTGGTTGGGTTACCACTCCAGCAGAAACTCTGTCTATCCACTTCTAAATTGGGTCCAGAGGTATACCAAAGGGAAATTCAAGAAAACTGTGTGCTTTACTGCCATTGCTAACCTTGTCTACAATGTGTGGAAAGCTAGGAATGAGGCTGTTTGGACTCTTAAAGTGCCCACAATTAGTGTTGTCACCAATCAGATAAAGTTTGAAGTCAAGCACAGAGTGCAGCAACTGTTGAGTGCAAAAGTCTGTACTAGAGATAAGGATTGGTTGAATTCTTTGTAATTGTTGTAGTTGGAGTCAGTTAGGGTAGTTTTCTCTAGCCTTTAGTTGCTTGGTCTCTCTTGGTTGCTGTTTTGGCTCCCAGAGAGTTCCTTAGTTTGTGATTAATATATTGCCTCTCTTGCTTGCCAAAAAAAAATAAAAAATTCGCAATAGTGCTTTGCTTAGCACTTTTCCAGCTTACTTCTCCGCCATTGAGGCAGAACACAAAACCAGACTGTGATCTGAAATCATCTATGTCGGTATGAAAGCTTGCGTCCGTATAGCCTTTAACAATCAACTCATTTGTACCACCATAGACCACAAACTGATCATTTGTCCTTTTTCAAGTACTTTAGGATATTCTTGGCAGCAGTCCAATGCCCCTCACCTGGGTCTGACTGGCACCTGCTCGTTGCACTGAGTGTGAACGAAACATCCGGCCTTGTAAAAATCATAGCATACATGATGGATCCAATAGCCGAAGTGTATGTAATTCCGCTCATCTTTCTACGCTCATCAGTTGTCTCGGGACACTGAGTCTTGCTTAGATATAATCCATGTGACATGGGTAGATGGCCTCTCTTGGCTTTCATCATACTGAACCTAGCAAACACTTTGTCAATGTAAGTGTTTTGGCTTAGTCCAATCATCCTCTTAGATCTATCCCTATAGATCTTGATGCCCAATATGTACGGTGCCTCTCCTAAGTCTTTCATTGAGAAACACTTTCCAAGCCAAGTCTTTATAGACTCCAGAATAGGAATTTCGTTTCCAATGAGCAGTATGTCATCTACATACAAGAATAGGAATGCAATTTTACTCCCACTGACTTTCTTGTATACACAAGATTTATCCTGATTCTTGATGAAGCCAAATTCATGAAATGCTTCATCAAATCGTATGTTCCAACTCCTTGATGCCTGCTTCAATCCATAAATGGATTTCTTAAGATTGCATACCTTTCCTTGATTCTTTTGATCGACAAAACCCTTCGGCTGTGTCATGAACACAGTCTCTTCAAGAACACCATTCAAGAAGGCAGTTTTGACATCCATTTGCCATATTTCATAGTCATGAAACGCGGCAATCGCAAGGATTATCTGAATAAACTTAAGCATTGCGACTGGAGAAAAGGTTTCATCATAGTCAACGCCGTGAACTTGACTGTAACCTTTTGCTACCAATCTAGCCTTGTATATGTATACAATTCCATCCTTGTCTTTCTTTAATTTGAAGACCCATTTGCATCCGATGGGTGTAAACCCATCCGGTAAATAAACCAAATCCCAGACTTGATTTTCACACATGGAGTCTATTTCTTATTTCATGGCCTCTAACCATTTAAAGGAGCTTGGGCTCGTCATAGCTTGCTTGTAGATCATAGGTTCATCACTATCTAATATGAGAACTTCTAAGTTTTCAATCAAGAGGGCGCTTGTCCATCTATCCGGCTGAACCTCGGTTCTATGTGACCTACGAGGGGCAACAACGTGTTGAGGAACTACTCCCACTGGCTCTTCTAAAGGCCTTAGAGGTTCTTCACCTTGAACTGCTTCTAAAGAGTTCTTGGTTCTTTGTTCGTCTCGAATCTCTTCGAGGTCCATTATTCTCCCACTTGTCATTTTAGAAATGTTATTTCTTTCCAAAAAAGACACCGTGACGAGCAACGAATACCTTGTTCTCTGACTTGTTGTAGAAGTAATACCCCTTAGATTCTTTTGGATACCCAACGAAGAAACATTTGTCAGATTTTGGTTCAAGCTTGTCCGAAATTTATCGCTTGACAACTTTGGAAGTTTCCCAGTCCATAATTCGTATGGAGTCTGTTCAACAGCTTTTGACGGAGCACGATTCAGTGTGAGTACTGATGTTTGCAACGCATGTACCAAAATTGTAAAGGAAGTTCGGCTTGACCCATCATTGACCTGACCATATCAAGTAAGATCATGTACCTTCGTTCCGATACTCCATTCTATTGACGTGTACCCAGAGCAGTCAATTCAGAAAGAATCCCGCATTCTTTTAGATGGTCATCAAACTCGTGGCTAAGATATTCACCTCCTCGATCTGATCTTAGAGCTTTGATTTTCTTGCCATGTTGATTCTCTACTTCATTTTTAAATTCCCGGAATTTCTCAAACGACTCATGTTAGGTTATGACAAATATAAAACATATATTTCATGCGGAAAAACCATAAAGCAAGGAATCCAAATTAATTGCCACATAGGTAATTAGCATAATTCAAGATACATACATGTGACGCGTTCCTTCCCTAGCTGCTCCCGAACCGAACATGAACAAGTTTAGGACTCCAAGTGTCGTCCCTCCGTGGATAGTCCACAGCACGTTCAAATCCGCGTTAGATTCAATTAACTAGAATATAGTCTAAGGTTTTATGTTATTCAAAACATAATTATATTGGCAAATTATTAAGTTAGTTTAATCTTAAACTATATGAATACTTGTGATTGATATATTATAAAATGTGATTATATATCACCTATTTATAGAGAGGAAATATCGGACTTAGATTTCCACTAGTATTCAATTTACTAATTCAATTAGAATTCTACTTAAATTAATCCTTTGATATTTAGTGTTCAATCAAACAACTAACTCTAGTGGATTTAGGAAAACAATTAATCGGACAATCCTAGGCGTCTAAGGATTAGTAGCGTTGCACAAACACACACACACATACACGCAGCCCACAATGGGACGCGCTGTGCGCGGTGCTTGACCCAACAGCGCTTACAGTCACGCGGCCCATTGCTTGGGCGCTGCTACAAGTCTGCCTTGCCTTGCTCGCTGGGCCTTGCCTTTCTCCGTGCTCGGATGTGAAGGAAATATTGCCCTTGGTCCAAGTATGCATTCAATGCTAAGTCTAATAAATGCGGTTCAGTATTAATTATACAAGTTAATAATTCAGTGAGATCAAGTGAACTGTATGCCTAGCTAGAGGCCGCTTCAGTTCAAGTGGAATTAATAATATTAATACACAACTTACTCTTGACTGAACCCGTAGGGTCACACAAATAGTATGTGAACGGATCAAGTATTTAAAGGAATTAAATACTCCATTTATGGATATTCGGAATCGACGGATCTCGGTTTCAGTGGGAGCTGAAATCGTCAAAAGCAAATTATGAATACTCCGGACACGATGATATTGCCGGAAACGGAAATATGGATCGTATCGGAAATATAAATATTATTCAAGTCGTAGATGTTACCGGAAACGGAAACATGGTACGTATAGGAAAATATTTGGAAATGGAAATATTGCCGGAATCGGAAATATTATCGGAAACGGAAATATTGTCAGAATCGCAAATATTATCGGAATCGGAAAATAATTCTAGAATCGGAAATATTAAATATTTGTTCGAAACGGAAATTAATTCCGGAATCGGAAATATTAAATATTGTTCGAATCGGAAATGAATTCCGGAATCATAAAATTTATTGGAAGTGCGTCGTTCGAAATAAACATCGGACGAGCTTTCTAGACGCAAGGCCCAGCACGAAGCCAGGCCCGCGCCTAGCAAGCCCAGCGCGCAAGGGAACGCAGCAGCAGCCAAGGCACGCAGGCCCAGCCAAGCAGCACGCAAGGCCAAGCCCAGCGCGCATGGCAACAGGCGCGCCCAAGCAAATGGGCTGCGAGCAGCTGTGGGCCGAGCACTCCGCGCGCGCACGCCCAGTGCCCTTCATGGGCTGTGCGTGCGTGTGTACGTAGAGTTCGTGCTTGTGTTGAAATCCTTAAGCAATTAGGATTAGATTAAAAGATTAAATTTCCTAAAGTTACTAGAGTTAGTTGTTTAATTAAACAATAACTTTATTAGTTTTAATTAATGTCTAATTCTAATAGTATTAGATTAATTGAAACCTAGTAGACTTCTAATTCCATTATTCCAACCCTATAAATATGTGATGGTATTCACAATTTATAAACACATAATTCAAGTATTAACATAAGTTTTAAGGATTAAAACTAACGTTAATTTGCCACAAATTATTCGAATAAGCTTAAAACCTTAGGTGCAATTCTAGTTAATTATATCTAAGGCGGATCCAAACGTGTTGTGGACTATCTACGGAGGGACTACTTGGAGTCCTAAACTTGTTCTTGTTCGATTCGGGAGCAGCTAGGGAGGCCACGCTGCAAATGTATGCATCCTAAATTATGCTAATTGTTATGTGGCAAATAATTTGGATTCCTGGCTTTATGGTTTTTCCGCATGAAATATATATGTTTTATATGTATCATAACCTAACAATGGTATCACGAGCCTCTAATTAGTTCCATAATAAATTATAGTTAACATTGTTAAATTTTATAAATTTGCAATGAATTAAAGGGGGAAAAATTCGTGCGATTATTTAATTATATGTTCGCAGAATTTTCGGCAGTTTAGTCAATAATGGTCGGTAACTTATAATTTTATAGTGAATTTTGCATGTAAACGACGTTTTAAAATTTTTACTAAAATCATAGATTTGATGCCGAACCCAGAATTCCCATATTCGAAGCCTAACTATGACTTTTCGGAGATTTTAGTTTTGCGAACGCAAAATTTTTAATTTTTAAGATGTTAAATTAAATATTTGCGATTCTTGTTTGTAAATCTTGAATCTATGATTGACCTACTGTATATGTTTAACAATTTTAATTCCTAAGCTTGTTAATTATACAACCTAATTAGTAATTGTAATTAATTTGTTGAAATTCCAATAATTTAGAATTTGATTTGATTTCATAATTAATTGACAATTTAATTAGGTATCCATGATTAAAAACCACCATAAAATTAGTTAAATTTGGTAAATTTTTAAATTTTATCACCTAGATTTGAATCCATGAAATTAAACTTGATTAAAAATTAATTTGAATAATAAATTTTCGATTTTTCGCCCTAAATTTATGAAATTAATATGATTTATTAATTCGTCTATAAATTTAAATTAAAAAGTTTTGATTTTTATGTAATCCGCTCATGAATCTTGCACGCACAAAGCAATGGACGCTAAGTGTTACCCTTAAGGGGTGTTGTATAGTGCGGGCATGCGACGACGAGCAAGGGAGCTCGTCGCCCATGCGGTACGAATGCAGCGAGCAAGCTTGTGGCACGCGAGCACAAGGCAGTGGCCCTGCCTTGCATAGAGTGTTGCGATGTGCATAGGCGGGTGGGGTAAAGAAGCAAGGCAAGCGAGCAAGGCAGGCGCGCACGCGGGCAGCGAGCGCTGCCTCGCCCAACGAGCGATGGCTCGCCCACAGCCAGCGCTGCCTCGCCAAGCAGCTGCTGCGCTACGATGCAGCGAGCAAGCTGCTGCTCGTGCCTTGTTGTGCGATCACTCTTAAGGGGCGATGCTGCCTCGGGGACTCGACGGGGCATGGGCGCAAGCCCGTGGCCTTGTCTTGACCTGATTGATGCGCTTTAAATTTAATTTTGATTTTCAGTTGGAATACGATTTTAATTAAATTTAAAATTCATAATTTAATTTTTTTCTCGGAATTTAATTTTGAATAATTTAATTATTATAAATTTTATTTATACTAATTATTTTACTAAAATTAAAACCTTGATTAAATTTAAATTAATTAATTCAATAGACTGAAAATAAATTAAAAGGATTCAAATAATTATTTAAATGAGCTTTAAATTTTAATTAAATTTGTATGTTTCCGGTTAGACTAGGAAATACAATTTTATGTTTAAAATTAGTAAAGCATGTAAATTTATTGGTTTAAGTGGGAGAGTTTTAGTCATAAACTCTTGATTAGGTCTAAATTCCTTTAAGGGTAAAACAACTTGATTAGAATTAATAAGGATTGAATAATTGGTAGATTATTGGAAGCCTTGATTAATTGATGCAAATATTTATGTGATGCATAATATGTTCTACTAACCAGCTATGTGGGTCATTCATTGATAAATGAATGGGTGAATGGTATATTGTAAATGTACTGTTTTGCAGGTTATGGAAAGTGACTAGTATGGCCCAAATAGGATAGAAAATATGGTATGTGTACCATTAATTTGAATGTAAAATTGGTCTAATGCACCAAAGTTTTTAATTTAATTATGGTCTGTGTACCATCAAATAGTTGTAATTAGTTTAAATTATAGTTTATTCTATTTGAAGAAAATGGCGCCTCCCATGGTGAAATTCAAAGACAGAGTTTCCAATACATTTTCAAGACGGAGTTTGAAGTTGAAGCTTCAAGATGAAGTCGGGCCATACTAGATCACATTTATATCTTATGCATGCTTTAAGTTATTTATTGTTTTTAAATATGTCTTAAATATGCATGAGATTATGGCTTGATTATGTTGCATGATTAAGGATTTTAGTTCACATAGTAAGAGACTTAAGTTCCAAACTTTAAAAATTTAGTTAAAAGGTGCCATGCCAAAATAACACTTACTTGGATAACCTTTACATCAATCTTAGTAATATTTTTCCGCCTAAGCGAGGTGTTACTTATTGATCCTAAAGGGGTAAGGTACACAAATAATTGTGAGTACATGTTAGTTTTGTTGAAGCTCAATGATATAAGTAAGGAGTCCTTTTATGTCGTGGCAAATGAGATAGGTTTACCTAATAAGATCTTAGATGTACCTATCAACCAAGAGTAGTTTCTAGACTATTAGCAAAGGCTTTGCTTACCTAAAATATTTTAGAATTGAATCTAAATACATAATGTGCTTAATTATTCAATGATTTAAGGATCTTGGAATCATTTTATTCACACCTACCGGAACAATAAATTCGAATAAAATGCCAATGACTTGTTTAAATTACATGATTGCTTTAATATTCAAGTTATTACTCATGATAAACGTTTAGACTTTGCATTCTTCAATGTATGTTTTAATAATTGTTTATAATTAAATATCTTGTACTGCAGTAAATCCTATTCGAAAGGTAACAGTAAATTTCATGGATTGATAGTGAATCCAAGAACGATTCACGGAAATGAGAGAAAATGAGCAATTTTAAATGTACGTTTCTTTTAGCGACTTTTATGGTTGTTTTCGAGTATCAAAGTCGAATGGCAAACCGATTGGTGCTTATGAATTCAAAATACGATGTAGTTATGAGATCATAAAGCATTGAGTTTAAACGCTCATCTTTACCAATGGTTAACAACCTAATATATTTGTCCATTTAATTCTCGAATGAGTCTAGTCCCTAGACATTCGAATAGATCGATGCTTAGAGAAATGTAGAAGCTTCTGGTAAGATCATCTAGTTGAAGCAAAAATATTCAACATAAATTAAATGGTAAGAACTTTGTTGGGAAGACATTGGACATGTCTAACAAAGTATAAAAGTCAACACTAGAGATTTCAATTTTTAAGACTATAAGAAAGGGTACAAGAAA
The DNA here is from genome assembly GCF_020520425.1 of Spinacia oleracea. Taxonomy (NCBI): domain Eukaryota; kingdom Viridiplantae; phylum Streptophyta; class Magnoliopsida; order Caryophyllales; family Amaranthaceae; genus Spinacia; species Spinacia oleracea. Next base: position 43,467,146 of record NC_079492.1, on the reverse strand, counting down.
TAGGAAAACAAGGAATCAAGTGAAAGGAACTTACAATTCCGTTTCTACCTATAAGTTTATGTTTGAAGAAAACGTAACCTAGCAATCCAACTTCCTTGGTATCATATACCGCTTGAGGTTCTTACTTCAGTAATAACTCAAACAATGGAAGCTAGGATACACCAATGACCTACAAGTGGGAAATGAAGCATGGCAATGCTACATTAGTTGTAGGGTCATCTAGTTTGTTTTAAGTCCTTTCAAGGCTGGAACTTAATGGCTATTTTGTTCCATAATCGTCATACCTAAATTTCTGTTCTCAAACGCAGAAAGACTCACATTCAAGAAAGACAAAAACAATGTTTGTTTGTTATTTGAATGAAATGGTCATCTTCGGGTTGAGTCAATATGTTTGATTAAAACAAACAACTCTTTAACAAGAAGAACTTTACTAGGTTCAAATCAATCCCTTGATTTGAGTTCCACTAATCTCTGGCATTGTTGCTTAGACCATATCAACAAGTTAACATTAAAGCTCTATTTTGATGGACTTTTGAAAATTGATTGATTTCTGGATCAATTCAAGACAAGCTAGTCTTACTTGTTGAAAGTAACAAAAGATATGAACATTGTTAGAACGCCTAGAGAATAGAGTTCAAAGCTAAAGAAAGATTTTTATGAATTTATTATTTCACATGGATTTGAGTGAATATAGGTTTATTTACTCAATGTGATATAACTTTGAATCTGTTTGGGTAGTTCAAAGATTCATAGAAAAGTATAAAAACGTCCACTTGGCAAGAAATCATAAAGATCTAGGTTAGATCATGTTGAAGATTACATAAATCAAGAATTATCATCAATGATTGTGTGTATTAGATTCACGATCTAGCTCCATAAGATATGGCATATCTACGTTGGAATGATCGAAGTGAATTGGTACTTGATTTGATCAATGATGAACGTAAAGAATTTTCCTATAATTTCTAAAACAAAATTCTCAACTACCACCAAACTAAACCAAATTCGTCAAAGCTATTGAAAAGTAATTTCAGAATATCTTTTCAATAATATATAATACATCTAAAGTGTTGCTAAACTCAGTGGGAGCTTAGTGTTTGTTATTCAACAAACTAAGGCCCAAGAATAGATATATGTTTCATTGTGATTTATTCAAATGAGACACAAGGATATTGTTTCTACCACGAATTTTTGAGGACATAATGTTTGTTTGCTCGAAATAATGTCCTTTTGGGATTTGTTTCCAAAATGACAAGTGGGAGAAAATAGGCCTCGAAAGTCTTCGAGGCGAACAACAAACATAAACGGTCGTTCCTGAGGCTTTTAGAAGTTCTTCAGAAAATCCAAACACTTATTCTTTAAGGAATTTAGAAGTGGCTTTAAAGAATAGACATCTCTTAGAAGACTTTATAAGTGCTTCAAGGAGAACAGAATATTCAAAGGACTCTCAAAGTGGCTATTTATATTCTATTGTTTGATGTTCTATACCCTAGTAGACATAGAGTTCAAGTCACTGAAACTCTGAGATTCTTCTATTAGATAGTGAAGAAACCTACAACTTGCAGTCAAACTATTATCAAGATAATAATGAGTATTTGACTTGTAAGAAAGCTATGACGAAATATAGATTCCCTAAAATGGTTAGAGGCCATATATAGACTTAATGTTTAATTGGTTACAGGCCATAAAAACATACTCAATGTTCTAATGAAAAAATTGAAATTTTGTTGATTTGCAAAAATAATTTACATCTATTGGTTGCAAATTGGTTTTAAGGATAAAAACCATCAATCATGGAATTGTGTTCACACACAAAGCTAGATTAGTTGCTAAAGGTTACAAGCAAATTCATGGCATGGATTGAGTTGAAGCTTCATGCATAATCTTAATGCTCAAGTCTATAATTCAATCAATAATTGCATATTGGTACATATGACAATTGGATGACAAAACATCTTCCTCAATCAAATGTTGGAAGAAACTATGTACATGGTATGTCATAGGATTTGTGGATCCAAATAAATAATTGAAAAGGAAAGCTAGCTTATGAAATCTAAGTACAGATTTAAGCAAGCAATTGGGAATTGGAAATGTATTGAAACTTTAGTTTCATAAAATGTACATGATTCTTATAGATGTATAAGAAGTTTAGTGGGAGTACGTAAAAATTAATTTGGTCCTATGTGTATCACACACATATCTCTCTATTGTGAAATAACATTCAAATGCTAATGACTTAGATTTGAAATTATTCATCAATGATAGACCAAGGCGAAACTTAGTACATACTGGGTACTTAGATTTGGATTAAGTAATGGTATTTACTAAATCAAATACGAAAGACTCCATTGGAGATATTCGACCCATATGAATAAATCTAAGTAAAGAATGTTTGAACTATGTATAAGCATTTACTAAGTTAAACATCAAAGGATCTAAGTGAGATTCTTAACCTATATTATATGTCAAAGAATTTAGCTGGATTTAGTATCTAGTGAAACTAGATGAGCTAAAGTTACATGAATAGAATTCAATTGGGAATCATTCTGCAAACGAATTTATCATATATGATATAATATGAGGATCGCCAAAAATGTAAAGTATTGCTTTAGGCATGACGAACATATACCAATCTCTATTGATCTAATTGAAAATCAACTAGATTGAGATCAAGAAAACTTATGGTTCTTAAAAAAGTACAGAAGATTAGTTCTTGATTCAAGGAAATGAAGATATGCTAAATAGTTGATGCTACACGCATAAATACTAGCAAAGGATCAAGCAAGATCCCTTTGGAGTTAACCATTGGCAAGAACGAGCTATACGCATCGTGTTTTGAAATGGCAACATGGATTAAAAACCATGAGTTGTAGCTGGGAAGTCTTCCACATATCCGTGAACTGCTTGGATAAGTAAATCCAAACAAAGCATCACTAGCAACATAAATAGTTGAAGTAAAAGTAATTATTGCCTAAGAAGTAAGGAAACAAAGTTGTTTATATTAAAAAGTTCTTCACTGAACTTGGGTGGATCACATGTCTGTGACTTGATTGTTCTTCATTGCGAAATGCGTAGAACCACTATTGTAGCAAGAAAGACTAGATCACAAAATAAACATACTCAAAAGATCTTATCATCCTTTCTCGAAGAACATTCGATGAAAAGGATATTAAGATTGGCAAAGCATGATAACCAAACCTATGCAACAAGTGAGAAGCAACACTCACATTGTAGCACTGGAAATCAAGCATAGCTTTGAATTCCATGAACTGTTTTAAAGATGGGTTTGAGGCCCATGGTTGTAAAACATTAGGGTTGAACATTTATCATATATGAAATGTATTTTCATATTCCATTTAATTTTGGTTTAGTATTAAATGATGTATCCCTTCAAATTTGACGATATATTCAAGATAGACTGTCAAGACCAGTCCTGTGACTAAGAAATGTCTATCAAGTGAACTTGAATGTCAAAAGTTGAAAATGGTCCCTGGTCGAAAGTTTTCTATAAAGGTGGACGCATAGAAAATGCTAGACGACTAGAATGCAAGATGACTAGTAGTTCTGTTTCTTGAACTATGTGGACATGGCAATGTCGCAATCATTTGCATAGATACTTACTTTTGGAAGACTAGTATCGGACATACCTATGAAACTTTACTTTAAGAGATAAAAAATTTTCATAAGTAAATTTCATTAAAATTATTAGACATTAATCCTCAATACCTGAGTGATTTGAGATTACTTGTTTGAGAACTGGTTACTTTGACGTTGTCAACCGTCGCACCGTAAAAGGAGGCTATAAAGGCAACGCTCGGGTAATCACCTATCAAACGAAGTCTAATCTCAAGATCCCAAGATTGGAATTGTTCTCCCATAAATAGGGATGAGATGCTTAAAGTTTTACAAGGCCACTCGGAGAGCTAGAAACTGTAAAATGCATGACCATGCTCATATGAATCGTAGGCTATGATTATCTGTTTATTAAATCAGTTGAACTCTGAAACCGAGAAACACCTCTGGACATAATAAGGATGATAACTCTTACCTTATGTTCAAGAGCAAGCATCAAGTGACAAAGGAATTAGGAAATGCACACTTGTCCCTAAGGACAAGTGGAAGATTGAAGGATATAATGCCCTTGGTCCAAGTATGTATTCAATGCTAAGTCTAATAAATGCGGTTCAGTATTAATTATACAAGTTAATAATTCAGTGAGATCAAGTGAATTGTATGCCTAGCTAGAGGCCACTTTAGTTCAAGTGGAATTAATAATATTAATCCACGGCTTGCTCTTGACTAAACCCGTAGGGTCACACAAATAGTACGTGAACGGATCAAGTATTTAAAGGAATTAAATACTCCATTTATGGATATTTGGAATCGACGGATCTCGGTTCCAGTGGGACTTGAAATCGTCAAAAGCAAATTATGAATACTCCGGAAACGATGATATTGCCGGAAACAGAAATATGGATCGTATCGGAAATATAAATATTATCCAAGTCATAGATGTTACCGGAAACGGAAACATGGTACATATCGGAAAATATTATCGGAAATGGAAATATTGCCGGAATCAGAAATATTACCGGAAACCCAAATATTGTCAGAATCGGAAATATTATCGGAATCGGAAATTAATTCCGGAATCGAAAATATTAAATATTTTTTCGAAACGGAAATTAATTCCGGAATCGGAAATATTAAATATTGTTCGAATCGGAAATGAATTCCGGAATCGGAAAATTAATCGGAAGCGCGTCGTACGAAATAAACATCGGACGAGCTTGCTAGACGCAAGGCCCAGCACGAAGCCAGGCCCCGCGCCTAGCAAGCCTAGCGCTCAAGGGAACGCAACAGCAGCCAAGGCACGCAGGCCCAGCGAAGCAGCATGGAAGGCTGGGCCCAGCGCGCATGGCAACAGGCTCGCCCAAGCAAATGGGCTGCGAGCATCTGTGGGCCGAGCACTCCGCGCGTGCGCCTTGCGCCCCTCATGGGCTATGCGTGCGTGTGTGCGTAGAGTTCGTGCTTGCGTCGAAATCCTTAAGCAATTAGGATTATATTAAAAGATTAAATTTCCTAAAGTTACTAGAGTTAGTTGGTTAATTAAACAATAACTTCATTAGTTTTAATTAATGTATAATTCTAATAGGATTAGATTAATTGAAACCTAGTAGACTTTTAATTCCATTATTCCAACCCTATAAATATGTGATGGTATTCACAATTTATAAACACATAATTCAAGTATTCACATAAGTTTTAAGGAATAAAACTAACGTTAATTTGCCAAAAATTATTCGAATAAACTTAAAACCTTAGGTGCAATTCTAGTTAATTAAATCTAAGGCGGATCCGAACGTGCTGTGGACTATCTACGGAGGGACTACACTTGGAGTCCTAAACTTGTTCTTGTTCGGTTCGGGAGAAGCTAGAAAGGGCACGCTACAACTATATGCATCCTAAATTATGCTAATTGTTATGTGGCAATTAATTTGGATTCTTGGCTTTATGGTTTTTTCGCATGAAATATATAAGCTTTACATGTATCATAACCTAACAGGTTTGGCCTGCTTGCTTGGCTAGGCTTCGTTGTTGCTGTTGCTCGCTTGAGCGGGCTTCGCTAGGCGCGGGCCCAGCTTCGTGCTGGGCCTTGCGTCTAGCAAGCTCGTCCGATGATTATTTCGTACATCGCTCTTCCGATTCCGGAATTCATTTCCGATTCGAACAATATTTAATATTCCCGATTCCGTTATTTATTTCCGTTTCGAATAAATATTTAATATTTCCGATTCCGGAGTTTATTTCCGATTCCGATAATATTTCCGATTCCGACAATATTTCCGTTTCCGGCAATATTTCCGAATCCGGTAATATTTCCATTTCTAATAATATTTTCTGATACGTACCATGTTTCCGTTTCCGGCAACATCTACGACTTGGGTAATATTTATATTTCCGATACGATCCATATTTCCGTTTCCGGTAATATCATCGTTTCCGGAATATTCATAATTTGCCTTTTGAGGATTTCAGCTCCCACTGGAACCGAGATCCGTCGATTCCGAATATCGATAAATGGAGTATTTAATTCACTTAAATACTGGATCCATTCACCTACTATTTGTCTAAACCTAAGGGTTCAGTCAAGAGTAAGCTGTGGATTAATATTATTAATTCCACTTGAACTGAAGCGGCCTCTAGCTAGGCATTCAGCTCACTTGATCTCAGTGAATTATTAACTTGCATAATTAATTAATACTGAACCGCGTTTATTAGACTTAGAATTTAATGCATACTTAGACAAAGGGCATTATTTCCTTCAATCTCCCACTTGTCCTTAGGGACAATTGTGCATTGCCTAATTCCTTTGGCTTGATTCTTGCTTATGAACATAAGGTAAGAGTTGTCATCCTTATTATGTCCAGAGGTATTTCTCGGTGTCAAAGTTCAACTGATCATCTGAGCACGAGCATGCATTTTACAGTTTCTAGCTCTCCCGAGTGGCCTTGTACAACTTTCGGCATCTCATCCCGATTTATGGGAGGACAATCTCAATCTTGCGATCTTGAGTTTAGAGTTGGTTTGATAGGTGATTACCCGAGCGTTGCCGTTATAGCCTCCTTTTACGGTGCGACGGTTGACAACGTCAAAGTAACCAGTTCTCAAACAAGTAATCTCAAATCACTCAGGTATTAAGGATTAGTGTCTAATAATTTTAAGGAAATAATGCCCTTGGTCCAAGTATGCATTCAATGTTAAGTCTAATAAATGCGGTTCAGTATTAATTAACAAGTTAATAATTCAGTGAGATCAAGTGAGCTGAATGCCTAGCTAGAGGCCGCTTCAGTTCAAGTGGAATTAATGATATTAATCCACAGCTTACTCTTCAATGAACCCGTAGGGTCACACAAATAGTACGTAAACGGATCAAGTATTTAATGGCATTAAATACTCCATCTATGGATATTCGGAAACGACGGATCTTAGTTTCAGTGGGAGCAGAGATCGTCACAGGCAAGAAATGAATACTCCGGAAACGATGATATTGCCGGAAACGGAAATATGGATCGTATCGGAAATATAAATATTATCCAAGTCGTAGATGTTGCCGGAAACGGAAACATGGTACGTATCGGAAAATATTATCGGAAATGGAAATATTGCCGGAATCGGAAATATTGCCGGAAACGGAAATATTGCCAGAATCGGAAATATTATCGGAATCGGAAAATAATTCCGGAAACGGAAATATTAAATATTTGTTCGAAACGGAAATTGATTCCGGAATCGGAAATATTGAATATTGTTCGTATCGGAAATGAATTCCGGAATCGGGAAATTAATCGGAAGCGTATCGTACGAATTAGCATCGGACGAGGCCTGCCAGACGAAGGCCCACCACGAAGCCGGGCCATCGCCCAGCAAGCCAGCGCGCCACAAACGCACCAGCCAAGGCTGCGCCAGGCCCACCGCAAGGCAGGCCCAGCGCGCGCCAAGGCTGCGGCAGCGTGTGGGCTTGCGGCAGTGGGTTGCGAGCTCGCGGGCTGCGCGCGCGCGCGCATAGCGCCCCTCGTGGGCTGCTGTGCATGCGTGTGTGTTTGTGTGCTACTCGAATCCTAAAGCTACCGGGATTTGTCATATGATTAAATCTAATCCGAAAAGATTTAGTTTATTTAATTAGAGTCCTAGTAGGATTATAATTAAATAAATTAGTATCCTAATAGGATTCCAAATCCTTTTCCATAACTCTATAAATAGGTGCCTAGGGTCACATATTTACATAGAGAATTCAAGTATTCAAAGTGAGTTTTTGAGAGCAAAATTCAATTTCACAATTGCCTATAAAGTGCCGAAAATAATAGTACCTTAAGGGCGATTCTAGTTGGTCAATCTTAAGGCGGATCCGGACGTGCTGTAGACTATCTACGGAGGGACGACACTTGGAGTCCTAAAGACTTGTTCTTGTTCGGTTCGGGCGCAGCTAGGGAAGGCACGCAACAAAGAGTATGCATCTAAACTATGCTAAATGATTATGTGTAAATAATATGTTTTCCTGGCTTAATGGTTTTTCCGCATGATTTATGAATTGTCATATGTATCATAACCTAACAGTGGTATCACGAGCCTCTTATTATTTTTATAATCTAAATTGCATGAACATGGTTAAATATTACAAATTTGCAAGAATTAAAAGGGGTGATTAATTTTCGTAATTGTTAATTAATTGCAAATTGCGTTTATTTCACTAGTGGAAAAAGGCTTATTTGCATCCCCTCATTTGCCACGCCATTCTGAACATGTGATGCAAATGACAAATTTTAGCATAAAATTTAGTCATTTGCGTCGCAGCTTTGTTAAACTGCGACGCAAATGACTCTAGGATGCCCCCCAGAGTCATTTGCGTCGCAGATTAGTAAAACTGCGACGCAATTAACTCAATCAAGTGCGTCGCAAATTTACTAATCTGCGACGCAAATAACTCTGGGGGGCATCCTAGAGTCATTTGCGTCGCAGTTTAACAAAGCTGCGACGCAAATGTGTTTTGATTTTTTTTTTTCGAATTCGCGCTCAGCTTAATTGCTTTCAAGCTTCATTCTGACTTAGGTTTTGCTCGACAAACAACCAACACTGCTTCACTCCCAAACGAAACCAACACCAACACTGCTAGAGTCTCACCGGCGGCTTCACCCTGCCGTCGTTGCTTCACTGCCGCCTTCCGTGCCTTCCGCCGTTTCTTCACTGCGCTGCCCCTTCACTGCGCTGCACTTCACTGCTTCACTCCTTCTTGCTGTACTCCCTTTTTAGAGCCGCCGCCCACTCACTCACTCCTGCCGCCCACGGCCACTCACTACTTCACGCCGCCGCCCACTCAGCCGCCCTTGTTCATTGTAGTCTCTCCTCTCTTAGGTATTGAATTTTAATTTTGATATTTATTGAATTTTAGTTGTGCATTTTAATTTTAATTGTGGACATTATAATTGAATTTTAATTATGCATTATAATTGAATTTTAATGGTTGATATTATTTGTTGAATTTTAATTGGGTACATTTTAGGATTTAGGTTTTGTTGAATTTTAGTTGTAGGTTTTGTTGAATTTTAGTTGAATTTTAATTGGGTACATTTTAGGATTTAGGTTTTGTTGAATTTTAGTTGTTAGGTTTTGTTGAATTAAAAGTTATGAAATGAAGTTTTGGGTATGAAATGAATTTAGGTGATATATGAAATCATGTTTTGGGTTTGCTACAAAATTTTGGATTTATAATGATATGAATAGCCTAGTTTATATTCTAACCTTTGACAAAATTTGGTCTAGTGGTTGAAAATGGATCGGAGTTGGATGTATGGTAGTAAACGATTTTCTACAAGGTTCTTACAAGGGATTCAAGAGTTCATTAAGGTTGCCTTGAAACATCAATCAGAACATGAATCAAGTTTAATTCTGTGTCCTTGTTGTGATTGCAATAATTCAAGGGGGTATCGGGATATTGATGATATTGTTGATCACATAGTTCGTCGCGGTTTTAAGGGTAACTACACGACGTGGACATGGCATGGTGAGAGCATAGATCACGGGGCAAGTTCTAGTATGCCGAGCTCGAGTCAGCATAATCATTGTGATAATGGTGATGATAATGAAATTGAGGATGATATTGGTGTTGAAAGTGAGGAAGAAGAGGGGAAAGATAGGATAGATGATATGATGCATGATGTGGAAGACCATCATTTCGTTGAGCGTCCCCATATGTATGATAGTATAATCAAAGCTTCCGCAACACCATTATATCCTGGTTCTACACAAACTGTACTTGGTGCCGTCATCGAATATTTCAACTTAAAGGTGGAAAACGGTTGGACCAACAAGAGTTTTTCACAGTTTTTGGAGGCCACGTCTGGTAATCTTCCTGAAGGAAACAAACTTCCAAGGTCTAACTATGAGGCTCAGAAGCTTATGTGTCCTTTGGGTATGGATTATGAGAAGATACACGCGTGTCCAAATGATTGCGTGTTGTATCGAAAGCAGTATGCAAATCTGCATGAGTGTCCAAGATGCGGATTGTCCCGTTACAAGATCGTGGAGAATGATGCAACATCAACTAAGAAGAAACCTTCTCCGGCTAAGGTGCTTTGGTATCTTCCAATTATACCAAGATTTAAGCGCCTTTTCTCAGAAGAGAAAACTGCAAAACTCTTGAGGTGGCATGCCGAAGGGAGGAAGAAAGATGGGTTAATGAGGCATCCTGCTGATTCTCCACAATGGAGGAACATTGATCGAAAGTACAAGGTCTTTAGGGAAGAAGTTCGGAATCTCAGGCTTGGTCTTTGCACGGATGGAATGAACCCATTTGGGACACTTAGTACCCAATATAGCACTTGGCCGGTTCTTCTCACCATATACAATTTGCCTCCTTGGTTATGCATGAAGCGTAGATACATCATGTTGTCGCTCTTAATCTCTGGGCCTAAACAACCCGGAAATGACATAGATGTGTATCTAGAGCCACTCATTGAAGATTTGAAATTGTTGTGGGATGAAGGGGTGTTGATGTTTGATGCATACACCAAAACCAATTTCACTTTACGTGCCATGATTTTTTGTACGATAAATGATTTCCCAGCTTATGGAAATTTTTCAGGGTATTCTGTAAAGGGAAAGAAGGCATGTCCAGTTTGTCATGATGATTTGGTCTCGAGGCGCCTAAAATTTTGTGGGAAAGATGTGTACATGGATTACCGGATGTATCTTCCTGAAGATCATCCATTTCGAAAAGAGAAGGAAGCTTTTAATGGAGAATTGGAGATGAGAGAAGCTCCTGCCCCCTTATGTGCGTGTGAGGTTTATGTACTATAACGACCCAATTACCCTTAAATGTGGAATAATAGATTATTACGAGGCTTAGAAAGTTATAACTATGCATTTGAGACATGTAATAAGTTTGAAAACATTCCTTAGGTTCTTTGGTTCAAAGTTGGGTTCGAAAATGTCATTTTTGCCTAAATATGTACTATAACGACCCAATTACCCTTAAATGTGGAATAATAGATTAGTACGAGGCTTAGAAAGTTATAACTATGCATATGAGACATGTAATAAGTTTGAAAACATTCCTTAGGTTCTTTGGTTCAAAGTTGGGTTCGAAAATGTCATTTTTGCCTAAATATGTACTATAACGACCCAATTACCCTTAAATGTGGAATAATAGATTATTACGAGGCTTAGAAAGTTATAACTATGCATATGAGACATGTAATAAGTTTGAAAACATTCATTAGGTTCTTTGGTTCAAGGTTGGGTTCGAAAACGTCATTTTTGCCTAAATATGTACTATAACGACCCAATTACCCTTAAATGTGGAATAATAGATTATTACGAGGCTTAGAAAGTTATAACTATGCATATGAGACATGTAATAAGTTTGAAAACATTCATTAGGTTCTTTGGTTCAAAGTTGGGTTCGAAAACGTCATTTTTGCCTAAATATGTACTATAACGACCCAATTACCCTTAAATGTGGAATAATAGATTATTACGAGGCTTAGAAAGTTATAACTATGCATATGAGACATGTAATAAGTTTGAAAACATTCCTTAGGTTCTTTGGTTCAAAGTTGGGTTCGAAAATGTCATTTTTGCCTAAATATGTACTATAACGACCCAATTACCCTTAAATGTGGAATAATAGATTAGTACGAGGCTTTAGGATAGTGGTGGTTGTTCAAAGGATGATGGATGGTTACACCTGATACTTCTTTATTCAGGGAATTTCCATACTCCTTGAATTCTTATGCAACTGGTCTCTATATTATGCTCATGGAGCTGGATATTATGTCATCCATGTTTGCACCCCCAAACTACCTCCCAACCCGGAAAAAAAACATCTTATTTGGATTTAAGTGTCTGCTAAGTTCCTGTGTACCATCTAATTGCTGGTTGTTAGAATCTGAAGGTTATTTCAGGAGCTTGGTTGTGCTTTCTTTGTTGCTTAATCTTTAAAGAACAGTCTGTTTTTGGGTGTGTTTGTGGACCAAAATTTGCATATTCAAATTCATTCCCCAGCATTTGTACAGAACTGATCAGAACTGCCCAGTTCTATGCATTGATCTGCACAGCTCAGATCAGAACTGTGCAGATCAGTGCACAGAACTGGTCAGAACTGATCAGTTCTGTGCACTGATCTGCATAGTTCTGATCTGAGCTGTGCAGATCAGTGCACAGAACTGGTCAGTTCTGATCAGTTCTGTGCACTGATCTGCACAGTTCTGATCTGAGCTGTGCAGATCAGTGCACAGAACTGATCAGCTCTGATCAGTTCTGTGCACTGATCTGCACAGTTCTGATCTGAGCTGTGCAGATCAGTGCACAGAACTGGTCAGCTCTGATCAGTTCTGTGCACTGATCTGCACAGTTCTGATCTGAGCTGTGCAGATCAGTGCACAGAACTGGTCAGCTCTGATCAGTTCTGTGCACTGATCTGCACAGTTCTGATCTGAGCTGTGCAGATCAGTGCACAGAACTGATCAGTTCTGACCAGTTCTGTGCACTGATCTGCACAGTTCTGATCTGAGCTGTGCAGATCAGTGCACAGAACTGGTCAGTTCTTTATTTTTATTTTAAAATCCTGCTTTTGAAGGTATGTAATTTTGATGATTTTCCAATGCAGTAGCGTCAGGCATGGATGAAGATCAACACGCAAATTCAGGTCCTTCTAACAAATCACCAAATCAAGTGCCCCAAAAGCAAAAAAAGAAGCCAAGAGGCCCTACAAAAGGAATAAAATCCATGCCCGGGGTTCCAAGAAAAATTGAATGGGATCACTTGGACCGACCCACAGGGAAATGGGCAACGGATTACAAGAATCACATTGGCGAGATAAGTCGCGCAAAGGTTTCAATATTGATCAGAACCTGGGAAGATGTTTCACAAGGAATAAAAGACACTTTGTGGGAAGACGTCAAGGTAACCGGTTTTATTTTGGAAATTTAGTTGTACATATCTACGTGTCTTTTTCATGTGCTAAAAGACTTTCTTGTTCCTTTTCTTTTTCTTTCATTTAGAGAGAATTTCATATCACAGATGAAACTAAAAAAGAAGTTGTCTTAAAGAGTTGTGATAAGCGTTGGAGGGAATTCAAATCAAGATTGACGACTGGTTGGATCCGGGGTACAAGGAAAAGGCCAAAAGATGAAAAGATGCCATATGATTTGTATAGTTATATAACTAAGGATATATGGAAGGAATTTGTGAAGATACGTACCTCCGAAGAAGCTGAGGTATAAAAATTATTCTTATTTAAAGTCTTGTTATAATCTAAGTTTTATTTTGTTGTAATAATTTCTTTTACCCCCCTAAAATTAGGAAATAAGTGAGAAAGCAAGACAAAGTCAATCTTTCAACATATATCCTCATCATATGGGACAGAAATCATATGCTGAAATGACAAGTGAATGGCAGAGAAAAGGGTACATTCCCTCAGTTTCTTCGTCATCTGAAGGTTCCTCTGCGTCTACAATTTCTTCAAGTTTGCCGAGTAGGACATGTTTATGGCTTCTTGCAAGATCGGTACCAGATGAGAAAGGAAATCCTTACTTGCCGGATCAGGGCACACAAAAGGTCAAAGAAAATATTGTAAGTTCATTTAACAATTTTGCGTAATGTTGTGATTCCTCAAATTTCATATATGTTCTTAAATATGAAACCAAGTGTTGAACTTTTCTCAAAACCATTTGATTTCATGTAAAATGAATGGAAAAGGAAACAAGATGAAGGGGAATTTGTTCCCAAAAGTGCACGAGATGATGTCTTATCTCGTGCACTTGGTAAGACTAAAGAAGGGAGACCACTAACATTTGGTGGTGGAGTAGGCATCAAAGTTGTGTGGGGGACCGGAGAGCGGCGTAGCTTTCGACTGTATGGAGATGCGGAGATGGAGGAAATGGAAGCAAGAGTGACCAAAAGGGTCAAAGATGAGACAATACAAGAGATGAACTCCAAGATGGATGCCATGGTCATGGAGAAATTTATCACATTTGCTAAAGAACTTGGTGTCCAAATACCAAGCCATATGAGGATAGACGCAAATGTTCATAGTAGTTGTCGTTCCGGGGGTTTAGATCCATTTGCCGACATTACGGTATGATAATTTGTGTTTTTCAAGTACTTTGTTTCTAGTTAATTCTATTGAACTTTTCTAACATGTTACATTGTATTTGCGTTATTGTTCAAAATAAATAATAAGGAACCTGTCCCGTGCCATCTATACCTGAACATAGGCTCGGAGAAAGTCTTTGTTGCCTATGGTACCATATGTCCAGAGTTGCTCCTTGATCACCACAACGACGTCACGTCCGATAACGTGAAAGTGAGCGTTGATGATTTTGAGCCCGCGTACAAAGAAGCTCCCGTCCCCGTGCCTTCTCAATATATTAAGAAACTTGCTCAAGCTCATGGTACCTTCACTCAGTGGCCAAAGCATTTGGTGTCGCTTACGAATGAGGAGGTAACTAACATATGCATGATAATTTGAAGTAGAACTATTATACCATGTATGCTCACTAATATGTATATCGTTATTTGAAAATCATACCTCAGGTAAACAAGCCTACAAGTAAAGAGCCTAAAGGGAAAGGGAACAAAGGGAAAGAGATAGTGGTTGGGGGAAGTGGAACAAAAGCGTCCAACACTAAATCAAAAACCTATTTCCTTGAAAATTATAAAGTGCAAAATTTGAGTGGTAAGTGCAATGTGATGAAAACTATGATGTTGGGATTAAAAGAAGGGGAGCACGTTAAGGTACATTGCACTAAAAGGACATTCAATATGGAAAAGGACTTTGAAATTAGTGTCACCGTTGAAGACACCGATCAACTTCTCTCGGGAGCATGGCTCAATATATCAATAATACAAGTTTTTGCTACGTGAGTTACCTAAATTCATATTTTGCCCCTAAATTTGATTTTTATGATTGTCTTAACGTTCTTACACTCTATATTATAGGGCTTTGAGTGATTTGTGTTTTCACGATGATTTTCACCCCAATAGTATTGGATTCATGTGCCCGGAGATGATCTCGGCCACCATGTTAAAGTCCGATGCAGATCGAATTCTTTTGTACATGACGAGGTCCATGAGTGCACTTAGTTCTAAGACATTCATCTTATGTCCATACTACGAAAAGTATGAAAATTACTTTGAACTTCGTTTTTAATTGATTATTATAAATTTAACTTTTTTTTTTCTAACTACATACGTTTATTGTTTGTATGTAGGAGTCACTGGATGCTTTTAGTTCTTTGCTTGTCTAAACGTGAGGTCTACATATTTGATTCTCAACAGAAGAAGAGAAATTTGATGATTAAGGAGCCACTAAACAAGTAAGTAAAGTATGCATATGAAAATGCCATTTTTGCCTAAATTTTTGCCTTAGGTTCTTTAGTTCAAAGTTGGGTTCGAAAACATCATTTTTGCCTAAAAATGACCTAGGACGACCCAATTAGCTTTAAATGTGAAATAATAGATTGTAAAGGGACTTAGAAAGTTATAACTATGCATATGAGACGTGTAATAAGTTTGAAAACATTCCTTAGGTTCTTTGGTTCAAAGTTGGGTTCGAAAACATCATTTTTGCCTAAAAATGACCTAGGACGACCCAAATAGCCTTAAATGTGAAATAATAGATTGTAAAGGGCCTTAAAAAGTTATAACTATTCATATGAGACGTGTAATAAGTTTGAAAACATTCCTTAGGTTCTTTGGTTCAAAGTTGGGTTCGAAAACATCATTTTTCCTAAAAATGACCTAGGACGACCCAAATAGCCTTAAATGTGAAATAATAGATTGTAAAGGGCCTTAGAAAGTTATAACTATGCATATGAGACGTGTAATAAGTTTGAAAACATTCCTTAGGTTCTTTGGTTCAAAGTTGGGTTCGAAAACATCATTTTTGCCTAAAAATGACCTAGGACAACCCAAATAGCCTTAAATGTGAAATAATAGATTGTAAAGGGCCTTACAAAGTTATAACTATGCATATGAGACGTGTAATAAGTTTGAAAACATTCCTTAGGTTCTTTGGTTCAAAGTTGGGTTCGAAAACATCATTTTTGCCTAAAAATGACCTAGGACGACCCAAATAGCCTTAAATGTGAAATAATAGATTGTAAAGGGCCTTACAAAGTTATAACTATTCATATAAGACGTGTAATAAGTTTGAAAACATTCCTTAGGTTCTTTGGTTCAAAGTTGGGTTCGAAAACATCATTTTTGCCTAAAAATGACCTAGGACGACCCAAATAGCCTTAAATGTGAAATAATAGATTGTAAAGGGCCTTACAAAGTTATAACTATGCATATGAGACGTGTAATAAGTTTGAAAACATTCCTTAGGTTCTTTGGTTCAAAGTTGGGTTCGAAAACATCATTTTTGCCTAAAAATGACCTAGGACGACCCAAATAGCCTTAAATGTGAAATAATAGATTGTAAAGGGCCTTACAAAGTTATAACTATTCATATGAGACGTGTAATAAGTTTGAAAACATTCCTTAGGTTCTTTGGTTCAAAGTTGGGTTCGAAAACATCATTTTTGCCTAAAAATGACCTAGGACGACCCAAATAGCCTTAAATGTGAAATAATAGATTGTAAAGGGCCTTACAAAGTTATAACTATGCATATGAGACGTGTAATAAGTTTGAAAACATTCCTTAGGTTCTTTGGTTCAAAGTTGGGTTCGAAAACATCATTTTTGCCTAAAAATGACCTAGGACGACCCAAATAGCCTTAAATGTGAAATAATAGATTGTAAAGGGCCTTACAAAGTTATAACTATTCATATGAGACGTGTAATAAGTTTGAAAACATTCCTTAGGTTCTTTGGTTCAAAGTTGGGTTCGAAAACATCATTTTTGCCTAAAAATGACCTAGGACGACCCAAATAGCCTTAAATGTGAAATAATAGATTGTAAAGGGCCTTACAAAGTTATAACTATGCATATGAGACGTGTAATAAGTTTGAAAACATTCCTTAGGTTCTTTGGTTCAAAGTTGGGTTCGAAAACATCATTTTTGCCTAAAAATGACCTAGGACGACCCAAATAGCCTTAAATGTGACTACTACGTATATAATTGCATTTACATGTGTAAACAAAGTATATAATTGCACTTACATGTAAAATATTCTTTGCATTTACATGTGTAAACAAAGTATATATAATTGCATATTTTATCGAATGTGTAGTGCTTTTCGGAGTTACAAGAGACTAGGTGGACAATCTAAGGGAACTAAATTAACATGGATTCCAGCACAGGTATATATATATATAATTAGTTTATTATTTACCTAAGAAATAAGTTTTTCAAAATTATAACATACAATGTGATAGAAATTTTACTTGTGTTATTTATTTTAATGCAATTAGTGTGCTCAACAACCGGGATCACTAGAATGTGGCTACTACGTCATGCGTTTTATGTACGACATAATAATGAATCATGGTAATAGTCAAGATCTTACTAAGGTATGTTCTCATAAACTACGTACTTTATATAATAAATTGAAGTACACAAAACTATTATATTGATCAATCGTTAATAAATTGAATTATTTACACTTTTTTAGGATTTTTCAAGAACAGTGCCTTATTCAGCGGAGGAGATTAATGAGGTGAAAGATTTTTGGGCAGATTACTTCATGAACAATGTCGAATTTTTAGCTTAATTTGTAATATGAACTTGATCTCTAGCTAGCTACGTACCTTTGTTGTAATAATTTTATGTTTGTTGTAACATGTTGGTTGATCGATCTATGACGAATTTAATTGCCTTTTATTGGGAACGTTAATTACGTTGTAAACTTTTGTGACAGGTATTAATTATAAATGTATTCCCGGTATTGGGAATGAACCGTCTAATTTCAAAGACGATCATGTCGGAATTTCCAACTAAAATATTAAAAAACGAATATTTTTTTTTAAAAAAATAAGTCATTTGCAACGCACGTTAGCTCAATGTGCGAGGCAAATGACTTAATTTTTTGGCGCTAAAATTGTCATTTGCGTCGCACATTAAGCTATTGTGCGTGGCAAATAACTTTTTTTTTTTGCGCCTAAAAGTCATTTGCGTCGCACATTTATCTAATGTGCGTTGCAAATAACTTTTCAACATGGTGCCTGAAAAGTCATTTGCAACGCACATTAGCTAAATGTGCGACGCAAATGAACCTTATTTGCGTCGCACATTTAGCTAATGTGCGTTGCAAATGACTTTTCAGGCACCATGTTGAAAAGTTATTTGCAACGCACATTAGATAAATGTGCGACGCAAATAAGGTTATTTGCGTCGCACAAATGTGCGACGCAAATGACTTTTAGTCATTTGCGTCGAGAGCTTTTGCCACGCACGATGTGCGACGCAAATATGCTTAAAAGTGCGATGCAAATGACCCTTTTTCCACTAGTGTTTAATTATACGTACGCAGTTTTTCGGCAGTTTCTTCGTTACTCATCCAAATCGAGTGATTTTTGTGTCAATTCCGCATGTAAAAGGCATTCTAACATTTTGACAAAAAAAGTATTTTTCTGCCGAACCCAGAATTCTCAAATTCGAAGCCTAACTATGACTTTTCGAAGGTTTTAGTTTTTCGAATGCAAAATTTCGTATTTTTAAGATGTTAAATTAAGTATTTGCGATTCTTGTTGATAAATCTTGAATTTTTGATTGACCTACTGTATATGTTTAACAAGTTTGAATGCCTAGCCTTGTTAATTATGCAATCTAATTTGTAATTATGATTAATTTGTTGAAAATTAGAATAATTTAGAATTAATTTGATTTTCATAATTAATTATAATTTAATTAGATACCTATGATTAAAAACCACCATAAAAATTGTAAATTTATGATAAATTTTAAATTTTTATGACCTAGGCTTGAATCCATGTTAATCGGAAATCAATTGAATAATAAATTTTCGATTTTTCGCCCTAAAATTATGAAATTAATATTATTTATTAATTTGTCATTAATTTTAAATATAAATTTTTTAAATTTTATGCGATTCGCTCATATAACTTGCACGCACAAAGCAATGGACGCTACGAGTTACCCTTAAGGGGTGTTGTATAGTGCGGGCATGTGACGACGAGCAAGGGAGCTCGTCGCCCATGCGGCATGAATGCAATGAGCAAGGCCATGGTGCACGAGCACAAGGCAGCAGCCCTGCCTTGTGTCGTGGGCTGTGAGCAATGGACGAATGGGCAAGGGCGAAAGCAGGCACATCAGTCGCGTGTGGGCAGCAAGCGAGCTGCGCCACAACGCGCACTGCCTCGCGCAAGCGTGCGGAGCCTCGCGCGGAGCGAGCGCAAGCTCGCGTGCCACGAGTGCTACGCCCAGCGTCGATGCGTCGCGCAGCGAGCGATGGCTCGCACGAGTGATGGCGCGCGTAGCGAGCACCAGCTCGCATGATGTCTTGCGAAGGAGAGCAGCAGCAGCGATGCGACGCAGCGCATGGGCTGCGCGCACATGGCCAGCGATGGCTGTGTGCGTGTGGCCCATGGGCGTACGTTGCGTGGGGTTGTTGCGTTGCAATTAGATCGTTTTGAAATTTTAATTTGAAAATTTCAGTTTACATAATTTTAATTAATTTTAAAATTAATAATTTAAATTATTTTCTTGGATTTTAATTTTGAATATTGTAATTATAATAAATTTTATTTATTCTAATTATTTTACTAAAATTAAAATCATGACTTAATTTAAATACGACTGAAATTAAATTAAACTTTTTGGATTCAATTATAAATTTATATGAGCTTTAAATTTTAACTAAATTTGTATGTTTCCGGTTACACTAGAAATACATTTTTATGTTTAAAATTAGTAAAGCATATGAATTTATTGGTTTAAGTGGGAGCCCCTTTTAGTCATAAACTCTTGATTAGGTCTACAAATCCTTAAGGTTAAAACAACTTGATTAGAATTAATAAGGACTGAATAATTGGTAGATTATTGGTGCCCTTGATTAATTGCTGCAAATGTTTACGTGATGCATAATGTGTTTTACTAACCAGCTATGTGGGCCATTCATGATAATGAATGGGTGAATGGCATATATTGTATATGTACTGTTTTGCAGGTTATGAAGTGACTAGTATGGCCCAAATAGGATAGAAAATATGGTATGCGTACCATTAATTGAATGTAATTGGTCTAAAGTACCAAAGTTGTTTTTCAATTCAAATATGGTCTGCGTACCATCAAATAGTTGTAATTAGTTTTAATTATAGTTATCCTATTTGAAGAAAATGGTGCCTCCCACGGAGATTTTCAAGACGGATCTTGAAGTTAAAGCTTCAAGATGAAGTCGGGCCATACTAGATCACATTTATCTTATGCATGTTTTAAGTTATTTATTGCTTTTAAATATGTCTTAAAATGCATGAGATCAAAAGCTTGATTATGTTGCATGATTAAGGATTTTAGTTCACTTAAAATCTAACCAACATAGTAAGAGCCTTAAGTTCCAAACTTAAAAATTGAGTTAAAAGGTGCCATGCCAAAATATACACTTGCTTGGATATCCTTTACATCAATCTAGTAATAGTTTTTGCTCAGCGAGGTGTTACTTATTGGTCCTAAAGGGGCAAGGTACACAAATAATTGTGAGTACATGTTAGTTTTGGTGAAACTCAACGATATAAGTAAGGAGTCCTTTTATGTCGTGGCAAAATCGATAGGTTTACCTAATAAGTTCTTAGACGTACCTATCAACCAAGAATAGTTTCTAGACTATTAGCAAAAGGATTTTGCTTACCTAAGATGTTTTAGGATTAAGTCGACAAACAGTGCTTAGTTCTTCAATGATTTTAGGATCTTGGAATCATTTTATTCACACCTGCCGGAACACATAACTTGAATAAAATGCTTAATAAACATTGAATTATGCATGTACGCTAGAAATTAAGTTTATTAAGAGAAACTGTGAATGGTTATTTATTTGTTTATTCTTTTCAATTGTAGTTTTAAATATGGCAAACAACAATTCATTCAACATTCGATCAATTCTCGAAAAGGAGAAGTTGAACGGGAAGAACTTCCTTGACTGGCAAAGGAACTTGCACATAGTTCTTATGCAGGAAGAAAAGGAGTATGTCCTAGAAGAGGCGATGCCCGAAGCCGCAGGCGACGGGGTCACTCAGGCAGCCCTCAATCGTTGGATTGATGCCAACAAGGATGTGAAATGTCTAATGCTCGCCACCATGAGTGCAGATCTGCAGAAAACGTTCATCAACTCAGATGCTTTCACAATCATCAGTGAGTGGAAGAACATGTTTCAAGATCTGGCTCGAGTCGAAAGATTCGAGACTCATAGGCAAATTCTTGAGACCAAGCTTAAGAAAGGCGAGCCCGTAAGTCCACATGTTCTCAAAATGATTGGACTCATTGAGAATATGAGTCGGCTGGATGAGCAATTTTCTCAGGAAATGGCTATAGACACCATCCTCCATTCTCTTCATAGCGGGTATGATCAGTTCAAACTGAACTACAGTATGAATAGTATGGATAAAACGCTCACTGAGCTTCACGGTATGCTGAAGACCGCTGAAAAGACGCTCAAAAGTGATAAGCAGGATGTGCTTATGGTGCGTGGGGGCAAGTTCAAGAAATCTGGAAAGAAGAGGAATGCTAAGAAAGGTGGCAACAAGGCCAACCCAACTAAGCAAACTGGCGCCAAATCTGTAAAGAGGAAGGTCAGTCAACCCACTTCTGAATCCGAATGCTTCTACTGCAAGAAGAAGGGGCATTGGAAGAGAGATTGCTTGAAGCTAAAGGAAGATCAGAAGAACGGAACAGTCGTTCCATCTTCAGGTATTTTCGTTATAGACTGTATACTTGCTAATTCAACTTCTTGGGTATTAGATACAGGTTGTGGCTCACACCTATGTTCCAATCCACAGGGACTAAGAAGAAGTAGAAAGTTAAGCAAGGGTGAAGTCGACCTACGAGTGGGAAATGGAGCACGGAGTGCTGCATTAGCTGTAGGAACTTACTATTTGTCGTTGCCCTCCGGGCTAGTTTTGGAACTGGAAGAATGTTTCCATGTTCCAAGTCTTACTAAAAACATCATTTCAGTTTCTTGCTTAGATGCTAAGGGATTTTCCTTTTTAATAAAAGACAATAGTTGTTCGTTTTATTTTAAAGAGATGTTTTATGGATCTGCTAGATTAGTCAATGGACTCTATTTATTAGATCACGACAAACAAGTATATAACATAAATACCAAAAAGGCCAAAAAGGATGATTCAGATCTCACCTATCTGTGGCATTGTCGATTAGGCCATATAAACTTGAAACGCTTAGAAAGACTTCAAAAGGAAGGAATTCTAGAACCATTTGACATAGAGGATTATGGTAAATGCGAATCATGTTTACTTGGCAAAATGACAAAGCAACCTTTCTCTAAAGTTGGAGACAGAACAAATGAACTATTGGGTTCAATCCATACAGATGTATGTGGACCAATGAGTACAAATGCTAGAGGTGGTTTCAGCTACTTTATCACTTTCACTGATGACTTCAGTAGATATGGTTATGTCTACCTAATGAAGCATAAGTCTGAATCCTTTGACAAATTCAAGGAATTTCAGAGTGAAGTAGAGAATCAATTAGGCAAGAAGATTAAGGCACTGCGGTCTGATAGAGGCGGTGAATATCTGAGCTATGAATTTGATGACCATCTGAAAGAATGTGGAATTCTATCAGAATTGACTCCTCCTGGGACACCACAATGGAACGGTGTGTCGGAACGGAGGAACAGAACCTTGCTAGACATGGTCAGGTCAATGATGGGTCAGGCCAAACTTCCATTAGAATTTTGGGGACATGCACTAAATACAGCTGCACTAACTATAAATAGAGCTCCGTCTAAAGCTGTCGAAAAGACTCCATATGAATTATGGTTTAGAAAGCCTCCAAATGTGTCTTTTCTGAAGATTTGGGGATGTGAAGTATACGTCAAACGATTGATTTCAGACAAACTTCATCCAAAATCTGACAAATGTATCCTTGTGGGCTATCCAAAGGAAACAAAGGGGTATTACTTCTACAATACATCTGAGAACAAAGTGTTTGTTGCTCGAGATGGTGTCTTTTTGGAGAAAGATCACATTTCGAAAATGACAAGTGGGAGAAAAGTAGACCTCGAAGAAATTCGAGTCGAACAACAAACTCTAGAGAATGCTCAAGATGACATTCAGGATGAAACTCATAGATCTTTAGAAGAATCTAGTGAGAATCATGGTCAATCTAGAAATGTTACCCCGCGTAGATCGCAAAGATATAGATCTCAACCGGAAAGGTACTTAGGTATTTTGACGAACGAGAGCTATGACGTTCTATTACTTGAAAGTGATGAACCTGCGACTTACAAACAAGCTATGACGAGCCCTAGCTCCAAGCAATGGCAAGAAGCCATGCAATCTGAATTACACTCCATGTCTGAAAACCAAGTATGGGATTTGGTCGATTTGCCAGATGGCTACCAAGCCATTGGAAGCAAATGGGTTTTCAAACTGAAAAAGGAAAAAGATGGGAAACTTGAAGTTTTCAAAGCGAGATTGGTTGCAAAAGGTTACAGGCAAGTCCACGGTGTGGATTACGATGAAACCTTTTCACCAGTTGCAATGCTAAAGTCTATTCGGATAATGTTAGCAATCTCTGCATATTACGATTACGAAATATGGCAGATGGATGTCAAAACTGCTTTCTTAAACGGTGTTTTAACAGAAACTGTGTTTATGACACAGCCTGAAGGTTTTGAGGATCCAAAGAATGCTAAAAAGGTATGCAAGCTAAAGAAGTCAATCTACGGATTGAAGCAGGCATCCAGGAGCTGGAATATACGTTTTGATGAAGCAGTCAGTGACTTTGGTTTCATCAAGAACGCAGACGAATCTTGTGTATACAAGAAGGTCAGTGGGAGCAAAATTGCTTTCCTAGTATTATATGTCGACGACATATTACTTATCGGAAATGACATTCCTATGTTGAACTCTGTCAAGATTTGGCTTGGGAAATGTTTTTCGATGAAAGATCTAGGAGAAGCACAGTACATATTGGGCATCAAGATTTACAGATATAGATCTAAAAGGATGATTGGACTTAGTCAAAGCACTTATATCAATAAGGTGCTTGATAGGTTCAAGATGGCGGACTCCAAGCGAGGCTACCTACCCATGTCTCATGGAATGACTCTAAGCAAGAATCAGTGCCCAAAAACACTTGATGAGCGTAGACGAATGAATGGTATTCCATATGCATCATTGATTGGTTCAAAAATGTATGCTATGATATGTACACGCCCGGATGTTGCGTACGCACTCAGTGCTACGAGCAGATACCAGTCAGACCCAGGAGAGGCGCATTGGACTGCTGCCAAGAATATTCTGAAGTACCTGAAAAGGCACAAAGATGACTTCCTGGTCTATGGTGGAGATGATGAATTAATTGTTAAAGGCT
This sequence comes from Spinacia oleracea, assembly GCF_020520425.1. Lineage (NCBI taxonomy): Eukaryota > Viridiplantae > Streptophyta > Magnoliopsida > Caryophyllales > Amaranthaceae > Spinacia > Spinacia oleracea. The sequence goes on along the minus strand of NC_079492.1, from coordinate 43,442,631 downwards.
ATACGGACGCAAGTTTCCAAACCGACAAAGATGATTTCAGATCACAGTCTGGGCTTGTCTTCTGCCTCAACGGAGGAGCAGTAAGCTGGAAAAGTGCTAAGCAAAGCACCATTGCGGATTCTACAACTGAAGCGGAGTACATTGCTGCACATGAAGCAACAAAGGAAGCTATATGGCTAAGGAAGTTCATAGGTGAACTTGGTGTAGTCCCCTCCATTAAAGGACCAATAGCTCTGTATTGTGATAATAACGGAGCTATTTCACAGGCAAAGGAGCCTAGACACCACCAGAGAGTCAAGCATGTACTTCGTAGATTTCACCTTCTACGAGAGTTCGTTGAAAGAAAAGAAGTCAAGATAAACAAGATTGGAACTGATGACAACATATCAGATCCATTAACTAAACCTCTGCCGCAGGCGAAGCACAACTCGCACACTACAGCTATGGGAATCAAGCATATTGGAGAATGGCTTTGATGACCCTGTTTAATGTTTTAAAGTTTTAGAGTTTAAATCTTTGTAAAACATTATTGGTTAATCATTCACAATAAATGAAAAGAATTCATTTTTCCATTTAATTTGTGGTTTATTAAATGATGAGTCCCTTCAATTTGACGATATATTCAAGATAGACTGTCAGGACCAGTCCTGTGACTAAGAAATGTCTATCAAGTGAACTTGAATGTCAAAGGTTGAAAATGGTCCCTAGTCGGAGTTTTCTATAAAAATTGGACGCATAGAAAACGTTAGACGACTAGAATGCAAGATGACTAGTAGTTCTGTTTCTTGAACTATGTGGACATAGCAGTGTCATAATCATTTGCATAGATACTTACTTTGGAAAGACTAGTATCGGACAAGACCTATGAAACTTTACTGTAAGAGATGAAAATCTTTCATAAGTAAATTTCATTAAAATTATTAGACACTAAATCCTCAATACCTGAGTGATTTGAGATTACTTGTTTGAGAACTGGTTGCTTTGACGTTGACCAACCGTCGCACCGTAAAAGGAGGCTATAAAGGCAAGGCTCAGGTAATCACCTATCAAACGAAGTCTAATCTCAAGATCGCAAGATTGGGATTGTCCTCCCATAAATCGGGATGAGATGCTTAAAAGTTGTACAAGGCCACTCGGAGAGCTAGAAACTGTGAAATGCATGGCCGTGCTCGGATGAATCATAGGCTATGATTATCTGTTTATTTGATCAGTTGAACTCTGAAACCGAGAAACACCTCTGGACATAATAAGGATGACAACTCTTACTTTATGTTCAAGAGCAAGCATCGAGCGACAAAGGAATTAGGAAATGCACACTTGTCCCTAAGGACAAGTGGGAGATTGAAGGAAATAATGCCCTTGGTCCAAGTATGCATTCAATGTTAAGTCTAATAAATGCGGTTCACTATTAATTAACAAGTTAATAATTCAGTGAGATCAAGTGAGCTGAATGCCTAGCTAGAGGCCGCTTCAGTTCAAGTGGAATTAATGATATAAATCCACAGCTTACTCTTGACTGAACCCGTAGGGTCACACAAATAGTATGTAAACGGATCAAGTATTTAATGGCATTAAATACTCCATCTATGGATATTCGGAATCGACGGATCTTAGTTTCAGTGGGAGCTGAGATCGTCACAGGCAAGAAATGAATACTCCGGAAACGATGATATTGCCGGAAACGGAAATATGGATCGTATCGGAAATATAAATATTATCCAAGTCGTAGATGTTGCCGGAAACGGAAACATGGTACGTATCGAAAAATATTATCGGAAATGGAAATATTGCCGGAATCGGAAATATTGCCGGAAACGGAAATATTGTCAGAATCGGAAATATTATCGGAATCGGAAAATAATTTCGGAAACGGAAATATTAAATATTTGTTCGAAACGGAAATTGATTCCGGAATCGGAAATATTGAATATTGTTCGTATCGGAAATGAATTCCGGAATCGGGAAATTAATCGGAAGCGTATCGTACGAATTAGCATCGGACGAGGCCTGCCAGACGAAGGCCCAGCACGAAGCCGGGCCATCGCCCAGCAAGCCAGCGCGCCACAAACGCACCAGCCAAGGCTGCGCCAGGCCCACCGCAAGGCAGGCCCAGCGCGCGCCAAAGCTGCGGCAGCGTGTGGGCTTGCGGCAGTGGGCTGCGAGCTCGCGGGCTGCGCGCGCGCGCATAGCGCCCCTCGTGGGCTACTGTGCGTGCGTGTGTGTTTGTGTGCTACTCGAATCCTAAAGCTACCGGGATTTGTCATATGATTAAATCAAATCCGAAAAGATTTAGTTTATTTAATTAGAGTCCTAGTAGGATTATAATTAAATAAATTAGTATCCTAATAGGATTCCAAATCCTTTTCCATAACTCTATAAATAGGTGCCTAGGGTCACATATTTACATAGAGAATTCAAGTATTCAAAGTGAGTTTTTGAGAGCAAAATTCAATTACACAATTGCCTATAAAGTGCCGAAAATAATAGTACCTTAAGGGCGATTCTAGTTGGTCAATCTTAAGGCGGATCCGGACGTGCTGTAGACTATCTACGGAGGGACGACACTTGGAGTCCTAAAGACTTGTTCTTGTTCGGTTCGGGCGCAGCTAGGGAAGGCACGCAACAAAGAGTATGCATCTAAACTATGCTAAATGATTATGTGTAAATAATATGTTTTTTTGGCTTAATGGTTTTTCCGCATGATTTATGAATTGTTATATGTATCATAACCTAACAGTGCTTTGACTAAGTTCAATCATCTATTTAGATCTATCTCTGTAAATCTTGATGCCCAGTATGTACTGTGCTTCTCCTAGGTCTTTCATCGAAAAACATTTCCCAAGCCAAATCTTGACAGAGTTCAAAATAGGAATGTCATTTCCGATAAATAATATGTCGTCGACATATAATACTAGAAAAACAATTTTACTCCCACTGACTTTCTTGTATGGACAAGATTTATCTGCGTTCTTGACCAAGCCAAAGTCACTGACTGCTTCATCAAAACGTATATTCCAACTCCTTGATGCTTGCTTTAATCCATAAATTAGCATTCTTTGGATCCTCAAAACCCTTAGGCTGTGTCATAAACACAGTTTCTGTTAAACCGCCGTTTAAGAAAGCGGTTTTGACATCCATCTGACATATTTCGTAATCGTAATATGCAACAATTGCTAACATTATCCAAATAGACTTTAGCATTGCAGCTGGTGAAAAGGTTTCATCGTAATCCACACCGTGGAGTTTCCTATAACCTTTTGCAACCAATCTAGCTTTGAAAACTTCTAGTTTCCCATCCTTGTCCTTTTTCAGTTTGAAAACCCATTTGCTGCCTATGGCTTGGTAGCCATCTGGCAAATCGACCAAATCCCTTACTTGGTTTTTAGACATGGAGTCTAATTCAGATTGCATGGCTTCTTGCCATTGCTTGGAGCTAGGGCTCGTCATAGCTTGTTTGTAAGTCGTTGGTTCATCGCTTTCAAGTAATAGAACTTCATGGCTCTCCTTCGTCAAAATACATAAGTACCTTTCCGGTTGAGACCTATATCTCTTCGATCTACGCGGGGTTACATTTCTAGATGGTTCCTGATTCTCACCAGATACTTCTAAAGATCTCTGAGTTTCAACCTGAATGTCATCTTGAGCATTCTCCAGAGTTTGTTGTTCGACTCAAATTTGTTCGAGGTCTACTTTTCTCCCACTTGTCATTTTGGAAATCTGATCTCTTTCCAAAAAGATACCATCTCGAGCAACAAATACCTTGTTCTCATATGTATTGTAGAAGTAATACCCCTTTGTTTCTTTTGGATAGCCCACAAGGATACATTTGTCAGATTTCGGTTGAAGTTTGTCTGAAATTAAACGTTTGACGTATACTTCTCAACCCCAAATCTTAAGAAAACACACATTTGGAGGCTTTCCAAACCATAACTCATATGGAGTCTTTTCGACAGCTTTAGACGGAGCTCTATTTAGGGTGAGTGCAGCTGTGTTTAGTGCATGTCCCCAAAATTCTATTGGATCGAAGTTCGGCATGACCCATCATTGATCTAACCATGTCTAGCAAGGTTCTATTCCTCCGTTCTGAAACACCGTTCCATTGAGGTGTTCCGGGAGGAGTCAATTCTAATAGAATTCCACATTCTTTCAGATGGTCATCAAATTCATAGCTCAGATATTCACTGCCTCTATCAGACCGCAGTGCCTTAATCTTCTTGCCTAATTGATTCTCTACTTCACTTTGAAATTCCTTGAATTTGTCAAAGGATTTAGACTTATGCTTCATTAGGTAGACATAACCATATCTACTAAAGTCATCAGTGAAAGTGATAAAGTTGCTGAAACCACCTATAGAATTTGTACTCATTGGTCCAATATATCTGTATGGATTAAACCCAATAGTTCAATTTCTCTTTCTCCAACTTTAGAAAAAGGTTACTTTGTAATTTTGCCAAGTAAACATTATTCGCACTTACCATAATCCTCTAAGTCTAATGGTTCTAGAATACCTTCCTTTTGAAGTCTTTCTATGCACTTCATGTTAATATGGCCAAATCGACAGTGCCACAGATAGGTGAGATCTAAATTATTTTTTTGGCCTTTTTGGTATTTATGTTATAAACTTGTTTGTCGTGATCTAATAAATAAAGTCCATTGACTAATCTAGCAGATCCATAAAACATCTCTTTAAAATAAAACGAGCAACTATTGTCTTTTATTAAAACGGAAAATCCCTTAGTATCTAAGCAAGAAACATAAATGATGTTTTTAGTAAGACTTGGAACATGGAAACACTCTTCCAATTCCAAAACTAGCCCAGAGGGCAACGACAAATAATAAGTTCCTACAGTTAATGCAGCAATCCGTGCTCCATTTCCCACTCGTAGGTCGACTTGACCCTTGCTTAATCTTAATCCATTCGAATCGGAACATAAGTGTGAGCCACAACCTGTATCTAATACCCAAGAAGTTTAATTAGCAAGTATAAAGTCTATAACGAAATACCTGAAGATGGAACGACTGTTCCGTTCTTCTTATCTTCCTTAAGCTTCAAGCAATCTCTCTTCCAATGCCCCGTCTTCTTGCAGTAGAAGCATTCAGATTCAGAAGTGGGTTGGCTCACCTTCTTGTTCTAAGACTTGGTGCCGCCAGCTTGCTAAGTTGGGCAGGCCTTATTTCCACCTTTCTTAGGATTCCACTTCTTACCAGACTTCTTGAACTTGCCCACACGCACCAGAAGCACATCCTGCGTATCACTTTTGAGCGTCTTTTCAGCGGTCTTCAGTATACCGTGAAGCTCAGTGAGCGTTTTGTCCAGACTATTCATACTGTAGTTCAGCTTGAACTGATCATACCCGCTATGAAGAGAATGGAGGATGGTGTCTAAAGTCATTTCCTGAGAGAATTGCTGATCAAGCCGACTCATATTCTCAATGAGTCCAATCATTTTGAGAACATGTGGACTTACGGGCTCGCCTTTCTTAAGCTTGGTCTCAAGAATTTGCCTATGAGTCTCGAATTTTTCGACTCGAGCCAGATCTTGGAACATGTTCTTTAACTCACTAATGATGGTGAAAGCATCTGAGTTAATGAACGTTTTTTGTAGATCTGCACTCATGGTTGCAACCATTAGACATTTTACATCCTTGTTGGCCTCAATCCAACGATTGAGGGCTGCCTGAGTGACCCCGTCGCCTGCGGCTTCGGGCATTGCCTCTTCCAGGACATACTCCTTTTCTTCCTGCATAAGAACTATTTGCAAGTTCCTTTGCCAGTTAAGGAAGTTTTTCCCGCTCAACTTCTCCTTTTCGAGAATTGATCTGATGTTGAATGTATTGTTGTTTGCCATAGTTAAAACTACAATTGAAAAGAATAAACAAATAAATAACCATTCACAGTTTCTCTTAATAAACCTAAATTCTAGCATGCATGCATAATTCAATATTTATTAAGCATTTTATTCAAGTTATGTGTTCCAGCAGGTGTGAATAAAATGATTCCAAGATCCTTAAATCATTGAAGAATTAAGCACATTATGTATTTACACTCAATTCTAAAATATTTTAGGTAAGAAAATCCTTTGCTAATAGTCTACAAACTACTCTTGGTTGATAGGCACGTCTAAGAACTTAATTATTAGGTAAACCTATCCCGTTTACCACGACATAAAAGGACTCCTTACTTGTATCGTTGAGTTTCACCAAAACGAACATGTACTCACAATTATTTGTGTACCTTACCCCTTTAGGATCAATAACTAACACCTCGCTATGGCGGAAAACTATTACTAAGTTTAATGTAAAGGTTATCCAAGTAAGTGTTATTTTGGCATGGCACCTTTTAACTCAATTTTTAAAGTTTGGAATTTAAGGCTCTTACTATGTTGGTTAGATTTTAAGTGAACTAAAATCCTTAATCATGCAACATAATCAAGCCACAATCTTATGCATAATTAAGACATATTTAAAGCAATAAGTAACGTAAAGCATGCATAAGATATAAATGTGATCTAGTATGGCCCGACTTCATCTTGAAGCTTCAATTTTAAACTCCGTCTTGAAAATGGATGGGAAACTCCGTCTTGAATTTCACCATGGGAGGCGTCATTTTCTTCAAATAGGATAAGTTATAATTGAAACTAATTACAACTATTTGATGGTACACATACCATATTTAAAATTAAAAACTTTGGTGCATTAGACCAATTTTACATTCAAATTAATGGTACGCATACCATATTTTCTATCCTATTTGGGCCAAACTAGTCACTTTTCATAACCTGCAAAAAAGTACATTTACAATATACCATTCACCTATTCATTTATCAATGAATGGCCCACATAGCAAGTTAGTAGAACATCTTATGCATCACATAAATATTTGCAACAATTAATCAAGGGTTCCAATAATCTACAAATTATTCAATCGTTATTAATTCTAATCGAGTAGTTTTAACCTTAAAGGAATGTAGACCTAATCAAGAGTTTATGACTAAAGGCTCCCACTGAAACCAAGAAATTTACATGCTTTACGAATTTTAAACATAAAATTGTATTTCCTAGTCCAACCGGAAACTTACAAATTTAATTAAAATTTAAAGCTCATATAAAATATTATTTAAATCTTTTATTTTATTTTCAGTTGATTAAATGAATTAATTTAAATTGATCAAGGTTTTAAATTTTAGTAAAATAATAAGTATAATTAAAATTACAATAATAAAATTATTCAAAATTAAATTCCGAGAATAAATTAAACTACGAATTTAAATTTAATTAAAATCGTTTTCAACCGAAAAATTAAAATTAAAACGAACCAATCGGGCCAAGACAAGGCCATAGGCTTGCGCCCATGCCTCGACGAGGCCTCGAGCAGCAGGCCCATGGGCTGCCACTTGCAATGGTCGTACCGCAAGCACGAGCAGCCACGCGTAGACGCAGCAAGCCAAGCAAGCCACGCCTACGCGCAGCAGCTCCCTCGCTGTGGCAGGGGCGGGGCAATGCTCGCTGGGAGAGCCAGCGCTCACTTAAGGGTAACACTTAGCGTCGAGAGCAAGTTTCGTGAACAATTTTTATAAAAATTATAACTTTTATAATTTAAATTTATTGACAAATTAATAACTCATATTAATTTCATAAATTTAGGCGAAAAAATCGAAAATTTATTATTCAAATTAATTTCCGATTATATTTATTTTCAAGGATTCAAATCTAGGTCATTAAATTTTAATAAATTTAACCATGTTAACTATGATTTATTGTGGAATTAATTAGAGGCTCTAATACCACTGTTAGGTTATGAAAAATATAAAACATATATTTCATGCGGAAAAACCATAAACACAGGAATACAAATTAATTGCCACATAGTCAATTAGCATAACTCAGGATACATACATGTGACGCGTGCCTTCCCTAGCTGCTCTAGAACCGAACAAGAATAAGTTTAGGACTCCAAGTGTCGTCCCTCAGTAGATAGTCCACAGCACGTTCGTATCCGCCTTAGATTCAATTAACTAGAATATAGTCTAAGGTTTTATGTTATTCGAAACTTAATTATATTTGCAAATTATTAAGTTAGTTTAATCTTAAACTATATGAATACTTGTGATTGATATATTATAAATTGTGATTATGTATCACCTATTTATAGGGAGGAAATATCGGACATAGATTTCCACTAGGATTCAATTTATTAATTCGATTAGAACTCTACTTAAATTAATCCTTTAATTTTTAGTGTTTAATCAAACAACTAACTCTAGTGGATTTAGTAAAACAATTAATCGGACAATCCTAGGAGTCTAAGGATTCGTAGCGTTGCACGAACACACACACACACAAGCAGCCAACGAAGGGGTGCGCTTTGCGCGTGGCTTGGCCCAGCAGTGCTGACAGTAACGCGGCCCATTGCTTGGGCGCTGCTCCCATCCTGCCTTGCGTTGCCCGCTGGGCTTGGCCATGCTCCGTGCTCGGTTGGGCCTGCTTGCTTGGCTGGGCTTCGCTGTTGCTGCTGCACGCTTATGCGGGCTTCGCTAGGCGCGTGCCTAGCTTCGTGACGGGCCTTGCGTCTAGCATGCTCGTCCGATGATTATTTCGTACGTCACGCTTCCCATTCGTTTTCCGATTTAGGAATTCATTTCCGGTTCGAACAACATCTAATATTTATGATTCCGGAATTTATTTCCGTTTCGAACAAATATTTAATATTTCCGATTCCGGAATTTATTTCCGATTCCGATAATATTTCCGATTCCGGAATTTATTTCCGATTCCGATAATATTTCCGATTCCGGCAATATTTTCGATTCCGGTAATATTTCCATTTCCAATAATATTTTTCGATACGTACCATGTTTCCGTTTCCAGCAACATCTACGACTTGGATAATATTTATATTTCCGATACGATCCATATTTCTGTTTCCGGTAATATCATCGTTTCCGGAGTATTCATAATTTGCCTTTTGACGATTTCAGCTCCCACTGGAACCAGATCCGTCGGTTCCAAATATCGATAAATGGAGTATTTAATTCACTTATATACTTGATTCGTTCACGTACTATTTGTGTGACCCTACGGGTTCAGTCTAGAGTAAGCTGTGGATTAATATTATTAATTCCACTTGAACTGAAGCGGCCTCTAGCTAGGCATTCAGCTCACTAGATCTCACTGAATTATTAACTTGCATAATTAATTAATACTGAACCGCATTTAATAGACTTAGCATTTAATGCATACTTGGACCAAGGGCATTATTTCCTTCAATTCAGACTTGTGTTTTTTAAGTAAATATAGCCATATCTACTTAATTCGTGCGTAAACGTTATGAAATAGCTGAAATCACCCCTAGCTTTTGTACTCATAGGCCCACATATGTCCGTATATATTAGCTCTAGTAGTTCTCTTGCTCTTTCTCCACCTTTGAGAAAGGTCGCTTTGTCATTTTGCCAAGTAAACAAGATTCACATTGATCAATCTTCTCTAAGTTGAATGATTCTAGAATACCCTTCTTTTGAAGTCTTTCCATGCGTTTTGTGTTTATAAGGCCTAATCGACAATGCCACAGATATGTGAGATCAGAATCACCAATTTTAGCCTTTTTAGTATTTATGTTATGGATTTGTTCGCTTGTATCTAGCACATATAAACCGTTTTCCTGTTGTGCTTAACCATAAAACATTCCATTCAAAGAAAAAGAATAACTATTGTCTTTAAATTGAAAACTAAAACCTTTAGAATCCAAACTTGAAACGGAAATGATGTTTCTGTTGATACTAGGAACATAGTAACCGTTTTCTAGTTCCAAAACAAAACCACTAGGCAAAGATATAAAATAAGATCCTACGGCTAATGCAACAATCCGTGCTCCATTACCCACGCGTAGATCCATCTCGCCTTTATCAAGCTTTCTACTTCTCCTTAGTTCCTGCGAATTGGAACATAAGTGTGAGCCACAACCCTGTATCCAATACCCAATAAGTATAATTTGTATGATTACTAGGTATAACATACATACCTGAAGGAGAAGCAACGTTTCCGTCCTTATTTCCTTCATTTATTTTAGGGCAATCTCTATTGTAATGACAATTTCATTACAATAGAAGAATTGCGATGTAGATGGAGAACGATCCTTCTTCATTTTCCTTTTGGAAGGTGTCATTTGCCTTCATGGAGTAGATGGAGATGCACCCTTGCTTTGGATCTTCCCCGGAACATTTTTCTTGATTTTCTTACTGTTTACTTTTAGTGATGCTTGCTTATCATTTACAAAGTCCAATTCATATTGATGAAGCATATAGATTAGCTCACTAATAGTATTTTCCCTTTTCTTACAGAAACGGAGTAGTTTGAATTTCTTGTAACCAGGGTGAAGAGAATTCAATTGTATTCCCGCAACTGCAGAATCTGAGAATTGCTCACCAACAATCTCAAGGCGGTTGAGAATCTCAACCATTTTCTTTGTATGAGCCTTAATTGGTGTTCCAACTGTCATTTTAAGATCAATGACCCTTTCCCTTGCTTTTTTCCTTTCGACTTCAAAGCAACAACCCAGTGGAGCATTAAGCTTAAGATCCCCAAATGAATATACCAATTAAAAGACATTTTGGTCGACATGTTGACCACCATGTTGGAATCTACCACGGCATATATCCCTAAGATGCCTTAGAAGTGCCCATGGTTCATATGCAATGAACCTTGCACTCCAATCTTTGGGAATGGAGCCAAGAATAAGATCCATCACTAGCGACAAGTGGTTCGCCCACACATAGTGCTTTTCAGGAGTCATATCCTTTGATTAATAGCTTGGGATGGGATTGTCAACAACTTATTCAATGTTGTTCCACCTGAGGACTTGTCGAAGCTTCCTCTCCCAATCAAGAATATTTGATAGGTTCAACTTTACATCCAGAATTTCTGATACTTTGAGTGTTGTTTTAGACATTCTACATTTGAAAAGAATTCGCAATAAATAACCATTCATAGTCCTTTAATAACTTTGAAATAAAGAAATCATGCAATCATTAAAGATATTAAACATTTCATTCATGCAAAGTAAGACATGGTCCATAATGAATGAAACGATTCCAAGACCCTAAAAGTCCTAAATTCTTAAGCATGCTTTGGCTTGTCTTAAGTCTTTTAAGATTCTAGGTAAGCAAAAACCAATTGCTAGTAATTTCCAAATTACTCTTGGTTAAGAAATTAATGCCATAATTTATTCCTTTGCCACAATATATGTCATTGTTGTTTGAGTTGCAACCACAATCAACGTGTTCCTTTGGGATACCTTACCATCTAAGTCTACTAAAATAGCACCTCGCTTTGGCGGAAACCTACTACCTTATGTCCTTAGATTTTTGTAAGTGCTTGATTTGGAAGGCAATTATAAAATCAATATTATTATGGACCTAGTTGTTTCCATATTGGTTTGATTATTTAGCGAACTAAATCTAATCAAACATACAAACAACATTCATGCATAATATACAATCATTCAAAATATATATAAGTGCATAAATAACTTTGGTGAACTAGTATGACCCAAAACTTGGTCTTGAAGCATCCAATCTTCCCTTCACCTTGTTAGCTTGGCATTGTCTTAAACTTCATTCAAAAGATAACTTCAAGTTCTAAATATCCTAGAAGAACTTGAAATAATAACTTAATTACATCAAAACTTCAATGGTACGCAGATCATATTTAAAACCTAACATTCAAAGATAAAACGGTACGCAGATCGTATTTAACTATCCTAGATTGGCCATACTAGTCACCTTCAATACCTGCAATACATAAAATAATTTCTATGCATTCATCCATTTGTATCCTAAAACGAATGGCCCAAAAAAATATGCAAGTATTTACATGATTTATTTAAAAATCACGTTTACGTATAACGCGTCTTAAAAGATTAATCAATTCCGAATTATTAATACTTAGAATTATTCTAATCAAAATTTAATTTAATTAAAATAATAGTGCCCTACGATTTTTTTGGCTAAGTGTTCTTAGCCTTCTATTGTTGGCTTCAGTTTACGAAGCTGATAGCTTGGTTGTAACGTGTTTTGTGCAATCAATAAAATCTTTATTTGCCTGCCAAAAAAAATTAAAAAATAGTGCCCTACGAAAAATAATTAAAAATAATTATTTTAAATAATTTCATTTAAACGGCTCCCACTTAAACCAATATTTAATTTGGACATTTTAATTTTACGTATTTAAACTCACGGCCCTGCCCAAGTCAAATAAAATAAAATATTAAAAAATTCCACCGTTAGCCATTTCGTGCAAAATTAAGCCCAAACCCCAAAATTTTTGAGCTTTGAAATAAAACGAAGCAAAATTGCACAATCAGATGCATCATGGGCTAGACGAGTGCCCAACCCAACAACGCGCAGTTCCATCCTAGCATCGCACCCAGACGAGGGCGCAAGCCCACCGCGCAGGCACGAAGCATAGTAGCAGCGCATAGGCTCGTTGCCCATGCCCGCTGCCTGCTGCCCTCGTCGCTACTCGAAGCCTCGGCCCAGCGCTACTGGCGTTGGCGTTTAGCGTGTAGCGTGCCGCGAGACGAAAAGGGTGCGCGCACCCGCTGCCATGTCGAGTAGCACGCAGCGCACACAAGGCCAGCGTATATGCTGCCTTCGTGTGCGCGCACCCTTTTCGTCTCGCATGGGTAGCAGCCCTTGCTTCGTCCAACCGGCTAGTTGTCCGTTCTTTATTAAAAAAAATCTATTTTCATATTCGAAAAGAAATTGAACGAAATATTTATTTTTGATAATATTAACAAAATTATTCGTTTTAATTACGAAAAATAACGTTTTGATTGATTTTATTACATTTCAAACAATCCTATTTGAGATATTAATAAATCATGGCTAACAATTATTCAAATTTAACGTACGATTAATATCGACAAAAATTTGGATGATTTTGATAACCAAATCGAAAACTTTAAATCGTTCTAAACATTTAAGAATTACATTTTTATCAAATTTGGTTTAGGTGATGATTAAAATTAACGAATCCAATTAAAATTTTAATCCATGAATTTTTAAATTTTCCATTTAAACATGAAATTATATTCCCCTTCTCACCTAAATAAATTTTCAGATCTAAATAATTAACAAAATTGATTGCCAATCTAAACTTCATTAAATTAGGGAAAAATCAAATTAGGGTTTATACTTAATATTCATGGACGAGAAAATTGCCATAAGTCCATAATATACCCAAAATCAGTAGGGAAAATTTTCAATTAATTCCGAGTTGCTTAGTTCGATTAATTAATTGAAAATGTTTCCAAATTTATTAATTTAATTCATTAATTAACAAAAACGCCCAAAAACTCGAACTTCGGGGCCGGTTTTTGCGATTCTGTTTGTTCGCATGAATTGATCTTAAAACACTGTTTTCAATCAGATTAGGGCAGAAAATTCGAATTTTTCGACATTTTACGAATTCATAATACTTTTTACGATCTATCCAATATTCTAGAAAAATTCGACCAATTCACGAAAAAATTCAGAAAAATTCGACAATAATCACAAGCATAATAACATGCCAATAAGTACTTTAAATACATGCTGCTCTGATACCGCTGTAAGGGAATACAGTTAAATACATATTAACGCAGACTTACATTTGTAGCGTGTTTTCCCTAGATTCAATGTATTACGAACATGAACAAGAACTCCAGATGTCGTTCCTCTACTTGGTTCACCGACACGTTTAGATTCGTCTAGATATCGATGGATTAGAAGTCACTCAAGATAATTGCCTTTTGGGAAGAACAGTTTGTAACGGAGGCACAAAGAGAGTTTAGGGTTTTCTCTTTGTTTAGGTTAAAAACTGATTATGTAAAATTGTGTGGAAAAACATAAGGGGTGGGGTGGTGTTATAACCCTGAGGTTATAATACCAACCGGCCAAGGCACTAAGGCCAAGAGCCGGTCAGCATTCACTACTAGATTCTGGGGCAGGGTTGAATAATTCGCGCAAACGTTGATCGGTTTGCATCCTGGATTCTTAACCCGATATCACAAAACTCCATTGCAGTTGTTTCATCACAAGTTCAAGGTAATTTTCCTCTTTTTTATTTTAATTCTTTTTGAAATTTGGTTAAGTTTTCTAATTATTTTCGAATTTTGATTGAATTTCCCAATTATTTTCAAATTTTGGTTGAATTTTCCTAATTCTTTTTTATATTTAGATGATAATTACATATTAATTCGGTTGTGGTTGTGGTTGTTTCCTTGTCATCACTTCTCTCCTTCCCCAAACTGAGGTATTCAGAAAACACGAATTAGCCATCCTCTGTTTATTTCACGAAGCAGGTAATTTTACTCTCTATATTCTAATTCTTTTCAATATTTTTGTTGAATTTTCCTAATTCTATTCGATATTTAGATGATAAGTACATATTAATTCAATTTTGGTTGTTCCTTTGTCAACCCTTCTCTCCTTCCCTCAAATTGAGGTATTCAGAGCAAACAAATTCGTCATTCTCTGTTGATTTCACGAAGTAGTTCCAGGTAATTTTCGAGTTTTATATTCTAATTCTTTACGAATTTTGGTTCAATTTTCCTAATTCTTTTCGATATTTGGATAAATTTACCTCTTTCTATTCTAATTTTTGTTGATATTTCATCCTCTGGTTCATTTTGAATTTTGGTTAGAAATATTGTTATATTCCATCCTCTGGTTCATTTTGAATTTTGGTTAGAAATATTGTTATATTTCATCCTCTGGTTCAGTTTGAATTTTGTTTAGAAATACTGATATTTCATCATTTGGGATGATCACTGTTTATCTACTTAAGATGATTTATAATTCCGCTTCAGCTTGTTTATGTATTCACTGGTAGATTCTCGTCCTTAGGTCCTACTTTGTACAGCCCTGTGTTTTTGGGCTTAATAAGTTAATATAATTAGAATTTCATCTACTCCGTATCATTTTATTAGTCAAGGAATACTTACTCTTTGATATTAATGTCTAAGGTTGTAAGAATCAGAATTTTAACCTTTTGTTTTATGATACCATTTTTAGACTAATTAACCAAATTATTATACTGCGTTGGTGTTTTGCTGATATGCTATTTGTATGTTTTTTTAACTTTTTGATATTTTCTGGTCTACTATTGCTGTTGTTGTTGCCTTCTTGTGTTCTAACTAACATCTAGCTGCTTATTACTTGTTTCAGTTCAATAATATTCAGTTCAATACTTCACTTCAGTTCAGTTGCATTCACTTTAGCTCAAAGAAACTAGGCTTCATACCGTTGGTATCAAACTAAAGAAAAATATTCATTCAATCAAGTTCCAACCCCATACTACCCTGGATTCATTCCCGATTCCAAACCCATGTCACTTTGTGAACCAAACACCCCTTAATTGATTTATTAAAAGCCTTGGTTGTGCCTGTAGCATCTTATACACAATGGAAAAATCTCCAATGAAAAGATATCTAAGGAGTTTTTATTCCTTTGGATGCTCCAGATTGCTTCACTTCTACTCTCCTTGTCATTTGATTTTGATGGGCTAAATTTCACTTCATAACTGCCTTACCTTAACTGTTTTAAATTTTTAATGCAACCAGTACAAATCCTTTGCCCTCTATGCCCTCATGTTTTTTCACTTCGTGTGACGTTGTTTTCAGTTGTTTTCATTCAATCAATATCCAGTTAAGTTCCTGACCTTTCTTTTATGTCACTTTAGCTGCTGTACAGATTAAATTTAGCTCGCTACACTCTCTTAATTTTCAAAAAGTCCATTTTTAATTAAAATATTTCTTCACATAGATTTCATCCAAGTTGTAACTCTATGAGTATTTCAAGCTTCAAAGCTAAAGGAATGTCCAAAATCTTCAAATTCCTCTCATCTTTCTGTAATTGCTGTAAGACACTACATGTTGTAGCCAAAACCAATTCTGGCATTTCAGCTTACCAATCTGAAATCCTCATAAAGCCACGTACTTGATGCCTAGCTTATTTGTTTTTACTTGTAGACACCTTTTCCCTTCCACATCCTTTTGCGCCTTTGCATCGGGCTATTTTTCCTGTTTGTACATTACTTCTCCTTCATTCAATTCCCTTTTTTGAGGACATGGGCTGCTGCCATTGGTCTTATGTGCTCTGCACTCAGCATAATTTTGTACAACTATTTCGGTTATTCAATTCGCTTAAGATTAATTGATTCAAGCCATTTAATTATATCCACCAAAATAAACACTAATAAAGAATTATTTCCCAACATGTCTTGTGCTAAATCATGGAAACAAAGTGAATAGTTAAAAAAGATATTTTCATCTTATTGCTCAAGTGGCTGTATGAATTACCTTTATGTACTGTAATGTCAAGAATCTGTATTAGGATATTCTTAGGTAGCAAAATAAAATTGTAGAAGCATATGAAAGGGATGGAAAAGAATTAAAGTCTTAAGTGGTAATTAATTTTCATTCTTTAAGAAACTTTGCATATGTGTTGAATGGTTTTGTAGTCAAATGCATCATATCAGCTCTATCCTAAAAAAAGTTTGCATCAACAAATTATGTTCGTGTTGCATTTTTGCTATACACTTCTCTGCTGGCTGCCTGAGTTGAGGTTTCTTATATTTTGCAATTGGTTAAATCTTCTCAAGACATGCATAATGAACATCTTAGGGAGTAGGTGAAATTTTAGTTCTTCCACTTCACTCTTCAGACTTGTAACCCTATGTTCCTTCTCATGCTTGAGATTTCTAAACATAATAAATTTCTCAAGCAATTCTCCCGCCACCTCCTCCGCTGGATTGTCGCATTCTGTATTCTCCCTTAGAAAAAGAATCTCTCTTTCTTTAGTGAATGCTTTCATTTGTTCAGTCATCGACTTGTTTTCAGAGATAAGTCTCTTTATCTCTGATCTATGATCCAGTTGCTAAGCTGAAACACTTCTCTGGAATTCATCACTTTGTTTTTGCTGGGTTTCCACCTGTTTGGACTTCTCTTTAATTTCCTCCTCCATCTGCTTCACCCGAGTTGATTTTGTGTTGATTTGACTGTATATTTCATGAAGTTTTATTTCATATTCATCTTTAGATGACTCAAGCTCTTCATTAGCATTCTGAAGCATATCCTGAAGCTGACGATTTTGCATTCGTAATTCACTAGCTTCAGTCAACACTTCGCTACCAAGCTTCTCATTAGCATCAAATGATGACAATTGTTGTGCAACTTGTGTTCTTCCCTTCTGCTAGATTTTTTTCCCAATTTGTCACGCCATCGTGTTCTTCTCAAACCACCCTTCCTGATGGAACTCTAGAGAAATATTTTACATTTTGTACAATGCTGTAGGAAGAAAAAATTCAAACAAGGATTCTCATGCACAGAAACAAATCCAACAGATAAAATATTGAAAAAGAATTCCTCTTGAATTCAAGTTTACAGTAGCAGTTGGATTTTATTTCGGCAGAAATCAATCAGAGTCATCAGACTGCAATAGTAATCATCAGAACTAATGGACATCAGTCTTCAACTTTTCATATCTTATGAACCCATCTCTTAAGTCGAAGCTGCTTCATAGGAGGTCCAGTGTCTGGTTTATACTTCTGTTGACATTTTCAATTCCCAACAATCTCTAGTACATGAGAAAGGTCAAAGTTGGTTGTTTCTCTAAGGATCTCTCTTCTCAATTATTTATCCTTTTTTCCTACCAGAAGGATAAACTGACTTGACAGGAGAATCTTCCTTGTTTATCTTTGGCCTAGCTTTGCTGTTCATCGAACATAATCAATTTTCTGCAGATGTATTCGCCCCTCTTCTTTGTGGTGCAACATCAATCATGTTTATATCCGCAAGTGTCAATCCTTTATAGAAATACTGCACCAGTAGTTGTTCACTGATCTGATCTTTTACAGGCGCGTTATACTGATAATTTTTTGTTGCATAGTAATAATGGCAGAATACTGATTTCACACCACACCTATAGTCATTATCTAAGTGAAACACACACAAAAATTAGGTCAGAACTAAAATTAAACATTATAGCACCTTATACAAATCAAGGCCGTGAATAAATTCAATCTTGTTCACCACATTATTCCTTATGCTTCTTGACTTAATTGGTTGTCTGAAAGTGGTTATTTCACTGGTAAAGGCCGAAAGTGGTTGTTTCGGTACCATCTCCCATGGTTGTGTTGTTGAAATTGGTTGTTTGGGATTGTGTAATGAGGGAATTGAAGAGGGATTTGAGGTTTGGGTTTACAAACCAGATGGGTCTGGGAGTTTTGGCCTATTGTACAATGTTGTAATTGCATCCCAATTTACGCTAATCGTTTGGCTTTCTATTTGTATGGTATGTTGCGGTATATTGATTTTAGAGAAATATTTTCATACTAGTGATAATAATTATCGTACATTCTTTTGACATGCAGATAACTTTTTATTTGGCAAAGGGTGAAGCCGGACTTATTTGGGGAAGCACATGACGTTATCGTGTTATATTGTATTAGATGTTTCGTTGTTGCATTGTAGTAGTTAATTAGTTATTTATCTAGCTTGTCATCTGCAGATTATTAGATAACAATTTCTTAGGTGTTTAATACTATTAGACAATTATATATCACCTATGTAATAACTTACTTTGTATGAGTTATTTATTTGTAATATTATTTTTATCTTGTAATTATTTGTGATTTTAAATTGATACTGATTTATAATTATAATTGTCAATATGGTTGATAGCGACAACTTTTGACAAGCCATTGTAAAACTAAATTATAGTATGATCTATTTTGTAGCTAGTGATTATAATCGCCGTTGTAGACTGTCGATTTGGATTGTTATTTTAGCAAATATATTAATTATGAAATTAATAGTATCACTTAAATTTGCAACAATAAGTAACCAGCCTATAGTAGTGATTTTTATCGATACGATAAGTATCTAATAGCGTTTATTGCATTCGCTACTATAACTACCAATAGCATCGATTCTTTTGCTTATAAAACTAATGTATTTGTTATATGAAATTAGGTAATTATAACGATTATAATCGCTACAATAATTGATACTATTATACATAGTATTTCGTATCGATTGTTTTGGTCTACCCCATTGAATGTCCTAATCGCTACTAAAGGCTATGGCAACGGTGGCTATCGCCTCGAATAGCTAATTGCTGGGGAATGTTTTCGTAGCAGATATATTCGCTACTAAAGGCCAAAATAATCACCACGAAAGCCCTTTTTCTTGTAGTGATCGAGTCTTTTCGACAGCTTTAGACGGAGCTCTATTTAGTGTGAGTGCAACTGTGTTTAGTGCATGTCCCCAAAATTCTATTGGAAGTTCGGCCTGACCCATCATTGATCGAACCATGTCTAGCAAGGTCCTGTTCCTCCGTTATGACACACCATTCCATTGAGGTCTTCTAGGAGGAGTCAATTCTGATAAGATTCCACAATCTTTCAGATGGTCATCAAATTCATAGCTCAGATATTCACCGCCTCTATCAGACCGCAGTGCTTTAATCTTCTTGCGTAGTTGATTTTCTACTTCACTCTAAAATTCCTTGAATTTGTCAAAGGACTCAGACTTATGCTTCATTAGGTGGACATAACCATATCTAGTGAAGTCATCAGTGAAAGTGATAAAGTAGCTGAAACCACCTCTAGCATTTGAACTCATTGGTCCACATACTTCTGTATGGATTAAGCCCAATAGATCATTTTCTCTTTCTCCAACTTTAGAGAAAGGTTGCTTTGTTATTTTTCCATGTAAGCATGATTCACATTTACCAAAATCCTCTAAGTCAAATGGTTCTAGAATTCCTTCTTTCTGAAGTTTTTCTATGCTATTCATGTTAATATGGCCTAATCGACAATGCCACAGATAGGTGAGATCTGAATCATTCATTTTGGCTTTTTGGTATTTATGATATAAACTTGTTTGTCGTGATCTAGTACATAAAGTCCATTGACTAATTTATCAGATCCATAAAATATCTCTTTAAAGTAAAACGAGCAACCATTGTCTTTTATTTCAAAGTTAAATCCCTTAGCATCTAAGCAAGAAACAATAATGATGTTTTTAGTAAGACTGGGAACATGGAAACATTCTTCTAGTTCAAAAACTAGCCCAGAGGGCAACAACAAAGAATAAGTACCTACAGCTAATGCAGCAATCCTTACTCCATTTCCCACTCGTAGGTCGACTTCACCCTTGCTTAACCTTCTACTTCTTCTTAGTCCCCGTGGATTGGAACATAAGTGTGAGCCACAACCTGTATCTAATACCCAAGAAGTTGAATTAGCAAGTTTACAGTCTATAATGAAAATACATGAAGGTGGAACGACAGTTCCGTTCTTCTAATCTTCCTTTAGCTTCAAGCAATCTCTCTTCCAATGCCCCTTCTTCTTACAGTAGAAGCTTTCAAATTCAGAAGTGGGTTGGCTCACCTTTTTCTTTTCAGAATTAGCGTTGCCAGTTTGCTTAGACGGGTTGGCTTTCTTGCTACCTTTCTTAGCATTCCTCTTCTTTCCTGATTTCTTGAACTTGCCCCCACGCACCATAAGCACATCCTGCTTATCACTTTTGAGCGTCTTTTCAGCGGTCTTCAGCATACCGTGAAGCTTAGTGAGCGTTTTGTCCAGACCATTCATGTTGTAATTAGGTTTGAACTGATCATACCCGCTATGAAGAGAGCGGAGGATGGTGTCTACAGCTATTTCTTGACAGAACTGTTGATCCAGCCTACTCATATTCTCAATTAATCCAATCATCTTGAGAACTTGTGGACTTACGGGCTCGCCTTTCTTGAGCTTGGTGTCAAGAATTTTCCTATCAGTCTCGAATCTTTCAACTCGAGCCAGATCTTAGAACATGTTCTTCAACTCACTGATGATCGTGAAAGCATCTGAGTTGATGAACGTTTTCAGTAGATCTGAACTCATGGTTGCAAGCATTAGACATTTTACATCCTTATTGGCATCAATCCAACGATTGAGGGCTGCCTGAGTGACATCGCCTCTTCTAGGACATACTCCTTTTCTTCCTGCATAAGACCTATTTGCAATTTCCTTTGCGAGTCAAGGATGTTTTTCCCGCTCAACTTCTCCTTTTCGAGAATTGATCGAATGTTGAATGAATTTTTGTTTGCCATAATTAAAACTACAATTGAAAAGAATAAACAAATAAAAAAACCATTCATACATGCTCTTAATAAACTTAAATTCTAGAATACATGCGTAATTCAAAATTTATTAGGCATTTTATTCGAGTTTTTGTGTTCCGTAAGGGGTGAATAAAATGAATCCAAGATCCTCAAAATCATTGAAGAATTAAGCACATTATGTATTTGACTTAATCCTAATATATTTTAGGTAAGAAATCCTTTGCTAATAGTCTAGAAGCTACTCTTGTTTGATAGGTATGTCTAATAACTTATTAGGTAACCTATCCCATTTTCCACGACATAAAAGAACTTATTACTTATATCGTTGAGTTTAACCAAAATCAACATGTACTCACAACTAATGTGTACCTTACCCCTTTAAAATCAACAAGTAACACCTCGCTATGGCGGAAAACTATTACTAGATTGATTTAAAGGTTATCCAAGTAAGTGTTATTTTGGAATGACATCTTTTAACTCAATTTAAAGTTTGGAACTTAGGGCTCTGACTATGTTGGTTAGATTTTAAGTGAACTAAAATCCTTAATCATGCAACATAATCAAGCCACAATCTCATGCATAATATCAAGACATATTTAAAGCAATAAATATCTTAATGCATGCATAAGATTTAAATGTGATCTACTATGGCCCGACTTCGTCTTGAAGCTTCAACTTCAAATTCTGTCTTGAAAATGGATTGGAAACTCCGTCTTGAATTTCACCATGGGAGGCGCCATTTTCTTCAAATAGGGCTTTGCAATAATTAAACTACTTACAAAAAATTGATGGTACGCAGACCATATTTAATAAAAACTATGGTGCATTAGACCATATTTACATTCAAATTAATGGTACGCAGAGCATATTTACTATCCTATTTGTGTCATACTAGCCACTTTCCGCAACTTGCAAAACATTACATTTACAACATTCCACTCATCCATTCAATTATCAATCAATGGCCCACTTAGCAAGTTAGAATAAAAATATGCATCACATAAACATTTGCAGCAACTAATCAGGGTTCCAACAATCTATAAATTATTCAACCTTATTAGTTCTAATCGAGTTGTTTTAACCTTAAAGGAATAAAGACCTAATCAAGAGTTTAATGACTAAAAGCTCCCACTAAAACCAAGAATTTACATGTTTTACTAATTTTAAACATAAAATTGTATTTCCTAATCCAACCGAAAACTTACAAATTTAATTAAAATTTAAAGCTCACATAAAATAATTTTAAATCCCTTAATTATTTTTCAGTTAATTAAAATTTATTATTTATAATTTTATCAAGGTTTTAATTTTATTAAATAATTAGTATAAAATAAATTATAATAATTAACTTAACAAAATTAAATTCCGAGAAAAATTAAAAGCACGAAATTGAAATCGATTAAGTTCGTTGCTCAACAGAAAAATGAAAAAGAAACAAGTCATTAAGCCGAGGCAAGGTGTAGGGGGTTATTTTTCCCGTTTCCTACAAGGGGGGTTGGCACGCGGCAGTTCGTTTGGAGAACCGTTGAATTGTTTTTGCACCTCGAAGGAGTCGCCACCAAACTTTATTTTAAGTCCCGTTTGGGAAGACCGCAAAATGACTGTATTTTTGGATAAGGCCTTGAATCCTTGAAACGGATGGGTGAGATCCGGGCTCGTGAACGAAAATTCTTATTCGGCGAGCTTTAGAAATATTCAAGTATGTTAGGACAAAATTATTTCGAAAATAAACCCTAAGATTAGACTATGTGGGTTTGAAATTTAGAACAAAATAGAATTTCTAATTGTACGGTGGTCACTTTGCTTTAAAGATTGATTTAAGGAACCTAAGGCCGGTTTGTCCAAAAATATTTTCGTTAAGCGTGATGTAACCTTTGTATTTTGTTGTATTTAGCATGTTGGTGATGAAAGCGATAAAGCACATAAAGCAGCATCACAATACTAAATAAAGTGCGGAATTAGTAAATACAAGCCCCCCTAGAAAAGGACTAGGGAGTAGGTCCACATTGCCTAGAAATGGACTAGGCAAGTAAAGGTGCGGAATTGAAAGTGCGAAATTGAAATTGCGGTATTGAAATTGCGGTATTGAAAGTGCGATATTGAAAGGTGCGATATTGAAATTGCGATATTGAAAGGTGCATAATTGAAATTTGTACTTGGGCACATGAGATTCGAACGCCAAGCGGCTCCTTAAAAATAAGTGCGCCCGACACGAATTCAAAGCCAAAAATCTCAACTTGGGAGAGGTTGCTCAACCCAAATGTCCTAGATTTTGCGTATTGAACTTGAAATTGAAAGCTTGAATATTGAAAGGTTTGAACTTGAAAAGATTGAAACTTGAACTTGAAATGATTGAAATTTGAACTTGAAATGATCCTAGTTTAGAGAGGTAGTTATGAACAACCCTAAACCCATGGTGGGATCTTTGAAATTTGAAAACTTGAACTTGTATATTGAAAAATGGAGTCTTGAATCTCAAAAGACTAAACCTTTAAATGCTAAAAGGTGTCATCTTTGATTACTCCACACTTGAAGGTGATTCTAGTTCAAAGAGATGAATGTAAACAACTTTGAACATCCTTGAATCTTGAAAGTTTGTATTTTGTATTTGAAAAAGTTTGTATTTTCAAAAAGAATGTATGATTGTTGCAAGTGGTGTTTTTTATGGAAAAAAACACCAACTTGCTAATCATTTGAAATCAAAATAGCATAATTGATTGAAATGGGATTCGGATTTACCTAGTTAGGCTTAGACACGAGCTCCCAATTGCTTTTGAATTTATGGATTTTTGTATGTGTTTTTGAGTGGTTTTGAAGTTTGTATTGTGAGGAGTAATGTCGAAATTACGAGGTTGTATGTGTTGTGCTCCCCCTTTTTTCGATGGAAATGAGGGGTATTTATAGGAGGGAAATGGTGCAAAACGCCAGCACACGCCAGCGCCTAGCGCCAGGCCAGCGCTGGGCGCTGCTGAGGTGGCCTGAATGCCGCCAAAAAGGACGGAAAGATGCCGTCCTTGATTTGTCTTGTATGGGTGTACCTTCGTACGAATAGTATGATGTTTGGCGTGTAGTGTTTTCTTCGAGGTTAAGGCTTGAATTTGTGTCTAAAAACAAGCCTTTCTCGGGCTTTTTGAATTTCGGTTTTACCGGGCGGGGCCCGGCATGCTCGGTTTTGTGGGTCGGCGCCCGAATTTGACTTGCCTTATATGATTTTGAGTGGAAAAGGCCTAGTAAAACCAATGGGATGGTCCACTAGTTGAGATTGAACTTGGATTTTGAAATTGGATTTTGGAAGTTGTATTTTGTACCGAGTTCCGGGAGGGGAACGGTCTCGGGGATTGGATTTTGGACCTTGGATTTTGGAGGGATTTCCGCCTGGAGTTACTCCAATCTCCTAACAAGGATAATGGTATCGTCATCATCCCAAAGGGGAGACACAAATTAGGTGTCTACAGAAGCCCCCACTTTGACTGAGCGTTCGGTTAGGAAAGCGCAATTCAAAGTATTTCGAATGGGACGGAGAATGGTCAAGATGTTCTGCGATCGAGACCACTCTTTGTACGCCGGTACCTGCATAAAACAGGCGTTAGAAAAAGGATAGAGTCTATCTCGGTGCGGTTGGTGATGACTCCGATTTTTACTTGTACTTTTCCGCCTTCAGTTCCGGACGGAGCTTGGAATCGAAAATTTGAATTTTTGAATCTTGAATTTTGAACTTTGACACCCTGACTTAATCCGTTGGGATGTGCTTTGCTGGGGATAAGAGCTTTTTACTGGCCCTTAAAATTTTGAACTTCGACTGACTTTCCCGGAGCTTGGGTCCGTTGGGAGTTGGGCGCTTGAGTCGTTGTATTTTTTGGACTTTCTATTCTTGAAATATTCATCTGTTTCGCACTTGGAGCTACAGGTGTATACCCGTATTTTCGATGGATGGTTCTGATGAGCGACATTTACATCGCTCTGAGCTTAGGATTTTATGTTAGTTTCTATGCTTTTTTTTTTATAGTTTTTATAGCTTTTTTTGTGCATTTTATAAGTTTTGTTCCATCTTATGCTTTACAGGTGATTATGATGAAAAGTGGTGGAAAACAAGTAGATTTGAGCCAAAACAGGGCTTGTGCGATCGAGTGATGGTTTGTGCTCCCGAATAGAGCAGTGCAAATGGACTTAAGGAATTTCCAGTTTTGTGCGATCGAATGCCCTCTGTTGTTCGGTCGCACATAATGGATTTCTGAGACAGAATGTCCCAAAATTGGAAAACGACCGCACAAGGCCTTATGTTCGACAGCACAGCATTTGTTCGACCGCACAGCTTTTTGAGTTCGACCGCACAAAAGTTGTGCGCCCAATTAGTTCTTCTTGTTCGACCGAATAGTGCTGCAAGGGAGACTTGAGCCAAAGAAACCCCATTCGACCGAACAGGATTTTACGTTCGGTGGCACAAGACGAAGGAAATGATCTTCGCTATCTTCGCTCGCACAGGACTGCATTTGGTCGAACAAAGTCATTTACGTTCGGTCGCACAGTGCATACGTGCGACCGAATCGCTGCGCGGGCTGCTATTTTTCGAATTCTGGCTTCTATTTGGGGAAACTTATAAATAGATTTTTCGATTTATTTTGTAGGTAATAGAATTTTAGTTGATAATTTGAGATTCTAAAAGTAGATATTCAGCAATTCTAGAGAGAGAAACTCTCCTCCATTCAAGCTTCAATTTGTAATCCTTCTTAACTCTTCTTCAATTTTGCAATTTAATTCTTAGTTTCTTAATTCTTGCTCTTGCTTTGTTGTTGATTGTTCTTCAATTCCTTAATTTCTTGAATTCTTGATTTCATTGATTGAAGTTACTTTGATTCTTAATTCCTAGTTGATTGTGCAATTGAATTCTTAAATTCTCTTCTCTTACTCCTTCAATTTCATGCTTGCTAGCTTAGAATTAATGGATTGCTTAATTTCTAGAATGACTAGTGAGTAGAATTAGGTTAGGGTAAGGGGAAAATCTAGGGGCTTAATTAGGGGAAATTGTTGATTGATTGTTGGTTGATTCATGTGATTAAATATGATTTGATGATAGGATATCCATGCTAGTTGAGTGGTAGTTGCAAATGCTATTCGATTAGAGTCACGTGGAACCATAGGATAGGTTTGGCAAGAGATTGTGGCCCTACCTTGTGTGATCAAATGGCGGTGCCTATCATATGCTAGTTAGTTTAATCTAGGATTAGGCGAAAGCTCTTCCGTGGATTAGACGCTTAGCGTTCCCTATCCGAGAGGTGGCGGGTTCGTCTTTAGATGCCATTTGCCTAATCACCATTTCGTTGCATGATCACCATTGCTAAATAGTTGAATTCATTTCCCCCGGTTTCCCTAGCCTATCCCCGACTCCCTAACGTTTCCCTTTCTTGATTCAATTTAGCATAATTCTTCGTTTTTAGATTCTTAAAAGTGACAATTCAAAACCAAATCCTTGTTCGAACTAGATTGACTTTAAAGCTCATTAACCACCGTTTCTTTTGGACGATCCCTTTGCTTACCGCTAGCCGGTAGTTGAGTGGTTTTATAAATATTGTTTGCATAGGTTGTTTTCTATCAACGACGGTAAATACACCTATCAGGTTCGATGCGACGTTTGATGCTTGGTGCGGAAGACCGTAGCAGCAAATGACATTCAATCAGCACGGGAGACCGCGAGCGCTGCAGACCTGCGCATGCAGCAGGTCAGCGCACGGCACTGGGGCGGTGCCTGGCGCTGGGCTGCACTATATAAGTGCCCCTTGCCGTGCCATTTTGAGGCACATTCACTTGAAATTCTTGCTTCTTTTCTCTCAAAGGTCGATTAGCTTCTCCCCTTGGTTTTGTTCTTGCCTTGTCCATGTAAGTTTTTCATGTTTTTTCTTATGAAATAACTCTAGGATTGCATGTAGTTTTGATTTTCTCGTACTTTGAAATGATGCTTGTATGCTTAAGCTTCTTGAATCTTGTAGAAAACTGTTTGATAGCCACTTGAACTTTAACTGTTGGAACTTGTACTTTTAAAATTTTTTTGAACTCGTATCTGCTTCGGCATGGATAGCCTAGGCGTTGATGTAGAACTTGAATACCTGCTTCGGCGTGGATAGCCTAGGCGTTGGTGTAGAAATTTGAATGCCTGCTTCGGCGTTGATAGCCTAGGCGTTGGTGTGGAACTTTTATCTTGAATTAGAGGTCCACTGGGGATTTTGTTTTGAATCGTTTGACCTTGTTTAGGCTAGTATAGGATAGCCCCCAGTTTAGAATTTTGACTCTTTGTATGCTACTTGATTTAGTATGCCTCGTCACGCTCGGAGAAAGCTCGCTGAGTCGTATGTGGTTCGAGCTGCTGAGGAAGACGCTTCGGATGATGAAGCGGCTGCAATGATTGCGCCGGGTGGGGGTATGGTTCCCCGAGATTCGCCCGCTTTCCCTGGTGCTGGTTGGACCCCTTCCGACCTAGTTTTTCGGCCGGATTGGCACTTGTCTCAGCGGCCTCGCGTTGGCATGGTGAGTCTTGTACTATGTTTTGAATTTACTTTGTACTTGTATAGGTCTTGAGCTAACTCGTTCACCTGTAGGCCGACGGAAAGTCGTTCCGTACTTACTGGTCCTTGGGGGAGGTTCAGAGGGCCTTTAAAGCTCTCCGTGCTGATGCAGAGGCTATGGAAATTTGGTCGCAGATGGGCCTGGCCGATTTCTGGCGCACCATGGGAGGTTCCCCGAGGAGAACGGGGATTAAAAACCGTTTGTGGGCTTTGTTAGAGCTGTGGTGGGATACCACCAACACTTTCCACATGGCATGGGGAGAGATCATTGTTACCCGTCTTGAGTTTGCTATGATTACAGGGCTTCCTTTTTCTGAGAGGAATGTGACCTTTGACTCTCACCTGACGTGGCGCTTGGCCGCTGCCAGGGACTTGCTCGGCCCTGTTGTTGATTTGTCAGAGGACGACCCCCACGCTTCCGTGAAGGTGCTTGTGGATGCTATCTGTGGTGAGGGTGTGTCCGCGGAGCAGAGGGTTAGGCTCTTCCTTCTTGTCTTGGTTAGCAGAGTGATTGCCCCGAGTAGGAACATTCGGGTGCATATTAGCTTCTTGTCCGCTCTGAGGGACTTGAGAGTTGTCTCGAGTTATAACTGGAGTGGTTAGGCATATAGCCACCTCTTTTATGAAATGGGGCGGGCCTCCCGGACTGCACTGGGGAGTGACCCGAGCATGGCTGCTCTGTGGATCGTGCTGGAGGTATTCGAAACTCCTTGTACTTTGTACTTTGTAATTTTATGCTTGTATCTTTAACTTGACTGATGTTTTGTTTGTTCCTTGAAAGATTTGGATCTATAAGCACTTTCGGACTTTGGCGCGGGAGCGTACTAGAGATGCGGCTTACCCTTATGCTGCCTCTTGGATAGGAGCGGTGCGCGTTCAACACCATTCAGGGGATAGGCTTGTCCCCAAGGATCCGCCGGAGTCCATGCTGGCGTTGGATGAAGAGTTGACCCGGCTCTATGCGGAGGCTAGGGGCGAGGTTGTTTGCCGCTCTTGGAGGGATTTTGTACACAGGAAGGGAAGCAATGACGACTTCCTGTGGAGGCTGGCTCCACCAGTACGCTTCGTACTGCCGGTGAGCTTTTGAACCTTGTATTCTTGTATTCTTGTATTCTTGTATTCTTGTATTGATTGGATGATTGTATGATTGTATGATTGTATGTAGGAGGAGGAGGTTGATCCTGAGGACATTCCTCATGCTGATAGGATCCTCCGCTATGAGAACTCGGACGGGGAAGAGGTGGTGGAGACTATTCCTTGGGCTTCTCCTCCGCACCGGAAATCATATGATGTTGTACCTGAGCATTACGCCCCTGTAAGTACTGCTGCATTTTTGAAACTGTTTGTAACTTGTGTTTGGAAATTGATCTTGAATTTTGTATGCAGGCGCCTCGGGCGAGAGTGCGTCGCTGGATGCTCTTGCTTGATTCTTGGAAGAGGCAGTGCGCCAAGCTGACCCGGAACCTTTCTGGCCGGAACAGAGAGGTACCTCACTTGATCTTGAAACTTGTATACTGGAAATTCCAACTGGGAAATTGATTCTTAAAATTGTATCTTGTATAGGAGCGCCGTCGAGACCGTAGAGACTCCGTTGACAGGGAGCCTCAGGCGGAGACGTCCTTGGGACAGGAGGGACCAAGCTTGGAGCTGGGACAGGGGTCCGGTGCTGGTGCTCATCAGAGGCATTCTGATGCTGAGTGGGGAGCTTCCCCTTTTGTACATGTTGACCCCACCAGGCATTCGTTTGGAGGTGCTAGAGGTTCACGGACCTTTGTTCCTCCTCCCGGCTATTACTTCGGAGGAAGTGGTCCTGGGCCTTGGGGTGCAGGTACCCGTATATGCCAATGCCGCCGCCTTTTCAGTATTCCTCTCCTCATGAGCTGAAACACTTCGTATCTCGGAGCAGGATCCTAGTACCCCTGGGACGGAGCTGGATGAGGAGCTGGAGCGCCTTAGGAGGCGTAACAGGGATAAGGGGCCTGTGGTTGACATAACCGCTGATGATGACTCAGACTGACCCTGCATGGTAGCGAGTTCCAGCTTGCCTGGGTTGATTTTTGTATAGGTTGGGTTGTATTGTGTTTGTATGGCTTGAAACTTGAATTTTGGTATGGTTTGTATGGTTTTGAACTTGAATTGGTTTGTAAAATTTGAAAGTTGGCTTTTTTATGTTTGAATGCTTGAAATTGTATGTGTTGTGTGTGCCTTGAAATTTTGTAGCTATATGCATGCATGACAATATTGCGAAAAAATTTGAAAAAATTTGCCCATTTTTTCGGGTGTATGTACCCACTATAAGCCCGCACTTTGACTGAGGTTTTTTGGGTAGGAAAAGTGCAAGTCAAAGAATGTTCAACTCTTTCTATGTATATGCAGACTCGACTTAGGACGCCGATCTAGGACTAGAATGCTTGAATTTTGAAAAATCGACCTGAAATCTGCCCTAAGCGTTGATCCGGACTGCTTGAAATTGCGCCGCTTGCGGCTTTGGAATCTTGAATAATGGAGGTTGTACTCTGCTGTCCGAAACACTAAAGAGTGTGTACACAGAGTCATAAGAGAGGACGGTGGCCTCGTCCTTAGATGCAGGCGCCTGGCGCCTGTGAGCTGTCGTGCAAGCCAATTCTTGTATAAATAAGGAGCATTTCGGATCATTTCTTGTATCAATCCTTCCCTGCTATCATTGCATACTACTTCCTCTCGAAAAGAAAATATGGCTGTGTCCTTTGAAAGTGCCTTGAACTCGTGGCTTGGTTCGCTAGGCAAGTTGGAGAAAAGGGAGCTTGATGGCATGCATCTTGGGGTGCTCGTCTCTTTCCGGGTTGTAAAATTGGATTTGCCCTTCATTCTTGCTGCTCTGGAGGCTTGGGACCCGAATCATCATATCTTCCGCTTTGGAAATAATGAGGTATGTCCCCTCCCTGAGGAATTTAGTGCCATATTGGGGTGGCCCTTGATGCTGGAGCCATGCATGCCTAGTGTTGAAGAACACTTTTTCTTGCGTTTTGAAAGGTATTTGGGCTTGAAGCCCCCACTTTTGAGTGCTGTTGTATATGGCAGAGGGGTGGATTTGTCCCTCTTTGTCACCTACTTTGCTGGGCTTGATGTTCCCAAAGTTTTCCGCTTGAGAGCCTTGAGTTTTTGTATATTTGCTCGCTTCCTCTTTTCGAAGCAGGGGTTTGGCAATGGCGACGCCTCCCTAATTGAGATTGTAGATCAGTTTGCTAATGGTTGGGACCCAATGCCGCTTGTGATTGGCGAAACATTGATGGGCCTTGACATGCTGAAGTCGGACCCCTCTTCATTGCCGTCGGGAAGTCCGGTATTACTCCAAGTAAGGATGTGGAGCTTTCTTTATATTGTTGAACTTGTACTTGTATTTGAATTTTGAATGTTGAATTTTGAAATGTGCTTCTTGTATACTCCCCAAGGTTTGCCTTATGGAGAGGCTCATGTTGGTGGCACCACCGGAGAACATGGCGAGCTACAATGAAAGAGGATTCACCGTGCGGCCCATGGTGTATGGTCGGCTTTCATTGGATGAGTGCAGATGCGCACTCTCTGGGATTGAATCTTGTATAAGGTGGGTAGTTCCTTGGTGGGGAATCGCTGCTATGAGACATGCCCCTGGTTCTACTGCTTTGATTGTGCCAAGCCTTACAATGCTGGTCTTCTACTCGCCTGCTCGATTGATGAGACAATATGGCTTGAAACAGGAGATCCCGGACTGCAAGGAAGAGAACCCGAGACCTGTTGCGCTGAATGCAAATCGACTTGAAGTTTGGAGGCGGTATTGGATCGCCAAACCATTCTTGAGTATCCAGTTCCCGCCTGAGCCAATTACTCTGTCTGCGGGGTACATTGTATGGATGAGAGTCCTAGGCCATAGGGACATTTCTCTCTCCGGACCAGCTAGAGTCCAAGGTTCTAGAGCTAGACGTCCTGCATCAACTGACTATGAGAAAGGTGACGGGAGTGTGGCCCATCCGGTGCTTGACCGTTCGGAATCCAAAGGAGGTTCGTCGGCCTCTCGTCTTGGAAGGCTTGCAAGTTCCTTCTCCCGCCGCTTGGGCAAGGGGAAGATTGATGATTGATTGCGGGAGGAGCCAGGGGATAGTACTCAAGGTGCCAAGACTCAAGAGCATAGTCGCCTGACCCTAGATCCTTGTAGGCTAAATGTGTTTGAAATTGTATTGGAAGGAATTGTGTTTAGAATGTGTTTGGAAGATGTGTTTAGAAAGATGTGTTTGGAAAGTGTGTTTAGGAAGTGAAAAGGCTTTGAACTTTGCTTCACTTGATCCCGACTTTGTATTTGAATTTGCTTTGAACGCCTTAGGGCCAAATAAGTTATTGTGTTAAATTTCGCTTGAACATGCTTTGCTTTGAATTGGCACATTTGGAATAAAGACAACAACATTTGAGTCTTGAAATTTGATTTGATTTGATTTTTAGGATGCCCTTAGTTGAGGAAATTTTGAAAAAAAAATATTATATTAAAGTGGCCGGGCCCGACATGAGGTTGCCTACGTGTCCCATTAGGGAATCAGGCCGGACGTAGTTCTGATCAGTTAATAGACCTGAATTTGGATTCTTGAACATGGAACTTAGACATAGAACTTCTTGAGTTGATCGAGATTGGTAAGAGATTTGAATTCTGTTCCGTCGATGTCTGTTAGTTCAACTGCTCCCCCGGAGAGGATCTTCTTGACGATGTATGGGCCTGCCCAGTTGGGTTAGAATTTTCCCCTTGGGTCCATGATGCTTTTTCCAAGGGCTTTCAGGACAAGCTCGCCTTCCTTGATGTTTCAGGTTCTGACCCTTTTGTTGAAATGTCTGGCCACTCGGCGCTGATAGACTTGTACATGGTGAGCGGTTTGAAGCCGTCGCTCGTCCAGCATGACTAGCTCGTCATATCTTGCTTGTACCCATGCAGCTTCTGGGATTTTGCTTTCTAGGACTATCCTTAGAGAAGGTATCTCCAGTTCGATAGGTTGTACTGCTTCCATTGCATAGACCAATGAGAACGGAGTTGCACCAGTTGAAGTGCGAATTGAAGTTCGATATCCCCACCATGAGAAATCATCTTTTGGGGCCAGTCCTTGTAATTGGTAGTCATTTTCATGATGATGGTCTTGACATTTTTGTTGGCTGCTTCGACTGCCCCATTGGTTTGTGGGCGATGATGTTGAATCTAGTATTCGGTGAATAGATCTTCACACTCTCCTTGAAAATGGGTTCCCTGGTCGCTGATGAACTCGTGAGGAACGCCATATCTACATATAATGTTTTCTTGTATGAACTGGGCCACTTGCTTGGAACCCAATACTTTGAATGATCTGGCCTCGACCCATTTTGTGAAATAGTCGATGGCAACCAGTATGAACTCATGACCCCCGGTGCCTGTTGGAGTGACTTTGCCGATGACGTCGATACCCCAGGCTGAGAATGGCCACGCTGATGATTGAGAGTATAGTAGTAATGGAGGAATGTGCTTTAGATTCGCACACTTTTGGCATGTGGGACATTTCTTGACAAAGAAGTAGCAATCCTGTTCGAGGGTAGTCCAATAGTATCGTGCCCTGACGATCTTGAGAGCTAGCATTTTCCCATTCATGTGGGTGCCACAGACTCCTGCATGTATGTTGTCCATGACTATTTGAGCTTCGTGCTTGTCAACACATAGGAGGTTAGGACCGTTAAGGGACTTTTTGTATAGAATGCCGCCTTCTATGACGAAATTTTCTGATTGTAGTCGTAGAGCCCTTCGATTCTTGCTTGAAAAGTGTGGGGGATACTCCAAACTTTGTAGATACCTTTCGATGTTTGTAAACCAAGGTTCATCTTCATCTTGCTCGACGTTGTCAATAGCATGGACATATGCTTCTTCTTGACGTGTTTCAATTGTAAGTGGCATTTCAGCCATGCCGCTTGGAATGTTGATCATTGAGGCCAGTTTTTCCAGTGCATCAGCGAATTGATTCTCCTCTCTCGGGAGGTATGTATAGCGGAGCTCTTCTATTTGTTCAGACAGCTGCTCAAGGTAAGACTGGTATGGAGCCAGGCTCTCGCTCCTTACGTTCCATTTGCCAGAAATTTGATTGATGATTAGGGAGGAATCCCCGTACACTCGAAGTTTCTGGACGCCTAGGGCTAAGGCGGCTTCCAGGCCCATAATGCATGCTTCATATTCTGCCGCATTGTTTGTGACGTTGAATTCCAGTTTTGCTGATATAGGAATGTGCGTGCCGTCTGGGGCTACTAGATTACTCCAACACCACATCTGTTCTGATTGGAGGCACCATCAAAATGCATTGACCAACTGTCATCACTGGTCCTTAAGATTTGCTCGTCGGGTAAGTCGTAATCTTCCACTTCTGCCTCGACAGGACAGTCGGCTAGGAAATCTTAGACTGCTGAACCCTTGATAGACTTCTGTGGAATGTATTTGAGGCTGAATTCTGCTAGCATGACCAACCATCTGAACAAACGTCCGTTGAGTGCTGGTTTCTCGAATAGATATTTAAGAGGATCGGCTTTGCTGATCACATGTATTGTATGAGAGAGCATGTAGTGCCGTATTTTCTTTGTGGCCCAAACCAAGGCGATGATGAGTTTCTCGAGCTGAGTGTATTTGGTTTTGTACTCGATCAGCTTTTTGGTTATGTAGTATACGACATTCTCCTTGCCTTCAATTTCTTGAGCAAGCATAGCCCCCACTGCTGATTCTGTTGTTGTGAGGTAGAGCCTGAGGGGAATCCCTGGCATTGCTGGTTTTAGTACTGGTGGGTTGGAAAGGTAGCTTTTGATTGTTTCGAATGTGTGCTGACAATCGTCATCCCACACTTTGGGCTCACTTTTCCGGAGCTTTCGAAATACTGGTTCACAGATAATTGTGAGTCTTGAAATGAACCTGCTGATATATTGTAGTCTGCCGAGAAAACCCCGAATTTCCTTTTCATTCGTTGGTGGTTGCATCTCGAGAATTACCTTGATTTTTGAAGGGTCAGCCTCTATGCCTCGAGAGCTGATAACATATCCGAGCAACTTGCCTAACGTTACCCCGAATGCGCACTTTTGAGGATTGAGCCTCATATTGTATTGTCTGAGCCTGTTGAAAAACTTTCAAAGTACTGAGGTATGCTCGTGCCGTTCTTTGGATTTGACCATCATATCGTCGACATATACCTCAATTTCCCTGTGAATCATATCGCTCATGTTAGCTGTTGTTGTTCTTTGATAAGTTGCTCCTGCGTTCTTTAGTCCGAACGACATAACTGTATAGCAATATGTACCCCACTGGGTGATGAAGGTTGTTTTCTCCATGTCTTCCTCTGCCATGGGAATCTGATTGTAGCCTGCGTACCCGTCCATAAAAGAGAGTAAGGCATGATTTGCGGTGTTGTCGACCAGGACGTCGATGTGAGGCAATGGAAAACCTTCTTTAGGGCTGGCCCTGTTAAGATCCCTGTAGTCCACACACATTCGTACTTTGCCGTCTTTCTTTGGAACTAGGACGACATTTGCGATCCATTCTGGATATTTTGCTTCTCGAATAAACCCGGCCTCTAACTGCTTGGAGACCTCTTCTTGAATTTTGAGGGAAACATCCGGTTTCATGCGACAAAGCTTTTGCTTAATGGGCTTTGATCCTAGAATAAGGGGAATTGTATGTTGACCGATGCTTGGATCAACCCCTGGCATATCATGATAGGACCATGCGAAGACGTCTACATACTCTGAAAGTAGCTTGATAAGATCGTCCCGCTCTGATGGAGAAAGAGTTAAACCAATCTGAACTAGTTTTGAATCACTGTTGTTAGAAAGGTTGATTTTTTCTGTTTCCTCAATTATGGGCGTCCTATTTTCATGATTTTAGATAGCTTTTAGATATTCAAAGTCAGTTTCTTGTGAAGCAAAGTTGTGTGGATTAGGATTTGATTTTGAATTAGGACTCGAAGAGTAAGTAGAAATTGAAGTGTTATTGAAATCAGCAATCATTACATCGACCGTTTTGACTTGTAGCTCAGCCTTTAGAGGCACTTGATTGATGCAAGACTCTAGTTCTAGACACTTAGACTCATTGCTAGACTCGAAAATTGAATGACAGACTCTGGACCTGGACAAAGACACTAATCGAAAAGATAGTTCTCAGGGTACTCCAAGACATTAGCATTGTAATCGTCATAATCCTCGAAGATGGGACTGCATGCACAGATTTTCAGGGCTTGATCCCAGACTTGGTTCCATGTGCTGTAAGGAGATGCGGCGAAGCTTCCCTTACATGAGGTGTTGAGCCCTAAGAGAAACATTCTCACCATTTTGCCCTCTGGTAGCTCAGGCTGAATTGTACGAGCGGAGATTGCCCATCGGTGGTAGTATTCTTGAATGCACTCATCCTTTTCCTGGCGTACAGCCGGCTTTTCCTTGATGAGAGTGTCTCGGAAGTTTGAGCCTTTGATGGTGAGGCAGGCAGGGCCATCTAGTATTTCCTCGAACCAAGGCTCTCCGAATAGTAGCACAAAGTTAGTAGGCACATCGATTACCAGGAACTCGACATTGTCGTAATAGGTGTCAAAGGAGAAAACCAGCTCAAGGACTCCCAAGACTGTGTATGTGACACCCTGGAGTTTGACAGTTTGTTGGGCACTCAGCATGAGATCGTACTCGGAGAATCCTAAAGCCTTTACGGTGGCGAGTGGACAGATGTTCTCTTGAATGTTGGTGGTTACCCTAAGCTCGGGGATCACCCAATTTTGAGCACTTGGAAGTAGATGACAAAAGCTTGGAACCATAAGCTCGTAACCTGGCTTGCATATTGTGGAGATCAGATTGCATGGAAACTCCTCTTCTTCATCTTCGCAGTCATAGGAGATGACTTGTATAGAGGGGGTTTGTTTAGCCTCGGGTGGTAAGGGTAAAGTCTTATTGTCGACCATGTTCTGGATCAGGTGTTTGAGCTTGTAGCAGTCCTCGATGTCATGACCCTTCCCTTGATGGTATTTGCAATGAGCTGTCGGATCCCAACTCTTGGATCTTTTGTCAACTGGAGGATCGGGTGTTGGACCGATGGGTGCTATAACTTGTTTTTCGACCAGCCGATCAAATGCCTCACTGTAAGACATCCCGAGGTTTGTGAAGACTCTTTGGGGCCTGCCTTGATAGTTGCGCTGGTTAGCATTGCTTTTGAAGTTGTTCGTTTTGGGACCTTGAGGAGCCTCTAGGGCGTTAACATCATGAACTTTGTGTGTTGTCTTAGGTTTCTTCCCCTTCCATTTTTCAGTTTGCGGAGTTGGGGCTGCGGGTGCTTTCATTAGGTAATCTTCCATGTCGACCCCGATGTCGTAGGTTTCTTGAAGCTTTCCAGACCTAGGTACTTCATGTGAGCATTGTACTTTGGAAGAAGACCGGCGATGAAAATCTTGACTAACTCTCTCTCGGAGGGCCGGGTTACCATTTGGGATGCCATTTCCCTCCACCGGTTCAGGTAAGTAGTAAAGCCTTCCTGAGGCCCTTGCCTGAGAACTTCTAGTTCCCTTAGAGTGGTTTGCAGCTGAATGTTGGGCTGATATTGCTCCATAAATGCTCGAGCAACCGCTTCCCAGGTATTCGTTTGATGTTCCTTGAGTGAATAGTACCATTTCTGGCAGACAGGTTCTAGAGACATATGGAATACAACTGGGTATAGCTCGAGTTCGACCCCCTTGATGGCCATTGTAGCTCTGAAGTTCTTGAGATGGTACTTGGGATTGTCAGTTGATTTGAACTTTGGAATGTCATTGGCGGAGAATTCGTCTGGCAGATTAGCCTTCCCCTTGAGGTTGTCCTCCATTGAGGTGTCAAAGTAGTTCTCTTGATTGGTAACCTTGCTGACAAGACTCTCGATCTTCTTGGTTAAGTCATCAGTGGGCGCACCCTGTTCCACAACACCCAATCGGTTGCTTATGCTCTCCACATTAGCACTGAGGCTGGCGAAAGCCGCTAGGAGTTGAGCGAGTTGATCAGAGGCAGACATTTGGACTGTTCCTTGAATGGGGATGGGAGTCTGATTTGTAGGAGATGATCTGGCTGCTTGCTCGACACCGGCTATGCGGGAGGCTAGGGTTGCTGGAGTTCTTTTAAACCTCTCCCCTCTTCGGCGAACCCACAGGATCTTCGGACTCCTAGTTAGGACACACCAGACAGTTTTAGAACTTGGACTTCCCGACACATGATATGATATGCATGCAATGAATGAGACCTAGACTTGACTCTAAGTGTCACTCCGAAGATTCGGGATTTTGGATTTTGTACTTGTATTCGGGATTTGCAACCCGTTGGAAATGTTTGAGAGGAGCCTTCATTCTTTTGTGAAAGTTGGCTCTTGGAAAAGGAATATTTCGACCTATTGGAAATTGGACTTATTTGAAGGGGATTTAACCCACTCTAGGATTTGGAAATTGGACTTGTACTAGGAAATTGAATTTTTCAGGGGAATTTCGACCCATTGGACTTGGAATATTTGAAGGGAATTTCAACCCGATTGAAAGAGATTGATTTTGTATTATTTAAAGGGAATTTCAACCCGTCAATATTTTAGGGGAGTTTCAACCCATTGTACTTGGAACATTTGAAGGGAATTTCAACCCGATTGAAAGGGAATTGAATTTTGTATTATTTAAAGGGAATTACAACCCGTCAAAATTTTTTTAGGGGAGTTTCAACCCATTGGACTTGGAATATTTGAAGGGAATTTCAACCCAATTGAAATTTGTATTGTTTCACGGGATTTTCAACCCGATTGAACAATTGGACTTGTATTATTTCTGGGGATTTTCAACCCGTTGGAAATATTTGGAATGGGGTTTGTATTATTTTAGGGGATTTTCAACCCGTCAATATTTTAGGGGAATTTCAACCCATTGGAATTGGAGTATTTGAAGGGAATTTCAACCCATTGGAATTTGTATTATTTCAGATGATTTTCAACCCGTAGATGGAATCTTGAACTTGTATTATTTCTGGGGAGTCTCAACCCGTCGAATTTGAACTTGTATTATTTCAGGGGATTTTCAACCCGATTGAAATTTGAGTTTGACTCGAAGTTTGAATTTTGAAATGGGAAAGGACGCATTTTGTATGTAGAACACGAAGCTTCGTATTTGGAAAATCCGGCATTATGTCGCCGTGGATTTGAGACATTGAATTTGGGAACTTGAAAGTCCGGCATTATGCCGTCGTGGACTTGGAGTGTAGGATTTGAGATTTGAAGGTTTGGAATTTTTGAACTTTGAGCTTGAGGTTTGAAATACGGAATGGAAAATCGGCATTACGACAGCATGTATTTGGAATTTGAAGTTTTGAGCATAGGACTTGAAATTTGAAAGATTGACATGGAATTTGAAGTTTGAAAGTTGGAGTTGAAAAGTTGGCATTACGCCGGTCATGAACTTTGGCATTTGAACTTTGAGGTTTTGAGACTTGGAATTGGCAACTTGACTTTGATGCTTGAAGACTTGAATGTTTGAAATAGGAAATCCGGCATGACGCCGTTGGATTTGTGGTTTTCGACTTTGAAGTTTGAAGCTTGAAATTTGGACTAGAAAATCCGGCATTAAGGCGCCGTTGGATTGAGTCTTGACTTGGAACTCGAAACTCGAAATTTGGACTAGAAAATCCGGCATTATGGCGCCGTTGGGTTGTATTTGAGAATTGAAGTTTTGGACTAGAAAGTTTGAATTTGAACTTGAAGATTAAAGACTAGGAAATCCGGCATTATGACGCCGTTGGATTCGGAATTGAAAATTGAGGTTTTGGACTAGAAAATTTGGATTGAACTTTGAAACTAGGAATTTGGACTAGAAAAT
Source organism: Spinacia oleracea (assembly GCF_020520425.1). Taxonomy (NCBI): domain Eukaryota; kingdom Viridiplantae; phylum Streptophyta; class Magnoliopsida; order Caryophyllales; family Amaranthaceae; genus Spinacia; species Spinacia oleracea. The sequence goes on along the minus strand of NC_079492.1, from coordinate 43,403,086 downwards.
CCGGCATTATGACGCCGTTGGATTTGGACTTGAAAATTGAGGTTTTGGACTAGAAAATTTGGTTTGAACTTTGAAACTCGGAATTTGGACTAGAAAATCCGGCATTATGACGCCGTTGGATTTGGACTTTACTTGGAAACTTGAGGTTTTGAAAATAGGAAATCCGGCATTATGACGCCGTTGGATTGCATTTTTACTTGGAACTTGGAATTTTGACTCGAAAATTATGACGCCGTTGGATTGATTTTGAATTTGTAGCTTGGAATTTGGACTCGAAAATCCGGCATTATGACGCCGTTGGATTGATTTTGATTTTGTAGCTTGGAATTTGGACTTGAAAATCCGGCATTATGACGCCGTTGGATTGAACTTGAATTTGGCATTTGTGTGTGAGGCGTGTTTAAGGGTTTTGAATCAAATGGAGTTACACTCCTAAAGACCCTAAAATCGGCGATTTAGATGCATGAGGTTTGAATGATGCTCCTAGGGGTTTGGTTTCCTAGTTGGAGGCTAATTGGTTTTGGCAAGCTAGAACTCGAGGTTAGCCATTCACGCGTGCAAAGACGCCCACACAATGCACAAGTAGCACGTTGTCACACTAATCATGAATATGAATGCGACATGCAAAGTTCTCAACCTAAGGTCGGTCTAAGTTTTGTATGATGCAAGTGGTCGGCTTTGGGTGTCAAAAAGGTACTTGGCTAAGAGACGGATCCAGCGACAAGCTTTCACGTTCCGGCTAAGGCAAGTGTGTGTCGGTAGACGGCCTCCATACTTGACATCGGGAAAGTCAAGCAAATGCCAAGTTTCGGTAGGCGCGGAAATGGTCACACACTTTGGTCGGGAACCGTATAGAGAGTCACCATTTCGTTGCCCCCGGGGCTAACCCGAATGTAGAACACATCCGTTTGGGCAAAGGTAGAAATTCATTTTGCACAATATGGTTTTCGAAAAATGCATGAAATGCCTAGAGATTGAAATTTAAATCGTACTTGAATTTGTATTTGTAAAGCCCGTTTTTCGGCACTCGGTCACGAGGCTTGGGAGCGTCCTTCCAGATGCAAAAACAGATTAAATCCCAACGCGAAAAGTTGAGCAAAAGTGGGCAACAAGCCACTATGAGCCACTGTCCCGGATGCAGGCAGTGCGTTGGGCGCAGGGGCTGCGCCTGGCGCCAAAGCTGGCATCCAGTACTCCGGTAGATCAGTGGCTGGTTGCTCAAAATCTGCTCTCATTTTCGAAATTGAAATTAGAAAAGAGTCCCCAGTGGAGTCGCCAAGAATTGTAGGGGGTTATTTTTCCCGTTTCCTACAAGGGGGGTTGGCACGCGTCGGTTCGTTTAGAGAACCGTTGAATTGTTTTTTCACCTCGAAGGAGTCGCCACCAAATTTTATTTTAGGTCCCGTTTGGGAAGACCGCAAAATGACTCTATTTTTGGATAAGGCCTTGAATCCTTGAAACGGATGGGTGAGATCCGGGCTCGGGAACGAAAATGCTTATTTGGCGAGCTTTAGAGATATTCAAGTACGTTGGCACAACATTATTTCGAAAATAAACCCAAAGATTAGACTATGTGGGTTTGAAATTTAGAACAAAATAGAATTTCTAATTGTACGGTGGTGACTTTGCTTTAAAGATTGATTTAAGGAACCTAAGGCCAGTTTGTCCAAAAATATCTTCGTTAAGCGTGATGTAACCTTTGTATTTTGTTGTATTTAGCATGTTGGTGATAAAAGCGATAAAGCACATAAAGCAGCATCACAATACTAAATAAAGTGCGGAATTAGTAAATACAAGACCCCCTAGAAAAGGACTAGGGAGTAGGTCCACATTGCCTAGAAATGGACTAGGCAAGTAAAGGTGCGGAATTGAAAGTGCGAAATTAAAATTGCGGTATTGAAATTGCGGTATTGAAATAGCGGTATTGAAAGTGCGATATTGAAAGGTGCGATATTGAAATTGCGACATTGAAAGGTGCATAATTGAAATTTGTACTGGGGCACATGAGATTCGAACGCCAAGCGGCTCCTTAAAAATAAGTGCGCCCGACACAAATTCAAAGCCAAAAATCTCAACTTGGGAGAGGTTGCTCAACCCAAATGTCCTAGATTTTGCGTATTGAACTTGAAATTGAAAGCTTGAATATTGAAAGGTTTGAACTTGAAAAGATTGAAACTTGAACTTGAAATGATTGAAATTTGAACTTGAAATGATCCTAGTTTAGAAAGGTAGTTATGAACAACCCTAAACATGGTGGGATCTTTGAAATTTCAAAAGACTAAACCTTTAAATCCTAAAAGGTGTCATCTTTGATTACTCCACACTTGAAGGTGATTCTAGTTCAAAGAAATGAATGGACGCAAGGCCCATGCCAACAATATCATATTATTTCTCACTCCACCCCTATTAACCCACCTACCCCCTACTCCATACAAAAAAATAATTAAAAATTCAACCCCTACTCTCCCCCAACCCCACCCCTTTACACATTTCCCACTAACTACATTAAAATAATACCCCACTATCAACTACTACCTATTAAATTAATTAAGTCAATTCAAGTCCCTTAAACCGATCAAATCGGGTCGAGTATTCCGGGACGGAGGGAGTAATTCTCAAGGATTAAACTAATCAATTAGGTTACAACATTTTTATCTACAGGTGCATCTAATAGTGGGTTATCACTCCCAAGACAATTATACCCAGAAGATCCCAAGTTCTCGTACTGTATCTCTGATGATTTGTCCAAAACAAACCTAGTCAAGTTTGGTCCAGCTGCAATACTTAGTCGTGATACCCTAGACATGGTAAAGAACCTTCACACTGGTTTCTACTACCTCGACGTTCTCACTATTGAAGTGAACAGAGAAGAGATCGACATAAAGCCAATAGTGTTTGAGATGTCCACCGATGGGAAAAGAGGTTTCATAGCAGATTCTATATTTATATTTCCGTCATGAATGTAAACAACTTTGAACATCCTTGAATCTTGAAAGTTTGTATTTGTATTTAGAAAAGGTTTGTATTTTTGAAAAAGCATGTATGATTGTTGCAAGTGGTGTTTTTTATGGAAAAAAACACCAACTTACTAATCATTTGAAATCAAAATATCATAATTGATTGAAATGGGATTCGGATTTACCTAGTTAGGCTTAGGCACGAGCTCCCAATTGCTTTTGAATTTAGGGATTTTTGTATGTGTTTTTTAGGGGTTTTGAAGTTTGTATTGTGAGGAGTAATGTCGAAATTACGACGTTGTATGTGTTGTGCTCCCCCTTTTTTCGATGGAAATGAGGGGTATTTATAGGAGAGAAATGGTGCAAAACGCCAGCACACGCCAGCGCCTGGCGCCAGGCCAGCGTTGGGCGCTGCTGAGGTGGCCTGAATGCCGCCAAAAAGGACGAAAAGATGACGTCCTTGATTTGTCTTGTATGGGTGTACCTTCGTACAAATAGTACGATGTTTGGCGTGTAGTGTTTTCTTGGAGGTTAAGGCTTGAATTTGCGTCTAAAAACAAGCCTTTCTCAGGTTTTTGAATTTCGGTTTTACGGGGCGGGTCCCGGCATGCTCTGTTTTGTGGGTCGGCGCCCGAATTTGACTTGCCTTATATGACTTTGAGTGGAAAAGGCCTAGTAAAACCAATGGGATGGTCCACTAGTTGAGATTGAACTTGGATTTTGAAATTGGATTTTGGAAGTTGTATTTTGTACCGAGTTCCGGGAGGGGAACGGTCTCGGGGATTGGATTTTGGACCTTGGATTTTGGAGGTGTTCTTAGCAATTGGGATTTCCGCCTGGAGTTATTCCAATCGCATAACAAGGATAATGGTATCGTCATCATCCCAAAGGGGAGACACAAACTAGGTGTCTACACAAGGCTAATGGACGCAAGGCCCATGCCTCGTCAAGGTTTCAGCGTCCCAAGGAGCAGACCGCACGTGTAATACCTCGTATTTTCGTAATTTATAAATATATTTTATTTTATTTATAAATATTTTACGGATTTAATTGCATTTAATGTGATTTAAATGTATTTTATTTTTAAATAATTTAATTAGTAATTATTTACGAAAATCGGATTTTTATTAAATAAATTAAACGAATTTAGTTATTTGGGAATTGTTGGGTCGTATTTTGAAAACGAATTTGATTCTAATCCAAGCCCGATCCAATTTCGTTGACAAACCCAACAAGGCTAGCAAGAAACTAATTTTAATTAAGCCCGTAAGCAAGCCCAACTCAAAACCCTAAAACCCCTAGCCCATGAGGGAAGGAAAAGCTATAAATACAACCCTTCCCCTCATTAAGTTTCATAATTTTCTCTCTCTCTCTCTCTCTCTCACTCCTCCCTTGCGGCACTTTCTCTCTTCTCTTGCTCTCTTTCTTCGTCCGCAAGCAAGCAAGCCACAAGGGTTTTGATCGCTGCCCACTCCGTGCCTCACGCACACCCTCACACTCCCTCGCACTCCTTCGCGTCCCTCTCACTGCCAGCACGGGCACATCGATGTGCGTTGTTGCTGCGTTGTGCCGAGCACCCGCGCCCAGCTCACGCCCATTGCTCGCCCCTTCTCGCAGTGCATCCACGCACCACTACTGCGACGAGGCCGAGTGCTTCGTGCCGCTGTTGTTGTTGCTTTTGTCGCTGCCCACACGCAACACAATTGTGTTGTGTGTGTGTTGTTGTTGATCAATTTCCGCACTCCGTATACTTTTTAACCTTTTCCAATTAAATTCCATTTTTAAATTATTTAATTATCATTATTGTTAGGAATATTTAAATTGCTGGGAACGGTTATGAACACTGTGTTTTAATATTGTCATGTTTAATATTAATGAGATTGATTTTAATTATGAGAACTACTATTTTCAGATTTAATGATTAATTAAATTGTCAATTTTTATGGTCAAAACATGGTTTTATTGATGACCTATTGATAGGATTTTAATTCCAATTGTTCAAGCAATTGATTCACATAATTTAATGACGATTTAAATTATGGGAATCAACTTAAATTTGCAGATTTATTATAAAGCTTTAAAGTGTTGATTTTAATGATTTTAAAGCCAAAAATGTCAATGTTTTTATGCTAGGAATTGAGTTGACTATTTGAGACTATTAATTCAACGAAAAACGATTAATTCCTAATTAAACCAAAGGTTTTAGAATCTTAAATAGTTCCTGAAAATTTAGTAAACATGGTTAATAATTAAGTTTCTCCTTTGTGTTTATAGGAGTTGATTTCTACCTTTGAGTCGTGATTCGCACAGTGGCCACCGTACTTAGGTATTCCAGGTACGTACATGACTAGGGTGACCACCTATCCCATGAGGACTTTTTATGTGTATTGATTGTAAATCATGTGAATTTAATGTGTTGAGAATTCATGTTTCATGTGTGAACAAGCATGTTGGGAATTATTATTGAATCTATATCATGTTATAGACTTTTATAATCGTTGAATTATGTCAAGCATGTTGTTCGGATTGATACATGTAAGAGTGTTTCGCATGCAAGTTATTATGATTATGCTATTGTATGGAATGTCTACCATACTTTGAGCCTATTGGATATTTCCTCAGTGCATCGTTTATTCTAACGCCGTGTAGAATACATTTAAGAAGTTTATGTGAATTGAACTAAGGACTATTCGTGCTAAGGGCACACCCCGCTTGTTAACAGGGAATGTCGGGTTATCTCAAACAGTGTTTTTGAGAAGGAACAATGGGAGTAATTTCACTTGAGTCCTATGTTTGATCACAAGTCCTAAAGGATTAAAATGAAGTGTCATTGTTTAATTAATTGTGTAATCGTTTTCATGTTGTGTTGTGTTGAGTCTTGAGTCGCCTTGAACAAAACATACTAATTAACGTAAAGTGTAACCCGAATAAGCTTCAAAACTCTTGGAACGTATATACCTTGAGTATGAACAATGGGGGGAGTCGCGTCGGAGAAACTGGAACTCCTTGAATGTTACAAGACGTTGTTTCATTCTTTTGGTTACCGCTTATAAATGTGTAAGAATTCCGTCGGTATGGTCCGACTGTCGGTAGAAAGCCCGACCTTAATTATTTGGTGCTTGGTGGGCTCCCAACATCCTCAGTTTCCCTCAATGGTTTTTGTTATTATTTTACCCGTTCGAAACTAATTATTATTAATCTGTGAGTTAAGAGTCGTGTCAAGTCTCGAGTTTGTCTCCATGATTAATTGTTTACTTGAATGGCTTTTGCATGTGGGTTATCATTATTTTTGAGTGAAGCATGTTAGACTAGGATTTCATTTTAGCATGTTCGTCCTTAGCTTTTGTTGACTTCGTGCTTCATGTCTTTTGGTCATGGCCTTCACCTTAGTTACCCTATGATGATCCATCATTGCACTTGCATTGTTGGGGAGTAGTTTTCAATAAGCAGGTTCGTAGAGATAACTTACGGGAGAAGTTATCATGGGAATAGTGTTGAGAGACTATTTCATCTTCCGTATTTATAAACTCTATTTTTAGTCATAACTACTACGACTACTACTACTACTATTACTGAAACCATAGTTAATGAGTTTTAAACTTAACTAGGAAAAATTAACATAAATAATCTCACCTTTCACTCATCTTCTCAAAATAATCCCAACTTTTGATCCAAACTTTAGGGGTTACGTTCTCAAAATAATCCAAACTATCAATTTGCCTATGTACAATAGACCCAAAATGGATTAGTAATGACAAGAAAAAAAGAATTCGGATTATTTTGAGAAGGTAACCCCTAAAGTTTGGATTATTCTAAAATAATCTAAAGTTGGGATTATTTTTAGAAGACGTGTGAAAGTTGGGATTATTTATGTCAATTTTTCCAACTATTTAATGCTTTGACTTTGGGCCTCAATGGTTTTAGTTGTGAGATGATCATTAACTATTTAATATGTTTGAAAGTTAGTTATTTTCACTGCGTAATTCTGGTAAATAGCCTTAGCCATTATCATGGTGGCGGTAATATCTTGGTAATTCTTTTATATTAGTCGGAAAAAGGGAATTATAAATAGAAGGAATTATCAGGGTGTTACAGCACGCATGGCCGAAGCCATCGCACATCCCACCTCTCGCCATCGCTTGCTGATTATGCTCGTTGGGCGTGCGTGTTAGGTTATGACAAATATAAACCATATATTTCATGCGGAAAAACCATAAAGCCAAGAATACAAATTAATTGCCACATCGTCAATTAGCATAATCTAGGATACATACATGTGACGGTGACTTCCCTAGCTGCTCCCGAACCGAACAAGAACAAGTTTAGGACTCCAAGTCTCGTCCCTCCGTAGGTAGACCACAACACGTTCGGATCCGCCTTAGATTCAATTAACTAGAATATAGTCTAAGGTTTTATGTTATTCGAAGCTTAATTATATTGGCAAATTATTAAGTTAGTTTAATCTTAAACTATATGAATACTTGTGATTGATGTGTTATAAATTGTGATTATGTATCACCTATTTATAGGGAGGAAATATCGGGCTTAGATTTCCACTAGGATTCAATTTACTAATTCGATTAGAATTCTATTAAAATTAATCCTTTGAATTAAGTTTTTAATCAAACAACTAACTCTCGTGAATTTAGGAAAACAGTTAATCGGAGAATCCTAAGCGTTTAAAGATTCGTAGCGTTGCCAGAACACACACACACACACACACGCACAACCAACAAAGGGGCGTGCTGTGCGCGCGGCTCGGCCCAGCAGGCAGTCACGCGGCCTATTGCAAGGGCGCTGCTGCTGCTGGCCTTGCCTTTCTCGGCTGGGCCTGGCCTTGCTCCGTGCTTGGTTGGGCCTGCCTTGCTTGGCGGGCTGCTGGTGCTCGCTTGCTGCGCTTGTGCGGGCATCGCTAGGCGCGGGCCTAGCTTCGTGTTGGGCCTTGCGTCTAGCAAGCTCATCCGATGTTTATTTCGTACGTAGCGCTTCCGATTCGTTTTCCGATTCCGGAATTCATTTCCGATTCCAGAATTCATTTCCGATTCGAACAATATTTAATATTTCCGATTCCGGAATTAATTTCCGTTTCGAACAAATATTTAATATTTCCGATTCCAGAATTTATTTCCGATTCCGATAATATTTCCGATTCTGGTAATATTTCCGTTTCCGACAATATTTCCGATACCGGCAATATTTCCATTTCCAATAATATTTTCGGATACGTACCATGTTTCCGTTTCCGGCAACATCTACGACTTGGATAATATTTATATTTCCGTTACGATCCATATTTCCGTTTCCGACAATATCATCGTTTCCGGAGTATTTAGGTCCCACTGGAACCGAGATCCTTCGATTCCGAATATCCATAAATGGAGTATTTAATTCACTTAAATACTTGATCCGTTCACGTACTATTTGTGACACCCTACGGGTTCAGTCAAGAGTAAGCTTTGGATTAATATTATTAATTCCACTTGAACTGAAACGGCCTCTAGCTAGGCATACAGCTCACTTGATCTCACTGAATTATTAACTTGTATAATTAATTAATATTGAACCGCATTTATTAGACTTAGCATTGAATGCATACTTGGACCAAGGGCATTATTTCCTTTAGTGCGCGCATGGCACGTGCGATCAATCGATGCCTCGTCGCCATCGCTTGATGGGCGCGACACAAGGCCAGCGCATGCGCATGGTAGGAAGGCTATCGCTGCTGCTCGTGTGCGCGTGCCGCCCTTTGCCTTGCTCTTTCACTCGCACCTTGCACACACCGCATAGGCACGAAGCCCGTGCGCGCATGCTCGTGCATTGCTCGCTGCCTAGTACCGCATGGGCGACGAGCTCCCTTGCTCGTCGTCGCATGCCCGCACCATTGCAACACCCCTTAAGGGTAACACTTAGCTTTCCATTGCTTTGTGCATGCAAGATTGTGAACGATTTATATAAAACTTAAAACTTTCATAATTAAATATAACAACAAATTAATAATCCGTATTAATTTCATAAGGGCATCCATTATTATCCTTTACAAACCAAATGTCTTCTCCTGCAATGTATCCTGGTTTCCAGGAAACATATATTAGAGACTTAGAGGTATGGCCATGTGCTGTCTTATTGACGTATTGTATGATGTTGTGGTGGTGCGGTGCTAATATTCTACCGATTCATTGTAGTTTCTACTTACTCCTTGAAGGCTGCTTTTTCCCCAACTAGTGATAAATAGTTTCGTCAAGTTTAACTAGTTAGGTTTTGATTTATGGCATTGAAAATAATACCCGCTTCATGGTGACAATACTTCATACGTTATTGTACTTAATCTGTAATATATTCAAGAAATTATTCAGAGCCAATATCCAGAGGCATGAAATTGCATCATCAGCATTCAGCAACCCCTCTCCAGTTTGCACTTGAAAGAAGAGAGGAATAATGCCTGGTATTAGTTAGATCAAATCAAAGAGACAATAGGTGAGAAAACAAGGAGACAAGCTGGTATACATTGGCTACTTTATTTTCAAGTTACAACATGTGGGGCTGTAACAACTGAATCTGTTCTTACTTAAATTTTCGTGTTTGATACTAGAGGTAATCATCTGCTACACCAATACTTGATTTGTTGTCAGTAAGGGGCCGGGAGCTTCTTACTTTCTTAGACATCTTCTCAACTTCTTTTCTAAGATAAAAGGGGTTCATGATATTGTTGAATGAGGGCAGCTAATTTAGTTCACGTACTGGTAACTCTTTTCAAGATGGAATAAGTATGTCCTATATCTCATGGAACTAGATGAATCGGCACATTTTTGTAGTCTCTTATACCGGTCCACGCACGTCATGAAACAAAAATGGTACCCTGCAATGTAAATTAATCGCATTATTAACTTTATAACTAAAATACCTTAACAGGGAAAATGTTCCTAGAGGCTAGAAGCCTCTAATAAAGGCTTTTCAGAAAAATGCACGGACTTGAATCTCGAAGACGTTCAAATCTGCCAAGACAAGTCTAAGAAGAAGCATCTACACAATTTTGCGATCAACCCAGAACTGGCCCAGTCGTGGACACCATACATATACAAAGTTTGTACTATGATAAGAATTTTGATCAGAATTAAGAAGGCCATATGAATGTATTGAAAATGACACTATACTACTCCGTACAATAATTATATTTATCGGATTTTCTCTTTTTATGATAATTTGACTAAAACAGCTAAACAATACTCTATACAAATATTTAAACAATGAACAACATAACGCTAATTCAAAATTGAAAAACCGAATTCAACAAAGACCCAATGAATATTAAAAACAAATATAGTCATTTTTGTAAAATAAAATCTGAACTCATTTAATCAAATTTATAAGGAATATTCCCTCTGTCCCTTTTTACTATTTACGTATTTCATTTTGGGTGGTTCCATTTTAATCTTTATGTTTGGAATTTTTCTTTTGCTATTACCACATTTATTTGGAGGAGAACCTTTTATATTATTCACATAAATGCCCCAAATATTATGTCAAAAAGTGTGTCAAGTGATTATTTTGATTAATTAAATTCATTGGGAATTAAATCTATCACACTTTTCTAATGAAACATTAAATTTCTTTCGCTTTTCCAATGTCAAATTTTAGATCAAAGTGAAAAAATTATTAATAAACGTGATTTGCATTGTTTAAATAAAAAAGAAAGAATCTTAACCCACCTTATTTAGTTGTTAAATCGCGTGCATCGGTGCATGATACAAAACGTAAAAGTTAAAATGTCGAAGGGAGTACCTTTTAAAATGAAATATAAACCGTGCAATGCACGGGTTTACAACTATATAGTTAATTATAATTACAAATTAGGTTGTACAAATTTAGACCTTAAATTGTTAAACATATACAGTAGGCCAATTATAAATTCAACATATACATACAAGATTAGCAAATATTTAACTTAATTAACATTATACAAATTACAAATTTTGCATTCGAAAAACTAAAACCTCCAAAAAGTCATAGTTAGGCTTCGAATTTGGGAATTCTAGGTTCGGCATCAAATATATGATTTTTGTCAAAATTTTAAAACGTCGTTTACATGCGAAATTCACTATAAAAACATAAGATTTCGACCATTATTGACAAAACTGCCGAAAATCCTGTGAACATATAATCAAATAATCGCACGAATTTGCAATTAATTATAATCACGAAATTAATCACCCCTTTAATTCATTGCAAATTTAAAAAATTTAATCCATGTTAACTATAATTGATTATGGAATTAATTAGAGGTTCGTTTTACCACTGTTGGGTTATGAACAATATAAACAATATAATTCATGCGGAAAAACCATAAAGCCAGGAATCCAAATTAATTGCCACATAGTCAATTAACATAATTCAGGATACATACTATGTGATGCGTGCCTTCCCTAGCTGCGCCCGAACAGAATAAGAACAAGTACAGGACTCCAAGTGTCATCCCACTGTAGATAGTCCACAACACGTTGGGATCCGCCTTAGATTCAACCAACTAGAATATTCTCTAAGGTTTTATGTGCACTCGGGAAACTCACAATGGTGATAGGAAATTGTAATTGTGATGTATAAATTGTGATCATGAACCACATATCTATAGGGTGGAAATAGGGAATTAGAATTCTACTAGGAATCAATTAACTAATCCTATTAGAACTCTAGTTAATTAACAACATTAGAATTCTAGGGATAATTAAATACTAAGTATTTCAGATCTACCCTTAATATCTAATTATAGTAGAATTAGGAAAACAATAACTTGACGCACAAGACGCTTGGCGCCCAAGCTTGCTTAGCGTGCAAGAAATCGGTCGGCCAAAGGCCTCACAGCGCGCGGCCCAAGCCCACGTTGTTGCGCAAGTCTTGGCGCCAAGCCACAACATGCGGCCCATGAGTTGGGCGCTGCTGCACTTGCTCGGCCAAAGCGTGCTTGCTCTGTGCGGGCTTGCTTGGTGCTGGGCCTGGAGCTGCGTTGGACCTTGCGTCTCGCAAGCTCGTTCGTCGAGCATTCGCACGTCGCGCTTCCGATTCGTTTTCAAATTCCGGAATTTATTTCCGTTTCGAACAATATTTACGTTTCCATTAATATTTCAGATCCCTATAATATTTTCCGATTTCGATAACATTTCCGATTCCGGCAATATTTCCCTTTTCGGCGAATTTCCGATTCCGGCAATATTTCCCTTTTCGGCAATATTTCCGATTCCGGCAATATTTCTATTTCCGATAATATTTTTCGATACGAACCATATTTCCATTTCCGGAAATATCTTCGACTTGGATTATATTTATATTTCCGTCATGAACCATATTTCCGTTTCGGGCAATATCTTCATTTTCGGCAAATATTCCCTTTTGCCTTTTTGATGATTTTAGCTCTCACTGGAACCTAGATCCATCATTTCCGAATGAACATAAATATAGTACTTAATGAATATTATATTCACCTAAATACTTGATCCGTTCACGCACTATTTGTGTGACCCTACGGGTTAAGTCAAGAGTAAGTTGTAGATTAATTCATTAATTCCACTTGAACTTAAGCGTCCTCTAGCTAGGCATTCAGGTCACTTGATCTCACTGAATTATTAACTTGTTAATTAATACTGAACCGCATTTATTAGACTTAGCATTGAATGCATACTTGGACCAAGGGCATTATTTCCTTCATAGACCCCCTGCATTGGTCTCACTATATATTTTAAGCCAGGCTATTAAATGGATTTTCTGGTTCTCTGGGTCAGACCCCCAAAGAAATTTGGCACAAGTTTGATCTATTTCACGGAGAGTCTTTTAGGGAAGAGACAAAACTTGCATGGAGTAACTCGGAATGGCAGTGAGGGTGGATTTGATCAGGACTAGCCTTCCTGCATTAGAAAGGCTTTGGCTTTCCAAGAATTTAGCTTACTTTTGATGTTCCTACAAATATTAGCAGTTTGGGCTTGGGTTAGTCTCTTATCTGTAAGGGGGAACCCTAGGTAGACACCTAAGGCAGGGCTTGGCTCCACATCCAAGGAAGTAGTAAACAATTCTTTTTGGTTAAGAGGGGTATGTTTGGAGAAGTAAAGCTTGCTCTTAGTGTTGTTCACTTTTTGTCCTGAGCAGTCCCATAATTGGTCACATAAACTTTTCATTCCATGAAGCTAGGGTTTCAGGTGACGTGTCTCCAAAAAGTATATAGTCATCAGCAAACATTAGATAGGTGATGGGGATACCTTTCCTTTTCGTGCAGAATGGTTTCCACTCTCCTTTGTCAGATGCCTCATATATCAAGTCAGCAAGATATTCCATACATATAATGAAGATGTAGGGGGAAATGAGGTCTCCTTGTCTAATCCTTCTAGTGGGTTTTGAATGTGTCAGATGCTTTGCCATTCGCTAACACATAGGTAGCAGGTGAGGTAATACAACTAAGGATTAGGTTACATGAATTTCTGGCAAACCCTTTCCTAGCTAGACAGAACCTAATAAAATTCCATTCAATTAGTCTATCATACGCTTTTCTATGTCAATTTTAAGGGAAAACCATCCAAACTTACCTTTTCTGGATTTCATGGAGTGAAGGATCTCAGAGGCAGCAATATAGTTTACATCACACCCTCTTCCTAAGAGGAAACTATTCTGGTTAGGAGAGATAAGGTCTTGAAAATAGGGTCTGAAAAATCATTGATTTGATTGGAGTCACTATGAACTTAAAAAACTAGGTAATTTGTGAGCTATGGTTTGAGTTTTGGATACACCTTGTCTTAGTTACAACAACCATGATGCGGTGTCACACCGATCAGAAGTGGTGGTGGCCTCGGACTAGTAGTATTTTCATACATAGCCATAAACGACATCAGAGAGATCTCCCTCACATGGCACTCTCGTCTTCAACCAGCTCTCTAGTCAACTCTCTCCCTCATCGCCCTCTCTCGTATCTTCACTTGCAAGCATTGGTCTTCCGAGATTGATGTCGTTCTTCCTTTCCTCAGTTCCATCATTTATGTGCTCTCCTCTATGAAGCTCTTTCTGTTCGCTCCGTCACCGCCGTCCTTGCCATCAATTGACATAGGTATTCTTTGGAATAATGCGTCATTTATTTTCCTTGCAGGTGTGAAATGGTTGCTGAAATGCTTGATTATTGTTGTAAAACACTAAAACTTGCTTGATGTACCTGATTACAAATGAGATGAAGCTTTTGGTTGATGACAAAATTACTAGAATGCTTATTGTAAATTATTTTAAGATGTTTGATGATGAACACTATTTTTCAGCAGGAAGAATTTTATAGCTAGGTGTTAACGGTTAACAGTCATATTTTGTGTAATTGGAGAGATTTTACCTTTATTTAATGTTCTGAAATCATTTAATTGCATTTAAATGTTTTTAGGTTTGATTTTTAATTTTTTATATTGATGTCGTGGTTAACGGCGAGTTAATGTTGAGTTAACTTGCCGAAAAGTTGGTTAGAGGTCCTAAAGGGTGGAAAAAAAGGTGTAGCTCCTAAAGGGTGAAAAAAACAAAAGATGAGACTCCAACTTTGTGCTTAACTCGGGAAAAAGGAGTCTAAAGGTTGAAACATTCCTCTTTGAAAAATTTAATGGGAAAAAGAAGTCCATTCTAAACTAAGGAGTATTTCATTATGAAAAATGAATTATCAATATGAAGATAACTATATTCAAAATGAAATTAAGTTTAGGTCAAAGAAATTTCAGATAACTTAAGTTTAGGTCAAATAAGCTAGAACTCATTTTGAATAAGTTTACGAGTGAAAGAGAAACACACGCTTAATGTGCTCCATAAAATGAATATTACTCTGTATTGTCTTGAATTTTCACCGTGTAGCACCCAAAAGAGTACTAGCCATGATGATGATGATGATGATGGAGTAATTCACAAGTCAATTATTAACATGATTGTAGGAGTAATGAGTGTTTTTAGTGATTAGAAAAGTTAGACGTAGAGTTGCAAATAAAACGTCATTGAGTGTACGAGCGGAATTATAGATTTTGAATTGCAAACTAAACGGTGGCCCGGTGATTGCGACTTGCGTTGATTGGAGTAGTAGTCGTTGTAGCAGTAGTTTATAATAATTATTACTCCCTCTGTTCCTATTTAAGTGTTCACTTTTCATAAATAGGTTCCATTATAATTGTTTAGTTTCATTTTTAGACATGTAAACTTTATCATCATACCCCTTAACTTACAAACAATTACACCATATAACTAACTCTCCTAATTATTTGTGCTGAAAATATGTTAAAATAATAAAAAAAATTAATTTTTTTTAAAAAAAAGGATAGTCGGACAAGGGGAGTTGGGATTTATGGGGAACATTAATTGTCCCACAATATATTCCCCCCACCCACCCATTCTCACCCGTATCTCTCTCTCCTTCATTTCTTCAACTTCCTTCCCTCATTTCTTCACTCTGTTTCTCTCGTTTCTCTCTCTAAATTTTGAAAAACTCCCTCATTTTTTTGGGTTTTCTGGGATTAAACCGTAGAAAAAATAATTCGTCCCGTTTCAATTTGTGTTTATTCTTGCTTAGATCTTTCTGAAATCTCTTTGCATGTTCGTTTTCGGGTATTTTTTTCGGTTTTGCTTGAGTTTGGTTGAGTTTCTGTGACTTCTGGGTTGAAGATCTTGGTTTTCTGGGTTATTTGGGTTACTTGGGTTTTCTGGGTGATCTTCGTTTTCTGGGTTGAAGATCTTGATTATTTGGTACAGTTTCTGTGTTTTTCTGGATTTTTCTTGAGTTTGGTTGAGTTACTGGGTTTTCTGGGTTGAAGACCTTCATTCTTTGGTTGAGTTTCTGGGTTTTCTGGGTTGAAGATCAGGTTTCTGGGTTGATGGATTAAAAAAAAACGAAGAGTTTTCAGGGGTTTTCCTCTTCCGATAATAACGTTGTCAAGACGGAGATGTTCGAGTACGAGTGCACCGACGAGCACTACGATCTTGGTGAGTATTGTTAAGGCGAGCACATCTACAGCCGTGAATATCTCCGGTATTTACGCTGGAGATATGATTCTTTCTGTGCTTTTCCTTCCACCGGATCTGAAAAAACGGTGGAGGGTAAACCACCGCCACCGCCGCCGTCGCTGTCCCCTGGCAGACCGAAAACCCTAATTCCTGATGTTGAGGTTGAATAACCACCACCAAAGTCCCCTGGTGGCGGTTTTGAAGGCGTGCATGTGGGGGGATCTGAAACCCTAATTCCTGAGAAACCACCGCAATCGATGGTGGTGTACGACGGTCCCAATGATGGTGGCTCAAAATTCGAGGGTGCATGTTCGAGGTCCTAGCTTTGTCGGTGTTGCATGTCTACAAAGGGGAGTTTTCTCTTATTCACTATCTCTCTCTCTGTTTCTGATCGACTTTCCTTTTAGAATGCATGTTTAGCTGGATTTGAAATTGTAGGCCAGCAAGTTTGATCTCTTGCTGGCAAGGGTTGGATTTGTTGATGCACGTTGAGTTTGGAGGGTTTTATCATGAAATAATCCCCTGTTTTTATTCATGTGATACACCCCTGTTTTTATTCATGATGATATGTCCCTTGTGCGATGATTATCTTAATGATTCCATATGCCCCATTAGTTATTTGATCATAAACTTTTACTTGATGAAATTTCTCTGTCTATGTTGATCTTTTCTTGATGAAATGTCTCAGTTTCTGTTGATTTTTACTTGATGAATTGTCCATGTTTGATCTTGATGTTAACCAGGAAGAAATGTCCCTGTTTGTGTTGAATTTTATACATAAAAATAACATCATGTTAAAAAAAATTGAGGCATTTTAGGTGATCTTATGTCCCTTATGTCCCTTAATGGTGATCCTATGTCCCCTGTTTGTCTTTGTTGTGTTGCTTTGTTTGTCCATATGTTAAGTGTTCTTGTTTGTCCCTGTTGTGTTGGTCTGTGATGAGACTCAAAGCTTGATTATTTTTTTTGGCTTTACAATATTTTGCAATTTTAATGTGTTTTGAATCACTCTTTTATTCATGCAAATAAAAACTTGCATTAGATTGTGGAGGAAATTCAAGTCTTGTTTTTTGATGTGTTAATTGCTACTTGATGAGCTGTCCCTCTTTGTGTTGATGCACATAAAAACCATGAAGAAATGTCCCCTAATTTGTCCCTGTTTGACCATGTTTGTCCCTGTTTCTCCCAGTTGTGTTGGTCTATGATGAGTCTTTCAATTTGCTGAGAAGCCAACTTTTTTAATAAACCACAGTGTGCCTTAAACCATGATTTGTTTTGGTTTTTCGATCTTTTGCCAGTTTTCATGTGTTAGGAACGAATAGTTTCCTTCACATATAAACTGGTATTAGATCGAGAAAGCAATTCATGTCTATGTTGATTCCTAATTGTCCCCTTAATTCACTTTGTTGTGTGTGGTCAATTATGAGTCTTTTTTATGCTGAAAAATAAATCCAATAAACTACAAACACTCATGTTGCCATTAGTATCAATTATGATGCTTCTCCTGCGCTAAGTGTTTGTAGTTTGGATTTGTGACCGTAATGCTTGGGGACATTCCGAGATCCTTTTGTGCTACAAATGTGTTTTTGGGGTGTTAGTGATATTCAATGATGTCATTGTTTCTTGTGATATTCTGAGTCCATTGTTTCCCAAAATTTCCCTCGTCTTCTTTTGCAAAAGGGAGTAAATGACATTTCACATGATCCTATGTGAAAATTTATTCCCTCTCGTAAAAGGATGATGAGGTTGTGATAAACATAGAAACAGAATGGTGAATGATGTATGTTAAATAAACTGAGATTGAAACACTACATTTCACCATATAATTTTACTTAATGAAATTGCCATGTTTGGTACAGAAAAAATAACTTATGTTCCTACATTGTTTGAACCATGTGTGGTGTTCTTGAGGTGTATTGTGCTTATGTTTTGATCCTCTTTCCTAACTATATATGGTGGCACAATCTGTCCCTGTTGTGTTGGTTTGTGTTGAGTGTTTCAATGTGGTCCCTGTTGTGTTGGTTGTGTTAGTATGATCAATGATGAATATGATTCTTATTGTACCCCAACTCCTTTTATAAAAAGGAGTCAATGTCAGTTTCATGTATAAATTTGACTGTATTTATTCCCTTTTGTATAAGGGTGTTGAGGTACTCCCTTGTTAATATTATGAGATTTATGTTTGTTTAAAATAACTACCTTTAGTGATTGTGTGTATGATCTATGATGAGTCTTCTTATGTTGAGGCTCAAACCTTGTTATTTTAAGTAATACTCATGCACCATTAGCATCAATGATGTTTTTCAGAAGCTAAGTATTATTGGAAAGGGTTTGTGTCAATGACGCTTGGAGACATTCTAAGATCTTATGTTGTTTGATCTGTGATGAGTCTTTCATTTGTTATCAATCATGTCATGGTTGATAAACCGAATTATTAGTTCACTTTACATGTCTGCATGTCTGCTTCTGGTTGGAATGAATTTCCTTGTACAAATGTGAATGTGAATGTGTATTTGAATGTCATGAGATTACTTGAACCTAAACAAACTTAACTCAGATTAACAAATTCTTCATTCATTTCAAAAGGTTACTTTGCTTACAAAATGTTTTGCTTACATTCAAGCTTCCAAAAGTGACTAACTGTCCCCCAAAAATACATGTCCCCAAAACACAAAAGTGTTGTATCCTTGTTTCAACCCATGATCCTAAGTCCCCTTGATGCTCTGTTTGTATCTGGTATGTCTTGCCAGTGTTCGCAGACTTTCCATTCTCGACTTGATCTGTTTGCTTGTGCATTTGAGCTCTCTGGAATGTCTTCCCATGCTTGAATGCCTCAGTTTTGTTGTGCATTTGAGCTCTCTGGTATGTCCGTCATTGCTGCCTCAGTTGTATTTGTCTGTGCATTGTTGTCTTCTGGCATATCTTGTGCATTTTGAGTGTCTTGTCTAGTTTGTGTTCCATACAAGAACTCCCATCCATCATGTACTGCCCACATAGGTGCAATAACTTGAATTGGTAATCTTCCCTCAGCCAAAAGTCTTGCCTTGTTCACATGTGGTAGATCATAGTCATTGTAACACTTGGCCTTTAGTATTTCACTCATCACATATTGGTATGATAACCAAACATTTCCAAGTGTTCTTGCATCTAACTCATAATAAGCGTGGTTCACTGCATCCATCATGTCATCAACATCCTTTGGCATTTTCTTGTGCATTAAAGATTGAATACTTCTAAAAAAATCCAAGTCTAATATGTTCAAGTCTAGACTGTTTGGTGGTTGTTGAACAAGAATGAATGTGAAGCCTCTTTGTTGATACACTTGTTGCCATATTGTATCACTTTGAGTGATGTGTGTTCTTGCATTATCTTGTTGTATGAATATTGTTTTTGGACCTTCACTTGGAGGCTATTTTTGCATGATTGCTGGTACAATTTGATTGATGAGCATGTCGTTTGTTTGTTGCTTTCTGACTGATCTAACCACTTTAGTGACCATTGTCCCCTTGTCTCTGTTTTTTGAATTCCTCTTTGCTGCTTCTTGCTAAGTAAATGGAAAGATCCCCAACTTGCCATCAAATGTGAATTCATTTTGAGAATTGAATTTGGCCTTGCAACTGCTATTGTGAACTTTACCTTTGGTATGAACTTGCTTGACTTTCCTGATCTGTATTTTCCCCTTTAATTCTTCCCCAAATACACCCTTTGTGCTTTTGTGCTCAAATAGAACCACTTCTCATCAATATGCACAAAATCAAACATTGGTTGGTATTGCCTCTTTGTTTGTGGACTGTCCCCTTCTAGTAAATCTAGAACCCACTTGACCCTTTGTAGCATGTTGGGGTCTTGCAAATCAGGATGTAGAGGATTTGTGTGTAGCCTAACATCACCCCTTTTTATCATTCTCCAAAGGGTTGTTTCTCCAATATGTAGCATCTTTGCGAAATCCCGTATGCATGTTCTGTCTCTCATGGTTAGACTTCTGATGGTGTCTTGTTCAACTTGAATTCGTTTCCTGCCTGCATTTTGCCTTTGTTGCTATGTTGTATCTTTGAAATGCTTCCTTTTGTGCCCTTGCTTGATTCCATATTCTTCTGACTGATTCTGAATGAACATTGTACATTTGAGAAACATGCTTAACTGTTAGGTTATGACAAATATAAAACATATATTTCATGCGGAAAAACCATAAAGCCCGAAATCCAAATTAATTGCCACATAGTCAATTAGCATAATTTAGGATACATACATGTGACGCGTGCCTTCCCTAGCTGCTCCCGAACCGAACAAGAACAAGTTTAGGACTCCAAGTGTTATCCCTCCGTAGATATATAGTCCACAGCACGTTCGGATCCGCATTAGATTCAATTGACTAGAATATTATCTAAGGTTTTATGTTATTCGAAACTTAATTATATTGGCAAATTATTAAGTTCCCTGTGGGCAAGGGATTCTTGCAACTCATTTTTGTGTTCTCTTAATCTCCTTGATCTCTTCTTCATGCTGTTTTGCACGACCTTCGTGAGTATCAGCTATTTCCTTTGCTGCGAGGTACTCTTGCCTATTTTCAGCTGCTCTCTGTCTTTCTTTTTCAAGAGACCTATTTAGCTGTGTCTGCTTAGCTCTAAGGCACAAAATCCACAAGTTTTAATAGCATACGCCACCATTTTCTATTCATGATAAACAAAAGGCTACGCATTCCTTTTTTTGCTTATAGTAATAAATAGGAACGTTACCTGAGCTTCAAGAACATTGATCCGAGAAAGAGTTTAAGATAAACGCTCGTTTATTGATCGCTCTCTTTCCTCTGCAGAAGCAGCTTTGGCTTCTGCTTCCTGTACAGCAAGCTTCATAAGAAAAGATCAATAAAGTTATGTACAAATGTAGAAGATGAATAGAAACCTGAAGCCGAGATTGAAGTGTTCTCCCAACTGTTGTCCAAGCTTCAGCCTTCCGGACAGACGTCTCCTGCAACCGAAGAAGAGTAAACATAATATTCATATCTTGTAACCAAGCTTGCAACTTTCATATTCCAAAAAGAAATTCTATTAAGGGGGAGAAACCTGCATAGCTTCAATTTGTCGCAGGAGAGGCCTAGTGGATTCAGGCAGTTGTGAAAAAAGTTCCTCACATCGACGCTCACTTTACCTGAGAACAATCAGACAATATTATCAGAAATTCCAATTAGGACAGTAAACGACAATAACATGAGCAAGAAAAGATGTAAAAAATAAATCATAGCACACCTGGTAACGTTTCTGTAGGTCCTCAATATCTTTGCGTAACATGTCCTCCTTCACGGTTGCCTACACGATATAACAAGGTAAAAACAAACATATTATCTTCAAACAGTACCAAATGGCAAAGACAAAATAATTATCAGCTTGCAGATGAAAACTTAATAATGATGTTAAGAAATAACCTGCTGCTTCTGAATGCTTAATGTCCATCTGTCTTAATTCCTCGAGTGTTTGGAAAAGCACCGTTTAACGTTCCACGGCTTCCGTTAGACATTCCTCCAACTCAGCCCGGGTTCATTATTGGCCCGTGCCTCTGCTAAAGCTTCAGCTTCCTTCGCAGCATTCAAAGCATTGGTATAATATTCCTTCTGACTGCGAACTTTGTTTGGTGCTTTTCAATCGTTTCTTGAAGAAACTTTTCAGTTGTTGCCTTATCTTTCTTTATACAATCCACTTTATTCTCTGCAAGCTGTATTAATTCAGAACGATATGCTCAGTAGGAATAAACAGAGACATGACACCAAAACTACCTTTTTAGAACTGAAGTAATTTCAAATATTTGTAATCAACCTCACATCAAAATACAGGGAGGTAACTAGGTGTTTGCATACACTTCAGTTTAGCAACTCGATTTAACATTTCCAAACAAAACCAAAATTTTATTTTTTGTATTCTTGAACATTTTTATGAAGCTGCATATGATCACTAAAAACAAATAGCAAGGCTCTTTCAGATGTCAAAACTGCAAAGCTAACAAACACATTTCAACAAGATGACAGGAAACAAGAATACACTTTCTGGTAAAAGAGGTGAGGGAACTGGAAACTAAATCATCCAACATTTGACCATTAGAGGATACAACAAAACAGTTCCTTTTGATTCAAACTGGGTACAAATCCAACACTTGTAGAACCAGTAGCAATACGGAATTAGTAG
This sequence comes from Spinacia oleracea, assembly GCF_020520425.1. Classification (NCBI taxonomy): domain Eukaryota; kingdom Viridiplantae; phylum Streptophyta; class Magnoliopsida; order Caryophyllales; family Amaranthaceae; genus Spinacia; species Spinacia oleracea. The sequence goes on along the minus strand of NC_079492.1, from coordinate 43,380,963 downwards.
ACTTCAAATCAAACAACAAAACTAACAAAATTAAGCATGACTAAAAAACATAAACCGCAACCTCCGCTCACCCTCAAAAGGTTAAAAAAAATAACACAGAGTTGTTAAATTAGCAAACAATGATGTGTGGCAACAAAAACATAAACCGTCTCAAACCCACAAAAATCTGAATAACCATCAACACTGTAAATTAGTTAACTACAACACATGAACATTGCCTAAACACATTTTTTTTATCCCCCTTTACTCTACATAGCCATTTTCCTTTCCTTCTCTGATTAGTGATGTAAATAATTACAGTGAGAAATAACAAGGCAAAAGATGACTGGCATTTCCAGCTTCTCCATGCCTTCTTCATGATATAGCCCAAAATTATTCCAATAAACCAATTAATATAACAAGCATACCTTCAGTACCTTCATAATTCCCCAGTAGACTACTGGTTGTGAAGGAAAGTACCACTAACTTTTGAGCAGGAGCCTGATTATATGAAAGTTCGATCATAATAATTACTTGCACCTTTTTGAATACCTATATATACCTCTCATAATATAACATAGCCAAATTTCTGGTTCAATCTCTTAGTTGTGCACAATGGCGTCATTAAATTGTACCAACAAATAAAATCTACTAAAAAAACTTTCCTGAACATTTACGCACAAAATCGCTTCAACTATTCTGAATGATAAAATTCTTAAAAGTTTACCATTGTCAACATCAGCTAAGACGAGTGTGCTCTTGAAAAAATCATACTTTCTCCATAAAACTGGAAAACCTAACCCCCAAAGTTTCATTTACATGAACATTTACACACAAAATCGCATCAATTGAAATTTTAGAAATTCAGGGGAAATAAAACAAGCTCTGTCGTTGAAATTGAAATTGAAATATTCAGAAAAAAAAACCTATCTTGAGCAGAAATTACAAATTGAATTTGAAAATCGAATAAACCACACGAAATTCAGAAATTTGAAACAAAAAGTTAAAGAGAAGAAGAGAGTGATGAGAACAAAAACCTAAATATGTAGTTCTCTAGCGATGATGGTAAGGTCTCTGATGGTAGTGAATTCGTCTATCGTACCGTAGTTCTCCGGTGGCAGATTCGTCGGTGATGGTGACTGGTGATTTCGCCAATGGTTGCATCGTCCTACCTTGTATGTCCAGGGAAGAAGAAAGAGGCAAAGAACAATAGCTAGGTCAAAATTGACAAATAGGGGGGTTTGGCGAAAGTTTGGTGCAAAGACAAAAGAATGAAAATAGAGACCTGTTAGGTTAAATGACGGGTCATTTTTATTTTACATTGTTTTTAATAAGAGAGTGGTGGGTCCCTTGATATATAAGAGACCCGTTAACTTAAATAAAAGGTCTCTTGTTTCTCTTATTTTATTTTTCACGAAAATAAAATGACCCTTTTTATATACTAGAGACCCGTTAAATTAAACAACGGGTCTCTTTTTTTTCCCCTCTAATTTTAAGTGGGCCATTTGACACATAAGAGATCCGTTATCTATAATATTAGATCTCTTGTATGAAAGAGACCCGTTTTGTCGACCAACGGGTCTTTTATTAAGGGTCTCTTTGCCCATTTTTGTAGTAGTGTTTAATCTTAAACTATATGAATACTTGTGATTGATGTATTATAAATTGTGATTATGTATCACCTATTTATAGGGAGGAAATATCAGACTTAGATTTCCACTAGGATTCAATTTACTAATTCGATTAGAATTCTACTAAAATTAATTAATCCTTTGGTTTTTAGTGTTTAATCAAACAACTAACTCTCGTGGATTTAGGAAAATAATTAATCGGATAATCCTAAGCGTTTAAGGATTCGTAGCGTTGCACGAACACACACACACACACACACGCAGCCCACGAATGGGCGCGCTGTGCGCGGCTCGGCCCATTGCTTGGGCGCTGCTGCCAGCCTGCCTTGCCTTGCTCGGCTGGGCCTGGCCTTGCTCCATGCTCGGTTGGGCCTGCCTTGCTTGGCGCGGCTGGGATTGCTCGCTGCTGCTGTGCGTGCGGGCTTCGCTAGGCGCGGACTGGCTTCGTCTGGGCCTTGCGTCTAGCAAGCTCGTCCGACAATCTTTTCGTACGTCGCGCTTCCGATTCGTTTTCCGATTCCGGCATTCATTTTCGATTCGAACAATATTTAATATTTTCCATTCCGTAATTTATTTCCGTTTCGAACAAATATTTAATATTTCCGATTCCGGAATTTATTTCCGATTCCGACAATATTTCCGATTCCGGCAATATTTCCGTTTCCGGCCATATTTCCGATTCCGGCAATATTTCCATTTCCAATTATATTTTCCAATACGTACCATGTTTCCGTTTCCGGCAACATTTACGACTTGGATAATATATATATTTCCGTTACGATCCATATTTCCGTTTCCGGCAATATCATCGTTTCCGGAGTATTCATAATTTGCCTTTTCACGATTTTAGCTCCCACTGGAACAAAGATCCGTCGATTCTGAATATTCATAAATGGTGTATTTAATTTATTTAAATACTTGATTCGTTCACGTACTATTTGTGTGACCCTACGGGTTCAGTCAAGAGCTGAGAAAGCTGTGGATTAATATTATTAATTCCACTTGAACTGAAGCGGCCTCTAGCTAGGCATTCAACTCACTTGATCTAACTGAATTATTAACTTGTATAATTAATTAATAGTGAACCGCATTTATTAGACTTAGCATTGAATGCATACTTGGACCAAGGGCATTATTTCCTTCAGTCTCCCACTTGTCCTTAGGGACAAGTGTGCATTGCCTAATTCCTTTGTCGCTTGATGCTTGCTTATGAACATAAGGTAAGAGTAGTCATCCTTGTTAGGTTATGACAAATATAAAACATATATTTCATCTGGAAAAACCATAAAGCCAGGAATCGAAATTAATTGCCACATAACAATTAGCATAATTTAGGATGCATACATTCGAAGCGTGCCTTCCCTAGCTGTTCCCGAAACGAACAAGAACAAGTTTAGGACTCCAAGTGTAGTCCCTCCGTAGATAGTCCACAACACGTTCGGATCCGCCTTAGATTCAATTAACTAGAATTTAGCCTAAGGTATTATGTTATTCGTTTATAATTTATTTGGCAAATTATTAACCTTCAGTTTTTAACTTAAAACTATATAAATACTTGAATTAATGTATTATAAATTGTGATTGCCATCACCTATTGGTATATGTTCGTCATGCCTAAAGCCATACGATACATTTTTGGCGATCCTTATATTATATCATACATGATAAATTCTTTTGCATAATTATTCTCAATTGAATTCTATTCATGTAACTTTATCTATCCAATTTCAGTAGATACTGAATCCAGCTAAATTCTTTGACATATAATATAGGTGAAGAATCTCATTAGATTCTTTGATGTTTAGCTTAGTAAATGTTTATACATAGTTCAAACATTCATTACTTAGATTTATTCACATGGGTCGAATATCTCCAATGGAGTCTTTCGTGCTTGATTTAGTAAATGCCATTACTTAATTAATCTAAAACAATATTATAAGATCTTTGTAAATAGATCTTAATACCCAGTATGTACTAAGTTTCACCTTGGTCCATCATTGATGAATAATGTCAAATCTAAGTCATTAGCATTTGAATGTTATTTCACAATAGAGAGATATGTATGTAATACACATAAGACCAATTAAGTTTTATGTACTCCCACTAAACTTCTTATATATCTATAAGAATCATGTACATTTTATGAAACTAAAATACTTATTAATTTCACTAAAATACAATTCTAATTCCCAATTGCTTGCTTAAATCTGTACTTAGATTTCATAAACAATCTTTCCTTTTCAAGTATTTATTTGGATCCACAAATCCTATGGCATACCATGTACAGAGTTTCTTCCAACATCTGATTGTGGAATACGTTTTGTCATCCAATTGCCATATGTACCAATATGCAATCATTGCTTGATTTATAGACTGGAGCATTACGATTTTCAATGAGGTTTCAACACAATCCATGCCATGAATTTTCTTGATACCTTTAGCAACTAATCTAGCTTTGCTTGATACCTGAACTCTATGTTTCTTCACTATCTAATAGAAGAATCTCATAGTTTCAGTGACTTGAACTCTATGTCTACTTGGGTATAGAACATCAAACAATAGAATATCAACAGGCACTTTGAGAGTCCTTTGAATATTTTGTTCTCCTTGAAGCACTTGTAAAGTCTTCTAAGAGATGTCTACTCTTTAAAATCCACTTCTAAAGTCCTTAAAGAATACGTGTTCGGATTTTCTAAAGAACTTCGTAAAGCCTCTGGAATGTCCGTTTATGTTTGTTGTTCGCCTCGAATACTTTTTGAGGTCTATTTTCTCCCACTTGTCATTTTGGAAACGAATCTCCAAAAGGACATTATTTTGAGCAAACAAACATTATGTTCTCAAAAATTCGTGGTAGAAACAATAACCTTGTGTCTCATTTGAATAAATCACAGTGAAACATATATCTATACTTGGGCCTTAGTTTGTTGAATAACAAACACTAAGCTCCGATCCCACTGAGTTTAGCAACTCTTTAGATATATATATATATATATATATATATATATATATATATATATATATATATATATATATATATATATATATATATATATATATATATATATATATATATATATATATATATATTATTGAAAAGATATTCTGAAATTACTTTTCAATAGCTTTGACGAATTTGGTTTAGTTTGGTGGTAGTTGAGCATTTTGTTTTAGAAATTATATGAAAAGTCTTTATGATTCATCATTGATCGAATCAAGTACTAATTGACTTCGATCATTCCAACTTAGATATGCCATATCTTATGGAGCTTGATCGTGAACACACAATCATTGATGATCATTTTTGGTCTTAAAGTAATCATCGTCATGATCTAACCCAGATCTTTATGATTTCTTGCCATGTGGATTTTTATACTTCTGAATCTTTGAGCTAGCCAAACAGATTCAAACTTATATCACTTTGAGTAAATAAACCAATATTTACTCAAATCTAGGTGAAATAATAAAGTCATAAAATCTTTCTTTAGCTTTGAACTCTATTGTCTAGGGGTTCTAACAATAGTTCATATCTTTTGTTACTTTCAACAAGTAAGACTAACTTGTCTTGAATGATCTAGAAATCAATCAACTTTCAAAAGTCCATCAAAATAGAGCTTTAGAACGTTAACTTGTTGATATGGTCTAAACAACAGTGCCAAAGATTATTTGAACTCAAATTAAGGGATTGATTTGAACCTAGTAAAGTTCTTCTTGTTAAAGAGTTGTTTGTTTTAATCAAGCATATTGACTCAACCCGTAAATGACCATTTCATTCAAACAAACATTGTTTTGGTTTTTCTTGAATGTGAGTCTTTATGTGTTTGAAAACATAAATTTAGGTATGATGATTATGGAACAAAATAGCCATTAAGTTCCAGCCTTGAAAGGACTTAAAACAAACTAGATGACCCTACAACTAATGTAGCATTGCCATGCTTCATTTCCCACTTGTAGGTCATTAGTGTATCCTAACTTCCATTGTAAGAACCTCAAGCGGTATATGATACCAAGGAAGTTTGATTTCTAGCTCACTTCTCTTTTAAACATAAGATTATAGGTAGAAACGAAATCGTAAATTCCTTTCATTTGTTCCTTGTTTTCTTATTTCTTGTACCCTTTCTTATAGTCTTAAGAATTGACTTCTCTAGTGTTGACTTTTATACTATTTTAGACATGTCCATTGTCACTCCAACAAAGTTCTTACCATTTATTTATGTTGAATATTCTGTTTCAACTAGATGATCTTATCAGAAGCTTCTAAAGTTCTCTAAGCATCGATCTATTCGAATGTCTAGGGACTAGACTCATTCGATAATTAAATGGATAAAGATATTAAGTTGTTAATCATTGGTAAAGCTCAGCGTTTAATCTCAATGCTTTATGATCTCAAACCTACATTGTATTTTGAATTCACAAGAACCAATCGGTTTTCCATTCGACTTTGATACTCGAAAACAACCATAAAAGTCGCTATAAGAAACGTACATTTTAAATTGCTCATTTTCTCTCATTTCCGTGAATCGTTCTTGGATTCACTACCAATCGCGGAAATTTACTGTTACCCTTCTAAAAGGATTTACTGCAGCGCAAGATATTTAATTATAAACAATAATTAAAACATGCATTGAAGCATGCACAGTCTAAACATTTATCATGGGTAATAACTTGAGAATTAAAGCTAAAGCAATCATGCAATTTAAGCAAGTCATTGGCATTTTATTCGAATTTATTGTTCCGGCAGGTGTGAATAAAATTAATCCAAGATCCTTAAATCATTGAAGAAATAAGCACATTATGTATTTAGACTCAATTCTAAAATATTTTAGGTAAGAAAATCCTTTGCTAATAGTCTAGAAACTACTCTTGGTTGATAGGCACGTCTAAGAACTTATTAGGTAAACCTATCCCGTTTGCCACGACATAAAAGAACTCCTTACTTATATCGTTGAGTTTCACCAAAACGAACATGTACTCACAATTATTTGTGTACCTTACCCCTTTAGGATCAATAAGTAACACCTCCCTATGGCGGAAAACTATTACTAAGATTGATGTAAAGGTTATCCAAGGAAGTGTTATTTTGGCATAGCACCTTTTAACTCAATTTTTAAAGTTTGGAACTTAAGGCTCTTACTATGTTGGTTATATTTTAAGTGAACTAAAATCCTTAATCATGCAACATAATCAAGCCATAATCTCATGCATGATTAAGACATATTTAAAGCAATGAATAACTTAAAGCATGCATAAGATATAATTGTGATCTAGTATCGCCCGACTTCATCTTGAAGCTTCAACTTCAAACTCCATCTTGAAAATGGATTGGAAACTCCGTCTTGAATTTCACCATGGGAGGCACCATTTTCTTCAAATAGGATAAGCTATAATTTTAACTAATTACAACTATTTGATTGTACGCAGACCATATTTAAAGCAATAAAACTTTGGTACTTTAGACCAATTTTACATTCAAATTAATGGTACGCAGACCATATTTTCTATCCTATTTGGGCCATACTAGTCACTTTCCATAACCTGAAAAATAGTACATTTACAATATACCATTCACCCATTCATTTATCGATGAATGGCCCACATAGCTGGTTAGTAGAACATATTATGCATCACATAAATATTTGCATCAATTAATCAAGGCTTCCAACAATCTACAAATTATTCAATCATTATTAATTCTAATCGAGTTGTTTTAACCTTAAAGGAATTGAGACCTAATCAAGAGTTTATGACTAAAACCATGCCACTAAAACCAAGAATATTAAATGCTTTATGAATTTTAAACATAAAATTGTATTTCCTAGTCCAACCAGAAACTTACAAATTTAATTAAAGTTTAAAGCTCATATAAATTATTATTTAAATCCTTTAATTTATTTTCAGTTGATTAAATTAATTAATTTAAATTTAATCAAGGTTTTAATTAGTATAAATAAAATTTATCAAAAATTAAATGATTCAAAATTAAATTCCGAGAAAAAAATTTAATTACGAATTTAAATTTAATTAAAATCATTTTTCACCGAAAAATCAAAATTAAAATGAACCAATCGGGTCAAGACAAGGGCATGGGCTCGCACCCATGCCTCGTCGAGTCCACGTAGTAGCAACGCCCCATGGGCTGCCACTCGACTGATTGTATAGCAAGGCACGAGCAGCCACGCGCAAACGCAGCAAGCGGAGCAGCCACGCGCAAACGCAGCAAGCCGATCAGCCACGCCTACGCACGTGCGGTCTCTTCTCGCTGGTCGAGTCAGCTCTCGCCGTCCGCACGTGCGGCCTCTTCTTGCTTGCTGCCTTGCTTCTCGCCCAACCCGCCCACTACTCACAGCACTCGACGCTAGGCAGGGCTACTGCCTTGCGCTCTCATGCCACGCCCTTGATCGATGCATTCGTACCGCATGGGCGACGAGCTCCCTTGCTCGTCGTCGCATGCCCGCACTATACAACACCCCTTAAGGGTAACACTTAGCGTCCATTGCTTGGTGCATGCAAGATTCGTGAACGGATTTTATAAAAATCAAAACTTTATTATTTAAATTTATAGACGAATTAATAAATTATATTAATTTCTTAAATTTAGGGCGAAAAATCGCAAATTTATTATTGAAATTAATTTCCGATTACATGGATTCAAATCTAGGTCATAAAATTTTAAAATTTTCAACTTGAACAAATTTTATGGTGGTTTTTAATCATGGATTCCTAATTAAATTGCTAATTAATTATGAAAATCAAATCAAATGTTAAATTATTCGAATTTCAACAAATTAATTACAATTACAAATTAGGTTGTATAATTAACAAGCTTAGGCATTAAAATTGTTAAACATATACAATAGGTCAATCATAGATACAAGATTTACAAACAAGAATCGCAAATATTTAATTTAACATCCAAAAAATTATAAATTTTGCGTTCGAAAAACTAAAACCTCCGAAAAGTCATAGTTAGGCTTCGAATTTGGGAATTCTGGGTTCGGCATCAAATCTTTGATTTTAGTCAAAATTTTAAGACGTCGTTAACCTTTAGTTTTTAACTTAAAACTATATGAATACTTGAATTGATGTATTATAAATTGTGATTGCCATCACCTATTTATAGAGTAGGATTATCGGAACAAGAAACCTACTAGGATTCAACTTATCTAATTCTATTAAAATTTGATTCAAATTAAATCTATTACTTTTAGTGTTTTGCATAACAACTAATTCTAGTAGTTTCAAGAAAATAGTATAATCGGATAAATCCTAAAAGCTTAAAGATTCGTAACATGCACTAACACACCAACACGCACGAACAGCCCACGAGGGGGCCTGCCCGCGCGCGGTGGACTGGATCGGCCCAGCAGCTGGTACGCAGCCCACGAAGGGCGCGCCAGCTTGCTGGCCTTGCCGCATGCTGGGCTTGGCCTTGCTTCGTTGCTTGGCTGGGCCTTGCTTGCCTTGGCGGGCAGCTGTGTGCGGGCTTCGCTAGGCGCGGGCCTAGCTACGTGCTGGGCCTTGCGTCTAGCAAGCTCGTCCGATGTTTATTTCGTACGACGCGTGTAGACACCTACTTTTGTCCCCATTCCCGCAAGGGAAAGGTTCGATGATGAAAGCATAAAAACTCCACTTGACAACGCATCTCCTATAAAATAAACGAATCTCAATTCCCCTTTTCATTTCACCCGAAACCAGCTATTTATGGAAACCTGCTAAAAATAGTAACTGCTGTAAAAAGTAGCTTCTAAAAGTGGCAAAAGATAGAAACCTGTCAGAATTAGGTGTTGCATTCCAACATAAATCCTAAATGAGATAGAAAACTGCGAGAATCCTATTCCTAATATGATTCGGAAATAAGAGTTACGTATTAATTGAAATCCTAACGAGCCTAGAGTTCGTAACGGGCCCAGACGCATTCCGTCACAAAATTAATACGCGCTAAAAGACTCGAATTAATCTCAAACTCTACGGATTTCAGGAATCCAAATCTGATAAAGAATTCGGCCCAGACATCACTTTCAACGCCCAGAGCTGGGCGCCGAAATCTTTGACGCCCAGCCCTGGGCGCTGAAATTGCATGAATCTCTATTTTCAACGCCCAGCCCTGGGCGCCGAAATCTTTGACGCCCAGAGCTGGGCGCCGAAATTACCTGGGACGTGTTTTTTCCTAATTCTTTGCGGATTAGAACTCTGCAATTCTATCTTTCCACGAACTTTTCCCTATAAATAGGCCCCTAGTTTCGACGTGAAACAACACACAACGACACACAATTTTATTCTGAGTATTGACTCCAACCCTTAGCCTAAGCCTCTCGCTGCGAAACTGTTCACGCGTTCTGTCGCAATCGATCCATAAATCGAACAGAACGTATCCTGTCCCATAATTGAGATTCGTTAAATAAAAAGGAGAAATAGCAAAGTCAAAGTGGTTAGTTTTCTGAGAACCGTGACGCACCTCTCAAGGGTGCTTCGTAATGTGTCCCTTTTCGATGATTTAACTGCTTTCCTCGCCCTTTTTATGAACTGTTAAACTAACCTAATGTGATTGTTCTATCACGCCTAACAAATATAATATTTTTGGGAAATCGGATTATCATGCTAGGTCCCTTAATGCTACTTAAATCAGATAATCACGATCAAATTAGTATTATATGTTGCATATTGCTAAAATCAACTCAGATTAGTTTAATAGTTAACGCATGTCCCTTCAATTATTTATGCTGAGCTAGTAAGGATATCCTGCCTCTGGAGTTATCGACGAGCGAATTACTCCTCTCGGTAGTTACAGTCCCCCGAACCCTCAATCTCTACCTTGCGGGTGTATATTGAGAGATCCCCACACCAGGGATCACAAGGGAACCTATGGCCGTCGTGGTCAAACATAATTGCACTCCCTTTATGTCACGATAACCGGGTTTTGTCAGTTTTTCTCATTGTCGTTAAAAACTGAATGGCGACTCCTATATTACTAGTCAATTGGGTGTATACTCACAGGAAATCCAATTACACTTGATTGAATAAAAAGAATCGTCACACTCACGAGGGACAAGGTCACGCATTAGCCTCGCGCTTTTTTGACCCCCTCACAACGCGCTTCCGATTAATTTTCCGATTCCGGAATTAATTTTTGATTTGAACAATATTTAATACTTCCGATTCCAGAAATAATTTCCGTTTCGAACAAATATTTAATATTTCCGATTCCAGAATTTATTTCCGATTCCGATAATATTTCCAATTCTAACAATATTTCCGTTTCCGACAATATTTCGGATTCCGACAATAATTCCATTTACGATAATATTTTCTGATACGTATCATGTTTCCGTTTCTTGCAATATCATCGTTTCCGGAAAATTCGTAATTTGCCTTTTGACGTTTCAGCTCCCACTGGAACCGAGATCCGTCGATTCCGAATATCCATAAATAGAGTATTTAATTCACTTAAATACTTGATACATTCACGTACAATTTGTGAGATAATGCCCTTGGCCCAAGTATGCATTCAATGCTAAGTCTAATAAATGCGGTTCAGTATTAATTAATTATACAAGTTAATAATTCAGTGAGATCAAGTAAACTGTATGCCTAGCTAGAGGCCGCTTCAGTTCAAGTGGAATTAATAATATTCACCCACAGCTTACTCTTGACTGAACCCGTAGGGTCACACAAATAGTACGTGAATGGATCATGTATTTAAGTGAATTAAATACTCTATTTATGGATATTCGGAATCGACGGATCTCGGTTCCAGTGGGAGCTGAAACGTCAAAAGGCAAATTACGAATTTTCCGGAAACGATGATATTGCAAGAAACGGAAATATGGATCGTATCGGAAATATAAATAATATCCAAGTCCTAAATGTTGCCGGAAACGGCAACAGGGTAGGTATCGGAAAATATTATCGGAAATGGAAATATAGCCGGAATAGGAAATATTGCCGGAAAAGGAAATATTGCCGGAATCGGAATTATTATCGGAATCGGAAATAAATTTCGGAATCGGAAATATTAAATATTTGTTCGAAACGGAAATTAATTCCAGAATCGAAAATATTAAATATTCTTCGAATCGGAAATGAATTCCGGAATCGTAAAATAAATCGGAAGCGCGACGTACGAAATAAACATCAGACGAGCTTGCTAGACGCAAGGCCCAGCACGAAGCTAGGCCCACGCCTAGCGAAGCCCGCGCAAAGGCAAGCAAGGGTGCATGCAGCAGCCCGCCCCACCAAGGCAGGCCCAGCCAAGCACAAGGCAAGGCCAGGCCCAGCCAAGGCGAGGCAGCAGGCTGGCGCGCCCATCGTGGGCCGCGTACCAGCGCTGTTGGGCCGAGCCAACCCGCGCGCGCACAACACCCTTCATGGGCTGCTGGTGCGTGTGTTTGTGTTGTGTTCGTGCAAGCTTCGAATCCTTAGTTGCTTTGGATTTGTCCGGTTAGATTATTTTCCTAAAACAACTAGTGTTAGTCGTTTAACTAAACACTAAAAACAAAGGTTTAATTTAAGAGTAATTCTAATTGAATTAGATAAATTTAATTCTAGTAGGTTTCTAGTTCTGATAATCCCACCCTATAAATAGGTCATGAATAATCACAATTTAAAGAACATATTCTCAAGTATTTATATAGTTTTAAGATTAAACTAAGTTTAATAATTTGCCAAAGAACTTAGTACGAATAACATAAAACCTTAGGCTAAATTCTAGTTAATTGAATCTAAGGCGAATCCCAACGTGCTGTGGACTATCTACGGAGGGACGACACTTGGAGTCCTAAACTTGTTCCTGATTGGTTCGGGAGCAGCTAGGGAAGGCACGCGTCACATGTATGTATCCTATATTATGTTTATTGACTATGTGGCAATTAATTTGGATTCCTGGCTTTATAGTTTTTCCGCATGAAATATATGTTTTATATTTGTCATAACCTAACAGTGGTATCACGAGCTTCTAATTAATTCCATAATCAATTATAGTTAACATGGTTAAATTTTATAAATTTGCAATGAATTAAAGGTGTGATTAATTTCGATTTTTGTAATTAATTGCAAATTCGTGCGATTATTTAATTATATGTTCGAAGGATTTTTGGCAATTTAGTCAATAATGGTCGGAATCGTATAATTTTATAGTGAATTTCGCATGTATACGACGTTTTAAATTTTTGACTAAAATCAACAATTTGATGCCGTAGCCAGAATTCCCAAATTCGAAGCCTAACTATGACTTTTCGAAGGTTTTAGTTTTTCGGACGCAAAATTTATATTTTTTTTATGATGTTAAATTAAATATTTGCGAATCTTGTTTGTAAATCTTGAATCCATGATTGACCTATTGTATATGTTTAACAATTTTAATGCCTAAGCTTGTTAATTATATAACCTAATTTGTAATTGTAATTAATTTGTTGAAATTCGAATAATTTAGAATTTGATTTGATTTTCATAATTAATTAGCAATTAATTAGGAACCTATGATTAAAAACCACCATGAAATTTGTTAAAATTAAAAGTTTTAAAATTTTATGACCTAGATTTGAATCCATGAAAATAAATATGATTGGAAATTAATTTGAATAATAAATTTTCGATTTTTTGCCTAAAATTTATGAAATTAATATGATTTATTAATTCGTCGATAAATTTAAACAATAAAAGTTTTAATTTTATGAAATCCGTTCACGAATCGTGCACGCACCAAGCAATGGACGCTAAGTGTTACCCTTAAGGGGTGTTGTATAGTGCGGGCATGCAACGACGAGCAAGGGAGCTCGTCGCCCATGCGGTACGATGCAGCGAGCAAGGGCGTGGCACATGCGCGCAAGGCAGCAGCCCTGCCATGCGCTATGTGCTGCGAGCAGTGGGAGGGAGGGGCGAGAAGCAAAGCAGCAAGCAAGACGAGGCCGCGCGCGCGGGCAAAGAGAGCTGGCTCGACCAGCCAGCGTTGCCCCGCACCAGCGAGCGCTGCCTCGCCCAGCGAGGGATGCCTCGCCACAGCGAGCGAGCTGTTGCGCGTAGGCGTGGCTTGCTCGGCTTGCTGCGTCTACGCGTGGCTGCTCGTGCCTTGTGATACGATCAGTCGAGTGGCAGCCCATGGGGCGTTGCTGCTACGTGGACTCGACGAGGCATGGGCGCGAGCCCATGGCCTTGTCTTGACCCGATTGGTTCGTTTTAATTTTGAATTTTCGGTTGAAAAAACGATTTTAATTAAATTTAAATTCGTAATTTAAGTTTTTCTCGGAATTTAATTTTGAATAATTTAATTATTATAAATTTTATTTATACTAATTATTTTACTAAAATTAAAACCTTGATTAAATTTAAATAAATTAATTTAATCAACTGAAAATAAATTAAAGGATTTAAATAATAATTTATATGAGCTTTAAATTTTAATTAAATCTGTAAGTTTCCGGTTGGACTAGAAAATACAATTTTATGTTTAAAATTCGTAAAGCATGTAAAATTCTTGGTTTTAGTGGGAGCGTTTTAGTCATAAACTCTTGGTTAGGTCTACATTCCTTTAAGGTTAAAACAACTCGATTAGAATTAATAAGGATAAAATAATTTGTAGATTATTGGAAGCCTTGATTAATTGATGCAAATATTTATGTGATGCATAATATGTTCTACTAACCAGCTATGTGGGCCATTCATTGATAAATGAATGGGTGAATGGTATATTGTATAAATGTACTGTTTTGCAGGTTATGGAAAGTGACTAGTATGGCCCAAATAGGATAGAAAATATGGTCAGCGTACCATTAATTTGAATGTAAAATTGGTCTAATGCCAAAGTTTTTAATTTAAATATGGTCTGCGTACCATCAAATAGTTGTAATTAGTTAAAATTATAGCTTATCCTATTTTAAGAAAATGGCGCCTCCCATGATGAAATTCAAGACGGAGTTTCCAATCCATTTTCAAGACGGAGTTTGAAGTTGAAGCTTCAAGATGAAGTCGGGCCATACTAGATCACATTTATATCTTATGCATGCTTTAAGTTATTTATTGCTTTAAATATGTCTTAATTATGCATGAAATTATGGCTTGATTATGTTGCATGATTAAGGATTTTAGTTCACTTAAAATCTAACCAACATAGTAAGAGCCTTAAGTTCCAAACTTTAAAAATTGAGTTAAAAGGTGCCATGCCAAAATAACAGTTACTTGGATAACCTTTACATCAATCTTAGTAATAGTTTTCCGCCATAGCGAGGTGTTACTTATTGATCCTAAAGGGCTAAGGTACACAAATAATTGTGAGTACATGTTAGTTTTGGTGAAACTCAACGATATAAGTAAGGAGTCCTTTTATGTCGTGGAAAAACAGAAAGGTTTACCTAATAAGACCTTAGACGTACCTATCAACCAAGAGTAGTTTCTAGACTATTAGCAAAAGGCTTTGCTTACCTAAAATATTTTAGAATTGAGTCTAAATACATAATGTGCTTAATTCTTCAATGATTTAAGGGTCTTGGAATCATTTTATTCACACCTGCCGGAACAATAAATTAAAATAAAATACCAATGACTTGTTTAAATTGCATGATTAATTGCCTTAATTTTCAAGTTATTACTCATGATAAATGTTTAGACTTTGCATGCTTCAATGTATTTTTTAATTATTGTTTATAATTATATAACTTTTACTGCAGTAAATCCTTTTAGAAGGGTAACAGTAAATTTCCTCGATTGGTAGTGAATCCAAGAACGATTAACGGAAATGAGAGAAAGTGAGCAATTTAAAATGTACGTTTCTTATAGCGACTTTTATGGTTGTTTTCGAGTATCAAAGTCGAATGGAAAATCTATTACTGCTTGTGAATTCAAAATACAATGTAGTTTTGAGATCATAAAGCATTGAGTTTAAACGCTCAGCTTTACCAATGGTTAACAACCTAATATCTTTTATCCATTTAATTCTCGAATGAGTCTAGTCCCTAGACATTCGAATAGATCGATCCTTAAAGAACTTTAGAAGCTTCTGGTAGGATCATCTAGTTGAAGAAAAATATTAAACATAAATTAAATGGTTAGGACCTTGTTGGAGTGACATTGGACATGTCTAACAAAGTATAAAAGTCAACACTAGAGAAGTCAATTCTTAAGATTATAAGAAAGGGTACAAGAAATAGGAAAACAAGGAACAACTGAAAGGAATTTACGATTCCGTTTCTACCTAAAAGTTTATGTTTAAAGAAAAGTGACCTAGCAATCAAACTTCCTTGGTATCTTAAACATCTTGAGGTTCTTACATCGGTAATAACTCAAACAATGGAAGCTAAGCTACACTAATGGCCTACAAGTGGGAAATGAAGAATGTCATTGATACATTAGTTGTAGGGTCATCTAGTTTGTTTTAAGTCCTTTCAAAGGCTGGAACTTAATGGCTATTTTGTTCCATAATCAGCATACCTAAATTTCTGTTTTCAAACACATTCAAGAAAGACAAAAACAATATTTGTTTGTTATTTGAATGTAATGGTCATTTACGGGTTGAGTCAATATGCTTGATTAAGACAAACATCTCTTTAACAATAAGAACTTTACTAGGTTCAAATCAATCTCTTGATTTGAGTTCCACTAATCTTTGGCATTGTTGCTTAGACCATGTCAACAAGTTAACATTCAAAAGCTCTATTTTAATGGAATTTTGAAAGTTGATTGATTTCTAGATAAATTCAAGACAAACAAGTCTTACTTGTTGAAAGAAAAAAAGATATGAACTATTATTAGAACGCCTAGATAATAGAGTTCAAAGCTAAAGAAATATTTTATGACTTTATTATATCACCTGGATTTGAGTGAATATTGGTTTATTTACTCAATGTGATATAAGTTTGAATCTGTTTGGCTAGTGCAAAGATTCAGAAGTATAAAATCCACTTGGCAAGAAATCAGAAAGATCTAGGTTAGATCATATTGATGATTACTTGAGTCAAGAATGATCATCATTATTTGTGTGTTGTAATTGCACGATCTAGATCCATAAGATATGGCATATCTACGTTTGAATAATCGAAGTCAATTAGTACTTGATTCGATCAATGATGAATCATAAAGACTTTTCCTATAATTTCTAAAACAAAATGCTCAACTACCACCAAACCAAACCAAATTCGTCAAAGCTATTGAAAAGTAATTTCATAATATCTTTTCATAATATATATCTAAAGAGTTGTTAAACTCAGTGGGAGCTTAGTGTTTGTTATTCGACAAACTAAGGCCAAAGAATAGATATATGTTTCATTGTGATTTATTCAAATAAGACAAAAAGGGTATTGTTTCTACCACGAATTTTTGAGAACGTAATGTTTGTTTGCTCGAAATAATGTCCTTTTGGAGATTCGTTTCCAAAATGACAAGTGGGAGAAAATAGACCTCGAAAGTCTTCGAGGCGAACAACAAACATAAACAGACATTCCGGAGGCTTTTAGAAGTTCTTGAGAAAATCCGAATGCTTATTCTTTAAGGACTGTAGAAGTGGCTCTAAAGAATAGAAATCTCTTAGAAGACTTTACAAGTGCTTCAAGGAGAACAGAATATTCAAAGGATTTTCAAGTGTCTGTTGATATTCTATCGTTTGATGTTCTATTATCATGTAGATTAATGAGTTTGTGACTTGTAAGAAACCTATGACGAAACCCATACTCCCTAAAATGGTTAGAGGCCATGTATAGACTCAATGTTTTAAATGGTTAGAAGCCATAAAATATACTCAATGTTTTGATGACAAAATTTGAATTTTGTTGATTTGCAAGAATGGTTTACACCTATTGGTTGCAAATTGGTTTTAAGGATAAAAACCATCAAACATGGAATTGTGTTCACATGAAAAGCTAGATTAGTTGCTAAAGATTACAAGCAATTTCACAGTGTGGATTGTGTTGAAACCTCATGCAAAATCGTAATGCTCAAGTCTATAAATCAAGCAATGATTGCATATTGGTACATATGGCAATTGGATGACAAAACATCATCCTCAATCAAATGTTGGAAGACACTATGTACATGGCATGTCATAGGATTTGTGGATCCAAATAAAATACTTCAAAAGGAAAGCTAGCTTATGAAATCTAAGTACAGATTTAAGCAAGCAATTGGGAATTGGAACTGTATTTTAGTAAAGCTAATAAGTATTTTAGTTTTATAAAATGTACATGATTCTTATAGATATATAAGAAGTTTAGTGGGAGTACGTAAAAATTTAATTGGTCCTATGTGTATCACACACATATCTCTCTATTGTGAAATAAAATTCAAATGCTAATGACTTAGATTTGAAATTAATCATCAATGATGGACCAAGGCGAAACTTAGTACATACTGGGTACTAAGATCTATTTACAAAGATCTTATATTATTCCATTGGAAATATTCGACCCATATGAATAAATCTAAGTAAAGAATGTTTGAACTATGTATAAGGATTTACTAAGCTACAAATCAAAGAATCTAATAGAACTCTTCACCTATATTATATGTCAAAGAATTTAGCTGGATTCAATATCTACTAAAATTGGATAGCTAAAGTTACATGAATAGAATACAATTGGGAATTATTCTGCAAAAGAATTTATCATGTATGATATAATATAAGGATCGCCAAAAATGTATAGTATGGCTTTAGGCATAACGAACATATACCAATCTCTATTGGTCTAAGTAAAGATCAAGTAGATTGAAATCAAGAAAAACTTATGGTACTTGAAAAGGTACAAAGGAATAGTTCTTGATTCAAGGAAAAAAGATATGCTAAATATTGATGCGACACGCATAAACACTGGCAAAGGATCAAGCAAGATTCCTTTGGAGTTACCATTGGCAAGGACGAGCTAAAGATCATCGTGTTTTGAAATGGCATCATGGATTAGAGACCATGAGTTGTTGCGTGGGAAATTAAATATTAATTTCAATGTTCTGAGATACAGATGGAAAGTCTTCCATATATCTATGAACTGCTTGGATAGGTAAATCCAAACAAAGCATCACTAGCAACCTATACAGTACGTTGAAGTAAAAGTACTTATTGCCTAAGAAGCAATAAAACAGGGTTGTTTACGTTGAAGAGTTCTTCTCTGAACTTGGGTGGATCACATGTCTGCTGGCTTAAAGGTTTTTCATTGCAAAATGCGTAGAACCACTATTGTAGCAAGAAAGACTAGATCACAAAATAAACATACGCAAAAGATCTTATCATTTATCTCGAAAAACATTCGATGAAAAGGATATGAAGATTGGCAAAGCATGATAACTAAACCTATGCAACAAGTGAGAAGCAACACTCACATTATAGCACTGGAAATCAAGCATAGCTTTGAATTCCATGAACTGTTTTAAAGATGGGTTAGAGGCCCATGGTTTTAAAACATTGGGGTTGAACATTTATCCTATATGAAATGTATTTTAATATTCCATTTAATCTTGGTTTAGTATTAAATGATGACTCCTATCAATTTGACAATATATTCAAGGTAGACTGTCAGGACCAGTCCTGTGACTAAGAAATGTCTATCAAGTGAACTTGAATGTCAAAAGTTGAAAAAGGTCCCTAGTCGTAGTTTTCTATAAAGGTGGACGCATAGAAAACGCTAGACGACTAGAATGCAAGATGACTAGTAATTCTGTTTCTTGAACTATGTGGACATGGCAATGTCGCAATCATTTGCATAGATACTTACTTTGAGAAGACTATTATCGGACAGACCTATGAAACTTTACTGTAAGAGATGAAAATCTGTCATAAGTAAATTTCATTAAAATTATTAGACAATTATCCTCAATACCTGGGTGATTTGAGATTACTTGTTTGAGAACTTTGACGTTACTTTGACGTTACTTTGACGTTCTCAACCGTCGCACCGTAAAAGGAGGCTATAACGTCAATGCTCGGGTACGTAATCACCTATCAAACGAAGTATAATCTCATGATCACAAGATTGGGATTGTCCTCCCATAAATCGGGATGAGATGCTGAAAGTTGTACAAGGCCACTCGGAGAGCTAGAAACTGTAAAATGCATGGTCGTGCTCAGATGAATCATAGGCTATGATTATCCGTTTATTTGATCAGTTGAACTTTGAAACCGAGAAATACCTCTGGACATAATAAGGATGACAACTCTTACCTTATGTTCACGAGCAAGCATCAAGAGACAAAGGAATTAGGCAATGCACACTTGTCCCTAAGGACAAGTGGGAGACTGAAGGAAATAATGCCCTTGGTCCAAGTATGAATTCAATGCTAAGTCTAATAAATGCGGTTCAGTATTAATTAATCATACAAGCTAATAATTCAGTGAGATCAAGTGAACTGTATGCCTAGCTAGAGACCGCTTCAGGTCAAGTGGAATTAATAATATTAATCCATAACTTACTCTTGACTGAACCCGTAGGGTCACACAAATAGTACGTAAACGGATCAAGTATTTAAGTGAATTAAATACTGTATTTATAGATATTCGGAATCGACGGATCTCGGTTCCAGTGGGAGCTGAAATTGTCAAAAGGCAAATTATGAATACTCCGGAAACGATGATATTGCCGGAAACGGAAATATATCGTATCGGAAATATAAATATTATCCAAGTCGTAGATGTTGCCGAAAACGGAAACATGGCACGTATCGGAAAATATTTTCGGAAATGGAAATATTGCCGGAATCGGAAATATTGCCGGAATCGGAAATATTGCCGGGATCGAAAATATTATCTGAATCGGAAATAAATTTTGTAATCGGAAATATTAAATATTTGTTCGAAACGGAAATTAATTCCGGAATCGGAAATATTAAATATTGTTCGAATCAGAAATGAATTCCGGAATTGGAAAATAAATCGGAAGCGCGACGTACGAAATAAACATCGGACGAGCTTGCTAGACGCAAGGCCCAGCACGAAGCTAGGCCCGCGCCTAGCGAAGCCCGCGCAAAGGCAAGCAAAGGCAGCCCGCCCCACCAAGGCAGGCCCAGCCAAGCACAAGGCAAGGCCAGGCCCAGCCAAGGCGAGGCAGCAGGCTGGTGCGCCCATCGTGGGCCGCGTACCAGCGCTGCTGGGCCGAGCCAACCCGCGCGCGCACAACGCCCTTCGTGGGCTGCTTCTACGTGTGTGTGTGTGTATTGTGTTCGTACAAACTTCGAATCCTTAGTTGCTTAGGATTTGTCCGATTAGATTATTTTCCTAAAACAACTAGAGTTAGTCGTTTAACTAAACACTAAAAACAAAGGTTTAATTGAAGTCTAATTCTAATTGAATTCGATAAATTAAACCCTACTAGGTTTCTAGTTCCGAAAATTCCACCCTATAAATAGGTGATGAATAATCACAATTTAAAGAACATATTCTCAAGTATTCATATAGTTTTAAGATTAAACTAAGCTTAATAATTTGCCAAATAATTAAGTACGAATAATATAAAACCTTAGGCTAAATTCTAGTTCATTGAATCTAAGGCGGATTCGAACGTGCTGTGGACTATCTACGGAGGGACGACACTTGGAGTCCTAAACTTGTTCTTGTTCGGTTCTGGAGCAGCTAGGGAAGGCACACGTCACATGTATGTATCCTAGATTATGCTAATTGACTACGTGGCAATTAATTTGGATTCCTGGCTTTATAGTTTTCCGCATGAAATAAATGTTTTATATTTTTCGTAACCTAACACTTGATGCCCAGTATGTACAGTGCTTCTCCTAGATCCTTCATCGAAAAATATTTCCGAAGCCAAATCTTGACAGAGTTCAACATAGGAATGTCATTCCGGATAAGTAATATGTCGTCAACATATAATACTAGAAAAGAAATTTTGCTCCCACTGACCTTCTTGTATACACAAGATTCGTCAACGTTCTTGATGAAGCCAAAGTCACTGACTGCTTCATCAAAACGTATATTCCATCTCCTTGATGCTTGCTTCAATCCATAAATGGATTTCTTAAGCTTGCATACCTTTTTAGCATTCTTTGGATCCTCAAAACCCTCAGGCTGTGTCATTAACACATTTTCTGTTAAAACGCCGTTTAAGAAAGCGGTTTTGACATCCATCTGCCATATTTCGTAATCGTAATATGCAGCGATTGCTAAGATTATCCGAATAGACTTTAGTATTACAACTGGTGAAAAGGTTTCATCATAATCCACACCGTGGACTTGCCTGTAACCTTTCGCAACCAATCTAGCTTTGAAAACTTCTAGTTTCCCATCCTTGTCCTTTTTCAGTTTGAAAACCCATTTTCTTCCTATGGCTTGGTAGCCATCTAGCAAATCGAACAAATCCCATACTTGGTTTTCAGAGATGGAGTCTAATTCAGATTGCATGGCTTCATGCCATTGCTTAGAGCTAGGGCTCGTCATAGCTTGTTTATAAGTCGCAGGTTCATCACTTTCCAGCAATAGAACTTCATGGCTCTCGTTCGTCAAAATACCAAGTACCTTTCCGGTTGAGACCTATATCTCTGCGATCTACGCGGGGTTACATTTTTAGATGGTTCTTGATTCTCACCAGATACTTCTAAAGATCTCTGAGTTTCAACCTGAATGTCATCTTGAGCATTCTCTAGAGTTTGTTGTCCGACTTGAATTTCTTCGAGGTCTACTTTTTTCCCACTTGTCATTTTGGAAATGTGATCTCTTTCCAAAAAGATACAATCTCGAGCAATAAACACCTTGTTCTCAGATGTATTGTAGAAGTAATACCCCTTTGTTTCCTTTGGGTAGCCCACAAGGATACATTTGTCAGATTTCGGTTGAAGTTTGTCTGAAATTAATTGTTTGACGTATACTTCACAACCCCAAATCTTAAGAAAAGACACATTTGGAGGCTTTCCAAACCATAACTCATATGGAGTCTTTTCCACAGCTTTAGACGGAGCTCTATTTAGTGTGAGTGCAGCTGTGTTTAGTGCATCTCCCCAAAATTCTATTGTAAGTTCGGCCTGACCCATCATTGATCTAACCATGTCTAGCAAGGTTCTATTCCTCCGTTCTGACACACCGTTCCATTGAGGTGTTCCGAGAGGAGTCAATTCTGATAGAATTCCACATTCTTTCTGATGGTCATCATATTCATAGCTCAGATATTCACCGCTTCTATCAGACCGCAATGCCTTAATCTTCTTGCCTAACTAATTCTCTACTTCACTCTGAAATTCCTTGAATTTGTCAAAAGATTCAGACTTATGCTTCATTAGGTAGACATAACCATATATGCTGAAGTCATCAGTGAAAGTGATAGAGTAGCTGAAACCACCTCTAGCATTTCTACTCATTGGTCCACATACATTTGTATGGATTAAACCCAATTGTTCTGTTGCTCTTTCTCCAACTTTAGAGAAAGGTTGCTTTGTCATTTTGCCAAGTAAACATGATTCTCACTTACCATAATCCTCTAAGTCAAATGGTTCTAGAACTCCTTCCTTTTGAAGTCTTTCTATGCGCTTCATGTTAATAGGGCCTAATCGACAATGTTACAGATAGGTGAGACCTGAATCATTCTTTTTGGCCTTTTTGGTATTTATGTTATAAACTTTTTTGTCGTGATCTAATAAATAAAATCCATTGACTAATCTAGCAGATCCATAAAATATCTCTTTAAAATAAAACGAGCAACTATTGTCTTTTATTAAAAAGGAAAATCCCTTAGCATCTAAGCAAGAAACAGAAATGATGTTTTTAGTAAGACTTGGAACATGGATACATTCTTCAAGTTTCAAAACTAGCCCAGAGGGCAACGACAAATAATAAGTTCCTAAAGCTAATGCAGCAATCCGTGCTCCATTTCCCACTCGTAGGTCGACTTCTCCCTTGCTTAACTTTCTACTTCTTCTTAGTCCCTGTGGATTGGAACATAAGTGTGAGCCACAACCAGTATCTAATACCCAAGAAGTTGAATTAACAAGTGTACAGTCTATAACGAAAATACCTGAAGATGGAACGACTGTTCCGTTCTTCTGATCTTCCTTTAGCTTCAAGCAATCTCTCTTCCAATGCCCCTTCTTCTTGCAGTAGAAGCATTTAGATTCAGAAGTGGGTTGGCTCACCTTCTTCTTTTCAGACTTGGTGCCGCCAGCTTGCTTAGTTGGGCTGGCCTTCTTGCCACCTTTCTTACCATTCCTGTTCTTTCCAGATTTCTTTAACTTACCCCCACTCACCATAAGAACATCTTGCTTATCACTTTTGAGCGTCTTTTAAGCGGACTTCAGCATACCGTGAAGCTCAGTGAGCGTTTTGTCCAGACTATTCATACTGTAGTTCAGCTTGACCTGATCATACCCGCTATGAAGAGAATGGAGGATGGTGTCTACATCCATTTCCTGAGAGAATTGATGATCCAGCCGACTCATATTCTCAATGAGTCCAATCATTTTGAGAACATGTGGACTTACGGGCTCGCCTTTCTTAAGCTTGGTCTCAAGAATTTGCCTATGAGTCTGGAATCTTTCGACTCGATCCAGATCTTGGAACATGTTCTTTGACTCACTGATGATCGTGAAAGCCTCTGAGTTGATGAACGTTTTCTGTAGATTTGCACTCATAGTTGCAAGCATTAGACATTTTACATTCTTGTTGGCAACAATCCAACGATTGAGGGTTGCCTGAGTGACCCCGTCGCCTGCGGCTTCGGGCATCGCCTCTTCCAGGACATACTCCTTTTCTTCCTGCATAAGAACTATTTGCAAGGTCCTTTCCAGTCAAGGAAGTTTTTCCCGCTCAACTTCTCCTTTTCGAGAATTGATCGGATTTTGAATGAATTGTTGTTTGCCATAGTTAAAACTACAATTGAAAAGAATAAACAAATAAATAACCATTCACAGTTTCTCTTAATAAACTTAAATTCTAGCATGCATGCATAATTCAATATTTATTAAGCATTTTATTCAAGTTATGTGTTCCGGCAGGTGTGAATAAAATGATTTCAAGATCCTTAAATCATTGAAGAATTAAGCACATTATGTATTTAGACTCAATTCTAAAATATTTAGGTAAGCAAATCCTTTGCTAATAGTCTAGAAACTACTCTTGGTTGATAGGTACGTCTAAGGTCTTATTAGATAAACCTATCTGTTTTGCCACGACATAAAAGGACTCCTTACTTATATCGTTGAGTTTCACCAAAACTAACATGTACTCACAATTATTTGTGTACCTTACCCCTTTAGGATCAATAAGTAACACCTCGCTATGGCGGAAAACTATTACTAAGATTGATGTAAAGGTTATCCAAGTAAGTGTTATTTTGGCATGGCACCTTTTAACTCAATTTTTAAATTTGGAACATAAGGCTCTTACTATGTTGGTTAGATTTTAAGTGAACTAAAATCCTTAATCATGCAACATAATCAAGCCACAATCTCATGCATAATTAAGACATATTTAAAGCAATAAATAACTTAAAGCATGCATAAGATATAAATGTGATCTAGTATGGCCTGACTTCATCTTGAAGTTTCAACTTCAAACTCCGTCTTGAAAATGGATTGGAAACTCCGTCTTGAATTTTACCATGGGAGGCGCCATTTTCTTCAAATAGGATAAGCTATAATTAAAACTAATTACAACTATTTGATGGTACGAATACCATATTTAAAATTAAAACTCTTGGTGCATTAGACCAATTTTACATTCAAATTAATGGTACGCAGACCATATTTTCTATCCTATTTGGGCCATACTAGTCACTTTCCATAACCTGCAAAACCGTACATATACAATATACCATTCACCCATTCATTTGTCAATGAATGGCCCATATAACAAAATAGTTGAACATATTATGCATCACATAAATATTTGCAGCAATTAATCAAGGCTTCCAATAATCTACAAATTATTCAATCCTTATTGATTCTAATCGAGTTGTTTTAACCTTAAAGGAATATAGACCTAATCAAGAGTTTATGACTAAAACCAAGAAATTTACATGCTTTACGAATTTTAAACATAAAATTGTATTTCCTAGTTTATTTTCAGTTGATTAAATTAATTAATTTAAATTTTATCAAGGTTTTAATTTTAGTAAAATAATTATTATAAATAAATTTATAATAATTAAAATATTCAAAATTAATTTCCGAGAAAAAATTAAATTACGAATTAAAATTTAATTCAAATCATTTTCAACCGAAAAAAATTAAAACGAACCAATCGTGCCAAGACAGGGCCATAGGCTTGCGCCCATGCCTCGTCGAGGCCTCTAGCAGCAGCGCCCATGGGCTGCCACTCGCTTTCAACGTATCGCAAGCTCGAGCAGCCACGCGTAGACGCAGCAAGCCGAGCAAGCCACGCCTACGCGCAGCAGCTCCCTCGGTGGTCAGGGGCGAGGCAATGCTCGCTGGGCGAGCCAGCGCTCACTGCCAGCGCGTGGCCTCGTAGCTCGTCGCTGCCTTGCTCTCGCCTATCGCCCACGTGCACACAGCACACACCACACAGCAGGGCTGCCCCCCCCCCCCCCCCCCCCGCGCGTGCCATGCATTGCTCGTTCCGTGGTACCACATGAGCTCGTCGTCGGATGCCCGCACTATACAACACCCCTTAAAGGTAACACTTAGATTCCATTGCTTCGTGCATGCAAGATTCGTGAACGAATTTCATAAAAATTAAAACATTTATAATTTAAATTTATTGACAAATTAATAGCTCATATTAATTTCATAAATGTAGGCGAAAAAACGAATATTTATTATTCAAATTAATTTTCGATTATATTTATTTTCGTGGATTCAAATCTAGGTCATAAATTTTAAAACTTTTAAATTTTAACAAATTTTATGGTGGTTTTTAATCATAGGATCCTTATTAAATTGCTAATTAATTATGAAAATCAAATCAAATTCTAAATTATTCGAATTTCAACAAATTAATTACAATTACAAATTAGGTTGTATAATTAACAAGTTTAGGCTTTAAAATTGTTAAACATATACAGTTGGTCAATCATAGATTCAAGATTTACATACAAGATTCGCAAATATTTAATTTAACATCATAAAAATTATAAATTTTGCGTTGGAAAAACTAAAACCTCCAAAAAGTCATAGTTAGGCTTCGAATTTGGGAATTCAGGGTTCGACATTAAATCTATGATTTTGGTCAAAATTTTAAAACGTTGTTTACATGCGAAATTCGCTATAAAATTATACGATTCCGACCATTATTGACTAAACTGCCGAAAATCCAGCGAACATATAATTAAATAATCGCACGAATTTGCAATTAATTACATGAATTAATCACCCCTTTAATTCATTGCAAATTTATAAAATTTAACCATGTTAACTATAATTAATTACGGAATTAATTAGAGGCTCGTGATACCACTGTTAGGTTATGACAAATACAAAACATATATTTCATGCGGAAAAACCATAAAGCCAGGAATCCAAATTAATTGCCACATATAGTCAATTGGCATAATTTAGGATACATACATGTGACGCGTGCCTTCCCTAGCTGCTCCCGAACCGAACAAGAACAAGTTTAGGACTCCAAGTGTCGTCCCTCCGTAGATAGTCCACAGCACGTTCGTATCCGCCTTAGATTCAATTAACTAGAATATTATCTAAGGTTTTATGTTATTTGAAACTTAATTATATTTGCAAATTATTAAGTTAGTTTAATCTTAAACTATATGAATACTTGTGATTGATGTATTATAAATTGTGATTATGTATCACCTATTTATAGTGAGGAAATATCGGACTTAGATTTCCACTAGGATTCAATTTACTAATTCGATTAGAATTCTACTAAAATTAATCCTTTGGTTTTTAGTGTTTAATCAAACAATTAACTCTCGTGGATTTAGGAAAACAATTAATCGGACAATCCTAATCGTTTAAGGATTCGTAGCGTTGCACGAACACACACACACACACACGCAGCCCATGAATTGGCACGCTGTGCGCGGCTCGGCCCAGCAGCGCTGGCAGCCATGCGGCCCATTGCTTGGGCGCTGCTGCTAGCCTGCCTTGCCTTGCTCGGCTGGTCTTGGCCTTGCTCCGTGCTCGGCCGGGCCTGCCTTGCTTGGCGCGGCTGGGCTTGCTCGCTGCTGCTGTGCGCGCGGGCTTCGATAGGTGCGGGCCTGGCTTCGTGCTGGGCCTTGCGTCTAGCAAGCTCGTCCGACGATCGTTTCGTACGTCGCGCTTTCGATTCGTTTTCCGATTCCGGAATTCATTTCCGATTCGAACAATATTTAATATTTCCGATTCCGGAATTTATTTTTGTTTCGAGCACATGTTTAATATTTCCGATTCCGACAATATTTCCGATTCCGGCAATATTTCCATTTCTAATAATATTTTCCGATACTTACCATGTTTTCGTTTCCGGCAACATCTACGACTTGGATAATATTTATATTTCCGTTACGATCCATATTTCCGTTTCCGGCAATATCATCGTTTTCGGAGTATTCATAATTTGCCTTTTGACGATTTTCGCTCCCACTGGAACCGAGATCCGTCGATTCCGAATAATCATAAATGGAGTATTAATTTACTTAAATACTTGATCCCTTCACGTACTATTTGTGTGACCTTGCGGGTTCAGTCAAGAGTAAGCTGTGGATTAATATTTTTAATTCCACTTGAACTGAAGCGGCCTCTAGCTAGGCATTCAGCTCACTTGATCTCACTGAATTATTAAATTGTATAATTAATTAATACTGAACCGTATTTATTAGACTTAGCATTGAATGCATACTTGGACCAAGGGCATTATTTCCTTCATTAACTGCTCCATAATATGGTTTGTCTTTGTGCCTTTTGCGGTGGTTGTTCAACAACCACATCAGTATGTGCATGCAACCTTGTGTCATAGCTAAGCCTTGGCTTCTTCTTGGTTTGATGACCTCTGTTCCCTACTTGCAAATTGTGTTGATGCTGCTCTGGTGACTCATTGAGATCAAATGGAAACACTACATGTTCCATGTCCCCTGTTTCTTCTGCTGCCTCATTCAAGTCGAAAAAAGTTCCCTCATCATCAATGTGGTCATCATCCTCATCTGATTCTGGTATCCAAGCATCATTAATGTTACAGACAAAATCTTCCCATTCTGCATCATCAGTTGCCATAAATTTGTTTGATCAGAAGAAGCCAAAAGAAAGGAAGCTTTCAGCCCCTATTTTGGAGATTTTCTCTCTGTTTTTTGTAGTTCTTGGTTTCTATTTTTCTGAATTTTTCTCTCTCCTGATGTATATGGAAAAATTGGAGGGAAAAGGCCCCTTTTTGCCAAAAATTTCCGACTAAAAGTGAGAAGTCCCAACTTTTGTATGGGATCCGTGTACTTTAATTCCTGCATTTCTATTGGTTGTTGGATAATTATTCTTGAATTATATTGGTTAGTTTTTTAGTTAATGAATTGATGACTTGACATTTTTGTACTTTTCAGAATTTTCCTCCCCTTTTCTTAGATTCTCTTTTGTACTTTTAACATTAAACAATTACCTACTTTTTCCTTTTCCAAAAAAAACACTCTCACTCATTACCTCTTACACACAATTCAGTTTTATTAAATCTCGCCTAAATGTCCAAAGTGGACACTTAAATAGGAACAGAAGGAGTGCTAGTCTTTGCCCGTGCTATTGCACGCATACGTATAAAAAATATAAATCTCTTAACGACGATGTTAACTTTTTAATTTTTTTTGATAAACGACGATGTTAACTTTGTGTAATTCAATTTGAATGTGTAAATTATACTTCCTCCGTTCATAAATACTCGCAACGTTTGTCACTTTCACGCATGCCAATGCACAATTTAGATCGTCAATATCTTAAATTCTCTCAAATCAAAAATTATAAAAAGTTGATATTTTGAAAATACGTATTGAGACAAATCTAACAAGATCTCACATGACTATGTATTATTTGACATATAAATCACCAACAATAGTCAAAGTGGAATATGTGAATAGTATAAAAATATCAAACGTTGCGGGTATTTATGAATAGAGGAAGTATAATGTTTCCTTCTTTTTTCCTATTGAGTATTAATAATTATTTTTATTTCCAAATAAGTCTCCCCATTAATTGTTCCTGAAAATGTTGTTGATTTGAGCTTTTTTTGCTTTTTGTTTTTTTAATTGCCTTAATTTTCTTAAATAACAATGCATGAGAGATGGAGATTGAAGTTTTGGAGCTCTTCTATTAACCACAACTCCGCTTTAATAATATAGATTATTATTATTTGTTATTATTATTATTATTGGTAAAGATGAAAAGTTGATTATTAAACCAGTACCTTTATGAGTGAACCAATTTAATTACACATGTATGTAAGCACTTGAAAATTAGGGGAAATGACAAATCCAATGAATAATTCACTTCATCCAAGGAAATCATATTTGAAAAAATGTGGATTTCCTTGGGAGAAGTAAAAAATTCCTTGGATTTATCACCTCCCGAAAATTAGGGGAGAGGAAAGGAAATCTCTACTCTTAAGCACAAGCACATAATAAGTCTCGAACTTTTGACCTCTAAATCACACAAAGTAAGAACTCCACCAGTTTCACCAAGTTTGTTTGGTTACTCGTTGTAGACTTGTAGCAAAGGCGCTTGACTCATTTGTTTAATTAAGAAAGTAGTGGTGCCTGCACAAAAATTACTAACTTAAAATACATTACTCCCTCCGTATTTTGAAAAGATATACACTTTCCTTTTTTGATATGTTTTGGTCCCCACTTCCAATCTAATATACTAGTCTTATATGCACGCGATGCGTGCGGGATTGTATAAAATCTTAAAATTATATTACTACCACTAATATAAATATTGGATAAAATAATGTTCACAAAATTCATATTTAAGAAGAAAAAAAAAATTAAGCTCCGGAAAATGATGTTCTCTGCTCAATTGTCTTTCGTTCTCATCATCATCTCCCTCTTAATCCAACTCCGTAAATCTGTTGAGGCTAATGAATACGAAGATTGCAGAGGCACTTTTCTTTGTAGAAATGTCAGTTTAAGCTATCCTTTCTATGATGGACAAATCCGTCCTGCATATTATGGTTATCCTGGTTTCCAGCTCGATTGCAGTGAAAATATGATACTCCAGAGAAATACTGTGTTCTAAAGATGAATTCAAGTTCACAAACGGTCTCTGTTGCTCGAAATGACTTCTAGACTAACTACTGCACAGACAGGTTGTTCAATACCAACATCAACCATCACATTGACAGCCCAATCCAGAAGAGCAGCTTCTGTTGGAGGAAGAAGCCTAGCAAGCTGAAAGCACTCCTCTTCTGTCTGAGATTCCATGACTTGCTCCGGGGAAAGACAGTCCAAAACACCAGTTGGAAGTTCTCTGAACCCAGCCTTAGAATTAAGCACAACTAAACTGATTAGACTCATTTTTTATTGAAAGAATTAGAGTGCGGCTAACATGTTTGGTCTTATATATGCAACTAAATGTGAAAAAATCTAGCATCTACTTTGGCAGCCAGATGTATGGTCTTATGTAGTTCAGAAAATGAAATTTCAAATGCTAATGAAAGACTATAGAATATGGATGAAATAACTCAAATGCATATATACATGATAGGATTCTATGTGCTTCTGAGGCAAGTACTTACAAACAATTGAAACTTCTTAGTTACACACATACATGTTACTTATATTCATTCTCTGTGTGTATAAACTTAGTAAGTGCTTTAAAGATCAAGGGCCAGTTAACCAGAACTTTCATGGAAAATTTATTGGCATGTGGGTTGACGAATTAACATGACATAAATGCCAAAGGTTAGCTCCAGACCTTTAACAGGGTCAATATAGTAATCAAATAAAGATAGCAGGTTAAGAAAAATATGAATAGAATGGCGCTATAATTTAACATCCAAATTTTTAAATGGGATCATTATAGATAGTTTGCAAGACCGTGAATTAAAAAAAAACAATGATGCATACAGAAACTTTGTTAACTTACTCATATTTCACCCTTGTCTCGACTTTGTTCCTGCAAACAACGAACCACAGTTGCATTCAGAATAAACGCGTAACAATAGCAGAGGAAAAACATAATTCTGACTGTAAGAAAAACTGCAGAAAATTACAACAGAAATTTCAAAGTTCTTTTTGTCACAACAAAGAAGCTGATTAATTGTTCACATTGGTTTTTACTAAATGTGACAATAATTTCAGATTTATACAGCACCAGGAGGGGAGTAATTAAGTAAAGCGCATGCCAAATGATTGAAACAGATATGCAGTACAAAATTGAACAGTAAACATCAGAAACAACAGCCTAAGGATTAAAAGTAGGCTTTAAGCAACATATAAATTAAGGATGATCATTTTTGAATTCTACAGCCTAAGTGTTCTGTGACAATATGTTTCAATCCTTAAACATATTGGTTAAGTAAATGAAAACACCAAGAATTTCATTTTAGTAAGCAATGTAAAATAAAACAACCAAAAAGTTCTATATGCCCGCGAATATGTATTCGTAACAGTAAGTTTAGTTTGCCTACTAAAAAATCATATGCAATTTTAGCCTTAATTTTACATTCCTTGATAAGTGAACCAGGCGATGCATGCGTGTGATGGAGTTTCTGCTGAGTTCCAAGATGAGCTAGATAGAATTTTGAACCGATAAACAACAAAATCCCCAAATTCTTGATAAGTTTCATATTCAAAAAAAAATAACACAAATAAATTGAAGAAAATTATTAATAAGAAGATAAAAGGCTTGCCATATGCTGCAACAACAAATTGCAGAAAAGAAACAACAGCATATTCATCTTAATCCTTGCATGCGTGACACTAGAATCTAAACCACCAAGAACAAAAGATAAAACATAGAAGGTTAAGAAACTTACTCCGGAAAATTAGCAACAATAACTCCCTCCGAATTACTGCAAATACAACAATCAAACTTCAAATTTTCATGGAAAAAACCTAGGGTTCAAATTCACATTCGAATAGTATTAAATAGTAATCAATTTTATGATGTAATCATTTGAATCACTTATCATGAACAAAATATAAAACATAGAAGTTAAGGAAACTTACTCCGGAAAATTAGCAGCAGAAACTCCTTCCTAATTACTGCAAATACAAAAATTAAGCTTCAAATTTTCATGGAAAAACCTAGGGTTCAAATTCACATTCGAAGAGTAGTAAATTGATTAAATCTATTAGAAATTGAAACCGCAAGAATGCAGCAATGCATAAAACGAAAAAACATAAATTCAAAATTGGAGCCAAACGCACGTTGAACATGGACGTTGTAAATGTTCATAATTCAGATGCGCCCACTTCATGTTCACGGTGGAGGAAATCATTTGACTTCAACTCTTTAATCTTTCTCCATTTTATCCGTCAAATACCTTCTTTTTCTCATCATTACATCATCAAATCCCAACCAACTTTTCACTTGGAATTCAATTCTTCTTCAATTCAAAACCCAAATTTTGTACTAAAGAAACCACCTAATTTCTTTGATTTCCCAAATACCCACCAACTGTACGAATTGCCTCAGAGAACAGAACATTCAAAATGGAAAACCCCAATTACCGTGGATACAAATTGCATTTCACATTTTCAATCTTTTAGTGTACAACTTACAGAGGATAAAAGAGATAGAGAAAGAACTTTTTATTGGTTTTTTTTCTTGATGTTTCCAGAATCGATCACTTAAAATTTATTCTTGAACTTCACTTTTTGCTAACTTTTATTGGGGGTTTAACTTTATAGTCAACTAAAACCTATAATGATTGTGATTGCTACTTTGATAGGAGCTGCAACTGCTTGTAAATAATTCTTGTATTGTTCATTTATACGGAATAATAGACAGAGCTTATTAGGAATCCAAATCACATTTCTAAAACCTAATCAAAAGCAAAACCTCCTTATAAATATGCTTTCAATTAGTAATGAAAATTGCAAAAACAAAAACAAAATAGCAATTAAAATCCCTGTCCTAAATCAACCAACCAACTGTCCTAAACAACAACCCAAGTATTGTTCAATTATCGCAATCCAAAATCAATTATCCGAAATAAAAAATGAAGGGAACTAAAACCAAAATCGGATCAAACAACTAACCTCAGACAGAAGGCGATTCTTTGGAAGAAGTTTAGCAACTTCAGCTGGAAAAATTACGTGCCTGAAAATAATCACAAAACGAAAATAAATTATCAAAACTTAATTAAAAACCCTACTAATTATCAAAACAAAGAAATATGCGTTCACGGGACCTAATCCATCAGATATATGAGTGTCCATATGGACCCTTTTGATACGTTAAATCAATCCTTAAGTGAACAGAGAGAAATCAAGAAGGATAGTACATGTTTACAAAATTTGAAGGAACAGGGAAGTCATTATTTCAAACGGTTATTCGGCTAACCCTCCAAATTAGCATGTCTATATAATATTTCTATGAATCAATAAAAACGTGAAAGGGTGACAAATCCAATTATAACTGGTTAATAGATCCACAGAAAAGTAGAAGGTGAACCATAAGAACGTCATATAATATAAGTTTTAAACTACAAAAACTTCATCATTGCACCCACTAATTTAATACCTTTTTCGCATACACTTTGAATTAGCTACTTGATACAATAAACCTAGTTCCTAAAATAAATAAAAAATCAACAAAATAAAACCCAGAAAAAACCCCAAAATTAACTAAAAAAAACAAAAACTAAATTTAAGAAATTTACCTTGGTTCAATAATTTCTGGGCGGTTTCATTAGGATCCATTTTAGTTTCTTTGAGAGTGTTGTAAATTCCAGAATCATAGTGATTACGCACAATTTCTTTGATCAATTGAATAGTTTTTTCCACATCAGCTGAAACATAAACTTGAGTCCCACCTTCACTCTTCAACAGAGTAACCATTTTTTCTGATTAAAAAAGAAAATATCAAAAAACATGAAGAAAACAAAAAACCCCAAAACTTGTCAAAATTGCAGAAATTACGAAAACCTGAATCGATCGGAGAGTATCATCAACATATCAATTGTATTTCTGAAAGCTTTCATCTTTGCCGGCGTATTGTATGCGAAATGAAATTTCTTCATATTGGAAGAAATCCTAAACAAATTCAGATTGGAAGTTATTGTCTCCACAAAGGCTAATTTGAATGATAAGAAAAAAATTAATATATAAGCATACCTTGCAATTTCCGCCTTAGAACCTTCAAATCCTATGAAAATATAATCAATTTGTTTAGGATATTAAATTTTGTAAGCATTAGGATCAATAATTCTGAATATTTGTCAATAATCGATTACAGCTATTGAAAATCTGAATATTAAAATTAATGAACGATTACCTGAAAAAGAGAGAGAAAGTAGATCTCGACGAAGAGATGGAGTAAGACTACAGAACAACAAAAATGGCGGAAAAGAGTTGGCGTAGGGAAAGGACGATGAGTTTCCTTTCTCTCTCCTCTATACGTTTTTTTTATTTAGGGTTTTCGATGGGTGGACGTCAAATGTGAAGATGCGGGGGTATATTAGACTATTACTAAGGGGACACGAAAAGTGTTATTACCATTAAGCCCTCAGTTGTTCCTTTATATAATAGATATATATATATATATATATAAAGGGGAGCTTTTTAAGAGATTTTGGAGCGCCACGTAGGATTTCCATATCATCAATGTATATATATTTAGGGGATTGTTTTTAAGAGATTTTGGAGCGCCACGTAAGATTTCCACGTCCTCAAGTATAATTAACTACTATTTCAGATTTATTAAAAAATAGATAAAATTTCAGATTTTGTAAATAACAAAGTATATATTATTGTCCAACATGCACATTTTAAATTGCACTCAATTTCTAATTCATCCGTTTACATACTATCTAATCATCTTAGAAATAATAGTGTCCCACCACCAATAAACCCAAGATTATCATATATATCTCTTTCATTGTTTAAGTTACTCATGACTTCCAAAATCTGATTAGTGACGAGAAAAACTATTTTTTCCACTCGCATTATTATGCTACCATACACATTAAATAAGTATTTGTTGTTTTAGATACTTATACGAATTATATTTTTTTCTTAAACTAAATAAAAATATAATACTAATTTAATAAGATATATTCATATTGAGCTATAAGAGAAATATCAAAAATATGTAAAAGATGATACCAATATTGTGAGCTAATTAAATTTATCTTTTAAATAATTAGAGTTCTTGAGATAATAAACTCCGATATGATGATATAGAGCTATAAGATAAAGAAAGGATAAATACAAATATTGTAAGCTAATTAAATTTATCTTTTTAATTACAAGAGTTCTTGAGATAATAAATTCCGGTATGATGGTAGATCACGTAGTATATAAAGACACGAGGTGTATTGTGAATTTCACCCACCAACACAACGTTTAAGTTTTTTTTCTTCAGGAAATTAGGAAATTAACCCAGTTTCAAATAGGCCGGTTTAGGTGCATGTGCTACAAATATGAACCAAATATAACCCAATTTCAAATAGGACGGTTTAGATGCATGTGCTACAAATATGAACCAAATAACAAAGTTCAACAACAAAAATAAAAAGTTCCTCCTCTTTTTATCTAACAAAGATGTGCTACAAATATGAACCAAACGAGTTTATGATGATAATGATATAGCACTAATGAGGGAGACTTTGTTGCGAGCGAAGTTGCTAAAGGCGAAGGCGACGACAAAGAACACGACCGTCAACATGATTGGATCGAAGGAAGAGAAGGTGAGCAAGAACTGCACCGAATGCGCAATTTTCTTAGACAAATTCGAGAATCACGAAGACGAAGATGAAGACGAACGTAGTACGAGTGTTATGAAGCAATGTGGTCACAAATTTCATCGTGGTTTTTATGTAATACGTACACAATTGTTAGGAGTTTAGGAAGAGGAGGCCCTTCCTAGAAGATGTAAATGCCCATAACTTAGTTGTTAATGTAAAATCTTGCTTATTCCTCCTTGGATCAACTGCCAAATGTTTAATAAAAGGGAAATTAGAAGACTAATGCAAGAAACTCAATGTTTCGCACAAACTATTGAAAGTATCTCTTAGATGCAATTAAGGATTTCGTTTAAAATCAATTTATTCCCCCCATTCTTTTTGACAAAGAAAGTGCATGTTAAGGTTTTTATCAAAATACACCCAGAGATCTCGGTAAAGAAAACCATCTATTTAGTCCTTGGCACTTGCATATTTATAAATGAAAATTTACAAACAACTACATTTATTTTATTCAACTTTTCGAACAACTACCTTATAATTTACCTTTTGTTGAGATCGCATGAATAACTCACTAGAGTTTTCCAACTATAGAACTAACCATTCTGTAAGTTCCGTTTTTCTAATGAGGGTCTTATGCATAAATATTTTAAATGTTAAAGGAAATATTTATATTCCAGATTGAATAAGGACCTATTTTAACTTTTCATTATAGGCATAACCTTGTTTTTTTTTAAAAAAAAAGGAAGACAATACTTGATCGTAAAAACACCTTATTATAGATGGTGATTTAATTAGATAAAGATGTATGGAAATCGACAAACCCGTGCATCACACGGGCTTTTCAAAACTTATATTAATATTTCTCTATTTCTTGTTGTCTCCACACTTATTCACACAATCTTTTTACTATAATAAATAATTCACCCCCTATCCCACTTTCATATTATTTTAATAAATTCAATTAACTCTCCTAACACTACGTGCCGATCAAAATGTATCTTTTTTTAAAATACGAAAGGAGTACAAGATAAAATATGCCCTTAAGAAAATCAACATATAATTTAGAGGGCATCATAAAAGTTTAATGTAATTATGTCACAAAATCACACGTATCTTCCTAAGCCCAATAGTAAAAACTCTCTGTAACCTGTCATGGGACTATGGGAGGCAATACAACATATGTAAAGCTCATGTAAAAAAAAAATATGTAAAAGAAAAACTCTCAAATCTACAGGATGTAGTTAGGAGGGGTTTGAGGCAGGTAAAAAGAGAGGTTTGAGACTAGCCTAAACCTCTAAATGGAGAATTCAGGTAAAAGAAAAGGTTAGACTAATCGAAACCTCTAACTGTGATGTTTGACCGAGAGAGGATTGAAAGAGAGTTTTTAGTACAAAAATTTAATTTTTTTGAAAAGCTACCAACATGAACCTTTTAGTCAGAGAGCTTTGTGATATTTGAGAAAAAATACTACCCTTTTCCAATTTCGCTTACGAATATGATATACATATTATGTCAATATTATAGGTTATTTAACACAATAAAGTAGTTTAATCTAACAAATATATGAAGTACATCAAATATTTTAACATAACGCAACTAATATAACTAGGTAGTCAAACAAACTTATACAACCAGTTAGTCACATTATCTAATGCAAACAACTAAAACCTAATTTAACCGCTAATTCAAATTAAGATTTATCTCTGTTTTATAAGCCAAGTCTTGATAAATGGTAATTTAAATATTCACCTAAATTGGCAAGCTTGTTCTTGATGATCAATCGATATTCAAATTGTTAAAAGTAAAAACACTGACAAGTTCCATTCAGATTCAACTGATACAAACGTGTCAATTTAGAAGCAGAAAACTTTAAACAACATTCCATCAATTAACGGCCAGACGATGCACAATCATAATTAAGAGAAAAACCTAATTATAATTGACATGACCACTGATGATCTACATGTCAAGTGACGCTCTCCCTCAATCCATACAATTCCGCTTGTATGGATCCGGTCCACCATAACATTAGTGTGGACCAGGGTAATTATGTAATTTTATGGGGCTGATTAGGATGATTTCACGTGATCCAAAAAAACGGAAAACGCTGAACTAAACCCTAAAATCTCTCTCTTCCAGCAGCTTCTCTCTCCTCCAACAGCTTTTCTCTCTTCGAGCTTCAATAATGTTGGACGATTTAATCGATTTGAATATCGATTTAAATCGCGCAATAGAAGAATTTTTTTATAATTATGAAGGTAATTAATATTCGAAACCTAATAACTACGAAGAATTATAGTAACTTTAATACTGATTGCGTAATAATTATTATTTTAGAAAATTTAGGTAATCATAGAGACGTATACGTCGTTGAAGATGAAGTTGAAAGCACATCTCAGCAAGTTATGGTTGCAGATCATTGTATTGAAGAAGGTATGCTATAGTATCTCTTGATAAATATATAGTAACTGTTATGTTGATATAGTTATCCTTTATCTAATATAGATGCTATAATAGTATACAAACATTAAAACATTATAATTGGAGTAGAGTAACTATAACATTTCCAGAGGAACTATATCTATATTACAGTAACTATAACATATAAAGAGGAACTGTATACTGTAGAGTAACTATCACATATAAACAAGAGTTATATTAACTGTGAGTAACTATAATATATAAACAGTAACTATATAAAATGAAGAGTAACTATCACATATAATGATAACTATATTTATAGTAAAGTAACTATAACTTATAAAAGGTAACTATATTAATTATATTAACTGTGAGTAACTATAATATATAAACAGTAACTATATAAAATGAAGAGTAACTATCACATATAATGATAACTATATTTATAGTAAAGTAACTATAACTTATAAAAGGTAACTATATTAATTATAGAGTAACTTCACATAAAGAAAGAAACTATATTAGAAATAAATTATATTTAACTTATAGTAACTATGACATATAAAAGGAACTTTATTTACTGTAGAGTAACTATCACATATAAACACAAACATATTAAGTACAGAGTAACTATAATATAAAAAGAGAACTATATTTACAGTAAAGTAACTTTAACTTATATAAAGTAACTATATTAACTGTAGAGTAACTATCACGTAAAGGAAGAAACTATTTTTGAAAGAAACTATAACAAATAAAGAGTAACTATATAAAATGAGGAGTAACTATTACATATAAGCACAAACAATATTAACTATAGAGTAACTATAACATGTAAAGAGGACTATATATATAGTAAAGTAACTATAACATATAACAAGTAACTATATTAAATTATAAATAACTATTATATATAAACGGTAACTTTTTAAACGGTAGAGTAATTTTATCTTAAAAAGAGAAACTATATTTATAGTACAGTAACTATAACTTATAAAGAATTACTAAGCTAATATTGTATTTGTACAGGTTCAATAATACATTCAATTGATACAAACCACAACATCTTTGAAAATCCAAATAATGAGCAGCAACAAAACATTGATAAAGAACTAGATGGCAGTTTAATTGGAGAAGCAAGGAAAACAACTGATGAGATTTATGATCTATATTGCAAACATGCTGCTATTATTGGTTTTAGTGTACGAAAAGGGAAGAATAGATATAAAGAAGGAACCACAATTGTTAATGGAAAATACTTCTACTGCTCTGCTGCTGGAATAAGAAACCCTCCCAAGAACAAAGAACTCAAAAATGAAGATGATCAATCACATGCAAAGAAGAAAGAAAGGAGAAAGAGAGTTATGATAACAAGAACAAAATGTGAAGCTCTAATATTTGCAAAGAAGAATAAAAATGGAGATTTTGAAATAGAAAAGCATGTAGTGGTACATAATCACCCATTGACAAGAGAAATAAGTAATTATCTCCACCGATCGGAACGACAAATGACAGAGCCTAAAAAAGAAGCTATTGAGGCAATGCCAGAATATGGTCTAAGACCAATGGAGTCTTATAGATATATGTGAACATAAACTGGTGGAGAAGACTGTGTAGGTCATACGATGATTGATCATCTAAACTACTGCTACAAGTTAAAAATGAAGCAAATTGATGGCAAGGATTCACAAACACTAGTGAACAAACTTATGACTTACAATCAATAGATCCTGAGTTCTTTTCCAGAGTAAGACTCAATGATGAAGGAAAAGTTGATTGTTTATTTTGGAGGGATTCTATGATGAGAGAAGATTACAAAATATATGGAGATGTTCTAGTTTTTGATACTACATTCAGAACCAATAAGTACAATCTCATATGTGCTCCATTTGTTGGTATCAATAACCATTGGAAATACACAATGTTTGCTTGTTCTTTCATTGGGGATGAAACTACAGAATCTTTCGTTTGGGTGTTTGAAACTTTTCTGAAGGCTATGGGAGGAAAGCACCCTATGTCAATTTTCACTGATCAAGATGCAACTATTGCTGCTGGAATAGAACAGGTACCTCTTTATATATTATAGTTACTGTCTATTACATATAGTAACTGTTTGTATCAGTACATATTTAAATAACTATAACTTTTACATATAATTACTCTTTATATTTTATAGTTACCCTTTTTTGAAAATAGTAACTCTTTATAAAATATAGTTACTAAGTATAACTAAAAAGATTAATACATATATTGAGAATAACTATGACTATTACTTTACATAAAATTACTATTTATTGTTTATAGTTACCCTTTTTTACATATAGTTACTCTTTCAGAAAAAACTATATTTTAATTTGAGAGCAACTATATCTTTGAAACAGTAATTATTTCTGTAAGAAAGGAACTATATATATTCATTATAGTTTTTCAGGTTTTTCCTTCTTCAAGACACAGGTTATGCTTGTGGCACTTGAGTAAAAATGCAAAAAGTAGATTTGGTTGATTGAAGTCTGATAAAAACTTCAAAAACGCATTCTACAAGTGTTTAAGTGGGTGTATAACACCAAATGATTTTGAAGAAACTTGAAAATCTATGATCAACACTTTTAATCTGGAAAAAGATGACTGGTTTAACAGATTGTATGGTCTTAAAGAAAAATGGTGTACAGCTTTAAGTAAATATATTTTTTTCTGCCGGTGTACTTTCTTCATAAAGAAGTGAAAGTACAAACCATGTTGTTGGATTTAAAGCAAATAAAAGTACAACATTAACAGAGTTCTATTGTATTTTTCAAGCTACAATAAATCGATGGAGAAAAACCGAAGAAAAAGACAACTTTGACTGTACAAGAGGAATACCTACTTCAGAGCTAAGTATGAGTGCTATATTAAGACAGGCAGCAAATGTATACATGATAACACATTTCCATGGGTTTGAAGAAGAGTTCAAGCTTTCTGTGGCAAGTAGTGCAAAGTTCAAAGGAAATGTTGGAAGAACAGTGTTTTTTGAGGTGTGGATAGAAGGAATAACAGGTAAAAAAACTATAAATCTTTATTTAATATTTGGAGTAGATGTTCTTTTCAATAATATTATACTATATGTAAATAATCTAACAGGATCAAGGCAAGAAGTTCAATTCAAAATGGAAGATTCAATCGTCACTTGCACATGCAAAAACTTTGAAGAATCTGGATGGTTGTGCTTCCATTGTTTAGAATATTTCATTTACATTCAATCAATACAATTCCAGGTAGTTACATAACAACGAGATGGACTAGATATGCAAAGAAACAGATATGGGAAAGGGTTGATACAATAAAAAGGGAGAAAGGTGAAATCAACAATTTTACTGGTTGAAGATTACATATGATCAGAAGGTAATTTTTTCAATATACATTAGTTCATTTTCATATAGTTACAATTATAGTTGATATTTTACTTAACACTTAAACTTTATATCACAGATACTATAACTTAATTTTGAAAGGGCATAAGATAGCAAATGCCAGAAAATTTATAGAGGAGAAGTTTAAAACGGATAATAAAGCAGTAGATGAAATCATAAAAAAGGAAGAAAGAAAGGAAGGCAAAAGAAGAAGCTGCAAAGATAGCAGAACAAGAAAAAGCAAAAGCTGAAGTACAACGAGAAACACAAGACGGGGAATCAACTAATTCTGAAATAACAATTGTGCTTGATCCTGATCGCGCTAATACTAAAGGAAAGAGTAAGAAGAGAATAAAGGGTCAATATGACAATTACAAGCAGCCATCAAAGGAAGGAAAAAGGAAACACAAAGAATTTGGATCCAAGACACCAAATATTCAATTATTTACACCTAAAGAACAACTATTTTAGTGATGTTTTTGTTTTATTATCATATACAGTTACTTCAACATTTTTAAACAAATTTATTGAGTGTTTATACTATAGTTTTCCTTTACATTACATAGTTACTATTCTGAACGTATAGTAACTCTTTGTAAAACACACAATTTTATCAAGTAAAAAAATACAAAAAGAAAGTAACTATATCTTGTAAAAGGTAACTATATATGTAATTGAGTAAATACGTAACTTATACAAAAATTTATTGAGTGTTTATACTATAGTTTTCCTTTACATTACATAGTTACTATTCTGAACGTATAGTAACTCTTTGTAAAACACACAACTTTTATTTATCAAGTAACAAAATACAAAAAAAAAAACAGAGTAACTATATCTTAATAAAGATAACTATATCTGTAAAATAGTAAATATTATGATTTATACACAAAATTATTCACTGTTTATATATGCTAACTCTTCACATTTAGTGCTTACCCTTCTTTACATATAGTAGCTCTTTATACAATATATACTTACTATTCTGAAAATATAGTAACGTTTTTTATGCAATCAAAATGACTTATAGTAACTATCTGTTTATAAAGTAATAAAATACCATAAAAAAGAGAGTAGCTATATCTTATTAAAGATAACTATATTTGTGAGCATAAGCCCCTAACAATGCAAGTTCGTACTGGAAAACCATATGTAAAGTGAAGGACCAATTTAGGGGTGGGTATCGGCAAAACCAATGGAGCTTTAATGTCTGTGGGTACTCCGCAAAAAGTGGCTATTTATGGCTGAGTGGCGGGAAGCCTAAGGTAGATTGGGCATGTGGGGTGTGGAATAGGATGAGCATTCCTAACACGCGGTATATAGTGTGGCTGGCAATGTGGAATAGATTGCTAACGAAAGATCGGTTGAATAAGTATGGAATTAGTGACAACAGTTACTGTCCATTATGCCACCAAAGGAACGAGAGTTTGCGACATGTATTCTTTGAATGTACGTACTCGCAAAGATGTTTGAAGGAGCTGCGTGAAAGGCTGGGAGTTGTGGAAAATTTGATTCGATAACACAGCTTGATCATTGGCTTCGGAAACCTATGGGAGGCAGGTTCAAATCAGGGGTAATGAGAGCGTGTTTTACGGCCTTGATCTACCATATATGGATACAGAGAAATGAAGCTCAATGGAATAACCGAGTGGGTCATCCGGGAAAGGTGGTTAGGAGCCTCCTAAATCAATGCTATTGGAGAATTTACCATATGAGAATCAAGGGGGCCATTGATAATGTTTGGAGGTGGATGCATGACACTTTGTATAGGGGCTTAGATTAGCGTGGATGGAGGGTTGCTGCAGATGATTGTCCTCTTTAGCGCTGAACCCTTCCTAGAAGGTGGCAGCATTAAAAGGGGTGTGATGCCTTTGCAACCCTTCGTAAGTGTGTGATGTCTGTTTTTATGATTGTTGGTGGCTCCTAAGCCTGTAATGTTTTGGCACTTTTATTTATTTATAATCAGGCAAGGAAGAAGAGAATTATACCAATCCGGCCTATAGCACGGAACAACCACGAATTAGAGTGATTGGGCGAAAGATTAAACAAGAACGAACACACACACACACAACGCACAACTCGTGTGCGTGTGTGCGCAGCGACGAAGGGGGACGCAACAGGGCCGCGCGCGGGCTGGGCGTTGTGCGCAAGGGAGAGAACGAGTGAGCGAGAGGGGTGTTGGGCGCTGTGCGCGAGGGAAGGCGAGGGAACAGCGTGCGCTGACGCGAGGGAGCGAGCGAG
This sequence comes from Spinacia oleracea, assembly GCF_020520425.1. Taxonomy (NCBI): domain Eukaryota; kingdom Viridiplantae; phylum Streptophyta; class Magnoliopsida; order Caryophyllales; family Amaranthaceae; genus Spinacia; species Spinacia oleracea. The sequence goes on along the minus strand of NC_079492.1, from coordinate 43,336,624 downwards.
GGAAGGCGAGGCACGCAGCAGCATGCAGCACTGCTGGGCGCGGAACGAGAGGGGAAGAGAGGGAGTGTGCAAGTGTGTGGGTAGCAGCGACAGCACCACACAGCAACGAGAGGGCAGCAGCGAGCAAGGCTCGTGCTTGCTGCGTGTGGACCGAGCCGGACAAGAGGAGAGGGAAAGAGGAGTGGGGTGCAAGCAAGCCAAAAAGGGTTTTACTAATTTAAGGGCTTCATTCAATGATGGGGAGTCCTATTTAATGGCTCCCTATTCTCAATGGGCTAGGCTTAGGAAATTAGAATGCGGCTTATCGTATCACGAATATTCGTAAGCTGGGCGACACGAATAAATCGTATCGTACGACGGCGATTCTTCGAATACGAAACGATATATAATATATCGGAAATATATTAAATCGCGAATACGAAGGGCATCGGAGTTGCCGGCCCGTCGAGCCAAGCACGTAAGCGTGCAAGGCCCAACGAGCCAGCAAGCTCGCGAGCAAAGGCGAGCAAGGCCAGCCCATTGGGCGCGAGCACGCAACAGCACGCACAGCAAGCAACGCAGCAACGAGCGAGCAGGCCCACGGCCCAGCTGCTCGGCGCGCGCGCTGTGGGCTTCGTCCTGTAGTGTGTCGCTGGGCGGGGCTGTGTGGTCCGTGTGCTTGCGTGATGTGGCCGGTCAAGGCCTTTGGTTCTAGCCCGGTTACATCATTTAATACAATAGGTCAATTGTATTATTCCAACACACAATTTATGTTGCTCAAACCCTAGACACAGAGAACCCAAATTCTCTCTGTGCCTCCAAAGTGAGTTCTTCCCAAAAGCAAAGTATCTTGATCAATTGTCTAAGCTACGATAATCAAGACGGATCTGAACGTGTCGGTGAACCAAGTAGAGGAACGACAAGTGGAGTTCTTTATTCGTATTCGTTGACATATTATTGTGGAAAACACGCTTCGAATGTAAGTTTGCTTAATTTGTGATTTATACATGTTTCCTGGCTTTGGGGATTGTTCCGCACATGTTATTATGTTTAACTGTATTCCCCTACAGTGGTATCATGAGCCTTATGTATTCAAAGCATGAATTAGCATGATTATTATTGTTTTTTCATCTGTTGAAAAATTTGGGGTTTTTGTTGATTTTTCGGAATTTTTACGAATTATTGGATGAATTGCGTAATAATCAGGTCCGAAATAAAAAATGTTCGTTTTTTCGAGTTTTAGAACCCTAATTTGATTGAAAACGATTTTCTAAGATCAATTCATGAGAACGGAATTGCAAAAACAGTCCTCGAAGTGTTGTTTTTTGGGCGTTTTTGTTAATTTTTCATTAAAAATTAAAAGTGTCGAACAGTAATTCAATTAAAAGGTCAACCTACCTACTCGGAATTGCTTAAAATTTTGTCACAATCTTGCTGGGTATATTATTGATGTATGGTAAACTTTTCAGATTTTTCCGATAAGTATAAACCCTAATTTTGCCTTTCCCCAATTCGTAAAATTTGAAACCCTAATTGAAATTTAATTAATTTTGGTTTAATAATTCGGTTCATTGGGAAAGGGGATATAATTTCATGGGTCAGTGGCTAGTTTTAAAAATTATTGGATTAAAACTTTGAATGGTTTCGTTAATTTTAATCGCACTTAAACCAAATTATTAAAACTCTGAAATTTAAGTGTTAAAGAACGATTTAAAGCTTCGGATTTTATTAAATAAAAGTTCAAATTTTAATGATGACTCGTTCGTTCATAAAAGTTTGAATATTGTTAGCCCTTTGATTTAATATTATACGAAATTGGATTGTCGTTAAAGTTTATTAAATCGTTAAAAATCGCTGCTTTTCAAAAATAAAAATCGTAACTTTTTGAAAAATAAAATTAATGCAAGTTCGTGAAATTAAATTTAATTTTAATTGAGTTGGTCCGTATCACAGACCAAAGGCACGAACACGAGTGTGATGGACGTATGGCTCGTCGAGCCATACGGGCTGCTACACGAAGGCCGAGCCGCAGCGACACGGGCAGCAGCAAGCGTGTTGCGTGCCTCGTGCGCGCTGGGCGAGGAAAGGGAAGGCGGGACGCTTGCGGGGCTGGGATGAAGCAAGGCGCGAGCCATGCGACGTCTAGCACACACGATTGGCAACACGCAGCGCAGGGGTAACAGGGCTGCGGGCACGCGCGCGCGCGAGGGCCTGGGGGTGTGCGAGCCTTGCTCGTTCGCCTCTTGGGCCACACGCAAGGCATAGGGTTGGGCGCAAGCCTAGCCCAACTACGTAATTTAACTTTTTCGTTGAAAATTGTTTATTTTGTTGGGCTTCGTATATTTGCATTAATTTGGGCTAAAGGGATATTTAATTTAATATTTTATTTGCTTGGGCTGGGCCGCGAGTTTTAATTTAATATTTCATAATTAATTATCCGGAGTAATTATTGGTTTGAGTGGGAGCCACTAAATGAAATTAAAATTAAATAATTATTTTAATTATTTTCGTAGGTCGCATTATTTTAATTAAATTCAATTTTTAGAATAAAGTCTAAGGATTAATAATTTGGAAATTGATTAATGTTTTAGGACGCGTTTATGTGAACATGAATTTTAATTAATTCACGTAAATACTTGCATATTTGCATGGGCAATTCGTTTTAGCACACGAATGGGTGAATGTATAGAATATATATTTTATGTAATGCAGGTACTCCAAGTGACTAGTATGGCCATTTTAGGATAGTTACGTACGGTCTGCGTACCGTTCTATCTTTGAATGTAAAGTTTTAAAAATGGTCTGCGTACCATGGAAATTTTGATGTAATTTATTATTTTCAAGTATTTCTAAGTTTAGAACTTTAAGTTAGCATTTGAACGAAGATTCAAGACGATTCCAAGCTAACAAGGAGGTGATGAAGATTGGATGCTTCAAGACAAGAAGTTTTGGGCCATACTAGATCACCATTTATTTCCGCAATTTAATATATATATATATATATATATATATATATATATATATATATATATATATATATATATATATATATATATATATATATATATATATATTATGCGTGAATGTATGAATGTATGTATGCTTTGCATGAACATGTTGTTTCCTATGAATCGATTAGCTTTAAGTTCACTAAATAATCGAACCAACATAGAAACAACTAGGTCCAAGTAATATTGAGTTTAAAAATTGCCTTCCAAATCAACACTTACAAAAATCTAGGGATCTAAGATAGTAGGTTTACGCTAAAGCGAGGTGCTATTTTAGTTGACTTAGGTGGTAAGGCGTCCTAAAGGAGCACGTTGATTGTGGTTACAACTCAAACAACAATGGCATTAAGTTGTGGCAATGGGATAAATTATGGCATTAATTTATTAACCAAGAGTAATTTGGAGATTACTAGCAATAGGTTTTGCTTACCTAAAATCTTAAACTACTTAAGACATGCTAAAGCTGCTTAAGGATTTAGGACTTTTGGGGTCTTGGAATCGTTTCATTCATTTTGGACCATGTTTTTGCTTTTTCATGAATGAAATGTTTTAATAGCTTTAATGATTGCATTTTTTTCTTTTATTTCAAAGTTATTGAATTGTATAAATGGTTATTTATTGCAAATTCTTTTCGATTGTAGTAATCAAATGGCCGCAAACAATAACACTTTCAATCTGCGTTCAATTCTCGACAAAGAGAAGTTAAATGGCAACAATTTCCTCGACTGGCAAAGGAACTTACAAATAGTTCTTATGCATGAGGAAAAGGAATATGTCCTTGAGGAAGAGTTACCGGAAGAGGCTGGGCCGGAGGTAACTCAAGCTGCCCTTAATCGTTGGATTCAGGCCAACAGGGATGTCAAATGTGTGATGCTTGCATCCATGAGTCCTGAACTTCATAAAACGTTCATTAACTCGGATTCTTACCAAATCATCTCGGAGTTGAAGAACATGTTTCAGGACCAAGCCAGAATCGAAAGATTCAAGACTCAGAGGTTGATCCTTGAGACTAAGCTCAAGAAAGGAGAACCAGTGAGCCCACATGTTCTTAAAATGATTGGACTCTTTGAGAACATGAGAGCTTTAGATTCTGACGTCTCAAATAAAATGGCTATTGAAATCATTCTCCATTCGCTTCATAATGGCTATGATCAGTTCAAGTTGAATTACAACGTGAACAGCATGGAGAAATATCTTACTGAGCTTCACGGTATGCTGAAAACCGCTGAAAAGACGCTCAAGCAAGAGAACAAGCACGATATGCTTATGGTGCGTAAGGGTAAGAACTTCAAGAAATCAGGCAAGAATAAGGGTAAGGGCAAGGCTTCGCCCTCATCCAAGTCCAACGGCACCAGTACAGGTAAACAGAAAAGGGTGACTCGTTCTCCTACCGACTCTGAATGCTTCTACTGCAAGAATAAGGGGCATTGGAAGAGGGATTGCTTGAAGAGAAAGGAAGATAAGGAGAACGAGAATGTTGCTTCTACTTCAGGTATGTATGTTATACATTGTAATCTTGCTAATTCTACTTCTTGGGTATTAGATACTGGTTGTGGCTCACACTTATGTTCCAATTCGCAGGGACTAAGGAGAAGTAGAAAGCTTGATAAAGGCGAGATGGATCTACGCGTGGGAAATGGAGCACGGATTACTGCATTAGCCGTAGGATCTTATTTTATTTCTTTGCCTAGTGATTTTTTTTTGGAACTAGAAAACTGTTACTATGTTCCTAGTATCACCAGAAACATCATTTCCGTTTCAAGTTTGGATTCTAAAGGTTTTAGTTTTCAATTTAAAGACAATAGTTGTTCTTTTTCTTTGAATGGAATGTTTTATGGTTCAGCACAACAAGAAAACGGTCTTTATGTGCTAGATACGAGCAAACACATTTATAACATAAAAACCAAAGAGGCTAAAACTGGTGATTCGGATCTCACATTTCTGTGGCATTGTCCATTAGGCCATATAAACATAAAGCGCATGGAATTACTTCAACGGAAAGGAATTCTAGAATCATTCGACTTAGAGAAGATTGATCAATGCGAATCTTGTTTACTTGGCAAAATGACAAAGCAACCTTTCTCAAAGGTGGGAGAAAGAGCAAGCGAACTACTAGGGCTAATACATACGTACGTATGTGGGCCTATGAGTACGAAAGCTAGAGGTGAGTTCAGCTATTTCATAACGTTTACGGTCGACTTCAGTAGGTATGGCTATATTTACTTAATGAAGCACAAGTCTGAATCGTTTGAGAAATTCAGAGAATTTCAAAATGATGTAGAGAATCAACATGGCAAGAAAATCAAAGCTCTAAGATCGGATCGAGGAGGTGAATATCTTAGCCACGAGTTTAATGACCATCTAAAAGAATGCGGTATTATTTCTGAATTGACTGCTCCGGGGACACCTCAATGGAATGGAGTGTCAGAACGGAGAAACAGGACCTTACTCGATATGGCCAGGTCAATGATGGGTCAGGCCGAACTTCCTTTACAGTTCTGGGGACATGCGTTGCAAACTGCAGCACTCACGCTGAATCGTGCTCCGTCAAAAGCTGTTGAAAAGACTCCATACGAATTATGGACTGGGAAACTTCCAAAGTTGTCTTTTCTGAAGATTTGGGGTTGCGAAGCATATGTCAAGCGATTAATTTCGGACAAGCTACAACCTAAATCTGACAAATGTTTCTTCGTTGGGTATCCAACAGAAACTATGGGGTATTACTTCTATAACAAGTCAGACAACAAGGTTTTCGTTGCTCGTGACGGTGTCTTTTTGGAAAGAAATCATATTTCCAAATTGACAAGTGGGAGAATAATAGACCTCGAAGAGATTCGAGACGAACAACGAACTCAGAACTCTTTAGAAGCAGTTCAGGTTGATGAACCTCCAAGGTCTTTAGAAGAGCCAGTGGGAGTAGTTCCTCAAAACGTTGTTGCCCCTCGTAGGTCAAATAGAACTATTTTTCAGCCGGACAGATGGACAGGCGTCCTCTTGACTGAAAACATAGACGTTCTCATATTGGATAGTGATGAACCTATGACTTACAAGCAAGCTATGAAGAGCCCAAGCTCCACTAAATGGTTAGAGGCCATGCAATCTGAAATAGACTCCATGTCTGAAAATCAAGTCTGGGATTTGGTTGATTTGCCGGATGGGTTTACACCTATCGGATGCAAATGGGTCTTCAAATTGAAGAAAGACAAAGATGGAATTGTATACATATACAAGACTATATTGGTAGCAAAAGGTTACAGACAAGTTCACAGCGTGGACTACGATGAAACCTTTTCTCCAGTCGCGATGCTTAAGTCTATTCGGATAATCCTTGCGATTGTCGCGTTTCATGTCTATGAAATATAGCAAATGGATGTCAAAACTGCCTTCTTGAACGGTGTTCTTGAAGAGATTGTGTTCATGACACAGCCGGAGGGTTTTGTCAATCAAAAGAACCAAGGAAAGGTATGCAAGCTTAAGAAGTCCATCTATGGACTAAAGCAGGCATCAAGGAGTTGGAATAAAAGATTTGATGAAGCAGTCAATAAGTTTGGCTTCATCAAGAATCAGGACGAATCTTGTGTATACAAGAAGGTCATTGGGAGTAAAATTGCATTCTTAGTCTTGTATGTTGACGACATACTGCTTATTGGAAACGACATTCCTATGTTGGAGTCTGTAAAGACTAAGCCAAAGCACTTACATTGACAAAGTGCTAGCTAGGTTCAATATGATGGAAGCCAAGAGAGGCCATCTACCCATGTCACATGGCATATATCTAAGCAAGAATCAGTGTCCCAAAACATCTGATGAGCGTAGAAAGATGAGTACAATTCCATACGCTTCGGCTATTGGATCCATCATGTATGCTATGATTTGTACAAGGCCGGATGTTTCGTTCGCACTCAGTGCAACGAGAAGGTACCAGTCAGAACCAGGTGAGGCGCATTGGACTGCTGCCAAGAACATCCTAAAGTACCTGAAAAGGACTAAGGATCAGTTTCTGGTTTATGGTGGTACAAATGAGTTGATTGTTAAGGGCAATACGGACGCAAGCTTTCAAACCGACATAGATGATTTCAGATCACAGTCTGGGATTGTGTTCTGCCTCAACGACGGACCAGTAAGCTGGAAAAGTGCTAAGCAAAGCACTATTGCGGATTTTACAACTGAAGCCGAGTACATTGCTGCCTCAGAAGCAGCAAAGGAAGCTGTTTGGATTTGGAAGTTCATCGAAGTTCATGCGATTTGGACTTGGTGTTGTCCCCTCCATTAAAGGACCAGTGGCTTTGTATTGCGACAATAGCGGAGCCATTGCCCAGGCAAAGGAGCCTAAGAGCCACCAGAAGTCCAAGCACGTACTGCGGCGATTTCATATACTTCGAGAGATCGTTGAAAGAAAGGAAATCGAGATTTGCAAGATTGGAATTGACGACAACGTCGCTGATCCATTGACTAAACCGTTGCTACAAGTGAAACACAACGCACATGTAGCAACCATAGGAATCAAGCATGTTGGAGAATGGCTTTGATTTTCTAAGTATTATTTTAGAACATCTGTTAGATCTATGTTTAAAACAATTGGTTTAACCATTTCATATTTATGAAATTTATTTATTTCATATTCATTTAATTGTGGTTTAGAATTAAATGATAAGTCCATGTGATTCAAATTATTCAAATGGGATGTCAAGATGGATTCTTCGACAAAGAAACACCCATAAGTGAACTTGAATATTGAAGTAACAAAGGATCCCTAATCCAGGTCATTGAAAGGTGGACGACCAATGACTAATGAAGATTAGATTGCAAGTAGATTACTTAGTTCTATTTCTTGAACTAGAGTGACTGGATGTAAGAATATTTTGCATAGATACTTTTTGGATCTTATTTCGGATTGACCATGAGAACACTTTAAGAGATTAAAGTCATGTCATAGGTAGTTCTAATTAATGGTGATTAGAAACCGTTCCTCGGAACATGAGCGATTATATCTGCTCGTTTGAGAATTAGTTCGCTTAGATACTAGCTAAACGTCGCACCATAAAAGGAGGCTATAAAAGCAGTTATTGGGCGTACTATGAATCAAAGTGAGTGTTCATAGATTGCAAGAATGGATTGTCCTCCTATCTTTGATAGGATATGGTGTTGTTGTGTAACAAGGCCTCTCGGAGAGTTAGATACTGTAAAATGCATAGCCGTGCTCAGAATGGTTAAGGCTTAACCTTCTGCAAAAGTTTGACAGTTGAACTCTGTAATCCGAGAAACACTTCTGGACCTAATAAGGATGGCTTGGATCTTACCTTATGTTAAGTAAGTAACACTAAGTGACAAAGGAATGTGAATGCACACTTGTCTGAATGACAAGTGGGAGATTGAAGGAAATATGTCCTTCACCCACGGTGCATTAAGTCTAATACCAAGGTTCAGATTAATTGCGAACAATTAATTCAGTGAGATCAAGTGATCGGAACAGCTAGCTGGAGCAATGCTTCCGATCAGTGAGTTCTAATGGATATTGAACTCACATCTTACTCTTGACTTAACCTACAAGGTCACACCAATGACACGTAACAGATCAACGGATTAAATGAATCGGAAATTCATTTAATCGGTTTTCGGGAATTAGTTGGAAACGTATTATACGATACGACCTTCATCGGAATCGTATATCGTATCGCGAATATTCGTAAGCTGGGTGCAACGAATAAATCGTATCGTACGACGGTGATTCGTCGAATACGAAACGATAAATATTATATCGGAAATATATTAAATCGCAAATACGAAGGGCATCGGAGTTGCCGGCCCGTCGAGCCAAGCACGTAAGCGTGCAAGGCCCAATGAGCCAGCAAGCTCGCGAGCAAAGGCGAGCAAGGCCAGCCCATTGGGCGCGAGCACGCAACATCACACACAGCAAGCAACACAGCGACGAGCGAGCAGGCCCACGGCCCAGCTGCTCGGCGCACCCGCTGTGGGCTTCGGCCTGCAGTGTGTCGCTGGGCGGGGCTGTGTGGTCCGTGTACTTGCGTGATGTGGCCGGCCAAGGCCTTTGGTTCTTGGCCGGTTACATCATTTAATACAATAGGTCAATTGTATTATTCCAATACACAATTCATATTACTCAAACCCTAGACACAGAGAACCCAAATTCTCTCTGTGCCTCCAAAGTGAGTTCTTCCCAAAAGCAAAGTATCTTGATCAATTGTCTAAGCTACGATAATCATGACGGATCAGATCGTGTCGGTGAACCAAGTAGAGGAATGACAAGTGGAGTTCTTTGTTCGTGTTCGTTGACATATTATTGTGGAAAACACGCTTCGAATGTAAGTTTGCTTAATCTGTGCTTTATACATGTTTCCTGGCTTTGAGGATTGTTCCGCACATGTTATTATGTTTAACTGTATTCCCCTACAATTTAATCCGGTGATCTGTTACATGTCATTGGTGTGACCTTGTAGGTTTAGTCAAGCGTAAGCTGTGAGCTTAATATCCATTTGAACTCACTGATCGGAAGCATTGCTCCAGCTAGCTGTTCCGAACACTTGATCTCACTGAATTAATTGTTCGCAATTAATCTGAACCTTGGTATTAGACTAAATGCACCTTGGTTGAAGGACATATTTCCTTCCCATGTCCCCAAAATTCTTTTGGAAGTTCGGCCTGACCCATCATTGATCTAACCATGTCTAGCAAGGTTCTATTCCTCCGTTCAGACACACCGTTCCATTGAGGTGTTCCAGGAGGAGTCAATTCTGATACAATTCCACATTCTTTCAGATGGTCATCAAATTCATAGCTCAAATATTCACCGCCCCTATCAGACCGCAGTGCCTTAATCTTCTTGCCTAATTGATTCTCTACTTCACTCTGAAATTCCTTGAATTTCTCAAAGGATTCAGACTTATGCTTCATTAGGTAGACATAACCATATCTACTGAAGTAATCAGTGAAAGTGATAAAGTAGCTGAAACCACCTCTTGCATTTGTACTCATTGGTCCACATACATCTGTATGGATTAAACCCAATAATTCAATTGCTCTTTCTCCAACTTTAGAGAAAGGTTGCTTTGCCATTTTGCCAAGTAAACATGATTCGCACTTACCATAATCCTCTAAGTCAAATGGTTCTAGAATTCCTTCCTTTTGGAGTCTTTCTATGCACTTTATATTTATATGGCCTAATCGACAATGCCACAGATAGGTGAGATCTGAATCATTCTTTTTGGCCTTTTTGGTATTTATGTTATAAACTTGTTTGTCGTGATCTAATAAATAAAGTCCATTGACTAATCTAGCAGATCCATAAAACATCTCTTTAAAATAAAACAAGCAACTATTGTCTTTTATTAAAAAGGAAAATCCCTAGGCATCTAAGCAAGAAACAGAAATGATGTTTTTAGTAAGACTTGGAACATGGAAACATTCTTCCAGTTCCAACATACTAGCCCAGAGGGCAACGACAAAAAATAAGTTCCTACAGCTAATGCAGCAATCCGTGCTCCATTTCCCACTCGTAGGTCGACTTCACCCTTGCTTAACCTTCTACTTCTTCTTAGTCCCTGTGAATTGGAAAATAACCTGTATCTAATTCCCAAGAAGTTGATTTAGCAAGTATACAGTCTATAACGAAAATACATGAAGATGGAACGACTGTCCCGTTCTTCTGATCTTCGTTAAGCTTTGGACATTCTCTTTTGTAATGGCCAATTCCATTTCAATAAAGACAGTTTCATGTGGATTTTCCTGCTTTGTCTTCTTTCTTGACTCAGCATTGCTCTTGGACTTTCCACCTTTCTTGAAGGGTCTCCCTTTAGCCTTGAGGAAATCTTTGGCTTCACAGTAGAGTACGTATTATCTCAGCCTTTTTGACCAGGTGAACAAACTCTGCAACTGTTTCTTCTCTTGGTTCACTTAGGTATAGTTGCTTAAAGCGACCAAACCCACTGTGCAGTGAATTGAGCAAGATAGAGATTGTCATCCTTTCGCTTATTAGTGTTCCTAGCAGACTTAGGCGATCAAAATATGAAAGCATAAGGTCTACATGGAACGTTAGTGGCACACAGTGAAGGAAATAGTGCCCTTGGTCCAAGTATGCATTCAATGTTAAGTCTAATAAATGCGGTTCAGTATTAATTAACAAGTTAATAATTAAGTGAGATCAAGTGAGCTGAATGCCTAGCTAGAGGCCGCTTCAGTTCAAGTGGAATTAATGATATTAATCCACAACTTACTCTTGACTGAACCCGTAGGGTCACACAAATAGTACGTAAACGGATCAAGTATTTAATGGCATTAAATACTCCATCTATGGATATTCGGAATCGACGGATCTTGGTTTCAGTGGGAGCTGAGATCGTCACAAGCAAGAAATGAATATTCCGGAAACGATGATATTGCCGGAAACGGAAATATGGATCGTATCGGAAATATAAATATTATCCAAGTCGTAGATGTTGCCGGAAACGCAAACATGGTACGTATCGGAAAATATTATCGGAAATGGAAATATTGCCGGAATCGGAAATATTGCTGGAAACAGAAATATTTTCAGAATCGGAAATATTATCAGAATCGAAAAATAATTCCGGAAACAGAAATATTAAATATTTGTTCGAAACGGAAATTAATTCCGGAATCGGAAATATTAAATATTGTTCGTATTGGAAATGAATTCCGGAACCGGGAATTTAATCGGAAGCGTATCGTACGAATAAGCATCGGACGAGGCCTGCCGGACGAAGGCCCAGCACGAAGCCAGGCCATCGCCCAGCAAGCCAAACGCGCGCCACACGCCCAGCCAAGGCAGCGCCCAGACCCACCGCAAGGCAGGCCCAGCGCGCGCTAAGGCCACGGCTGTGTGGGCCTCGTGGCGTGGGCTGCTGCTCGCACGCACGCGCATGGGCGGCCCTCGTGGCTGCCGTGCGTGTGTGTGTTTGTGTTCATGCACGATTCCTAAAGTTATTAGGATTTGGTATATGATTAAATTCCTATTCCTAAAAGGATAAATTAATTCATTAGAGTTCTTATAGGATTCTAAGTTTAATTAATTCGTATCCTACTAGGATTCCAATTCCCTTTCTATGCCTCTATAAATAAGAGCCTAGGGTAATAATTTATAGACACAATTGAAGTATTCAAAGGGTAAGTTTTGAAAGAAAAATCAGCCATACACTTGCAAACACAATAGCCGAAATTCCTAGTAACCTTAAGGGCGATTCTAGTTCGGAGGGACGACATTTGGAGTCCTAAAGACTTGTTTTTGTTCGGTTCGGGCGTAGCTAGGGAGGGCACGCTACAAAATGTATGCTCCTAAATTATGCTAAATGATTATGTGTAAATAATATGTTTTCAGGCATTAAGGTTTTCCGCATGATTTATGTTTTGTCATATGTATCATAACCTAAGAGTGGTATCACGAGCCTCTTATTATTTTCAATCTAAATTGCATAAACATGGTTAAATATTACAAATTTGCAAGAACTAAAAGGGGTAATTAATTTTCGTAATTGTTAATTAATTGCAAATTGCGTTTTTTTAATTATATGTACGCAGTTTTTCGGCAGAATGTTCGTTACTCAACCAAATCGAGTGATTTTTGTGTCAATTCCGCATGTAAAAGGCATTCTAAATTTTTGACAAAAATAGTGTTTTTCGCCGAACCCCAGAATTCCCAAATTCGAAGCCTAACTATGACTTTTCGGAGGTTTTAATTTTTCGAACGCAAAAGTTGTAAATTTAAGATGTTAAATTAAATATTTGCGATTCTTGTTGATAAATCTTGAATTTTTGATTGACCTACTGTATATGTTTAACAAGTTTAAATGCCTAGCCTTGTTAATTATGCAATCTAATTTGTAATTATAATTAATTTGTTAAAAATTTGAATAATTTAGAATTGATTTGATTTTCATAATTAATTAATAATTTAATTAGATACCTATGATTAAAAACCACCATAAAAATTGTTAATTTGTGTTAAATTTTAAATTTTTATGACCTAGATTTGAATCCATGTTAATCGGAAATTAATTGATTAATAAATTTTCGATTTTTCGCACTAAAATTATGAAATTAATATACTTTATTAATTTGTCATTAATTTTGAATTAAAATTTTTAAATTTTTATGCAATCGCTCATAAAACTTGCACGCACAAAGCAATGGACGCTACGTGTTACCCTTAAGGGGTGTTGTATAGTGCGGGCATGCGACGACGAGCAAGGGAGCTCGTCGCCCATGCGGTACGAATGCAGCGAGCGAGGCGATGGCGCGCGAGCACAAGGCAGCAGCCCTGCCTTCTGTCGAGCGCTCGGCGCATGTGGGCGATGGGCGAGCAACGATGGCACGGTACAAGCAGAGGCGCGCGCGCGCGAGAGCGAGAGCTGGTCGCCCAGCGATCGCAGCTCAGCGCGCCATTACGCGTGGCCTCGAGCGCATGCTTGCGCGAGCAAGCGAGCGAGCACATCGTTGCTGCTGCGGTGCGATGGGCGGGCAGGCTGCGCGCAAGCATAGCTTGGCTTGCTGCGTTTGCGCGTGGCTGCTGCGATGACGTGCCATGGGCCAGCGATGGTCGTGCAATCGATGGGGCTTGGGCGCAAGCCCAAGTGCTCGTCATGTTACGATTATCGAGTTTTAAATTTTAATTTTAATTTTCAGTTCGGAAACGATTTTAATTAATTTTAAAATTCGAAATTTAAATTGTTTTCTTGGATTTTAATTTTGAATATTATAATTATTATAAATTTTTTTTATTCTAATTATTTTACTAAAATTAAATCTTGAATTAATTTAAATTCGTTTAATTCAACTGAAATAAATTAAATTAATGGATTCGATTATAAATTTATATGAGCTTTAAATTTTAATTAAATTTGTATGTTTCCGGTTAGACTAGAAATACATTTTTATGTTTAAAATTAGTAAAGCATATGAATTTATTGGTTTAAGTGGGAGCATTTTTAGTCATAAACTATTGATTAGGTCTACAAATCCCTTAAGGTTAAAAACTTGATTAGAATTAATAAGGACTAAATAATTGGTAGATTATTGGTGCCCTTGATTAATTGCTGCAAATATTTATGTGATGCATAACGTGTTTTACTAACCAGCTAAGTGGGCGATTCATGATAATGAATGGGTGAATGGTATATATTGTATATGTACTGTTTTGCAGGTTATGAAGTGACTAGTATGGCCCAAATAGGATAGAAAATATGGTCTGCGTACCATTAATTTGAATGTAATTGGTCTAAAGTACCAAAATTGTTTTTCAATTCAAATATGGTCTACGTACCATCAAATAGTTGTAATTAGTTTAATTATAGCTTATCCTATTTGAAGAAAATGGCGCCTCCCACGGAGATTTTCAAGAAGGACTTTGAAGTTGAAGCTTCAAGATGAAGTCGGGCCATACTAGATCACATTTATCTTATGCATGTTTTAAGTTATTTATTGCTTTTAAATATGTCTTAAATATGCATGAGATCAAAGCTTGATTATGTTGCATGATTAAGGATTTTAGTTCACTTAAAATCTAACCAACATAGTAAGAGCCTTAAGTTCCAAACTTAAAAATTGAGTTAAAAGGTGCCATGCCAAAATAACACTTACTTGGATATCCTTTCTTCATCGATCTTAGTAATAGTTTTCCGCCATAGGGAGGTGTTACTTATCGATACTAAAGGGGTAAGGTACACAAATAATTGTGAGTACATGTTAGTTTTGGTGAAACTCAACGATATAAGTAAGGAGTCCTTTTATGTCGTGGCAAAATCGATAGGTTTACCTAATAAGTTCTTAGACGTGCCTATCAACCAAGAATAGTTTCTAGACTATTAGCAAAAGGCTTTTGCTTACCTAAAAGATTTTAGAATTAAGTCTAAATACATAATGTGCTTAATTTTTCAATGGATTTTAGGATCTTGGAATCATTTTATTCACACCTGCCGGAACACATAACTTGAATAAAATGCTTAATGAACATTGAATTATGCATGTATGCTAGAATTTAAGTTTATTAAGAGAAACTGTGAATGGTTATTTATTTGTTTATTCTTTTCAATTGTAGTTTTACTATGGCAAACAAAAATTCATTCAACATTCGATCAATTCTCGAAAAGGAGAAGTTGAGCGGGAAAAACTTCCTTGACTGGCAAAGGAACTTGCAAATAGTTCTTATGCAGGAAGAAAAGGAGTATGTCCTGGAAGAGGCGATGCCCGAAGCCGCAGGCGAAGGGGTCACTCAGGCAGTGTTAGGTTATGATACATATGACATTTACATAGATCATGCGGAAACAACCATTAACCCAGGAAACATATTATTTACACATAATCATATAGCATAATTAGATGCATACTCTTTGTTGCGTGCCCTCCCTAGCTGCGCCCGAACCGAACAAGAACAAGTCTTTTAGGACTCCAAATGTCGTCCCTCCGTAGATAGTCCACAGCACGTCCGGATCCGCCTTAAGATTGACCAACTAGAATCGCCCTTAAGGTACTAGAAAATTTCGGCACTTTTGAGCAAGATGTGTGTTTGATTTTCTCTTAAAAAACTCACTTTTGAATACTTTGAAACTTGTGTATAAATTATGACCCCTAGGCCTTTATTTATAGAGTTATGGAAAAGGAATCGTAATCCTAGTAGGATGCGAATTAATTGGAATTAGAATCCTACATGAATTCTATTTAATTAATTTATCCAATTAGGAATAGACATTTAATCATACACTGACTCTTGCAGATTCAGGAATCATGCATGAGCACAAACTCACACACACACGGCAGCCACAAGGGCTGCCCATGCGTGCAAGCAGCAGCCCGCGCAGCACGGCCCACGCAGCCGTGGCCCTTGGCGCGCGCTGGGCCTGCCTTGCGGTAGGCCTGGGCGCTGCCTTGGCTGGGCTTGTGGCGCGCACGCTTGCGGGGCGATGGCCCCGGCTTCGTGCTGGGCCTTCGTCCGGCAAGCCTCGTCCGATGCTAATTCGTACGATACGCTTCCGATTAAATTTCCATTTCCGGAATCTATTTCCGATACGAACAATATTTAATATTTCCGATTCCGGAATTAATTTCCGTTTCGAACAAATATTTAATATTTCCGTTTCCGGAATTATTTTCCGATTCCGGCAATATTTCCGATTCTGACAATATTTCCGTTTCCGGCAATATTTCCGATTCTGGTAATATTTCCATTTCCAATAATATTTTCCGATACGTACCATGTTTCCGTTTTCGGCAACATCTACGACTTGGATAATATTCATATTTCCGATACGATCCATATTTCCGTTTCCGGCAATATCATCGTTTCCGGAGTATTCATTTCTTGCCTGTGACGATCTTAGCTCCCACTGAAACCAAGATCCGTTGGTTCCGAATATTCATAGATGGAGTATTTAATGCCATTAAATACTTGATCCGTTTACGTACTATTTGTGTGACCCTACGGGTTCAGTCAAGAGTAAGCTGTGGATTAATATCATTAATTCCACTTGAACTGAAGCGGCCTCTAGCTAGGCATTCAGCTCACTTGATCTCACTGAATTATTAACTTGTTAATTAATACTGAACCGCATTTATTAGACTTAACATAGAATGCATACTTGGACCAAGGGCATTATTTCCTTCAGTCTCCCACTTGTCCTTAGGGACAAGTGTGCATTTCCTAATTCCTTTGTCGCTCGATGCTTGCTCTTGAACATAAGGTAAGAGTTTGTCATCCTTATTATGTCCAGAGGTGTTCCTCGGTTTCAGAGTTCAACTGATCAAATAAACAGATAATCATAGCCTATGATTCATCCGAGCACGGCCATGCATTTCACAGTTTCTAGCTCTCCGAGTGGCCTTGTACAACTTTTAAGCATCTCATCCCGATTTATGGGAGGACAATCCCAATCTTGCGATCTTGAGATTAGACTTCGTTTGATAGGTGATTACCTGAGCGTTGCCTTTATAGCCTCCTTTTACGGTGCGACGGTTGGTCAACGTCAAAGCAACCAGTTCTCAAACAAGTAATCTCAAATCACTCAGGTATTGAGGATTTAGTGTCTAATAATTTAATGAAATTTACTTATGACAGACTTTCATCTCTTACAGTAAAGTTTCATAGGTCTTGTCCGATACTAGTCTTCCCAAAGTAAGTATCTATGCAAATGATTATGACATTGCCATGTCCACATAGTTCAAGAAACAGAACTACTAGTCATCTTGCATTCTAATCGTCTAACGTTTTCTATGCGTCCAATTTTATAGAAAACTCCGATTAGGGACTATTTTCAACCTTTGACATTCAAGTTCACTTGATAGACATTTCTTAGTCACAGGACTGGTCCTGACAGTCTATCTTGAATATATCGTCAAATTTGAAGGGACTCATCATTTAATACTAAACCAAGATTAAATGGAATATGAAAATACATTTCATATATGATAAATGTTCAACCCCAATGTTTTATAACCATGGGCCTCAAACCCATCTTCTAAAACAATTCATGGAATTCAAAGCTATGCTTGATTTCCAGTGCTACAACGTGAGTGTTGCTTCTCACTTATTGCATAGGTTTAGTTATCATGCTTTGCCAATCTTAATATCCTTTTCATCGAATGTTCTTCGAGATATGATGATAAGATCTTTTCGAGTTTGTTTATTATGTGATCTAGTCTTTCTTACTACATTAGTGGTTCTACGCATTTTGCAATGAAGAACCATTAAGTTAGCAGACGTTTTTCTTGCTTCAAGAGTGGTTCCACGCATTTTTCAATGAAGAACCATTAAGCCAGCAGATAGGTGATCTACCCAAGTTCAGTGAAGAACTTTAAACAACCCTGTTTTATTGCTTCTTAGGCAATAATTACTTTTACTTCAACTGCATAGGTTGCTAGTGATGCTTTGTTTGGATTTACCTATCCAAGCAGTTCATAGATATGTGGAAGACTCTCCAACTATATCTTAGAACATAGAAATTAATATTTTAATTTCCCACGCAACAACTCATGGTCTCCAATCCATGTTGCCATTTTAAAACACGATGCTCTATAGCTCGTCCTTATCAATGGTTAACTCCAAAGGGTCTTGCTTGATCCTTTGCCAGTGTTTATGCGTGTAGCATCAATATTTAGCGTATCTTTATTTCCTTGAATCAAGAACTATTCCTATGTACCTTTTCAAGTACCATAAGTATTCTTGGTCTCAGTCTAGTTGATCTTCACTTAGATCAATAGAGATTGGTATATGTTCGTCATGGCTAAAGTCATACGATACGTTTTTGGCGATCCTCATATTATATCATACATGATAAATTCTTTTGCAGAATAATTCCCAATTGAATTCTATTCATGTAACTTTAGCTCATTCAATTTTAGTAGATACTGAATCCAGCTAAATTCTTTGACATATAATATAGGTTAAGAATCTCATTTAGACTCTTTGATGTTTAACTTAGTAAATGCTTATACATAGTTCAAACATTCTTTACTTAGATTTATTCACATGGGTCGAATATCTCCAATGGATACCCAATATGTACTAAGTTTCGCCATGGTCCATCATTGATGAATAATTTCAAATCTAAGTCATTAGCATTTGAATGTTATTTCACAATAGAGAGATATGTGTGTGATACACATAGGACCAAATAAGTTTTTATGTACTCCCACTAAACTTCTTATACATCTATAAGAATCATGTACATTTTATGAAACTAAAATACTTATTAGCTTCACTAAAATACAGTTCCAACTCCCAATTGCTTGCTTAAATCTGTACTTAGATTTTATAAGCTAGCTTTCTCTTTCAAGCATTTATTTGGATGCACAAATCCTATGACATACCATGTACATAGTTTATTCCAACATTTGATTGAGGAATACGTTTTGTCATCCAATTGCTATATGTACCAATATGCAATCATTGCTTGAATTATAGACTTGAGCATTACGATTATGCATGAGGTTTCAACACAATTTACACCATGAATTTGCTTGTAACCTTTAGCAACTAATCTAGCTTTGTGTGTGAACACAATTCCATGTTTGATGGTTTTTATCCTTAAAACAAACTTGCAACCAATAGGTGTGAACCCATTCTTGCAAATCAACAAAATTTCAATTTTGTCATCAAAACATTGAGTATGTTTTATGGCCTCTAACCATTTAAAACATTTGAGTCTATATATGGCCTCTAACCATTTTAGGGAATCTAGGTTTCGTCATAGCTTTCTTACAAGTCACAAACTCATTAATCTACATGATAATAGTTTGACTGCAAGTTGTAGGTTTCTTCACTATTTTAATAGAAGAATCTCATAGTTTCATTGACCTGATCTCTATGTTTCTTTACTATCTAATAGAAGAATCTCATAGTTTCAGTGACTTGAATTCTATGCCTACTTGGGTATAGAACATCAAACATTAGAATATCAATAGCCACTTAAAGTCCTTTGAATATTCTGTTCTCCTTGAAGCACTTGTAAAGTCTTCTAAGAGATGTCTATTCTTTAAAGCCACTTCTAAAGTCTTAAAGAATAAGTTCGGATTTTCTGAAGCACTTCGAAAAGCCTCCGGAATGTCCGTTTATGTTTGTTGTTCGCCTCGAAAACTTTCGAGGTCTATTTTCTCCCACTTGTCATTTTGGAAACGAATCTCCAAAAGGACATTATTTCGAGCAAACAAACATTATGTTCTCAAAAATTCGTGGTAGAAACAATACCCTTGTGTCTCATTTGAATAAATCACAATGAAACATATATCTAGACTTGGGCCTTAGTTTGTTGAATAACAAACACTAAGCTCCCACTGAGTTTAGCAACTCTTTAGATATATATAATTGAAAAGATATCCTGAAATTACTTTTCAATAGCTTTGACGAATTTGGTTTAGTTTGGTGGTAGTTGAGCATTTTGTTTTAGAAATTATAGGAAAAGTCTTTATGATTCATCATTGATCGAATCAAGTACTAATTGACTTCAATCATTCCAACGTAGATATGCCATATCTTATGGAGCTAGATTGTGAAATTACAACACACAATCATTGATGATCATATTTGGTCTCAAGTAATCATCAACATGATCTAACCTAGATCTTTATGATTTCTTGCCGAGTGGATTTTATACTTCTGAACCTTTGAACTAGCCAAACAGATTCAACTTATATCACATTTGAGTAAATAAACCTATATTCACTCAAATCCATGTGAAATAATAAAGTCATAAAACCTTTCTTTAGCTTTGAACTCTATCGTCTAGGCGTTCTAACAATAGTTCATATTCTTTGTTACTTTCAACAAGTAAGACTAGCTTGTCTTAAGTTGATCTAGAAATCAACCAACTTTCAAAAGTCCATCAAAATAGAGCTTTTGAATGTTAACCTGTTGATATGGTCTAAGCAACAATGCCAAAGATTAGTGGAACACAAATCAAGAAGTTGATTTGAACCTAGTAAAGTTCTTTAAAGAGTTGTTTGTTTTAATCAAGCATATTGACTCAACCTGTAATTGACCATTTCATTCAAATAAACAAACAAACATTGCTTTTGTTTTTCTTGAATGTGAGTCTTTCTGTGTTTGAAGCAGAAATTTAGGTATGCTGATTATGGAACAAAATAGCCATTTAGTTCCAGCCTTGAAAGGACTTAAAACAAACTAGATGACCCTACAACTAATGTAGCATTGCCATGCTTCATTTCCCACTTGTAGGCCATTAGTGTATCCTAGCTTCCATTGTTTGAGTTATTACCGAAGTAAGAACCTCAAGCGGTATATGATACCAAGGAAGTTTGATTGCTAGGTCACTTCTCTTTAAACATAAACTTATAGGTAGAAACGGAATCGTAAATTCCTTTCATTTGTTCCTCGTTTTCCTATTTCTTGTACCCTTTCTTATAGTCTTAAGAATTGAATTCTTTAGTGTTGACTTTTATACTTTGTTAGACATGTCCAATGTCACCAACAAGGTTCTTTACCATTTTAATTTATGTTGAATATTCTGTTTCAACTAGATGATCTTACCAGAAGCTTCTAAAGTTCTCTAAGCATCGATCTATTCGAATGTCTAGGAACTAGACTCATTCGAGAATTAAATGGAAAAAGGATTTTAGGTTGTTAACCATTGGTAAAGCTGAGCGTTTAAACTCAATGCTTTATGATCTCAAAACCACATTGTATTTTGAATTCACAAGCACCAATCGGTTTGCCATTCGACTTTGATACTCGAAAACAACCATAAAAGTCGATATAAGAAACGTACATTTTAAATTGCTCACTTTCTCTCATTTCCGTGAATCGTTCTTGGATTCACTACCAATCGAGGAAATTTACTGTTACCTTTCTAAAAGGATTTATTGCAGTGCAAGATATTTAATTATAAACAATAATTAAAACATACATTGAAGCATGCAAAGTCTAAACATTTATCATGAATAATAACTTGAAATTAAAGCAACCATGCAATTCAAACAAGTTATTAGCATTTTATTCGATTTTATTGTTCCGGCAGGTGTGAATAAAATGATTCCAAGATCCTAAAATCATTGAAGAACTAAGCACAGTTTGTCGACTTAATCCTAAAACATCTTAGGTAAGCAAAAACCTTTTGCTAATAGTCTAGAAACTATTCTTGGTTGATAGGTACGTCTAAGAACTTATTAGGTAAACCTATCGAATTTGCCACGACATAAAAGGACTCCTTACTTATATCGTTGAGTTTCACCAAAACTAACGTGTACTCACAATTATTTGTGTACCTTGCCCCTTTAGGACCAATAAGTAACACCTCGCTGAGCGAAAACTATTACTAGATTGATGTAAAGGATATCCAAGCAAGTGTATATTTTGGCATGGCACCTTTTAACTCAATTTTTAAGTTTGGAACTTAAGGCTCTTACTATGTTGGTTAGATTTTAAGTGAACTAAAATCCTTAATCATGCAACATAATCAAGCTTTTGATCTCATGCATTTTAAGACATATTTAAAGCAATAAATAACTTAAAACATGCATAAGATATTTGTGATCTAGTATGGCCCGACTTCATCTTGAAGCTTTGACTTCAAAGTCCGTCTTGAAAATCTCCTGTGGGAGGCACCATTTTCTTCAAATAGGATAAGCTATAACTAATTACAACTATTTGATGGTACGCAGACCATTTTGAATTGAAAAATAACTTTGGTGCTTTAGACCAATTACATTCAAATTAATGGTACGCAGACCATATTTTCTATCCTATTTGGGCCATACTAGTCACTTCATAACCTGCAAAACAGTACATATACAATATATACCATTCACCCATTCATTATCATGAATGGCCCACATAGCTGGTTAGTAAAACACATTATGCATCACGTAAACATTTGCAGCAATTAATCAAGGGCACCAATAATCTACCAATTATTCAGTCCTTATTAATTCTAATCGAGTTGTTTTAACCTTAAGGATTTGTAGACCTAATCAAGAGTTTATGACTAAAAAGCGCTCCCACTCAAACCAATAAATTCATATGCTTTACTAATTTTAAACATAAAATTGTATTTCTAGTCTAACCGGAAACATACAAATTTAATTAAAATTTAAAGCTCATATAAATTTATAATTGAATCCAAAATTTAATTTAATTTCAGTCGCATTTAAATTAATTCATGATTTTAATTTTAGTAAAATAATTAGAATAAATTTCATTTATTATAATTATAATATTCAAAATTAAAATCCAAGAAATTAATTCAAATTATTAATTTTAAAATTAATTAAAATTACGTGAACTGAAATTTTCAAATTAAACATTCAAAACGATCTAATCGTAACGCAAACACCCTACGCGTTGCACGCCCATGGGCCGCACGCACACAGCCATTGCTGGCCATGTGCGCGCAGCCCATGCGCTCGTCGCATAGCTGCTGCTGTCCTATCGCAAGCCTCCGCACAGCGCCCCATCGCACGCGAGCTATCGCTCGCAGTGCGCGCGCGCGAGATCGCTCGCTGGGCGCGCTGGCTCGCTCGCTGTGCGCGCGTGCCATCGCTCGCTGGGGCGCGACATCGCTCGCTGGGCGAGCGACATCGCGCGCTGCGCGCGCGAGCCATCGCTCGCTGGGGCGCGACATCGCTCGCTGGGCGAGCGACATCGCGCGCTGCGCGCGCGAGCAGTGCTGGGCGCAGCGCTCGTGGCACGCGAGCTTGCGCTCGCTGCGCGCGAGGCTGCGCGCACTGGTGCGAGGCAGCGCGCGTTGTGGCGCAGCTCGCTTGCTGCCCACACGCGACTGCCTTGGCTCGCCCTTCGCCCATGCCCATTCGTTCATTGCTCGTGGCACACGACACAAGGCAGGGCTGCTGCCTTGTGCTCGTGCACTACGCCCTTGCTCATTGCATTCGTGCCGCACGGGCGACGAGCTCCCTTGCTCGTCGTCGCATGCCCGCATTATACAACACCCCTTAAGGGTAACACGAAGCGTCCATTGCTTCGTGCGTGCAAGTTATTTGAACGAATCGCATAAAATTTTATATTTAAAATTAATGACAAATTAATAAATATTATTAATTTCATAATTTTAGGGCGAAAAATCGAAAATTTATTATCCAATTGATTTCCGATTGATATGGATTCAAGTCTAGGTCATAAAAATTTAAAATTTATCGTAAATTTACAATTTTTATGGTGGTTTTTAATCATAGGTTTCTAATTAAATTACAATTAATTATGAAAATCAAATTAATTCTAAATTATTCTAATTTTCAACAAATTAATCATAATTACAAATTAGATTGCATAATTAACAAGACTAGGCATTCAAACTTGTTAAACATATGCAGTAGGTCAATCAAAAATTCAAGATTTATCAACAGGAATCGCAAATATTTAATTTAACATCTTAAATTTACGAAATTTTGCATTCGAAAAATTAAAACCTTCGAAAAGTCATAGTTAGGCTTCGAATTTGAGAATTCTGGGTTCGGCAGAAAAATATTATTTTTGTCAAAATTTTAGAATGCCTTTTACATGCGGAATTGACACAAAAATCACTCAATTCGGATGAGTAATGAAGAAACTGCGGAAAAACTGCGTACATATAATTAAATAAACGCAATTTGCAATTAATTAACAATTACGAAAATTAATCACCCCTTTTAATTCTTGCAAATTTGTAATATTTAACCATGTTCATGCAATTTAGATTATGAAAATAATAAGGGGCTCTGATACCACTGTTAGGTTATGATACATATGACATTTACATAGATCATGCGGAAACAACCATTAACCCAGGAAACATATTATTTACACATAATCATATAGCATAATTAGATGCATACTCTTTGTTGCGTGCCCTCCCTAGCTGCGCCCGAACCGAACAAGAACAAGTCTTTTAGGACTCCAAATGTCGTCCCTCCGTAGATAGTCCACAGCACGTCCGGATCCGCCTTAAGATTGACCAACTAGAATCGCCCTTAAGGTACTAGAAAATTTCGGCACTTTTGAGCAAGATGTGTGTTTGATTTTCTCTTAAAAAACTCACTTTTGAATACTTTGAAACTTGTGTATAAATTATGACCCCTAGGCCTTTATTTATAGAGTTATGGAAAAGGAATCGTAATCCTAGTAGGATGCGAATTAATTGGAATTAGAATCCTACATGAATTCTATTTAATTAATTTATCCAATTAGGAATAGACATTTAATCATACACTGACTCTTGCAGATTCAGGAATCATGCATGAGCACAAACTCACACACACACGGCAGCCACAAGGGCTGCCCATGCGTGCAAGCAGCAGCCCGCGCAGCACGGCCCACGCAGCCGTGGCCCTTGGCGCGCGCTGGGCCTGCCTTGCGGTAGGCCTGGGCGCTGCCTTGGCTGGGCTTGTGGCGCGCACGCTTGCGGGGCGATGGCCCCGGCTTCGTGCTGGGCCTTCGTCCGGCAAGCCTCGTCCGATGCTAATTCGTACGATACGCTTCCGATTAAATTTCCATTTCCGGAATCTATTTCCGATACGAACAATATTTAATATTTCCGATTCCGGAATTAATTTCCGTTTCGAACAAATATTTAATATTTCCGTTTCCGGAATTATTTTCCGATTCCGGCAATATTTCCGATTCTGACAATATTTCCGTTTCCGGCAATATTTCCGATTCTGGTAATATTTCCATTTCCAATAATATTTTCCGATACGTACCATGTTTCCGTTTTCGGCAACATCTACGACTTGGATAATATTCATATTTCCGATACGATCCATATTTCCGTTTCCGGCAATATCATCGTTTCCGGAGTATTCATTTCTTGCCTGTGACGATCTTAGCTCCCACTGAAACCAAGATCCGTTGGTTCCGAATATTCATAGATGGAGTATTTAATGCCATTAAATACTTGATCCGTTTACGTACTATTTGTGTGACCCTACGGGTTCAGTCAAGAGTAAGCTGTGGATTAATATCATTAATTCCACTTGAACTGAAGCGGCCTCTAGCTAGGCATTCAGCTCACTTGATCTCACTGAATTATTAACTTGTTAATTAATACTGAACCGCATTTATTAGACTTAACATAGAATGCATACTTGGACCAAGGGCATTATTTCCTTCAGGCAGCCCTCAATCGTTGGATTGATGCCAACAAGGATGTGAAATGTCTAATGCTCGCCACCATGAGTGCAGATCTGCAGAAAACGTTCATCAACTCAGATGCTTTCACAATCATCAGTGAGTTGAAGAACATGTTCCAAGATCTGGCTGGAGTCGAAAGATTCGAGACTCATAGGCAAATTCTTGAGACCAAGCTTAAGAAAGGCGAGCCCGTAAGTCCACATGTTCTCAAAATGATTGGACTCATTGAGAATATGAGTCGGCTGGATCAGCAAATCTCTCAGGAAAATGGCTGTAGACACCATCCTCCATTCTCTTCATAACGGGTATGATCAGTTCAAAATATAAATATTATCCAAGTCGTAGATGTTGCCGGAAACGGAAACATGGTACGTATCGGAAAATATTATCGGAAATGGAAATATTGCCGGAATCGGAAATATTGCCGGAAACGGAAATATTGTCAGAATCGGAAATATTATCGGAATCGGAAAATAATTCCGGAAACGGAAATATTAAATATTTGTTCGAAACGGAAATTAATTCCGGAATCGAAAATATTAAATATTGTTCGTACGAATAAGCATCGGATGAGGCCTGCCGGACGAAGGCCCAACACGAACCCAGGACATCGCCCAGCAAGCCATACGCGCGCCACACGCCCAGCCAAGGCAGCGCCCAGGCCCACCGCAAGGCAGGCCCAACGCGCGCCAAGGCCACGGCTGTGTGGGCCTCGTGGCGTGGGCTGCTGCTCGCACGCACGCGCATGGGCGGCCCTCGTGGCTGCCGTGCGTGTGTGTGTTTGTGTTCATGCACGATTCCTAAAGTTATTAGGATTTGGTATATGATTAAATTCCTATTCCTAAAAGGATAAATTAATTAATTATAGTTCTTATAGGATTCTAAGTTTAATTAATTCGTACCCTACTAGGATTCCAATTCCCTTTCCATGCCTCTATAAATAAGAGCCTGGGGTCATAATTTATAGACACAATTGAAGTATTCAAAGGGTAAGTTTTGAAAGAAAAATCAGCCATACACTTGCAAACACAATAGCCGAAATTCCTAGTAACCTTAAGGGCGATTCTAGTTGGTCTAACTTGAGGCGGATCCGGACGTACTGTGGACTATCTACGGAGGGACGACATTTGGAGTCCTAAAGACTTGTTCTTGTTCGGTTCGGGCGCAGCTAGGGAGGGCACGCTACAAAGTGTATGCTCCTAAATTATGCTAAATGATTATGTGTAAATAATATGTTTCCTGGCATTAAGGCTTTTCCGCATGATTTATGTTTTGTCATATGTATCATAACCTAACACACCGACCCTTTGTTTAGTGCGAAGGAGCTGAACATGTGTTTCTTGGACCTCCATCCTAAAACATCTGTTATGAGAACTAACCTTTAGGCCTGACACTGATTCAATCAACTCATGGACATTTAGGTCCCTGTCCTCCGTGTTTCCGCGACAGATATCCCTCAGATTCTTGATGAGCATAAAAGGTTCGTAAGCTACAAACCTCTTAGCCCATTCATCAGGGATATTGTTCAGCATGAGACTCATAACCTTTTTGAGATCCGCATCCCAGGCGGCATGTCTTTCAGGGGTCATGTCTCTGGCATAGTAACTTGGCATTGGATTGAATAGTACATACTCAAATCCATTGAGTCTGACTACTTCAACTAGCTTAGCTTCCCATTCCAAAAAATTTGTTAGGTTCAGCTCATAAGCTCAAAACCCACGATGATGTTTTCATTGTTGTTTGCCATAGTAAAAACTACAATTGAAAAAGAATAAACAAATAAATAACCATTCACGGTTTCTCTTAATAAACTTAAATTCTAGCATACATGCATAATTTTATCATTTATTAAGCATTTTATTCAAGTTATGTGCTCCGGAAGGTGTGAATAAAATGATTCCAAGATCCTTAAATCATTGAAAAATTAAGCACATTATGTATTTAGACTCAATTCTAAAATATTTTAGGTAAGCATTGCCTTTTCTAGTAGTCTAGAAACTACTCTTGGTTGATAGATACGTCTAAGAACTTATTAGGTAAACCTATCTCATTTGCCACGACATAAAGGACTCCTTACTTATATCGTTGAGTTTCACCAAAACAAACATGTACTCACAATTATTTGTGTACCTTGTCCTTACCCCTTTAGGATCAATAAGTAACACCTCGCTTAGGCGGAAAACTATTACTAAGATTGATGTAAAGGTTTATCCAAGTAAGTGTTATTTTGGCATGGCACCTTTTAACTCAATTTTTAAAGTTTGGAACTTAAGGCTCTTACTATGTTGGTTAGATTTTAAATGAACTAAAATCCTTAATCATACAACATAATCAAGCCATCATCTCATGCATAATTAAGACATATTTAAATCAATAAATAACTTAAAACATGCATAAGTTATAAATGTGATCTAGTATGGCCCGACTTCATCTTGAAACTTCAACTTCAAACTCCGTCTTGAAAATGGATTGGAAACTCAGTCTTGAATTTCACCATGGGAGGCGCCATTTTCTTCAAATAGGATAAGCTATAATTTAAACTAATTACAACTATTTGATGGTACGCATACCATATTTAAATTAAAAACTTTGGTGCATTAGACCAATTTTACATTCAAATTAATGGTACGCAGACCATATTTTCTATCCTATTTGGGCCATACTAGTCACTTTCCATAACCTGCAAAACAGTACATTTACAATATACCATTCACCCATTCATTTATCAATGAATGGCCCACATAGCTGGTTAGTTGAACATATTATGCATCACATAAATATTTGCAGCAATTAATCAAGGGTTCCAATAATCTACCAAATATTCAATCCTTATTAATTCTAATCAAGTTGTTTTAGCCTTAAAGGAATGTAGACCTAATCAAGAGTTTATGACTAAACCGCTCCCACTTAAACAAATATATTTACATGCTTTACTAATTTTAAACATAAAATTGTATTTCCTAGTCTAACCGGAAACATACAAATTTAATTAATATTTAAAGCTCATATAAATTATTATTTGAATCCTTTAATTTATTTTCAGTTTATAAAATTAATTAATTTAAATTTAATCAAGTTTTTAATTTTAGTAAAATAGTTAGTATAAATAAAATTTATAATAATTAGATTATTCAAAATTAAATTACGAATTTTAAAATTAATTAAAATCGTTTTCCAACTGAAAATTTAAAATTAAATTCATAGCGCATCAATCGGATCAAGACGAGGGCATGGGCGCGTCGAGTTCACAAGGCAGCAGCGCCCCTCGACTGATCGCAAAGCAAGGCACGAGCAGCAGCCACGCCTAGACGCAGCAAGCCGAGACACGCCTAGGCGCAGCAGCAGCTCGCTCGCTGGGCGAGGCAGTGCTCGCTTGTGCCTTGCCCCTTCGCCCCATCCGCCCATGCTCGTAGCATACAGCGCCTAGGCAGACCACTGCCGTACGCACATGCCATGCTTGCTTGCTCGCTGCATTCGAACCGCATGGGCGACGAGCTCCCTTGCTCGTCGTCGCATGCCCGCACTATACAACACCCCTTAAGGGTAACACGTAGCGTCCATTGCTTTGTGCGTGCAAGATTTATGAGCGGATTATATAAAAATAAAAACTTTTTAATTCAAATTTATAGACAAATTAATAAAACATATTAATTTCATAAATTTAGGGCGAAAAATCGAAAATTTATTATTCAAATTAATTTCCGATTATCATGGATTCAAGTCTAGGTCATAAAAATTTAAAATTTATCAAATTTAACAATTTTATGGTGGTTTTTAATCATGGATACCTAATTAAATTATCAATTAATTATGAAAAACAAATCAAATTCTAAATTATTCGAATTTCAACAAATTAATTACAATTACAAATTAGGTTGTATAATTTAAAAGCTTAGGCATTTAAATTTGTTAAACATATACAGTAGGCCAATCAAAAATTCAAGATTTACAAAGAAGAATTGCAAATATTTAATTTAACATCTTAAAAATTACAAATTTTGCGTTCGAAAAACTAAAACCTCCGAAAAGTCATAGTTAGGCTTCGAATTTGGGAATTCTGGGTTCGGCATCAAATATGTGATTTGAGTCAAAAAATTTAAACGTTTACATGCAAAATTCACTATAAAATTATACGATTCCGACCATTATTGACTAAACTGCCGAAAATTCTGCGAACATATAATTAAATAATAGCACGAATTTGCAATTAATTACAAAAAAAAAAAAAGATCGAAAATTTCGAAATTAATCACCCCTTTTAATTCATTGCAAATTTATAAAATTTAACCATGTTAAATAATTATTATGGAATTAATTAGAGGCTCGTGATACCACTGTTAGGTTATGATACATATAAATCATATATATAGCATGCGGAAAAACCATACCGCCAGGAATCCATATTAATTGCCACATAACAATTAGCATAATTTAGGATACATACACTTTGTAGCGTGCCCTCCCTACCTGCGCCCGAACCGAACAAGAACAAGTTTAGGACTCCAAATGTCATCCCTCCGTAGATAGTCCACAGCACGTTCGAATCCGCCTTAGATTTAATTAACTTGAATTGCACCTAAGGTATTATGAATATTCGAATAATAGAGGCAATATTATCGTTAGTTTTAATCCTTAAAACTAGGTGAATATTTGAAAATACGTATGTTTAAATTGTGAAAGCCATCACATATTTATAGGGTGGGAATAATGGAATTAGAAGTCTACTAGGATTCAAGTAATATAAATCTATTAGAATTAGACTTTAGTTGAAACTAGTAACTTTAGGAAATTAATCTTTTTAATCTAATCCTAATTGCTTATGGATTCGATGCATGCACGAACTTCAACACACACACACATGCACGGCCCACAAGAGTGCAGGCCATGCCCGCGCGCGCGGAGAAGCCCATGGCTGGCTCGCAGCCCACGAGTGCTCGCAGCCCATGGCTTGCTCACAAAACGCGTGTTGCTCGTAGCCCAAGGGCGCGCTGGGCCTGGCCTTGCGCTGGGCCTTGCGTGCCTTTGGATGTTGCTGCTCATGCCTTGCGCACTGGGCTTGCTAGGCGTGGGCCTGGCTTCGTGCTGGGCCTTCGTCTAGCAAGCTCGTCCGATGTTTATTTCGTACGACGCGCTTCCGATTAATTTTCCAATTCCGGAATTCATTTCCGATTCGAACAATATTTAATATTTCCGATTCCGGAATTAATTTCCGTTTCGAACAAATATTTAATATTTCCGATTCCGGAATTATTTTCCGATTCCGATAATATTTTCGATTCTAACAATATTTCCGTTTCCGGTTATATTTCCGATTCCGGCAATATTTCCATTTCCTATAATATTTTCCTATACGTACCATGTTTCCGTTTCAGGCAACATCTACGACTTGGATAATATTTATATTTTATACGATCCATATTTCCGTTTTCGGCAATATCATCGTTTCCGGAGTATTCATAATTTTCCTTTGACGATTTCAGCTCCCATTGGAACCGAGATCCGTCGATTCCGAATATCCATAAATGGAGTATTTAATTCCTTTAAATACTTGATCCGTTCACGTACTATTTGTGTGACCCTACCGGTTCAGTTAAGAGTAAGATGTGAATTAATATTATTAATTCCACTTGAACTGAAGCGGCCATTAGCTAGGTATACAGTTCACTGAATCTCACTGAATTATTAACTTGTATAATTAATTAATACTGAACCGCATTTATTAGATTTAGCATTGAATGCATACTTGGACCAAGGGCTTTATTTCTTTCAGAAATGCCCCACCTGCCAAAAGTGTGCGAATCCAAAGCACATTCCCCCGTCCTTGCTATATTCTCAGTCATCACTATGGTCATTCTCAGCTTGGGGTATCGATGTCATTGGCAAAGTCACTCCAACAGGTATCGGGGGTCATGATTTCATACTGGTCGCCATCGACTATTTCACCAAATGGGTCGAAGCCAGGTCATTCAAAGTGTTGGGTTCCAAGCAAGTGGCCCAGTTCATACAATAAAACATCATATGCAGATATGGAGTTCCTCACGAGTTCATTAACGACCAGGGAACCCATTTTCAGGGAGAGTGTGAAGATCTATTCACCGAGTACAAAATTTAACATCACCGTTCTTCGCCTTACCGCCCGCAAACTAATGGGGCGGTCGAAGCGGCGAACAAGAATGTCAAGACCATCATCCTGAAAATGACAACCAATTACAAAAACTGGCTCCAGAAGCTGCACTTTGCATTGTGGGGGTATCGAACTTCAATTCGCACTTCAACAGGTGTAACCACATTTTCATTAGTCTATGGAATGGAGGCAGCACAACCTATCGAGCTGGAGATACCTTCTCTCAGGATAGTCCTCGAAAGCAAAATTCCAGAAGCTGCATGGGTACAAGCAAGATATGATGAGCTAATCATGCTCGATGAGCGTCGACTTCAAGTTGCTCATCATGTACAAGTCTATTAGCGTCGAGTGGCCAGACATTTCAACAAGAGGGTCAGAACCCAAAGCATCAAGGAAGGCGAGCTTGTCCTGAAAGCCCTTCGCAAAAGCGTCATGGACCCAATGGGAAAATTCAAACCCAACTGGCAGGCCCATACATTGTCATGAAAATCCTCTCCGGGGGAGCAGTCGAATTAACAGATGTCGATGGGACAGAGTTCCGATCCCTTACAAACCTCGATCAGCTCAAGAAGTTCTATGTCTAAGTTTTATGTTCAAAATTCAAAAGCCAATTCAAGAAGTTATGTAAGTTAGAACTACGTTCGGCCTGATTCCTTAACGGGACACGTAGGCAACCTCATTCCGAGGCCCGGCCACTTTAATTCAAAAAAATTCAAAATTTCCTCAATTAAGGGTATCCTAAAAATCAATTCAAAATTCAAAATTCAAAATTCAATTGTTGTTGTTGTCTTTATTCCAAATATGCCAATTCAAAGTAAAGCATGTTCAAGCGGAATTTAACACAATAACCTTTTTATTTTGCTCTAAGGCCTTCAAAGCTAATTCAAATACCAGGGGAATGTAGCCCGCAGACAGAGTAACTGGCTCAGG
The DNA here is from genome assembly GCF_020520425.1 of Spinacia oleracea. Lineage (NCBI taxonomy): Eukaryota > Viridiplantae > Streptophyta > Magnoliopsida > Caryophyllales > Amaranthaceae > Spinacia > Spinacia oleracea. Next base: position 43,303,986 of record NC_079492.1, on the reverse strand, counting down.
TGGGTACTGAATATTCGAGAATGGTTTGGTAGCCCAATACTGCCTCCAAACTTTAAGACGATCTACATTTAGCACAACAGGTCTCGGGCTTTCTTCGGTACAATCCGGGATTTCTTGTTTCAAGCCATACTGTCTCATCACTCTAGCAGGCGAGTAGAAGACCAACATTATGAGGCTTGGCACCCTCAAAATAGTAGAACCTGGGGCATGTCTCATAGCAGCAATCCCCCACCAAGGAACTACCCACCTTATACAAGATTCAACTCCAGAGAGTACGCATCGCCACTCATCCAATGAAAGCCGGCCATACACCATGGGTCGCACAGTGAACCCCTTTCTATTATAGCTTTCCATGTTCACTAGTAGAAAAAATGTCATTTGCAGCGCGCGTAAAAGGGGCTTTTTACAGCGTTTTTGTGCACTGCAATTGTGGTGGCTGCAAATAGTGGACTTTTATTTGCAACGAACAAAAACGCTGCAAAAAGCCATTAATTACAGCGCATCTTGTTTCACACGCGCTGCAAAAAGTCTATTTTTCACAGCCTTTTGCAGTTCACATGCGCTGCAAAAAGAGATTCCAAAGTTACATTTCTGACACTATTCACAGCATTCACTTAACAGTGCGCGCTACAAATAGTACATTTATTTTACAAAAAAAAAATCACTACAGTAATAATACATTGTTACTAGGTACTAGCGTCCATAACTTTTTTTGCACAAACATTTAACATAAAATAGTAGCAAAAAAAACTGGGAGTCAGTAAAATTGACACTAGTGGAAAAAGGCTTATTTGCATCCCCGCATTTGCCACGCCATTCTAAACATGTGACGCAAATGACAATTTTTAGCATAAAATTTAGTCATTTGCGTCGCAGCTTTGTTAAACTGCGACGCAAATGACTCTAGGATGCCCCCCAGAGTCATTTGCGTCGCAGATTAGTAAAACTGCGACGCAATTAACTCAATCAAGTGCGTCGCAGATTTACTAATCTGCGACGCAAATGACTCTGGGGGGCATCCTAGAGTCATTTGCGTCGCAGTTTAGTAATTCTGCGACGCAAATGATGTTTTGTATTTTTTCTAAAATGCGATATTCCACAGCGCGCGACCTAAATTGAAACCCAATTGCAAAAGCTTCACCCCTCACTGCTTCAATTCCTTCCTCCAACTTCCTCGGCCTTCCTCGTCCTCCGCCGTCAACCTCGTCCTCCGCCGTCAACCTCCGTCTTCCTCGACCTGCTGTTCGTCTTCCTGCCGCGTCAACCTCCTCTTCGCACAGCTCATTGTCCTCCAACTTCCTGCTCGTCGCCGCCCCCTGATCGTCGTTCAACCCCCGGCCTCTTCACAGGTCACTGTCGCCGCTGCTTGCTAACGCCGTCGGCTGCCACGCCGCTGGCCCTCCTCTCTTCAATTGCTCCATCGATTAATTAGGTACATTTAAATTTTATTTTGTGGATATTATTTAATTGAATTTTAATTGTGCATTTTAATTATAATTGTGGATATTATGTTTGAATTTTAATGGTACATTTTAGTTGAATTTTAAGATTGAATTTTAATTGTGGATATTATTTAATTGAATTTTAATTGTGCACATTTAAGATTTAGGTTTTGTTGAATTTTAATTGTAGTTTTTGGTGAATTGTAATAGTTGGTTTTGTTGAAATTATTTGTTTATTACAATTAGGTTTTGTTGAATTAAGGTTATGAAATGAATTTTTGGGTTTGTTTAGGTTTATGAGATGGTTTGTGTAGGTTATGAAATGATGTTTTGGGTTTGCTACAAAATTCGGGTTTGTGAATTTGTGATGTGAAATGAATTGTACTATGGGAACTTGTTATTAGTTATGGTAGGTTTTGTTGGAAGCCATGGATTTATAATGATATGAATAGCCTAGTTTATATTCTAACCTTTGACAAAATTTGGTCATATTGTTTTATCTTTAGTGGTTGAAAATGGATCGGAGTTGGATGTATGGTAGTAAACGATTTTCTACAAGGTTCTTACAAGGGATTCAAGAGTTCATTAAGGTTGCCTTGAAACATCAATCAGAACATGAATCAAGTTTAATTCTGTGTCCTTGTTGTGATTGCAATAATTCAAGGGGGTATCGGGATATTGATGATATTGTTGATCACATAGTTCGTCGCGGTTTTAAGGGTAACTACACGACGTGGACATGGCATGGTGAGAGCATAGATCATGGGGCAAGTTCTAGTATGCCGAGCTCGAGTCAGCATAATCATTGTGATAATGGTGATGATAATGAAATTGAGGATGATATTGGTGTTGAAAGTGAGGAAGAAGAGGAGAAAGATAGGATAGATGATATGATGCATGATGTGGAAGACCATCATTTCGTTGAGCGTCCCCATATGTATGATAGTATAATCAAAGCTTCCGCAACACCATTATATCCTGGTTCTACACAAACTGTACTTGGTGCCGTCATCGAATATTTCAACTTAAAGGTGGAAAACGGTTGGACCAACAAGAGTTTTTCACAGTTTTTGGAGGCCACGTCTGGTAATCTTCCTGAAGGAAACAAACTTCCAAGGTCTAACTATGAGGCCCAGAAGCTTATGTGTCCTTTGGGTATGGATTATGAGAAGATACACGCGTGTCCAAATGATTGCGTGTTGTATCGAAAGCAGTATGCAAATCTGCATGAGTGTCCAAGATGCGGATTGTCCCGTTACAAGATCGTGGAGAATGATGCAACATCAACTAAGAAGAAACCTTCTCCGGCTAAGGTGCTTTGGTATCTTCCAATTATACCAAGATTTAAGCGCCTTTTCTCAGAAGAGAAAACTGCAAAACTCTTGAGGTGGCATGCCGAGGGGAGGAAGAAAGATGGGTTAATGAGGCATCCTGCTGATTCTCCACAATGGAGGAACATTGATCGAAAGTACAAGGTCTTTAGGGAAGAAGTTCGGAATCTCAGGCTTGGTCTTTGCACGGATGGAATGAACCCATTTGGGACACTTAGTACCCAATATAGCACTTGGCCGGTTCTTCTCACCATATACAATTTGCCTCCTTGGTTATGCATGAAGCGTAGATACATCATGTTGTCGCTCTTAATCTCTGGGCCTAAACAACCCGGAAATGACATAGATGTGTATCTAGAGCCACTCATTGAAGATTTGAAATTGTTGTGGGATGAAGGGGTGTTGATGTTTGATGCATACACCAAAACCAATTTCACTTTACGTGCCATGATTTTTTGTACGATAAATGATTTCCCGGCTTATGGAAATTTGTCAGGGTATTCTGTAAAGGGAAAGAAGGCATGTCCAGTTTGTCATGATGATTTGGTCTCGAGGCGCCTAAAATTTTGTGGGAAAGATGTGTACATGGATTACCGGATGTATCTTCCTGAAGATCATCCATTTCGAAAAGAGAAGGAAGCTTTTAATGGAGAATTGGAGATGAGAGAAGCTCCTGCCCCCTTATGTGCGTGTGAGGTTTATGAACGGGTTAAAGACATTGAGACAGAGTTTGGTAAGCCTTATAAAGGTCAGCCAAGTGGTGGTTACAAGAAGAGGTCTATCTTTTGGGATCTCCCATATTGGAGAGATTTGGAAGTTAGGCATTGTTTGGATGTAATGCATATTGAGAAAAATGTTTGTGATGCCATTGTTGGGACATTGTTGAATATGCAAGGGAAAACGAAGGATGGGCCTAAAGTTAGACAAGATATGGCTGCTATGGGTCGCTCCGAGTTGGCACCTCAAGAAAGGGGAAAACGCTGGTACCTTCCCCCAGCTTGTTTCACCTTGTCTAAAAAGGAGAAAGTTAGCTTTTGTGAGTCTTTGCATGGCTTAAAGGTCCCTGCCGGTTACTCTTCAAATTTTCGTAGACTTGTGTCCATGTCTGACTTGAAATTAGTTGGAATGAAATCTCATGATTGTCACGTGTTGATGCAACAATTGCTGCCGGTTGCAATTCGAGGGATATTGCCGCCACAAGTGAGGTATACCATTACAAGATTGTGTTTCTTTTTCAACACAATTTGTAGCAAGGTGATCAATCCAACAATACTGGATGATTTGCAGGCTGATGTACTTGAGACCATGTGTCGGTTTGAAAAGTATTTTCCGCCATCATTCTTTGACATGATGCCTCATTTGATTATTCATCTTGTTCGTGAAATTAAGCTTTGTGGGCCAGTTTGTATGAGGTACATGTATCCCTTTGAACGGGAAATGGGTACCTTGAAAAATAGAGTGATGAATCCGGCCAAACCTGAAGCTAGTATTGTCCAACGAACCGTCGCGGAGGAAGTTGCTGCATGGGTTTCTCAATATATGGCACGTTTGAAAGAAGTCGGAGTACCAAAGTCTAGACATGATGGGAGACTTGGGGGTCAAGGTACAATTGGCAAGAAAAGGATATCAATCAGTTCTGAAATGATGTGTAAGGTTGAGCTGTTTGTGGTGCAAAGTCTTAGTGAAGTCCATCCATACGTGGCTGAGCACATGAACTTTCTTAGAGAGCAATATCCTTCAAAAAATGGTCCTCAACTGATAAAAGAGCATAATCGTTCATTCCTCACATGGTTCAAGCGTCGAGTGATGGATCAATTTTCCGACACGCCTAATGAGGTATCTGACATGGTGAGAAGTTGTCTTAAAGAGTTGTGATAAGCGTTGGAGGGAATTCAAATCAAGATTGGCGACTGGTTGGATTCGGGGTACAAGGAAAAGGCCAAAAGATGAAAAGATGCCATATGATTTGTATAGTTATATAACTAAGGATATATGGAAGGAATTTGTGAAGATACGTACCTCCGAAGAAGCTGAGGTATAAAAATTATTCTTATTTAAAGTCTTGTTATAATCTAAGTTTTATTTTGTTGTAATAATTTCTTTTACCCCCCTAAAATTAGGAAATAAGTGAGAAAGCAAGACAAAGTCAATCTTTCAACATATATCCTCATCATATGGGACAGAAATCATATGCTGAAATGACAAGTGAATGGCAGAGAAAAGGGTACATTCCCTCAGTTTCTTCGTCATCTGAAGGTTCCTCTGCGTCTACAATTTCTTCAAGTTTGCCGAGTAGGACATGTTTATGGCTTCTTGCAAGATCGAAACCAGATGAGAAAGGAAATCCTTACTTGCCGGATGAGGGCACACAAAAGGTCAAAGAAAATATTGTAAGTTCATTTAACAATTTTGCGTAATGTTGTGATTCCTCTAATTTCATATATGTTCTTAAATATGAAACCAAGTGTTGAACTTTTCTCAAAACCATTTGATTTCATGTAGGATGAATGGAAAAGGAAACAAGATGAAGGGGAATTTGTTCCCAAAAGTGCACGAGATGATGTCTTATCTCGTGCACTTGGTAAGACTAAAGAAGGGAGACCACTAACATTTGGTGGTGGAGTAGGCATCAAAGCTGTGTGGGGGACCGGAGAGCGGCGTAGCTTTCGACGGTATGGAGATGCGGAGATGGAGGAAATGGAAGCAAGAGTGACCAAAAGGGTCAAAGATGAGACAATACAAGAGATGAACTCCAAGATGGATGCCATGGTCATGGAGAAATTTATCACATTTGCTAAAGAACTTGGTGTCCAAATACCAAGCCATATGAGGATAGACGCAAATGTTCATAGTAGTTGTCGTTCCGGGGGTTTAGATCCATTTGCCGACATTACGGTATGATAATTTGTGTTTTTCAAGTACTTTGTTTCTAGTTAATTCTATTGAACTTTTCTAACATGTTACATTGTATTTGCGTTATTGTTCAAAATAAATAATAAGGAACCTGTCCCGTGCCATCTATACCTGAACATAGGCTCGGAGAAAGTCTTTGTTGCCTATGGTACCATATGTCCAGAGTTGCTCCTTGATCACCACAACGACGTCACGTCCGATAACGTGAAAGTGAGCGTTGATGATTTTGAGCCCGCGTACAAAGAAGCTCCCGTCCCCGTGCCTTCTCAATATATTAAGAAACTTGCTCAAGCTCATGGTACCTTCACTCAGTGGCCAAAACATTTGGTGTCGCTTACGAATGAGGAGGTAACTAACATATGCATGATAATTTGAAGTAGAACTATTATACCATGTATGCTCACTAATATGTATATCGTTATTTGAAAATCATACCTCAGGTAAACAAGCCTACAAGTAAAGAGCCTAAAGGGAAAGGGAACAAAGGGAAAGAGATAGTGGTTGGGGGAAGTGGAACAAAAGCGTCCAACACTAAATCAAAAACCTATTTCCTTGAAAATTATAAAGTGCAAAATTTGAGTGGTAAGTGCAATGTGATGAAAACTATGATGTTGGGATTAAAAGAAGGGGAGCACGTTAAGGTACATTGCACTAAAAGGACATTCAATATGGAAAAGGACTTTGAAATTAGTGTCACCGTTGAAGACACCGATCAACTTCTCTCGGGAGCATGGCTCAATATATCAATAATACAAGTTTTTGCTACGTGAGTTACCTAAATTCATATTTTGCCCCTAAATTTGATTTTTATGATTGTCTTAACGTTCTTACACTCTATATTATAGGGCTTTGAGTGAGTTGTGTTTTCACGATGATTGTCACCCCAATAGTATTGGATTCATGTGCCCGGAGATGATCTCGGCCACCATGTTAAAGTCCGATGCAGATCGAATTCTATTGTACATCACGAGGTCCATGAGTGCACTTAGTTCTAAGACATTCATCTTATGTCCATACTACGAAAAGTATGAAAATTACTTTGAACTTCGTTTTTAATTGATTGTTATAAATTTAACTTTTTTTTTTCTAACTACATACGTTTATTGTTTGTATGTAGGAGTCACTGGATGCTTTTAGTTCTTTGCTTGTCTAAACGTGAGGTCTACATATTTGATTCTCAACAGAAGAAGAGAAATTTGATGATTAAGGAGCCACTAAACAAGTAAGTAAAGTATGCATATGAAAATGCCATTTTTGCCAAAATTTTTGCCTTAGGTTCTTTAGTTCAAAGTTGGGTTCGAAAACATCATTTTTGCCTAAAAATGACCTAGGACGACCCAAATAGCCTTAAATGTGAAATAATAGATTGTAAAGGGACTTAGAAAGTTATAACTATGCATATGAGACGTGTAATAAGTTTGAAAACATTCCTTAGGTTCTTTGGTTCAAAGTTGGGTTCGAAAACATCATTTTTGCCTAAAAATGACCTAGGACGACCCAAATAGCCTTAAATGTGAAATAATAGATTGTAAAGGGACTTAGAAAGTTATAACTATGCATATGAGACGTGTAATAAGTTTGAAAACATTCCTTAGGTTCTTTGGTTCAAAGTTGGGTTCGAAAACATCATTTTTGCCTAAAAATGACCTAGGACGACCCAAATAGCCTTAAATGTGAAATAATAGATTGTAAAGGGCCTTAGAAAGTTATAACTATGCATATGAGACGTGTAATAAGTTTGAAAACATTCCTTAGGTTCTTTGGTTCAAAGTTGGGTTCGAAAACATCATTTTTGCCTAAAAATGACCTAGGACGACCCAATTAGCCTTAAATGTGAAATAATAGATTGTAAAGGGACTTAGAAAGTTATAACTATGCATATGAGACGTGTAATAAGTTTGAAAACATTCCTTAGGTTCTTTGGTTCAAAGTTGGGTTCGAAAACATCATTTTTGCCTAAAAATGACCTAGGACGACCCAAATAGCCTTAAATGTGAAATAATAGATTGTAAAGGGCCTTAGAAAGTTATAACTATGCATATGAGACGTGTAATAAGTTTGAAAACATTCCTTAGGTTCTTTGGTTCAAAGTTGGGTTCGAAAACATCATTTTTGCCTAAAAATGACCTAGGACGACCCAATTAGCCTTAAATGTGAAATAATAGATTGTAAAGGGACTTAGAAAGTTATAACTATGCATATGAGACGTGTAATAAGTTTGAAAACATTCCTTAGGTTCTTTGGTTCAAAGTTGGGTTCGAAAACATCATTTTTGCCTAAAAATGACCTAGGACGACCCAAATAGCCTTAAATGTGAAATAATAGATTGTAAAGGGCCTTAGAAAGTTATAACTATGCATATGAGACGTGTAATAAGTTTGAAAACATTCCTTAGGTTCTTTGGTTCAAAGTTGGGTTCGAAAACATCATTTTTGCCTAAAAATGACCTAGAACGACCCAATTAGCCTTAAATGTGACTACTACGTATATAATTGTATTTACATGTGTAAATAAAGTATATAATTGCACTTACATGTAAAATATTCTTTGCATTTACATGTGTAAACAAAGTATATATAATTGCATATTTTATCGAATGTGTAGTGCTTTTCGGAGTTACAAGAGACTAGGTGGACAATCTAAGGGAACTAAATTAACATGGATTCCAGCACAGGTATATATATATATAATTAGTTTATTATTTACCTAAGAAATAAGTTTTTCAAAATTATAACATACAATGTGATAGAAATTTTACTTGTGTTATTTATTTTAATGCATTTAGTGTGCTCAACAACCGGGATCACTAGATTGTGGCTACTACGTCATGCGTTTTATGTACGACATAATAATGAATCATGGTAATAGTCAAGATCTTACTAAGGTATGTTCTCATAAACTACGTACTTTATATAATAAATTGAAGTACACAAAACTATTATATTGATCAATCGTTGATAAATTGAATTATTTACACTTTTTTAGGATTTTTCAAGAACATTGCCCTATTCACCGGAGGAGATTAATGAGGTGAAAGATTTTTGGGCAGATTACTTCATGAACAATGTCGAATTTTTAGCTTAATTTGTAATATGAACTTGATCTCTAGCTAGCTACGTACCTTTGTTGTAATAATTTTATGTTTGTTGTAACATGTTGGTTGATCGATCTATGACGAATTTAATTGCCTTTTATTGGGAACGTTAATTACGTTGTAAACTTTAGTGACAGGTATTAATTATAAATGTATTCCCGGTATTGGGAATGAAGCGTCTAATTTCAAAGACGATCATGTCGGAATTTCCAACTAAAATATTAAAAAACGAATATTTTTTTAAAAAAAATAAGTCATTTGCAACGCACGTTAGCTCAATGTGCGAGGCAAATGACTTAATTTTTTGGCGCTAAAATTGTCATTTGCAACGCACATTTAGCTAATGTGCGTTGCAAATGACTTTTCAGCACCATGCCTAAAAAGCTATTTGCGTCGCACATTTAGCTAATGTGCGACGCAAATAACTTTTCAGGCATGGTGCTGAAAAGTCATTTGCAACGCACATTAGCTAAATGTGCGTTGCAAATGAACCTTATTTGCGTCGCACATTTAGCTAATGTGCGTTGCAAATGACTTTTCAGCACCATGCCTGAAAAGTTATTTGCGTCGCACATTAGCTAAATGTGCGACGCAAATAAGGTTCATTTGCGTCGCACAAATGTGCGACGCAAATGACTTTTAGTCATTTGCGTCGAGAGCTTTTGCCACGCACGATGTGCGACGCAAATGTGCTTAAAAGTGCGATGCAAATGACCCTTTTTCCACTAGTGTGATGAACTCATGGGTCTAAAAGCTATTATAATCAAACATGACAATAATTTATTACATATGGTTGAGATGCCTCTCTGATCAACTGCAAAAGTATAAGATAATTGAGAATTGTTTCGGGAGATTAAAAATGAATTTAGCTGTAGTTGTTCAACTTATGGACTGAGCTCACTTCAACATCTTCTGACCCATCTTGCAGAGCAAAATAATATATAAATCATCTTAACAACCAATATTCATCTTCCAACAAGAAAATATGCACCATATAAAGATTGCAAGGCAGAACCTTTAACATCTTTTCAGGAAAATAAATTTAAAGATAACTAATATGCTCGCAAACACATCCATTACTCGCAAACAGCATATTTCACAATTTGAAAGGTCGATCATATTCAAGAACAATAAATAATAATAATAATAATAATAATAATAATAATAATAAGAGCAGATAGAAAAACAGAGGGGAGTTCAACAAAAGAAGTTTGACTAACCAGAAAAGAGGAGCACGGGTCAAATGACAGACAACTATGCAAGTATGTAAGGCCTGTATAGCTCTAGGCAACTATGCAAGTATCAACAAGCTTCCTACTGACTTGAGAAAAAACAATGACAGATATGCTCTCTCTCTTTAAGCAGGTTATAACAAATTGAAATCAGCAGGTTCACTTCATATTTTCCTCTTCTACAAGGCCAAGCAGAGAAAATCACAGTTGGATGCTCAAATTCCTCTCCTATAGTGTTGATACTGCAAAAGGCAACCAAGAGAAGCCAATAACCACGACAAAAGATTTGAGAATTGAGATACAGAGGAAAACGAGTACAATTGTTGGCTCAACAACTTGTCCTTTCCCGGAACATCAGAAGAGAATTTTGAGTGTATCAATCCAATACACAAGGATAGGAAAATCCGACATTTTTTTTATAATTGGTATGGTAAATGTACCATCATCAATCTGACATAAATATAACATCTTCAGCAAAAATTCCTTTAATCCCTAAGGAAATAAAGCAACAAAATCACATAACATCATCAATAATCAGAATGGATTGTTTCAACAAACACTGAGGTCTGAGGCACAGTTCCTAGTTTCCTACATAAATTCGATAGGAACTGAATCAAAACAGGATGATATGGACTTACATGACTTAAATGGGTCAAAGAAAATCTCATCGCAGGTGATTCGAATATACGAAAATCAAACAAATACGAATTGTGTGAATTTTAAATAACCAGACACAGTTTGGCCCCTAAAATCAACCGAAATAACTTCCAAAACCTAAAAAATTAACCCTAAATGACCTGAGTTAGTCTCTCAATCGATAAACCCCCAAAATTTTACATCAAGTAAATAAGTCAAACGAAGAACAACAAATCAACCCTAAAAAAAGATTTTATGACACCTTCATAAATTGTACAGATATGACGCAGTTAATAACATTAGACACTTGTTTCATATCCATATTATGACACTTGGATCACAACCATGCTAACATTGTAGAGAATACTTAATAAGGCTGATAAGTGACAAGGCAGTTAGGTACAAATGATTAAAAAAAAGATATTTCAATGAAGAGCCACTGGTCAGTATGTTGAGTTTCACTGAACCAGCTGAAGAAGCTGCAAGTACAAGGCAAATATTACACTCTAGGCCTCCGTAATTTATGTTGACAGTATACATGTCTTTCTGTTTTTCCTTTCTTTCCGTTGCTAGAAGAAATAATGATAGGTAGGGAAGGCATAATGAGTTGTCAGGTATCAAGGTAATAGACATGGCCAGGAAGAGAAAACATATAGGCGTTATGTGACCAAGATGAAAACTTAAAATTGGAGATAAAAACAATGTAGTAAAGCAACCCTTAAAATTGGAGGGAAGCTTGTCAAATGAAACACGGAGGTTATGCAAAACTTACATCATCAGAATGACTTCTCTGGTAAGCAGCAACATCACCAAGATACGAAGGAATATTGTTTTTTGAGGAAACAAGTATCAATTTAGTCAGCCTCTGTATTCTACTCATGAGCGCAGCCTTTGCTTCTTCTTCCTCCTCTAATCTTGATTGCATTTTATATTGACCTTCTTCCAACTACAACCAATACTAGAAATAAGCATACCAATATATACATAACAATAAATATAAATGAAATTGGATAATATTATATATGTCATAACATTAAATGCTATAATTTCAAAAATTGCCATCTTAAAAGTAACAAAAAATAAATAGTGTATCTAGTTATGAACTAGTGCACTAAAGAAATGAACCTTTTAAGGTCAAAATCTCCTCATGACGAACTCCAACAAGCATTCCTCTCCTAAGCCGATCAAGTTCTTCCTTAAGAGTTGTAATTTCTCGCTGATACTTTTTAATTAAGGACTTCTCATCAATGATCTGGAAAAAGTCGATTTTTATAACATCATTAATAAAGTTGTACATATGCGATTCCAACATTTAACTATATGCTGAATTATATACCAAATTTACTCAATAGCAGTACTATTAAATAAACTTCTTACAAGAAAAAAATGCTCTCAACTAAAAATCCCCCCCATGGAAACCCAAGCGTTACAAACCGTTCGAATGAGGAACGGGATCAAATTACAAGATCAAATAAGAAGCCAAAAAGGAAGATTACGCATCTAATCTTTGATCGCAATGTAAACAATGATGAGCAAATGGTTGACGTTGCTGATGCACCTACTGGGCACAGGGATACAGCTCCACAAACCCAAATACTGGGCACGCATACAGACCGGCACAAACCTCCATTGTCGTTCAGAGATATGCTGCAAGGAGGAGGTAATACCAATCCTGGTGATCTGAATACAAGCTTGCTACTGCAAGACGAAGATGAGGACGATATTTCAGATGATGATACTATGCCTGAAGATTTCGAACAGGATGAACGATGCCCGGTTATTCTACTCACAAAGGAAGAGAAAAAGTTGATGCGAAAACCATGGAGAAATTCGCTGATTATAAAGATGTTTGATGGTAACCTAGGGTACATGGGACTCATGAGAAGATTAAAGAAGAAATGGAGTATCAAGGGGGAACTGGCATTGACTGACATAGGATATAAATACTTCATTGCTCGGTTTACTAACAGGGCGGACTACAACTTCGTCCTCACTCAGGGACCATGGATGCTTGATGATAATTATCTCACCATCAGAAAATGGGTTCCCAACTTTGTCCCGGATGACAGCCCAATCAAAGTCCTCACTGCATGGGTGAGAATTCCTAACCTTGCTGTAGAATACTTTGATATCAATTTTTTAAATAAGATAGGATCGAAGATAGGCAAGGTGCTCAGAGTGGATAAAACTACGGCTCAAGCGGAACGTGGTCAATTCACTAGAATTAGTGTGGAAATTGATTTAACCAAACCCCTACTTTCAAAATTTTGGCTTAAAGGAAAGATATGGAAGGTGCAATATGAGGGGATTCGAATGGTTTGTTTCAATTGTGGGAGAACTGGTCATAATGAAGGGGACTGTGCCAAATTGGTGCGGAATAATACAGAGGAATTAGGTGCCCTCAATGAAAAATTGGAAAACGTTGCTATAGGAAAGAATGCAAACCATCCAACTAGACCAGAAGAGGAAGAACAGTTTGGCTCATGGATGCTTGTAAAGAAACCAATCAGAAAGAGGACCATGAGAACTGACAAGAACAATCAGGTGGCCGGAAAAGAGGTATCTATGGGAACCAAGTCAAATGTGAGCACTACCCATGGAGTAGAAAAATCAGGAAAGACAACTTCAGTCAATAATGGAACCGAAAAAAGAGGGATAGGCTCACGATTTGCGGCCCTGAGTACGGAGAATAATATGGAAAGGGATGATAATCAAGGACAAGTCAGGGTAAGTGGACGAGGAAATTTTGGAGATGTTAGCTAAATAAGTAATTGGAACGACTTAACTGGATATTGCGTAATACGAACTGAAACAATTGTCGTGCCGTGGCCGGACCACTGCTCTAAAAGACAATTCCGCGCTACCTCCGATGCAGTAGAACGCTTGCGGTTGCCCTCCAGGGTTTACACGACACCGAGAATTATGTGCACTCACAATCCCCGATTGGAGACCAGAATATTTGCCCAGAAAGAGAGGAATTTGAGAGAGAGATGTGATTGTAAGTTTCTGTATATTTTTGTGGAAATGAACGATGAATTTATAGTGAGGCTTTTGGGAAGCTGTAACAGCAAAAAACGGCTAGTGGAGAAGTTACGGGAGTAATGGGGAACTGCAACAGTCATAAAACGGCTAGTGGGGAGTAATGACGTGATTAATGGAGCAGTTTCCAAAGTTAGTGGGTTGATTAAGTCTTCTGACTTAATCAAACCGCCCTTGACCAAAAAGAATAACCCGGCCCACAAAACCCACCCCACGCCCGCGAACCGCATTCGCCAAGTACCAAGTACCAAGTACCAAGTACCAAGTACCAAGTACCAAGTACCAAGTACCAAGTACCAAGTACCAAGGCCCAAGGCCCACGGCCCACGGCCCTCGCCCGAGCCCGGCCCGGCGCGCGCGCGTGTGTGTGTTGTGACCACCCATGCCACTCACATGCTTTCTTAAACAAATGTTTCCCTCAAACCCCCAAATATAAACATTGAATATGGTTTGTGTTTTTCCCATGTGGGACTTTTCATATTCCCACATTTTCCCACTCATTTTCTTTTGTTTTCTCACTAGGATTTCCAACAATCCCCCACAGGTCCGAAGATGAGAAGAAAAAGAAAGAAGTAAAAGAATTGAATTTCTGGGCAAAACAAACAATTGAATAGGTGTCAATGTCTTGCGACTTGAATTGACACTTAGTGACATTCAAGCTAGAATCTCTTTCCTACCAAGTGACTTTCGTATTGAACTTAATAGGGGGTTAGAAACTCATTACTCAAAGCACACAATTGAACATGTATGATATTCTGAATCTCCGCCAATAAAAGTGACGCATTATACTGGCCATACGTCCATAACCTGGATGCTCATAGGTGCTCTAGAGAATAGCCCATGCAATTCTCATAGGAAGCGGCCTCACTTCCACACCTAAGTAGGTGAATCCCATCAAGTGTGAGCTACATCACACCACCAAAAATATGGATATGGGTTCATTAAGAGCCGTATGCTCAACCTCGTTCAATAATAGCAAGCACATCATAAACATCTAAGGGATGGACAGAAAATAAAATTTGTGCTTCTGAATTATTACATAATGTTCCCCTTTGAACTCATGGTGAGTAGGAGTTCATTACCTTACAATTCATCCAATGGGCCTCAAGCCCATCCCCTCCGATGTTTCCAAAACTAGTTTCTTACATAGGCCTTTCGTTAACGGATCCGCGATGTTCTTTTCGGACTTGACATAGTCCAGTGATATCACTCCACTTGACAGCAATTCTTTGACAGCCTTGTGCCTCAAACGAATGTGTCTTTTCTTTCCATTGTAGGCTTGGTTGTTTGCCACGGCAATAGCAGATTGCGAATCACAATGAAGTGCAACTGAAGGAGCTGGCTTCCCCCACAGTGGAATGTCTGCAAGCACGTTCCTCAACCATTCTGCCTCATGACCTGCCAATTCAAGAGCAATAAACTCAGATTCCATAGTAGACATAGCAGTACAAGATTGCTTACAGGATTTCCAAGAGACAGCTCCACCCCCTAGGGTGAAGACATAACCACTAGTGGAGTTGACTTCATCATTTCCAGATACCCAGTTGGCATCACAATAACCCTCCAATGCTCCTGGAAATTTGGAGTAGTGCAATCCCCAATCCATGGTACCCCTTAGGTACCTAAGCAATCGCCTTAACGCACCCCAATGCTCATTGCTTGGGTTATGGGTGTACCTGCTCAATCTACTTACAGAATAGGCAATGTCAGGTCTAGTATAGTTCATGAGAAACATAACACTACCAATAATTTTAGCATACTCAGATTGACAAACAGGATCACCTTTGTTTTTCTTTAAATGAATGCTTATATCATAAGGGGTCTTGATTGGATCGACATAAAATGAATCAAACTTTTTAAGAAGCTTTTCAACATAGTGAGCTTGGCTGAGACAAATGCCATTTGGAGTTCTAATAATTTTCACTCCCAAAATCACATCTGCCTCACCCATATCTTTCATTTCAAATTTCGAACTCAAGAATTCTTTTGTTTCATTCACTCGATCCAAATCAGTACCAAAAATTAGCATGTCATCCACATAAAGACAAATAATCACACAACCAGAAGAATCGTGTTTATAATAAACGCAAGAATCACCTTCATTTACATGATAGCCATTACTAGTCATCGTCTTGTCAAACTTGTCATGCCATTGCTTAGGCGCTTGCTTAAGCCCATACAATGACTTGACCAGTTTACAAACTTTGTTTTCTTGACCTGGAACAACAAAACCTTCAGGTTGAACCATATAAATCTCTTCATCTAAATCACCATTTAAAAATGCAGTTTTCATATCCATTTGATGCACAACAAGATCATGAATGCATGCAAGAGCAATTAAGGTTCTAATGGTTGCAATCTTACTTACAGGAGAGTATGTATCAAAATAATCAATGCCATGTTTTTGAGTAAAACCCCTTACCACAATCCTGGCCTTATATTTATCAATGGACCCACATGATTTCAACTTTTTTCTAAAAATCCACTTACAGGTGATGGGTTTACAACCTCTAGGCAGATCAACCAATTCCCAAGTATTATTACTTAGGATTGACTGAAGTTCGCTATCAATGGCCTCTTTCCAGAAAACTGCATCAACCGACCTCATTGCCTCTTCATAGGTTCTAGGGTCGTCTTCTAGGATAAATACATACACAAAATCATCAGTAATCAAGAAAGGTTCAGTTAGGAAAGCAGTAACAAAATCATCACCATAACTTGTTTCCTTTCTTGCCCTTTTGCTTCTCCTTGGTTCTAAATCAGACTCATTATTAGTAGTGGAACAAGGAGCAATGGGTAAAGCATTAGAGGTGCTAGAGGATGGTACATCATTACTAATGCAAGAGATCTTTAAAGGAAAAGTGTTTTCAAAAAACTCAGCATCTCTTGCTTCAATAATGTTACCACTTGCATAAGAGTTGTTAGCACCTTTAACTAAAAAACGATAAGCAGAACTTTGATAAGCATAACCAA
This sequence comes from Spinacia oleracea, assembly GCF_020520425.1. Lineage (NCBI taxonomy): Eukaryota > Viridiplantae > Streptophyta > Magnoliopsida > Caryophyllales > Amaranthaceae > Spinacia > Spinacia oleracea. The sequence goes on along the minus strand of NC_079492.1, from coordinate 43,287,326 downwards.
TAAAGATAGAATCAACCGTTTTGGGACCAATCTTGTCTCTTTTGAAACTAGGCAAGGCAACCTTTGCTAAGCACCCCCACACTTTCAAGTATTTCAGGCTTGGTGCTCGACCCTTCCATAGCTCATATGGGGTCTTGTCCAGCTTCTTGTGAGGCACCCTGTTCAAAACATGACAAGCAGAAAGAATAGCTTCCCCCTACATATTATCAGGAAGCCCAGAACTAATAAGCATTGAATTCATCATATTTTTTAAAGTTCTATTTTTCCTTTCAGCAATCCCGTTTTGTTCGGGTGTGTAAGGAGCTGTTGTTTCGTGAACTATACCATTCTGTTCACAAAACGCCTTAAGAGTGTTAGGGTCATACTCACCCCCCCTATCACTCCTAAGTCTCTTGATTTTCCTGTCTAGCTGGTTTTCAACTTCAGCCTTGTACTTGAGGAACATCTCCTCAGCCTCATCCTTAGACCTGAGAAGATAAACCATGGTGAATCTAGAGCAGTCATCAACAAAAGTAATGTAGTATCTTTTACCGCCCCTGCTTTCATAGTTTTTAAAATCCCCCAAGTCACTATGAACAAGTTCTAGTACTTCTGTCTGTCTATCTATTGATTTAAAGGGTTTCTTTGCAAATTTTGCTTCAACACAAACTTCACATTTTGCAAAATCAGTTTTAGAAAAGCTTGGAATCATGTTCATTTGTTTGAGTCTTTTAATTGAAGCAATATTAACATGACCCAATCTAGCATGCCATAAATCAATAGACTCAGCAATATAAGCAGAAGGAGTACTAGCTTTCTTATTCATAATTTCAATGGAAACATCAAGAGTAAACAACCCCCCATTACAAAAACCCTTTCCCACAACTTCCCCATTGTGAGTAAAAACTAGCCTATCAGAATCAAAGGACAACTTCAAACCAGCTTTCATAAGTAAACTACCGGAAATTAAATTCCTACGCATTTCTGGGACATGCAAAACATTAGTTAAAGTGAGTGTTTTTCCAGAAGTGAGAGTGAGAACGATCTTCCCTTTGCCTTGAACAGTTGCAGAAGCAGAGTTGCCCATGAATACATTTTCACCATCAGTCTTCTCGTAGGAAGTGAACATTTCTTTGTTGGTGCAAATGTGCCTGGTTGCTCCTGTATCAACTATCCACTCAGCAACATCACCTGCCAGATTAGCTTCTGAAACAACAGCAATGAAATTGTTAGGATCAGCAACTGCTTCAACAAGGTGAGCTTGATTCTGATCTGGCTTCTTCTTGACCCTGCAATCCCTGGACTTGTGACCAGCCTTCCCACATTCAAAACAGTTACCCTTAAACTTATACTTCTGAATTTTCCCTTGAGGCTTGAACTGACTGCCCTTCCCCTTAAACTTATCAGAATAGAAATTGCCCCTAGGTTCAACCAGATTAGCTTTAGCAGACCCAGAAAATACAAATTGACCCTTATCCTTAATACGGTTCTCCTCCTCAATTTTTAGGTGACCTACGAGTTCCTCTAGGGTAAGGTCTTTCTTCTTATGCATTAACTGGTTTCTAATGTCTTTCCATGAGGGTGGCAGTTTCTCAATTAAAACAATAGCAAGAGTTATATCACATATACTCAAACCCTCGGCAGCCATAGCAATACAGATATTCTCATATGCATGAATCTGATCAATAATAGGTTTATCATCTTCAACTTGAAAACCTAACCATTTACTAACACAATAACGTTTCGTACCGGCATCATCAGTTCCATACTTTTTCTCTAAACCATCCCAAATATCCCTAGCATGATTATAGCCCATGTAAATGTCAAGCAAAACATTCGACATATGATGCAATAGCATTCCCTTACAGGTTCTATCATCCTTAGCAAACTTAACCTCAAAATCATGCAATTCATCATCATTAACAGGTTTCACAACATCAGAAATAACATACGCAACATCAATTTGCTCCAAATAAAATCTCATCCTAACAGCCCAACGTTTATAGTTTTTCCCATCAAGAGGTTCCAATTTCGACATATCAGGAATAAGAAATTTCGACATATTCATAGCCATAACAGAATAATTGTCTTTTAGATTGTTAGCTAAATAAGTAATTGGAACGACTTAACTGGATATTGCGTAATACGAACTGAAACAATTGTCGTGCCGTGGCCGGACCACTGCTCTAAAAGACAATTCCGCGCTACCTCCGATGCAGTAGAACGCTTGCGGTTGCCCTCCAGGGTTTACACGACACCGAGAATTATGTGCACTCACAATCCCCGATTGGAGACCAGAATATTTGCCCAGAAAGAGAGGAATTTGAGAGAGAGATGTGATTGTAAGTTTCTGTATATTTTTGTGGAAATGAACGATGAATTTATAGTGAGGCTTTTGGGAAGCTGTAACAGCAAAAAATGGCTAGTGGAGAAGTTACGGGAGTAATGGGGAACTGCAACAGTCATAAAACGGCTAGTGGGGAGTAATGACGTGATTAATGGAGCAGTTTCCAAAGTTAGTGGGTTGATTAAGTCTTCTGACTTAATCAAACCGCCCTTGACCAAAAAGAATAACCCGGCCCACAAAACCCACCCCACGCCCGCGAACCGCATTCGCCAAGTACCAAGTACCAAGTACCAAGTACCAAGTACCAAGTACCAAGTACCAAGTACCAAGTACCAAGTACCAAGTACCAAGGCCCAAGGCCCACGGCCCACGGCCCTCGCCCGAGCCCGGCCCGGCGCGCGCCCGCGTGTGTGTGTTGTGACCACCCATGCCACTCACATGCTTTCTTAAACAAATGTTTCCCTCAAACCCCCAAATATAAACATTGAATATGGTTTGTGTTTTTCCCATGTGGGACTTTTCATATTCCCACATTTTCCCACTCATTTTCTTTTGTTTTCTCACTAGGATTTCCAACAGGAGAATCTACAACTGAGAATAACAGTTTCCAAACTGTGGATTTAGGTGCTAATTCTCAGCATTTAAACGCTATATTGCCTAATAATTCACCCTTTAATTTAGGAGCGAATCACTCGAATCAAAAGAATCCTTCCATAAGCAAAACTGTGACAAAGATCTATCAAGAGAAAAAGAAGGTATCCCATAAGGACTCTTCCAAAACCCTACAAGAAGTTAATGTCAATGTCCCTATACAGGACTTTCAGCCGAACCTCCTTAATGCATTCCATGGGAAAGAAAACAACCTGATTGTTTTTAAAGCAAACTCACAAGCCATTTCTAAGCACAACCCTATAGCCAGTGACCAACAAAAAACCCCCTCAAGCCAGAACACCCATGACCAACATGAACACCAACTTTCCCAGTCCCCACGATGTCATCAAACTCGACATCCCCACAGAGAAGACCCTATTTCTGAGCCACTGGATGGAGAAGCCCTACATCTACAAGACAAACCCCCTGATTCATATTCTCGAAGTGAGGATCGACTCGTGGCTAGAGCCGATCTCGACCCCCCGGGAGTTGGTAATGAACTTATTACCTCCGACTGAAGTACAACACCTAGTGCGTCTGATAAGTGCAGCATATATGTCAACTCTCCCTTCAATACCAGTTTCTATGGAAGCACGAATTCCTAACTTAGTTCCAGATACCTTACCAATCACTTGCATGGTGTGGAACGTCCAAGGTGCGGGTAGCCGTTGTTTTGTGACTGCTCTCAAGGAGATAGTGCGGATGAATAAACCAAACGTAGTAGTTCTTGTTGAAACTCATATGGGTGGTAGTCAAGCAGAGTCAATTGCTTCCTCCATTGGTTTCACAGGCCATACAAGGGTAGATGCGGTTGGCTTTAGTGGTAGAATATGGGTTTATTGGAGGCCTGAATTGGTCACTGTGGAACCTATTATTAAACATAACCAGCATATCACAATGAATATCACTAGAGTAGGAGCAACCCCGTGGTACTTCTCGGCTGTCTACGCAAACCCTGATCCCTACAAAAGACAGGAGTTATGGAAGGAATTAAGTGAATTTGCTGCGACACACAATGCTCCATGGCTTATCGCAGGTGATTTTAATGACACGAGGGTGGACTCAGAACGCAATAAGGCATGTCAGGAGACCCAACGTAGAGCGGCTAAGTTCAATGACTGGGTAGAGGACATGAACCTCTTTGAGGTGGAATTTGCTGGCGCATCTCATACTTGGGCTCGTGGTCTCACCCCAGAGACAAGGCAAAGTGCGAGGCTTGATAGAGCATTATGCAATGGTGAATGGGGTATTCGTTTTGATCAGGCTAAAGTTCGTCACTTGCCTGCTGTACACTCGGACCATACTCCTCTCCTGATATCACCGAATGGCTTTGCTCCACTGGCTAACCTAAATCGTCCATTTCGATTTCAAGCAGCGTGGATGTTACATGAGAAGTTCAAGGAGTTTGTAGGAGATAAATGGGAAAAGCAAAGTACTCTGCCTACCGCACTTTCTATCCTTGCAAATGCACTTCAGTCATGGAATAGGGAGACCTTTGGTAATATCTTCCACCAAAAAAATTCCCTATTAGCTCGCATTGCAGGAACTCAGAAAGCACTATCTGAACGTGTGGATAGGGGCTTGATCAAATTAGAATCACGATTAAGGAGGGAACTGGATGAGGTGCTAGAACGAGAGGAGACACTTTGGTACCAGAAATCACGTGTGGAATGGATAAAAAATGGTGACCGTAATACCACGTTTTTTCAGTTGAGTACGATTATCAGGAGATGGAAAAACAGAATTGCTGCAATAAAAAATACGAATGGTGAGTGGCTACATGAACCCGAACAGGTGAAAAACCACATAGTGCAGTACTTTGCGACGCTCTTTACTGAAGAGGGGGAACCAACATTGTTTGATGTACCTTATGATGTATTCCCGGAACTTCCTCAGAGGTCGTGGGTGAGCCTATCTAGACCTTTTTCTAAAGCTGAAATCGATTATGTTGTCAAGAATATGGGCTCGTTAAAAGCACCAGGTCCTGACGGTTTCCAAGCTCTCTTCTTCCAAAAAAATTGGGACCTTGTAGCTCAGAGTGTGTACAATATGGTTCTTCCTGTATTAGAGGGTAAGGGTATGCCTGAGAATGTAAATGACACATTCATCGCTCTACTGCCGAAAATTGATAATCCTGAACTCCCTTCCCAATTCCGGCCAATTGGACTTTGTAATGTTGCCTACAAGATAATTACGAAGACAATCGTTAATCGTATAAAACCAGTGCTCCCTCTCCTTATTTCCAACACACAAGCAAGTTTTGTACCAGGTCGGCAAATTACAGATAATATTGTAATCTTCCAGGAAGTACTTCATACTATGAAACGAAAGCAAGGGGAGAAGGGACTCATGGCCATAAAAATAGACTTCGAAAAAGCTTATGATCGGCTGAGGTGGTCCTTCATTCGAGACACTCTATTACAAATGAACTTACCCTTGTTGTTAGTCAATATAATTATGGAGTGTGTGACTACTTCTTCCCTTCAAGTCTTATGGAATGGAGATCCGTCACAAAAATTCAAGCCTAGTAGGGGGATTCGACAAGGAGATCCCCTCTCCCCCTACTTGTTTGTGATGTGTATGGAACGCTTCTACCAAGTTATTGAGGAAGCCATTGTAGCTAAAACTTGGCAGCCAATTCGTGCAAGTCGTAATGGTCCCCTCCTATCGAATTTGTTCTTTGCCGATGATATTGTATTATTTGCTGAGGCTAATTGTGAACAAGCCCATGTAATTAAGCACTGCTTGGAAAGGTTCTGTGATGCCTCTGGCCAAAAAGTTAGCCTCCCCAAATCACGAGTCTATTTCTCCAACAATGTCAGTGATCCAAAGCAACTGGAAATTAGCTCATGTCTGGGAATGGAAGCTACTACTGACCTTGGTATGTATTTGGGGATGCCATCACTGACTAGCCGAGTGACTAGGGAAACGTTTGGCCATCTTTGTGAGAAAATCGATCGGCGACTCTCAGGTTGGAAGACAAAATACCTTTCTCTTGCGGGCCGGATCACTTTGGCAAAATCTACTTTGTCAACCATTGCTTGCTACTCTATGCAAACGGCTAAGATACCTCGCACAATCTGTGATGATATTGACAGAAAAACAAGGAGGTTTGTGTGGGGGGGTAATGAGGAAAAAAGAGCTACTCATTTACTTGCGTGGGAAACTCTTCAGAAACCAAGAAACCATGGGGGAGTAGGGCTAAGGTCGGCCCGACAAGCCAATTCTGCCTTCCTGTCTAAGCTCGGGTGGAGAGTTCTTACGGAACCAAACACACTATGGTCAAGGGTTATTCGAGCCAAGTATGGTAAAGGGAGATGTGATATCGATATGTTTGAACCCAAGAAGGGGATGTCAAATGTGTGGCGTGGCATAACAGATAATGCCAAGCTTCTATGTGAGGGTATGCGCATGGCAGTGGGCAATGGCTCCCAAACCCTCTTTTGGGATCACAAGTGGGTTATTGATCAACCTTTGAGTGACCTCGCAACAGAACCAATCCCTTTGAGTATTGCTGGTGCTACGGTTGCTGAGATGTGGGAAATTAATCATGGGTGGCGCTGGGAGGTGTTTGCGCCATATCTACACTCTGACACATTAAAGCTCATCCAATCACATGAGTTGAGAATGGATAGTGAAGTTGGGGATCTGGTTTACTGGAAAGGAAACTCTCATGGTAAATTTTCTATAAAATCAGCCTTATGCATCATGAGACATGAGGAGGACAACATAGATGATGTTTGTTGGGAGGCTATGTGGAAAGCTCCTGTACAACAAAGGATACGGGCGTTCCTGTGGCTATCCTGCCACGACAGGATACTTTGTAACCTGAACAGATTCAAAAGAAGAATGTTAGACAACCCAAAATGCCATATATGTGATGAAAGTGAGGAATCAACGCTCCATACCCTACGTGACTGCCCTGCTGCAAGAATGGTTTGGAGGAAAATAGGTGGACCCGCCCTACACCTGCAGTTCTTTCAGCTCCCCCTAAGAGACTGGCTCACTGTAAACCTCAGAGGTGCTGCAAATGCGAGTGATGAGAGCTGGCCTACATCATTTGGAGTGACAATCTGGTGGATATGGAAATGGAGAAATTGCTTTGTCTTTAATCGCAATCACGATATTCCAATAGATATTGCTGGTTTTTTGAAAGTCAGAGTGGATGAGACAATTAGAAGCCTCACTGATGTTACAGTTCAGCAGAATAGTACTAACCCAGCAAGAGTACAGGCCTTTATTCGTTGGAACCCCCCACCTGCAGGGGTGTATGTGCTAAACAGTGATGGAGCTGCTAAGGGTGCTCCGGGCCCAGCTGGAGGAGGGGCGTTAATTCGTGACAGTGAGGGGAAGTTCATCTCAGGCTTGGCTGCAAACTATGGCCATTGTACAGCATTCAGAGCGGAAATGATGGCTCTTATCATGGGGCTTGAGCTGGCCCAAAACTTGAATGTGAGCAAACTGGAGGTTCAACTTGATAGTCTCTCATGTGTCCAAGTACTGCAAGGAGATGAAGCTACTCATGGAGAATACACTCCCCATATTAATTATTGCAAAAAAATGCTCAATGATGCTCGTTGGACAGTGAAGGTGATCCACATTTACCGCGAAGGGAATCGCGCGGCGGATTGGCTTGCCAATCATGGAGTCGCTCAAAGCCTTAGGCTTCATATTTTACAATCTGTACCTTTAGAATTGAACCGTATCTTAGAAGAGGATAGCAGGGGTGTGGCTCTGCCACGGCTTGTCCCTCAGTAGTTTCTTTTTGCTTAGTGTTGCGTCTTTTCTGTTTATTTGGGTTTTGTCCTCCGTTGAATCAAAAAAAAAAATATGCTGAATTATATACGGAAGGCATACCTTATTACGAGAAGCAAATATCTCCACACGCTTGGCCCTGCTAGCAAATTTCAGAGTATTATGAGTCTCCTCCATACTACTTGATGCAGGGGTAACCGTGCATATTAGCTGCAAATTACCAAAAATCAAAATAAGAAAAATAGAAAATTGAGCCATCAAAAATATATTCGATTACAAAGCACCAGGTTTTTCTTTAAAATCAAGAATACAATCAAAGGTGTCAAGACATTTTTGCATTACAAGATAAAGACCTTACAATAAGGAAGTGCTCTGAAGCGTTTGCTTCAAAACCTTTATTTCCCCACCACAACCCTTAAGTTAAAATAAGTTCATCTTTAGAACTTACTGAACATGTCCACGGCCGCTAAGAGAAGGCTGCAAAAGGCGAGTAAGCTTTGAATCTCTGTATGGAATGTGAGATGCTTTCCCCTCGCTGAGTTTCCCGATAACCTTGATATAAAAAAAAGCAGATAAAATGTCATGAAATAGAGTAGTGCATCTACGAAGAAGAGTTCCAACCAGAATATGCTGTTGAAACAAGTCAGCAACTTGCATAACGCTTATGTCATAAACTTGCTACAGAATATATTTATTTGGGAGAAAACAGATATATTCGAAGCACTCACAGTTCCAAGAGTCAAAAGACTTTTATTGATATATGATCCTTCCTTTCTTCTTAATCCTGTTGTTTCAATTTTGGAGCTCTCAGATCCAGCCAAGTCGATCAAGTTCTACATTAGAAAATAAACAATGATATAAAATCTCCAAAATTTCACATGTCATACTGTACGGGTATGCTACCAGCTGGCTGGTAGCATCGCCAAACTGTAAGGATAAAGGCAAATAATCCTTAACGGCAGTTATTATTCCCTACCAACATCTCTTACAAGCCGGTAGGGAAGAGGCACGTGACCAAACCAAGAAGTCAACGGGTCGCTATCAATCGGGTAGGACCCATTTGTCCGTACGCCCGACCCGCGCCTATATATATGGGCTTCATTTATGACAAAAGGTACGCAAACACAATCATTTCCACTAAAACCAAAATACTTATCACTCATCATACCTGACTTTAGCATCGGAGGGGGGATCCTCGAATCACCCTCGAGGCTAGTTCATCTTTGTTATCTGCGCAGGATATCATCAGGATAACAGCAGCACTCAACCAGCAAGACATCTCCAACCGTTCCCAAATCCTACCGGAACAATTGGCGCTAGAAGGAGGGGACTTCCCAACCTTGTCAAGTAAATCAGCCATCATGGATACCAACAACAAAAAACCTAGAAAAAACAACAATCTCCTACAATCAGCAGTGATCACACCAACATCAGTAGCACAACCCGCAGTCAAACCTTCTCTCTTACCTGTCTCAACCAGCCAAGTCACACCACTTACCGATCCTCCCCCAAAAACACTCAAGTCACAGATAAGCATTGCCCCCCCAGGTTTTGAAGACCCGAACGACGTGATCATAGAGGACGAAACGTCCATGGAAGAAAGGGCACAGGATCCCCCCTCCGATTCCCCATCACCCCCACAGATTCAGAGCAACCTCTCGGCGTTGTCCCAAAGGTTCACACCACAACAGCTGCTGACGGCGTCGGCCGTCATGAAAGCAATGGCTGAACTGTCCTCAAGGAGGACAGAGGGAAATCAGATCGTGGTTACCGGCAATCGCCCGGGTGTGATGCCGGTTAGAAATCTCTACGAAACCCTAGAGCATGAAGTGGTACTGCCAGCACAACCTGAACCAATACTTGTACAGAGTGAAAATCCGGGTAGAAGAAAAAGGCATAGCTCTCGGCGCAGAGAAAGGTCCACTAGACGCCGGGAGTCGGTGTCAGAGCAAGAAGGGTCGTTTCCTGCTGGTAGGGAATCGACACCGTATCACGAAGAGTACATCGTACAGTCTCCACAACCAGGTTGGAATAGATATGAAGGATATCTACCTCATCAGGAGCCGATGAGGCGAACCATACACCCCAAAGACTCCCCACTCTGCAGGGGTATACTGGAGCAACCTATGGAGAAAGTAAAGATGCCGACGTGCAAATACAACGGAACCACAGACCCCGAAAATCACTCCACCGCTTTCGAACAACACATGATGCTGTATTCTGACTCAGATGCCATGTGGTGCAAAGTGTTCCAAACCACATTATCAGGGGTGGCAGCCGATTGGTATAAGAAGTTGCCGGCCGGATCGATATTCAGTTTTCGGCAGATCCAAGAGGACTTTGTGAGGCGGTTCATTAGCAAGGTTGAACGAAAGAAAACATCTGGAGAGCTGATGTCAATCTCACAAAGGCCGAAGGAGCCGCTGAGAGAATACCTTACTCGTTTTAACAACGAATCCATCACAATACCAGATTTACAGCAAGAAATAGCCGTCTTGGCTCTGTTGAGAGGGATGCAGGAATGCGAGTTCAAAAGGTACCTGGGAAGAAAGTCATTTACCTCGCAGGGGGAGGCCTTGAGAAAAGCAAATGAGTATATCAGGAGTGATGAGCTGATGCTAATATCACCTATGGGGGGAAATCAGGCAGTACAATCGGCCAAGAAGGATCATGTTCCCATACAGCAACACAATTACCGGAAAAATAACGGTAGAAAGGAGGGCCATCAGCAGAGAGGAGGATATCCGAACAGACAACAGCCGGTAGGGGCTTACCAGGTGTACACTCCCCTGAACACCGCCAGAGCCACGATCTACGCAGTAAATAAATCGGCAGCGTGGAGAAAACCGTTACCGATGGATGCCCCAGGTAACAATAAGAACTTTTGTGCTTTTCATAATGATCATGGTCATTACACGGAGCATTGCAAAGAGCTCAAGGATAACATCGAAGAGCTGGTAAGAAGGGGATACCTATCCCAGTACAGGGTTCGACAGGAAGGCCAGGGAGGAAATAACAGGCAGGGCAGTTCGCATAGTCATGCCCCATATACACCTACTCAGCCAGGGTATGCACAGCCCACTGGTAGGATTGAGCAGGCACCACCATCCCGGCAAGAAATCCGGTCATTACCGGAAACAGGCAAAGATGGGGCCGATAGGGGAAAGAGACCCACGGTTTGGGTGATCTCTGGAGGGCCCGTGCATGGAGGTACAGTCAGCGGGGCAATAAGAAATCTAGAGGAGCACAGGCATTTGGTGAGTTACCATAGCGCAAGGAAATGGCCGGAACCAATCCCCCTACCGGTCATCACGTTCACCTCGGACGATTGTCGCGGCATTATATATCCCCATGATGACCCGCTGGTATTGGAACTCGAGATAGCAAACTTCCCCGTCAAGAGATGCCTGATTGATGGAGGCAGCTCTGCGAACATCATATTCTGGGAAGCTTTCACCCAGCTGAACATAGATCACGGAGAGTTAACAAGGGTGAGCTATCCTGTTATCGGATTCTCCGGAGCCAGCGTCTATCCAGAAGGCTGTATCCGTCTACCGGTTCAAGTAGGTAGAGGATCATCAGCCAGGGACTTAATGGTCGACTTTTTGGTGATAAAAGTACCAGCAGCGTATAACGTAATAATTGGTCGACCATTCATTCATGACGCACAGGCGGTGGTGTCCACATATCATTTGACCATGATATATCTCTCAAATCTGGAAAGAACAGAAAGGGTACATGGCAGTCAGGAGACTGCCAGATCGTGTTATCTGACAGCGATAAAGGCACCAGGAAGGATGGTGCCGAAAACCAACCTTGCCCGAGAAGCAAACATGCCAACCAAAAGAAAGAGAGGGGATTTGAGCATGGAAAATTTTGATGAAAGGCCGGTTTGCATCCCAAGGCCAGCTGCAGATGGAGAAACTCGGGAAATTGAATTAGTAGAAGGAGTTCCAGAAAGAACGGTACGAATAGGTGCCGATATGGAGGCAGATCAGCAGGTCAATCTCATCGGCCTGTTACGAGAAAATGCAGATGTCTTTGCCTTCTCTGCAGATGAAATGCCCGGTATCAGCCCAGACATCATAGTGCATCGTCTGAATGTACACAAGTCAGTCAGGCCGGTAAAGCAAAAGAAGAGAAATTTCTCCAGTGAAAAAAATGCTGCAATAAAAGAAGAAGTGGAAAAGCTGCTGGAAGCAGGGTTCATAGAAGTTTGTGATTACCCCGAATGGTTGGCCAACGTAGTCATGGTAAAAAAGTCAAATGGCAGTTGGCGAATGTGCGTAGATTTTACCAATCTGAATGGGGCGTGCCTTAAGGACTGCTATCCATTGCCACGAATCGATAGGCTGGTAGATTCAACAAGTGGCCACGCTCTTTTGAGTTTCCTAGATGCCTTCTCAGGGTATCACCAAGTCAGCTTGTGTAAAGCCGATAGAAAGAAGGCCGCCTTCATCACAGATTCAGGGGTATACAGCTATAAGGCTATGCCATTTGGGCTGAAGAATGCGGGAGCAACCTACCAGAAGTTGGTGGATAGGGTATTTGCTTCCCAGAAAGGGAGGAACATAGAGGTATATGTGGATGACTCAATAGTTAAAAGCCGATTGGCCAGCGACCACATCGACGACTTGAGAGAAACTTTCGAAACTCTGAGGAGGTTCAGGATGAAGTTAAACCCCAAGAAATGTGTATTCGGGGTCCGATCAGGAAAGTTCCTGGGTTTCCTAGTAAGCGAAAGGGGAATCGATGCCAATCCAGATAAGGTAGATGCAATTATGAATCTACCAGAACCCGGTTGCATAAAAGACGTGCAAAAGTTAACAGGAAGAATGGCCGCATTGACCCGGTTCATTAGCAAATCAGCAGATAGGGCGTTGCCCTTTTTCAACGTGTTAAAACAAAACAAGAAATTCAAGTGGGGAGAAACAGAAAGAGCAGCCTTTGAGGCAGTAAAACGGCACCTGCAAGTCCTACCCACAATAGCTCGACCAGAGGAAGGGGACACGCTGCAGCTATACATATCTGCTTCTCAACACACAGTAGCAGCAGTTCTGATCATAGAGAAAGATAAAACACAAATACCGGTGTACTTTGTCAGCCACATCCTGCAAGAAGCAGAAACGAGGTACTCCTTGATAGAAAAATTGGGGTTGGCAGTATTGATTGCAGCCAGAAAGCTGAGACCTTACTTTGATGCACACGGGATCCAAGTCCTCACAAACTACCCACTGGAAAAAGCAATGCAAAAAATGGACACATCAGGTAGACTCCTAAAATGGGCGATTGAACTATCAGAGTTTCACATGGAATATCGACCCAGAATGGCTATAAAGGCCCAAGCACTGTCTGACTTCATAGTCGAAGCATCATACCAGGAGGAGGAAATAAAGGAAGGAATATGGGAAGTAGCAGTAGACGGCTCGGTCACCAAATCAGGGTCAGGAGCAGGGGTAATAGTTACCTCACCAGAAGGAGACCAGTTCGAGTATGCTATTAAGTTCTCTTTCCAGGCATCAAACAACGAGGCAGAATACGAGGCCGCAATCGCTGGCATACAGATCTGCACGGCAGCTGGTGCTCGTAGGCTCAGGCTTACAACCGACTCACAGCTGGTAGCAAACCAGTTCTCAGGAGAATATGAAACGAAGGAAGAATCCATGAAACGATACGCCGAAAAGCTTAAACAGTCAGTGGCACAGTTGGAAAGCTTCGAAATAAAATTAGTACCCCGATCAGAGAACATGTTGGCAGACTCCCTGTCAAAACTGGCCAGCTCAAGTGCTCTGGTAAAATCAGTAATGATGGAAGTCATGCATCGAAGGAGCACTGAAGTATTGGGAAATCAGGTGGTGGTAATCACGAGCCAACCTGAATGGTATGACACCTTGTGGGCATACAAGAGAGATGGAACCCTGCCTGCAGAAAAAACGGAAGCAAGAAGGTTGATTAGAAACTCATGCTGGTTTATAATCATCAGAGGCCAACTCTACAAACGGGGTTTTAGCTTGCCTCTGTTACGATGCATATCAGCATACGAATCGGCACGACTGATAGAAGAAATACATGAAGGAGTGTGTGGAAATCATCAGGGAGGAAAAACCCTTGCACTGAAATGCCAAAGGCAAGGATACTACTGGCCGATAATGCTAACAGACGCACAGGAGTACGTCAAGAAATGTGAAAAATGTCAAGTTTTTTCAGCAGTCATCAATCGTCCTGCAAACGATCTCATGCCAATCCTAAATCCAATACCGTTCGCCCAGTGGGGAATGGACATTCTGGGACCATTCACAACGGCATCCGGTGGAAGAAAATTTCTTATAGTGGCAGTCGATTATTTCACCAAATGGATAGAAGCAGAACCGGTGGCAAAGATAACTGCAAATCAGGTCAAAAAGTTCATATGGAAAGATATAATCACCAGGTTCGGATTACCGATGGCAATCGTGATGGACCATGGGGTACAGTTTGATTGCTCGCCAGTTCAAAGTTTTTTGAGTACGTACAAAGTCAAGTTTGCCTACTCTTCTGTTTGTCATCCCCAAAGCAATGGACAGGCAGAAGCTGCCAACAAGCAGATACTGGCAGCAATGAGAAAGAAGCTAGACGACTATAAGGCTGGTTGGGCCGATATTGTTCCAGAGATACTTTGGGGAAACAGAACCACCGTTAAGGAAGCAACGGGAGAGAGCCCATTCCGTCTATGTTTCGGATCAGAAGCAGTGATACCAGCAGAAGTAGGGTTACCTACATTCAGGATCCAGCATTATGAAGAAAACAAGAACGATCAACTGTTAAAGCAGGAGCTGGATCTTCTACCAGAAATCAGACTCAGAGCAGAAATCAGGTCGGCGGCTTACAAGCAGCGCATAAGTAATGCCTACAACAAAAGAGTAAAACACAGACAGCTTGAGGTAGGAGACCTGGTGCTCCGCAGAACTGCAGCTACAGGCAAGGCAAAGGTCCAAGGGAAGTTAACCCCAAACTGGGAGGGGCCTTATCAGATATGGGAAGAAATCGTACCAGGAGCTTTTAGGCTGATGGATATGGGTGGAACAGCACTAAAAAATTCATGGAACGCCAGCGTCCTTAGAAAGTTTTATGTGTAGTCACTAACCCAAAAAGGCCGATTGAGCCAGGCCTGTTATGGTCCATGAAATGAAAGAAAGTCGAGGAATTCAAAGCAGAAGAATCAAACCCTTAAAGTAGGTCAGCAAGGCTACTATCAGCTTGCTGACTCGGGGTAATGTATAATCAAAAATCGTGATTCAAACCCTTAAAGTAGGTCACCAAGGCTACTATCAGCTTGCTGACTCGGGGTGATACGAATCAAACCCTTAAAGTAGGTCAGCAAGGCTACTGTCAGCTTGCTGACTCGGGGTAATGTATAATCAAAAATCGTGATTCAAACCCTTAAAGTAGGTCAGCAAGGCTACTATCAGCTTGCTGACTCGGGGTGATACGAATCAAACCCTTAAAGTAGGTCAGCAAGGCTACTATCAGCTTGCTGACTCGGGGTAATGTATAATCAAAAATCGTGATTCAAACCCTTAAAGTAGGTCAGCAAGGCTACTATCAGCTTGCTGACTCGGGGTGATACGAATCAAACCCTTAAAGTAGGTCAGCAAGGCTACTATCAGCTTGCTGACTCGGGGTAATGTATAATCAAAAATCGTGATTCAAACCCTTAAAGTAGGTCAGCAAGGCTACTATCAGCTTGCTGACTCGGGGTGATACGAATCAAACCCTTAAAGTAGGTCAGCAAGGCTACTATCAGCTTGCTGACTCGGGGTAATGTATAATCAAAAATCATGATTCAAACCCTTAAAGTAGGTCAGCAAGGCTACTATCAGCTTGCTGACTCGGGGTGATACGAATCAAACCCTCAAAGTAAGTCAGCAAGGCTACTATCAGCTTGCTGACTCGGGGTAAAATACCAGATTCAAACAGCACAATTGCATAAATGAGGGCAAGCATAAAATAGAAAAATAAAATAAACAACACAATATCATAAGCATAAGATCAACACCATCTGAATAAAGCAAATTCGACAGCCAATACCAAAACTGACATTTGTTAGCTGATAAAAAAATGGCACAAGGTAAAGTTTACAAAAACAAGCATAAAATATCCCAGGGCAAAAAGTGCCACAAACAGCTGATACCAAAAGTGCGTCTAAAAAAATAAACTAATCTTTAAAAACAGCAACGCCAGATGAACCACAGGATGATACCGGTGATGACTGCCCGCACCTTCAAACTTGTTGATGATCCGTCTGGTTGGTACTGGAAGACGGCAGGGCAGGATCCAGGTAGTCTTCTTCCTTCAGCTCAATGGGAGGGAGAGTCAAGGGATCAGCATTCTGAATGATCTCCTCCGGAATGATCTGTGACTCCCAACCGGTTGGTACCCTGTGCTTTTCCTCCACCAGGAAAGCATACTCAATATCCTCACAATCCTCCTTGGTAAGGCCAATACCATGAACGCCACAACAGTGGGCAGCAAACCAGCCACCGTTATGACTATCCGTGATACGCTTACTATAGGTCTGGGACCGAGAAAATCGCAAGGCACCATCCCGAGCACCGGTCTTGTAAGCAGCTTTGGCCTTCTCATCCGCCTCCAGCAACTTCTCAGACAGCTCTTTGTTTTTGGTCTCCTCTGCCTCCAGTTTGTTCGCAACATTCTCCAACTCTTGGTTGCGTTGCTTCACCCTTTTCAGCTCAGAAGTTTTTTGGTCCAGATCTTGCTTGGCGTCATTCACCTGCTTCTCCAGCTCAGCCTGCATTTTCTGAAGGTCTTCATTCTGCTCCTGGTAGCAGAGGTACAGCTTCACAAGCTCCACTGCGGAGTTGCAGGCCTACAAAAGACAAATCGTCAAAAAACAACACCGATTGCATACCTTGAACAAATATATATATATATACAAAAAGCATACCATAAAAGTAGCACCGATTTCATACCTTGAGCAAGTCATTCATATGTTGGGCAGCCGGCGCGTCAATCTCAGCAGCAGGATTGTCGCGAGGAGTAGCCAGATCCTTCAAAGCCCTCCAACCCATGCAACCACCTCCTTTGCAGTCATCGGTGAGTATCGACTCACCACGAAGAAGATCAATTTTAGGGTTCCAGGATTCGTCAGGCTCACCAGGAGGAACCTCAAAGTACTTCATCTTCCTGGGAGTTAAGCAAATCGGAGTCTTCTCAATCCACTCTCCAGGACGGACGAAGACACCCATGTTCAGACCAGAGCTGGTACCAGCGCTCTGGCTAGGGCGAACATACCCAGAAGAGGTATGAAGAGTAGGAGGCATGAGAGGAGGAGTCTTCTGGCCCATACCAGCAACATCAGTATCATTAACCTCTTGCTCCTGATTCTGGCGGGTTGGAGTCATAAGATCCACAACCATCAAGTCTGGTTGGGCTATCGGCTCAACATTCTCAACAGCATCACCCGCTTGGCCTGCGACGTTCGCATCGGCAGCTGATTCAATACCCTTCTCAGGAGACTTCTGCTGAGACTTGTCAGGGGCAGGCTGTGTAGTACCGTCCACTCGAGACCGATTCACCCGAGTGAAGGGTTGGTTACGATCGGGAGGACGCCTGCCAGTAAGGGCAGCACCGCGACCGCAATCCAAACTTTTAAAACCACCAGCCATGTCAGGAGCAGTATGGACGGTCTTGAAGACAGGTTTTGGAGCAGGGTTGTCGGGAGCAGTATGAGTCGTTTTGAAAACAACTCCAGTGGGTGCACGGATGGAAAGCGGTTTGGGAGCTGGTATGGAGCTTAATCTCTTTGTCTTCTTAGCAGGAGACTCACTCACAACCTCCTCCCGAGTCGAACCACGCTTTTTGTTGGCTTGGGTTGCGTAGGTCGACAGAGTAGAAAACACGCCTTTCGGATTGGGAGGGTTGTTGGTAGTAGGACGACCGTCTTTGCCCAAACCGAGAATAGCAAAGTTGAGAGTATGCAGACCTGGTAAGAAAAAACAAACAAAAGATTTAAACACAAGACAAACAGCAAATGCGTACAAAACAAGAAAAGCATACTTAAACAATATAAGAGGGGGATATAGCTATCAGCCCCACGACCATACCAAGAGTATGGGTGTGGCACAAGCCAACTGCAGACAGCGGCCCATTTCCCAAAATATACTTAGCAGGAGGCAACCAGTACTTAGGAACGGTCACAGACTTCTGCAAACCGGTGTCAACATGCAAACAGGACACAAATTGGTGGGCCCTTTTCTCCCTGAAACCCAACTCCCGAATGGGGTAATGGTTCATATGAGGACGGGGGAGATGAAAGCGAGTCCGAATGGGGAAATCAGAAGGCACTCTCAACCAGTAGAACTTCTTTTCCCAATCTTTACAGCTAGACAGCTTGGGGTTGACTGTCATTTTGCTTGCCTTGGTGTAAAAAGACCACCATCCAGACTTCTTCTTGTACTTTTTCAACCAAATCAGCCGCCTAAACAGGTTAATGGTTTGGGGCCATTGTTTAAAAGATAGCAGCCAGGTAAAAGCCACAACATTCCTCACTACCTGAGGCGTTACCTGCGCCAAACATACATTCCAAGCCCGGAATACCTTCTCTATAAAATGATGAAGAGGAAATCGGAGGCCGAAATCTAGATGATGGGCATACACGCCGATATGATCAGGAGGACAATCCAAAATCACACTCCCCTCAGCAGGAATCACGAGACGGTACCCTTTGGGCAGTTTCAAATACTCTTTGGCGCAGCGCGGATGGTCGTCTTTGATAGCCCTATCACGGAAAGATTTGATTATTTTAGCTTTGTAAACGGCACTACCAGCAGGAGGAGGACTCTCAACCCTGTAGCTCATCTCCTCCGTATCGGAATCTGGTTCCACATCCAGATCCCCTTCTCTCAAAACCTGCTCACACAGAGAGGTCACGTCTTCACCATCATCCCACAACCGGCCAATATCATCATCAGACTCCAAAATTGAATCCCCTACATCCTCATCATCTCCCCCACCACTACCGGCGGAGTTATCGGACCCCGCAACATCGTTAGCACGACTGCTAACCTCCCCTTCATCCATCTGACGGCTCCCACCAGCCACGTCCTCTAGATGGGCACCCCTGACGGCATCCTGGTTAAAAGACACAACAACATTGCCAAAGTTAGTGCCATAGTCACCATATCCTTTACCGGCAGGGTCCATAAATTGCGTCCATGATCGAAGTTCGTACTCAAGGGCAATAGAGGGAGCATCCACTGCCGGGATTGTTTCGCAGTTATCTACTAAATTCAAATCATGACGAATGTCGGCTCGTACCTGTTTGCGCATATGAGCCTGTAATTCCTTTGCAGCATCCTCGTAAGACGGCTCAAAATAGTCAGAGGCAGACGGTTTATCATCATCCTCAAAATTGACATCCTCAGAGGTAGACGCAGGGTCAGCATCGTCATACCCAGCCCCACTCAACACATTATCACTATCTCGCTCACCCGACATTACACCCAAATATAAACCTATACGAAGGAAGAAACAAAAACAAAAAAGACTATACCTTCTCGCACAACGGAAATTTAGCAGCCCAGAACCGAGGTACAACACTTCCACAAGCACCACAGTCAGCAACAGAAACAGCGCCGAAAAAATAACTCGCAGGAACAAAGGAGAAGATTTGAGAAAGAGAGAGAAAAGTTTGAAGAAAAGAGCGAAAGTGTTTTGACGTTTTAAGAAAAGAAAGTTAAATAGTCAAAAATCGAGGAAAACGGGCGATTTGACAGTTAAAGGCAGTTGAAAGGACAGAGAAAATCTCAGCCATTGAAATAAAATGATAAAGCGACACGCGTCGCATAGCACGCAGATGCATCACACGTGGAATAAATTTAAGCGGTACAAATTCAAAATACTTCCTAAATAATTCCAAAACCTCAAGGGGGCTAGTCAGCATCCAAAACCTCAAGGGGACTAGTCAGCATCCAAAACCTCAAGGGGGCTAGTCAGCATCCAAAATCTCAAGGGGACCAGTCAGCGTCCAAGCATCCCCAAAGGAGCATATCGGTAAGAGGGAGCAGGACACCCTATCTGCTTAGTTTCAGCGAAATTACAGGTGGTATTCACTACGAGAAAGCTAATCAGCACTTAACACATAAACACACCAGCATTTCGCGGAAAGCGCGCAGTCTGAGGGGGCTAGTTGTATGGAGAGCACTATTTTCAGAGCAAGCACATCAGTCAAGACAGATATGCTCACTCTGAGGGGGCTAGTTGTACGGGTATGCTACCAGCTGGCTGGTAGCATCGCCAAACTGTAAGGATAAAGGTAAATAATCCTTAACGGCAGTTATTATTCCCTACCAGCATCTCTTACAAGCCGGTAGGGAGGAGGCACGTGACCAAACCAAGAAGTCAACGGGTCGCTATCAATCGGGTAGGACCCATTTGTCCGTACGCCCGACCCGCGCCTATATATATGGGCTTCATTTATGACAAAAGGTACGCAAACACAATCATTTCCACTAAAACCAAAATACTTATCACTCATCATACCTGACTTTAGCATCGGAGGGGGGATCCTCGAATCACCCTCGAGGCTAGTTCATCTTTGTTATCTGCGCAGGATATCATCAGGATAACAGCAGCACTCAACCAGCAAGACATCTCCAACCGTTCCCAAATCCTACCGGAACACATACACTAAATTTTAGATCAGAGTCATTAGGCTAGTACCAGCTGAGAGAATATCACCCCATCATATTCATCGCCATAGGAACCGCTCTCTATCATCTACAAAGTGCAATTATTGGTCAATATGTATGGAAAACTACAGAATTTCAGAATACAAAATGCACGATTAATTGTAAGAATCAATAAAAGACTGTATACAGCCACACAGAAAATCAAACTAATTTGTACAAGTGCAGAACTAACAACCTGATACTAGTTAATCGCCAACACTGCAACTGACAATCATCCAGCTTCTAACATGGAAATCCTTCTAACACTTCTATATCACTCCTTATACATGGAAGGCATGAAGATAAATGGATGACTACCTAAGAAAGAATTCCTCACAAATTCACAATTTATGAATACTGAAAAAGAAGGGAATTAAGCTACATAGAATCTTGTTCTTACTTAGAAAATTTTATTAGCCACTTAAAAATTTCGAGAATTGTCTCAAATGGCAGTGAACCAGGCTAATGATAGTAAAATAATGAAGCAGCAGCAAAGACATAAAATAAGGATAACACAAAGTTAGCAAAGAATAAATGTCAACTTTGGGCTGAAATGTTAATGTCTTGATAAGCTTGGTATCTTCAAAATAAGGATTTGGGCTGAAATTCTGGATGCATCACAGAAGAAATCAAAGTGTTTAGTTGCTTTTCATTATTAGACGTCGGAAATTTCGGGAACGTGCCACTTTTTGTTGATGAACCAGAGTACTTACAACAGTCAACCAAATCCTGATTATTATGAAAAAACACTCTAAAATAACAACAATAACAAAAAATACCAGATAAATTAATTAAATATCCATAAAAATACAGATAAACAACAATTAAGCACAAATTATTCCAAAAATAAATACCTTCGCGAATCCTCATCGCCTGGTCGACTTTCGTATGTATTTCACAAAGCACACAAGCTTCATCTTCAAGCATCTTTCTCATTTCGTCAACTTTTCAAGATCTATTTCAATTTTATTCAAAACAACAAGTTAGGGCAAAAACTAGGTTAGAAAGGAAATAAGATTTAGCAAGAGAGAGAAAGAGAATAAACCTGGGAGTTAGGATCTTGCGGCGACACCGTAAGCCGACATCGAGAAACTCGCCCTCGAAGATCTTGTCGTTCTCCATACTTGTCGTTCACCGGTGACTGGCGGTTTGGGAAATTAAGTAGATCTGTCAAAATAATACACAAATAATCATAAGTACCAAAAATTATGTAAAGCTAAAGATTAAAAAACAGGAGATCTAAGGACTTACAATTCGGAGTAGGTTGAAGAAAATCAGTCACCTCGACGGCCGGGAACTTATATCCAACTTCTTAGATTTGAATTGATTTTTCGATTTCAATTCTCTGGTCGACATTATCAATGATGTATTATTCCACCCAAATCTTGATCAAAAGTCGGCCTTGACCGATTACTAAGCAAAGCAGAGTTGAACAAAAATTAGATCTGGGAAGATTATTGAACAGGGGAGGGAATTAGAGTGAGGGATTGTGAGAGAAGAATGCGAGGTTGGGCGGAGAAGAATGAGGGGATTCTAGATCTGAAGGGTTATTTCGCAGCGTTTCTCGCAGTAAACCTAATCTCACGCGCTGCAATATTTTGTTTTAATTTTTATTTTCAGTGTCGCAGCGTTTCATTAGGGAAGAGAGTTGCAAATTTCTCATTTAATGCATTGACCCGCGTTGACTACGTGTAGTTGCAGCAAGGTCAATGAGGGAGAGTTACAACCGAGGGGTTACAAATGGAGTTTTTTCTACTAGTGGTTCTCCGGTGGTGCCACCAGCATGAGTCTCTCCATGAGCTAGACCTTGGGGATTATACAAGAAAAGTATTTCAAAATTCAACATTCAAAATACAAGTACAAATTCAAAATACAAGAAAGCTCCAGATCCTTACTTGGAGTAATACCGGACTTCCCGACGGCAAAGAAGAGGGATCCGACTTCAACATATGAAGGCCCATCAATATTTCGCCAATTACAAGCGGCATCGGGTCCCGACCACTAGCAAACTGCTCTACAATCTCTATTAGGGAGGTGAAGGAAAAAATGCCCTTGGTCCAAGTATGCATATAATATTAAGTCTAATAAATGCTGAGATCGTCAAAGGCAAGAAATGAATACTCCGGAAACGATGATATTGCCGGAAACTAAAATATGGATCGTATCGGAAATATAAATATTATCCAAGTCGTAGATGTTGCGGGAAACGGAAACATGGTACGTATCGGAAAATATTATCGGAAATGGAAATATTGCCGGAATCGGAAATATTGCCGGAAATGGAAATATTGTCAGAATCGGAAATATTATCGGAATCGGAAAATAATTCCGGAAACGGAAATATTAAATATTTGTTCGAAACAGAAATTAATTCTGGAATCGAAAATATTAAATATTGTTCGTATCGGAAATAAATTCCGGAATCAGGAATTTAATTGGAAGTGTATCGTACGAATTAGCATCGGACGAGGCCTGCCAGACGAAGGCCCAACACGAAGACGGGCCATCGCCTAGCAAGCCAAGCGCGCCACACGAACAGCCAAGGCCACGCCAGGCCCAACGCAAGGCCAGGCCCAGCAGGCCGTGGCAGCGCGCGCAGCTGCGAGCAGTGGGCTGCGAGCATTGATGCTGCTCGCGTGGGCTTGTAGCTCGCGTGGGCCGAGCGGCCGTGTGGGCTGTGCGCGGGCATGGCCTGCACGCTTGCGGGTCATGCTCGTGTAGAGTTTGTGTTCACATACGAAAACTAAAGAGTATAGGATTTGTTTAATGATTAAATTCCTAATCCTAAAAGATAAATTAATTAAATAAGAGTTCTACTAGGATTCTAATTTAATTAATTCGTATCCTAGTAGGATTCGATTACTTATTCCATGGCCTATAAATATGAGTTAAGGGCTCATAATTTACATAGAGAATTCAAGTATTCAAAGTGATTTTTGAGAGCAAAAATTAGTCACATCATTGCCTAAAATAGCCGAAAATTCTTAGTACCTTAAGGGCGATTCTAGTTGGTCAAGCTTAAGGCGGATCCGGACATGCTGTGGACTAGCTACGGAGGGACGACACTTGGAGTCCTAAACACTTGTTCTTGTTCGTATCGGGCGCAGCAAGGGAGGGCACGCTACAAAGTGTATGCATCTGAATTATGCTAAATGATTATGTGTTAATAATATGTTTCCTGGCTTTATGGTTTTTCCGCATGATTTATGTTTATTCATATGTATCATAACCTAACAGTGGTATCACGAGCCTCTTATTATTTTCATAATCTAAATTGCATGAACATGGTTAAATTTTACAAATTTGCAAAGAATTAAAGGGGTGATTAATTTTCGTAATTAATTGCAAATTGCGTTTATTTAATTATATGTACGCAGTTTTTCGGCAGTTTCTTCGTTACTCATCCAAATCGAGTGATTTTTGTGTCAATTCCGCATGTAAAAGGCATTCTAAAATTTTTACAAAAAGAATATTTTTCGGCCGAACCCAGAATTCCCGAATTCGAAGCCTAACTATGACTTTTCGGAGGTTTTATTTTTTTGAACGCAAAAGTTTGTAAATTTAAGATGTTAAATTAAGTATTTGCGATTCTTGTTGATAAATCTTGAGTTTTTGATTGACCTACTGTATATGTTTAACAATTATGAATGCCTAGACTTGTTAATTATACAACCTAATTTGTAATTATGATTAATTTGTTGAAATTCGAATAATTTAATGTAACACCCCGACCTCTAAATCACTTATTAAGGCATAATTAGCAGCGGAAATAACCTAATTCGGTCGAGACATTACCTGCCGTAACCCCCTCTTGGGAATTACAAGGCAACCATCAATTATAAGCTATTAAACTCCAAAATTAACATAATAATCCTTTTTAATTCCTTAATAAAAGTACGTAACTTAATCAAGAATTTTTACTTAAACTTGCTACATCTTAACATTAACTTAGGTGAACATTGTAATACTGAAATCCTCGCCACTACTCGTTTCCGTGGTCCCCATTAGTACCTAAAACAGAAAACAAAACGGTGAGCCGAAGACTCAGTAACGAGTTACCCTAGCATCGTAACATCGTTTCAATTCATTTTATTTAATAAACAGGGAGAATAGAATATAGTAAAACATTTAATAAATCATCTCAAAAGCATCATTTCGAAACATCAATTCAGAAATATCATTTCAGCAACATCATTTCAAGAATATCATTTCAGGAACATTATTTCAGGAATATCATTCTTTAACCTTTTTCCTTTTAACAGTATTATTCTGGTCGTCAGGACTTTACAGGAAAACATGGTAGGACGTCTCCTACGAACAGGGGAAGCCAGTGCTTCATAACAGGGGGAGCCTGGGCTCCATAACAGGGGAAGCCAGTGCTTCATTTCAGGGGGAGTCAGTGCTCCATAACAAGGAAAGCCAGTGCTTCTTATCAGGGGGAACCTTGGTTCCATATCAGGGGAAGCCAGTGCTTCTTATCAGGGGGGACCTTGGTTCCATTTCAGGGGAAGCCAGTGCTTCTTATCGGGGGGAACCTTGGTTCCATTTTAGGGGAACTTGACCAGTTCTTACACTTTCATTTATCATGTTTACATTTCTTTTGATAGAACATTAATCAGGAAAATCTCAATCATTTAGGGTTGTTCAATAAACCATTAAATCTCGTTATTTCATAAAACCATTTCTTTCAGGAATAATAATTCATTAAATCAATACTTTGCATAAAGCTGCATTATCATAAAACAATTCAATCAAATCATACTTGTAATCCCGCAAATCATAAAACATCATCATAAAACATCAATCATTCATAACATTATTCATAAATACATTTCGAAGGGATTGCGGGTAATCGTTATCTCAATTCCACGATTTTCTAAGCCTTTTTCGTTGGTTCGTTCTTCCTGAGCTCCGAGTCTGATTTCTTTTAAAGTATTAAATCATTGAATTAGTATTAAAACGATAAATACTTTAGAATCAATATTTTATAAATATTAAGTTTATAAATAATGAATTTTAAAATATAATTTAATAATTTAGTAAAAATATTATTAAATTAGTTTTCTGTCAAAAAATATATTTATATATATATATTTGTCATTTAAAACCTTTATTATTAATAAAAGAGTAAGTAACAATTATTTAAGGCTTAAATTGAAAAGTAAAACTTACTTAGAGATATTTGGGCCTAAGAGTTTGGGCTTAGTTTTATAAGTTGAGTGGGTTGACTTGAGTGAATAAAACCAAAAGTTCCTATAAGAACTTTGGTTTCTGGAAACCAGATGCACGAAAAAGGCAGGGACCGAATGAAGAGAAGGTTGGGCGGTTGGGCGGTGGCCGGTGGCCGGTGTCCGGTGGCCAGTGGTGCGCCGACATGAGGGCTTCGCAGCGCAGCAGCATAGTGGTGATGTACGTGCGGCGGTGGTTTGCGTGAGGAGGGAGGAGCTGGGCGCGGTTGAGAGAGGAAGGCAGGGGAGATGCGAGGAGGAAAGAGGGGAGGTGGTGATCGGGGTATGGGCGGCGCTGCGCAGCGCGGAACCGTGCCGGAGAGGGGCGACGGTGGTGGTGGTTATTCCGCGGCGGAAAAACGACGGAAGAGAGGGAGAGAAAGGCACGACTTAGGGAGAATAGCAGGGGAGTTTGGGGGTGTTTTTGGGCGGTGGAAACGGCGGCTCGCCGGGAAGTATGGGCGGAGATTGATTTGAGGAGTGATAAGGTGGTGGTGGTGTGGTGGCCAGCGAGGGAAAAAGAGGAAATGGGAGGCAGAGGAGGGCAGGGGAGTTGCGACAAGGAGGAGGAGAGCACGGGCAGTGGGTGCGGTGTTGGTCGACGGTGGTTGGCGGTGAGGATGGGCAGTAGTGGTGGTGGAATACGGTGGTGGCAGTGGTTGGTTTCAGTGGCTGATGGTGGTTGTTCGAACGAAGCAGGAAACCAGGGATGGGTGATTTTCAGTTTTGGTTAAACTGATTTGGTTGGAAAAATGGTGACAATTTGTGGCTTGTTTATAGTGTTGAGTTGAGTGAATAATAAGCTGAAATCCTTGGGAAACAAGGCATGAATGTAGACTGAATTGTGGGTGGAAAGGAATGAAGGAATTCCTTCATTCTTGTTTTTGTTTGTATGCTATTGTTTGTACGTGAATAGCAGGGAAGGAGATAGGAAGATGCCAATTTGTTCCTTAGGGGCATTTTGGTCATTTTACTTAGTTAGGCAAGATTTCTGAAAATTGGTTTTTATTTTTAGGAAATAATTTGAATAGAAATATTTAATTAAAATTAAGTTTTAAAATAATCCTTTATAAAAATATCGTTAACGAAAAATAAATTTAGTTTTTGAATAAAATAAGAACGTTCCGAAATTATTAAAAATCCGAAAATAATTAACATTTAAAAAAGTCGTTAAGCTCGTAAATATGAAATTAAATTATGTATTAAAAAAAAAAATCGCGTAGCAATATTAAAAATTAAAGCGAAATAAAACTTCGTTAATTAAAATAAAGTTCGAATTTAGGATTTAAAACGATTTTAAGCTAAATAAAAATAATTAAGCATAATTAATCGAGTTTTAAAAATTCGGGGTATTACATTTATAATTGATTTGTTTTTCATAATTAATTAATAATTTAATTAGGTACCAATGATTAAAATCCATCATAAAAATTGTTAATTTATGTTAAATTTTTAATTTTTATGACCTAGATTTGAATCCATGTTAATCGGAAATTAATTGATTAATAAATTTTCGATTTTTCGCCCTAAAATTATGAAATTAATATGTTTTATTAATTCGTCATTAATTTTAAATTAAAAATTTTAAATTTTTATGAAAACGCTCATGAATGTTGCACGCACAAAGCAATGGAAGCTACGCGTTACCCTTAAGGGGTGTTGTATAGTGCGGGCACGCGACGACGAGCAATGGAGCTCATCGCCCGTGCGGTACGAATGCAGCGAGCAACATAGCGTGGCGCGCGCGCAAAGCAAAGGAGCTGGCCGTGTGTGCTATGCGATGGGCGAGGGCGAGGGGCAAGGCAAGCGAGCATTCGCGTGTGGGCAGCAAGCGAGCTGCGCCATAGCGCGCACTGCCTCGCGTGCAGCGAGTGCTGGCTCGCGTGCAGCGCGCGGTGCCTTGCGAGGGTGAGCAGCAGCAGACGCGACACAGCACATAGGCTGCGCGCATCGTGGCCAGCGATGGCTGCGTGTGCATGTGGCCTATGGTTGTGCGTTGCGTGGTGATGTGCGTACCTTGTGTTACGATTAAATCGTTTTAAATTTTAATTTGAGATTTTCAGTTCGAGTAATTTTAATTAATTTTAAAATTAATAATTTAAATTGTTTTTTTGGATTTTAATTTTGAATATTATAACTATTAGAAATTTTAATTTATTCTAATTATTTTACTAAAATTAAAAACCTTGAATTAATTTAAATTCAACTGAAAAATAAATTAAATAAGTGGATTCAATTATAAATTTATATGAGCTTTAAATTTTAATTAAATTTGTATGTTTCCGGTTAGACTAGAAATACATTTTTATGTTTAAAAGTAGTAAAGCATATGAATTTATTGGTTTAAGTGGGAGCAATTTTAGTCATAAACTCTTGATTACGTCTACAAATCCTTTAAGGTTAAACAACTTGATTAGAATTAATAAGGACTGAATAATTGGTAGATTATTGGTGCCCTTGATTAATTGCTGCAAATATTTATGTGCTGCATAACGTGTTTTACCAACCAGCTATGTGGGCCATTCATGATAATGAATGGGTGAATGGTATATATTGTATATGTACTGTTTGGAAGGTTATGAAGGACTAGTATGGCCCAAATAGGATAGAAAATATGGTCCGCGTACCATTAATTTGAATGTAATTGGTCTAAAGCTCCAAATTTGTTTTTCAATTCAAATATGGTATGCGTACCATCAAATAGTTGTAATTAGTTTAATTATAGCTTATCCTATTTGAAGAAAATGGCGCCTCCCACGGAGATTTTCAAGACGGACTTTGAAGTTGAAGCTTCAAGATGAAGTCGGACCATACTAGATCACATTTATCTTATGCATTCTTTAAGTTATTTATTGCTTTTAAATATGTCTTAAATATGCATGACATCGAAGCTTGATTATGTTGCATGATTAAGGATTTTAGTTCACTTAAAATCTAACCAACATAGTAAGAGCCTTAAGTTCCAAACTTAAAAATTGAGTTAAAAGGTGCCATGCCAAAATAACACTTACTTGGATATCCTTTTTTCATCGATCTTAGTAATAGTTTTCCGCCATAGCGAGGTGTTACTTATCGATACTAAATGGGTAAGGTACACAAATAATTGTGAGTACATGTTAGTTTTGGTGAAACTCAACGATATAAGTAAGGGGTCCTTTTATGTCGTGGCAAAATCGATAGGTTTACCTAATAAGTTCTTAGACGTACCTATCAACCAAGAGTAGTTTCTAGACTATTAGCAAAAGGCTTTTGCTTACCTAAAAGATTTTAGAATTAAGTCTAAATACATAATGTGCTTAATTCTTCAATGATTTTATTTACACCTGCCGGAACACATAACTTGAATAAAATGCTTAATGAACATTAAATTATGCATGCATGCTAGAATTTAAGTTTATTAAGAGAAACTATGAATGATTATTTATTTGTTTATTTTTTTCAATTGTAGTTTTAATTA
Source organism: Spinacia oleracea (assembly GCF_020520425.1). Lineage (NCBI taxonomy): Eukaryota > Viridiplantae > Streptophyta > Magnoliopsida > Caryophyllales > Amaranthaceae > Spinacia > Spinacia oleracea. The sequence goes on along the minus strand of NC_079492.1, from coordinate 43,258,181 downwards.
TGGCAAACAACAATTCATTCAACATTCGATCAATTCTCGAAAAGGAGAAGTTGAGCGGGAAAAACTTCCTTGACTGGCAAAGGAACTGAAGGAAATAATGCCCTTGGTCCAAGTATGCATTCTATGTTAAGTCTAATAAATGCGGTTCAGTATTAATTAACAAGTTAATAATTCAGTGAGATCAAGTGAGCTGAATGCCTAGCTAGAGGCCGCTTCAGTTCAAGTGGAATTAATGATATTAATCCACAGCTTACTCTTGACTGAACCCGTAGGGTCACACAAATAGTACGTAAACGGATCAAGTATTTAATGGCATTAAATACTCCATCTATGAATATTCGGAACCGACGGATCTTGGTTTCAGTGGGAGCTAAGATCGTCACAGGCAAGAAATGAATACTCCGGAAACGATGATATTGCCGGAAACGGAAATATGGATCGTATCGGAAATATGAATATTATCCAAGTCGTAGATGTTGCCGGAAACGGAAACATGGTACGTATCGGAAAATATTATTGGAAATGGAAATATTACCAGAATCGGAAATATTGCCGGAAACGGAAATATTGTCAGAATCGGAAATATTACCGGAATCGGAAAATAATTCCGGAAACGGAAATATTAAATATTTGTTCGAAACGGAAATTAATTCCGGAATCGGAAATATTAAATATTGTTCGTATCGGAAATAAATTCCGGAACTGGAAATTTAATCGGAAGCGTATCGTACGAATTAGCATCGGACGAGGCCTGCCGGACGAAGGCCCAGCACGAAGCCGGGCCATCGCCCAGCAAGCACGCGCGCCACAAGCCCAGCCAAGGCAGCGCCCAGGCCTACCGCAAGGCAGGCCCAGCGCGCGCCAAGGCCACAGATGCGTGGGCCGCGCTGCGTGGGCTGCTGCTCGCACGCGCATGGGCAGCCCTTGTGGCTGCCGTGTGTGTGTGAGTTTGTGCTCATGCGTGATTCCTAAATCTACAAGAGTTAGTGTATGATTAAATTCCTATTCCTAATTGGATAAATTAATTAAATAGAATTCATGTAGGATTCTAATTTCAATTAATTCGTATCCTACTAGGATTACGATTCCTTTTCCATAACTCTATAAATAAAGGCCTAGGGGTCATTATTTATAAAACAAGTTTTAAGTATTCAAAACTAAGATTTTTAAGCAGAAAAATCAGCCAATATTCTTGCCTACCTAACCGAAAATATTAGAACCTTAAGGGCGATTCTAGTTGGTCAATCTTAAGGCGGATCCGGACGTGCTGTGGACTATCTACGGAGGGACGACACTTGGAGTCCTAAAGACTTGTTCTTGTTCGGTTCGGGCGCAGCTAGGGAAGGCACGCAACAAAGAGTATGCATCTAAACTATGCTAAATGATTATGTGTAAATAATATGTTTCCTGGCTTTATGGTTTTTCCGCATGATTTATGAACTGTCATATGAATCATAACCTAACAGTGGTATCACGAGCCCCTTATTATTTTCATAATCTAAATTGCATGAACATGGTTAAATATTACAAATTTGCAAGAATTAAAAGGGGTGATTAATTTTCGTAATTGTTAATTAATTGCAAATTGCGTTTATTTAATTATACGTACGCAGTTTTTCGGCAGTTTCTTAGTTACTCATCCAAATTGAGTGATTTTTGTGTCAATTCCGCATGTAAAAGGCATTCTAAAATTTTGACAAAAATAGTATTTTTCTGCCGAACCCAGAATTCTCAAATTCGAAGCCTAACTATGACTTTTCGAAGGTTTTAGTTTTTCGAATGCAAAATTTCGTAAATTTAAGATGTTAAATTAAATATTTGCGATTCTTGTTGATAAATCTTGAATTTTTGATTGACCTACTGCATATGTTTAACAAGTTTGAATGCCTAGTCTTGTTAATTATGCAATCTAATTATTAATTATGATTAATTTGTTGAAAATTAGAATAATTTAGAATTAATTTGATTTTCATAATTAATTGTAATTTAATTAGAAACCTATGATTAAAAACCACCATAAAAATTGTAAATTTACGATAAATTTTAAATTTTTATGACCTAGACTTGAATCCATAACAATCGGAAATCAATTGGATAATAAATTTTCGATTTTTCGCCCTAAAATTATGAAATTAATATTATTTATTAATTTGTCATTAATTTTAAATATAAATTTTAAATTTTTATGCGATTCGTTCATAAAACTTGCACGCACGAAGCAATGGACGCTTCGTGTTACCCTTAGATGGTGTTGTATAATGCGGGCATGCGACGACGAGCAAGGGAGCTCGTCGCCCGTGCGGCACGAATGCAATGAGCAAGGGCGTAGTGCACGAGCACAAGGCAGCAGCCCTGCCTTGTGTCGTGTGCCACGAGCAATGAACGAATGGGCATGGGCGAAGGGCAAGCCAAGGCAGTCGCGTGTGGGCAGCAAGCGAGCTGCGCCACAACGCGCGCTGCCTCGCACAAGGGCGCGCAGCCTCGCGCGCAGCGAGCGCAAGCTCGCGTGCCACGAGCGCTGCGCCCAGCATTACTCGCGCGCACAGCGAGCGATGTCGCGCGCCCAGCGAGCGATGTCGCGCGCCCAGCGAGCGATGTCGCGCGCCCAGCGAGCGATGGCTCGCGCGCCCAGCGAGCGATGTCGCGCGCCCAGCGAGCGATGTCGCGCGCGCAGCGAGCACCAATACGTGCGGAGGCTTGCGATAGGGAAGCAGCAGCTATGCGACGAGCGCATGGGCTGCGCGCACATGGCCAGCAATGGCTGTGTGCGTACGGCCCATGGGCGTGCAACGCGTAGGGTGTTTGCGTTACGATTAGATCGTTTTGAATGTTTAATTTGAAAATTTCAGTTCACGTAATTTTAATTAATTTTAAAATTAATAATTTGAATTATTTTCTTGGATTTTAATTTTGAATATTATAATTATAATAAATGTTATTTATTCTAATTATTTTACTAAAATTAAAATCATGAATTAATTTAAATACGACTGAAATTAAATTAAATTTTTTGGATTCAATTATAAATTGATATGAGCTTTAAATTTTAATTAAATTTGTACGTTTCCGGTTGGACTAGAAATACATTTTTATGTTTAAAATTGGTAAAGCATATGAATTTATTGGTTTAAGTGGGAGCGCTTTTTAGTCATAAACTCTTGATTAGGTCTACAAATCCTTAAGGTTAAAACAACTTGATTAGAATTAATAAGGACTGAATAATTGGTAGATTATTGGTGCCCTTGATTAATTGCTGCAAATGTTTACGTGATGCATAATGTGTTTTACTAACCAGCTATGTGGGCCATTCATGATAATGAATGGGTGAATGGTATATATTGTATATGTACTGTTTTGCAGGTTATGAAGTGACTAGTATGGCCCAAATAGGATAGAAAATATGGTCTGCGTACCATTAATTTGAATGTAATTGGTCTAAAGTACCAAAGTTATTTTTCAATTCAAATATGGTCTGCGAACCATCAAATAGTTGTAATTAGTTATAGCTTATCCTATTTGAAGAAAATGGTGCCTCCCACGGAGATTTTCAAGACGGACTTTGAAGTCAAAGCTTCAAGATGAAGTCGGGTCATACTAGATCACAAATATCTTATGCATGTTTTAAGTTATTTATTGTTTTAAATATGTCTTAAAATGCATGAGATCAAAAGCTTGATTATGTTGCATGATTAAGGATTTTAGTTCACTTAAAATCTAACCAACATAGTAAGAGCCTTAAGTTCCAAACTTAAAAATTGAGTTAAAAGGTGCCATGCCAAAATATACACTTGCTTGGATATCCTTTACATCAATCTAGTAATAGTTTTCGCTCAGCGAGGTGTTACTTATTGGTCCTAAAGGGGCAAGGTACACAAATAATTGTGAGTACATGTTAGTTTTGGTGAAACTCAACGATATAAGTAAGGAGTCCTTTTATGTCGTGGCAAATTCGATAGGTTTACCTAATAAGTTCTTAGACGTACCTATCAACCAAGAATAGTTTCTAGACTATTAGCAAAAGGCTTTTGCTTACCTAAGATGTTCTAGGATTAAGTCGACAAACTGTGCTTAGTTCTTCAATGATTTTAGGATCTTGGAATCATTTTATTCACACCTGCCGGAACACATAACTTGAATAAAATGCTTAATAAACATTGAATTATGCATGTATGCTAGAATTTAAGTTTATTAAGAGAAACTGTGTATGGTTATTTATTTGTTTATTCTTTTCAATTGTAGTATTAATATGGCAAACAACAATCAAAACATCATCATGGGTTCTGAGCTTATGGTCAAGCTGAACCTGACAAATTTTCTTGAATAGGAAGCTAAGCTAGTTGAAATAGTCAAACTCAATGGACTTGAGTATGTACTGTCACATCCCATGCCAAGCTACTATGCCAGAGACATGACCCCTGAGAGATTTTACGCCTGGGATGCGAATCTCAAAAAGGTTATGAGTCTCATGCTGAACAATATCCCTGATGATTGGGCTAGAAGGTTTGTAGCCTATGAACCTTTTACGCTCATCAAGAATCTGAGGGATATCTGTCGTGGAAGTACGGAGGACAGGGACCTGAACGTCCATGAGTTGATTGAATCAATGTCTGGTCTAAAGGTTAGTTCTCCCAACAGGTGTTATAGGATGGAGGTCTAAGAAACACATGTTCAGCTCCTTCGCACTAAACAAAGGGTAGGCGTCCCACTGAGGTTCCATGTGGATCTTATGTGTTCATATTTTGATCGCCTAAGTCTACTAGGAACACCAATAAGCGAAAGGATGGCAGTCTCTGTCTTGCTCAATTCACTACACAGTGGGTTTGGTCGCTTCAAGCAACTATACCTAAGTGAACCAAGAGAAGAAACAGTTGCAGAATTTATTCACCTTGTCAGAAAGGCTGAAATAGTACTGGACTGTGAAGCCAAAGATTTACTCAAGGCTAGAAAGAGACCATTCAAGAAAGGTGGAAAGTCCAAGGGCAATGCTAAATCAAAGCAGGACAAGTCCACATCAAGCTGTCTTTATTGTGATGGAATAGGCCATTACAAAAGAGAATGTCCAAAGCTAAAGGAAGATCAGAAGAACGGAACAGTCGTTCCATCTTCAGGTATTTTCGTTATAGACTGTATACTTGCTAATTCAACTTCTTGGGTATTAGATACAGGTTGTGGCTCACACTTATGTTCCAATCCACAGGGACTAAGAAGAAGTAGAAAGTTAAGCAAGGGTGAAGTCGACCTACGAGTGGGAAATGGAGCACGGATTGCTGCATTAGCTGTAGGAACTTACTATTTGTCGTTGCCCTCCGGGCTAGTTTTGGAACTGGAAGAATGTTTCCATGTTCCAAGTCTTACTAAAAACATCATTTCAGTTTCTTGCTTAGATGCTAAGGGATTTTCTTTTATAATAAAAGACAATAGTTGTTCGTTTTATTTTAAAGAGATGTTTTATGGATCTGCTAGATTAGTCAATGGACTTTATTTATTAGATCACGACAAACAAGTATATAACATAAATACCAAAAAGGCCAAAAAGGATGATTCAGATCTCACCTATCTGTGGCATTGTCGATTAGGCCATATAAACTTGAAACGCTTAGAAAGACTTCAAAGGGAAGGAATTCTAGAACCATTTAACTTAGAGGATTATGGTAAATGCGAATCATGTTTACTTGGCAAAATGACAAAGCAACCTTTCTCTAAAGTTGGAGAAAGAGCAAATGAACTATTGGGTTTAATCCATACAGATGTATGTGGACCAATGAGTACAAATGCTAGAGGTGGTTTCAGCTACTTTATCACTTTCACTGATGACTTCAGTAGGTATGGTTATGTCTACCTAATGAAGCATAAGTCTGAATCCTTTGACAAATTCAAGGAATTTCAGAGTGAAGTAGAGAATCAATTAGGCAAGAAGATCAAGGCACTGCGGTCTGATAGAGGCGGTGAATATCTGAGCTATGAATTTGATGACCATCTGAAAGAATGTGGAATTTTATCAGAATTGACTCCTCCTGGAACACCACAATGGAACGGTGTGTCGGAACGGAGGAACATAACCTTGCTAGACATGGTTAGATCAATGATGGGTCAGGCCGAACTTCCAATAGAATTATGGGGACATGCACCAAATACAGCCGCACTCACTATAAATAGAGCTCCGTCTAAAGCTGTTGAAAAGACTCCATATGAGTTATGGTTTGGAAAGCCTCCAAAAGTGTCTTTTCTTAAGATTTGGGGATGTGAAGTATACGTCAAACGATTAATTTCAGACAAACTTCATCCAAAATCTGACAAAAGTATCCTTGTGGGCTATCCAAAGGAAAAAAAGGGGTATTACTTCTACAATACATCTGAGAACAAAGTGTTTGTTGCTCGAGATGGTATCTTTTTGGAAAATGATCACATTTCCAAAATGACAAGTGGGAGAAAAGTAGACCTCGAAGAAATTCGAGTCGAACAACAAATTCTAGAGAATGCTCATAATGACATTCAGGATGAAACTATGAGATCTTTAGAAGTTTCTGGTGAGAATCATGTACAATCTACAGATGTAACCCCGCGTAGATCGTAGAGATATAGGTCTCAACCGGAAAGGTACTTAGGTATTTTGACGAACGAGAGCTATGACGTTCTATTACTTGAAAGTGATGAACCTGCGACTTACAAACAAGCTATGACGAGCCCTAGCTCCAAGCAATGGCATGAAGCCATGCAATCTGAATTAGACTCCATGTCTGAAAACCAAGTATGGGATTTGGTCGATTTGCCAGATGGCTACCAAGCCATTGGAAGCAAATGGGTTTTCAAACTGAAAAAGGAAAAGGATGGGAAACTTGAAGTTTTCAAAGCTAGATTGGTTGCAAAAGGTTACAGGCAAGTCCACGGTGTGGATTACGATGAAACCTTTTCACCAGTTGCAATGCTAAAGTCTATTCAGATAATGTTAGCAATCGCTGCATATTACGATTACGAAACTGTGTTTATGACACAGCCTGAGGGTTTTGAGGATCCAAAGAATCCTAAAAAGGTATGCAAGCTAAAGAAATCAATCTACGGATTGAAGCAGGCATCCAGGAGCCGGAATATACGTTTTGATGAAGCAGTCAGTGACTTTGGTTTCATCAAGAACGCAGACGAATCTTGTGTATACAAGAAGGTCAGTGGTCAAGATGGCAGACTCCAAGCAAGGCTACCTACCCATGTCTCATGGAATGACTCGAAGCAAGACTCAGTGCCCAAAAACACTTGATGAGCGTAGACGAATGAATGGGATTCCGTATGCATCATTGTTGGTTCAATAATGTATGCTATGATATGTACACGCCCGGATGTTGCGTACGCACTCAGTGCTACGAGCAGATACCAGTCAGACCCAGGAGAGGCACATTGGACTGCTGCCAAGAATATTCTGAAGTACCTAAAAAGGCATAAAGATGACTTCCTGGTCTATGGTGGAGATGATGAATTAATTGTTAAAGGCTATACGGACGCAAGTTTCCAAACCGACAAAGAAGATTTCAGATCACAGTCTGGGTTTGTCTTCTGCCTCAACGGAGGTGCAGTAGGTTGGAAAAGTGCTAAGCAAAGCACCATTGCGAATTCTACAATTGAAGCGGAGTACATTGCTGCACATGAAGCAGCAAAGGAAGCTATATGGCTAAGGAAGTTCATAGGTGAACTTGGTGTAGTCCCCTCCATTAAAGGACCAATAGCCCTGTATTGTGATAATAACGGAGCTTCTGCACAGGCAAAGGAGCCTAGACACCACCAAAGAGTCAAGCATGTACTTCGTAGATTTCACCTTCTACGAGAGTTCGTTGAAAGAAAAGAAGTCGAGATAAGCAAGATTGGTACTGATGATAATATATCAGATCCATTGACTAAACCTCTGCCGCAGGCGAAGCACAACTCGCACACTGCAGCTATGGGAATCAAGCATATTGGAGAATGGCTTTGATGTCCTTGTTTAATGTTTTAAAGTTTTAGAGGTTAATACTTTGTAAAACATTATTGGTTAATCATTCACAATAAATGAATAGAATTCATTTTCCATTTAATTTGTGGTTTATTAAATGATGAGTCCCTTCAATTTGACGAAATATTCAAGATAGACTGTCAGGACCAGTCCTGTGACTAAGAAACGCTCAGGTAATCACCTATCAAACGAAGTCTAATCTCAAGATCGCAAGATTGGGATTGTCCTCCCATAAATCGGGATGAGATGCTTAAAAGTTGTACAAGGTCACTCGGAGAGCTAGAAACTGTAAAATGCATGGCCGTGCTCGGATGAATCATAGGTTATGATTATCTATTTATTTGATCAGTTGAACTTTGAAACCGAGAAACACCTCTGGACATAATAGGGATGACAACTCTTACCTTATGTTCAAGAGCAAGCATCAAGCGACAAAGGAATTAGGAAATGCACACTTGTCCCAAAGGACAAGTGGGAGACTGAAGGAAATAATGCCCTTGGTCCAAGTATGCATATAATATTAAGTCTAATAAACGCGGTTCAGTATTAATTAACAAGTTAATAATTCAGTGAAATCAAGTGAGCTGAATGCCTAGCTAGAGGCCGCTTCAGTTCAAGTGGAATTAATTATATTAATCCACAGCTTACTCTTGACTGAACCCGTAGGGTCACACAAATAGTACGTAAACGGATCAAGTATTTAATGGCATTATATTAAATACTCCATCTATGGATATTCGGAATCGACGGATCTTGGTTCCAGTGGGAGCTGAGATCGTCAAAGGCAAGAAATGAATACTCCGGAAACGATGATATTGCTGGAAACGGAAATATGGATCATATCGGAAATATAAATATTATCCAAGTCGTAGATGTTGCCGGAAACGGAAACATGGTACGTATCGGAAAATATTATCGGAAATGGAAATATTGCCGGAATCGGAAATATTGTCGGAAACGGAAATATTGTCAGAATCGGAAATATTATCGGAATCGGAAAATAATTCCGGAAACGGAAATATTAAATATTTGTTCGAAACGGAAATTAATTCCGGAATCGAAAATATTAAATATTGTTCGTATCAAAATTAAATTCCGGAATCATGAATTTAATCGGAAGCGTATCGTACGAATTAGCATCGGACGAGGCCTGCCAGACGAAGGCCCACCAAGCCAAGCGCGCCACACGAACAGCCAAGGCCACGCCAGGCCCAGCAGGCCGTGGCAGCGCAGCTGCGAGCAGTGGGCTGCGAGCATTGCTGCTGCTCGCGTGGGCTTGTAGCTCGCGTGGGCCGAGCGTCCGTGTGGGCTGTGCGCGGGCATGGCCTGCACGCTTGCGGGTCATGCTCGTGTAGAGTTTCTGTTCACATACGAAACCTAAAAAGTATAGGATTTGTTTAATGATTAAATTCCTAATCCTAAAAGATAAATTAATTAAATAAGAGTTCTACTAGGATTCTAATTTAATTAATTCGTATCCTAGTAGGATTCGATTACTTATTCCATGGCCTATAAATATGAGTTAAGGGCTCATAATTTACATAGAGAATTTAAGTATTCAAAGTGATTTTTGAGAGCAAAAATTAGTCACATCATTGCCTAAAATAGCCGAAAATTCTTAGTACCTTAAGGGCGATTCTAGTTGGTCAAGCTTAAGGCGGATCCGGACATGCTGTGGACTAGCTACGGAGGGACGACACTTGGAGTCCTAAAGACTTGTTCTTGTTCGGTTCGGGCGCAGCTAGGAGGGCACGCTACAAAGTGTATGCATCTGAATTATGCTAAATGATTATGTGTTAATAAGATGTTTCCTGGCTTTATGGTTTTTCCGCATGATTTATGTTTATTCATATGTATCATATCCTAACAGGAGGCATCACCATTGCCAAACCCCTGCTTCGAGAAGAGGAAGCGAGCAAAGATACAAAAACTCAAGGCCCTCATGCGGAAAACCTTGGGGACATCAAGCCCAGCAAAGTAAGTAGCAAGGAGGGAAAAATCCACCCCTCTGCCATATACAACAGCACTCAAAAGTGGGGGCTTCAAGCCCAAATATCTTTCAAATCCCAAGAAAAAGTGTTCTTCAACACTAGGCATGCATGGCTCCGGCATAATGGGCCACCCCAATATGGTACTAAACTCTTCAAGGATGGGACATACCTCATTATTTCCGAAGCGAAAGACATAATGATTTGGATCCCAAGCCTCCAGAGCAGCAAGAATGAAGTGAACTTCAAGATTTCACTACAAAAAAAGGGTGCATATTTAGACCGATCAGTTTCGACGCTGTTGGAAAGGGTCGCATGGGTAAGGCGGGCGCGAATATGTAATTTGCATATTTCGACGGTTTGTACAGTCGAAACAAATTTCGGCGCCCCGAAGCGTCGATATGTGCATAAAAAGACACGTGGTACCCAAGTGTTGCATAAAGAATTTATTTTTCACAAAAAATCCCGCTAACTGAAATTTTCGCAATCCCGCTTTACTGGGCTGCAACTCCCACGTTTCTCTCAACTCCTCCATCACCGACCTTGCTAGCTAGCTCCAAAACCTAACCACCCTCTGACGAATCCGTCCTCTATCACGTTCAACACCGTTAGCGAATCCCTTGGATTTCGTCTTCAACCTATACTGTTAGCATAATCAAATTCCTCAATGCTCTCAGCTCATCCCACTTTTATCTCACTTCTCATCCTACATTTTCAAGGAAATCGCAATTGATTCGCAATTCGCCCAAAACATTCAAGATAAATTCGCTGCTTCCTCTGTTTTTTTGTTGGAGAAATTCGAGCATCATCTGGGTTTTGAGTTGCTGCTTCCTTGGTGTATCTGATAAATCCGCTCAATTCTTGACTGTAATTCGATCTTCCAGGTTACTTTTCTTGTTTTTTTATTTTTTTTATTTTTACTTTTGTTGCTGAAATTGTATGTTTTAAGTTCTTCTCTACATATTTAAAATATTTTTAGGAAATTATACAAATTGTATGGTTATTTAGTTTTTGTTGTTGTATTTTGTGAAATAATTGTCTCAACGTCCTGATCGAAAAGAGTTTTTTTGGAATTTTTGCTTCAATTCGTGTATTTGTTGATGTATTTTCTTTTTCTTTGCCCGTAGATTGTTGAATATGTCAATGTTAATTAGTGGGGCCAAAATTGACATAAACTTGGGTTATGTGTTTAGCTGTCTAGGTTAGGCTTGATAGTGTGGATGTAAAAACAAAAATCTGGATTTAATTATTCCAGAAAATACCGAGAGCTATTGGCTTTTTTTACATGATAATTGGCTGTTTTTCTATCCTTTTTCTGTTGGCTTCCAGGAGTCAGCAGGATTGGTGCTCATACCTGATGGATTTGTTTTTCACTTAATGTTATTTTGGCATGTATATTGGCTGCAAGAGACCTTTAATACGATATCACCCACCAATAACTTGAGAAATGATAACATGGAATGGATATCAACAAGAACTGCATCAAACAGACCTAAATGAACTCCCAAAAATTATGGTTCAGTAACTGATTCCAGTAGTTTTGTTATGGTTATTCTCGGAAAAGCCATCTTCTTTCATTTTGTCCACACTTAGTCCCGGAAAAGCAAGTCCTGGAAATGATATTGACGTGTATTTGCAACCATTAGTTCATGAGTTGAAATTGCTGTGGGGAGGGGTTCAAGCTTTTGATTCTTTTGACGAAGTGAAATTTAATTTGCGCGCGGCTCTGCCTTGGACTATTAATGACTTTCTTGGCTATGCAATGCTCTCTGGTTTGAGCACAAAAGGTTACAATGCATGTCCTATATGCATGGATTCCACACCCTCTGATAGATTTGGGAACAAGATTTGTTATTGTAGCTATAGAAAATGGTTACCCGCAGATCACCCATATCGACGTCAGGGTGAAAAGTTTTGTGAGAAGTTTGGAACTAATGAGTTGGGTGAAGCCCCATCTCGTCCTAGCGGCACAGATATATTGAGGCAACAAGAAAAGGTCGAGTATGTTTATGGAAAGTCAAAGGCACCACCGAAAAAGAGACAAAGAGGACAAACTGATGACAATGATGTCCAAGATGAAATTGTCTTTGGTACCAAGAGAAGCATATTCTTTGATTTGGTGTATTGGGAGCATAATCTTCTAAGGCATAATTTAGACGTTATGCACATTGAGAAAAATGTGTCTGAGAATCTTTTGGGAACACTTCTTAGTATGGATAAGAGTAGAGATAATAGGGATGATCGAGAAGCCCTTGAAGCATGGAGAATAAAGACTCACCTTTGGCTTAGTGCTGATCATAATGGAAATGAATACATGCCTCCAGCTTCCTATTCTATGTCTAGGGAGGAAAAAGAGAGATTCTTAAATGTTTTGCAGAAACTTAAAGTTCCGGATGGATATGGATCCAACCTTTCTAGTTGTGTGAATATGAAGCAAAGGAAGTTGATTAACCTCAAGAGTCATGACAACCATGTTCTAATGCAAGATATCCTCCCCGTTGCCTTAAGATCTTCTAATGATACAAAGGTGATTGACTTGTTGGCTAGATTGTCTTCGTTTTTCAAGAAGTTGTGCTCCACCAGTATTGATCCAGATGATTTATATGGTCTTCAAGATGGAATTGTTTTAACTCTTTGTCAGTTGGAAATGGAGTTTTTGCCTTCATTTTTCACAATCATGGTCCATTTGTTGATTCACTTAGTGGAGGAGGTTAAACTTGGTGGACCAGTGCAATACAGATGGATGTATCCCATTGAAAGGTTTATATCTTACCTATGTGAATTATATTTTTATTAAATAATTTACATTTATTATATACAAATATTTTATTTGAAAGGTATTTGTCCCATTTGAAGTCACATGTAACCAATAAAGCCCAACCTGAAGGATCTATTGCGGAAGGCTACCTTTTAGAGGAGACAATTAGGTTTTGCTCGAGATATCTTCAAGGTGTTAAGACCATCTTCAACATGCCTAAAAGGATGGATGATGACATTTCAAATTCTGATGAATACTTATTTAATTCCGGCGGTCGAGTCATTGGAAAGGAGGTCAGCATATGCCTTGATGGTCAAAGCTTAAAACAAGCCCATCGCTACGTTTTACTTCACTCTGATGAGATCAAAGGGGATCTAGAGTAAGTATTATGTTGGTTTTATTTTGAATAACAAATTTTGTAATAAATCACTCTTATGTTTTTTCTTCTTCCATGAAGTGAATTTTTAACCGAGAAGCGTCAAATGAACTTAGAAATTTCTGTCGCGGAGAGTGATGAAAGTAAATGGATCATCAATGAATTTGGAGGGTGGCTGCGAAACAAGGTTACTTAAGTTATTTTAATGTTAATACATACTTCTGTTTTTGAAAAAATAAACTTTATTTGATATAATTAAGTATTATCGTAGGTACGTTTCATAGATGCAACCACCGAAGATGGGAAACTAAGAAAAGCTTTGGCGGGTGGTTTGCATTCTTATGGTAGAAATTTAAAGGATACATAATCAATGGATACAAATTCCTTTCCACTGATCGCGATTGTCGTCTTTTGACACAAAATTCTGGAGTTATGGTTGAAGCGGATGGAGTGGCATACTACGGAAAAGTGATGGATATCTATGAACTAAATTACTATGGAGATTATAAAGTTGTATTGTTTCGTTGTGATTGGGTAGACATTCGTAGGGGTGTAAGAACATATCCAAACAGCGGAGTATGTGTCAATTTCTCTAAATTGATGCATACTGGACGATTATTGCAAGATGATCCATTTGTCTTCTCATCTCAAGCAAAACAAGTTTTTTACATAGAAGATGAGATACAAAAAGGATCGAGGTGAGTGACTAATGAAGGGAAAGATTAAAAGGAAAGACTGGGATGATGGATTGTGGATAAATCTGCAATTTAGCAATATGATATCTGAATTTAGTTTAATGCTTGAAACAACGTTTAATCTTATATCATTCACCTTAATTAGGTTTGCAGATTAACACATTTATTTCTCTGTACACCCATATATAGTGGTGAGCCTATTGACGGTTTCACCCCTATGAATGTTGATATGCATGTTTTATATAGTATTTTTACCCCCGTCCCTTAGTACTTTTATGTGTCAAACGTGCTCTTAGGAGCCGTTTCTAGTACTAATGTGTGTTATTGAGTGTGCCTTGAGTTTCAGGTTTGATTATGAGAAATTGGTCGTTTTAGACCCGTTTCATTGTTGATCTAGGCCACTATATGAGTCCGAGAAGTTCGGGACCTCCATCGTCGACTTTCGGGAGCCTTGAATGCTTATGGTTGAGCCCCGGGAGTTAGACTCAGTGATATGGGCGAGCTACATTGAAGATTGCAAATCCCCGTGGACGCTGAGGGCGAAATGCAACCATCGGGCGGAATTATAAGCAATCTGGAATCATCAACGCGCGCCCGATCGGGCGCAGCACGCCCGATCCGGATCGGGCGGTCAATCTGGAGGCTGTATGGAGAGTTCACAAACCTCCCGATCGGGCGGATTTTGGCCCAATCGGGCCGACTATCGAGTGGATCGCCCGATCGGGCGAAGCGACGCCGATCGGGCGACGCCAACCCCCAGCACTTATGCGCGAGTTTTCTTTCCGTTTTTTGGGCTTTATTTTGGGCAAACTATATAAGCAAGCCTTAATTGTTTTTAGAGAACACTTTATTTTCTAGTATTGAAGCTTAGTATTATTTCCTTAGCCTAATTTTCTCTCTAGTTTATGCAAAAACACTTAGTTTAATTCTCAATAAAAATTCAAGCTTTCAATTCCCTTGTTCTTCAAATAGGTATTAATTCTTATTACAATTCATTGTCTTGCTTTAATAATGCTTTCAATTATGATTATTGCTTTGTTAATTTTAAACATGCTTGAATAGTTTAATTTCTAGGGTTGGGGATCCATGAATAATATGAAGGGATGATTGAATGATTATGATTGTTGGCATTGTAATTGATTCCTATTGGTTGGTTTATTTCACTATACAATTAGATTTGCGCAGGTTTAATTGTGGTAGTTATGCAATATCAAATTAAGATTCGAGAGATGCAATTTGATGTTTAGGCTTGTATCAATAGGTAGAATTAGAGTTAATACGTAGCGAGAGCCCGTTAATTCTAAGTCTATGATTAGTATCGACTTGAGAGAGCATGCTAATCTAATTAATTACTTTGTTGATTATCGTGAGTGTTCAATGTCCTGGATTATTATTTGTTGGCAAACCTATACCCTAGATTCCTTAATATATTGATTCATTCTTGTTTAATATTCGTTCGTAGTCTTAGTATACAAACCATCAACCAACTTTGTTCACAATAGTCTAGATTAATTAATTGATAGTAGAAAGAACGCATGTTTCCCTGTGGATTCGATCCTGACTTCCCTTGCTACCTAGCTAGTGGACCTTAGGTTATTTTTGATTAGGTAATACGACTTTAGCCTGTCAAATTTTGGCGCCGTTGCCGAGGAAACGGTTTTATTTTCTGTTGTTGATTGCTTATCCTAGATTATTGTTTGTCACTACTCCCGGAACTCACGTTCCTTGAGACCGGATCTCACATTGTTTTGTAGTCTTTGTCTATGCCCAAGACCGTAGGTACTAGTAATCTTACTCCATTCGATCCTGAGCCCGAAAGAACCTTTCGTAGAAGAAGAACTTTCATTGCACAGTGTGGGAATTACTCTGATTCTGATCATAATATTGGCGATCTTTTTCCTTCAGATACAGATTCAGTTTCAGAGATAGAGATGGGTGACGAAAATCTGATACCGCCACCTACCCCACGGCTTACAGACTATTCTAAGCCAAGTCTGTCCGTGCTACCAAAGGCGATCATGCCTTCTATTGCAGCTGAGACCTTCAAGATTGAGCCTGCATTGATTAACATGATCGAGAGACGCCAGTACGGTGGGGAACCAGGTGAAGATCCGAATCTTCACATTCAGTCCTTTATCCAATATTGCTCCACCATCAAGCAAAAGGGATTGACTCCGGAGCAGACTATGGAGATACTTTTCCCGTTCTCTTTGAGTGGGAAAGCTAAACTGTGGATTAATGGGTTGAATCGAGCGGCTTTGAAAATCAATAATTTGGAATCCTTGGCTCTTGCTTTTTATGTTAAATATTTTCCACCTGAGAAAACGGCTCGTCTGAGGGGTCAGATATTAGGTATCTCACAACAAGCGGATGAGAATTTGTTCGAGGTATGGGAGAGATTCAAGGATTTGCAAAGAGAATGCCCGCACCATGGTTTGGAAAATTGGTTCTTGATTTAGCAGTTTTATAATGGTCTGGGCAATGAGTCTAGATGTTTGTTGGATTCAGCTTCCAGTGGGAGGTTCATGCAACTTGAGGTGCCTAGAGCTATGGAGGTGATTGAGGAGATAGCCATTCACAATGCCCAGTATGGAAATCCTAGAGGTCTATCTAACAGGGGTGGTAAGCATGATTTAAATTCTATTGAACAATTAACTGCCCAATTGACTGCTTTACATTATAAGTTTGATAATATGCAAGCGACCAATGCTCAATCTGCCCAACCTGTTAGTGTAGCTGCTATGAGTGCCCAACCTGCTACTATTTGTGAAAGTTGTGGAATGTCTGGTCATTAGGCACAGGAATGTAGGAGCTCTATTGAATAATTTAATGCATTTCAATCCTACAAACAAAATAACCCATTCTCCAACTCTTACAATGAGGGCTACAAAAATAACCCTCTGCTTTCCTACAGGAGCAACAATATCCAAAACCCTCACCTAGTTCAACATCCACCACCACAACCATATCAACCCCCACACCAACAATCTTACCAACCCCGAAACAACTACAACCAGCAGTCTAGTGGGCCACCTGGGTTCTCTAGACAACACACATCACCCCCACAACCACAACCTCAAGCCACACAGCCTGACCCTATGCTAGTAGAGATGAGAAACATGATGCTACAAATGCAAAAATCTCTAAGTGAAAAGGATGCAAAAATCGATGCTCTTACTGCTCATAATAAGATCATTGATACACAGTTGGCACAGATGGCTACTACTATTGCAGGGAGGCCACCAGGCCAACTTCCTTCACAGCCCGAAAATAGGGAGACTGCTAATGCAATTACATTGAGGAGTGGTAGGGATTATGATGGTCCTTCTATGCCGGTTGAGGTTGATTCCGGGGTGTCTGCTAGTGATCTGGTCAGTGAGGAAATCCCGAAGATAGTTATGGGTGAAAAGGAAGCTGAAAAGGTAGTCAATGAGAATGAGACTACAACTGAGGTTAAGAAGGGGGCGGATATTCAAGTACCACCTATTGCACTCCCCTTCCCAAACCGACAACTCAAGAATAAGCTAGACAAGCAGTTTGGCAGATTCTTGGAAGTGTTCAAAAATTTGCAGGTAACGGTTCCTTTTACTGAATTAATTTTACAGGTTCCTGCTTATGCTAAATTCATGAAAGATATTTTGACCAGGAAACGTGCTTTCTGTGAGGTAGAGACTGTAGCTTTTACTGAGGAATGTAGTGCTTATTTGCAAAACAAGTCTCCACCTAAACATAAGGACCCCGGGAGTTTTTCCATCCCATGTAACATTGGCACCGTATTTATTGATAAAGCTTTATGTGATCTAGGTGCTAGTGTGTCTGTCATGCCTTTGTCTGTCTGTACTAAACTGAATATGGGTGAGCTTAAGGTTACCAATATCACTCTGCAAATGGCCGACCGTTCTGTCAAATACCCCTTAGGTGTTTTAGAGGACGTCCCTGTTAGAGTAGGTAAATTCTATATACCTGTAGACTTTGTAGTATTAGACATGCAGGAGGATTCTCAAATTCCCATAATCTTAGGTAGACCCTTCCTTCACACGGCGGGGGCGGTAATTGATGTTAAAAGTGGGAAATTGACATTGTCTGTTGGGGATGATAAGGTGACTTTTAATCTAAACAGTGCCTTAAAAAGTCCCATGCTAAAGGAGGAACAATGCTATCGCATAGATGTAGTTGACCTTATTACTCGTGATAACGTCTCCCAAGTTCTCGAAAGAGACCCTTTGGAGGCAGTGCTTTGTTGTGAGTCTTCTGCAGGTGATAGCAGTTCTTGGAGTGCTGAAGTGGATGCTCTGGAGTTGGCTCTTAATGGTGGAGAATCTGAGCCGGAGAGCACCAAATTGAAGAGGTTAGTTCGGCCGGTTTGTTCTGTTAAAGAGGTAAAGAAACCCGAACTTAAGCCTCTTCCTGCTAACCTTAAGTATGCGTTTTTAGATAATGAACAACTTTGCCCTGTGATCGTCAGTACTGCACTTGATGCAGACCAGTTATCCCAACTTCTTATTGTGTTGAAAAGGCACAAAAAGGCCATTGGGTACAGTATTGATGATTTAAAGGGTATTAGCCCTGACTTTTGTATGCATAGGATACATCTAGATGAGAATCATAAACCATGCATCCAACCCCAGCGTCGTTTGAACCCTGTCATGCAAGATGTTGTAAAAGCTGAAGTTATGAAATTGCTTGATGCGGGTATAGTGTATGTTGTGTCGGATTCTAAGTGGGTGAGTCCCGTTCAGGTAGTGCCTAAGAAAGGGGGGACAACTGTGGTGAGAAATGAAAAAAATGAGTTGATACCAACTAGGGTAGTCACAGGTTGGCGCATGTGCATTGATTATAGGCGTCTTAATGTTGCTACTAAAAGGGACCATTTTCCCCTTCCCTTCATTGATCAAATGTTAGAAAGGCTAGCTTGTCACATGTTTTTCTGTTATCTGGATGGTTATTCTGGTTTCTTTCAAATTCCCATACATCCAGACGACCAGGAAAAGACCACCTTCACCTGTCCCTATGGTACCTTTGCATATCGTAGGATGCCTTTTGGTCTGTGTAATGCACCTGCTACTTTCCAACGTTGCATGATGAGTATCTTTTCTGATTTTATTGAGTCTATCATGGAAGTGTTTATGGATGATTTTAGCGTCTATGGTACTTCTTTTGATTCTTGCTTGCTAAATCTGACTAAAGTTTTGAAAAGATGTGAAGAGCGCAATTTAGTCTTGAACTGGGAAAAGTGTCATTTCATGGTTACTGAAGGGGTGGTTTTGGGACATTTGATATCTGATAAGGGCATTCAGGTGGATCGAGCTAAGGTCCAAGTGATTGAACAATTACCCCCTCCAGTTAATGTGAAGGGTGTTAGAAGTTTTCTTGGTCATGCGGGGTTTTATCGCTGCTTTATCAAGGATTTTTCTAAAATTGTTAAACCACTTACCCAGCTCCTCCTCAAGGATGCCCCGTTTGTGTTTACTGATGCTTGTCTTGAAGCCTTTGACAGGATTAAACAGGCACTGATTTCGGCTCCCATCATTCGTTCTCCCGAATGGGATCTTCCGTTTGAGATAATGTGTGAGGCAAGTGATTATGCAGTTGGGGCAGTTCTGGTCAGAGAAAGGAGAAGGTTTTACATGCCATCTATTATGCAAGTAAGACCTTAGATGAAGCTCAAGTTAATTATGCTACTACTGAGAAGGAGCTTCTAGCTATAGTCAATGCCTTAGATAAATTCCGCACCTATCTGATTGGATCCAAGGTGATAGTCTATACTGACCATGCGGCCCTCAAGTATCTACTCTCTAAGAAGGAAGCCAAGCCTAGGCTTATTCGATGGATACTACTGCTACAGGAGTTCGATCTAGAGATCCGTGACAAGAAAGGGGCTGAGAATGTGGTTGCCGATCACTTGTCTAGATTGAGGTATGACGATGGTAAGGGATCTACACCAATTGATGATTCATTTCCGAATGATCATCTACTTGCACTTTCCAGTCAGTCACCATGGTTCGCAGATTTTGCTAACTACATCGTGGGGAGAATTCTTCCAGCCGATCTTTCATATCAACAGAAGAAGAAATTCCTACATGATGTCCGGTTTTACTTTTGGGATGACCCTTATTTGTTTCGTGAGACTGCTGAAGGGTTGTACAAGCGTTGTATTCCAGAATGGGAAGTTTAAGGTGTTATCAGTAGGTGTCATTCTTCACCTTATGGTGGTCACCATGGACCGTCTAAAACAAACGCTAAGTTGTCACAATGTGGTTTTTACTGGCCTACTATGTTCAAGGATGCACAGGCTTTTATTATGGCTTGTGATGCGTGCCAGAGGGCCGGCACTATTTCGAGGAGGTATGAGATGCCACAGAACGGGATCCTTGAGGTTGAGATTTTTGACGTGTGGGGAATTGATTACATGGGACCATTCCCATCGTCCAAGGGTAACTTGTATATCCTTGTCGCTGTAGATTATGTGTCAAAGTGGGTGGAAGCCGTTGCCTCACCTACTAACGATGCTAAGACAGTCATCTCCCTGTTCAAGAAGATCATTTTTCCTAGATTTGGGGTTCCGCGCGCTTTGATCAGTGATGGAGGCTCACACTTCCATGAGAGGCATCTGGATGCGCTCCTGCGCAAGTATGGGGTTTATCACCGCACTGGGCTAGCCTACCACCCTCAGACGAGTGGTCAAGTTGAGGTCTCCAACCGAGAGATCAAATCTATCCTTGAGAAAGTGGTGGCGAAGTCAAGGAAGGATTGGAGCGATAAGCTAGATGATACTCTATGGGCATACAGAACCGCCTTTAAGACACCTATTGGTACCTCCCCGTATCGGTTGGTGTATGGCAAGGCGTGTGACTTACCAGTAGAAATGGAGTACAAGGCTTATTGGGCAATCAAACAGCTCAACATGTATGCAAAGCTAGCCGGTGAGAAGCGGTTACTTCAATTGGGTGAGCTCGATAAATTCCGACTACAAGCCTATGATAGTGCCCGGATTTACAAGGAAAAGACCAAGAAGTGGCACGACAATCACATTTTGCATAGAGAGTTCGCGGTGGGCGACAAGGTTCTACTTTTTAACTCTAGGCTTAAGTTATTTCCTGGAAAACTTAAGTCTAGGTGGTCTGGGCCGTTCACCGTGACTATGGTAAGCAAGTTTGGGTCTGTTGAAGTAGAGAATGAGAATGGTGAACGATTCAAGGTCAACGGGCAACGTCTGAAGTTGTATCATGATGGGGCTACTGTAGGAGTGGTTGAGGTCCATCACCTCAATCCCTCCGCCTCATAGACTCCATATTCAAGGTAACAAGGTCGAGCAGGACCTAGAAATAAACCAGCGCTTTGCGGGAGGCAACCCGTATTTTATCGCTTTAGTAGTATAAGTTTGATTTTTTTTTTTATTCTATTTTTGTGTGTTTAGTTAGTATTTCCCATACCTAAGTGTGTTTAAGTATTCTTTTTGGTGTTAGTGAGGCGAGAAGAGGGCATTACGCTGTTTGGGTGTTTAATAATATGCAGGCCTAAAGCTCCAAGTTCGAGAAAGTGAAATTACGCACAAGGCCAAGCACGCTGCAAACCGCCCGATCCGAATCGGGCGAGGTGCGCCCGATCGGGCGCGCACGGATGAGTTTCTTGCAGTTTATTTCCGCCCGATCGGGCGCAGCATGCCCGATCGGGCGGTCTAGCGAGTGGAATGCTCGATCGGGCAAAATTATTTCGCCCGATCGGGCGGTCTGGCGAGTGGAACGCCCGAGTCGGGCGATTGTTTGCCCGATCGAGCGCAGAAGGCGAGTGGAACGCCCGATGGGGCGAAATAATTTTGCCCGATCGGGCGGTTGATGAAAGTTTCGAGAAAAAGTCAAGGATGATTCTGGGCAGGAAAAAGTCAAGAAAATGAGCATTCGCAAATCGCCCGATCCGGATCGGGCGAGGTGCGCCCGATCGGGCGCGCACACATGAAAAGAAAAGGATCGCATTCCGCCCGATCGGGCGGAAAGTCGCCCGATCGGGCGAGACGCGATTTCAGCGATAAACTCACGGTTTCCCCAATCTTTCTTCACTTCCTCTTCATCTTCAACCTAACTTTCTCTCACTTCCTCCATTAAACCCCAACTTCCAAAAACTTCAAACCACCATATCTCCCTCAAATCTCCACCAAATTCAACAATTCTTTCATCAAAATCATCCTCTCATCATCCTCTACAACCTACACCTAACCGATTTGAGTTTTCTCTCATCCCCACAAAATCCCCAAATTCACCCAAAAAGCACAAAAACTCAAAAATTCAGATTTTTCATCAATGGCAAACCGACCACAAAGGAAATGCACAAGGATACCAAGAAATCAACATGAGGCTTCCACGAGCAGAGCTCGGGAACCGACACCACCACCTCCATCGCCGCAATTCGAGCCCGACACGGATTTTCCGGATGTCATCTTTATTACGGGGGAGCAACGAGCACGATTCATGCACCTCAAATTGAGGGAGGTAATCCCTACTCGCTTTATATGTCAAAAATCCTTGCATGAAATGGGAATTGAGCGTGATGTAAAACGTGTTTTTGTTGGTGTTGGTATGAGTAACATGTATAGTATGCTCCGTCTCACATTTAGACGGTTGACTCTAGAATTCTTGAGTAGTTTTAATGTGCGTAGGGATGGTTATCGAACCGTGTCATCGGTTCAATTTCGTGTGATGAACCGAACCTACACCATGAGCTTATTTGATTTTGGTAGGATTTTTGGATTGTCTACCACATATAGTAGGAAACCTAAGGAGACCCATAACCACTGCACCATGTGGGGAAAGCTTACGGGCAATGATAATCCCGGGAGTATGCAACATTTGCATGCTTCCAAGATACAACACCCGGTACCCATTGTCTTTTACAGGTTCCTAGGATTTACAATCTTTGGTAGGGATGAGACCCAGAACATTAGGAGTACGGAGCTAGAGATCCTAGGTGGCTACATTTCAGAAGGAGAGGAGAGCCACAAAATGAACCTTGCACATCACATGGCCTCTCAATTTTACTCCATAGCCACTTCCACACATACTACCAAAATTACCATTGGTGGGTTGATCACCCACATAGCCATGGCCACGGCCAACTTTACTGAGGCTAACCAGATTCCAGTTCTGGGTAGCAACTTGCTTGATTTGGCTTATTTTGCTGGACTCCGTAGGCTACAGGGGGAGCATGGGTTATTTAGGCCGGGAGCCATGTACTGGATGTTCGAGGGAAACAGGCTTTTCACCTTGCCTGACCCTCAGGGCCGCACTAGTTTCAGACCCGGTCATGCTCATTATCTATTTGTTGGATTTGAGCAAGAGCCTCAGCCTGACCCCCAGCCTCAGCCTGACCCTCAGCCAGAGCCCCATCAGTACCAGCCAGAGCCTCGCACCTACTTCAGGAGGGGGCGTCGAGACACGGGGAGGCCCCAGAGTGGCCCGGTAGTACTTGAGGAGCAGGGGTCCATTGAGGAGAGGTTGAGCAGACTTGAGCTCGGGTTCCGGGAGTTCGCAGCTGATCACCAGAGGACCATGTTCCCATTTTATGATCAGTATGTCAGGCAGGGCTATATTGCCCCAGATTACGAGCACCCTACCTGGTATACCTATCCCGCGGAGGGATATGGAGCTCCGGGTTCTATGGGCACCTTCACACCCACCCAGTACGGAGGGTGGGGAGCGGGTCCTAGTGGGCATGGTGGCCGTGATGATGGTGATGATGATGATGATGGCGGCAATGGCCGTCAATGATGGAGATGAGATCGAGTTGGTTCGATACCCTTGAGCCAATGAGGACATTGTTTGATTTGGTTTGGGGAGGGTTTCACATTACTTGTACATTGTAGGTATGTTTTTCTTTTCTTTTTCGCATTTCTTTATTTTGGTGTGTTTAATGCTTTCTAGATTAGTTTATTGCTTTGAAAAAAAATACAAAAATATGTTCCGATGAATGCAAAATCATGCTTCCCTGTGCCCCTTTGATTGAAAATTGTTTTGATTCTTGGTGTTTGATGATGGGCAATGTAGATGTGTTAGCCATGATTTGATGTTCGATTGTTTTGATGCCTAAACATGAGTCAACTCCGACTAACTACTTGTGGACTTGGTGCTTGACTAGTTGACTTGGTTAGGATGTGTGATAGCTTCCTGGTGTGCCATTGATTTTGAGTATTGGTTTGCAACTATTAGTAATGTTTTATGACTCATATACATGCACATTGTGGAGGACGAAGGCATTTTTCTATTTAGGTAGCCTTCATATGAAATTAGATACGTTTGTTCCCTCTTTTTCTACCCATGTTGTGCTTGTGCCATTTATTCGGTGACTAACCAGAATACAAGCCCGTAAATTCCCCAATGGTTACTAGTCCCAAGCCTAACTTAGGGGAGCTAATAGTAGTGAGGTGAGGGAGTTGTAGTGTGGTACATTTTGAGCATATTGAGTATTGAAAAGGGAAGTTCTTCTTATCATGATTGTTGTTGAAAAAAATGAAATGAAAAATGAATGAGATGAGGAGAATAAAAAAAAATCGTGTGAAGGTTCCAAAAGAAAAAAAAAATGAGATTGAGCAAGAAAAAAAAAAGAAGGAAAAATCGTTATTCTCAAGAAAATTCAAAGCATTGTTTCACTCAAGTATTGTAATTTCTTATCTTTATGAGTGATTGATTTTAATTGTGAAAGAAAGGCAAGAAAGTATAGTGTGGTTTGTTTGTTGTTTCATCATGTGTTGAGTGGGAGAGTTGTGGTCATCATTTGTGGTTGATCATGGTTTTGCTAGGATTTATGCTCCCCAAAGCCAAGGCTTTAAGCTCACATTTTACCCAAATTTACCGCACCCCTACCTAAGCCTATCATTACAAGCTTTGAAGACCTTCCGACCTTTGTGCATAGAGTCATATTAATGTGAAAGTAGTTGTTTATCAATGCAAGTTATGACATGACACATTCCGAGTCGACTACTAGGTTGAGTGCATGTTTTTCTAGACACACGAGTGTTGTGAGTTTGGGAGGGCATTGTACATATATATGTTGGGAGGGGAGTGAACGGGTACATTTTTTATCCGCCACATAAATGAGTGACGAGTGTGTGAGCACTAGTCTTGAATTCCATTGTACACTTGTGGTTCGCTTTGCGTGACGATTGTTGAGGTGGATTGGCGGTTGAATGAATTTGATTGGTTAACATTGATGCATGCTTGTTGGATTTTCCCTCGAATTATGTTTTTCATTTTGAATTATGTCGGGGGTGAAGTTGGTTTTGTGTTCATCGATGATTTTCTTGCTTAGGGACAAGCAAGGATCTAGCTTGATATGCATGTTTTATATAGTATTTTTACCCCCGTCCCTTAGTACTTTTATGTGTCAAACGTGCTCTTAGGAGCCGTTTCTAGTACTAATGTGTGTTATTGAGTGTGCCTTGAGTTTCAGGTTTGATTATGAGAAATTGGTCGTTTTAGACCCGTTTCATTGTTGATCTAGGCCACTATATGAGTCCGAGAAGTTCGGGACCTCCATCATCGACTTTCGGGAGCCTTAGATGCTTATGGTTGAGCCCCGGGAGTTAGACTCAGTGATATGGGCGAGCTACATTGAAGATTGCAAATCGCCCTGGAAGCTGAGGGCGAAATGCAACCATCGGGCGGAATTATAAGCAATCTGGAATCATCAACGCGCGCCCGATCGGGCGCAGCACGCCCGATCCGGATCGGGCGGTCAATCTGGAGGCTGTATGGAGAGTTCACAAACCGCCCGATCGGGCGGATTTTGGCCCGATCGGGCCGACTATCGAGTGGATCGCCCGATCGGGCGAAGCGACGCCCGATCGGGCGACGCCAACCCCCAGCACTTATGCGCGAGTTTTCTTTCCGTTTTTTGGGCTTTATTTTGGGCAAACTATATAAGCAAGCCTTAATTGTTTTTAGAGAACACTTTATTTTCTAGTATTGAAGCTTAGTATTATTTCCTTAGCCTAATTTTCTCTCTAGTTTATGCAAAAACACTTAGTTTAATTCTCAATAAAAATTCAAGCTTTCAATTCCCTTGTTCTTCAAATAGGTATTAATTCTTATTTCAATTCATTGTCTTTCTTTAATAATGCTTTCAATTATGATTATTCCTTTGTTAATTGTCAACATGCTTGAGTAGTTTAATTTCTAGGGTTGGGGATCCATGAAAAATATGAAGGGATGATTGAATTATTATGATTGTTGGCATTGTAATTGATTCCTATTGGTTGGTTTATTTCACTATACAATTAGATTTGCGCAGGTTTAATTGTGGTAGTTATGCAATATCAAATTAAGATTCGAGAGATGCAATTTGATGTTTAGGCTTGTGTCAATAGGTAGAATTAGAGTTAATACGTAGCGAGAGCCCGTTAATTCTAAGTCTATGATTAGTATCGACTTGAGAGAGCATGCTAATCTAATTAATTACTTTATTGATTATCGTTAGTGTTCAATGTCCTGGATTATTATTTGTTGGCAAACCTATACCCTAGATTCCTTAATATATTGATTCATTCTTGTTTAATATTCGTTCGTAGTCTTAGTATACAAACCATCAACCAACTTTGTTCACAATAGTCTAGATTAATTAATTGATAGTAGAAAGAACGCCTGTTTCCCTGTGGATTCGATTCTGACTTCCCTTGCTACCTAGCTAGTGGACCTTAGGTTATTTTTTATTAGGTAATACGACTTTAGCCTGTCAAATGTCTTCACAATGTAGCATGGCTGAAGTTTGTAGCAAATTACTGAAATTTTAATCAAAATAAAACTAACTAAAGGTTGAGCATCTGCATCCGTGCTGCTGGTTTCAAGCTAGTTCAGCCTTTTCTTCTAGTTGTTCTGGGTAGGGTTCTCTATTCTGTTCCGATGTTCTGTTCTGATGTATGCAGGGGCTGGTTTTTTTTTTCTCTTGCATTCTGGTTCTTTTCTCTTGCAGTCTGGTTGCAGGCGACTTATCGGTTGAGGTCTGCTACTATCTTTTTACGTTACAGTTGATTCTTCTGTGTTGGCTGGCTTCTTAAGTGTTTCAGCTTCCTGTGGTGTTGACTTCCCGCCTGCTATGCTAATATTTATGAGTAGATTGCTTTTGCAACTCAGTAGCAGGCAACTTACTATTTAGAAGCTTAATATAGATGTGGAGTTAATTGGTCGACTATGAACCAAAGGATAAGTCTCATGTATTGTTTCTCTTGTCTTTGTGATAGAATGGATAGATGTGTGTGTGTGTGGCGGGGGATGTTTCGATGTGTTGCTTTGAAATAGACAGTAAATCTGCTTTCCACCATCAACATTCGTTTTATTTGCATCCACTACTACAAAAGTTGGAATAAGAAACGCAAGATAGAGAACGGTTAGGTGAGATAACCGATTTCCACAACTACAGAAAACGCCTTTCATAGACCACTGTTGTGTGAAAAATAGACTGTAGAACGCTGTTAATAGATCATTGTTCTCTATCTGTTTATTTCTTTTACCACACTAAAAAGTAAATTAAACAAATATCACTTTAGCGCAATTTAGAAGGTGGACCATGGTGCACATAGAGCTACGCGCACCAAAAGAACACTAGTATATAATTGAAAGAACATCTGGTTACGAGAAAAGAACATGAGTATTTTTTTTATTTAGGTTTTAATAAATAGTAAAGTAATATATTATTTTTATAATAAAAAAGTGAAATATTATATCGCATGTTCTTTTGCCGTAGTGTCGTGTTCTTTTACTTATGCACATATGTTCTTTTGGTGCACGTAGCTCTATGTGCACCATGGTCCATAGTCCACGAATTGTTACTTTAGAGAATACAGTACGGTGTTCTTAGCCATCTATTTCCGGTATTTTACAAAGAATATAAAAAAACCTCTTTTTCTTTAATCTCTTCCGTTATGACCCTCAAATGAGATGAAATCCCCAACTTCCTAACTTCTTTTCCTAACTCACCGCAATTTTGTTATACTTAATCATCCTTAACCTCTTCATTTTCTTTCCCTTCATTTCGTTGTACTCCTTCAAATCTATCCCTCGTAATCAATCTCCACATTCTTAAATAAACACCACCGTTGAATCTCTCGTGCCACAAATCACTGCTCGCATGATGATAAATTTAAGGATCAACCACCGTCAACCACACAAAATAATACTTGATCTTGTCCTTGGTGGTTGTTAGTAGATCGATTTAATCTATTGTTTGATTGTAAGATATCACTTGGATATGAATTTATTCTTAATTATTTTACTTGTGGGTCTTATTTATTTTCTTTTTTAAGATCTACAATTGGCTATTATAATTTTTGACGATTTTTGTGTTTGGATTGATTCATATGTTTCTATATTTGAGTATAATGTGTCTTTATTTTAATTGTTTTTAAAGGGTTTGCCAAAAAATCCAGATTTTAATTAAGTTTGTAGGAAGTTTTTTTGTTCTTGAGAAACTAACCAAAATCTCTCAATTTTTTTTTGTCTACAGAGATTTAATCAAAGGAGACGAAAAGATTTGTTCTTGCATATCTTCTTTGTTCTTGCTAGAGGTAAAATAAAATATTTCTCATAATTTTGGTAATTTATAAATGTGAACCTTTTTTATAAAAAAAAATATTTTCTAATACATAATTTGATAATTTCATTTCACAGAGTTAATAGTTGGTTGAACCTAAACTTTCTGCTTGTTGGATTTCTTTTTGCAGATTGATCAAATTCAAAAGAGGACAAAGTATTTTTTTTTCTTCTTCTATAGGATATACCTAGAATCAATGAGTTACGTTTAAGATCTTTGTATAATTTATTATATTCTTTGATCTACTATTTATTCGTTACAGATTTACAAGTGTATTTTTAATTGTATGAGAATTCCATTACGAATTAGAAATGTTGACCTATTCATTTTTTTCGTATAATATCTATTCAACTTCTACTAGTTAAGAATTGGATATTTAATTCTGCTATGGCAATAATGGCCATCAAGAATGATTGTATAAATTAACTGTTTTATATGCTAATATAAGAAAGGAGGAATAGAGGGCGGTTGTGTTACACAACAATTTTATATTCCAATGTTTACATGACAGTCAAGAGTCAAGAGTGATGACAGTTATCTATCCCTTCATTTTTTTTTGTTTTAGTAAAGGAATAGAGAACGATTATGTCAGATAACCACCCTCTATGTCTAGGAATACAGAACTCCTATCCCAGCTGTCCTCTAAACTATAGAGATCGCTTAGCAGGAGAACGGTCCTTAGGCGTCCTCTAAAGCCTTTTTCAACAGTTCTCTATTCCCTTTTTTGTAGTAGTGATCGCCCTCATTGACTTGCACCTCAGACTTGTTTAACACCAGAGTACAACCACGCCTCTTCTTCCCAGCTAATTTACCAGCAGATTTAACACCCTTACTAGTACTTTGATCATTTGCAAGAACAGGTTCGTTTTCTTTGTCAAATTTTGTTTAATCAAGATGACAGTCTTGTAAAGATAACAGTTTTCTAGATTGATGTACTGTTTTTGGATTTGTTCTTGTCCAAGGGTCCAAGAGTAAACTTGGTGTGCATCAGGATTCAGTCTCAGTTTGTCCTTGGCCAGTAAGATTGCAGCCTGGCTGCGCGCATTTGCTGATATGCCAGGAGTTCTCTCTATAGGAGAAGTTGTCTCTTGGTTTATAGATCAGTGAATTTCTAGACAAAAGAAGTATGAGTCAATTTACTGCTAATATGTGGTTCCATCTAGGATTTTGTTAGTGTTTTCTGCTTCCATCTGTTTATAACAAGGTTTTTGAGTTGGTTGCTTATTTTGTTCCTTCTTTAGTTGATGGTAGATAATGTCCTAAGTCTAGAAAGATAGGGCTGAACATGAAAAAAATCAAAAAAAACCAATCATACCCATAAAATAAGAGGGAGAATTTACTTGGTAACCATCTGACTGAAAAGGGGTGTTTGAACGGAGCTGCAATTACGAATTTCCGATTCAATTTCAAAGCAAATCTCCAAAAACAACCATATCTAAACTTTGTTACTCTAGTGCGGATGAAAATTGTGGACCTGGTTGCTGGTGATTTATATGTACTTCGTTGCAAGTTAATTAAGCCCTTCGTGGAAAATGGGAAGATAGAAAAGGGTTTGTTTAGAATTCAGATTTAAGTATGCTAGGGCTGTGAAATGGTGTTAAATATTGATTGATAAAAATAAGTTTCTTGTTTTCAAGAAACACAAACCTGTCAAGTATTATGTTTACAGAGTGTATTTTTTGTTTTATGGAGCAAATTCTTTTCTGAAAGAATAATGGTTTTGTAAAGATAAATATTCTATTTAATCCAAGTCATGGTGTATTCCATGTTATTAGGTTCTGCATTCTTTGATTATTGAGTCTCTATGTTCATAATCGAACTTATTGGCTGACTGCACTGCTAGATTTTTTACGGTAGTCCATAAGAATTTTGAGCTGTGTATTTAGTTGTGGCCTTACTAGTTCAAATAACACTATCATCTTGATTAGACAAAGTATTAATTAATCCCAGATATGCAGCTTGCTTATATCCTATTTACTATTTAGTGTTTCATTCTTACATTTGTTGGTTTCATCATTTTTTTTTATTCATGGCTGATTGTGTTTCTTACTTGCTGAACAGGAACTAAAATGTCATGACTTACAGTACTAAAAGAACATTTTTAGCTACCGATGACAGATCAAGCTTTGGTGCATCGAAGTCACCCAAACCTTCTGATCCATCACCCAAATCTTCTGATCCATCCTTTTAAAACTGGGGACCGTTCACCCCTCCAACACTTGGAGTATCACAATTATTTGGGTCTGTTTCACAACCCATCAATCAACCCACAACTGCTAAAAAACCCACCTTTTCTACATCATCTCCTTCAATGGTTGCATCACAATCATCCATGCCTCGGTCTACTTCCATGATTTCAAAGCAAAAACTTAAGACATCATCAAAACTAGCTGTTACCCAGTCAAAACCATCCTCTAACCCATTACCACAATCAATTTCGCCAACTCTTACAGGAGCATCACAACCGCAAACAAAGGTTGCACAAAGTAGATGGTCAAAAGGACCTTTGTTTCCAAACCTCATTGAAATAGCAGCACAAAAAAAAGCAACAACGAGTCTTGCAGCCTCATACCAACCTACTGTGAAGCCTAACCTGCAGAGTACTACTCAGCCTACTGTGAAGCCTATCCTCAAGCCTCCTATGCAGCCTACTACTCAAGCTACTGTGAAGCCTGTCATAGCTACCCGACAGCCTTCTCTAGAGCGGGACAAAGCTGCCCAACAACTTCATAAAGTTAGACATCAGCCTGAAAAAGCTGCACTCACAGGTACCAAACCACATTTGGAAAAAAGAGCGTTTGTTGCACCCATGAGGGCAACAAAATCTGTGATGTGACGACCTCCTGCACCACCAATCACCATGTCAGGGAAAGATCGAGCCGGGAAGCTTGCTTCTGGTCAGGTGCCTCCAACTTACATGCATGTGAGTGAAAATGCATTTCAAAATCAATCTCCTCCATCCAATCATATCGAGGCTGAAGTTATGCCAACTTATAACTGGGAGGAATCAGAAGAATCGGCTCCAGAGAGTGATGACGAATTGGATGAAAATGAAGGAAGTGATACTACTGTGAAAAAATCTATACCTCGACATCGGGTTATTGTTCAAAATTGGCCGTATCAGAGGGAGTTTGATGAGAAGAACGAGGTTATAGCTATAGGTAAACATGTCTCTACTTAATTTAAATATGCAAACTGTGAATTATATTGGTGATTTTTTCTATCTCATTTAACTTCATTTCTCTGGCAGATGCTGAAGGAATACACCCCATTGTGAAAGGTTCGGTTATGCCTCGAGATGTTTGGCTTGATACACCGGGATTCAGATACATTGTTAAGTTCAATGAATTCAACCAACCTCTTCGAAAAGGTGGTAAAATCCTTGTGAGTTTCCTTGGAGATATTGCAAAAATAGATGACATGTGTCCAGTGGGATTGGATAGTTGGCGTGATCTGGACGCTAACTTAAGAGCTAATATAGTTAAAGCTATTCGGGTATGTGGATTTATCCTTCTTAACACTTACATTAATTATAGTTTTCTTCTCTCCTAATTCTTCAGCCAATAGCTCTTTTTGCAATATCTCTTAAGCCAAGTTTCGTTTTCTTTTCTAATCAACACCCAACTGAACAAGGCCCTAATAACAAACATAGGACATGCTAATTTCATCTTGTTTTTCTGTGAATATTTGGCATGATGCTGTTTTAAATTCGTCGAATATATATGAACTTTTGATTTGTGTTAGGTTGTTATTAATTCGTTGAATTTGTAATTTATTGCCTGATATTAGCAAATTAAGACCTATACTGTTTGAATTTTTGTTGTTTAATCTACCATTAACTGACGGTTTCATCTATTATTTATTAATTTCATCTTGTTTCTGTGAATATCTGGTACAATGCTGTGTTAAATTCATTGAATATATTTGAACTTTTGATCTATGTTGTTAACTTTTTTTAATTCGTTGAATTTGTAATTTGTTGTTATCTTTGTGTTTCACTCATAACTAGTATATGCCCGTGCATTGCACGAGGTGTATAAAATATAAGAAGGTTCAAGAATTATGTTTTTTTTCTAAAATTAAAACTAATTATAAAGATAAATTGGATTATCTTGATGTAAAACAAAATAAATATTGTAGTAAGATAACGAACAAAAATTGCATGATTGATGAGTATCAATTGAGAAAGTAGATCGAAACTCAAAACTATATGTTGTTATTTTCTAAAGATTTATAAATAAAATGACTATGATTATCCATGACTGCAAGCATGCAACTCCTCCACTCCCTAGTAATCAGCCTAATGAGGAATTCATCATTATTACGGATTAGTTTTAACTAACACGCATATGCATCAGTAATTCAGTAGTCTTATTATTATGGCAAATTTGTCAAAAACTACCTTATAAAATATGATTTTTGCGAAAAACTACCTTATAAAAAAAATGTTGTAATAAACTACCTTATAAAATTTTTATGTTGTAAGATACTACCTTTGGCCATATTATGAGCATTAATTTAAAATTACGACGTTGACTTTACTAGGTGCATATTACGCGACATCTAACGGGAAAGACGTAATTAAATGGCACGTGACATATATATGGTAAAGTCAATCCCGAAATTTCGATCAAACGTTCATAATTCGGAAAAAAGTAGTATCTTACAACATAAATTTTTTATAAGGTAGTTTATTACAACATTTTTTTTATAAGGTTGTTTTTCGCAAAAATCATATTTTATAAGGTAGTTTTTGACAAATTTGCCTATTATTATATAGGATTAACCCACATGTCCATCAATTGGCGTAACAATAATTAACACGTACTGGTTAGATGACATGAAAATTGATGTTTGGACTACAACGTATTTACTGGAGGAACCAATAATGTATATGTAATCAAATCAAATAGATGATAGAAATAAAAGGCCAACTATTTTCAAGGACAATAATGTATATGTAATCAAATCAAATGAAAACAGTGAGAATAGGAACATGCACAAGCCATAATATGTCTGTTCCATAAGACTTCACCTATCATTTATCAAGATACTCCTATGTTGTGTTACTTCGACACGCCACTTTTTGGCTCATACTCGTGTCGACCCGACGTGACACGAATTCGGGTATCGAACCCGTACCGATTGCAAGCCTTGTTTGTCTTTCTCGGAGTTGGAATAAGAGGTACGTACTCTGTATTGCATATTTCTATTACAAAATAATCGTAAATATTAAAACCCAAAGGCTTAAAGATAGTGAAAACCTGACAAGAAAAGCTAGTATACATATCAAAGACAAACCTCAGGTAGGCTCCAAATCTATGCCGACCCTCAATCTCTCCAAAACATTTGCACTCCCACAAGTTGACAGCTAAGAGCTTGATCTCTTCCCTTGCTGCAACAAAATCCCAAAAAACACGACCCATCACCAGTAAATCAAACATATTTGTACATAATTAGCAGATATTGATTCAATTTGACATTAAAACCCCACCTTCCCACGCACAAAAATTAACAGCAAAACCTAATGTTTTAAACAAAAGGATAGAAGGTGAAGAATCATGAACATACAAAATTCACAGCATCTTTCAAAACAGCTTCTGTAGTTTCCGAGTCACCCACCATACCCTTGTCTGCAAATTTGTATCAGCAAACGAAATATGAACAGTCAAGAAATTACTTTATATAGACTAAAAAAACAGAAAGAAATAAGGAGAGGAGAGAGAAAGTGTACCACACAGAAAGAAGGAGAGGAGAAACAAATAACCACATGCTTTTTTTAAGGTGGGTGGGTGGTTATTTGTTTGTAGATTAGTTTTTTGTTTTTGTTTATATCAGATATATGTTGTTTAAAATGCTTTTTGGAGGGATTAAGATTGTTTTTGAATGTTTTTAGCGGGAGTGTGTAGAATTGTTCCATTTGGTTTTTGGAGGCCTCACATAGCTTAATGACTTTCTTATTATTATATAGGATTTGGCACTTCTTCCGTTTTATATACTTGCAACATACTTTTTCACACAGTTTAACACTTACAGTGAGTCCTTTTTCTTTGAAGAAACATTTCGTGATACCTGATGGGGAGCTAGTTAACACATCACTTTTAAACCGCATGGACAGACCATGGAAGCATCATAGATCCACATTGAAGAAAAAACATTTCGATCCAGTGAAAACTCCAGAACACAACTTTGCCAATCTGCCTGATGGAGTCTCCTCTAAGAGTTGGTCGGATTTGGTTACATATTGGTTTACACCAAAGGCCATGGTTTGTTACCTCGAAAGATCCTAAATTTAATAAGTTTAATTTATTTTATTCATGCTAACATTGATTTCTTGAAACTAGGAAAAATCTGAACTGGGAAAAAATGCTCGAGCATTACAAGACCGTAGTCACAAGAGTGGTGCTACAAGCTTTGCTAATCGAAGAGCTGATTTGGTATGATTTTCTACCTTCTTTGAGTTGTTGCATTTTAGTTACTATAGATTCTAAGTAGATAGGAACATAAAACACAAAGATACTATAATCAGCCCTACTCCACAAGTTTGTTTATTTATTTGTTTCCTATAATTGCAGAAAAAGAAAGGGGAGTTTAGCGAATTGACATTTTACAAATCAGTTTATGCCAAAGATGGAAGCTTTGAAGAGGGCACACCCTCTCATCAATTTATGGTATCCATTGCGTTGAGCTTATTCAATCTTTCTCTAATCTATGCGAACTCCTTAATTCAATATTGCTCTAATTTATAGTATCCAACATGATATGTGAAGACATTTCAAATTTTGAAAACTGGCCAAATTCTTATTTGCTTATTTTCTCAGTTCATTAGTTGTTAGCTAGGTGAATCCTACTCTGCACTTTAGTTTAACAGGCTCGGTAGATAGTGTGTCACTCTGGCGAGTTCATCCACTCTGTAGTTGAACTGATCTGATCAGCACTGTTTTGATCAGAACTGATTGATCTGAACAGAACTTATTAGTTCTGAATATTTCTGTTCCGATCAGATCAGTTCTGATCAGATCTGTGCTGATCAGATCAATTAAAATAAGGCCTCTGATATCTATATATGTATATATTGCATTAACATTAACAAATGTAATAAGGCCTCCGATCTTTTATCTTCTAGAGCTTACACTTCTGATATTCGCTTCTCATATTATCTAACAGGAGGAAGCAAACGATGAGGTCCAAGAAAACCTTGCGAGTTCCTCTTCTTCCTTGTCTAGGGTTGAAATTGAGAATGAGGTCTTTAATAGGCTTATGTATAAAGGTGAAATACCTAAACGTCCTCTGAATTATGGGTTTGGAGTGAAAAAAAGTGACATCTTTGGAGTGGAAGGTTTGCTAAGGAAAGAAGGGTCAAGCTATGTTAACAATGGTGCCGTGGAAGTGGAGAACATAAAAGGTGAACTATCAGCTGTAAAGAAGCAAAATCAGGAACTTGCACAACAAAATAAAGCTCTAAGCACGAAGTTTGATGAAACAACGCAGTCATTTAAAATGATTGCTTCTTTCTTAGGACAAGTTTTGAAGGAAGTACGCAAAGGAAATGTTTCATCAGACCTTTTAGATGGTGCGGAATCAGCAATACATATGGTTAGTCATTTTGCTTTAGCAACATGCATGTCTTACCGATTAAGTATTTGAATATTTGTTTTAGTACACTCAATGTAAAACGTATTCGACGTGGCTTATTAAAATGGTTTTTGTAGATTAATGATGATTCTGGTGGCAGTGGTGAAAAATAGGCCGAGACATGAGATGTGGACACTATTGCCAAAAGCAAGGTAAACTTATATGGACTTAACTATGTTGCTAAGCTTGATTTTTTTTGCGATTTGTGACCATAAACATGATTTATAACCCTATGTTTCTGTGGACACATTATGAACCTACAAGCCAGATTTCCTTACCGTTTGAATTTGTTTGCTGTTCTGTAACTTTATTGAACCTGTATAAAGCTCTGATTGAGCGTGTGCAAGAACTTATTGATTGCACTACTTTCTATCATTACATTTTTGTTCCTTTTTTCCTTGTTTTTGTACTTGGTTATGGTGTCAGTTGTTGGGCCATGTTGGCTAAGAAATAAATTTGCTGCATCGTGATCGACACTAATCTATTGTTATCAGAATTAACTAAAGTACTGAATTAATTAATAGGCCAAGTAATGAAGTATTAACTGAAGCTCCATTTGTTTCGCTGCTGTTTTTTAACAGCACCAAAATAAGAACCCCACCAGAATGTAGCTAATTACTCTCACACCAAAACTGCAAACCTGAACTTTTCTACTGGTTATAATGGTAGGATGATACAGGACATGGGCTAATGAATAGCCAGTTCCATTTCTTCCATCTCTTTCAAAGAAACCGGTTGATTCTCTTTTCTTGTTTTGCTGCATATCCTGTATCATCCTACCATTATAACTTTGGGCATATATTGCTTGATGCTTGAGTTTGTACTCTGGATTTCCTAAAAGGTTATTCTCTTCATTACCTTCTTTGAAGGTTCCCGGGAAAGTGGCTGATAAGCGTGAGTGTCACAGCAAAGTGTTGTTCTTTTCTCCAAACCCTTTACATTCTGAGATAAAGTAGCAGCCTCATAGTCCCAGTAACTCTGATGCACTGGCTTTTCTTTAATATTATCTAGATAGACAATGTCTTTATCTTGATTTTGGAGTGTACTCTCTGTTGACTCCCTCGAGGAGTCATCCTCAATGTTGGTCATTTTATTGCATGATTTGCATCTATTTCTGCATACATAGTGTACGACACAGACAACTCAAATGGCAATAGGTTGAGTGGGCGACATGGCTATTTAACTTAGCTTGCAAGATCTTCAGTTTCCTAAATTTTGTAAGTCTTGGCAAGGTTATTTTTTTTAGTGATAACACACGTAGGAAACCTAGTCAAATTCAAACACCTACTATCCTAGAAAATGAATTAGCCAAAGTTCATACAACATTTTGATGTCTGCGATTTTTATAACTTTATAATTTTCTTTAATCCAAAATCTGGAGGGATTAAGGTTTAGTGTTCGATAACATATATTAGAGGAGATCTAGGAAGTTCGAAGAATGGAGGCCTAAAATTTAGGAGTGTTTCGCGTTGAAATATAAGTTATCTGTGAACTTGAAGCTTAAACAAAACGTTACACAAACTTACAACTCTGACCAAAATATGGGATTAAATCTAACTGTATATCCTTTAACTTATTTTGGGATGTGTGGACAGGCTTCTTGCCAAAACTTATGTTTTAGCACCCAAAACAAAATAGTAATGTTCCTCCTTCTAGTTAAGCTAGTGCATCACCAGCAGATATAGTTGATCGTAATAGGTTTGTCAGGTCTTCCACCACTTCTAAAGCACAAGAAGTTAAGAAAGATCAAAACTAAGAACATTAAATATCTGAAGCTGACCACAATAGTGAACAAAATAGTGGTTGTTTGCAAATGTAATCCCAAGAGATAATGAAATGCACTAAGATTAATTCTATGAAAAATTGAACGAGGGAATATTTACCAGTACTCCTTTCCTAACATTCCCCAATGGGCCTCTGTGCTTCCCATAAGCTGCCAAAATAAAATAACAAATACAATAGTAAATGTCAAAGGAATCTAGTAACTACAGCAAACAAGACGCATAGCAGAGAGTAAACAAGACATCTGTACCCTGGAATGCCCTGTGCATGAATCCAGTTCCCCGTGTGACACTGAAGAAAACACTTCTATAACCGACTGATCCCCTGAAATAACAAAAAAGCTCTTAGACTATCTGCACAGTGAATAGGTGAAAAGACAAGCAGCAATAATAATAAAAAAAATAAAGGAACTCTAACATAGGAAGGACTAAAGAAATATTTAGAATCCGATTGGTAACTCTCAGAATGTTAAAATAAGTGCTGTGCTGTGAAGTGTGATGCATTTTCATTGATTAATTTAAAACATCAGTCTAATGTCAAATTTATTGCCAACTTTCAATACATGTCTTCTCATGTTGTTGTGATTTTCATACTTTTCTTCGTGGATATAATAAACCTAGAGGACAAAGATGACCATTAAAATCGGTTTATCAATTCATTATTCTTTACTAGGGTACTGGGGTGATTATAAAGCAATATTTGGGGGTAAAAACTAGCATCTTGGTCGTTGAGACGGGGAGTTTGAACTTTGGATCTCTGCCATTTTCACTAAACAAGTCAAGCTTCAATGAATCTTGAATCATCCTATCTGGTAGAATTTTCGTTTGTCCAGCATGCATTGGCTGCTTTAGTGTAACACCCCGACCTCTAATTCAATTATTAAAGCATAATTAGCAGCGGAATTAACCTAATTTGGTCGGGACATTACCTGCCGTAACTCCCTCTTGGGAATTACAAGGCAACCATCAATCATAAGCTATTAAATCCCAAAAATTAATATAATAATCTTTTATATTACCAAAATAAAGGTACATAACTTACTAAAAGTCTATAATTAAACTATTAAAACTTTTAAACATAAACTAGGTGAATAATATTAAAGTGAAATTCCTCGCCACTACTCGTTTCCGTCGTTCCCCGCAGTACCTAAAACAGAAAAAAAAAAAAAAAAAAAAAAGACGGTGAGCCGAAGACTCAGTAACGAACTATTCTAGCAGCGTAAATTCATTTCAATTCATTTTATTTAATAACACAGGGAGAATAGAATAATGTAAAGCATTTTATAAAGTCCTTTATTTAATTCATTCGTAACTTTAGGGTGCACATGCTAGTCGTGGCAAGTATGACATGGTGGAACGTCTTCCACGATGGACCGCTGTACATAAAACATGGGGCCTTGGCCCGAAAAACATGAGAGCCTTGGCTCAATGGGCGGATGCCCCATGGGTACATGCATGACCGAGAATCGTAACCTGTGAACATATACTGCCAAACGGACTAGGAATTTCACTTTCATTTATCATGTTTCGTTTAATTTTACATTTTAGCCTTTTTACTTCAGTAGAAGTAACATAATTCCTTTAGATCATGAGATCATGATAAAACATCATTTAGATCCTGGGATCCATAAAATATCATTTCTTACCTGGCATCATAGAGACATCATTTCATTCATGGTTTCTTATAAAGATCGTTTTATAAGAATTTCAATCAATCATATTATAGTAAATAATTCAATCAAATCACATTTCATTTCCCGCAATTCATAAAACATGTCAAAGCATTCAATTCATAAATAAATCATAACATTGTATTTTCATAAACGCATTTATAAGGGAATTGCGGGTACTAGCAATAGCCGTTACCTCAGTTCCGCGATTGATTAGACCTTTCCTTTAGTCTTGATTATTGTTCTTCCTGAGCTCCAAGGATCGATTTCTCTTTTGATATATATATATATATATATATATATATATATATATATATATATATATATATATATATATATATAGTCAAGTTAGTATCTCATCTTTTTAAAATAAAATAATAATCATATTTTTAAGAAATAGATAGAAAGTAGTATCTTTAAAATAATGAAACATAATATTATTAAAAGTAATAGATAGAAAGTAGTACGGGTACCCCTTTTTCCAAAACTTAGTTTCATGAACTTAGAATTATAATGATAAAACCAAATTATTCAATTGTAAAAAATAATTATAAACATTTACGTAGTAATATGGTCAAATAATAAATTAAATAATCTTGCACAATCCCCAAAATAGTAAATCTTACCTAATAAAAGGAAGTTGACTTAAGTTCCAAAGTGGAACTTGATTCACGGAACATTATTGTTCCTCGCCCAAACAGAAGCGAACGAAGAGGAGAGGAGCGAGATGGAGGTGACTGCAGAGTGTGGCTGAAGTGTGGGTGGAGCAGGGCGGCAGAAGCAATACGCCGACAGAGGGTGGTGCTGGTGATGGTGGTTTAAGGGCGGCGCAGTACTAGGTGGCGGTGGTGGCGTGGCTGCGTGGAGGAGAGGAGACAGGGACTGGGCGCGGAGAAAGGAGCGGCAAAGGGTGATGGTGCGGGTTGTTGGGGTTGTGGTGGGAGCCTGGGAGGCGGTCAGTGGTGGTGGCGACTGGCGGCAGTCACGGTGGTGGTGGTTATGGTGTTCTAAAATCTTGAATGTATTTTAAATGAATTTCAATGGTGAATTATAAATTGGTGGTTAATCTGATTTGTGGTTTATTTGGGATGATTGAGCAGCTATTTATAGTTGTCATGGGGCTCCATGAATGCAACAACTCAGCTTGATTGTATTGACAAGTGGAAGAAATTGAATCAAAGAAAGTGATGATTAAGATGAGCTATTCTAGTTTAGATTTCCAGATATTCAAATAGGTTTGATGAGTAAGTCTTGAGTTGCATTATGGTGGTGACAAGTAGATTGAGTTGCCTTGTGGTGGTGACAAGTAGAAAGTGAAGGTTTTGACTTCCATGGCCAAAGTGGCGTGAGGAAGAAGAAGAGAAAGAAGAGAAACTGACTTGTTTCATTTAGGTGTTAATAAGGGTAATTTCGTAATTTTGAGCTAATTTTCAGAATTTAATTACTATTAACTAAAATTAAAATAATGATTTGGCTAAATTAATTTCCGAAAATAATTTTATAAAGTGCAAGTAATTGAATTTATTTTCCGAATAAGTCGTTAACGAAAACGTACGAAATATTTAAAACGTAATTATTCTCGAAAATACGAGATTAATATAATCTGAAAAATAAATAAATCGTGAAATAAAACTTTTGTAAAATAGGTTTAGTTTTCGAATAAAGATAAGAACGTTTCGAAATTATTTAGAATCCGAAAATATTAAGATTAAGCTTGTAAATATGAAATTAAATCATAAAAATTAAAAATTCAAGCGAAATAAAACTTCGTTAATTAAAATAAAGTTCGAATTTAGGATTTAAAATGATTTTAAACTAAATAAAAATACCTAAGCATAATTAATCGAGTTTTAAAAATTCGGGGTATTACACTCTTACCCCCTTAGAAAAAGTTTCGTCCTCGAAACTGGAGCTCAGTTGAACTTGGCATTCTTAGAAATCATACATGTCATACTTAATCGTTCTATTCGTTATACAAACATGGCGGGAATAACATTATAGCATAATCGGAATAACGTATTTAAAATTCGTACATCTTATTGTTTCTAAACGAATAACTGGGGATATTTCGATCTCATTTGTGCTTCGACTTCCCATGTAGCTTCAGATGTCAAGTGATTGGCCCACAAGACTTTAACCATTGGAATTACTTTGCTTCTAAGTCGCTTTTCTCTTCGTTCAAGAATTTCAATTGGTTTTTCCTCATATGTAAGATCGTTACGCAATAACAAGGGTTCGTGCGTAATCACATGGCTAGGATCAGGAACATATTTTCTTAACATCGACACATGGAACACATTATGCACCTTTTCCAAGTCGGTTGGTAAAGCTAGCCGATATGCTACTGCTCCTACTCTTTCTAATATCTCATATGGCCCGATGTATCTTGGGCTCAATTTTCCTGTTTGACCAAATCTCATTATTCCTTTCGTTGGCGAAATTTTCAAGAACACGTGATCTCCAACCTCAAACTCTAGTGGTCTTCTTCGTTGATCTGCATAACTCTTTTGCCTACTCTGCGCTGCCATCATTCTTGATTGGATTAAACGAATCTTGTCAGTAGTTTCTTGAATCAATTCTGGTCCTATAACACGTGCCTCATCGATATCACTCCAACATAATGGTGTTCGACATTTCCTTCCATAAAGTGCTTCGTAAGGTGCCATACCAATAGTGGCCTGATAACTGTTGTTGTACGAAAATTCAACCATAGGTAGGAACTTTTCCCAAGTTCCTTGAAAATCTAAAACACATGCTCTCAACATATCCTCAACAATTTGGTTAGTGCGTTCTGTTTGCCCATCAGTCGTTGGGTGAAATGCAGTACTGAAGTTGAGCTTTGTTCCAAGAGCTTTCTGCAATTCTTTCCAATAGGTGGATTGATATCTCGTATCACGATCAGAAATAATCGAACTAGGCACCCCATGCAATCGCACAATAGTATTCACATATAGTTCAGCCAGTTGATCTAAACTCGAATTGTTCTTTACTGCTAAGAAATGTGCTGATTTTGTCAATCGATCAACAATAACCCAAATAGAATTCATTCCCTTGGTTGACCTCGGTAAGCCCAAGATAAAATCCATCGACACGGAATCCCATTTCCATTCTGGCACATCCAGAGGTTGTAACAAACCTGCTGGTCTCTGATGTTCGATCTTGATTCTCTGACATGTCAAACATTTAGCCACATAATCTGCTACTTCTTGCTTCATATTGCTCCACCAATACACTTGCTTCAAATCTTTATACATCTTATTTCCTCCTGGGTGAATCGAATATGGTGAACTATGAGCTTCTTCTAAAATTCTCTTTTTCAACTTCTCATCATTAGGCACACATAATCTTCCCTGAAACCTTAACGTACCATCTTCTTGAATGACAAAACCGAGTGACTTTCCATTTCCCACCCCACTCCTTATTCTCTCTAATTGTGAGTCTTTACATTGCGCTTCCTTAATCTCATCAATCAAAGTTGGCTTTATTACCATCACATTCAAACAAGCACTTCCTTCCTTGATAAACTCAATTTCCATCTTTTGCATATCATCTTGGTTGGCTCGAGAAAAAGTTAGGATTGAGCTTAGGTGAGATTTCCGACTTAATGCATCGGCAACAACGTTAGCCTTTCCGGGATGGTATTGAATATCAAGGTCATAATCTTTAAGAAGTTCTAACCACCTACGTTGTCTCATGTTGAGTTCTTTCTGGGTGAAAATATACTTAAGACTCTTATGGTCAGTGAAAATTTGACACGACGCTCCGTACAAATAATGTCTCCAAATTTTTGGAGCGAAAACAACAGCTGCAAGTTCGAGGTCATGGGTAGGGTAGTTTTGTTCATGAACTTTGAGTTGACGTGAAGCATAAGCTATAACTTTTCCATTTTGCATTAAGACACATCCTAACCCATTCTTAGAAGCATCACTATAAATCACAAATCCCTCAGTCCCAGATGGAAGGGTAAGAATAGGGGCAGTGGTGAGACGTTTCTTAAGTTCTTGAAATGCACATTCACAATCATCGTTCCACACAAATTTGGTATTCTTCCTAACTAATCGGGTTATGGGTAAGGCAACCTTAGAAAAGTCTTGAACTGTTGTTCCTAAGTTTTGGTTGATGACACACACATATTGCAAACTTCCTGATTATGGTTGCTAAATGACTTTGAACAGGTAAATGCCCAAGTTTCTATTAGGATAGGAACTTGAATCAGATGGTGAAGTTCCTAATGTACACTTGGAACAGTCACTGGAGTTCCAGAGCTGGAAGTTGTATTTGTTCCAGTTTGAAGTCACAAGAGGAGCAACACAGTTACATATCAAGAGTTCCGAATATTCACAAGAACTATTACAAACTCATGGCAACGAGTTCCTATTTAAAT
Source organism: Spinacia oleracea (assembly GCF_020520425.1). Lineage (NCBI taxonomy): Eukaryota > Viridiplantae > Streptophyta > Magnoliopsida > Caryophyllales > Amaranthaceae > Spinacia > Spinacia oleracea. Next base: position 43,214,342 of record NC_079492.1, on the reverse strand, counting down.
ATAAGAGGAACTCATTATTGTTCCTGAGCTGGAACAAGTGAAGCTTCAGAGTCGAATGCCTCACCAAAGGAAAGACATATATGTCTAGGTAGTTTATCCTGCTTAGATTATATGTAATATATTAATATGTTAAGTAGTATATAAGGAACTAGAGGAACATGGATTACTCGTGTGTTTTTGTCAAAATATCAAGCAACACAGTTTTAAGGAAAATACTTTAAATAAAATATCTTTTCCTATTTAATAAAATTAAGATTTTCATCAAATTCTGTTACTTAAATAAAAACAGTTTTTATCTTCCTAAAACTTCTCCTAAATATTTTGACAAAATAAATAAACATTTTTCAGTGATTGACATAGTCTTAAACACGTCCAGCAGTTGAGGAAGTTGAGTGGGAAGTGGTCTCCCCTTGTTCCTCAAGTCTAGGGACGTGAAAATCAAAGTGTCAGTTGTTGGCAGTTGAGTTTTTGAAGGGAACAAACCCTAAGGACAAAACTCTATATAAGGCCAAGAAGTTTTCTGAAAAAAATACACAAACTTTCTAAGAAGTTCTTGCTTTCCTAAAAACGCATTGTCAAAGATTTTTCTAAAACAATTTGTGTCCTAGTTAATCCTAAAGTTCCTAAGTGCCATATATACACCAAAGCATCATTAATATCTAGAGTTATCCAAACACAAATTGTATTTTGTATTAGTAAGGATAGAGTTATCTTGTTGAGACTTAGAGTTTAAGTCTGAGAGAGAGGAGTGAAAGAGCTGTAATCAGAGAAGATTACTGTGAGGAACACAAGTTTGAGAGGAACTTGTGTTGGAGAGATTATTGTAATCGAGGCATTACTATAATAAAAGGAATTCTCTTCTTGATTAGTGTCAAGAAGTTTTCACAATTATTGTTATTGTCTTCTCTATTCTCAGTTCCTTGATTGTTTCTTAAGTTCCGCAAGAAACTTTACCAAAGTTCCAATTACAATTCACCCCCCCCTCTTGTGCGTGTTCCTACTGGAATAACAGTTGGTATCAGAGCCAGTACTCACTAAAACACAGGAAACCCTGTTTGAGTCAAGTTCCTGAAAGTATGAACTCACAAGAGAAACTGGAAGAAGGTTACTCGACACAAAGGCCACCTATGTTCAATGGCAAGTTCTACTCATACTGGAAGAATAGAATGGAGATATTCATCAAAGCTGAAAATTACCAAGTTTGGCGTGTAATTGAAGTTGGAGACTTCGAGGTAACAAAGACCAATGCTGAAAACGAGGTAGTTCCTAAACCAATGTCTGAATTTTCTAAAGAAGACTTTGATAAATATGAGATGAATGCCATGGCTGTCAAAATCTTGCATTGTGGGCTTGGACCTCATGAACACAACAGAGTCATGGGGTGCAAGAACGCAAAACAGATTTGGGAACTACTTCAAGTAACCTACGAAGGAACTAATGAAGTTAAGCGTTCCAAAATTGACCTTTTGATGTCTAAATATGAAAGATTTGAAATGCTTCCAAAAGAAACTATTCAAGAAATGTTCACTAGATTTACTAACATAACCAATGAATTAGTTTCTCTTGGTAGAATCATTCCCACAGATGAACAGGTAAGAAAAATACTAAGAAGCATGCCACAAGATGATCGTTGGAGAACAAAGGTCACTGCACTGTTTGAGACCAAGGACTTTACCAAGTTCAACATTGAACAACTTGCTGGTTCCTTGATGACACACGAATTGCATCTTGGAGCTGCTGTTCCTGAGAGCTCTAGAAATCGAGGACTTGCTCTAAAGGCTGAGGAACTCGATGAATCTGAACCAGATGAAGAAGAGGCTGCCATGCTGGTTAGAAGAATGAGAAAGCTCTATAGGAACTTCAAACCAGGAAACCAGAAAGGGAGGAACTTTGCTAAGAAAATCACTAGTTCCAAAACTGAGCAAGGTTGCTTCAAATGTGGAGAAACTGATCATCAAATTCGTGAATGCCCTCTGTGGGAGAACGACAAGACCAGAGGAAAAGGAAAGGAACAGGTCAAAGATCGCTTTAACAAGTCTACCTTCAACAGACCAAACTTCAAGAAAGCCATGATAGCTGCATGGGGCGAAGCAACAGACTCAGAAGACGATGAGGAACAACCAAATGAAGAAACTGCAAATCTCTGCCTTATGGCTAGAACAGAAGGAACTGATCAAGTTCCATCAGAAGAAGTAAGTTCCTCCACTCTTCAGTGTCTCTCAAAGTCAAAACTAATTGAACTGTTGCTAGAAACTCTAGATGATTACAAAAAGCTAAGTATATTAAAAGCACAAAGTGATAGAGCCTTGGAACTCAGTAAAGACCATATAAATTATCTGAACAATATTAGATCTGATGTTCAAGGCAGGTTCTTTGAATTACTAGATAGAAATACCTCTATTAATGAGTCATTCGAAAAAATTAGAAATGAAAACATTCTTCTACAAGTACAACTCAGTCAATATAAGATGTTTAATCTAAGTTTAGATCCTACAAAATCCTTGGAGATCAACATGAGAGTTTTTAACATCGACTTAGAAAATTTAAACAAAGATCTGATCACCACTAAGGAACAAAAAGAGAAACTAGAAAGGGAACTATCCATGGCCAGGGCACAGAGACAACCACCTAAAGTTCCTCCCAAATGGATTGAGAATGCTCAATCTAAGAAAACAGAAGGATTGGGCTTTAACCATAAAACTAGTCATAAGAAAAGTATGTGGATCTTCCTAGTGTAAAAGTCTGCTTCTCATGTGGAAGTGGAAGTCATGTAAGTACTGAGTGTTCCAAGATGAAGGAACAGGATCAAAGAAACATAAATTATGTAAAGCAAAAATGGGTCAAGAAGTCTGAAGTTATAGTTGAAAAGGAACTCGAGGAAACCCGAGTTCCTATAACTAACCTTTGATCTCTTTACAGATTCTAGTGAAGGGGAACAGCTCGTGGTATCTCGACAGCGGGTGTTCCAAACACATGACAGGAGACAAATCTAAATTCCTCTCACTAGAAGCCTACAATGGAGGAACTGTGACCTTTGGAGACAACATGAAAGGAGAAATTGTTGGAATTGGAAAAGTTGGAAGGTCAAGTTCCTATGCCATTGAAAATGTATTTTTAGTCGAGGGTTTGATGCACAGTCTACTAAGCATCTCTCAATTCTGTGACAAAGGAAACTCTGTAAGTTTTACTTCTGAAAATTGTCAAATCATAAACAATAACACTGGGAAGGTTATTTTGGAAGGAACTCGTAAAGGGAACACATATTCTGTGGATCTCAATACAGTTCCCAGGAACAATCTAACCTGCCTCAGTGCCTTTGAAGAAAGTTCCCTACTATGGCACAGGAGGTTTGGACATGCTAGTTTCTCTCTGCTTGACAAACTAAGATCAAAGGAACTGGTTCGAGGACTCCCCTCAATCAAGTTCCTAACTGATAAAGTATGTGATGCATGCGCAAAAGGCAAGCATGTCCGAAGTTCCTTCAAATCTAAGAAATTGGTAAGCACCACAAAACCATTGGAACTCATCCATATGGACTTATGTGGACCAATGAGAATTCAAAGCAGAAGTGGGAAAAAATATGTATTAGTTATTGTTGATGATTACTCTCGCTTTACTTGGGTCATATTTCTAACAAGCAAGGATGAAACGTTTGATGAGTTTGTTACATTTTCAAAGAAAATTCAGAAAACCACAGGTCATCAACTGATCCATATAAGATCAGATCATGGAACAGAATTTGAAAATTACAAATTCGATGAATACTGCAAGGAACAAGGTATGGACCACAATTTCTCAGCTCCCAGAACTCCACAACAAAATGGAGTTGTTGAGAGGAAAAATAGAACCTTAGAGGACATGGCAAGAACCATGTTAATAGCCAGTTCCCTGCCTAGGAACTTCTGGGCTGAAGTAGTCAATACTGCTTGTTATATTATAAATAGAGTTATGATTCGAGCAATCCTAAACAAAACCCCCTATGAGCTACTAAAAGGTATAAAACCCAACATCTCTTACTTTAGAGCCTTTAGTAGCAAATGTTTTGTCCACAACAATGGAAAAAGGAACTTGGGGAAGTTTGATGAAAGAAGCGATGAGGCAGTGTTCCTAGGATATGCCTTAAATAGCAAGGCTTATAGAGTTTATAACAAAAGATCTATGTGTGTTGAGGAAAGTGTACATATAATATTTGATGAATCTAACAAAACTGACATAGTACAGGAACAAGAATTTTTCGAGATTGGTTTATCTCGTGCTGCAGAAAATGATGAGGAGTTCCAACCAAGCAAACACACAGCCAGAGGAACTGCTCAACAAAATCAAGAAGTTCCCGTACTAGAGGAACAAGCAGAAAACCAAGAAGATCCAGAAACAACACCAGAGGAACCCCACAATGACCAACAGGGAACTCAGGTCATAGAAGGAACTGACGAAAATGCCACAACACCAGTAGCTCAATTTCAACCTAAACCTTGGAAGCATCAAAAGTCCCACCCAATGGAACTCATTGTGAGTGACATCAGAAAAGGAACTCAGACAAGATCACAACTAAGGAACTTTTGCGCATTCCACGCGTTCCTCTCCATATTTGAGCCAAGAAATCACACTGAGGCTCTGGAAGACGCTGACTGGATCATTGCCATGCAAGAAGAATTAAATGAATTCAAAAGAAACAAGGTATGGCACTTGGAACCCAAACCAAAGCACCAGAAGGTGATAGGACTGAAATGGGTGTTCCGGAACAAGAAAGATGAACATGCAACAATCATAAGGAACAAAGCAAGGTTAGTGGTCAAAGGTTATAACCAACAGGAAGGTATTGACTTTGAAGAAACATTTGCACCTGTTGCTAGATTAGAAGCCATTAGAATCTTAATTGCTTTTGCTGCTTTCATGGGTTTTAAACTTTATCAAATGGATGTTAAATGTGCTTTCTTAAACGGTTTCTTAGAGGAAGATGTTTATGTGGAACAGCCCCCTGGATTTGAAAATCCCGAATTTCCAAATCATATTTACAAATTAGATAAGGCTCTCTATGGACTAAAACAAGCCCCTAGATCTTGGTACGAGAGATTATCAAAGTTCCTCCTTCAAAATGATTTTAAAAGAGGTAGAATAGACAAAACCTTATTCTTAAAATCTAGAGGAACTGACTTGTTAGTAGTTCAAATTTATGTTGATGATATATTATTTGGAGCAACTAATGAAAATTTGTGCAAGGATTTTGCAAGCTTAATGAGCAGTGAATTTGAAATGAGTATGATGGGGGAACTCAATTTCTTCCTTGGTTTACAAATCAAGCAAACTGAGGAAGGAATCATGATACACCAACAAAAGTATGTGAAGGAACTCCTAAAGAAATATGAGTTAGAATCAGCCAAAGTAAATCACACTCCCATGGGAACTGCTACCAGATTAGACACTGACCCAAATGGGAAAAGTGTGAATCAAACGAAATACAGAGGTATGATTGGATCACTATTATATTTAACAGCCAGTAGACCTGACATTTCTTTTAGTGTAGGACTATGTGCAAGATTTCAATCAAATCCAAAGGAGTCCCATCTAACTGCGGTGAAAAGAATACTAAGATATCTCAAAGGAACTGATGACCTATGCCTATACTATCCAAGAAGTGGATCTTTCGAGCTAAGAGGATATGCGGATGCTGATTATGCAGGTGACTTAGTGAATAGAAAAAGCACATCAGGTATGGTACAGTTCCTAGGTCCATGCATGGTTTCTTGGGGTTCCAAGAAACAGAACACTGTTGCTCTATCCACAGCTGAAGCTGAGTATGTAGCTGCTGCAGCTTGTTGCTCACAAATTCTATGGATAAAACAACAGCTAAGAGATTTTGGTATTATCTATGATTGTGTTCCTATCTATTGTGATAACACTAGTGCTATTTGTATTTCAAAAGATCCGGTTCATCATTCCCGGGTCAAACACATCCACATTAGACACCATTTCCTTAAAGATAATGTTGAGAAAGGTTTGATCAAATTAGATTTTTGCCAAACTGATCACCAAATTGCTGATATTTTAACTAAGCCTTTGAACAGAGAGAAACATGAGAAAATGAGAATGGAACTCGGAATGATCAAGCTAAGGTAATTGCTAAATTGAAGTTCCTCTAAGGCAAAAGCAAAAATCATGGTACATATAGACTATTACAAACACAAAATCTTGTGTGAAAACATAGTTGAAGCTTACCATCGTGGCAAATTCACTCACACTCCAAATGAGCAAGGTAAGCAGTTCCTTTCAAACTAGTTAAGTCAGAGATACGAAATTAAGGAAGTCAAAGTCAAACACAATTTTTTTTACATTTTCCTCTTATCTTTTATTTATTTATTTTTTAAAATTCAAAACCAAATACCCATATTCAAAGAATGTTTGGAACGGTTCCATTGGCAATAAATAGGAGAAACTCTTCCCTTTCCACATTCAATCCATGCAACCCCCTTTCTCTCTCTCCCACACGCCTTCTCCACTGACATCACCTCTCCTTTCACCTATAAAAACCTTCACCATGGTTCTCACAAGCAACAACACTGATCTCACTTCCCTCAAACGAAAGAGAAACCCTTCATCTCCAGTTCCCATGGATACCTCACCCATTCAATCGCCAATTCCTCTTCGATCCCACAATCCAATGCTCGCAATCACTCAAGGGGAACAAACCGACACTGACATCGAAATGAAATCCCCAATCTCAAACCCTAGATCCTCCACAAGAAAATCCAAAAAACGACGAGTGGAAGCTTCTGGTGAAAACATCGAGGAAACAGAGGAGAATGCTCAAACTCAGGGGGAAGCAAAAGGGTCCAAGAAACTCACTGCAAAGGAAAACAACCTGGTCGAGGGGTTCGCAATCAACTCAACATGGTGTGAAGCCACGAAATTTAAAGAGTTGATGGAAATCCTTGAACAACAAAAATGGGTAAGTCTGTTGAGTACCTATGCCAAATCCCCCTTAATTCCTGAAGCTATGAAAGAATTCTGCAAGAACTTTGCATGTGTTGATAATGTATGTTCAAGTAAAGTGAATGGAACTCGCATCGAATTTGATGCCTCTTATCTGGAACAGCTGTTTGGTACACCCAATAGGGGTTTTGATATGTGGCTCAAAGGTCAAATCACAGTGACCATAGATAATGTAGATGAGAAAGATATAGTTGGTTCCATTGGGGGAGATTCTAAAGTATCCACCTCCACCTCACACAACTGCTTTTCACCTCTTAAAAAATTACTGTTTAATATTGTGTGGAGAGGTGTAGTTCCTCGAACTCAGAAAAGGAACATAGCAAGTCTGTTTGATGCATGTCTCATGTATTGTCTTGAAAGGAAAATTCCCATAAACTTTCCTGCAATCATGATCAAACACTTATCCACCTGTATCCCCAAATTCAAAATTCCATATTCCTCCCTTCTCACAGAAATCTTCAAAAGCTTCTCAGTTGACCTTAGCCCATACTCTGTGATTCCCTTAAAATCCACCCAAATCCTTCAACTTGAAATGCTCCATCTATTAAATCTTAAAGTGGTTCAGGGTAAAGTCATTAGGGCTGGAAAGGAAGAGAAACAAGATGAGGAAGATCAGGAGGGCACTGTAGTTAAAGAAGAAGTGGAGGAGGAGGAGGAACTCGAACAAATAGAGGTCCCTTTATCTCGAGGGAACAGGAAGAGTGTAGGATCCCAAGGAAAAAGAAAGAGCTTGAGGGTGGCAATGAAGGAGAACAAGAAAAGAGAGCCTGTCTTCATGGAAATAAATGAGGAAGGGGATGTCAAGGAGATGCCCATAGAGGAGGATGCGGTTCCACTGAATCAAGAGGAACTACCTGAAACAGTTGGGCCAAGAAAAAGGACACCCAGATCCTCCAAAAAGTCCAAAGCTCGTCGTGTTCCATCTGAACAGGAACATGTTCAAGATCATGGGGGTGCCTGGAACACAAAGGATGATCAGATATTGGAGCTGAAGGCAACAGTTGCTCGTCTGGTGGAACTGCAGGAGGGAACAGATCACAGGATTAGCTCAATGCAGGCCCACATAGGTGCATTGGTTACAAGTGTCAAGTCTCTCCAAAACAATCTTCACCACTACTCAGAACAAGCCAATGCAACTCGTGCCACAATCCTCACCAAGATCAACAATCTGGAATCTTTTGAGGAGACTGTGATAGAAGAAACTGCTGGTTCTGGTTCCCCATCCCAAGCCTAATCACCCTATCCCATGTTTCTTTTATCTTTTGCCATGGAACAATCTTTTTAATTTGCTTTTGATTTGTATAATTTTCAAACTTGGGTATTTGTTCCATCTTATTTTGACTTGCTTGGTTACACCTATTTGTGCTTTCTAGTTTTGATCATTACTGCTTGCTTTCAATTTATTGTATGAGTTGGTTTAATACTTTGAGGCTAGCTTAACTTGCCAAACGTTGATCGTGGGGCACTGTGTTTGGAATGGCTATATTTCGTGCTATGCTTTTTGTTGATGTCAACAGGGGGAAGTCAAGGGTGCAAACTTCCAAGGTACACTCAATCCCAGTTCCTGCATCAATCTCTCTGAATCTCTCTGTAAGTTTATTTTTTTTCCCTTTCTCTTCTGTTTTTCAATTTTTGTGTTCTGTTTCACAATAGTCTGTATAAGTTCCTGTTTGTGCTTACTCTCTTTGTAAAAAGTTTGCAAGTGTTGTCATCACCAAAAAGGGGGAATATTGTTGTTCCTAAGTTTTGGTTGATGACACACACATATTGCAAACTTCCTGATTATGGTTGCTAAATGACTTTGAACAGGTAAATGCCCAAGTTTCTATTAGGATAGGAACTTGAATCAGATGGTGAAGTTCCTAATGTACACTTGGAACAGTCACTGGAGTTCCAGAGCTGGAAGTTGTATTTGTTCCAGTTTGAAGTCACAAGAGGAGCAACACAGTTACATATCAAGAGTTCCGAATATTCACAAGAACTATTACAAACTCATGGCAACGAGTTCCTATTTAAATATAAGAGGAACTCATTATTGTTCCTGAGCTGGAACAAGTGAAGCTTCAGAGTCGAATGCCTCACCAAAGGAAAGACATATATGTCTAGGTAGTTTATCCTGCTTAGATTATATGTAATATATTAATATGTTAAGTAGTATATAAGGAACTAGAGGAACATGGATTACTCGTGTGTTTTTGTCAAAATATCAAGCAACACAGTTTTAAGGAAAATACTTTAAATAAAATATCTTTTCCTATTTAATAAAATTAAGATTTTCATCAAATTCTGTTACTTAAATAAAAACAGTTTTTATCTTCCTAAAACTTCTCCTAAATATTTTGACAAAATAAATAAACATTTTTCAGTGATTGACATAGTCTTAAACACGTCCAGCAGTTGAGGAAGTTGAGTGGGAAGTGGTCTCCCCTTGTTCCTCAAGTCTAGGGACGTGAAAATCAAAGTGTCAGTTGTTGGCAGTTGAGTTTTTGAAGGGAACAAACCCTAAGGACAAAACTCTATATAAGGCCAAGAAGTTTTCTGAAAAAAATACACAAACTTTCTAAGAAGTTCTTGCTTTCCTAAAAACGCATTGTCAAAGATTTTTCTAAAACAGTTTGTGTCCTAGTTAATCCTAAAGTTCCTAAGTGCCATATATACACCAAAACATCATTAATATCTAGAGTTATCCAAACACAATTTGTATTTTGTATTAGTAAGGATAGAGTTATCTTGTTGAGACTTAGAGTTTAAGTCTGAGAGAGAGGAGTGAAAGAGCTGTAATCAGAGAAGATTACTGTGAGGAACACAAGTTTGAGAGGAACTTGTGTTGGAGAGATTATTGTAATCGAGGCATTACTATAATAAAAGGAATTCTCTTCTTGATTAGTGTCAAGAAGTTTTCACAATTATTGTTATTGTCTTCTCTATTCTCAGTTCCTTGATTGTTTCTTAAGTTCCGCAAGAAACTTTACCAAAGTTCTAATTACAATTCACCCCCCCCCCTCTTGTGCGTGTTCCTACTGGAATAACATGAACGAATCTTCGATAATATCCCGCTAAACCCATAAAACTCCGTACTTCAGGTACATTGGTTGGTCTAGGCCATTCCACAATTGCTTTTATTTTCTCAGGATCAACAGATACACCTTTCTCAGAGATAATATGACCTAAAAATGATATTTCCTTAAGCCAGAATTCACATTTCGACAACTTAGCATATAACTGGTTTTCAATCAACATATCTAACACTTTTCTCAGATGCTCCTCGTGTTCCTCATTACTCTTAGAATATACCAAAATATCATCAACGAAAACAACTACAAACTTATCAAGGTATGGTTTAAAAATACGGTTCATCAAATCCATAAATACAGCTGGCGCATTGGTTAATCCAAAAGGCATCACAACAAACTCATAGTGACCATATCTGGTTCTAAAGGCTGTCTTTGGAATATCCTCGGGTTTAATTCGAAGTTGATGGTATCCAGACCTCAATTCAATCTTTGAAAACACTTTTGCACCTCTAAGTTGGTCAAACAAATCATCAATACGGGGTAAAGGATACTTATTCTTAATAGTAATCTTGTTTAACCCTCTATAGTCTATGCATAACCTCAAAGTTCCGTCCTTTTTCTTCACAAACAATACAGGGGCTCCCCAAGGTGAAACACTAGGTCAGATATATCCTTTTTCAAGTAACTCATCTAATTGTTTCTTTAATTCTTGTAACTCAACTGGTGTCATTCTATATGGTGCCTTAGAAATAGGGGTGGATCCTGGGATTAATTCAATGCTGAAATCTAATTCTCTTGGTGGGGGAATACTAAGTATTTCTTCTGGAAAAACATGTGGGTATTCACAAACAACAGGTATGTCAGTAATGGAAGATGCAGGGGTATTTAGGTCAACAATACTACATAGGTAACCAGATAAACCACTCTCAATCATTTTGCGTGCTCTCAAAGCATGGACAATTTGAATCGTTGGTTTTCTTACTAACTTATGGAATGAAACTCTATCTCCATTTGGTGTTCTAAGGGTCACATTTTGCCTCGAACAATTAAGGTTAGCTTCATACTTAGTCAGCCAATTCATTCCCAAGATTACATCAAATTCAGATAGGTCAAAGGCTACTAAGTCTGCTAGAAACTCTACTTTTTCTATTACAATGGGACAATCTCTATACATGGTTCTACATTTCACTCTTTCTCCACTAGGAAGGGAAACACTCATAGCATGAAAGTCACAACAAGGTTTCAAACTTAAACATTTAGCAAACAATGGTGAAATAAAGGAATGTGAAGCTCCAGAATCAAAAAGAACATGGGTAGGTAACGAATGGATAGAAATGGTACCGGTGATAACATTATCATCCTCATCTGCTTCATCTTGTCTCATCACAAAAACTCTTCCAGTTGGCGGTGGTCGAGGTGGGTTGCGGTTTGAACCTCCTGCATTGTTGTTCCGACCACGATCGTTGTTAGTTGAAACTGGTCCTCTCATGGTTGGCGTCACTTGATTTGGGCAATCTCTGACGTAATGATCATGGCTTCCACATCGATAGCAAGCATTCGTGCCAACACGACATTCACTCTCCACATGTCTCCTTTTTCCACATTTGGCACATCCTTGCGACCGATTGTTCCTTCCTTGAAATCCTTGTCCCCTATTATTTCCTTGATTACCATCATTCCTCCTTTGATTTCCTTGGTAACTTTGGTTAGGCTTCTTTGCTCCTCCTTGGCTTTGGTTATCATTTCTCCTTTTATACCCAACATTCTTCGCTTCTCGAAGTAGTACCACTCGCTCCACATTAGCTGCAATATCAACCATATCCTGGTATGAAGTAAACCTCTGAGTGGACAACCTATCCTGGTACTTAAGGTGCAGACCTCGCTGGAAACGGTTCATCCTGGACTGTTCTGTCGACACCAAGTCTGGTGCAAACCTTGACAACTCCATGAACTTATTTGCGTATTCCAGCACGCTCATTGTTCCTTGTTGCAGGTGGAGAAATTCATCTTCCTTTTGTTTCCTTAAGGATGGTGGATAAAACTTGTCTCTCATTAACTTCTGGAGTTGGTCCCAACCAAATCCTGACACGTTCTTTCGTTCCTTGTTGACTTTCCACCATAATCCTGCTTGGCCCGTTAAATAAAACACCGCAAAGTCAACCTTCCATTTCTCCGGGCATTGCAGGGTTTCAAACAACTGATCAATGCGACTTATCCAATCCTCGAACTCAACTGGATCGGGCTTGCCATCGTAGGATGGTGGGTTGAGCGATGAAAAGTTCTTGAACATCGTTGCGCTCTCGTTCCCACTTACATCTTTCTTTTTCCGAGAATCATGGACTAACTCGGCCAACATTGCACTCACATTTTCCAACCGTTCCATTCTCTCCTCATGTCCATCAACATGGACATTCTCCTTGTGGATAACATTGTTATCATCATGAACATGGTGCTCATTGTGAGCCCCGTTGGTGACATCATTGATAGCATCGATAGTCGACATTCTGCGTAACATATCTTATCAGATTGAAGCAAAATAATAATAAAATAATCCCTTTGATCCCGTTCCTACACTCACACTCATATTCATTTTAACTTAGCAAGATTTAAGAGCATTCTTTTTAATTCATTCCTTAAAACTCTTTACTTAAAGCCTAATGAATTCAATTCGTGCGAAAACCCATAAGGTTTAGCACTTATGGTCCAGAACCTTTGCTCAAATACCAAACTGTAACACCCTGACCTCTAATTCAATTATTAAAGCATAATTAGCAGCGGAATTAACCTAATTTGGTCGGGACATTATCTGCCGTTACTCCCTCTTGGGAATTACAAGGCAACCATCAATCATAAGCTATTAAATCCCAAAAATTAATATAATAATCTTTTATATTACCAAAATAAAGGTACATAACTTACTAAAAGTCTATAATTAAACTATTAAAACTTTTAAACATAAACTAGGTGAATAATATTAAAGTGAAATTCCTCGCCACTACTCGTTTCCGTCGTTCCCCGCAGTACCTAAAACAGAAAAAAACAAAAAAAAAAAAAAAAGACGGTGAGCCGAAGACTCAGTAACGAACTATTCTAGCAGCGTAAATTCATTTCAATTCATTTTATTTAATAACACAAGGAGAATAGAATAATGTAAAGCATTTTATAAAGTCCTTTATTTAATTCATTCGTAACTTTAGGGTGCACATGCTAGTCGTGGCAAGTATGACATGGTGGAACGTCTTCCACGATGGACCGCTGTCCATAAAACATGGGGCCTTGGCCCGAAAAACATGAGAGCCTTGGCTCAATGGGCGGATGCCCCATGGGTACATGCATGACCGAGAATCGTAACCTGTGAACATATACTGCCAAACGGACTAGGAATTTCACTTTCATTTATCATGTTTCGTTTAATTTTACATTTTAGCCTTTTTACTTCAGTAGAAGTAACATAATTCCTTTAGATCATGAGATCATGATAAAACATCATTTAGATCCTGGGATCCATAAAATATCATTTCTTTCCTGGCATCATAGAGACATCATTTCATTCATGGTTTCTTATAAAGATCGTTTTATAAGAATTTCAATCAATCATATTATAGTAAATAATTCAATCAAATCACATTTCATTTACCGCAATTCATAAAACATGTCAAAGCATTCAATTCATAAATAAATCATAACATTGTATTTTCATAAACGCATTTATAAGGGAATTGCGGGTACTAGCAATAGCCGTTACCTCAGTTCCGCGATTGATTAGACCTTTCCTTTAGTCTTGATTATTGTTCTTCCTGAGCTCCAAGGATCGATTTCTCTTTTGATATATATATATATATATATATATATATATATATATATATATATATATATATATATATATATATATATATAGTCAAGTTAGTATCTCATCTTTTTAAAATAAAATAATAATCATATTTTTAAGAAATAGATAGAAAGTAGTATCTTTAAAATAATGAAACATAAATTATTAAAAGTAATAGATAGAAAGTAGTACGGGTACCCCTTTTTCCAAAACTTAGTTTCATGAACTTAGAATTATAATGATAAAACCAAATTATTCAATTGTAAAAAATAATTATAAACATTTACGTAGTAATATGGTCAAATAACAAATTAAATAATCTTGCACAATCCCCAAAATAGTAAATCTTACCTAATAAAAGGAAGTTGACTTAAGTTCCAAAGTGGAACTTGATTCATGGAACATTATTGTTCCTCGCCCAAACAGAAGCGAACGAAGAGGAGAGGAGCGAGATGGAGGTGACTGCAGAGTGTGGCTGAAGTGTGGGTGGAGCAGGGCGGCAGAAGCAATACGCCGGCAGAGGGTGGTGCTGGTGATGGTGGTTTAAGGGCGGCGCAGTACTAGGTGGCGGTGGTGGCGTGGCTGCGTGGAGGAGAGGAGACAGGGACTGGGCGCGGAGAAAGGAGCGGCAAAGGGTGATGGTGCGGGTTGTTGGGGTTGTGGTGGGAGCCTGGGAGGCGGTCAGTGGTGGTGGCGACTGGCGGCAGTCACGGTGGTGGTGGTTATGGTGTTCTAAAATCTTGAATTTATTTTAAATGAATTTCAATGGTGAATTATAAATTGGTGGTTAATCTGATTTGTGGTTTATTTGGGATGATTGAGCAGCTATTTATAGTTGTCATGGGGCTCCATGAATGCAACAACTCAGCTTGATTGTATTGACAAGTGGAAGAAATTGAATCAATGAAAGTGATGATTAAGATGAGCTATTCTAGTTTAGATTTCCAGATATTCAAATAGGTTTGATGAGTAAGTCTTGAGTTGCATTATGGTGGTGACAAGTAGATTGAGTTGCCTTGTGGTGGTGACAAGTAGAAAGTGAAGGTTTTGACTTCCATGGCCAAAGTGGCGTGAGGAAGAAGAAGAGAAAGAAGAGAAACTGACTTGTTTCATTTAGGTGTTAATAAGGGTAATTTCGTAATTTTGAGCTAATTTTCAGAATTTAATTACTATTAACTAAAATTAAAATAATGATTTGGCTAAATTAATTTCCGAAAATAATTTTATAAAGTGCAAGTAATTGAATTTATTTTCCGAATAAGTCGTTAACGAAAACGTACGAAATATTTAAAACGTAATTATTCTCGAAAATACGAGATTAATATAATCTGAAAAATAAATAAATCGTGAAATAAAAATTTTGGAAAATAGGTTTAGTTTTCGAATAAAGATAAGAACGTTTCGAAATTATTTAGAATCCGAAAATATTAAGATTAAGCTTGTAAATATGAAATTAAATCATAAAAATTAAAAATTCAAGCGAAATAAAACTTCGTTAATTAAAATAAAGTTCGAATTTAGGATTTAAAATGATTTTAAACTAAATAAAAATACCTAAGCATAATTAATCGAGTTTTAAAAATTCGGGGCATTACATTTAGTGATTAAATTTTGTTGACAGTTTATCGGACGACACCTAATAACAGCAATTACGATTACAGTTTATTAGGTGTAATCGTAAGCTTCAGTTTCAGATCTCACCTGTTGACAGTTTATCGCAATGTACTGGTACTGTGTTTTTTTGCTGATTCCATCAGTTTCTCTGTTGCATGTTGTGATGCATCAGGACCGTAAATACATAGAACCGTTACTGCTGCATTTTTTTGTTGACTTTGTTATTGTCTGGATTAATGGGGTGGGATTTGTAGTCTTTTATCTGCTGTGGGTTTGTGCAATAGATTTTGGTGTGTGTGTAGGTTAGAGGTTGCCTTTGGCTTCCTTTCTTTTCGGCTCTACTGGTTTCTGACGTTGAGATGGATGAGAGTTATTGGTGATGTTGTGACTAGTAATAATAGATTTTTACCAAAAAAAAATTGACATTAAATTTTCTTTGCAGATTAATGATGATTCAAGCTATAATGGTGAAACTTAGAGGGATAACAAGTTATCTTCAAGCGCGCTAAGCTATCATGGCGATAGGATTTATTCTCTTAATTAGACTTAGTTAGGAAGTTGTTTTTCTTTCGTTTTTTACTATGTTGATCAGGGTAGAACAAATGATGCTAGAAAGTTGTTTTTGTATTGCTTTTATTTCAGTTTGAGTTGACAATACAAATTAATGCGTGGATGATTGTTAGCACTTTTTATAAAATACATTGTTGCTAATTAATTATTATTTTATGATAATGATTAAGTTTTATTGTTCACTATATATATATATATATATATATATATATATATATATATATATATATATATATATATATATATATATATATATATATATATATATATATATATATATATATATATATATATATATATATATATATATATATATATATATATATATATATATATTTGGATATATATATGTTATTATGCAAAGGTCGGCCGGAATGAAGAACAATATATGCTTTGAAACTGTGATTAGGAGGTTCTAAATTTGTTTGGCGGTAAAAATATAGTATAAAATTGTGACTCTTAGAAGGGTCTAAATTGGTTTGGCGGAAAAAATATAGTATCAAATTGTGACCCTCAAATGGGTCTAGATTTGGTGGAACGAAAATGTTTATACTAGAAATGACTGAGTGAAGGGTCGAAATATGCGTTGGTGTTGCGCGAAAGTGGAGTAAATAGCGACGGAATATATAGTCGAAATATTTCGACCGGACAAACTGCTGCAATTTGGCAAATATCGACGCTTTAAAGCGCGGAAAATGGAATAATAGCGACGCTTTAAACCGTCGGAAAATATCGACCATAATTTTCCGACGGTTTAGAGCGTCAATATATTCCAGAAAAAGCGTCAAAATATGCCGTGTTTTCCCGTAGTGTTTACAAACCGAAAGGAGGCGAGCAACCCAAGATGCATGCCATCAAGCTCCCTTTTCTCCATCTTGCCTAACGAACCAAGCCAAGAGTTCAAGGCATTTTCAAAAGACATGGCCATTTTCTCTTTCTCTTCGTGAGGAAGCAGTATACAAATAAAGCAGGGAAGGATTGATGCAAAGTATGATCCGAAAAGCTCCCTATTTATACAAAAACCAGCCCTCATGGTAGTACACCGGCGCCAGACGCTGCAGCCAGCGCTTGGCGCAGGGGTCTGCAATAAAGGACGAGGTTACCGCCCCTTTATTATTCCGAGTACGCACTCTTTATTGCCTTGGAAAGCAAAGTGCAGCCTCAATTATTCAAGATTCCGAAGCCGCAAGCCGCGCAATTTCAAGCAATCTGTGTCAGCGCTTCGAGCCGATTTCGGGTCAATCTGTTCAAAATATAAGCATTCTAGTCCTAGATTGGCGTCCTAAGTCGAGTTTGCATATGCATGAGCAAAAGTTGAATATACTTTGACTTGCGTTTTTGCTAAACCAAAAATCCTCAGTCAAAGTGGCGGCTTATAGTGGGTATGTACACCCGAAAAGATGGGCAAACTTTTTTTTTTCAAGAGTCTGCATGAGCAAAACTTGAATATACTTTGACTTGCGCTTTTTCTAAACCAAAAAACCTCAATCAAAGTGGGGGCTTATAGTGGGTATGTACACCCGAAAAAATGGGCAAAAATTTGCAAAATTTTCATGCATGCATATAGCTACAAATTTCAACAGCACACACAACGCATACGAAATTCAAATTTTCAGCCATACAAGATTCAAAAATTCCAAACCATGCAAAATTCAAATTCAAAACCAGACAAAAATTCCAATACAATCCATACAAATACAATCCATACAAAACCCAGCCAAGGCAAGGTGGAAATCGCTACCATGCAGGATCAGTCCGAGTCATCATCAGCCGTAATGTCAACCACAGGCTCCTTGTTCCTGTTTCGGCTCCTATAGCGCTCCAGATCCCGATCAAGCTCTGTCCCAGGGGTACCAGGCTCCTGCTCTGTAATGCGAAGAGTACCGGGAGAACAATAAGTTCCCTACCGAGGGGAAGGCTACTGATCAGGCTGCGGCATCGCCATGAACTGGCGCCGCGCCTCAAAGATCTGGGCCTGACGCACCCGGTCCATCTCCTGCCAGTAAGCCCAAGAATCTGCACTGCAAGGCTGAGAGCCGCTTGCTCCGAAGAAAGTACCAGGGAGTGGCACAAAAGGCATCGAAATGCCCTGACCTCCGAAAGAATGCTTGATGGGATCAACATATGCAAATGGAACAGCTCCCCTATGAACATCGGAATGCCTCTTATGACTACTAGTCCCAAGACCTAAGCTCGGTCCTTCCTGCCCTCTCGAAGTCTCCGCCTGAGGCTCCCTGTCAACAGAACCTCTGCGCCCTCGACGGCGCTCCTATACAAAATTCAACATTCAAGAATCAGTCATCCACATTCAAGTTTCAAGAATAAAAATTTTCCAGTCAGTGAACGCACCTCTTTGTCCCGGCCAGTAAGCTTCTGGGTCAGCTTGGCACAATGCCTCTTCAAGGAATCAATAGCAAGCATCCAACGACGCACTCTTGGCCGAGGCGCCTACATACTAAATTCAACATCAATTTCCAGATACAAGATTACAAACAGTTACAAGAAAATACAATGGTACTTACGGCTGCACAATGCTCCGGTACAACATCATACGACCTCCGGTGTGGAGAAGAAGCTACAGGAACGGTCACCTCCACCTGCTCCCCATCCGAGTTCTCATAGCGGATAACCCTGGTAGCATCGGGAATATCCTCATGGTCGATCTCCTCCTCCTACAAGAACTCATACAATGATCCAATTATACAAGAATACAAGAATACAAGAATACAAGATACAAGATTCAAAAGCTCACCGGCAGTACGAAGAGTACAGGTGGAGCCAGCCTCTCCAAAAGGTCCTTATGGCGGCCTCTCCTATTTACAAAGTTCTCTCAAGGGAGACAAACAGCATCACTTCCAGCATTCACATAGAATTGGACGAGTATCTCATCCGTCGCTAACATGGTCTCCGACGGGTCCTTAGGGACAAGCATGCCCCTCGTACTATGCTGAGGGGAAACTCGTTCCCCCAAATACCACATATGGCGGTACACCCCCGGGAGCAAGACCCGACGCTGAGACAAGAAGTGAGCATGCATGGCCTGAACGGGTGTAGGCGCACCGACAAAGGGACGCCAAACCACCTACAAATCAGACAACTCAGGAAACCATACAAATACAAGTACAAAAGGACAGACAGTACAAAAACATACCTCCTTAATAGGCAGAACCCTCAAAGCTCTGCGGGAACTCGCCAACGACATCCTCCTGCGCACCGCGCCTATCCAAGAGGCAGCATACGGGTAAGCCGCATCCCTAGTACGAGCCGGCGCCAAGGTCCGGAAATGCTCGTACATCCAAATCTTCAAGAAAATACAAGCAAAGCATTAGTCAAATCCTATGTGTAAAAAATTCAAGATACAAACATACAAGTACAAGATACAAAGTACAAGGAGTCCCAAATACCTCCAGCACGCTCCACAATGAAGCAATACTTGGGCTGCTCTCCGGCGAAGTCCGGGAGGCATACTTCATCTCATACAAAAGGTGGCTATACACCAGAACACCCCAGTTGACGCCCGAAACAGCCCTCAAATCCTGCAAAGCCGTCAGGAAGACAACATGCACCCGACTGTTCCTGCTCGGTTCCATCACTCTACTCACCAGAGCTAAGAGGAAAAGCCGAACCCTCTGCTCCGCAGATATGTCCACGCTATGGATCGCGGCCATGATCACCGTCACAGAAGCATGGGTGTCATCATCCGCCAAGTCAACAACATGGGCAAGCAACTCCCTGACACCATCCGAATGCCACTTCATACCATGATCAAAAATCACGTTCCTGTCAGAAAAGGGAAGGCCCGTGATCATAGCAAACTCGAAGGGGGTAATGGTGATCTCCCCCCATGCCATATGAAAAGTGTTGGTGGTATCCCACCACCACTCCAGCAAAGCCTGAAGTCGAGCTTTGACGCCTGTTCTCCTCTGAGTATCTCCCATGGTACGCCAGACTTCGACCATGCCCGTCTACAACCAAATATCCCTAGCCTCCACGTCAGCTTGGACAACCGGAAAAACTTTGTGAAGGTCCGCCAAGGACCAAAAAGTACGCAACGGCTCTCCATCAGCCTACGGACGAGCGAATCAATTCAAAACCTATACAAGTTCAAAAGACAAAAGCACAGTACAAAACCCACCAAACCAACGCGAGGCCGCTGAGACAAATGAAACTCCGGTCGGAACACAAGATCGGAAGGACTCCAGCCAGTGCCAATGAAGGCAGGTGCTCTTCGTGGTACCATTCCCGCCTCCGGCACGTCAGTTGCAGCCGCTTCATTATCCGAAGCATCCTCCATGGCAGCTCGAACCACCGAACATTCGGCAAGATTTCTCCGGGTTGGACGAGGCATACTAAGTCAATCCAAATACAAAACATCAAAATTCGAGACTGGGGGCTATCCTATACTAGCCCATACAAAATATCAAAATTCAAGATTGGGGGCTATCCTATACTAGCCCGTACAAAAGTCAAAATTCAAAAATAAAATCCCCAGTGGCAGTACAGACTCAGCCAGGGACCTCTACTCCAACATACGAGTTCTAAACCAACGCCTAGGGTATCTATGCTGAAGCACGAATACAAGTTCTACACCAACTCTTAGGCTATCCATGCCAAAGAAGGAATGCAAATTCTACAAACAACATTCAGGTATCCTAGCCTACTCTCCTACAAGACCCAACAAGGTCGCCAGTGAGGCCACTATCTACAAGTGCCAATTACAAAGTTCCAAAAAAAAATTCCAAAATTCGATATTCCACAGAAATTCAAAATCTACAAAGTTCCAATAGTTCAAGTTCAAGTGGCTATCAAACAATTTTTTACAAGATTCAAGAAGCCTACTATCATACAAGCCTCATATCAACAAACATTTCAAGGTACAAAAATCAAAACTACATGCAATCCTAGAGTTAATTTCATAAGAAAAACATGATCATGGTCAAGGGAGAGTATTCGACCTTTGAGAGAAAAAAAAGCAAAAGAATACAAGCTTGTGCTCTTCAAATGGCACGGCAAGGGGGGGGGGGATTTTATAGCCCAGCCCTGCGCTAAACACCGAGCTCTGCGCTAGGCGCATCCTTGCTGCATGCGCGGAATCTTCAGAACACGGTCCTCCGTGTTGATTGCACGTCCTTTGCTGCTACGGTTTTCTACACCAGGCATCAAACATCAAGTCATACTACTTTCCGAAATTACGGGTATACACCTTTATCTCCAAGCACCAACAGATAAATATTTCAAGAATACAAAGTCCGAAAATTACAACAATTCAGGCGTTCGACTCTAAGCAGACCCAAGCTCCGGGAAAGTCAGCCGAAATTTCAAAATCTTAAGGGCCAATAAAAAGCTCTTTTCCCTAGTGAGCCACATCCCCAATGGATCAATTCCGGGTTTTCAAATTTCAAAATTCAAAATTCAAAATTTTCGATGCCAAGCTCCGTCCTAAACCAAAGGCGGAACTGCAGTACAAGTACAAATCAGAGTCGTCATAACCGAACCGAGGTAGACTCTGTCCTTTTTCTAACGCATGTTTTTTGCAGGTACCGGCGTACAAAGAATGGTCTCGATTACAGAACATCTTGATCATTCTCCGTCCCGATTCAAAAACTTTGACTTGCGCTTTCCTAACCGGACGCTCAGTCAAAGTGGGGGCTTCTGTAGACACCTAAATCGTGTCTCCCCATTGGGATGATGACGATACCATTATCCTTGTTAGGTGGTTGGAACAACTCCCTGCGGAAGTACCTAATGCTAAGAACACAATCCAAGTTCCAAGAGCCAAAGTCCAATCCCCGAGACCGTTCCCATTCCGAAACTCGGTAGAAAATACAAATTCCAAAAATCAATTTCAAAATTCAAGTACAATCTCGCCCAATGGACCATTCCATTGGTCTTACAAGACCTTTTCCAGTCGAAATGACACTAAGTGTAGGGGGTGATTTTTGTACCGTCCTACAAGGGGGGGGGGGAGGGCGCTGTTCTTTAGAGAACCGTTGTATTTTTGCACCTCGAAGGTGTCGCCACCAAACATAGTGTAAAGTCTCATTTGGAAAGACCGCAATTGACTCTATTTTGGATAAGGCTTTGAATCCTCGAAACGGATGGGTGAGATCCGGGCACGGGAACAAAATGCTTATTCCGCGAGCTTTATAAATATTCAAGTACGTTGGCACAACATTTTTCGAAAATATACCCCAGATTAGACTATGTGAGTTTGAATTTAGAGCAAATAGAATCTCTAATTGTATGGTGGTCACTTTGCTTTAAAGATTGATTTAAAGGAACCTAAGGCCGGTTTGTCCAAGAAATTATCTTTGTTAAGCGTGATGTAACCTTGTATTTTGTTATATTTAGCATGTGCGGTGATGAAAGCAATAAAGCAAATAAAGCAACATCACAATACTAAATAAAGTGAGGAATTAGTAAATAAAAGACCCCCTAGAGATGGACTAGGGAGTAGGTCCCCATTGCCTAGAAATGCACTAGGCAAGTAAAGGTGCGGAATTGAAATTACGGTATTGAAATTGCGGGATTGAAAGGTGCGATATTGAAATTGCGGAATTGAAAGGTGCATAATTGAAATTGCAATATAGAATGGTGCATAATTAAAACTTGTACTTGGGCACATGAGATTCGAACGCCAAGCGGCTCCTTAAAAATAAGTGCGCCTGACACGAATTCAAAGCCAAAAATCTCAACTTGGGAGAGGTTGCTCAACCCAAATATCCTAGATTTTGCATATTGAACTTGAACTTGAAAACTTGAATATTAAAGTATTGAATTTGAAAGCTTGGATATTGAAGTATTGAACTTGAAAATGCTTGAACTTGAAAGGACCCTAGTTTAGAGAAGTAGCCATGAACAACCCTAAACATGGTGGGATCTTGAAATTTGAGAACTTGAACTTGTATATTGAAAAATGGAGTTTTGAATCTCAAAAGACTAAACCTTTAAGGATTAAAAGGTATCATCTTTGATTACTCCATGCTTGAATGTGATTCTAGTTAAAAGAAGTGATTGTAAACAACTTGAACATTCTTGAATCTTGAAAGTTTGTATTTTTGTATTTTGAAAAGTTTTGATTTTTGAAAAACATGTATGATTGTTGTAAGTGGTATTTTTAATAATAAAAATACCAACTTGCTAATCATTTTGAAATCAAAACAACATAATTGATTGGAGTGGGATTCGGATTTACCTAGTTAGGTTTAGGCAAGAGCTCTCAATTGCTTTTGAATTAGAGATTTTGTATGTGTTTTGAAGGGTTTTTTATTGGTATTTTGAGGTGTAATATCGGTATTACGACGTTGTATTCTGTTTTTCCTCCTCATTGATGCTGAAAATGAGGGGTATTTATAGGAGGATTCGAGCATGCAGCGGACAGCGCTGGGCGCTGGGCCTGCGTACGGCGCGGGGCTGCGCTATATAAGCGCCCCTTGCCGTGCCATTTTGAGGAGAAATCTCTTGCTTTCTTGCTCTCTTTCTCTCTCAAAGGTCGAATTGTCTTCCCTTGGTCTTGTTCTTGCCTTATCCATGTAAGTATTTCATGTTTTGCTTATGAAATAACTCTAGGATTGCATGTAGTTTTGATTTTCTCGTACTTTGAAATGATGCTCGTATGCTTAAGCTTCTTGAGTCTTGTAGAAGGATTGTTTGATAACCCACTTGAACTTGAACTGTTGGAACTTGTAGTTTTGAATTTTTTTTGAAAACTTTCTCGAATGTCGTACTTGGTATTTGTAGATAGTAGTCTCGCTGGTGACCTGGCGGGGTCTCAGGTAGAGAAATAGGTTAGGACGCCTTAACGTTATTTTGTAGAGTTTTGAAATGCTGGCCTCGGCATGGGTAGCTTAGGCGTTGATGTTGAACTTGTATACCCGCTTTGGCATGGGTAGCCTAGGCGTAGGTGTTGAACTTGTATACCTGCTTTGGCATAGGTAGCCTAGGCGTTGGTGTTGAACTTGTACTTTGAACTAGAGGTCCACTAGGGATTTGCTTTGACTTTGTATAGGCTAGTATAGGATAGCCCCCAGTTTAGAATTTTGACACTTTGTACTTTACTTGATTTAGTATGCCTCGTCACACTCGGAGAAAGCTTGCCGAATCGTCTGCGGTTCGAGCGGCTGAGGAGGATGCCTCGGATGATGAAGCGGCTGCAATAAACGCGCCAGGTGGGGGTATGATTCCCTGTGAGGCGCCCACTTTTGCTGGTACCGGTTGGAGTCTTTCCGACCTGGTATTTCGGCCGGAGTGGCACTTGTCTCAGCGGCCTCGCGCTGGCTTGGTGAGTCTTGTACTGTGTTTTGACTTTGTATCTTGTACTTGTGTAGGTTTAAAATTGACACGTTCACCTGTAGGCCGATGGAAAGCCGTTTCGTACTTTCTGGTCCTTGGTGGAGGTTCACAAGGCTTTCAGAGCCCTTCGTGCTGATGAGGAGGCCATGGAGATTTGGTCATAGACTGGCCTGGCTGATTTCTGGCGTGCCATGGGAGGCACTTCGAGGAGAACGGGGATCAAGACCCGACTGTGGGCTTTGTTGGAGCGGTGGTGGGATACCACCAACACTTTCCACATGTCATGGGGGGAGATCACCATTACCCCCTTTGAGTTCGCTATGATCATGGGTCTTCCTTTTTCTGAGAGGAACGTGACCTTTGATCCGGAGCTGACGTGGCGCTCTGCCGCTGCCAGGGACTTGCTTGGCCCTATTGTAACTTGTCCGAGGACGACACCCATGCCTCTGTGACGACGATCGTGGAGGCTATCTGTGGTGTAGGTGTGTCTGCGGAGCAGAGAGTTAGGCACTTCCTCCTAGTTTTGGTAAGCAGAGTGATGGCCCCGAGCAGGAACAGTTGGGTGCACATAAGATTCATGTCCGTTCTGAGGGACTTGAGGGCTGTTTCGAGCTACAACTTAGGTGGTTTGGCGTATAGCCACCTCTTGTATTAGATGAAGCAGGCCTCTCGGACTGCGCCGGGGAGTGACCCGAGCATGGCTGCTCTGTGGAGTGTGCTGGAGGTATTTAAGACTCCTTGTACTTTGTATGTTGTACTTGTATGTTTGTATTTGAACTTGACTGATGTTTTGCTTGCTTCTTGAAAGATTTGGATATATGAGAATTTTCCGACTTTGGTGCCAGATCGTACTCGAGATGCGGCTTACCTGTATGCTACCTCTTGGATAGGAGCGGTGCGCGTTAGGGTGCCTCTGGCGACTTCCCACAGAGCTTGGAGAGTTCTACCTGCTACCGAGGTAATCTTTTGTACTGTTTTTCTCTCTTGTATTTGTACTTGTATTGTTGCCTGAGTTGTCTGCTTTGCAGGTGGTGGAGAGTCCTTTTGCCAATGCGCTTGTACCTGCCTCGGCTGCTCGTGCCCATTTCCTGTCTGGGCGGCGGGTTTTGCTTCCAGGGGTGTACCGCCACATGTGGTACCTAGGGGAGCGAGTGTCCCTTCAGCACAATTCGGGGGATAGACTTGTCCCCAAGGACCCACCGGGGTCCATGCTGGCGTTGGATGAAGAGGTGGCCCGGCTCTATGTGGAGGCTAGGGGGGATGTTGTTTGCCGCTCTTGGAGGGATTTTGTACACAAGAAGGGGAGCTATGACGACTTCCTGAGGAGGCTGGCTCCTCCAGTACGCTTCGTACTGCCGGTGAGCTTTTGAACTTGTATCTTGTATTCTTGTATCCTTGTATTCTTGTATTCTTGTATGATTGTATGATTGTATGTAGGAGGAGGAGGTTGATCCTGAGGATATTCCCCACGCTGATAGGATCCTTCGCTATGAGAACTCGGACGGGGAAGAGGTGGTGGAGACCATCCCTGTAGCTTCTCCTCTGCACCGGAGATCATATGATGCTGTACCTGAGCATTATGCCGCTGTGAGTACTGTTGCATTTTCTTGAAACTGATTGTAATCTTGTATTTGGAAATTGATCTTGAGTTTTGTATGTAGGCGCCTCGGGCGAGAGTGCGTCGTTGGATGCTTTTGCTTGATTCTTGGAAGAGGCATTGTGCAAAGCTGACCCGGAAGCTTTCTGGCCGGGACAGAGAGGTGCCTTACTTGATCTTGAAATTTGTATTTTGAAAATCCGAACTTGGATGTTGACTCTTGAAATTGTATTTTGTATAGGAGCGCCGTCGAGACCGTAGAGGATCCGTTGACAGAGATCCCCTTGCGGAGACGTCCTTGAGGCAGGAGGGGCGAGCTTGGAGCTGGGTCAGGGGTCCGGTGTTGGTGCTCATCAGAGGCATTCTGATGCTGAGCGGGGAGCTTCCCCTTTTGTACATGTTGATCCCACCAGGCATTCATTTGGGGGTGCAGGCAGTTCACGGGCCTTTGTTTCTTCCCATGGTTACTACTTCGGAGGAAGTGGTCCTCAGCCTTGGGGTGCAGATTCCTGGGCTTACTATGAAGAGATGGAGAGGATGCGCCTGGCTCAGATGTTTGGGTCGTACCAGTATATGGCGATGCCGCCGCCGTAACAGTATTCCTCTCCTCAGTAGGGAGTTCATCCCTTCACTGGCACACTTCGTATCTCGGAGCAGGATCCTAGTACCCCTGGGACGGAGTTGGATTAGGATCTGGAGCGCCTTAGGAGGCGGAACAGGGACAAGGCGCCTGTGGTTGATATCACTGCTGGTGAAGACTCGGACCGACCCTGCATGGCAGCGAGTTCCAGCTTGCCTGGGTTGATTTTGTATAGGTTGGATTGTATTGTATTTGTATGGATTTGAAACTTGAATTTATTGTATGGTTGTATGGCTTTGAACTTGAATTGGTTTGCAAAATTATTTTGAAGATTGGCTTTTGTATGCTTGAATGTTTGGAATTGTATGCGTGTTGTGTGCCTTGAAATTTGTGGCTAGATGCATGCATGAGAATTTTGCCAAAAAGTTTGAAAAAATTTACCCCATTTTACGGGTGTATATACCCACTATAAGCCCCCACTTTGACTGAGGTGTTTTGGTTAGGAAAAACGCAAGTCAAAGTATATTCAACTCTTGCTTATGCACATGCAGACTCGACTTAGGACGCCGATTTAGGACTAGAATGCTTGAATTTTGAAATTGATCCGAAATCTGCCCGGAGCGTTGATCCGGATTGCTTGAAATTGCACGACTTGCGGCTTTGGAATCTTGAATAATGGAGGTTGTACTCTGCTGTCCGAAACACTAAAGAGTGTGTACTCAGAGTCATAAAAGAGGTTGGTGGCCTCGTCCTTCGGTGCAGGCCCCTGCGTCTGGCGCAGGCTTGGCGCCTGGCGCTTGTGAGCTGTCGTGCCAGCCGACTCTTGTATAAATAGGGAGCTTGTTGGATCACTTCTTGTATCAATCCTTCCCTGCTATCATTGCATACCGCTTCCTGTCGAAAAGAAAAGAGAATATGGTTGTGTCCTTTGAGAGTGCCTTGAACTCGTGGCTTGGTTAGCTAGGCAAATTGGAGAAAAGGGAGCTTGATGGCATGCATCTTGGGGTGCTTGCTCTTTCCGGTTTGTAAAATTGGATTTACACTTCATTCTTGCTGCTTTGGAGGCTTGGGATCCGAATCATCATGTCTTCCGCTTTGGAAATAATGAGGTATGTCCCCTCCCTGAGGAATTTAGTGCCATATTGGGGTGGCCCATTATGTTGGAGCCATGCATGCCCAGTGTTGAAGAACACTTTTTCTTGAGTTTTGAAAGGTATTTGGGTTTAAAGCCCCCACTTTTGAGTGCTGTTGTATATGGTAGAGGGGTGGATTTTTCCCTCTTTATCACCTAATTTTGTGGGCTTGATGTTCCCAAAGTATTCCGCTTGAGAGCCTTGAGTTTTTGTATATTCGCTCGCTTTCTCTTTTCGAAACAGGGGTTTGGCAATGGTGATGCCTCCCTAATAGAAATTGTAGAGCAGTTTGCTAATGGTCGGGACCCAACGCCGCTTGTGATTGGCGAAACATTGATGGGCCTTGACATGCTGAAGTCGGACCCCTCTTCACTGCCGTCGGGAAGTCCGGTATTACTCCAAGTAAGGATATGGAGCCTTCTTGTACGTTGAATTTGTACTTGTATTTGAATTTTGAATATTGAATTTTTAACTGCGCTTTTTGTATACTCCCCAAGGTTTGGCTTATGGAGAGGCTCATGTTGGTGGCACCACCGGAGAACATGGAGAGCTATAACAGAAAGGGATTCACTGTGCGGCCCATGTTGTATGGTCGGCTGTCATTGGATGAGTGGCGATGCGCACTCTCTGAGGTTGAATCTTGTATAAGGTGGGTAGTTCCTTGGTGGGGAATTGCTTCCATGAGACATGCCCCTGGGTTTACTGCTTTGAGGGTGCCAAGCCTCTCGATGCTGGTCTTCTACTCGCCTGCTCGAGTGATGAGACAGTATGGCTTGAAACAGGAGATCCCGGACTGTATTGAAGAGAACCCGAAACCTGCTATGCTGAATGCAAATCGTCTTGAAATTTGGAGGCGGTAGTGGGTTGCCAAACCATTCTTGAGTATTCAGTTCCCACCTGAGCCTGTTACTCTGTCTGCGGGGTACATTGTATGGATGAGAGGTCTAAGCCAGAGGGACATTTCTTTCTCCAGACCAGCTAGAGTCCGAGGTTCTAGAGCTAGACGTCCTGCATCAACCGACCATGAGGAAGGGGACGGGAGTGTGGCCCATCCGGTGCTTGACCGTTCGGAATCCATAGGAGGTTCGTCGTCCTCCCGTCTTGGAAGGCTTGCAAGTTCCTTCTCCGGCCGCTTGGGCAAGGGGAAGATTGATGATTGATTGCGGGAGGAGCCAAGGGATAGTACTCAAGGTGCCAAAACTCGAGAGCATAGTCGCCCAACCCCAGATCTTTGTAGGCTAAATGTGTTTGAAATTGTATTGGAGGGAATTGTGTTTGGAATGTGTTTGGAATGTGTTTGGAAGATGTGTTAAGAAGATGTGTTTAGGAAGTGTGTTTTAGAAAATGTGTTTAGGAAGTGAAAAGGCTTTTGAACTTTGCTTCACTTGATCCTGGCTTTGTATTTGAATTAGCTTTGAAGGCCTTAGTGCCAAATAAAGAGTTATTGTGTTAAATTCCGCTTGAACATGCTTTGCTTTGAATTGGCACATTTGGAATAAAAGACAACATTTGAGTTTTAAAATTTGATTTGATTTTTAGGATGCCCCTAATTGAGAAAATTTTGAATTTTTTATATTAAAGTGGTCGGGCCTCTAAATGAGGTTGCCTACGTGTCCCGTTAGGGAATCAGGCCGGACGTAGTTCTGACTACCTTACAGGACTTTGAATTGGATTCTTGAACTTGAACAGGGAACTTAGACATAGAACTTCTTGAGTTGATCGAGGTTGGTCAGGGATCTGAATTCTGTTCCGTCAATGTTTGTTAGTTGGACTGCTCCGCCGGAGGGGATCTTCTTGACAATGTATGGGCCTGCCCAGTTGGGTTTGAATTTTCCCCTTGGGTCCAGTGTGTTTTTGCGAAGGGCTTTCAGGACAAGCTCGCTTTCTTTGATGTTTCGGGTTCTGACCCTTTTGTTGAAATGTCTGGCCACTCGCGCTGATAGACTTGTACATGGTAAGCGGCTTGAAGCCGGCACTCATCGAGCATGACTAGCTCGTCATATCTTGCTTGTACCTATGCAGCTTCTGGGATTTTGCTTTCGAGGACTATCCTTAGAGAAGGTATCTCCAGCTCGATAGGTTGTGCTGCCTCCATTCCATAGACTAATGAAAATGTGGTTACACCTGCTGAAGTGCGAATTGAAGTTCGATACCCCCACAATGCAAAGTGCAGCTTCTGGAGCCAGTCTTTGTAATTGGTTGTCATTTTCATGATGATGGTCTTGACATTCTTGTTCGCCGCTTCGACTGCCCTATTAGTTTGCGGGCGGTAAGGCGAAGAACGGTGATGTTGGAATCCAAAGGAGGTTCGTCGTCCTCCCGTCTTGGAAGGCTTGGAAGTTCCTTCTACCGCCGCTGGGCAAGGGGAAGATTGATGATTGATTGCGGGAGGAGCCAGGGGATATTACTCAAGGTGCCAAGACTCGAGAGCATAGTCGCCCGACCCCAGATCTTTGTAGGCTAAATGTGTTTGAAATTGTATTGGAGGGAATTATGTTTGGAATGTGTTCGGAAGATGTGTTTAGAAGATGTGTTTAGGAAGTGTGTTTTAGAAAATGTGTTTAGGAAGTGAAAAGGCTTTTGAACTTTGCTTCACTTGATCCTGACTTTGTATATGAATTAGCTTTGAAGGCCTTAGGGCCAAATAAAGAGTTATCGTGTTAAATTCCGCTTGAACATGCTTTGCTTTGAATTGGCACATTTGGAATAAAAGACAACAACATTTGAGTTTCTAAATTTGATTTGATTTTTAGGATGCCCTTAATTGAGGAAATTTTGAATTTTTTTGTATTAAAGTGGCTGGGCCTCGAAATGAGGTTGCCTACGTGTCCCGTTAGGGAATCAGGCCGGCCGTAGTTCTGACTACCTTACAGGACTTTGAATTGGATTCTTGAACTTGAACAGGGAACTTAGACATAGAACTTCTTGAGTTGATCGAGGCTGGTCAGAGATCTGAATTCTGTTCCGTCAATGTTTGTTAGTTCTACTACTCCCCAGGAGAGGATCTTCTTTACAATGTATTGGCCTGCCCAGTTGGGTTTGAATTTTCCCCTTGGGTCCATGGTGCTTTTGCGAAGGGCTTTCAAGACAAGTTCGTCTTCTTTGATGTTTCGGGTTCTAACCTTTTTGTTGAAATGTCTGGCCACTCGGCGTTGATAGACTTGTACATGGTGAGCGGCTTGAAGCCGACGCTCATCGAGCATGACTAGCTCGTCATATCTTGCTTGTACCCATGCAGCTTCTGGGATTTTGCTTTCGAGGACTATCCTTAGAGAAGGTATCTCCAGCTCGATAGGTTGTACTGCCTCCATTCCATAGACGAATGAAAATGTGGTTACACCTGTTGAAGTGCGAATTGAAGTTCGATACCCCCACAACGCAAAGTGCAGCTTCTGGAGCCAGTCTTTGTAATTGGTTGTCATTTTCATGATGATGGTCTTGACATTCTTGTTTGCCGCTTCGACTGCCCCATTAGTTTGCGGGCGGTAAGGCGAAGAACGGTGATGTTGAATCTTGTACTCGGTGAATAGATCTTCACACTCTCCTTGAAAACGGGTCCCCTGGTCACTGATGAACTCGTGAGGAACGCCGTATCTGCATATGATGTTTTCTTGTATCATCTGGGCCATTTGCTTGGAACCCAATACTTCGAATGACCTGGCCTCGACCCATTTGGTGAAATAGTCGATGGCGACCAGTATGAACTCATGACCCTCGGTGCCTGCTGGAGTGACTTTACCGATGACGTCGATACCCCAGGCTGAGAATGGTTACGGTGATGACTGAGAGTATAGCAGTGACGGAGGAATGTGCTTCAGATTCGCGCACTTTTGACATGTAGGACATTTCTTGACAAAGAAGTAGCATTCCCGTTCGAGGGTAGTCCAGTAGTATCGTGCCCTGACGATCTTGAGGGCTAGCATTTTCCCATGTAGGTGCCACAGACTCCAGCATGTATGTCTTCCATAACTCTTTGAGCTTCGTGCTTGTCAACACATCGGAGGTTAGGACCGCCAAGGGACCTTTTGTATAGAATGCCGCCTTCTATGACGAAATTGGCTGATTGTAATCGTAGAGCCCTTTGATTTTTTCTTGAAAAGTGTGGGGGATACTCTGAATTTTGTAGATACCTTTGGATGTCTCTAAACCAAGGTTCATCTTTGTCTTGCTCGACGTCGTCAATACCATGGACATATGCTGCTTCTTGACGTGTTTCGATTGTGAGTGGCATTTCAGCCATGCCGCTTGGAATGTTGATAATTGAGGCCAGTTTTGACAGTGCGTCGGCGAATTGGTTCTCCTCTCTTGGGCGGTATTTATAGCAAAGCTCTTCTATTTGTTCAGACAGCTACTCAAGATAGGACTGGTATGGAGCCAAGCTCTCGCTCCTCACTTTCCATTTTCCGGAAATTTCATTGATGATTAGGGAGGAATCCCCGTACACCCAAAGTTTCTGGACGCCCAGTGCTAAGGCGGCTTCCAGGCCCATGATGCTTGCTTCATATTCTGCCGCATTGTTTATGACGTTGAATTGCAGTTTTGCTGATATAGGAATGTGAGTGTCGTCTGGGGCTACTAGGATTACTCCAACACCACCTCCGTTCTGGTTGGAAGCACCGTCAAAATGCATTGACCAACTGTCATCGCTGGCCATTAAGATTTGCTCTTCGGGTAAGTCGTAATCTTCCTCTTCTGCCTCGACAGGACAGTCGGCTAGGAAATCTGAAACTGCTGAACCCTTGATAGACTTCCGTGGAATGTATTTGAGGTCGAATTCTGCTAGCATGGCCAACCATCTGGAAAACCGTCCGTTGAGTGCTGGTTTTTCGAATAGATACTTGAGAGGATCCGCTTTGCTGATCACATGTATTGTATGGGAGAGCATGTAGTGCAGTAGTTTCTTTGTGGCCCAAACCAAGGAGATACTAAGTTTCTCGAGCTGAGTGTATTTGGTCTCGTACTCGATCAGCTTTTTGCTTATGTAGTATACGACGTTCTCTTTGCCTTCAATTTCCTGGGCAAGCATAGCCCCCACTGCTGAATCTATTGTTGTGAGGTAGAGCCTGAGGGGAATCCCTGGCATGGCTGGCTTTAGTACTGGTGGGTTGGAAAGGTATCTCTTGAATGTGTAGAATGCATGCTGACAGTCGTCATCCCACACCTTGGGCTCGCTTTTTCGGAGCTTTGGAAATACTGGTTCATATATCATTGTGAGTCTTGAAATGAACCTGCTGATATATTGTAGTCTGCCGAGAAAACCCCGAATTTCCTTTTCATTCTTTGGTGGTTGCATCTCGAGAATTGCCTTGATTTTTGAAGGATCAGCCTCTATGCCTCGAGAGCTGATAACATATCCGAGTAACTTGCCTGACGTTACCCCGAATGCGCACTTTTGAGGATTGAGCCTCATATTGTATTGTCTAACCTTTCGAAAAACTTTCGAAGTACTGAGGTATGCTATTTCTAGAAACATGCTAAGAATCTCAATTACCCTCTCATTTCAGCCAAAACTGCTATTTATAGAAACCTGCTAAGAATAGTAACTGCCGTAAGAAGTAGTTGTTAAAGTGGCAAAGTCATAAGAGATAGAAATCTGTCAGAATTAGGTGTTGCACTCCAACATAAGTCCTAAAAGAGATAGAATTGGCAAAAGGAATTCTATTCCTGCTATAATCCGGAAATAAGAGTTACGTATTAATTAAATTCCTAACGAACCTAGAGTTCGTAACGGGCCCAGACGCATTCCGTCATAATTTAATACGCACTAAGAAACTCGGATAAGTCTCAAAAGCTCCGTATTTAAGAGTCCAGATCTGACAAAAGGCTCGGCCAGATCCTATTTTCAACGCCTGGGTCTGGGCGCCGAAATCTTCGGCGACGAGCCCCGGGCGCTGAAAATACCAGGGGCCGTGTCGTCTCCGAATTCTTTTTGGATTAGAATTCTAAAGATCTATCTTCCCACAAACTCTTTCCCTATAAATATAGCTTAAAAACCGACGTGAACAGAACACACAATTCCATAACCTGAGTATTGACTCTAGCCTTAAACCTAGCCTCACGCTGCGAAATTGATCCGGCGTTCTGTCGCAATCGACCCAAAAGTCGAACAGAATGCGTCCTGCCCCTTGTAGCTGATGATTTAAGCCTAAATACTGGAACACTTCTTAGAAACCCGAGATTCGTTAAATAAAAGGAGGAATAGCAAAGCCAAGTGGTTAGTTTTCTATGAACCGTGACGCACCTCTCAAGGGTGCGTTGTAATGTGTCCCTCATATGATTTAATCGATTTCATCACCCTTTTATAAAATTTTCAAACTATTAACTTGATTGATCTATCACACCTAATAAGATAATACCTTGGACAATTGAATTATCATGCTAGGTACCTTAAATCAATCTAAGTAAGATAATCACGATCGATTTAGTGTTATGTGTTGCATATTGCTAAAATCAATTCAGAATAGTTTAATAGTTTAACGCATGTCCCTTCAATTATTTATGCTGAGCTAGTAAGGATAACCTGCCTCTGGAGTTATCGATGAGCACTCCTCTCGGTAGTTACAGTCCCCCGAACTCTCAATCTCTGCCCTGCGGGTGTACGTTGAGCGATCCCCACAACAGCGATCATAAGGGAACCTATGGCCGTCGTGGTCGAACATAATTGCACTCCCTTTATGTCACGATAACCGGGTTTTGTCAGTTTTCTCATAGTCGTTAAAAACTTAATGGCGACTCCTATATTACTAGTCGATTGCGTGTAAACTCACAGGAAATCTAACTACACTTGATCTGACGACGTCACGCCCACGAGGGACGAGGTCACGCATTAGCCTCGTGCTTTTTCGACCCCCTCACAGTGGCGACTCCGCTGGGGAACGTTAATGAAATACTCGTGCTTGTAGGTAATCAAAATAGCCGAAGGGTGAAACGATCCTACCCCGCGTTTATTTCCCTATCAAGTTGGGACGACCTGAAAATCAGCATATTAATGTGAACGGACAGAACCGCATAACGAATCTCGGCTCCCTTGGCATGTTTCATCTCGGGAGTTGGGACTAAGGATACCCATCGCCAACCGGGGGGTGCATACGTTTCATACATTGTCCACTCGGCACTTTTCGCTAGTAGTACACCCGTCCCAAAACCAATCGCTCGCCCACTAAGGTCCCTCTCATTGGTGCATGCCCCCTTGTCTTACATCGTGATTGGCCTCTTGGGACAAAATTCGTCTGTTGAATGCACTACCTCGACCGGGGCATGTGTTGGATCTACGATAGAAGCGGTACCAAGCCGGCGCAAATATTACCCATAGAAGCCTATCATAAACTACGTGACATATTATTTTTGCTTCATGTTGTAATGTTAGTTATGTGTAGCGAATTACGTGATTGTGTTGTGATTGTGTGTGACAAACAACGCTAGAAAACCAACGACCCTAAAAATTGCCCAAACATTCATAAACACCAATTGCCCAAAGAGTTATACCTAAATACGTGTCCCGTAATCCCGGGCGATCGCCAAAAAAATAAGCGACGCCCAGGACGGCCTGTAACAGATCCCACGACGCTGCATAACGCGCAAAGGACGTTATTGGGCAAGCACGCAAAATGAAGTCGTATGTACGAAAAAAAAAAGACGAACAGAATACGAGTACCAGTCAGGGACGCATTTTCAGGGCCCCTGGCTGGGCGCCTATTATTTCAACGCCCCTGTTGGGCGCTGAATTTGCTGCTTGGCCTTTTGGCCAGGCACCGCAACCTCGGTGCCCGCGCACAAAATATACGTAGCAATAAAAAATTCGTAACAAATTTGCTACGAGGACGTATGAAAAAGGCACTCAATTCTAAGAACGACTTATAAAATAAATAACTCCTTGCGTCGTCATTAAGCCTCCTATAACGACAATGTTCGGCACCAAAAACAAGCATGCCAATTAATATAACTTTGAATGTCACATGGGTAAAGTATTCAAAAAATGATGTTCAAATAAAGTTTTCAAGGAAAAATAATGTTCGAATAAAAATTAAATAAATCCGAGTCTAGACTAGGCTATGCCTAAGTACAATCTAAATCCTAAGTCTTAGTTGTCTTATACATAGAATCGGTCCTAACGCTTGGTGTCGTTCTGCAAGTTAAAAGGTTAAACCATATTGAGTCTCCCTTCCTAACATTTAAAAGAAATCAATAAGCACCCATATGTAATTTTAATCCCTTGCTAAGAATCTACGGCCACAATACTCTCTCTCACCAATAAAAAGAATATATTATGTAATTCAAGTATTTGCAACATGGAAACAGTCACATTCTGAAAATCATCCCTCCATAGTCGCACAACCCCCAAAGTGAGCCTAAGGTGTCAATACCATTGGCGATAAAAAATTAAGGGCCTCAAGGCTTATGATCACATTGTGTCACGACTATCATAGTCCTCTCGAGCCACTCGCTCCTTGAAGTACTTCTAAGTACGGACTAAAAGATTTTCCATGAATGCAACATGACGAACCATGAAAATACCCAAATCGACATGCCATAAGGCTACCATTGGGGTAAAGCAATACACACTAAGAGGGAAGTCTCACTAATGATTCTAGTCTTGCAAAAATGAAAATTCGATCTCCCCGACTAACTACCTTGCCAACATTAGGCAAAATGGCGCATGACAAATGAACACCCAAGGGTTAAAATCTAAAGTGTCAACCTACGAAAGTTATAGTCCAATTAGCCTAAGTCTGAGAGTCGCTTGGTCAAGTATAATAGGCTTACGCCACGTCATTATTTTGAGTCTAGGCCACCTCCTTGTATTCATACACGGGTTATAATCAGAAAAATTAATGAAAGTTCGAGTCTAAATCACAACTTCCAATTAAATCCCGGAAACTGGAACCTGAAAAGAAGCAAAAAAAATTATTTTCGATGTAATTCTTTCGTTAAATTTCAATAAAGTAAAAACAACATTTTGAATCTACTCTATTTGCACATTTTAATAAACGACTAAATACGCTTGCAAAGTAAGACAATTTAAAGGTCCACCCTAGGCCTACTAAAATTAAAGGTCCAATATAGTCCTACCAAACGAGGCTCACTCAGTCCCGCCTCGTGACTCAAAGACCACAATCATCTACCTTCTAGCCCAAATAAAAAGGGGGAGAAATCCCAAGCAAAAAAGAAAAAAGAGAAAGAGAAAAGGGAGAGCGAAAAGAGCGAGCCATGAAATACTTAGCCCGTACCTCCCAAAGTGCGAAATTTACCCAAGTAAACGAAGGAAAAGAATTGAGTCAACCAATCCAAATCATACCACAAAAACTACATAAAGTTCTACGATCTTCTACCCTTTCCAATCCTCATGCTTGACTAATACCTATACAAATTATTCTTATCTCATTCAACCCATCTTTCAAGCCGTCTTGAGTCACGAATAAAAAAAAACACAAATGAAAAGTACATTCTACGCTTAACGTAAAAAAAAAATTTAAATAAAATAAATAATAAAAAAGAAACTTTGCAAAGCACCATTAAAGTTCGTCTAAAAAATAAAAAGAAAGCATTTAACGCACAAAAAGATTCGCAAATATTTTGCACAAAACGAAAAGAAGCAACGAGCCAAGAAATCTCACCAAGAATCACTTTCAACGCCCAGAGCTGGGCGCCGGAATCTTTAAACGCCCCAGCCTGGGCGCTGAATCTCTCTGCTTGCCAAATTTTGTCCAGAAGTGCTCGTCATTTTTTTATCCGCACATACAAAGAAAAATAACGAACACTTGGAGGGGTACAACAGGTATTCGGATATACGTACCAAAAAACACATGAAAAGATTTTTGTGCAAATACATGTACTTAAAAAAATAAAACAAATTTTTGTGCAAACATTACGCAAGACCTGTTTCATCCTATCCTATTTTAAACATTACGATTCCACTCGAACGTACTTGTTTAAAATCGGCATTCTAAGAAACCATTTTCTGACTAAGAACTACGCAAGACCTGATTCCAAATTAAATCTATTTAAGGCGGATACGTAGGCAATCCATGATTCGGTCCAACCAATTTGCAAAAATGTTAAAGGCTATAGAATAACAAGAATAAAAAAATAAAGTCCCTTATTGAAATTTAATTACTTGCAATCCAAATCGAAAGAAAAATTTAAGTCAAAGGAAGAATCCAAGTCATCCAGATGCCAAAATGAGCACACATCGAAAAATAATAAGGGCACGTACCCTTGCCAGAAGGAGCACTGACACTCCTAGGCACTTAGCCAAGACTCAAAAGATCGCTTTGCCTCAATTGAATGGGGGCTAGCGCAAGCGTCCATGACCTCTAAAATACTCGACTTGACCCTCCCTAAAGCGAACTAACTCACTTAAAGACCTTCTTTCACCACTAGACACAGTCATAATCGCCAACAAGTAGTAAAGGCAGTAAGCTTGCAATAAAGAGGATTGTTCTACGGCATCGCCCCATCGTTCCTTCGAACTCAGGGCACCCGTTTATGGTAATTCAAATGCTTGCGAATCCCCTTTGAAAAAATCAGACATTGTCAAAAAGACTTTGCACTTAACCAAGGATCACCCTACTCAGACATATGACACGGGCATCTACAATCGAAATCTGAAAGCATCATTAATGAGAAGACATAATAAGCAACTGGGGGTTAAAGATTGAAATGAAAGAGTTAGGGAAAGAACTAAGTATACCTTGAACTTTTGTGCAGACATACACCAAGTAAATCTAAGTCAATTTGAAAACGGTTTATATTCCCGCAAATCTCGAAAAGATGGCCCTAAAAGCCTAAAGCATGTGCCACACGGGCACAAGTAATATCTTGACGCCTGCACCCTGGCTTCCAGCAAATCCTTAGACAGCATTCCGAAAATCGTAACAGTATTTTGATTCACTCATGTAATCCTGTACGAACCCTTCTATAAGTCGACTTACTTAGGACACCTCGGATTGTACACAGTAGGACTCGGATTTCAAATAATTTTCAAAGACTTCTTCAAACATAATAAAGTGTCGTTAGTTTAAGCTAAGTATGCTTTTATCTCGATGTTGCGAGTGAGTCAAAAAGATTTCTAAATATGGTTATGGAAAGGCACCTAGCTTTTGGTCAAGGCACACTTCAACATGTGACTACCTTGACCATGGCAATGTCGCACAATACGACATTTACAAGAGAAGTAGCAAATCACTACTCGAACGTACCTCGCACTAATCAAGTCTGGTTCAAACTATTCATGATCCATGTCACCATGAATGCATAAAAACGTGTGCCAAGCATTATAGCACCAAGCCAATCCCGTAGCCACAATTGGGGGCTTGAGAAAAACACTCTAAAAATGCTCGAAATGACGATTTTATCGCAAATTCTCGACGCTAATGTTATACACACGTCATAGGGGCACAATCCTAAAGTTTGATCGTGTAAAACGAACCTTAGAATGGATACAACCCCTCCCAAATTCTAAACGCTACTTAAAATATATAAAGTCACCCCACTAACAAGGGTAACTGAAAATCGCGAGTCACCAAAACTCCGATTAAACTACTGCACATAACGCTCGCCCTATAAGCGCCCGTTACACAGTCTACGTCGTTCCAAAGCAAAAGCGAAAGAAAAGTCAAGGATAAAAAGAAGAAAAAAGAAAGAAACATCTATGAATCCTCGCATCGAACGAAGTAATAAGCCGTGCACACCCACGCAGAAGGTGCTACACTTGTTCGAACACCTGAACGAGGCGTGATGAAATACTCCAATGCAAAAAAAAAAAAATGATGATATATCCCAACACTTGGAGGAATGTCCTAAGACACACTGTTAGGCCACACAAGCCTACGTCGCACCATAAGTTCAACCATCCCACGGTACAAGTCTAAAAAAAAGAGTAAGGCATATTGCACTAATGCGGGCACGACCAAGAGTATGAGGCAAAGACTACTTATCGCCCAAATTCAAAACGCAAGCCACACGACTTCTACATTAAGGATTAAAGGTAGCAAACATTACCTACCACGAAAGGGATAGCTCGCACCTACACGAGCGGAACCCCAAGGCATCTTTCTCGAAAGAACCTACAAAAATCGTACGCCAAAAGGAAGCATCCCAACATGCATACTTGGGGGCTCCAAACTACGAAACGACCATGGCAAAATAAAATAAAAAGTCTCAAAGCAAATGTTTGAACGATCAAAAGGGCACGATGCTTGAGCCCACTTCATGAATGGGCCTGAACCCTATCAAGCTTCTAAGAAAACTGTTCAACATCAGTCATTGCTCAAAAAAAAAATTGAATCAAGCGAACTGATTAATGGAGCGCACGCAACTGCCATTCTATGAATGCTCGTTCGCACATACGTATCATCATCCTAAGTATCGAACATTCACGAACGCGTTCGAAAGAAAAAAATATACGTTCAAAATAACAACAAGAGCGATCAAAGTCTTACGCCTCAAGGTATGTTCCTCGGGCCATATAGACTCGCCCAACTATTGCAATTAACTATACGCCTTAAGAGCAACAGTTCCTTTAAGTAATCGCCCCAAAGCGATAAACACCGTAGTCCACCAATCGGCTACGGCTTCTCGAGAAATCATCACGAGAAACTCCTCCCTGGGACGCACTTTCAACGCCCAGGACAAGGCGCCAGATATTCCGACGCCCAGCCCTGGGCGCTGAAAATCAGCTCAACTCATTAAAAAAGAAAAACTAAAGAAGAGAATACGTAGAGTTTTCAAGTGAAATAAACGAACGAACAAGAGGCCAACTGTGTCATCAAAAGACCAGCCCAAACAATATTTTCAACGCCCCACCTGGGCGTGGATTATTTCTAACGCCCAGGTCTGGGCGCCGAAAATGAGCCCATGCCCCAAAAAAAGCCCTGACTTCTGTAGGGCCCTGCCGTATCCATTCGACTCGAAAATTGCCGATTTCTTTACTGAAAGTCGCACCTCACGGCTTTGTTAAGAGTAGCATACCACTACAAAGATTGCTCGCACTTACGAGAACGATCCCAAACACAATCAAGGACATTGCAATATGCGTATCCCCAAGGAACCTCTTTGACAAGAAATGACCGTCAAGCACGAGTGCTTCGGGGCTCGAAAGAAAATATATATTTCAAAAGAGAGTATGCAAAGTTAAAACAATATTCCCAGACTACACTGTACGAAGTCCCGTGTTTGGATAATCTCAAAAGATAAAACCAGAATACGACTTCAAGACAAAGGTCGCCGTTGATACTTATACATAGTCCCCTAATCAAGGACCCAGGTAGTGGAAAAATTGAGCCGTAAAGACTAGCTCAAAACCATGAAAGATGATGACCACGAGACAATGGTCCGTCTAAGAATGTTGTCAACCCACATTCAGGTTGCAACTAAATCCGAGCATCCCTCGAAAAGAATTCGCTCTTACAAGAAATGAATAAAAAGGAAATTCTCAAAAGAAATCACAAGAACAAATGAAATAGGGACTTGCCCACCTCAATCAGGCAAGATCGCGGCACGTACCCCGTGAGTCCCAAATTGAAAAGACAAATTCAGGTTCGCTCACCTTCAGCGGGCGGGGCGTCCACCCTTAGCGGATAGGGTTCGCCCACCTTCAGCGGGCGGGGTCTACGTCACAAACCGCGTAGGTCCTTATTTTCAAAACATCAAAACAAATTCGTCCACTTCTATCGGACGGGACATCCACCCTTAGCGGATAGGCTCGCTTACCTTCAGCGGGCGGGGTCTACGTCACAAACCGCGTAGGTCCTTATTTTCAAAACATCAAAACAGATTCGTACACTTCTATCGGACGGGGCATCCACCCTTAGCGGACAGGCTCGCCCACCTTCAGCGGGCGGGGTCTACGTCACAAACCGCGTAGGTCCTTATTTTCAAAACATCAAAACAGATTCGTACACTTCTATCGGATGGGGCATCCACCCTTAGCGGACAGGCTCGCCCACCTTCAACGGGCGGGGTCGATCTATGTCACAAACCGCGTAGGTCCTTATTTTCAAAACATCAAAACAGATTCGTCCACTTTTATCGGACGGGGCGTCCACCCTCAGCAGGACAGGCTCGCCCACCTTCAGCGGGCGGGGTCTGCGCCACTAACCGCGCAGGTCCTTAGTCAATGCAGTGATAACTTTTTCCGGTTTATCTTTTTCCAAAAATCAAAAGATGGTTTATCTTTTTCCAAAAATCAAAAGATGGTTTCCCTTTTCCAAAAATCAAAAGATGGTTTATCTTTTTCCAAAAATCAAAAGATGGTTTTCCCTTTCCAAAAATCAAAGGATTGGTTTTCCGCTTTTCCAAAAAGAGCGATGTGCTGGATTTTTCTTCGTTATACGTCCTATAAAAACAAGGGGGTTTTCTCGTTTAGCTAACCCTGAAAATGAGAATCTTTAAAAACATTTTTACCTCGTGATTGGGCTTGGCCAGGCCTAGTTACACTTTATAGCTTTGATTTC
Organism: Spinacia oleracea; assembly: GCF_020520425.1. Lineage (NCBI taxonomy): Eukaryota > Viridiplantae > Streptophyta > Magnoliopsida > Caryophyllales > Amaranthaceae > Spinacia > Spinacia oleracea. The sequence continues at coordinate 43,172,270 of NC_079492.1, read as the reverse complement.
GAAAACATCTGTAGATACTTCCAATGACAAAGTGAGGGAGTTTCTATACATCTGTAGGTACTTCCAATGACAAAGTGAGGGAGTTTCTATACTTAACAAAATCACACGTGAGGAATGTGTTAACACTTCAAGTGATGACCCTTAAGTCAAATGTTATCACTCTGGGGCTCGTGAGACCCTCGCAAAACAGGTCACATACACCATGGCTTGTATGACGCGCTCCGTCTAACACTTTGACCATCGTCTTACTCTAAGACTCAGTCAAAGTGGGGGCTAACTGTAGACACCTACTTTTGTCCCTATTCCCGAAAGGGAAGGTTCGATGATAAGAACATAAATCTCCACTTGGCAACGCATCTCCTATAAAATAACGAATCTCAATCACCCTCTCATTTCAGCCAAAACTGCTATTTATAGAAACCTGCTAAGAATAGTAACTGCCGTAAGAAGTAGTTGTTAAAGTGGCAAAGTCATAAGAGATAGAAATCTGTCAGAATTAGGTGTTGCACTCCAACACAAGTCCTAAAGAGATAGAATTGGCAAAAGGAATTCTATTCCTGCTATAATTCGGAAATAAGAGTTACGTAATAATTAAATTCCTAACGAACCTAGAGTTCGTAACGGGCCCAGACGCATTCCGTCAGAATTTAATACGCACTAAGAAACTCGGATAAGTCTCAAAAGCTCCGTGTTTAAGAGTCCAGATCTGACAAAAGGCTCGGCTCAGATCCTATTTTCAACGCCTGGGTCTGGGCGCTGAAAATACCCGGGGCCGTGTCGTCTCCGAATTCTTTTTGGATTCGAATTCTAAAGATCTATCTTCCCACAAACTCTTTCCCTATAAATATAGCTTAAAAACCGACGTGAACAGAACACACAATTCCATAACCTGAGTATTGACTCTAGCCTTTAGCCTAGCCTCACGCTGCGAAATTGATCCGGCGTTCTGTCGCAATCGACCCAAAAGTCGGACAGAACGCGTCCTTCCCCTTGTAGCTGATGATTTAAGCCTAAATACTGGAACACTTCTTAGAAACCCGAGATTCGTTAAATAAAAGGAAGAATAGCAAAGCCAAGTGGTTAGTTTTATGAGAACCGTGACGCACCTCTCAAGGGTGCGTTGTAATGTGTCCCTCATATGATTTAATCACTTTCATCACCCTTTTATAAAATTGTCAAACTATTAACTTGATTGATCTATCACGCCTAATAAGATAATACCTTGGACAATTGAATTATCATGCTAGGTACCTTAAATCAATCTAAGTAAGATAATCACGATCGATTTAGTGTTATGTGTTGCATATTGCTAAAATCAATTCAGAATAGTTTAATAGTTTAACGCATGTACCTTCAATTATTTATGCTGAGCTAGTAAGGATAACCTGCATCTGGAGTTATCGATGAGCACTCCTCTCGGTAGTTACAGTCCCCCGAACTCTCAATCTCTGCCCTGCGGGTGTACGTTGAGCGATCCCCACACCAGGGATCACAAGGGAACCTATGGCCGTCGTGGTCGAACATAATTGCACTCCCTTTATGTCACGATAACCGGGTTTTGTCAGTTTTTCTCATAGTCGTTAAAAACTGAATGGCGACTCCTATATTACTAGTCGATTGGGTGTAAACTCACAGGAAATCTAACTACACTTGATCTGACGACGTCACGCCCACGAGGGACGAGGTCACGCATTAGCCTCGTGCTTTTTCGACCCCCTCACACTACCCGTCCAGAAAAGAGAGTAAGGCATGATTTGCGGTGTTGTCGACCAAGATGTCGATGTGAGGCAATGGAAAACCGTCTTTAGGGTTGGCCCTGTTAAGATCCCTGTAGTCCACACACATCCGTACTTTGCCATCTTTCTTTGGCACCGGGACGACATTTGCAATCCATTCTGGATATTTTGCTTCTCGAATAAACCTGGCCTCTAGCTGCTTGGAGACCTCTTCTTGAATTTTGAGGGAAACATCCGGTTTCATGCGACGGAGTTTCTGCTTGATGGGTTTTGAACCTGGAATAAGGGGAATTGTATGCTGACCGATGCTTGGATCAACCCCTGGCATATCATGATAGAACCATGCGAAGACGTCTACATACTCAGAAAGTAGTTTGATAAGATCGTCCCGCTCTCCTTGAGAAAGAGTTAAACCAATCTGAACTAGTTTTGAATCACTGCTGTTAGAAAGGTTGATTTTTTCTGTTTCCTCAATTATGGGCGTCCTGTTTTCGTGATTTTCGATATCTTTTAGAAATTCAAAGTCAGTTTCTTGTGAAGCAAAGTTGTTTGGATTTGGATTGTGTTCTGAATTAGGACTCGAAGAGTAAGTAGAAATTGAAGTGTTATTGAAATCAACAATCATTACATCGACTGTTTTGACTTGAAGCTAGGCCTTTAGAGGCTTTTGATTGATGGAAGACTCTAGTTCTAGACACTTAGACTCATTACTAGACTCGGAAATTAAAAGACAGACTCTGGACCTGGACAAAGACACTTAATCTTAAAGATAGTTCTCAGGGTATTCCGAGACATCTGCGTCATAATCGTCATAATCATCAAAGATGGGGCTGCATGCACAGACTTTCAGGACTTGGTCCCAGACTTGATTCCATGTGCTGTAAGGAAATGCGGCGAAGCTCCCCTTGCATGAAGTGTTAAGCCGTAAGAGGAACATTCTCACCATTTTTCCCTCTGGTAGCTCGGGCTGAATTGTATGAGCGGAGATTGCCCATCAGTGGTAGTATTCTTGAATGCACTCGTCCTTTTCCTGGCGTACAACCGGCTTTTGTTTGATGAGAGTGTCTAGGAAGCTTGAACCTTTGAGGGTGAGGCAGGCAGGGCCATCCAGTATTTCCTCGAACCAAGGCTCCCCAAATAGTAGGTCGAAGTTAGTAGGCACATCGATTAAGAGGAACTCAGCATTGTCGTAATAGGTGTCAAAGGAGAAAACCGGCTCGAGGACTCCCAGGACTTTGTATGTGACACCCTGGAGTTTGACGGTTTATTGGGCACTCAACATGAGATCGTACTCGGAGAACCCTAAAGCTTTCAAGGGCGTTAACCTCGTGAACTTTGTGTGTTGTCTTAGGTCTCTTTCCCTTCCACTTTTCAGATTGTGGAGCTGGGGCTGCTGGTGCTTTCATCAGGTTATCCTCTATGTCGACCAAGATGTCGTAGGTTCTCTTGAAGCTTTCCAAGCCTAGGTACTTCATGTGAGCATTGTATTTTGGAAGAAGACCAGCTATGAAGATCTTGACTAATTCTCTCTCGGAGGGCCGGGTCACCATTTGGGATGCCATTTCTCTCCACCAGTTGAGGTAAGTAGTGAAGCCTTCCTGAGGCCCTTGCCTGAGAACTTCCAGTTCCCCTAGAGTAGTTTGGGGTTGAATGGTGGGCTGATATTGCTCCATGAATGCTCGAGCAACAACTTCCCATGTATTTGTTTGATGTTCCTTGAGTGAATAGTACCACTTCTGGCAGACAGGTTCCAGAGACATAGGGAATACCACTAGGTATAGCTCGAGTTCGACCCCCTTGATGGCCATTGTAGCTCTGAAATTCTTGAGATGGTACTTGGGATTGTCAGTTGATTTGAACATTGGAATATCATTGGCGGAGAATTTTTCTGGCAGATTTGCCTTCCCCTTGAGGTTGTCCTCCATTGAGGTGTCGAAGTAGTTCTCTTGATTGGTAACCTTACTGACAAGACTCTCGATCTTCTTGGTTAAATCATCAGTGGGCGCGCCCTGTTCCACGGCACCCAGTCGGTTGCTTATGTTCTCCACATTGGCGCTGAGGCTGGCGAAAGCCGTTAGGAGTTGAGTGAGTTGATCAGAGGCAGACATTTGGACTGTTTCTTGAATGGGACTAGAAGTTTGATTTGTAGGAGATGAACTGGCTGCTCGTTCGATGCCGACTATGAGGGAGGCTAGGGCTGATGGATTTCTTTTCAACCTCTCTCCTCTTCGGCGAACCCACAGGATCCTTGGACTCCTAGTTAGAACATACCAGACGATTTTAGAACTTGGACTTCCCGACACATGATATGATATGCATGCAATGAATGAGACCTAGACTTGACTCTAAGTGCCACTCCGAAGATTCGGGATTTTGGGTTTTTGTACTTGTATCCGGGATTTGCAACCCGTTGGAAATGTTTGAGAGGAGCCTTCATTCTTTTGTGGAAGTTGACCCCTTGTACTAGAACTTGAAATATCGAAAAATTATTATTTCGACCTATTGGGAATGGGACTATTTTAAAGGGAATTTCAACCCGTTCGAGCATTTTGGAAATTGGACTTGTACTAGGAAATTGAATTTTGTATTATTTCAAGGGAATTTCAACCCGTCAATATTTTAGGGGATTTCAACCCGTTATACTTGGAGTATTTGGAGGGAGTTTCAACCCGATTGAAAGGGAATTGATTTTTGTATTATTTCAAGGGAATTTCAACCCGTCAATATTTTAGGGGGATTTCAACCCGTTGGAGAATTGGAACTTGTATTATTTTAGGGGAGTTTCAACCCGATTGGAAAATTGGACTTGTACTATTTTAGGGGGATTTTCAACTCGTTGGAAGTATTTGGAATGGGGTTTGTATTATTTCAGGGGATTTTCAACCCGGAGATAGAACATGGAATTTGAATTTTTATTATTTCAGGGGATTTTTAACCCGTTGGAAGATTGGACTTGTATTATTTCAGGGGATTTTCAACCCGTTGGAAGTATTTTGAATTTTGTACTGGGGAGCAATAGAAAGAAAGAGTTTTTGTAACTTGAAGTTAAATTTGAAATTTGAATTTGACTCGAAATTTGAACTTTGAAATGGAAAACACGCACTTTCGTATATAGGATATGAGGCTTTGTATTTTGAAAACTCCGGCACCATGCCGCCATGGAGTTGAGGGATTGAATTTGGAAACATGAAAGTCTGGCCTTATGCCGCCGTAGACTTGGAATCTTGAAGTATAGGACTTCAGATTGAATTGAGGATTTGAAGTTTGAAATATAGAATAGAAAGTCGGCATTGCGACGGCATGAATTTGGAACTAGATACTTTGAGTATAGGACTTTAAGAGTGAAGGATTGATTCGAAAAATTGGCATTACGCCAGCCATGAGTTTTGACATTTGAACTTGTGATTTTGAAATTGGTATTGACAACTTGAATTTGAGCTTTGAAGACTTGAATGTTTGATATAGAAAATTTTGGCATTACGCCGTTGGATTTGGGTTTTGAACTTGAAACTTGACTAGAAAATCCGGCATTATGACGCTGTTGGATAGAGCCTTGAATTTGGAACTTGAAACTCGAAATTGGAACTAGAAAATCCGGCACTATGACGTCGTTGGATTTGAACTTGAAAATTGAAGTTTTGGACTAGAAAATTTGAATTTGAACTTGAAACTTGAAATTTGGACTAGAAAATCCGGCATTATGACGCCGTTGGATTTGAACTTTGACTTGGAAACTTGAGGTCTGGATTTGAAAATCCGGCATTATGACACCGTTGGATTGAATCTTGAACTTTGAAACTTGGAATTTGGACTCGAAAATCCGGCATTATGACGCCGTTGGATTGAACTTGGAATTTGGAACTCGGAATTTTGGACTCGAAAATCCGGCATTACGACGCCGTTGGATTGAATTTGGAATTTGGAACTCGGAATTTGGACTCAAAAATCCGGCATTATGACGCCGTTGGATTGAATTTGGAATTTGTGCGTGAGGCGTGTGTAAGGGTTTTGAATCAAATGGATTGACATTCCTAAAGACCCTAAAATCGGCGATTTAGATGCATGAGGTTTGAATGATGCTCCTAGGGGTTTGGTTTCCTAGTTGGAGGCTAATGGGTTTTGGCAAGCTAGAACTCGAGGTTAGCCATTCACGCGTGCAAAGACGCCCACACAATGCATAAGTAGCACGTTGTCACACTAGTCATGAATATGAATGCGACATGCAAAGTTCTCAACCTAAGGTCGGTCTAAGTTTTTTATGATGCAAGTGGTCGGCTTAGTGTGTCAAAAAGGTACTCGACTAAGAGACGGATCCAGCGACAACTTTCACATCCGCCTAAGGGAGGTGTGTGTCGGCAGACGGCCTGCATACTTGACATCGGGAATGTCAAGTAAATGCCAAGTTTCGGTAGGCGCGGAAATGGTCACACACTTTGGTTGGGAACCGTATGGAGAGTCACCATTTCGTTGCCTCCGGGGCTAGCCCGAATGTAGAACACATCCGTTTGGGCAAAGGTAGAAATTCATTTTACACAATATGGTTTTCGAAAAATGCATGAAATGCCTAGAAATTGAAATTGAAATCGTTCTTGAATTTGTATTTGTAAAGCTCGTTTTTCGGCACTCGTCCACGAGGTTTGGGAGCGTCCTTCCAGATTAAAAAATAGACTAGCTCCCAACACGAAAAGTTGAGCAAAAGTGGGCAACAAGCCATTGTGAGCCACTGTCCTGGATGCAGGCAGTGGCGTTGGGCGCAGGGGCTGCGCCTGGCGCCAGTGCTGGCATCCAGTACTTAAGCAGATCAGTGTCTTGCTGCTCGTATTTTCGAAATTCAAATTAGTAAAAGTCCCCAGCTGAGTCACCAGAATTGTAGGGGGTGTTTTTTGTACCGTCCTACAAGGGGGGGGGGGGGGCGGTTCTTTAGAGAACCGTTGTATTTTTGCACCTCGAAGGAGTCGCCACCAAACATAGTTTAAAGTCTCGTTTGGAAAGACCGCAATTGACTCTATTTTGGATAAGGATTTGAATCCTCGAAACGGATGGGTGAGATCCGGGCACGGGAACGAAACGTTTATTCCGCGAGCTTTATAAATATTCAAGTACGTTGGCACAACATTTTTAGAAAATATACCCTAGATTAGACTATGTGGGTTTGAATTTAGAGCAAATAGAATCTTTAATTGTCTGGTGGTCACTTTGCTTTAATGATTGATTTAAAGGAACCTAAGGCTGGTTTGTCCAAGAAATTATCTTTGTTAAGCATGATGTAACCTTGTATTTTGTTATATTTAGCATGTGCGGTGATGAAAGCAATAAAGCAAATAAAGCAACATCACAATACTAAATAAAGTGCGGAATTAGTAAAAACAAGACCCCCTAGAGCTGGACTAGGGAGTAGGTCCACATTGCCTAGAAATGGACTAGGCAAGTAAAGGTGCGGAATTGAAATTGCGGTATTGAAATTGCAGAATTGAAAGGTGCGATATTGAAATTGCGGAATTGAAAGGTGCATAATTCAAATTACAATATAGAATGGTGCATAATTGAAACTTGTACTTGGGCACATGAGATTCGAACGCCAAGCGGCTCCTTAAAAATAAGTGCGCCCGACACGAATTCAAAGCCAAAAATCACAACTTGGGAGAGGTTGCTCAACCCAAATATCCTAGATTTTGCATATTGAACTTGAACTTGAAAACTTGAATATTGAAGTATTGAATTTGAAAGATTGGATATTGAAGTATTGAACTTGAAAATGCTTGAACTTGAAAGGACCCTGGTTTAGAGAAGTAGCCATGAACAACCCTAAACATGGTGGGATCTTGAAATTTGAAAACTTGAACTTGTATATTGAAAAATGGAGTTTTAAATCTCAAAAGACTAAACCTTTAAGGATTAAAAGGTATCATCTTTGATTACTCCATGCTTGAATGTGATTCTAGTTCAAAGAAGTGATTGTAAACAACTTGAACATCCTTGAATTTTGAAAGTTTGTATTTTTGTATTTTGAAAAGTTTTGATTTTTGAAAAACATGTATGATTTTTGCAAGTGGTATTTTTAATAATAAAAATACCAACTTGCTAATCATTTTGAAATCAAAACAAGATAATTGATTGGAGTGGGATTCGGATTTACCTAGTTAGGTTTAGGCAAGAGCTCCCAATCGCTTTTGAATTAGAGATTTTGTATGTGTTTTGAAGGGTTTTTTATTTGTATTTTGAGGTGTAATGTCGGTATTACGACGTTGTATTATGTTTTTCTTCCTCCTTGATGCTGAAAATGAGGGGTGTTTATAGGAGGGATGGGTGCAAGACACCGAGCCAGGGCTGGGCGCTGGTGACGTGGCATGAATGCCGCCAAAAAGGACGGAAAGATGTCGTCCTTGATTTGTCTTGAAGTGCTGTACCTTTGTACGCATAGTACTATGCCTGGCGTTTTGTGTTTTCTTGGAGGTTAAGGCATTATTTTGCGTCTAAAAACAAGCCTTTCTCGGGTTTTGAATTTCGGTTGTACGGGACGGGGCCCGGCATGCTCGGTTTTGTGGGTCGACGCCCGAATTTGACTTGCCTTATATGATTTTGGGTGGAAAAGGCCTAGTAAAACCAATGGGATGGTCTACTAGATGGTATTGTACTTGGATTTGAAATTGGATTTTGAAAGTTGTATTTTGTAGTGAGTTCTGGGAGGGGAACGGCCTCTGGAATTTGATTTTGGATTTTGAATTTGGAAATATTCTTAGCAATTGGGATTTCCGCCTGGAGTTATTCCAATCACCTACTAAGGATAATGTTATGGTCATCATCCTAGAGGGGAGACACAAATTAGGTGTCTACAATAAGAAATCCCAATTCGGGCGCCGACCCACAAAACCGAGCAAGCGGGGCCTCGTCCCGTAAAACCGAATTCAAAAACCCGAAACAGCTTTTTTTAGACGCAAACCAAGCCTTAATCATCAAGCAACCACTACGTGCCAACTTCGTACGATTTGTACGAAGATACACCATTACAAGCCAAAACACTAGTACGGCATATTCGTCCTTGTTTGGCAGCTTCTGCGCCACGTCAGCAGCGATGGGCGCTGGCAGCTACGCTGGACGCTGGCGTCAGCTGGTGTTTAGCAGCAAATCCTCCTATTTATACCCCCTAATTCTGAACATTTAGGGAGGGCAAATCGAAAACACAACGTCGTAATACAAAAATTTCCACTCAAATCAAAATACAAACTTCTCTCTAAAAATCTCATACCATTTCCAAGTTCTAAGAAATTGGGAGCTCTAAAAGGAAATCTAGCCTAAACCTAACTAGGTATTTCCGAATCCCAACCTAAAATAAAATGTTTTCATGATTTTATTTCAAAAATGATTAGTAAAGTTGACACTTTTATTATGAAAAGTGTCACTTACAACAATCATAAACTTTTGCAAAATCCTCACTTTATGTGATTCAAGTTTCAAAATTTCAAGATTCAATGATGTTTAAGGTTGTTTGTAATCACTTCCTTAAACTAGAATCATCTTCAAAATATGGAGTAATCAAGGTGAGGCCTTTCTAATGTTTAAAGGTTCAAGCTTTGAGATTCAAAACTCCATTTTTCAATATACAAGTTCAAGTTTCCAAATTTCAAGATCTAATGATGTTTAGGGTTGTTTGTAATCACTTCCCTAAACTAGGATCATTTCAAAATATGGAGTAATTAAAGATGAAGCCTTTTCAACATTAAAAGGTTCAATCTTTGAGATTCAAGACTCCATTTTTCAATATACAAGTTCAACATTTCAATTTCAAACATTTCAAGTTCAATATTTCAAGTTCTATATTTCACGTTCAATGTTTCTATATGCAAAATCTAAGACACTTTAGGTCGAGCAACTTGACCTAAAGTAGAGATTTTTGCTTTGAATCCGTGTCGGGCGCACTTATTATTAAGGAGTCGCTTGGCGTTCGGATCTCATGTGCTAAACTTAAAGTTCAATACCGCACTTTCAATTATGCAATTTCAATTCCGCACTTTCAATTATGCAATTTCAATTCCGCACTTTCAATTATGCAATTTCAATTACGCAACTTTACTTGCCTAGTCCTTCTAGGCAATGTGGTTCCACCTCCTAGTCCATTTCTAGGTGGTCTTGTACTTTACTAATTTTGCACCTATTTTCTATTGTGATGTTGCTTTACTTGTTTATTGCTTTCATCACCGCACATGCTAAATACAAAATGCAAGGTTACATCACGCTTAACGAAGATAATTTCTTGGAAAAACCGATCTTAGGTTCCCTTAAATTAACTTTAAAGCAAAGTGACCACAATACAAAGTAGAAATTCTATTTGTTCTAAATTTAAACCCACATAGTCTAAACTAGGGTATTTTCGAAAATGTTGTGCCACGCATTTGAATTATTTCTAAAGCTCGCGGAATAAGCATCTCGTTCCCTTGCCCGGATCTCACCCATCCGTTTCTAAGATTCAATGCCTTATCCTAATCGAGTCACTTTTGGTCTTTCTAAAAGGGACCCTTAAAAATGTTTGGTGGCGACTTCTACAAAATACAAAAATACAAAGGTTTCTAAACAACCGCCCTCGTAGGGGATAAAGAGTACGAAAAAAACCCTTACATTACCGATGATGCAATTTATTTTTAGAATAACCAGAGTAAACATGCTTTAGGAAGCTCTAAACAAAATGTGCATTAATTACTAGACAATAAAAATTTCACATGGAACGGGAGCTTGACTTACTAACTTTTCATTTTTCCATTGTAGGTAGCAACCAAACGATATAGTGAATTTTCTCTCATAGAACAATCGTTGTCGAGATATAACGAGTTGTTCCCCTTAATTGGAGCCACCTCATTTTTCATGTTCCAAGTAAGCTAGAACATCTTCCTATTGAAGGAAATAATGCCCTTGGTCCAAGTTTGCATTTGATGCATTTAATGCTAAGTCTAATAAATGCGGTTCAGCATTAATTAAGCAAGTTAATTATTCAGTGAGATCAAGTGATCTGAATGCCTAGCTAGAGGCCGCTTCAGTTCTAGTGGAATTAATATAATTAATGCCACAACTTACTCTTGACTGAACCCGTAGGGTCACACAAATAGTACGTGAACAGATCAAGTATTTAGTTGAATATTATATTCAATAGATACACTAATTATGGATATTCGGAAATGACGGATGGTGGTTTTAGTGGGACCTAAACAAACTGTCAAAAGGCAAAGAAAGAATATTTGTCGGAAATGAATATATTATCGGAAACAGAAATACGGTTCATAACGGTAATATATAAATATTATTGAAGTAGAAGATATTGATGGAAACGAAATTATGGTTCGTAACGGAATTATTATCGAAATAGAAATATTGACGGAATCGGAAATATTACCGGAAACGGAAATATTATCGAAATTGGAAATATTGTCGAAATCGGAAATATTGTCGGAACCGAAAAATATTATCGGAAACGTATTCGAATCGGAAATAAATTACGGAATCGGAAAAACCAATTGGAAGCACGATACGAGTGACGGACCATTGCACGAAGCAATGACCCATCGCTTATGGACCAAGGTACTCGCACGCGGCAAGCCACAAAGGCAAGCGTTGCTGGCTAGTGTGCATGGGCCAGCGTAGCTGTGCCTTGCACTTGGGCCAACGCTGTTGTGCATGTTGCTTGGCCAACGCGCATGGGCTTCGTGCAAAGGAAGCATGGTTGGTCGGCTTGGTATGCAAGCAAGGCAACCGTCCAGCCCTAGGGGTTTTAGGGGTTTTGGTTTTTGGTATATTCCTAAAACTTTCCTAAAACGTTCTAGGGTTTTGGCTCCTAGGGTTTTTTCTATTTCTTATAAATACATGGCCTATGGTACTGAATAAACACATTGTTATTCGGATGGAACACTACAAGAGGGGGGGGGGTGAATTGTAGTATGAAACTTTCTAGCCAATTTTGCAGAATTATAAAGAAACTTTAAGCAAGTAGAGAAACAATGCAAGAGAGATTTTACGAGGAAACTTTCTAGGCCCAACTAGAAAGAAAACCTCGACCCACTAGGGATTTCAACTTAAACTCTTTACACTATAGGGCAACAACTCAGTTACAAACCTATAAGGAACTCGGGCATTACTTGAGTTCCTCTACAAACTCAAGTTCCCAATAGTTGTTCCTCAAACAACTACGTTCTCACTGACTTCCCTAGAAGTCTCTCTTGACTCTTTTGCTTCATTCAATGCCTCTCTAGTTCTCTCTCATAGACTTCACTCAAAGCCTCCCCAAATACAATCGGAACTCACTCAAGTTCCTACCCCATACACATTAGGAACTCACTCAAGTTCCTGCCCAAAACTTATACAAGAATTCACTCAAACCCTTGACAAATTACCCATTACAAGAGCTCACTCAACCTTTGAACAACTCTTAAAATATTGACATTTGATAATTGATTAAACTCTAATATGTAGAGAGTGAATAACTGTAAAGGAACTCGGAACTGACAGGAACTCGGAACTGCAGGAACTGACTCAAAAACGTGGAAAATAAATGAATTTTTCTATGAAATTATTCCACCTAAATCAGACCCTTTGGAATGACTGCAAAAGTCCGACACCCTTGAATGAATGAGAAAGCTCTCCTTTTATAGAGGAAGAAACCTCAACCACTTTCTCCATAATCTTCTCCACTAACAACCACTAAGCCCTTCAATTTAGGCATGATCCCATGACTTTAGTCAGTAGAGAAAATCATGGAGTTAGGGCAAAGCATAATCAGGTTTTCCATAATCTCCTATTATTTCTCCACTTATGTAGTTTTTCCAAAACAACGTAAAACAATGATTTTAATTTTCTAAAACAAAACCTTTTATATCTGATTTTAAAAAATAGAAAAATAAATTTTATTAAAATAAAATAACTAACAATCAGATTTTATTTTATAAAAAGATTAATTCTTTTTTATTTATTAAAAATAAAATTTTAAACAATAAAAACGCAAAAGATATTCAAAACAAATCCTAGATTAAATAGGACTTTATTAAAAACGAAATTTAAATAATTAATAAATAAATATATGATATTAAAATCAGAATCCTAACCTAGATAAGATTTTACAAAAACTATCTTTTATTTTAAAAACATAAATAAATAGAGTTTTACTAGGAGATAAATACTCAAAGTCAAAGGTAAATCCCTAACAACTAGGAGTTTTAAAATTCACGTCATTGACACATAAAATTACCTTAAGACTAGGAATATTATAAGAAAATAAACTGACGTTATTTCTCATCAGTTCCGACAAGTTCCTTTTGGCACCGTGTTCCTTAATTATTCAAGTTTCTACATACTTACATGAATCCTAGAAAATAAACTCTTATTTTCTTCTTCATGCTTCATGATGCTCCAACTCAAGAGCCTCATGTTGATAGTTCCGCCTCTGGAACTTCTCCATGCTTGTTCCTACTCAGGAACTTTATACTCGTTGTTCCTCTTAGGTTCTGCTGAGGAACTGATTTGTTTGTGTTCCTTTGAAGAACTCAGTTGCTGCTTGGATACTTGATTTATTGACTTGAACTCTTCATGTTTGTTTCTTCATCAAACCTATATTTATTTCGTATACATATTGGAACTCAAACATAGGTTAGTCGTTTCCTAGTTGTCATCAAAACCATTAAGTCAGTGATGAAAACCAATACAAGCAAGATGAAGAAAACTAAACTAATAAACAAGTATGCAGTAGTTAAGGAAACAAACTCTAAGTCTAATGGTACACGTATATAATTAGACTTCTCTTCTGAAGTTCCTTTCACTTCTAGAGTTCCTTTCAGGAACTTCACATCTTCTTGTATATATCTTCTGAATCTTCTAATTAAATGATCTGTATCAACCGTCATTACTTGTTCATGCACATCTAAACAATACACACATTAGTTAGATAATCATCATTTGTTCATAATCATCAAAACACTATATTACTCAACAATATTCCCCCTTTTTTATGATGACAAACAAATGATGCTTATCGCAAATTAAACATTAAAGATGTAAATTAATTCCCCCTTAATAATACAGACTGGAAACTATTGAACAAGTCATGCATAAGAGGATTTATACTTGACTATATTAGACAATAAGCATTATACATAATCTTCCCCCTTTTGTCATTATCGAAAAGGACATTCTTACACATATTTGCTTTAGGTAAATCATATATACATATTTCTATATGCCACAATTACCACCATAAAGGTTAAACACTTGTTAGTCCTAAAAGTCTCAAGATGCTCAATTTTCAAACTTAGGATGCATATGCTACACGAATTTCAAATTCACAATCCAAAGATCCAACTTTAAAAATTACTGAAGGAACTTGACAAATAATAAATTAAAGTCAAGCATAGATCAAATTTGAAAGTCAAAAATGGATTAAGAGAGTATGATATTGTAATATCGGGCTCAAAGAAGTATGAAAGAAATTTATGGAACAATTTGAATAGAGGGAACTTTGAGATAGATAGTGTGCTGTATAGTTAGGTTTTCAAAGTGAGGTTCTCAACAATCATTAGAGTATATCACTTTACCTCACAATCTTGAAATTTCTTCTAAACATAACACACATTCACCATGATATGTACCAATCAAGTTCACTTCTCTTCAACCACCAACTTTCCTTGAGAAACACACTGATAAAAGGAACTTGAACGTATTTCATCAAGTTCTTTCAATTTTTGCTTATGTTCCCCTTTCAACTAATTCCATGAATAAACGTCTTCAGAATCATATGTCATCTAGGAAATAATAAAAATTTGATCACCCTTGTTATTTTTTTTTTTTTTTTTTTTTTTCATTTTCAATTTTTTTTTTCATCATATATATATATTTTTTTTGAAACAAGGGTGTCATTACACGTTGTGGCACTTTCCTAGAGTTTTTAAGTACAACAGTAGAGAAAATATATTAATACATACTTGAGTTCCACCACCAAATATGAATCATTTACATTTGTTCCTCCCTTATTCCCCAGAGTTCCTTACCATTCCTCTCTTCATTTTGGAGCTTGTAAGTGTAGCTCCATCTAATGATTTTCCTCGAAATATCAATTGATAAAGTATAATAAACTTGCTTCTTACTTCTTCCACAAATTTCCCCCTCAAAATGTATCCATTCATTTATAACTCTTTATGTATCATCAAACCAAACAAATCAATGAATATTAACTTAGAGCTCGTGGGAAGTAGTATATTTGAAGTGTTGGGATATGAGTGGAATGATAATTTTGGAAATAAGGATCTTTGAAGTTATGAAATGTTAATGATAGGAATAAAGAATACAATGTAGAGATACAATACTGGATTGTAGAGTATGATTGTACTTAGCACGGACACACAACCCAAAGGTTGTAGAATAATGCTAATGGCTCGGCACAATAGAACACTCTTTGAGAATGTAGTATAATGCTCAACCCAATCACGAATACACAAACCAGTCTTGTGGAAAGATGTTGTTCTTCGAATACATATGGTGTGGATAAGTGGAAGTTGGTTAAAATATAGGTTTGTTCCCTCAAACAACTACGTTCTCACTGACTTCCCTAGAAGTCTCTCTTGACTCTTTTGCTTCATTCAAAGCCTCTCTGGTTCTCTCTCATAGACTTCACTTAAAGCCTCCCCAAATACAATCGGAACTCACTCAAGTTCCTACCCCAATACACATCAGGAACTCACTCAAGTTCCTGCCCAAAAATTATACAAGAATTCACTCAAACCCTTGACAAATTACCCATTACAAGAGCTCACTCAACCTTTGAACAACTCTTAAAATATTGACATTTGATAATTGATTAAACTCTAATATGTAGAGAGTGAATAACTGTAAAGGAACTCGGAACTGACAGGAACTCGGAACTGCAGGAACTGACTCAAAAACGTGGAAAACAAATGAATTTTTCTATGAAATTATTCCACCTAAATCAGACCCTTTGGAATGACTGCAAGAGTCAGACACCCTTGAATGAATGAGAAAGCTCTCCTTTTATAGAGGAAGAAACCTCAACCACTTTCTCCATAATCTTCTCCACTAACAACCACTAAGCCCTTCAATTTAGGCATGATCCCATGACTTTAGTCAGTAGAGAAAATCATGGAGTTAGGGCCAAGCATAATCAGGTTTTCCATGATCTCCTATTATTTCTCCACTTATGTAGTTTTTCCAAAACAACGTAAAACAATGATTTTAATTTTCTAAAACAAAACCTTTTATATCTGATTTTAATAAAAGAGAAAAATAAATTTTATTAAAATAAAATAACTAACAATCAGATTTTATTTAATAAAAAGATTAATTCTTTTTTATTTATTAAAAATAAAATTTTAAACAATAAAAACGCAAAAGATATTCAAAACAAATCCTAGATTAAATAGGACTTTATTAAAAACGAATTTTAAATAATTAATAAATAAATATATGATATTAAAATCAGAATCCTAACCTAGATAAGATTTTACAAAAACTATCTTTTATTTTAAAAACATAAATAAATAGAGTTTTACTAGGAGATAAATACTCAAAGTCAAAGGTAAATCCCTAACAACTAGGAGTTTTAAAATTCACGTCATTGACACATAAAATTACCTTAAGACTAGGAATATTATAGGAAAATAAACTGACGTTATTTCTCATAAGTTCCGACAAGTTCCTTTTGGCACCGTGTTCCTTAATTATTCAAGTTTCTACATACTTACATGAATCCTAGAAAATAAACTCTTATTTTCTTCTTCATGCTTCATGATGCTCCAACTCAAGAGCCTCATGTTGATAGTTCCGCCTCTGGAACTTCTCCATGCTTGTTCCTACTCCGGAACTTTATACTCGTTGTTCCTCTTAGGTTCTGCTGAGGAACTGATCTGTTTGTGTTCCTTTGAAGAACTCTGTTGCTGCTTGGATACTTGATTTATTGACTTGAACTCTTCATGTTTGTTTCTTCATCAAACCTATATTTGTTTCGTATACATATTGGAACTCAAACATAGGTTAGTCGTTTGCTAGTTGTCATCAAAACCATTAAGTCAGTGATGACAACCAATACAAGCAAGATGAAGAAAACTAAACTAAAAACAAGTATGCAGTAGTTAAGGAAACAAACTCTAAGTCTAATGGTACACGTATATAATTAGACTTCTCTTCTGAAGTTCCTTTCACTTCTAGAGTTCATTTCAGGAACTTCACTTCTTCTTGTATATATCTTCAGAATCTTCCAATTAAATGATCTGTATCAACCGTCATTACTTGTTCATGCACATCTAAACAATACACACATTAGTTAGATAATCATCATTTGTTCATAATCATCAAAACACTATATTACTCAACAATATTCCCCCTTTTTTATGATGACAAACAAATGATGCTTATCGCAAATTAAACATTAAAGATGTACATTAATTCCCCCTTAATAATACAGACTGGAAACTATTGAACAAGTCATGCATAAGAGGATTTATACTTGACTATATTAGACAATAAGCATTATACATAATCTTCCCTCTTTTGTCATTATCGAAAAGGACATTCTTACACATATTTGCTTTAGGTAAATCATATATACATATTTCTATATGCCACAATTACCACCATAAAGGTTAAACACTTGTTAGTCCTAAAAGTCTCAAGATGCTCAATTTTCAAACTTAGGATGCATATGCTACACGAATTTCAAATTCACAATCCAATGATCCAACTTTAAAATTACTGAAGGAACTTGACAAATAATAAATTAAAGTCAAGCATAGATCAAATTTGAAAGTCAAAAATGGATTAAGAGAGTATGATATTGTAATATCGGGCTCAAAGAAGTATGAAAGAAATTTATGGAACAATTTGAATAGAGGGAACTTTGAGATAGATAGTGTGCTCTATAGTTAGGTTTTCAAAGTGAGGTTCTCAACAATCATTAGAGTTTATCACTTTACCTCACAATCTTGAAATTTCTTCTAAACATAACACACGTTCACCATGATATGTACCAATCAAGTTCACTTCTCTTCAACCACCAACTTTCCTTGAGAAACACACTGATAAAAGGAACTTGAACGTATTTCATCAAGTTCTTTCAATTTTTGCTTATGTTCCCCTTTCAACTAATTCCATGAGTAAACGTCTTCAGAATCATATGTCATATAGGAAATAATAAATATTTGATCACCCTTGTTTTTTTTTTTTTTTTTTTTCATTTTCAATATTTTTTTTTTTCATTTTCAATAATTTTTTTTTTTTGAAACAAGGGTGTCATTACACGTTGTGGCACTTTCCTAGAGTTTTTAAGTACAAGAGTAGAGAAAATATATTCATACATACTTGAGTTCCACCACCAAATATGAATCATTTACATTTGTTCCTCCCTTATTCCCCAGAGTTCCTTACCATTCCTCTCTTCATTTTGGAGCTTGTAAGTGTAGCTCCATCTAATGATTTCCCTCGAAATATCAATTGATAAAGTATAATAAACTTGCTTCTCACTTCTTCCACAAATTTCCCCCTCAAAATGTATCCATTCATTTATAACTCTTTATGTATCATCAAACCATACAAATCAATGAATATTAACTTAGAGCTCGTGGGAAGTAGTATATTTGAAGTGTCGTGATATGAGTGGAATGATAATTTTGGAAATAAGGATCTTTGAAGTTATGAAATGTTAATGATAGGAATAAAGAATACAATGTAGAGATACAATATTGGATTGTAGAGTATGATTGTACTTAGCACGGACACACAACCCAAAGGTTGTAGAATAATGCTAATGGCTCGGCACAATAGAACACTCTTTGAGAATGTAGTATAATGCTCAACCTAATCACGAATACACAAACCAGTCTTGTGGAAAGATGTTGTTCTTCGAATACATATGGTGTGGATAAGTGGAAGTTGGTTAAAATATAGGTTTGTTCCCTCTGACAATATTAAGCAAGATAAAAAAATATTTTTATGGGAATCTACTTGTCTAGTTCCATCAATGTTTCTTCCATTGTTTCTTTGGCAATTTAGGATTTTCTTGTTTGATAGCATCCATATAGTTCTATTATGAGACCTCTAATACTCTTTGGGAAAGTAAGTATGCCTTATACAACACAAAATATAAGTGTGAAACATTTACTTTAAGCATACATAATTGCCTTATCTAAATATGTATAGGAGTTCCAAATCAACAAAACTCATGGAAAGACTATGTTATGCCCATGTTATTGCTTCATTAAGTATTGATCCTCTAAACAGTCCATGAATAGATGAAATCATAAGGAAAGCATAATCACATAATGCATTTCAAGACTTGTACAATTAAATTAATAAGTATACAATATAACAATTTAAAACATGATATGATATGAATAATAAAAATGTATATAATTTTTCACCATGTATATGATTACTTTGAGGTGCTGGACTAACTTTGATGAATTTATGTTCGAGTTCCTTGAGTGCTAGTTCCATCAACTTGATGCCCTCACATCTTATGGAAACTTTCTGACTGGTTGTTCCTTTCAAGCACCAACCTTCTCTGAGTTCCTTTGCCGATGTCATTGATAAATTGATTGAATGAATGTTGTAGTACACACAGGAACTCGATGAATGAAACTGACAATTTCTCTACTACTAGAGCAGTAGTGGAACTTGTTGCGTGATGTTGATTGATCGAGTTGATCTTCGGCTTCATGAATTGGAACTTGAACCTTAGTTTGAAGTTCCTCGACATGAGCTTATATAGCCGGCTACTATTGCTTTTAATAGTGACATATTTTATCATTAGAAACTCGATTAATTCTACAGGAACTCGCGAGTTCAATATTGAAATAAACTTTAACTTGTTTGCTGGGAATAAACATGTTAGTTTCAATCACAAGTAATTTATTCACTTATTTCAACGCACATTTTTATATTTGTTGTAAACTCTGGTTCATCTTCAATAACCCATAGAAATATCAAGGTATTCTTAGGAACCAAATTGTGATCCACAAAGTATGTGTTCCCTCTTTGATTCCCTTCAACTATGACATTTCTAGTTATTACTGATGATGCAATTTATTTTTAAAATAACCAGAGAATACATAATTTTGGAAACTCTAAACAAATGTGCATTAATTACTCGACAATAAAAAAATTCACAATGGAACGGGACATTGGCTTACCAACTTTTCATTTGGAACCAATCTTACCCTAATTGTCAAAAGTTATAAGTTTTCCATTGTAGGTAGCAACCGAACGATAAAAGTGAA
This sequence comes from Spinacia oleracea, assembly GCF_020520425.1. Lineage (NCBI taxonomy): Eukaryota > Viridiplantae > Streptophyta > Magnoliopsida > Caryophyllales > Amaranthaceae > Spinacia > Spinacia oleracea. The sequence continues at coordinate 43,152,280 of NC_079492.1, read as the reverse complement.
TTTTCTTTCATAGAACATTCGTTGTCGAGATATAACGAGTTGTTCCCCCTTAGTTGTAGCCACCTCATTTTTCATGTTACAAGTAAGCTAGAACATGTTCCTATGGTCTTCACGACCATTCTCCCTCTTGAGTAATTTTAATATGAGTAATCTGGGAAAAAATAACACTCAAGTGTAGTACTTTTGTGCAAAGTTATGATTAGCAGGTTAGTCTAAAATATATATATACTCGCACATAATAACAAAATATGATGTTCCTGGAAAATTTACTTCACGAAAGAAACATGAAACATATATTTTGTTCCATGGAACTTAGGTTAACAAGAATCAAGAACTTGTACATGAAAAACTTTGACACCATAAATTTCCTATCAAATAGTTTATGTACCATTTATCAAGTTACTGTAACCTTGAGTTCGTTGATTGTTCCACCAGATCTTAGGAAGAGTTCCTTTGATCAATGGAACTTATTATTATGCATTTTATAAATATTATATTCCAAAATAAAACCTGTGACACAATTAAGGTTAGTTTGCACAACAATTTAAGGGAAACAGGTTATCAAACAATATTCAACATTAATTAACACAAGTAAAATGAGGGAACAACCTTACTAACATTTCACATGATTGAGTTCCTTTGAGATGTTCAAAGTGACTTCCAATTATATAGTGCATGTGAGTTGATTCGTTGATATGACCCATCATATTTGGAAGGAACTTACATGTTGGTGGAACTGGAACTAGTTTACATCTTAAGTTCCAAGTTCCGAGCCTGAGTTCCTCTTCACTGTTCCAACGAATCTAATGGATTTCCAACTCATTTTTTCTTGGTGTAATTCTGATGTTGTTCCTTTACCTCATACACACACTCAATCATGAGTTATAAACCTGTCAAAATAATTTCGCTTCTACTACCTTCCAAAATCATGCATTAGTAGTAAATATATTTAGGGAGCATAATTTAGAAGATTAAATTATACAAAAATTGTATACTAACAGACCTGTAAACAATTCATGGTCTTGGGAACCTGACATAATTTCAGTTCCTTTCTTTTTAGCAGTAGCATCTTAGAAAATGATTATTTTAAACTGCTAGATCTAAGATTTAACATGCATACATATAATAAATATTCAATATACTCATAATACATAGAAAAACCGTTATTTGGACAATAAATGATATAACATTAAATTATGCAGCCCCAAGAATAAAGTTCCCTTTGCAGGGAAACCAAGTTCCAAGAGTGGCTATATGCATTGTTCCTTTGTCTTGTTCCTTGAACCATTCAAATAATGCATGAATGCAAAATCAGTTTTAGAATCCGAAATTTGTCTCACAAAAACATATTTGAGACAATCCAAAATCGATTAAACAAAATTTAAAATATATTTGAACAATTTTCATAAAACTTTGTTAGGAACTTGATTTAAATAAATAGCGTATGCATATAAAGATCTCAAAAATTAGATGTTTACCTTAACTGTATCATTAAGGATCTTTTCGTTGCAGCCTTTATTTGTTCCTTGGAATGGTGCTGAAATGGGTTCCTTTATTCGAAAGTTCCTCTTCGGATTTTGATCCTTGTTCCGATGTGGGGAGCTGATGTAATGTATTTTTATAATGTCGCACCTTCGTGAGTTCCTAAGTATAACTCGTGGGTCAACAATGATCCAGCGAATTCCTCAATGTAGAACTTAAATTCACAGGAACTCTGACATATTAATGTGCACCTTTGTTTGTTCCTGTACCAATTTCTTTGTTGAGGGAACCCAACAGATTTGGGTCCCTTCTTGTTAGTAGTAACTGTTTAGAAAATAATCAACACAACAACTACTACCAAGATACAATATGCCTTCATATAAATGATATTCAATATATTCATGAAGCATATAAAATAATAGCTCTTAGGCAGAGAAAAATAAGTAGGATATTTTGTTGCCTAAAAATTAAAAACTCCGAGTTCCACAGATATGCATTTTTCAAAATATGTTTCCTTGACATAATTTTAATGTACTGAAGTTTGAAAAAAAATTGAAAAATCAATATATTAAACATAGATTTTAGATTTTTCAAATTTAATTTTAAATCAAAACAAAACAAAAGTTCCATTAGAAACAATGCAAGGAACACGCAATAAATTAATGTATGCACACAAAGAAAGTCTAAAGGAATAGATATTTACCTTAGAAGATCGCCTGTTACACCTTGACTGACTTTTATTCAACAATAAAAGTCAAATCTTCCTTGTTCCTTTGAATGGGTAGGATCGAGTTCCTTTCATCAAGTTTCTTGTAATTGTTCCACCTTCCAGGAACTTAACTCAGCAGGGTTGCCTGCTTATGAGCGAGTTTTGGCTCTGATACCAATTGTTATTCGGATGGAACACTACAAGAGGGGGGGTGAATTGTAGTATGGAACTTTCTAGCCAATTTTGCGGAATTATAAAGAAACTTTAAGCAAGTAGAGAAACAATGCAGGAGAGATTTTACGAGGAAACTTTCTAGGCCCAACTAGAAACAAAACCTCGACCCACTAGGGATTTCAACTTAAACTCTTTTCACTATAGGGCAACAACTCAGTTACAAACCTATAAGGAACTCGGGCATTACTTGAGTTCCTCTACGAACTCAAGTTCCCAATAGTTGTTCCTCAAACAACTACGTTCTCACTGACTTCCCTAGAAGTCTCTTTTGACTCTTTTGCTTCACTCAAAGCCTCTCTGGTTCTCTCTCATAGACTTCACTCAAGGCCTCCCCAAATACAATCGGAACTCACTCAAGTTCCTACCCCATACACATCAGGAACTCACTCAAGTTCCTGCCCAAAACTTATACAAGAATTCACTCAAACCCTTGACAAATTACCCATTACAAGAGCTCACTCAACCCTTGAACAACTCTTAAAATATTGACATTTGATAATTGATTAAACTCTAATATGTAGAGAGTGAATAACTGTAAAGGAACTTGGAACTGACAAGAACTCGGAACTGCAGGAACTGACTCAAAAACGTGGAAAACAAATAAATTTTTCTATGAAATTATTCCACCTAAATCAGACCCTTTGGAATGACTGCAAGAGTCAGACACCCTTGAATGAATGAGAAAGCTCTCCTTTTATAGAGGAAGAAACCTCAACCACTTTCTCCATAATCTTCTCCACTAACAACCACTAAGCCCTTCAATTTAGGCATGATCCCATGACTTTAGTCAGTAGAGAAAATCATGGAGTTAGGGCCAAGCATAATCAGGTTTGTCATGATCTCCTATTATTTCTCAACTTATGTAGTTTTTCCAAAACAACGTAAAACAATGATTTTAATTTTCTAAAACAAAACCTTTTATATCTGATTTTAATAAAATAGAAAAATAAATTTTCTTAAAATAAAATAACTAACAATCAGATTTTATTTTACAAAAAGATTAATTCTTTTTTATTTATTAAAAATAAAATTTTAAACAATAAAAACGCAAATGATATTCAAAACAAATCCTAGATTAAATAGGACTTTATTAAAAACGAAATTTAAATAATTAATAAATAAATATATGATATTAAAATCAGAATCCTAACCTAGATAAGATTTTACAAAAATTATCTTTTATTTTAAAAACATAAATAAATAGAGTTTTACTAGGAGATAAATACTCAAAGTCAAAGGTAAATCCCTAACAACTAGGAGTTTTAAAAGTCACGTCATTGACACTTAAAATTACCTTAAGACTAGGAATATTATAGGAAAATAAACTGACGTTATTTCTCATAAGTTCCGACAAGTTCCTTTTGGCACCGTGTTCCTTAATTATTCAAGTTTCTACATACTTACATGAATCCTAGAAAATAAACTCTTATTTTCTTCTTCATGCTTCATGATGCTCCAACTCAAGAACCTCATGTTGATAGTTCCGCCTCTGGAACTTCTCCATGCTTGTTCCTACTCAGGAACTTTATACTCGTTGTTCCTCTTAGGTTCTGCTGAGGAAATGATCTGTTTGTGTTCCTTTGAAGAACTCTGTTGCTGCTTGGATACTTGATTTATTGACTTGAACTCTTCATGTTTGTTTCTTCATCAAACCTATATTTTTTTCGTATGCATATTGGAACTCAAACATAGGTTAGTCGTTTGCTAGTTGTCATCAAAACCATTAAGTCAGTGATGACAACCAATACAAGCAAGATGAAGAAAACTAAACTAATAAACATGTATGCAGTAGTTAAGGAAACAAACTCTAAGTCTAATGGTACACGTATATAATTAGACTTCTTTTCTACGTTCCTTTCACTTCTAGAGTTCCTTTCATGAACTTCACTTCTTCTTGTATATATCTTCAGAATCTTCCAATTAAATGATCTGTATCAACCGTCATTACTTGTTCATGCACATCTAAACAATACACACATTAGTTAGATAATCATCATTTGTTCATAATCATCAAAACACTATATTACTCAACACACATCAATTGAATTTCAATTCAATACACTTTGCCTATCACCTAAAAGTGAGATCTCAAAATCATAAACCTTATATTATATCCTAGTTGGTACGATCTAAGGCAGATCCGAACGTAATGTGGACTTTCTACGGAAGGACGACGTTTGGCGTTCTAACTTGTTCTTGTTCGGTTCAGGAGCAGCTAGGGAAGGCACACATCACAAAGTGTGTTCACTAAATCATGCTAGATAATTACGTACATTTAATTTGGATTCTGGCATTTATGGTTTTTCCGTATGACATTAGACTGTTCATAACTTAACAGTGGTATCACAAGCCTCTAATCAACTGCATAATCATTTAAATTAATATGGATTAATCTTATAAATTTGCAAAGAATTAAAGGGGTTAATTCATTTGGTATACTTAATTGCAAATTCATGTGATTATTAATTAATATGTTCGCAGGATTTTCGGCAGTTTTGTCAATAATGATCGGAAATCTTATGATTTTACAGTGAATTTCGCATGTAAACGACGTTTTAAAATTTTGACAAATTTTTTTTTTCGGCCGAACCCAAAATTCCCAAATTCGAAGTCTAACTATGACTTTTCGGAGGTTTTAGTTTTTCGAATGCATAATTATAATTTTAATGATATTAAAAATTAATATTTGCGAATCTTGTTTAATAATCTTGAGTTAATAAAAGACCTACTGCATAGGATTAATAATTTTCAGTTTTAAATTCGTTAATTATGCTAGCTAATTTGTAATTATAATTAATTTGTTGAAATTCAAATAATTCGTAATTTGTTTTGATTTTCATAATTAATTAGTAATTTAATTGGGATCTTATCACTAAAACGCCACCTAAAATTTGTTAAAGTTTGATTTTTTAAAATTTTTGAAACCTAATTTTAATCCCTAAAGTATATTGGAAATTATTTTAATTAATGAATTTTCGATTAATCGCCCAAAATTTTATGAAATTAATACAATTTATTAATTTTTCATAAATTTTGAAATATATTAAATATTGATTTTATGAATGTTCACAAAATTGCGCGCAAGAAGCAATGGAAGCCTAGTGTTACCCTTAAGGGGTGCTGCAATGATGCGGGCATGCGACGACGACCAAGGAATCTCGTCACCCATGCGGTACCATAGCAATGAGAAAGGCACAAGCATGCACATGGGCTACGCCCTGTGCGTGTGTGCTGTGTTCGAGTGATCGGGAAAGGGCGAGAGAACGAGGCATGGGAAGCATCGTTGGGCGGCACACTTGTTTGCGCGTTGCCTTGCGTGCCTCTGCCCAGCGCGCGAGCAAACGAGCAAGCAAGCACTGCTTCGTTGCTGTGTGCGATGAAGCAACACGGGCCAGCGAGCGCTGGGCGAGCCAGCGAGCGATCACTCGCTGATGAACTGCACTCTAGTGGGGCTGTTGGTGCACGCGGATGGGCTAGGCGAGGGATGGGCTTCGTGCTCGTTGCCTTGCCTTGGCCTAACATTCGTTTTAATTTTAGTTAAGCGGCGAATTTAATTAAATTTAATTTCGTGCTTATAATTTTTTTTCTCATAATTTAATTTTATTAGTTTAATTATTATAATTATTTTTATACTAATTATTTAATAAAATTAAAACCTTAAATAAATTATGATTAATTTATTAAATCAAATAAAATTAGACAAAAGGGATTTAAATTATTAAATATATGAGCTTTAAATTTTTAATATAATATGTGGTTTCCAATAAGACTTGGAAAGACATTTTTATGTTTAAAAATTAGTAAAGCATATAATTCTTGGTTTGAGTGGGAGTTTTTATTCATGAATGGTTAAACTCTTGATTAGGTCCTTGTTACCTTAGGATTAATAAACTCGATTAGAACTAATAAGGTCAAATAATTGGTAGATTCTTGGGCCTTAATTAGTTGTTGCAATTATTATGTGATGCATTTTTTTACTAACTTGCTAAGTGGGCCATTCATTGATAAATTTTATCTTATGCATGTTTTAAAATATTTATTGCTTTAAATATGTCTTGATATTATGCATGAGATTATGGTTTATCTATGTTGCATGATTAAGGATTTTAGTTCACTTAAAATCTAACCGACATTGTAAAAGCATTAAGTTCCAAAGTTTAAAAATTGAGTTAAAAGGTGCCATTCCAAAATAACACTTACTTTCTCACCTTTATATCAAGTTAGTGATAGTTTTACGCCATAGAGAGGCGTCACTTCTTGATCTTACTGGGGTAAGGTACACATTAGTTGTGAGTACATGTTGATTTTGGTTGAACTCAACGATATAAGTAAGAAGTCCTTTTATGTGTGGCAAATGGGATAGGTTTTCCTAATAAGTTCTTAGACGTGCCTATCAACAAAGAATAGTTTCTACACTATTAGCAAGGGATTTGCTTACCTACAAATATTTTAGAATAAGTCGAATCGTGTTTGATTCTTTAATGATTTTGAGGATCTTGGATTCATTTTATTCACACCTTCCGGAACTAAATTTCTTGAATAAAATACTTAATAACTTTGAATTATGCATGATTAATGCTTGTTTTAATTTTATTAAGAGCATGTATGAATGATTATTTACTTGTTTATTCTTTTCAATTGTATTTTTTACTATGGCAACAACAATTCATTCAACACACTACTACAAATCATCACTTGTGCCACGAATTATGCCACGGAAATTTTAAATTCGTGGCAATTTTACATCTTGCCACGGGAAAAATAATATTTAGTAATAAACTAAGAATAACAAAAAAATTTATGCCACGGGAAAAATACATTCGTGGCAAATATACACTTGTGCCACGAAATTTGCCACAAAACTATTTTCGTGGCTAATAAAAAAACTATCACATATTTTTTATTAAAAAAACCAAAACAAAAGCGGGAAACTTTTGGTGAATCACCGCTTAATTCCCTACAACCCTTCTCTCTGATCGAACTCCTCCAAAACTGCCAAGAACTCTTCAAGCGGCACCGCTACGAAACCTTCAAGCGCTTCTCGCTGCTGATCAAGAACGACGGCGAATTCAACATAGATTCTTTGCCAAGGTAATTCCCCTGAATTAGCTTCAATTTATAGGAGTTAATTCCCTTAATTTATCGCCTCTTTCTCTCACCTCTTCCACCCTCCTGCTGCTTCCCCTTTCATGCTTATTTCTCAACAATTGTATAGTCCTTGCTTCTATCAGACATTAATATTGAATCTAAATCATATGATATTTCAATAATGCGATTTTTTGTAAGTTCCATATAGGAGTTTGAATTTCAATCACACCATATTTTCAATTTGCGATTGATTTCTTGTTTTCGTAAAATATTTTTACTTATTTTGTTTGATTGATTTGGTTATTATTAATTAACCGAAATTTGTATTGCTGATGATAATCGAAATTGTCTGATGATGTAATTTGACTGAATTTGCTTCTATTGGGTGTTAAAATTTTGTGGAATATTGTTAATGGATTAGAAACTGAGCAATGGCTACATCATCTGAAAGTGACGATTCACCATATTGAGAATCAGTGTTCTCAATTAAGTTCATGATTAACTCTTTTGGTAATTGGGTGCTCTTATAGGATTTCAATGTAGAGGCAGAGGACAGGGGAGAACAAGGAGGTGATCTATAGTTTTCTGTTGCAGTTTCTTAGGGAGGTAATCAGAGAAGAAGGTAATGTTCATCTTTATTTTCTATGTTTTATTGCGTTTTTATTTTTTTGTAATTTGGACGATTTGGCTCTTTCCCCCCCTGTTTTGGATGACATAAGTTTGAACTTAATGTTTGTTTTTTTATTTGATTTTATTGAGATTATCTGAATTTTGTTGATGGATATTTGTTTATGATTTATGCCATGAAAGTGTGAAAATCAAGGGGAAGGCGCTCATTAAAGTGTGAAAATTGAGCAATCAGGATTTAAAGGTATGGCTAGAGAACTGCTGCAAGAAATTTGTATTTGCATATAGAAATGTACTTAGGGCCTTTCTTTCATTGTAGTTAAAAACTCTAGAGAACATAAATATTTCTTCAGTCACAATTGAAACTTGCATGATTGTTTATGAAGACGAGATTTAAAAGGATTTTTACTATTTTAACCTGACCTATTTTAGAGAGAGGGAGAGGGAGAGACTCGAGAGAGTGAAGTTTACGTTATTCAACTTCGTGAGATAGAGGAGAGAGAGTACTTGATTCAACTTTGTGCTTCTGTCTTGTGGAAGGTGTATTTGGGATTATTCAGTGGGTTGGAGGATGTATTTTTATGAACAGTTAGGAAGAGCTTCATAATGTCGTAAGACGACTCACTATCGGAGTACTTCTACTAGACTAAACTAGTGGTACTACTATAAGTATAACTGATGTTTGACTAAAGATACCAGACAACAATGCAGCACGCTAATCAAAACAACACGAAGATCGACATAGTACATCGATCAGATCTAATTGAACACTTCACACCTACTTAGATCTGAACAATGCAACAATTAAATAAAAAATTAAGATTTAAAAATGTATACCTGATCAGAATCGGAGCTGGTGGGCCCAAGAGAGAGAGAACCTCCCATACCAGGTCCAGGAGCATCAGTACTTCTAACGACCCATACAAACTTTTGCTCACTTTTTTCCAATCCAACTGCCAACTTACTTATCTGCTGATTGGAATGTCTACCCTCGAACCAAAGGTGCATATCTGAGAATTGTTGCTTGAGTTCCCTGCTTCTTGATTGATTAACTCCACTACTTGCTTGTTATCAGAAGCCAGAATTAGCTTCTCCCACCCCTTATCTCTAGCCACCAGCATCCCCATTCTAATTGCTAAAACTTCAGCTTCCAGAACTGTAGAAACCAATTGTTTTCTATGTCCCCCCCACAACCATTTCCCCTCATAGTCTTTACCCACTACTGAAATTCCCGCAATCCAAGATTCTTTATCCCATGAAGCATCCACATTAGCCTTGACAAAGCCTTGTTGGGGAGGGTTCCAGGTTTGGGGGGTAATTTCATGGGTCTGGTTACTCACACTTTGACTCACAGGCTGGTTTGAGAGCCATTTCCAAGCTGATAATTTGGCAAGTTGATGTTCCGAAGGCTCTCTTGTCATTGATGTTGATGTTCCGAAGGAGACATAAATCACAGAATCTGTTTCTTGTTTGTCAAGCCACTTGAAACATAGTCGTTTTTAAAAAAAAAAAAAAATTATTTATTAAAATTCATTTGTAGTTTGAATACAGGGTGGTTTGATTGGTTTTGGAGGGAGTCAATGAGAATGCTTAGATGAGTTTTGGAGTCAATGAGGGTTCTGGTAACGAGTGTAGATGATTAGGCTCTCGGACTTAGGCTATATCTGTTAAAGTGAGCAAATTATGCATATAGTTTTTTTCACATCTGAAGTGTTGTTGGACTACAGAGTATTAAATACCATTGTTTTGATTGTTTTTGGGTAATATTACTATTATTATTTAATAAAAATAATCAATTTACATTTTGATCTTTGCTATGTAATTAAAATCTGGAGATTAATTGAATTCTGGAGATTTATTTATTATTATATGACATTCTTATTATTATATAACACTAGAATGTGCCCGTGCATAACCACGGGATATATATTGTTGCAAATAAAAATAATGATTTATAGTGTTGAGTAAATATTTGGTTCAATATATGTTGTGATCGACTGATTATCATCTCAACGTGCTGTCCAAAAAGTGTAACACGCATTGCACATGTGTGATCAATAGTTCTAATTTAATCTAAGAAGAAAAAATTTACTTAAGTAACGTGGCATTAATATAATAAGAATTTATGAGTTTATTTAAAAAAATGTACTTATAGGATTTTAATTATTGGTAATAACAGGGGAGTGGGTTGTATTTCAGCAAAAAATGGGAAATTCAGAACCACTTTTACTATAGTGTATGGCTTGCTTTCTATTGAAACAAGGAAAACCTTGTGGAATGAGTTAACTCAATTGAGTTCAGTTACAACAGGGGAGTGGATTGTCATGGGGGATTTTAATTCTGTTATGTATTCTGGTGATAGAATCAATGGTAACCCTGTTACCCATGCTGAAACTAGAGATTTTGAAGGGTGCATTGATGCTACTGACCTAACTGAGATTAAAAGTTGTGGACACTTTTATTCCTGGAGTAATAAGGGGCAAGGTCAGACAAGGATTTGTTCTAGAATTGATAGAGTTTTTGGCAACACTGACTGGCATAGTACCTTTCTTGATGGAGTAGTGGATTACTTGAATCCTGGGATTTCAGATCATTCTCCTCTATTGTTAAGCTGCAATATTAATGTGAAGACTGGGGGTACACCCTTTAAATTCTTCAACTATATGGCTGATCATGATGAGTTCATGCAGGTTGTTCAGGAGAAATGGAATATTAGTGTTAATGGCACTCCTATGTTTACTTTATGGCAGAAAATGAAAGCAGTTAAGGGAGGGTTGAAACATCTCCACCATAGAGACTTTTCCAGATTAGAAGAGAGGATTGAACTACTTAGACAAGAGTTGGATGGGATTCAAACTCAGCTAGCTACCTCTTATACTGATCAGCAGCTTCAAGATCAAGAGAAAGAATGTAGTTTGAAGTTGAAAAAATTTCTGAAAGTGTAAGAAAGTGCTTACAAGCAGAAATCAAGAATTCAGTGGTTGAAGGAGGGTGATGCTAACAATAAATTCTTCTTTAGTGCTATGAAAGAGAGAATTGCAAGAAATAGTATTGATGTTCTTTACACTGTTACATGAGAGAAATTGGATACAACAGATGCTATTAAGGAGGAGATCAAAGGCTTTTATGTGAATCTTATTGGTACTGCTGTCCCCCTGTTAACCTCCATTGATATTGATCTAGTTAGAAAAGGAAGTCAACTTTCAGCTGATGCTACTGCTGAGGACCTGATTCAACCTGTCACTAACATGGAGATTGATGCTGCATTAAAAGGGATAGACAATAATAAGGCACCTGGTATTGATGGGTTCAACAGCCTGTTCTTCAAAAAGACATGGCGGATTGTAAAGGAGGATGTCTATGATGCTATCAAGCATTTTTTTTCTTACTGGGACCATGCTGCAGCAAGTAAACAACACTGTGGTGACTTTGGTGCCAAAAGTTCAGAATGCTACTCATGTGAAAGACTTTAGGCAAATTGCATGTTGTACTGTCATTTACAAGCTAATCTCAAAAATTTTGACTAACAGAATGCAGCCTGTTATTGGCACTGTTGTTAATTCAGCTCAAACTGGCTTTATTCCAGGTAGAGCAATCTCTGACAACATTCTTTTGGCCACTGAATTGATCAAGTGCTACTCAAGAACTCATGTTTCCCGCAGATGCATGATCAAAGTGGATCTCAAAAAGGCCTATGATTCCCTGGAATGGCCTTTTTTACAGGCTATGCTTTATGAATTGGGTTTTCCTGATAAGTTTGTAAAGTGGGTGATGGCCTGTCTGTCTTCTGTGTCATACTCTATTTTGGTGAATGGAATCCCTTCTGAACCTATTCCAGCAAAGAAAGGGCTTAGACAAGGAGATCCTATGTCTCCTTTCTTGTTTGCACTAGGTATGGAATATCTCTCAAGATGCTTAAGTACACTCAATACTAATCAGCTGTTTAAGTTCCACCCTAGGTGTAAAAGAGTTGGGCTTACACATATGATGTTTGCTGATGATTTGCTGTTGTTTGCTAGGGGTGATATCCCCTCTGTATCCCTTCTGTTTGATGCATTTAGTAAGTTTTCTGCAGCTTCTGGTTTGGAAGCTAACTTGATGAAAAGTGAAGTGTATTTGGCTGGAATCAATGATACAGTTGCTAATGATCTCCTTGCTACACTTGGTATGCCTAGAGGGTCTTTTCCCTTTAAATATCTTGGTGTGCCTCTCACCACCAGGAAATTAAGCTTCACTGGTTGTAAGCCACTCATTGAAAAAACTGTTGCTAGAGTGAAAGGATGGGCAGCTAAATTGTTATCTTATGCTGGTAGATTACAGTTTATCAGATCAGTCCTTTTTGGCATCCAGTTGTACTGGTGTCAAATCTTTGTGATGCCCAAAAAATTAATGAAAGAGATTCAAAGGATATGCAGATGCTTTTTATGGACTGGTGCTGAGGGTGGTTCTAGGAAAGCTCCTGTAGCTTGGGAGCATCTGTGTCTACCTAAGAGCTGTGGGGGATGGAATTTAAAAGATCTCATCATATGGAATAAAGTTGCAACCACTAAACACTGCTGGGCTTTATCTATGAAGGAGGACAGATTGTGGGTAAGATGGATCCACACTTACTATGTGCAACATAGAGACTTTTGGAGCATGCCAGTCCCTAATGGTCTCTCTTGGTCATTAAGGAAAATATGGCAGCAAAGAGGCATTCTAAGACAGGATGGATGAAGGAAATATGTCCTTCACCCAAGGTGCATTAAGTCTAATACCAAGGTTCAGATTAATTGCGAACAATTAATTCAGTGAGATCAAGTGATCGGAACAGCTAGCTGGAGCAATGCTTCCGATCAGTGAGTTCTAATGGATATTGAACTCACAACTTACTCTTGACTGAACCTACAAGGTCACACCAATGACACGTAACAGATCACCGGATTAAATGAATCGGAAATTCATTTAATAGCTTTTCGGGATTTAAGTTGGAAACGTATTATACGATACGACCTTGCATCGGAATCGTATATCGTATCGCGAATATTCGTAAGCTAGGCGAAACGAATAAATCGTATCGTACGATGATGATTCGTCGTATACGAAACGATAAATAATATATCAGAAATATATTAAACGCGGATACGAGGAGCGGCCCACGAGCCGAGTGCACGAAGCACTCAAGGCCCATGGGCGCGCGCGCTAGGCAAGCAAGCAAGGCGACACAACAGCGTTGGCCCATGGCCGAGTAGCTGTGTGCGCACGCGGGCCAAGACCACGACACAGCAGCAGCAGCGCGGCCCACGACCCAGCTCGATGTGCGTGTGCGTGTTATGCTGCGCGGGCTTGCTAGGCGGCCTTGCCTTATGGCTTGGTCGGTTAGTAAGGTTATGTAAATAACCTTATGACCTAATTTCCAACTAAGGCAATCACAATTCAGATTACACACAACCCTAGGAGAAAACAGAGAACCCTAATTCTCTCTGTGCCTCCATAGTGTGTTCATCCCAAAAAGCAAATCTCTTGATCGATTGTCTAAGCTACGATAATCAAGACGGATCTGATCGTGTCGGTGAACCAAGTAGAGGAACGACAAGTGGAGTTCTTTGTTCGTGTTCGTTGACGGATTATTGTGGAAAACACGCTTCGAATGTAAGTTTGCTTAATCTGTGCTTTATACATGTTTCTTGGCTTTTGGGATTGTTCCGCACATGTTATTATGTTTAACTGTATTCCCCTACAGTGGTATCATGAGCCTTATGTATTCAAAGCAAGAATTAGCATGATTATTTTTGTTTTTGCATTGTCGAAATTTTTGGAATTGTTGTTGATTTTTCGGAATTTTTTTGAATTATGGAATTAATTGCGAAATTGGCTGTTCCGAAATCAAAAATATTCGTTTTTTCGATTTTTAAAACTCTAATCTGATGGAAAACGATTTTCTAAGATCAACTCATGAGAATAGAATTGCGAAAACAGGCCTCGAAGCATCAGGCTGCGGGTACGCGATGCGCATGCGCAAGGCATGGCGCCCGACGCGTGTGAGCGAGGCATGGCGCGCGAGCGATGGGCGAGCGATGGCATGCTATGCGATGCGATGGGCTGGGCGCGCGGGCAATGCTCGTGTGCTCTTGGGCCTCTCGCACGACGGGCTGGGCGCAAGCCAAGGCCGTTTGATTGAACTTTTTTTTTAAATCGTTTAATTAGTTGTGCTTCGTGTATTTGCATTAATTTGGGCTAACGGGATTTTTGATTAAATATATCATAATTAATTATCCGGAATAATTATTGGTTTGAGTGGGAGCTACTAAATGAAATTAAAATGAAATAACTATTTTAATTATTTCGTAGGTCGCATTATTTTAATTAAATTCAATTTTAATTAGAATAAAGTCTAAGGATTAATAATTTGGAAATTGATTAATCTTTTAGGACGCGTTTATGTGAACGTGAATTTTAATTAATTCACGTAAATACTTGCATATTAACATGGGCCATTCGTTTTAGCATACGAATGGGTGAATGCGTAGAATATATATTTTATGCAATGCAGGTACTCCAAGTGACTAGTATGGCCAAATTTAGGATAGTTAAATACGGTCTGCGCACCGTTCTATCTTTGAATGTAAAGTTTTAAATATGGTATGCGTACCATGGAAATTTTGATGTAATTTATTATTTTCAAGTATTTCTAAGTTTAGAACTTTAAGTTAGCATTTGAACGAAGATTCAAGACGATGCCAAGCTAACAAGGAGGTGATGAAGATTGGATGCTTCAAGACAAGAAGTTTTGGGCCATACTAGATCACCAATTATTTATGCAATTTAATATATATATTATGCGTGAATGTATGAATGTATGTATGCTTTGCATGAACAGGTTGTTTCCTATGAATCGATTAGTTTTAAGTTCACTAAATAATCGAACTAACATAGAAACAACTAGGTCCAAGTAATATTGAGTTTTAAAAATTGCCTTCCAAATCAACACTTACAAAAATCTAGGGATCTAAGATAGTAGGTTTACGCTAAAGCGAGGTGCTATTTTAGTTGACTTAGATGGTAAGGCGTCCTAAAGGAGCACGTTGATTGTGGTTATAACTCAAACAACAATGGCATTAAGTTGTGGCAATGGGGTAAATTATGGCATTAATTTATTAACCAAGAGTAATTTGGAGATTACTAGCAATAAGTTTTGCTTACCTAAAATCTTAAAATACTTAAGACATGCTAAAGCTGCTTAAGGATTTAGGACTTTTGGGGTCTTGGAATCGTTTCATTCATTTCGGACCATGTTTTTGCTTTTTGCATGAATGAAATGTTTTAATAGCTTTAATGATTGCATGTTTTTGCTTTTATTTCAAAGTTATTGAATAGTATGAATGGTTATTTATTGCAAATTCTTTTCGATTGTAGTAATCAAAATGGCCGCAATCAAAACACAACTCAAAGTAACTGAAATTCTGGATGTAAAATTGAACCTATCAAACTTTCTTGATTGGGAGAGGAAGCTTCGGCAAGTCCTCAGGTGGAACAACATTGAATATGTAGTTGACCATCCCATCTCCAGCTATTACTCAAAGGATATGACTCCGGAAAAGCACTATACGTGGGCAAGCCATGTATCGCTAGTGATGGATCTTATTCTTGGCTCTATCCCCAATGATTGGAGTGCAAGGTTCGTTGCATACGAGCCATGGGCACTCCTAAGGCATCTTAGGGATATATGTCGTGGTAGATTCCAACATAGTGGTCAACATGTCAACCAAAATGTTTTTGAATTGGTAAATTCATTTGAGGATCTAAAGCTTAACGCTCCACTGGGTTGTTGCTTTGACGTCGAAAGACAAAAAGCAAGGGAAAGGGTCATTGATCTTGAAATGACAGAACGGACACCAATCAGAACTCATACAAAGAAAATGGTTGGGCTTTTCAACCGGCTTGAGTTACTTGGTGATCCATTCCCAGATTCTGCAGCTGCGGGAATACTTTTGAATTCTCTTCACCCTGGTTATAAGAAATTCAAACTACTCTATTTTTCCAAGAAAAGGGAGAATACTCTTAGTGAACTAATTTACTTGCTCCATAAGTACGAATTGGACTTTGTAAGTGATAAGCAAGCATCACTAAAAGTAAAGAGTAAGAAAATCAAGAAAAAGGTTCCGGGGAAGATCCAAAGCAAGGGTGCATCTCCATCTACTTCAGGAAGGCAAGTGGCGCCATCCAAGAAGAAGATGAAGAAGGATCGTTCTCCATCTACATCGTAATTCTTCAATTGTAATGAAATTGGTCATTACAAGCGAGATTGCCCCAAACTAAAGGAAGAGAAGAAGGACGGAAACGTTGCTTCTCCTTCAGGTATGTATGTTATACATTGTAATCTAGCTAATTCTACTTCTTGGGTATTAGATACTGGTTGTGGCTCACACTTATGTTCCAATCCACAGGGACTAAGGAGAAGTAGATAGCTGGATAAAGGCGAGATGGATCTACGCGTGGGAAATGGAGCACGGATTGCTGCATTAGCCGTAGGATCTTATTTTATTTCTTTGCCTAGTGGGTTTGTTTTGGAACTAGAAAACTGTTACTATGTTCCTAGTATCACCAGAAACATCATTTCCGTTTCAAGTTTGGATTCTAAAGGTTTTAGTTTTCAATTTAAAGACAATAGTTGTTCTTTTTCTTTGAATGGAATGTTTTATGGTTCAGCACAACAAGAAAACGGTATTTACGTGCTAGATACGAGCAAACACATTTACAACATAAATACCAAAAAGGCTAAAACTGGTGATTCGAATCTCACATTTCTGTGGCATTGTCGATTAGGCCATATAAACATAAAGCGCATGGAATTACTTCAACGGAAAGGAATTCTAGAATCATTCGACTTATAGAAGATTGATCAATGCGAATCTTGTTTACTTGGAAAAATGACAAAGCAACCTTTCTCAAAGGTGGGAGAAAGAGCAAGCGAACTACTAGGGCTAATACATACGGACGTATGTGGGCCTATGAGTACGAAAGCTAGAGGTGAGTTCAGCTATTTCATAACGTTTACGGACGACTTCAGTAGATATAGCTATATTTACTTAATGAAGCACAAGTCTGAATCGTTTGAGAAATTCCGAGAATTTCAAAATGAAGTAGAGAATCAAAATGGCAAGAAAATCAAAGCTCTAAGATCGGATCGAGGAGGTGAATATCTTAGCCACGAGTTTGATGACCATCTAAAAGAATGCGATATTCTTTCAGAATTGACTGCTCCGGGGACACCTCAATGGAATGGAGTGTCGGAACGGAGAAACAGGACCTTACTCGATATGGTCAGGTCAATGATGGGTCAAGCCGAACTTCCTTTACAGTTCTGGGACATGCGTTGCAAACTGCAGCACTCACACTGAATCGTGCTCCGTCAAAAGCTGTTGAAAAGACTCCATACAAATTATGGACTGGGAAACTTCCAAAGTTGTCTTTTCTGAAGATTTGGGGTTGCGAAGCATATGTCAAGCGATTAATTTCGGACAAGATACAACCTAAATCTGACAAATTTTTCTTCGTTGGGTATCCAAAAGAAACTATGGGGTATTACTTCTACAACAAGTCAGACAACAAGGTATTCGTTGCTCGTGACGGTGTCTTTTTGGAAAGAAATCATATTTCCAAATTGACAAGTGGGAGAATAATAGACCTCGAAGAGATTCGAGACGAACAACGAACTCAGAACTCTTTAGAAGCAGTTCAAGTTGATGAACCTTAAGGTCTTTAGAAGAGCCAGTGGGAGTAGTTCCTCAAAACGTTGTTGCCCCTCGTAGGTCAAATAGAACTATTTTTCAGCCGGACAGATGGACAGGCGTCCTCTTGACTGAAAACTTAGACGTTCTCATATTGGATAGTGATGAACCTTTGACTTACAAGCAAGCTATGACGAGCCCAAGCTCCATTAAATGGTTAGAGGCCATGCAATCTGAAATAGACTCCATGTCTGAAAATCAAGTCTGGGATTTGGTTGATTTGCCGGATGGGTTCACACCTATCGGATGCAAATGGGTCTTCAAATTGAAGAAAGACAAAGATGGAATTGTATACATATACAAGGCTAGATTGGTAGCAAAAGGTTACAGGCAAGTTCACGGCGTTGACTACGATGAAACCTTTTCTCCAGTTGCGATGCTTAAGTCTATTCGGATAATCCTTGCGATTGCTGCTTTTCATGACTATGAAATATGGCAAATGGATGTCAAAACTTCCTTCTTAAACGGTGTTCTTGAAGAGACTGTGTTCATGACACAGCCGGAGGGTTTTGTCGATCAAAAGAACCAAGGAAAGGTATGCAAGCTTAAGAAGTGCATCTACGGACTAAAGCAGGCATCAAGGATTTGGAATAAACGATTTGATGAAGCAGTCAATAAGTTTGGCTTCATCAAGAATCAGGACGAATCTTGTGTATACAAGAAGGTCAGTGGGAGTAAAATTGCATTCCTAGTCTTGTATGTTGACGACATACTGCTTATTGGAAACGACATTCCTATGTTGGAGTCTGTAAAGACTTGGCTCGGGAAGTGTTTCTCAATGAAGGACTGAGGAGAGGCACAATACATATTGGGAATCAAGATCTATAGGGATAGATCTAAGAGGATGATTGGACTATGCCAAAGCACTTACATTGACAAAGTGCTAGCTAGGTTCAATATGATGGAAGCCAAGAGAGGCCATCTACCCATGTCACATGGCGTATATCTAAGCAAGAATCAGTGTCCCAAAACATCTGATGAGCGTAGAAAGATGAGTGGAATTCCATACGCTTCAGCTATTGGATCCATCATGTATGCTATGATTTGTACAAGGCCGGATGTTTCGTTCGCACTCAGTGCAACGAGCAGGTACCAGTCAGAACCAGGTGAGGCGCATTGGACTGCTGCCAAGAACATCCTAAAGTACCTGAAAAGGACCAAGGATTAGTTTCTGGTTTATGGTGGTACAAATGAGTTGATTGTTAAGGGCTATACGGACGCAAGCTTTCAAACCGACAGAGATGATTTCAGATCACAGTCTGGGTTTGTGTTCTTCCTCAATGGCGGAGCAGTAAGCTGGAAAAGTGCTAAGCAAAGCACTATTGCGGATTCTACAACTAAAGCCGAGTACATTGCTGCCTCAGAAGCAGCAAAGGAAGCTGTTTGGATTCGGAAGTTCATCGAAGAACTTGGTGTTGTCCCCTCCATTAAAGGACCAGTGGCTTTGTATTGTGACAATAGCGGAGCCATTGCCCAGGCAAAGGAGCCTAGGAGCCACCAGAAGTCTAAGCACGTACTGCGGCGATTTCATATACTTCGAGAGATCGTTGAAAGAAAGGAAATCGAGATTTGCAAGGTTGGAGCTGACGACAACGTCGCGGATCCATTGACTAAACTGTTGCCACAAGTGAAACACAACGCACATGTAGGAACCATGGGAATCAAGCATGTTGGAGAATGGCTTTGATTTTCTAAGTATTGTTTTAGAACATCTGTTAGATCTATGTTTAAAACAATTGGTTTAACCATTTCATATTTATGAAATTTATTATTTCATATTCATTTAATTGTAGTTTAGAATTAAATGATAAGTCCATGTGATTCAAATCATTCAAATGGGATGTCAAGATGGATTCTTTGGCAAAGAAACACCCATAAGTGAACTTGAATATTGAAGTCACAAAGGATCCCTAATCCAGGTCATTGAAAGGTGGACTACCAATGACTAATGAAGATTAGATTGCAAGTAGATTACTTAGTTCTGTTTCTTGAACTAGAGTGACTGGATGTCAGAATCTTTTGCATAGATACTTATTGGATCTTGTATCGGATTGACCATGAGAACGCTTTAAGAGATTAAAGTCATGTCATAGGTAGTTATCATTAATGGTGATTAGAAACCGTTCCTCAGAACATGAGCGATTATGTCTGCTCGTTTGAGAATTAGTTCGCTTTGATACTAGCTAAATGTCTCACCGTAAAAGGAGGCTATAAAAGCAGTTATTGGGCGTACTATGAATCAAAGTGAGTGTTCATAGATTATAAGAATGGATTGTCCTCCTATCTGTGATAGGATATGGTGTTGTTGTGTAACAAGGCCTCTCGGAGAGTTAGATACTGTAAAATGCATGGTCGTGCTCAGAATGGTTAGGCTTAACCTTCTGCAAAAGTTTGACAGTTGAACTCTGTAATCCGAGAAACACTTCGGGAGCTAATAAGGATGGCTTGGATCTTACCTTATGTTCAATAAGTAACACTAAGCGACAAAGGAATGTGGATGCACACTTGTCTGAATGACAAGTGGGAGATTGAAGGAAATATGTCCTTCACCCAAGGTGCATTAAGTCTAATACCAAGGTTCAGATTAATTGCGAACAATTAATTCAGTGAGATCAAGTGATCAGAACAGCTAGCTGGAGCAATGCTTCCGATCAGTGAGTTCTAATGGATATTGAACTCACAACTTACTCTTGACTGAACCTACAAGGTCACACCAATGACACGTAACAGATCACCGGATTAAATGAATCGGAAATTCATTTAATAGCTTTTCGGGATTTAAGTTGGAAACGTATTATACGATACGACCTTGCATTGGAATCGTATATCGTATCGCGAATATTCGTAAGCTAGGCGAAACGAATAAATCGTATCGTACGACGATGATTCGTCGTATACGAAACGATAAATAATATATCAGAAATATATTAAACGCGGATACGAGGAGCGGCCCACGAGCCGAGTGCACGAAGCACTCAAGGTACATGGGCGCGCGCGCTAGGCAAGCAAGCAAGGCGACACAACAGCGCTGGCCCATGGCCGAGCAGCTGTGTGCTCGCGCGGGCCAAGACCACGACACAGCAGCAGCAGCGCGACCCAAGGCCCAGCTCGCTGTGCGTGTGCGTGTGATGCTTCGCGGGCTTGCTAGCCGGCCTTGCCTTATGGCTTGGTCGGTTAGTAAGGTTATGTAAATAACCTTATGACCTAATTTCCAACTAAGGCAATCACAATTCAGATTACACACAACCCTAGGAGAAAACAGAGAACCCTAATTCTCTCTGAGCCTCCATAGTGTGTTCATCCCTAAAAGAAAATCTCTTGATCGATTGTCTAAGCTACGATAATCAAGACGGATCTGATCGTGTCTGTGAACCAAGTAGAGGAACGACAAGTGGAGTTCTTTGTTCGTGTTCGTTGACGGATTATTGTGGAAAACACGCTTCGAATGTAAGTTTGCTTAATCTGTGGTTTATACATGTTTCCTGGCTTTGGGGATTGTTCCGCACATGTTATTATGTTGAACTGTATTCCCCTACACTGGAGACATTCAGCAGTTCATTGGTGCTGGTAAATTCAAGATACAGAAAATGTATAATCACTTGAGGCAACAAGGTGATTCTGTGGCTTGGAAAAGGATAATCTGTAATAGTAGAGCTAGTCCAAAAAGTCTCTTTGTCACCTGGTTGGCTCTGCAGAATAGACTTGCAACTAAGGATAGGTTGATCAAGTGGAATATGATTACTGATAGCTTGTGCAGTTTATGCCAAGGATGTGATGAAGACCTCCCTCACTTGTTTTTCAATTCCAGTTACACTACTGATGTTTGGTCTCAAGTTTTGCTTAGAAGTGGGATCCATAGAAGTATTTGTGCCTGGCCTGATGAAATTCAGTGGGCTCAGAAGAAGTGCAGGAGTAGTAAGAAAAGAGACAAGTTGTGTGGAAGTCTGTTTGTGGAAACGATTTATGCAATTTGGCACCAGAGAAACCAGAAAATCTTCTTAAACAAGTTAGAACAGGTTCAAGAAGTTGTAAACAGAATATTGTTTAGGGTAGCCTGTAGAATTGGTTGAGCTGTGTTTCTTTTGCTTTGTGTGTTGACAGTTGCTCCTGGTGTGGAGTTGTATTGTGGTTAACTCTCTTTGGTAATTAATATATCCCCTTATTATTTGCCAAAAAAAAATTATTGGTAATAACAGGTGTAAAACTACGATCAAAATATATTATTTCAAATAAAGAAAAATACCTCTCGTCAAATAACACAATTCTTTTTTCGTGAATTGCTCAAACTATTGTTCAAATACGCGTACCCCTCCTCAATTGATGTTATCAAATCTGATAATAAAGAAACTCTTTATATATATAAGACTGGTTAAAAAAATTAAACAATACACTACATGACAAATATAAAAATTAAGGAGACTACATAGTATATACAGTCATCTCACGTCAAGTATATCTTATCCGAAATATAATACGGAGTATTAGAAATGACATATAAATATTAGAGGTTACTCTAGAAAAATCTAGATGGGTAATGAAAATCAAGTGATGATGTATCTAGAAGTATCTTATGCATGTAATGTGGATTTATGTAATATTAGACAAGTGTAGAAAAATCTAGAAACTAGGATATAATAACTATAAATATGTTGTATACATAAGTTGAGAGGTGGCCTAATCGAGAGAGCTCCCATAAAATATTAGGGGTAGAAACAAGTGTTCTACCAAAGCAAATATTGTTGTACAATTCTCATTAATGTAATAGAAAAATACAATTTTGTTAAAATAAAAAAAAATGATTTTGTCTGTATTCGTTTTATTTATTTAAGAATTGATATTCACTCGAGATTTCGACTATTAACTGAATGACATGCTACAAACGTATTTGGTAATAAAATTGATTTTATGTGTATTACTTAATTTTGTGAATATTTTTTCGTACTTTTTTGTAGTTGTAAATCTTCTAAAACACATGGATAGCTCAGATATGTTAAAGAAGAGGTTAGAGTGGATGGAATGTGATGATAGGATGAATTCCTTATATATAAACGGAGTGAATGAGTTTCTTGATTTTGCTTTTGGTGATTTGGCTAATAGTAGTGACATAGGAGAAGATGAAATTAAAGTTCCTTGCCCATGTAACCGGTGTAACAATAGTAGACATAAGACGAAGGACGAAATTTTCAATGATCTGTTACTAAATGGAATTGTGCGGGGATATGTTCGGTGGGTTTATCACGGAGAATTTAAACCCCCACAGAAAAGAAAAAGAGCGGATTTGGGAGATGGTAATAATGATGATATAAGGAGGATGATATACGATAGAAGTGGGCCAGCTTTCTTTAATGACCGTGTAGATGAGGAGTTTGGTGATGAGCAAGCTGATAGTTTTGATGACGAACAAGTTAATCTTGAGCCAAATGTTCATGAATACGCTAAGGGTTCCAAGGAGGCCAAAATGTTCGACAGTTTAATGAAAGATGCTGAACAAACTCTTTACCCTGGGTGTGAGAATTACTCAAAGTTGTCGTTCATTTTAAAGTTGTTCCAAATCAAATGTATGGACGGAATGACTAATAAAGCTTTCAATAATAACCTCAAAAGGTACAAGGATGTTTTACCAAAAGGTGCAGATGTTCCATCGAATTATTATGAAGCACGAAAGATGATTACTAATTTGGGGTTTGATTATGAGAAAATATAAGCATGTAAAAATGATTGCATGCTTTTTTGGAAAGAGAATGCAAAGCTCGAAAAGTGAACAATGTGTGATAGAAAGCGTGATCGAAAATCACCAAAAGTGTTGCGCTATTTCCCACTAAAACCAAGGTTGCAAAGGTTGTTTATGTCATCTAAAACCGCAAGTGACATGAGGTGGCATGCTGAAAGTAGAGAAGAAGAGCCAGGAGTCCTTACACATCCAGCGGACGGCAAAGCTTGGAAGCATTTTGATGAGAAACATCCGTCCTTTGCTTTAGAAACTCGAAATATTAGGTTAGGTTTAGCAAGTGACGGGTTCAATCCATTTGGAGGGCTTAGTAATGACTATAGTATATGGCCAGTTGTACTTGTTGTTTATAACCTTCCTCCATGGATGTGTATGAAGCAACCTTACACCATACTATCTTTGTTAATTCTTGGGAAAAGTGGGCCGGGAAATAACATTGATGTATACTTGCAACCGTTAGTTGAAGAATTAAAGGAGCTGTGGGAATCTGGGGCCAAGACTTATGATGTTTCCAAACATGAATATTTTCATATGCGAGCTGCATTATTATGGACCATTAATGACTTTCCCGCTTATGCAAATTTGTCAGGATGGTCTACCAAGGGGTATAAAGCATGCCCTCGTTGCATGAGTGAAACTCCTTCTACTTGGCTACCTAACAATGGAAAATGTTGTTACATGGATTATCGTCTATTTTTGCCTACTGATCATAAATGGCGAGATAGTAAATCCTTTAATGGGAAAGTAGAAAGAAGAGGCCCTCCAAATGAATTAACTGGTGAGGAAATTTTGGCTCAGGTTAGTGATCTGGAAAACATGAAATTTGGAAAAAAATCACCATCACTGCCAAAGAGAGATGATAACTGGAAGAAAAAGAGTATTTTTTTTTTGCATTTCCATATTGGAGTTCCCTTCTACTTCGTCACAATCTTAATGTCATGCATATTGGAAAAAATGTGTGTGACAGTATTATTGGTACTCTCCTAGATATTGAGGGAAAATCCAAGGATAATTTAAAGGCTAGGCATGATCTCAACTGTTTAAAAATCATGAAACACCTTGCTCCTAAATTGATCGGTGGAAAATGGCATATTCCTCCCGCACCATACACATTGTCTAAGGCCGAGAAAGAAAAGTTCTGCAAGTTTTTGGAGGATTTAAAAGTTCCAGATGGATATTCATCTAATATCTCAAAATGCATAAATTTGTATAAGCGTAAAATATCGGGTCTCAAGTCCCATGATTGTCATATGATTCTTGAGCAATTATTGCCACTTGCAATTCGTAGAGTTTCATCTCCTAAAGTATATGGGGCAGTAGTTCAATTAAGTGCATTTTTCAAAGATTTGTGCTCTAAGTCGTTGAAAGTAGAAGACTTGGACAATATGGAACGTGAAATTGTGGTCATATTGTGTGAGATGGAAAAGATTTTTCTTCCATCAATTTTTGATGTGATGGTGCACTTGTGTATACACCTCGCATGAGAGGCAAAAATGGGTGGACCAGTACAATACCGATGGATGTATCCGATTGAAAGGTATATATTTTTTTAGTTTCTATTTAATAGTTTTGTTGTTGATTACGATAATATTATTAATATACAATTTTTGTAGGCTTATGGGCAAATTTAAGGGTTATGTTCGAAACAAAAATCGGCCTGAAGGCTCCATTGCAGAGGGTTATATTGTGGAGGAGTGTATGTTGTTTTCTTCAAAGTACCTGCATGACATCGAAACAAGATTTAACCAACTAGAAAGGACTGCCGATGGAGAAAATGATAACTATCCCGGTTTATCTATATTTGCACCATCAGGCATTCCTTTGGGAAAGGGAAAATGTAGATCTGTTACGGAAGAAAAGGTACTCCAAGCTAGAGAGTATGTACTGAAGAACAGTGAAGAAGCACAAGTGTATTTAAAGTATGAGACTATATTTTATTTTTGTATAAGCACACAAATAAAATATAAAGGAAAGCTTGAAATATAAATAATGCTGTTTTTTTCCTATCCTTTTAGAGAATACGAAGAAGGCCCTTTCAATAATGATTTGATAGAATGGTTTCGTAATCGGGTAAGTTAATAACCTCATATCTTTTGAATTACTTTTGAATTATCATATATTTATAATAGACCCTTTCTATGTGGAGTAGGTAAAGGATTTGCCACATGAAGGCGAGGACCAAGTGGTGAAAGATTTACAAACTTTAGCTCTAGGCCCTTTAAAAGGTGTCAACTGCTTCAATGGATATCTTGCAAATGGTTTTAGATTTCACACCAGAGATATAGAAAAGAAAAGGAAGTATCAAAATAGTGGGGTCATGGTTAAAGGAATTTCTGCAAATAAGGAAGATGACTACTTTGGTATTTTAACTGACATAATTGAGCTACAATATTTGAATGGAAAAAGATTGGTATTGTTTCGTTGTGACTGGTGGGATATTCACAAGAGAGGTAGAAGTATCAAAATTGACAAGCATGGCTTTGTCAGTGTTAATAGCCGATTTAATTTGCGTACTAATGAACCTTTTGTTCACATGTCCCAAGCTCAACAAGTATTTTATGTTAGTGATGGATTTTAACCAAATTGGTTGGTTGTCATCAAGACCCAACCAAGGCATCACTACAGTGTGCTTGAAAAAGAAATTATAGAAGACGAGGATGCGTTACAATATCATGAACCAAGGTCATCCCAGGATATCTTAGATCGGGAGATTGATGATGCAGTTGATCACCTAAGAGATGATATTGGGGATATGATTATAGATGCTAATGAAGCAAATCAACCAAAACATTTTGAGGCAAATCCAGAAGGAGATCCTATTGATAATGACTCTAATGGTGATGGTGATGGTGATGGTGATGGTGGTGGTGGTGGTGGTGGTGGTGGTGGTGGTGGTGGTGGTGGTGGTGATGGTGATGGTGATGGTGATGGTGATGGTGATGGTGATGGTGATTATGAATGTGATAGTTTGACAAGTTTGGTAGAAAACACCAAAGAGAAAAGAAGAAAAAGGAAACACAAAGATAATGGAGGGAAAGATGATGAGTACGTTCCTGGAGATGATGAGCTTGTTCCTGGAGACGATGATCTTGTGGAAGCTGAATATGAGAAAGAAACAGATCTTGCAGTTTCAAGAAAGGTAATCACACGAGATAGTACTTGATATATTGTACAAAATTTAAATAGTTCTTGTCATTGGTTTTTAAAGTTGTTTCGGGAGAAGAGTCAAAAGAGGAACAAAAAAGGCAATTTCATTCCGCCAATGTCAATAGCCAAACTTTTGAAGAAGGGTAAGAATCAACAACAAGCATTAGGAGGAAATGAAGCACAAGTATCACTCTCAGCTGCTATAGAGATCGTGCAAAAAGGTTAATCTAGTTCTTTTACTAATCTGCGTTTTACACTTGTTTTAGCTTGGGATGCGGGTTGTCCTAAAAATCTAGTGAAATGATTTATTTTTGCCTTTATGTATGTATGTTTGCTTCATTTTTGTCAGATTTCCTTCCCCTTTCCCTTATCTATCTGTACTTTTCCTTCACCCCTCCCTTTATGGATGTTACTAAAGAGTGTAGGCTGACCTCAACAATCACCTTTTGACTCTCAGAAGTTCTGAATCTTAGTGATATTTCACAAGATCTATTAGCTAGTCCGCAACTTTCTTTCTTCTTGCAATCTAAATATCCTAATAAAACACCATTAGGGAGTGTTGGCATTGAATCGATTATTCTCACTTCCAGGTTGAATGACAGTGGAATTATAATTCGTCAGCTAATTAAGCAGGATATACAATAGATCTCCTAGTAATTAGTCACTTTTTCTGCTAATAATTATTTTGAAAGCTGACTTCAGAAGTCCGAACTCTAAAGCTGTCAGTGCCAAAACACCAATCTAATGTATGGAGTACACTCATATATTCCTGTATCCGCTGATTAAGAATTTACAAAATCAGACATTGCCTTAAGAACCTTAAGACTTTAGAGTTCTAACAGCAGATTTTACAATTTACAACACTTAGTGGTCATTAAGGTAATGTTTTAATTAGTATACCTATATTTATAAACCTTACGTATTTGTATTATTAAAAGGAGATTGATAAACCGAAGTATGTAAACAAGAGCATGAAGTAGTGAAGCAGCTTGTTGCAAAAGTTGTTGATGATGGTAAGAATACAAGTTCTAAAAATGTGGTACTCACGCAAGTTTATTCATGAATGCAGCCTTAAATAGTCAACAACAGATGGATGAAGATCAGGAAAATGTGGACAACCTACAGAACGAAGGTATCAAATTATTCACGCTCTCTTTCTTTCTCTTTTTCTGTTTTATTTCCCTGAGCCGACTCAGATTCAAACTTCAAAAAGCTTCTTGATCTGTTTGTGATATTTTGGTTTACCCTCACAGTAAATCTTGTCACTTTGGTTTAGCTAGAAAGTTTTCTATTGCCTCCCTTCTCCCCCCCCCCCCCAACACTTGACACGTTGAAAGGGCCCAACTTCTTCTTTGTTTATTACGTTTTTACAAACTGAAAAAATGTTTGTTTTTTTGATTTTATGATGTAGATGCACGTGATCTGAATGCTGAGCGTCATACCAGGAATAATCAAGATATGGAATTGGAAAGAGGTAAACTTATTATGCTTTTGCAACTGAAAAAGAGTTATGTAAGTAATATTTTGATGTGTTACATGTACTTTCATGTGACTTCTTAATTTAATTTGTAAACCAGAAGAGGAGATGATTGAAGTATTATGGAGGAAAACTTTGATCAAGATGGACTGACTGGAAGTGATGGACCGGATGATGCACCCCTTGATGAAATTGAAGGTGCCCTTGTGAATATGGATGTTGATCTTGATAATCCTGGTATGACTTTCGTTTCTTATTCTAATAGAAATGGTCTTGCAAATAGCTTGAAATATTTGTATCTTATGCCCTTCATTTCTCCAATAACTATGAACCTTGTTGAGCTTAGGACTGACAATTAGACCCTTTATGAGTTCAAATTCTGTGACTGAATGGCTGATGCTTTGGTGTCATTTTAGCTATTACATTGTGAATGTTTGAAATGATATTCTATCCAGGTATAAACTGTTTTATATGGCTATCTGCTTCCTCCTCCCACCTTTAAGCATCTCAATTATCTGCTGCGTTGCCCACCTCTAAGCCTCTCAATCTACCGCTTGCGTGCTATAAAACCAATTGTTTTCTTGTTTTGCAGCCTGTAGTGGATTCATGGAAGTTTCCAACTTTGCTCACACAATTTAGAAGATGTCATGAATATATGTTTCTTTGTTAGTTGCTTCTCAAAGTGTTAACCCAACCATTTAACTCTGTACTTTCTACAGCAGTTTGAGCTGTTCTTCTCTGTGATGATTAAATTGGATAAATTAATATCTTGAAATGAGTCAAATGACACATGGCAAGGGTGTTCAATTATCCTTCTACTTTCATTTGTCGATATATCTTGACATGTTGACTGTTTTGGAATGTGAGCAAGGGACTGTTTGGTACATTGCATATGCATTTGCTTTTCTTCTAGTTTTCTTTAGGAGGTGCTAGCTCTTTTAGTCAAATATAACCATCACATAAACTAAATTTTCTTTTGCATACGGCAATATACATTACTTATACATGTTAGCATGTATTTAAGGGGTTGATGAGGAAGAGGGCGTACATTACAATACCGTGTTCCTATTGATCTGCCCGGAATATCTGGAGTTTTTGTGACAGATATGTTTTATCATCTGATATAGTTCATTTAAAATCTATAACGGACACTAAACAAACAATGTAACCGCAGTCCAAACCCACCTTCTAAAGGAGGAACTAGAACTAACAATTAGACCCTCTATGAGTTCAAATTCTGTGACTGAATGGCTGATGCTTTGGTGATTTTGACCATTAATTTCTGAAGAATCATATTGATCGCAAATGTGTAGGTACAAATATTATAGTACTAATCCAACATACTTCCAAGTTAACATATACTCTCTTTGCAAGGTCTGCCCCCCAGCCTACAGTTGACATTCAATCTTTATGCTATTTTCTCTCTTTGGACCACACTTATCCACCCCACCATTTCTCTCTGTTTATTCTCCCCTCTATATGTGCATTAACTCAATGTTAACTCTGAGTTGGGACGAAGGGAGTAATTAGAAGAAGAAAAAAAAAGTCAATGCTCGATCTTGGTTACTAAAAGGTCAAGAATACTTTAGTTCTAGAGGGAGTGGATAATGAATTAGAGGTGTATTGCACTGCTAAATTGGATGTCATATGCTGTAGTACTAGTATAGCTGTACTGTAATTTCCTGGTTAATTTGGACAGAAGAATTGACCTTCTTAAAAGACAAACTGGAAGCCCTATCTCTAAATCTTATCGAGGCTTTAACCTTCACAGAAGTGTCAGATTTGCACAACTTCAGATTAGCAGTGTCAGATTAGCAGTAAGCAGATATGAAACGGATACCTGAAAATATATCTAGTATACACCCGATCACAAGCCATACCGCCTTAGAACTTTGCTCAAAGTTGGCATTACATTATACTCTTGGTAGAACCTTCTCAGACCTATAATAGAACCTACCTACAGTCACAAATGAAGCTAGAAATTAATACCTGTGGATATTTCGATGTCTGAAACTTGGATAACCTGGAATTAAAGTCAGTAATCTACTAAAGAAGATTTTTCACTTAAGTTCTTATGAGTTCACAAAACTGACATATTTCTGAAATGGGCAGATATGTAAGACCTTCATGAAATTTATGTGCAACAAAGGTGTAGTGTCAACTAGTATTGACCACAAAATGTTTAAACCAAAACAGTGCAACAATGTGTTCTATGCATGAATTGGACACTGTCATGCCTCCAAGCAACGGAACATCTCTTTGTCACATATTATACATCTATTGAATCACATATGTGTATGGCATGCAACCTGATAATTTGATATTATAATCTGATATTTTCTTTGCATAATTTGTTTTTCCCTTTGTCCAGAAACTGTTACAAAATCGAAGAAATCAAGGGGGACAGTTTATTGCAGAAAGCTTACATTGTTACCCCCTGGGAAAAAAATCAATGTGGAGTTTGATGATGACGGAAATTCAATTGGTCCCGAATCTTCATTATTTTCTTTCTACTTAGGTCAACAAGTACAAAACCGTTCAGTTTGTCCCGTACAAGTCAAACTTTGGGAAGACTTTAAACCTGAAACGTCAGATCATTTGTGGACTTGTATCCTGGTAATATAGTTATAATGTACAAGTCAAACTTTGGGAAGACTTTAAACCTGAAACGTATATTCATTTTTCTTATGTTGTCGACTTATAATCTTTAATTGATGCTTTTTTGTAAAATTTAGGAGAAATTCTCATTTGATGATCCCGAGTTTAGGAAGGAAAATGTCATGAAACATGCAAGAAGGTTATTTAGGGATAGCAGGCACAAATTGAAGAGGAAGTTCTTCAACGATCCAACTTTGAAAACGAAAGAGGAGCGCTTGAAAAATAAGCCTCCAAGCATGACAAAAGTAGATTGGAAATACTTAGTTGAGCTTTGGAGTGATTCTAAGTTTCAGGTAAGTTTTTTTGGCTATTAATAAATGTTTTTCAAGCTCAAATCTGTGAGCCCATGCATCGTATACCTAGCATGTCATTAGTAGATTACTTTCCAACATTTCAAAATCCTTGATCGGGATTCAACATAAGTTTTGTTACTTCCAGGAGAAGAGTGAAAAGGCAAAAAAAAGCAGGTCCTTTCAAAGGATGCCTCACTACAATGGCACTCAAAGTTTTGCTCGCCTTAAACAAGACATCGTAAGTGAATATATATAAATATATTTGAATATTAATTGTTTTTTAAATAAATTATTTTTACAAAGCTGCTATTGTAGATGGAACAAAATGATGGGAAATGTACACGTCTTGATGTGATGGTAGAATCTCGTTAGAGAAAATCAAAATCAAAATCAAAGAAGCGAGTAAATGCTGTGACCTTAGCCAATAACGTACATGCAGTAGTAAGTTTATAACTTCTTCAGAACTTATCCTAGGGTTGCATACACTATTACATTACCCAACTCATCTTTATTTGCGTGTAGGATGAACTAACGAAATTAAAGGAGCAAAGAGAACAAGGACTTCATAAGAAAACAGATGAACAGATTTTCCAAGAGGTGCTCGGCAAAGATACGCATGGATATTTGCGTGCCAATGGACCTGGTAGAAGTATTACAAAGCATTTTTAAGTGAAGCCTTCCCGATTAAGTCTTGCTCAAGAGGTTAATGAAGTTAAAAAGACGGGTGAGGAAGCAGTTCTAGATGCTAAAAAAGAGGCTGGGCTGATTAGGAATGAGGTAGATCAAAAAATTTCTTAAAACAACAAACTTTGGGAGAAAAGACTCATGAAGATTCTACAAGCTTGTTGGAAGGATTTATCTGACACTCTTGATGCTGAAAGTGACGAATCATCATCTTGAAGTAAGTATATGCATATTCCTTTTTTTCTTCCTGAAAAGATGCTTGACACACAATCAAAATTTAATCAAACCTGCTGCTTTAGTTTTGATGAAATTTTGGTATAAGTTGCTTTAGTTCTTGCTGGTTTTGAGTTGAGGGTACAGGTTGAAGGACCTACCTAGATAGAAGTTGGTTCTGATAGTTGAGGCCATATATTTGTGTTCCTTTGTATTGTATGTTGTTCAGAATTAGCATCTGTTGGAGTCTTCATGTGGTTAGGGGTAAGATTTCCTGTGTAGGGAAATTGTTCAACATGAATTGGGTCTTTGCTTTGATTTCCTGACATAATGAGTGTCCTTTAATCTTAAATATTCAATCAAAAGTCTGAACAATCCGCTATTCCTTATCTGTATACTTTTCGAAAGATTAAGAAGTGAAGAACAACTGACGGGAAATAATGAATCTTTTGAATAAAAAATGTAGTGTATTTCTTGTCGGTGTTTAAAATTTGAGGAGATACAACAAATTATTAGAAAAGTTGAGGAGAAACATTAGAGAAGTAAGAAATATAATAGTAATTATTTGAAAAAGGGTGACATTTAGGATATAGTCTTCAAAGAAACGACGGATTTATGCAAGTCTGTGGGAGAAAGTTCCTTGATGTCTGAGTAAAACATGTACTCAAGATCATCAGCACAAACATCTTTGATTTTATCATCTGCCTCACCCTGCATCATTTTAATTAGAGTATGTTACAGAAAATTCAAAGCTGAAAATAGGTGAGGAATTATAAGTTGAGCACAGATCTTTTTTAGTGAAGACCCTCCTGACAAGTGAGCTAGCTGATCTTCTAACAGCTCGATAAAGGCAGTGGCCATCAGGTTTAACCTCATTAATGGTCATTCCAAGTGGGTCCAGCTTCTTCTCCAATAACTCATCCTCAACCACTCTTATCACTAGTGATGTTTCTTTGTTGCTCCTGTTTTCTTTGCTCCCTTGCAGCTTCTTGCTGAGCTCTTTTCTCACGTCTCTTGACGCTTTTACTATGCTTGTGATGATCAGCATGACTGGCAATAGATACTCCAGGGATTGCTTTGACAAGAGTGTTAAGGTTTCCCTTTTCATTTCCATTCGCATTAGTACTGCTATTATATCCCAGTGATGAAAGTTCCTGCGCATGTTTTTCTCTAAGATTTGCAGACAGTTTAGCAATTTACTCCTCAACTTGCTTTATTTTTGCTTTCTGTTATGCTTTGGTACCTTTAGCTGCAGCCTTTTTCATCGCAGCACTGAAGTCTGCACAGCACTACACAGCATTGCACTGCACTGCACTTCACTTCACAGCACAGCACTGCAAAACACTGCACTGCACTGCACTGCTCTGCACAACACTACAGACAGCACTACAGTCTTCACTCAGCACTGCAGTCTGCACAGCACTGCAGACACAAGACTGCATTATACCAGACACATCTCTGCCGTCTGCGGTAATGCCGTAACTCGCATAATATCCCCTGGTTACAGCATACACAAGCGGTTGTGCCAATGGATGATCGATGTGATTGAATGACAACAAAGGCATTTATAGGCGCAAAACTATAATCTTAGTGTGATGCAAGCCCTGATTTGTTGTGTGGCATTTAGAGTACACCTTATTTGTGCCCAGATGCAGCCATAATTTATTTGAAATTCTTGGTGTAAACTTGATTTTAACATCCGTCTTATTTGAAATTCTCGGTGTTTTAGAATTTTGATTCTCCCTCTACCAGTACGCACACAACATAATTTCCTAATTCTTCCCGAACATCTAATTAACATTCATTTTGTAATTTTAATCTTATTCGCATCTCTGATTGAGAGTTATTTTAATCTTATTCGTCATTTCTGATTGGTTTAACAATGTTTATGATTTTTGCTTGTCTTTGTAGGTAAAGTGAAGTATGGAGCTAAAGGAAAATAGTCAAATGATATGGAAAAGAAAAACATTGTGGTTGTCTTTGATATTATGGATTATGGAAGTTAGCTATAGTATTTTAGATTTTAAAGATACAAAGTAACATTGACTTATGTTCTTTTTGTTAAAAGATTGGTGTTTTTTTTATGCGTATACTTTTGTGTAAAACAATTTGGTTATGAATGAAAGTTTTTGCTTGAGAATATTATTTTTAGTTTCCAATTTTGTTGATTTTTGGAAACATGTACCATTATAAATGATTACCGAATTATTTTTTCCACGTTCAATTGTTACTAGCCACGTGTATTTAAACGTGTCTAACTGAGTTTCTAGTCACAAATGTTGTACTCTTGCCACGGTTTTTTGTGTGGCTATGGGATATTACTTCCCACGGAATATTACACCTCGCCACGAGTTTTTACTTTTTGCCACAACTTTTTCCGTGGCAAAATACTATAATTTGCCACGGGTTTTCCCATGGCCAAAAAAATTATTTTTGCCACAACCATGTTTTTCCCGTGGCAAATTTCTTGCCACGGCCACTTGTGCCACGGGAGTATCAGGCTGGAATTCCCGTGCCTACATAGCATAGCCACGGAAATTTTCTACTTGTGCCACGATGATTACCGTGGCACAAGTGATGATTTGTAGTAGTGACATTCAATCAATTCTCGAAAAGGAGAAGTTGAACGGGAAAAACTTCCCTGACTGGCAAGGAACTTGCAAATAAATCTTATGCAGGAAGGGAAGGAGTATGTCCTGGATGAGGAGATGCCCGAAGCCGCTGGCAAAGGGGTCACTCAAACTGCCCTCACTCATTGGATTGAAGCCAACAAGGATGTGAAGTGCCTAATGCTTGCCACTATGGGATCGGATCTACAGAAAACGTTCATCAACTCAGATGTTTTCACGATCACCAGTGACTTGAAGAACATGTTTCAAGATCTCGCTAGAGTCGAAAGATTCGAAACCCTTAGGGAAATTCTGGAGACCAAGCTCAAGAAAGGCGAGCCCGTAAGTCCACATGTTCTCAAGATGATTGGACTCATTAAGAATATGAGTAGGTTGGATCAGTAGTTCTTCAAGAAATGGCTGTAGACACCATCCTCCACTCTCTTCATCGCGGGTATGATTAGTTCAAACTGAACTACATCATGAATAGTTTGGACAAATCGCTAACTGAGCTTCACGGTATGCTGAAAACCGCTGAAAAGACGCTTAAGAGTGATAAGCAAGATGTGCTTATGGTGCGAGGGGGCAAAATAAGAAATCTGGTAAGAAGAGGAATGCTAATAAGGGTAGCAAGAAATCTAGCTTACCTAAGCAAAATGGCGCCAATTCTCCAAAGAAGAAGGTGAGCCAACCCACTTCTGAGTCTGAATGCTTCTACTGTAAGAAGAAGGGGCATTGGAAGAGAGATTGCTTGAAGCTAAAGGAAGATCAGAAGAACGGAACAGTTGTTCCATCTTCAAGTATTTTTGTTATAGACTGTAATGTTGCTAATTCAACTTCTTGGGTATTAGATACAGGTTGTGGCTCACACTTGTGTTCCAATCCACAAGGACTAAGAATAAGTAGAAGGCTTAGCAAGGGAGAAGTGGACCTACGAGTGAGAAATGGAGAAAGGATTGCTGCATTAGTTGTAGGCACTTATCATTTGTCGTTTCCCTCTAGGCTAGTCTTGGAACTGGAAGAATGTTTCCATGTTTCAAGTATTACTAAAAACATTATTTTTGTTTCTTGCTTGAATGATAAGGGCTTTAATTTTGAAAATAAAATACAATAGTTGCTCATTTTTTTTAAAAGAAATGTTTCATGGATCTGCAAAGTTAGTCAATGGACTTTAAGTGCTAGATCACGACAAAGAAGTTTAGAACATAAATACTAAAAGGGACAAAACAAATGATTCAGATCTCACCTATCTGTGGCATCAGATTAGGCCATATTAACATGAAACTCATGGAAAAGCTTCAGAAAGAAGGAATTTTAGAACCATTTGACTTAGAGGATTATGGTGAATGCGAGTCATGCTTACTTGGAAAAATGACAAGCAACCTTTCTCTAAAGTTGGAGAAAGAGAAAGTGAACTATTGGGATTAATGAATACAGATGTATGTGGATCAATGAGTTCAAATGCTAGAGGTGGTTTCAACTACTTTATAACTTTTACTGACAACTTTAGTAGATATGGATATATCTACCTAATGAAGCACAAGTCTGAATCCTTTGCCAAATACAAGGAATTTCAGAGTGAAGTAGAGAATCAACTAGGCAAGAAGATAAAGCACTACGGTCTGACACATGCGCTGAATATCTAAATTACGAATTTGATGACCATCTGAAATATTGTGGAATCTTGTCAGAATTGACTCCTTCTGGAACACCTCAATGGAATGGTGTGTCGGAACGGAGGAATAGAACCTTGCTAGACATGGTTAGATCAATGATGGGTAAGGCCGAACTTCCAATAGAATTTTGGGGACATGCACTAAACAGAGCTGCACTCACTCTGAATAGAGCTCCGTCAAAAGCTGTCGAAAAGACTCCATATGAACTGTGGTATGGAAAGCCTCCAAAAGTGTCTTTTCTTAAGATTTGGGGTTGTGAAGTATACGTCAAACGATTAATTTCAGACAAACTTCAACCGAAATCTGATAAATGTATCCTTGTGGGCTACCCAAAGGAAACAAAGGGGTATTCCTTCTACAATACATCTGAGAACAAGATGTTTGTTGCTCGAGATGGTATCTTTTTGGAAAGACAACACATTTCCAAAATGACAAGTGGAAGAAAAGTACACCTCGAAGAACTTCGATTCGAACAACAAACTCTAGAGAATAATCAAGATGATATTCAGGTTGAAACACAGAGATCTTTAGAAGTATGTGGTGAGGTTCAAGAACCAACTAGAAATGTTGCCCCGTGTAGATCGCAAAGGTATAGGTCTCAGCCAAAAAGATATGTTGGTATTTTAATGTCTGAGAGCCATAAAATTACATTGCTGGAAAGCGATGAACCTGCGACTTACAAACAAGCTATGACGAGCCCTAGCTCCAAGCAATGGCTAGAAGCCATGTAATCTGAATTAGACTCAATGTCTGAAAACCAAGTTTGGGATTTGGTCGATTTGTCGGATGGCTACCAAGCCATAGGAAGCAAATGGGTTTTCAAGTTGAAAAAGGACAAGGACGAAAAACTAAAAAATTTTCAAAGCTAGATTGGTTGCAAAAGGATACAGGCAAGTCCACGGTTCGGATTACGATGAAACCTTTTCACTAGTTGCAATGCTAAAGTCTATTTGGATAATGTTAGCAATCGCTGCATATTACGATTATAAAATATGGCAAATGGATGTCAATACTGCTTTCTTAAACGACGTTTTAACAGAAACTGTGTTAATGACACATCTTGGGGGTTTTCAGGATCCAAAGAATGCTAAAAAGGTATACAAGCTAAAGCTTAAGAAATCCATTTATAGATTGAAGCAAGCATCAAGGAGCTGGAATATACGTTTTCATGAAGTAGTCAGTGAATATGGCTTCGTCAAGAACGCAGACGAATCTTGTGTATACAAGAAGGTCAGTGGGGGCAAGATTACTTTGCTAGTATTATATGTCGATGACATATTACTTATTGGAAATGACATTCCTATGTTGAACTCTGTAAAGACTTGGCTTGGGAATTGTTTTACAATGAAGGATCTAGGAGAAGCACGGTACATACTGGGCATCAAGATCTACATAGATATATCACTACTACAAAATCGGCTTATAGTAACGGCAATAAACCGTTATCATAGATCAATTAACTGTTGTAATAGGCCTATAGCAACGGTTTGAAAACCGTTACCAATAGGGGGCGTTGCTTTAAGTCTATAGCAACACTTTCACGATTTTAGGCAACAATTATGATAAATTGTTGCCATAAATAACTATAGTAACGCTTTTTACAGGCAACACTTTTAACCTATGGCAACAGTTATTCAACAACTTAAGCCAACATTTATACATTTAAGGCAACAATTTTTCCCAAATTAAGGCAACACTTATTAGCTTGTTGTTGGTTAAAGCTTAAAACTAATGCAACACTTTCTTACACTTATGGTAACATATCCAATTTTATCTGTGGAAACACTTTCTATTGAGTTTATAGCCACACTTTCTTACACTTATGGTAACATGCCCATTTGTATGGTCTGCAGCAAAGGAAGAATGGAATTGGTGAAAAGAGGAAGGATGTTGGTAACCATAACCAAGGTGGTGGCCAGCAGAATCAAGGGAACTTTAAGAAAAACAAAGGAAACAATCATTTCCAGTTCAAGGGAAACCAGGGAGGAAACAAGAACAACTTCCACAATAACAATGGAGATAGAAATCAGTTTGCAGGGAATGGAACGAGAGTCTATGAGTGTAGACGTTGCCATACTAATCACCCGGGTCGAGCCTGTAATGGAAACCAAGTTGTCTGTAGGTTTTGTGAGAATCTAGGCCATAGAGAATTTG
Organism: Spinacia oleracea; assembly: GCF_020520425.1. NCBI lineage: Eukaryota > Viridiplantae > Streptophyta > Magnoliopsida > Caryophyllales > Amaranthaceae > Spinacia > Spinacia oleracea. Next base: position 43,113,731 of record NC_079492.1, on the reverse strand, counting down.
AGTGTCGGGCCAAGAATGGGAAACCCAACCAAGGAAACCAGGCCAACCGCCAGAACAACAACCGGAATAACCAAAACCGGAATGGAGGGAACAGTGGTGGAAACCAAAGAGGTAACCAGAGTGGAAATAATGGCAATAATGGCCAGGGTAATGGAAAGCCCGGAGGGAACTATCAGCAGAATGGGAACCGAAATGCCAATGGAAATGCCAATGGTGGTGGCTATAACAAGGGAGTTGCCCAAGGAAAGCTGAATGTGATCACTAGGCAGGAAGCCAAAAACTCGTCTGACGTCATAGCTGGTACTTTAACTAAAAGGTACTTTTTCTATTAACTCCATTTTAGTTAAAGTACTATTTGATTCTGGTGCGACTTATTCATTTATATCAAAGGGTATCTTAGAGAAGTTAGGATTGAAAGAACCGGAAGAGATAGAAGTACCTATAGTGATACCAACCGGTGAGATCGTGAAATGCACCAAGATCCATAAGAATGTACCTTTAACCATAGCCAAGACCATATTCTTGTCTAGCCTAATTGAGTTTTGAGTTAGGAGATTTAGATGTGATATTGGGAATGGATTGGTTGGCCATGTTCAAATCTAAGATTGACTGTGAGAAGCAGAAGATTCACTTGAAGTCTAGTCTAGGAAAGGTTGTATCGTATCGCCATTTTGGGAAGCCTAAGAGTGTAGGGATCGTCACGGCAATGGAACTCGTGAAGTTAATACACAAAGGGAACCCTGTTTTCTTATGCAATGTAAGAGACCTAGACCATGTAATGAAAGAGCAACCAAGGATATTGCAGTAGTGAGTGAATTACTGGACGTGTTTCCGGAAGAGATCCCGGGAATGCCGCCCAATCGACCAATCGATTTTACCATAGATTTAGCACTCGGAACTGCACCTATCTCGAAAGCCCCATACCGGATGGCTCCAGCAGAAATGAGTGAGTTAAAAGGTTAACTTGAGGAATTTCTAGGGAAAGGTTATATTAGACCAAGTGAATCGCCTTGGGGAGCGCCAGTCTTGTTTGTGAAGAAGAAGGTGATGAGCGGCATTTATGTCGCTCTAGGCTAGGATTTTATAGAGTTTTATTATGCTTTTTTGTTAGTTTTATATAGTTTTGCTGTTCTTTTATTCCCCTTTTCCATCTTTGTGGTTTTCAGGTGATAATGTTGAAAATGATCAAAAAACAGCTGAGATTTGCTCGAGCAGGTGTCGTGCGATCGCACGGACATTTTGTGCGCTCGCACGGGTCTACAGAGTTGGCTCCAAAAGTCAAGGCAGTGTGTGCGCTCGTGCCTCAAATTCGTGTGTTCGCACAAATCTGGAAAATCGATGCAGGAACTATGAGTGATTTCGTGCGATGGCACCGCAGAGGAGCCCGCTCGCACGGAATTTCGGTGGGCTCGCACTAAATTCCTGTGCGAGCACACAAGGATTTTCTAAGATTTAGCCAAGTTACAGCCGTGCGATCGCACGGTTGTTGGGCACGATCCCACGGCACGAAGGAGAAGAATCGTCGCAGGGCCCGTTCGCATTGATGCACAGCACGATCGCACCGATGCGACCGCACCTGGGTCTGCACGTTCGCACGGCTGCGCGGGATTCAGTTTTCGAGTTTAAAACTCTTATTTTTGGGGTTTAGTATAAATAGGATTTTTTACTATTTTCATTTTAAGCTTTCATATTTTACATTTCATATTTTTACACTTTCAATTCTAGAGGTTTTTGTGATTTTGTTCTTCAAATCTAGAGAGAGAAACTCTTTAATTCCAAGCATCAATTCAGTAATTTTCTTCAACTCTTCTCTTCTTTATGCAATTGAATTCTTAGTTCTTTAATTCTTTCACTTGCTTAGTTGATAATTGTTTTGCAATTCCTTAATACCTTGAGTTCTTGATTTCAATTTTGCTTGTTACTTTGATTTTCAGTTTTTGATTTGAATGTGCAATTGAGTTTCCTATTCTCTACTTCTTCTCCTTTAATTTCATGATAGCTAGTTTTGAACTAATGGATAGCTCGATTGTTAGGATGATTAGTGAGTAGTTCTAGGTTAGGGAAAGGCGAGAAACTAGGGGATGAATTAGGGGAAATAGATTATTGATTGTTGGTTGATTCATGTGATTATAGGAAATCCATGCTAGTTGAGTGGTAGTTGCAAATGCTATTCGATTAGATTTCCGTGGAACCATAGGATAGGTTTGGCAAGACATTGTGGACCTAACTTGTGTTGATCAAATGGCGGTACCTATTATTTGCTAGTTAGTTTAGTCTAGGATTAGGCAAAAGCTCTTCCGTGGATTAGACGCTTAGCGTTCCCTATCCGAGAGGTGGCGGGTTCGTCTTTAGATGCCGTTTTGCTAATCACCATTTCGTTGCATGATCACCATTGCTAAATAGTTGAATTGATTTCCCCCGGTTTCCCTAGGCTATCCCCGACTCCCTAGCATTTCCCTTTATTGATTCAATTTTACATAGTTTTTTATTTGTTTTTAGACTCTTAAAAAGTGAAAATTCAAAACAAACCTTTGTTCTAACTAGATTGACTTCCAACTCAATAATTCACCGTTTCTTTGGGACGATCCCTTTGCTTGCCGCTTGCCGGTAGTTGAAGTGGTTTTATAAATATTGTTTGCATAGGTGGTTTTCTATCAACGACGGAAAACACGCTGATCAGAAGGACGGTAGTATGAGACTCTGTATAGACTACAGGGAGCTCAATAAGGTCACAATCAAGAATAAGTATCCTTTGCCTAGGATAGATGATCTATTTGACCAGTTGAAAGGAGCGGGAATGTTTTCAAAGATTGACTTGAGGTCAGGTTATCATCAGTTGAGAATCGCAGAGCACGATATACCAAAGACTGCATTTAGGACTAGATACGGTCATTATGAGTTCACAGTTATGCCATTTGGGTTAACCAATGCACCTGCATTCTTTATGGACTTAATGAACCGAGTATTCCATGCATTCTTAGACAAGTTTGTAGTGGTTTTCATAGATGATATTCTGGTATACTCTAAGAATGAGGAGGATCATGCGGAACACTTAAGGTCAGTGTTACGTACCCTAAGAGACAATCAGTTGTATGCCAAATTCTCAAAGTGTGAATTCTGGCTGGAAAGAGTTGTGTTCTTAGGACATTTCGTATCTATGGAAGGAGTTGCAGTGGATCCTGCAAAGATAAAAGTTGTTAGTGAGTGGCCTACACCTAAGAGTGTCACCGATATTCGGAGTTTTCTTTGTTTAGCGGGTTATTATATACGCTTTGTGCAAGACTTTTCTAGAATCGCCAAACCAATGACAACCTTAATGAAGAAAGAAGCGAAGTTTGAGTGGAATGACCAGTGTGAGGAAGCGTTCCATGCCTTAAAGACGCGATTGACAACCGCGCCAGTGTTAATTAACTTTGTCTGATGAGAGTGGTACTTATGATGTATATAGTGATGCCTCTAAGAATGGTTTAGGGTGTGTGTTGATGCAGAACGGGAAAGTGATTGCGTATGCATCGAGGCAGTTGAAGCCATATGAATCCAATTACCCTACCCATGATTTAGAGTTAGCCGCTATAGTGTTTGCATTGAAGATATGGAGACACTATCTGTATGGTGTGAAATGTAGGATATTTACGGATCATAAGAGTTTGAAGTACATTTTCACACAAAAGGACCTAAATATGCGCCAACGAAGGTGGTTGGAGTTAATCAAGGACTATGATCTAGATATTCAATACCATGAAGGAAAAAGCCAATGTAGTCGCAGATGCCTTGAGTAGGAAATCAAGTCATTGTGTGAATGCGTTAGTAGTTGCTAACGAGCTGTGTAAGGACATGCAGCGATTGAATCTGGAAATAGTGAGTGGAGAATGCCTTGAGGGTATGATGAATGCCTTAACCATCCAGTCGTCAGTATTTGATGAAATTAGGGAGAATCAGGCTGGTGATGTTAAGTTAGAGCGGAACAAGGAAAAGATTTCGCAAGGAAAGGAGATTGATTTTAAGATCCACGAGGATGGAAGTTTGAGGTATAAAGGACGATGGTGTGTACCTCAAAAGTGTTGTGAACTTAAGGAAAAGTTGATGAGAGAAGGTCACAAAACACCATATTCTGTTCACCCGGGAGGTGACAAGCTGTATAAGGATCTGAAGAAGGTCTATTGGTGGCCAAGGATGAAAAACGAGGTGGTTGAATTCGTGGAAATGTGTTTGACTTGTCAGAAGGTCAAGATTGAGCATAGGAGACCTCAGGGAAAGGTCCAACCTTTAGGGATTCCTAGTTGGAAGTGGGACTGTATCTGAATGGACTTCATCACTTGTTTACCCAAGTCGAAAGGTGGAAATGACACCATTTGGGTAGTGGTGGATAGGTTGACTAAGTCGGCAGTGTTCATACCAATGAAAGAAACCTGGAAAATGGAACAACTTGCCAAAGCTTACATCAAGCATTTAGTGATATTACATAGAGTTCCTAAGGATATCGTATCAAATAGAGATTCTAGGTTCCTTTCGAATTTCTGGAAAAGTGTGCAGAAGAACTTTGGTACAACATTGAAAATGAGTACAGTGTTCCACTCAGCCACAGATGGACAAACTGAAAGAACTATTCAAACCTTAGAGGATATGCTAAGAGCTTGTGTGATTGATTTCCAAGGTGGATGGGAAGATAGCCTAGATCTAATTGAATTCTTATACAACTATAGCTATCATGCCAGTATTGGAATGGCACCATTCGAAGCCTTGTATGGACGAAAATGCAGAAGTCCACTATGTTGGAGTGGCATTAGTGAAACCATTGTACTAGGTCCCCAATTGATAAAGGACACTATGAATCAGGTTAGGACTATTCAATCCAAAATCCAAGCCGCGCAAGATCGCCAAAAGAGCTACGCGGATTTAAAGCGTAGGGATGAAGAGTTCCAAGTAGGTGACAAAGTGATGCTAAAGGTTTCACCAATGAAGGGGGTGATGAGATTTGGGAAGAAGGGAAATCTTAGCCCAAAGTATATAGGACCATATGAGATCCTAGAGCGGATAGGGAAGGTAGCGGATAGACTAGCCTTGCTCATGGACTTGCATAGAGTGCATAATGTGTTTCATATATCCCAGTTGAGGAAGTATGTCCCGGATAAGTCTCATGTACTACAACCGGAGACCATAAAGTTTGATCTTTCAAGAAACACCTATCAAGATACTTGATAGCAAAGTGCGTAGCACCCGAACTAAGGATGTTAAGATCGTAAAAGTATTGTGGTCTAACCAAGAGTCTGAGGAAGCTTCCTGGGAAGCGGAGGAGGAAATGAGAAAGAAATATCCCGAGCTTTTTCCCGATGTTAGTTGAGTTACGGGGCCGTAACTCGTTTTCTTTAAGGGGGGTAGAGTGCGGTAGAATTTCGCGCTTTTTACCTTATTTACCCAATTTATCCTTTAGGATATGCTTGAATCGTTGTTTTAGTGAAGTTTCACTGTTTATTGTCATGTTGAATTACTTAAAGAGTACAGCAACTAAAATTTTTTGCAAAGAAAACGCACTAAAGTCTCAAAATAGTCTCAAGTTCAGTTTTAAAGTTGTGATTTCCGTGCCCAAGTTTTGGGACGAAACTTCTTTTAAGGAGGGTAGACTGTAATACCTCGTATTTTTCTATAATTATAAATATATTTTATTATATTTATAAAACATTTCGTGTATTTTTATAAATTATTTCATTTAATGAGAATTAAATGCGCTTTTATTTTAATTAATTTAAATATTAATTATTTCGAAAACCGGATTTTATTAAATAAATTCAAGGAATTTATTTAATCGGGAATTGTTGGGTCGTATTTCAGAAACGAATTTAATAAAATTAAAGCCCGGTTGTTTTGTTTTAATTAAACCTAACAAAGCTTGCAAGGGATTTAATGAATTGAGCCCGGTAATCAGCCCAACTCAAACTACCATAACCTAGCCCACATGGGAGAGAGAAAAACTATAAATATACCCGGCCCTCTCATTAAACCCTCACAAAATTTCACACTCCCTCTCTCTTCCTCTCTCTTTCGGCACACCCACACGCCCTCTCCTCTCTCTCTTGTCCGACTTCCTTGCAGCCCAAGGCACGAGTGTCGTGCGTGTGTGTGCCCAGCCCCGTGTGCCAAGCTTGCTGCCCCATTGATGTTGCTGTGTCGCGTGTGCCGAGTCCCGCGTCCCGCAGCCCCGCAGTCCCGCTGTGCCCCGTCGTGCGCTGAGCCTCGTGCTCGTGTGTGCGCTGTGCCCCTGCTGTGCGCTGTGCCCCTTGCTCGCCTGCCCCTTCTCGCGCGCGCGCCCCTTGCGGTGCGTTGCGCTGCTGCTGTTGCTTGTTGTTGTCGTGTGTGTTGGCCGGCACACACACACGATTAATTAATCGTTGTGTGTGTGTGTGTGTTGGTCAATGGTTTAATAAAATTATGTTTTCTAAAATATTAATTTTTAGTTTTTAAATGATTTGATTATTGTGATTAAGTTTTATTATTGGATTGTTTAGATTAATTAAAACGGTTATGAACACCGTATTGGGTTAGTAGTATGTTTTTATTAAAGAAATTGGTTTTGATGATTGAGTTTATAATTTTCAGATTTCATTAGTTTATAAAGTGTTGATTTTGAAGTCAAAACACGTTTTCGGATTAAACCATTGTTAGGGTATTGGTTTCAAATTGGTTGAGCGATTCATTCACATAATTTAATGACAATTTAAATTATGGGAATCAACTTAAATTTTCAGAATGTTTTTAAGCTTTAAAAAGTTGGTTTTTAAGGGTTTTAAAGCTAAAAAGTCAATGTTTTTATGTTAGGACTTGAGTTGACTATTTGAGACTATTAAATTAACGATTAATGAATGATTTCTAATTATAATAAGGGTTTTAGTTTCTTAAATAGTTGCTGGAAATTTAGTAAACATGGATAATAATTTAGTTCTCTTATTTTGTTTTAGTTGATTTCTAGTGAGTCGTGATTCGCACAGTGGCCCCCGTACTTGGGTATTCCAGGTACGTACAAGACTAGGGTGACCACCCATCCCTTGAGGACTTTATGAAGTGAATTGAATGCGAATCATGTTAACTTATGTTGTTATGAATTCATGTTGATGATTGGGAATGATTATGTTATTGTGAATTCATGTCTAATGTTGAGAACAAGCATGTTGTTATTATTGTTGAATCTATGTGAATGAGCATGTTATGAATTGAATTATGCTTTATAGATTCTATTGAACTATCATGTTATGGACTTTTATAATCGTTGAATTATGTCAAGCATGTTGTTCAAGTTGGTTTGCATGTATGAGTAATGCGCATGCAAGTTGTTATTATTGCTATGCTATAGTACAGGATGTCTAGCATAATTATTGAGCCAATTGAATGTTGCCAGTGAGCAACATATATTCTACCAAGGGGTAGAATATGTTGAAGAGTCTATGCGAATTGAATTAAGGACAATTTGTGCTAAGGGCACACCCCGCTTGTTAATAGGCAATGTCGGGTTATCTCAAACAGTGTTTTTGAGAAGGAACAATGGGAGTAATTTCACTTGAGTCTATGTTTGATCACAAGTCTTAAAGAAGTAAAATATTGAAGAGTCATTGTTAAATTGTTTAATTGTTTAATTGTTTGTATGTTGTGTCTTGAGTCGCCTTGAACATAACATATTAATTAACGTAAAGTGTAACCCAAAAGAGCTTCAAAACTCTTGGAACGTATATACCTTGAGTATGAACAATGGGGGGAGACTTGCCGGAAACCTTGTACTCCTTGAATGATACAAGACGTTGTTTCATTCTTTCTTTTTAGGCCGTTGTGCATTGGAATTCCGTCGATAGGATCCGACTGTCGGTAGGAGTCCGACTTATTATTATGTGGTGCATGGTGGGCACCCATCACCTTGTGAGGGGGTCGAAAAAGCACGAGGCTAATGCGTGACTTTGTCCCTCGTGGGTGTGACGTTTCTTTTTGTCAAATCAAGTGTAATTGAATTTCCTGTGAGTTTACACCCAATTGACTAGTAATATAGGAGTCGCCATTCAGTTTTTAACGACAATGAGAAAAACTGACAAAACCCGGTTATCGTGACATAAAGGGAGTGCAATTATGTTTGACCACGACGGCCGTAGGTTCCCTTGTGATCCCTGGTGTGGGGATCTCTCAACATACACCCGCAAGGTAGAGATTGAGGGTTCGGGGGACTGTAACTACCGAGAGGAGTACTCTCTCTTCGATAACTCCAGAGGCAGGATATCCTTACTAGCTCAGCATAAATAATTGAAGGGACATGCGTTAACTATTAAACTAATCTGAGTTTATTTTAACAATATGCAACATATAATACTAGATCGATCGCGATTATCTGATTTAGATTGTTTTAAGGGACCTAGCATGATAATCCAATTTCCCAACATATCATCTTTATTAAGCGTGATAGAACAATCAGATTTAATTAGCTTAACAGTTCATAAAAGGGCGAGGAAAGCAATTAAACCATGGAAAAGGGACACATTACGATGCACCCTTGAGAGGTGCGTCACGGTTCTAAGAAAACTAACCACTTTGACTTTTCTATTTCTCCTTTTATTTAACGAAGCTCAGGTTATGGGACAGGATACGTTCTGTTCGATTTATGGATCGATTGCGACAGAACGCGTGATCAGTTGTTGCAGCGTGAGGCTTAGGCTTAGGGGTTTAGAGTCAATACCCAGAATAATAATTGTGTATTGTTGTTTTCACGTCGAACTTGGAGCTATATTTATAGAAAAGAGTTAGTGGAAAGATAGAATTGTAGAACTCTAATCCACGAGGAATTAGGAAAGAACACGTCCCAGGTATTTTCAGCGCCCAGGCCTGGGCGCCGAAGATTTTGGCGCCCAGAGCCAGGCGTTGAAAATAGGATCTGGGCTGTTTTCTTAGTCAGATTCGGATTCCTAGAATCCGGAGTGTTTGAGACTTAATCGAGTCTTTTAGTGCGTATTAACCTTGTGACGGAATGCGTCTGGGCCCGTTACGAACTCTAGGCTCGTTAGGATTTTAATTAATACGTAACTCTTACTTTCGAATCATATTAGGGATAGGATTGTCTCGCAATTTCTATCTCATTTAGGATTTATGTTGGAGTGCAACACCTAATTCTGACAGGTTTCTATCTTTTATGACTTGCCACTTTTAATAACTACCCATTACGACAGTTACTATTTTTAGCAGGTTTCCATAAATAGCAGGTTTCTATAAATAGCAGGTTTCGGGTGAAATGAAAAGGGAAATTGAGATTCGTTATTTTATAAGAGATGCGTTGTCAAGTGGAGATTTATGCTTTCATCATTGAACCTTCCCTTTCGGGAATGGGGACAAAAGTAGGTATCTACAGTTAGCCCCCACTTTGACTGAGTCTTGGGGTAAGACGATGGTCAAATTATTAGACGGAGTGCGTGGCACAAGCCATGGCGACCTGTTTTTTGCGAGGGTCTCACAAGCCCCCGAGTGATAACATTTGACTTAAGGGTCATCACTTGAAGTGTCGACATATCCTCACGTGTCATTGGGATTTGTCAACGGATAGTATAGAACACTCCCTCACTTTGTCATTGGAAGTATCTAAAGAGGCATAGGAACTCCCTCACTTTGTCATTGGGAGTAGCTACAGATGTTTTTCGAAATCAAAGCTATAAAGTGTAATTGGGCCTGGCCAAGCCCAATCACGAGGTAAAAAATGTTTTGAAAGATTCTCATTTTCAGGGTTAACTAAATGAGAAAACCCCCTTGTTTTTATGGGACGTAAAACGAAGGAAAATCCAGCACATCGTTCTTTTTTGGAAAAACGGAAAACCAATCTTTGGAAAAAGGGAAAGCTACTCACATCGTTCTGTTTTGGAAAAACGGAATACCAGAAAAAGTTATCGCTGCAGCGACTAAGGACCTGCGCGGTTAGTGACGCAGACCCCGCCGGCTAAAGATGGCGAGCATGTCCGCTAAGGGTGGACACCCCGTCCGATAGAAGTGGACGAATCTGTTTTTTGAAATTTGAAAATAAGGACCTACGCGGTTTGTGACGTAGACCCCGCCGGCTGAAGATGGCAAACCTGTCCGCTAAGGGTGGACACCCCGTCCGATAGAAGTGGACGAATCTATTTTGAAATTTGTTTTGTGTTTATTTTTTAAAATAAGGACCTACTTGGTTTGCGCCGTAGACCCCGCCGGCTGAAGATGGCGAGCCTGTTTCATTTTGTTTTTTTTTTTTTTTTTGAAGACTCTATTTTTCGGAAACTGAGGACCTGCGCGGCTAGTGACGCAGACCCCGCCCGCTGAGGGTGGGCGAACCCTGTCCGCTGAGGGTGGACGTCCCTGAATTCGTTTTTCGTTTTGGAACTCGCGTGGTTCGTGACGTGATCTTGCCAACTGAGATGGGCAAGTTTCCTATTTTTTCATCGTGATTTCTTTTTTGAGAACTTCCTTTGTTCATTCTTGCAAGAGCGAATTCTTTCGAGGGATGCTCGAATTTAGTTGTAACCTGAACGTGGGTTGACAACGGGTTTAGACGGACCTTTGTCTTGTGACCGTCTGCTTTCGTGGTTTTTGAGCTAGTCTCTACGGCTCGATTTTTACCACCACTTGGTCTTTGATCAGAGGACCATGTACAAGTGTCAATGACGACCCTTTTTCTGAGGTCGAACCTGTTCTTTTGAGACCATCCAATCATGGGACGGCGTATAGCGTAGTCCGGGAATGTGATTTCGATTGCGCATTCTTTGTTGGAGTATACTTTTCGCGAGCCCCAAAGCACTTGGGCTTTGTTGGTCATTTTTCGCATATTTCATAATGCCTTTTAATCATGTTCGGGGTCGTGCTCGTATGTGCGAGCGACCTTTCATAGTGGTGTGCTATTTTGGCGAAGTCATGGGGTGCGACTTCAGTCTTCGGGCGACAAGGTTTAATATCATCCGGTTTAGCTTGGCCCGGATTAATCTTTTGACAGACAAACATTTTTTATTTGAGAAACCAACGACTTAACAAAACTTTTTTTGGTGTTTCGAAGAATGACCTTGATATTTCATATTTGTTTTGAAAAGTGTACATATATGTTCCTTGAGACAAGTCTAAGTTTCGACCAAGTTTTACCATTCATTTTTGCTATTTGGGAGCTTAAAGGTGCTTTTGGGCTTGATCTTAATTGCAATAGGGCCTCGTGTCTAGCAACACGGTTTTAAGTCTTTTCCTGTTCCGCGTTTTGTGAAATCTGGGCCTTGGGCTGTATTTTCGGCGCCCGAGGCTGGGCGTTAATTATTTCGGCGCCCAGCTTCGGGTGCTGAAAGTCCTTTCCTGGCGAATTTTGACTTTCGGATTTCTTAACGCGTTTCCGAATGGGATCAGGATTTCACTTGATGCGTTCAGCTATATATAGGGGCTAGATACGTCCCTATTTTCCATCACTCTCAATTTCCTTCTTTCTTTGCTGTGTTTTAGTTACTCCTTGCTTTCGTCATGTCGATTCCTACTTTCTCACTCCAACGGGCTGTTAGGCGTTGGCTACGGACCCTTACTCCTACAGAAAAGGCTTTGTTGAAAGAATACCACTTAGAGGCACTTTTAGGCTTACAACAAATTAATATTGACTATAATTTTCTGCATGCAGCCCTAATCTTTTGGGATTCCGATCATCATGTTTTTGTCTTTCGGGGCAACGAAATATGTCCTTTGCCAGATGAATTTGCTGCGATCCTTGGTTATCCTACTAATGCTACCCTTGCCACTCCTGGCACTATTGAAGAGGGTAAAACAACCATAGGGGCTTTCCTAGGACTAGATGTTAACATGCTTGCTGAAATTGTTGTAGGTGATGAGGTTAATTTGGCAAAACTTGTAAAACATCACTTTAGGCCTAGTAAGAATATGACCGAACAGAAATTGAATATTCGAGCCCTTGTATTTTGTTTGTTGAATCATTATTTGCTGTCGAATAACAACGGTGAGTTCGGTGACATAAGGTTGATCCCCTTGATTAGCCAGATGGAAAGTTGCTATTCTATTATGCCGTTGGTTGTTGCCGAGACTTTGCTGAGTGCAGATGAGCTGAAGAAGGATGCCAAATCTGAATATTTTAAGGGAAGCCCCCTATTACTGCAGGTAATCGATCTTTTTCTTTTCTTTGCGCACGTATACGTTTTTTTTGCATATATATTTTTTATTCGTCCTGCCTTGGGGCTGAGTTTCAGCGGCCAGGGCTGGGCGCTAGAATTTTCGGTGCCTGGTCCTGGGCGTTGAAACTGCGCCCCAGGAACCGTTTTCTTTTTATTTATTTTTTTTTATCGTACCCGTTTTTTGCAGATTTGGCTCGTGGAACGGCTTAGGCTCTTGGAAACTCCTGCCGATCCTAAACATTATCGCCCTATAGCCTTGGGTAACCGAAAATATTTGCACCGAGGCCAGGACGAGGCCGAATGGGCCTCCTTTTTTACTCATGGTATCTGTTCTATTAAGTGGGTGGTACCGTGGTGGGGTTTGACTACTATGACGGGGGGTTCTGATGTATCGGTTTATTTTTCCTTGTTGGGGCTATCTCGGCCCATTTATATTTTCCCTTACCGAGTCATGCGTCAATACGGTATAAGGCAGACTATTCCCTTTTCTGATACGGTATCACCTAAAGTAGCGGCCTTTTCACAAGCACGGGTTCAAGCGTGGGCTAAGTATTATGACGGTCTCCCGCGTTGGGCCGTAGCTACAAATGGCTTTGTGGGTCTTTCTGAAAACTACAAGTTGTGGATGAGCTTCGATGATAAGGCTGTGAGGACCGAGGCTCGAAATGGGGAGCCGGCTGAGCTTTTGATACCTCGCATTCGGGTCAGATATGAGTGCCGTGATTCTGCCAATCCTCGCACCCATGGTATTAAGACTGTGAAAGCTCGTCCTGATCGAAAGCGAAAGGAAGTTCCTTCCCGTTCCAGTTCTAGGCCTAAAAAGGTGCCTAACATGAAGGGGCCTGTTTTTGTTAGAAGAAGTGCAGGCTCTCGCGGAGATCGTCGCCGGAACAATGTATGGGTTAGGAAGGCTCAGGCGCCTGTAGAAACAGTGGCCAGTCTAGTTGATGATAATAATTCTTCTCCCACCATTGTCTGTGCCTTTGAGGCTGAGCGGGCTATAACCGAGAATGTTTCTGAAGCCTTGGCATCTTTGGAAGTTAGTGTCCAGGAGCCGGTTCTTATGGAGATTGATATAGGGGCAGCGCAGAAGACTGTGGGGGTGGATCCTGCGAACATTGCCCTCTACAAGATTTTATTTGATGATCTGGAAGAACTAGAGTAGTGTAGTTCTTGCTAGGGTGTAGGTGCCCTTTATTTATTTCAGTTGTGTTTGTTTTTTCATTTCTTAGCACTTTGTTTTCCTTCTTATTATTTTTCAATAAAGGCGTATTTTATTTTTCATTTTCATTTTTTGTTTCTCCTCTTTTTTATATTTTTATATGTCTAACACTTTTTGCACAATTTATATATGTTTTTTTTTATTGGACCGAATCCTTGGTAAGGATTGCCTACGTATCTTGTCAGAATCAGGTCGCGCGTAGTTCTAGCTAGAATAAATTCTAAGATGCCGGATTTTAATAGATATGCCCTGAGGTGAAAGCATATTACTTAACCGGTCAAATGAATGAAGTATTATCATTATTTTCGTCTGCCGCTTTTTTTTTTTTGCCGTGAGTCGCGTAAAAAATGAAATTCGACTATTTTTTGTATGGCTATATTTTTGTATGGCTATATTTTTTTGGTGAGCCTATTTGGATACGTGCTGTACCCCCCAAGTGTTCGTTATTTTTCCGTTATGTGCGGATAAAATGACAAGCACTTCTAAAAAATTTAGGCAGGCAGAGAGTTTCAACGCCCAGGCTGGGGCGTCAAAGATTTCGGCGCCCAGCCCTGGGCGCTGAAAATGATTTCTGGCGGTCGTTTTTGACGCTTTGCTTCACGTGTTCTTGCATTTATTTCTTTTTCTTCGTTTTAGTGTTTTTCTTTTTACTTGTATAAAAATTGATTTTGAGGCTATTTCGGAGGCTTTTTTGACTGTTAGCGTGAGACGCATTTTTGTCTGGATTAATTTTTTCTATTCGTGACTCGAAATGGCTTTGAAAATGGAGTTAGGGTGCGGGTGTTATGAAGATCTTTGTGTAGGCTTTTGGGTGGGTTGAGGTGCGTGTCGTTTTTGAAGGGTATGGCGGGGTTACATTTTATTAATTCCCTTTTTAAGCAACATTTGCATTTGTTTTGGATTTTGATTTCCCTCGATTTCTTCGGGTTGTATGGATTGACTTTTATGACCTTTATGTTTTGGGGATATGAAGGGGATGGTATGGTTTATTTTGTGGGTTTCAGGAATTGGTTCCTATGGCATGATTTCAAGACCGAGTGGGCCTCGTTTGTTGGGCCTAGAGTGGGCCGCCTCTTTATTTTTGTATTTTGCAAGTACATTTGGTGCTTACTTAGTGTTAGAATAAAAATTTTAGGAGAAATATTACGCCTTTATTAATTTGGAAAGTAAGGAAAACACACTGAAATAAAATTGACCTATATTCTAAGGGGTCTTAGGACCATCTAAAGTCTTTATTTTTTCTTCTACCAATCTAAAGAACTACTAGGCGTTTTTTACTAAGGTGCTCTATGGGCTCAAGCCTTGGGTTTAGTCGCGTAAAACTTTGGTCCTTCACCGGTACTCATCTTGAATTCTATTCCTTTTGCGTTGACCCACTGATATGTCTTCACCCATCCGTTCTCGATTTCTTCTAGTGTTGATGCAGGAGCGATTAACCAGGTTGGATCGAAACCTTCATCTTGTAAAGCTAGGGTAGTCATCACAGTCTCGTCCTCCATAGGCCTCGATTCGTTAAACTATGTCCATAGAGCCTGGTTGTCCAATATTTCAGTTTTTCTAGTCTTGGTGAGGTGGGGTGCCTCATCCAAGGTGTGGCAGTCATGGAAGATTTCAAATCCTGGTTTTAGCAAGCCATCCTGAACGAAGGGTTCAGGAAAATCACAGCATGGGTGTCCTTCTCCTTCCCGAACGAAAATCCCGTTAAGGGTTCTTTGATACGGGGGGAGGAGGGTGGTTTGTTTGGCCTTGTTAAGGCGTAGCCCAGACAGGCGGTCAGCAATATCTTCCTCCGTTGGTTCATAGCCTAAGCCAAAGGGAGTAGATTTGTTGGGTAAAGGTTGGAATGTGCATTCCTTCTTCCTTATGCCCAATGGGGTTCCAGGGAAATAACCTTGAGCTAACAACATTCTAGGGATGACTCGGGATGCGTGCGGGCCTAGGAATGCTGGATCATAGACTTCGATGAACTGGATTGCTTCTTCCATTTGAAACCCATAAAGGTCGTCTGCAGTTTCGGCCGTTCCAACCATAGTACAACTGACGTCGAGAGGAGGGGCGCGGATTTCTAGTATTACCCCGTTATGGTTAAGTTTAACCATTTGGTGCAAGGTAGAAGCCACACCTCCTAAGTCATGGAGCCAAGGTCGCCCCAAGAGGAGGTTGAAAGTGGGCTTGATGTCGATTGTTTGAAACTCCGTGGTGCGTGCCACAGGCCCGATTTGTATGGTAAGGTTGATTTTTCCCAACACAGGCCTTCGGGAGTTATCATAAGCTCGTACCCCTTGCGTGGAGGTTTGGAAGTCATCGTTTCCTAGCCCCAAGCAATGGGTGGTTCGCAATGGGCAAACATTAACCGCCGAACCGTTATCTACGAGCGCTAGGGGGATGTTTTGTCCTTTGCATCCAACTACTAGATAGAGGGCTTTATTGTGAGCACCCCCCTCTTTGGGCAAGTCTTTGTCAGTGAAAACTATGGCCTTTTCTCCGGCATCTATCGTGACGTGGTTAACCAATGAGTCAGGTGTGATATCTGTAGGTACTGAGATGAGGTCGATTGAGCGAATAAGCTTTTCGCGATGTTCCTTTGAAGTACACATGAGATCCCAGATGGTAATTTCGGCTTTGGTTCTTTTTAGTTGTTTCAAGAGAGGATTTTCAATGACTTCCGCGACGGTGGTGTGCCGTCCATTCTCAGTAGTTTGCCTAACTGGGATATCGTCCATAGGAGGTGGGCGAATATCCGGTTGGTATATCCTTCCGGATCGGGTGAGGTTGTCGACCTCGGGCTCCTGAGGGGTGGTGTCAATGTGAGCACACCCGGCCAAGTTTCAGTAAAGAGGTTCTGGCCCGACACTTGAGATACGTAAATATCTTCAGCATCATCATCCCACACACCGCACACTTCTCTCTCGATTCGATCCATAGGGACCACAGCGAGTGGTGCACCTTGAGGTGTAATGTACACCATAGGGTCGAAGTTCTCATTTTCTGGTTGGTCGAGAGAGATGTGACAAGAGCCGAGTGGGCTCTTGTTGTTGTTGGGTTTGCCAACGTTAGGGAGAGGTATCACTTCATCCTCTATCATGTCCTGGATTGTATTTTTTAGGTTCCAGCAGTTTTCGGTGTCATGCCCATTTCCTTGATGGAACT
Organism: Spinacia oleracea; assembly: GCF_020520425.1. Lineage (NCBI taxonomy): Eukaryota > Viridiplantae > Streptophyta > Magnoliopsida > Caryophyllales > Amaranthaceae > Spinacia > Spinacia oleracea. The sequence continues at coordinate 43,097,219 of NC_079492.1, read as the reverse complement.
TGCAATAAGTACCTTCGACCCAATACTTGCTCTTGACAGGAGGGTCACAGGTGGGGCCTATAGGTCTCAAATTTCCTTGATTGGTTAGTCTTTCGAAGGCTTGTACCAAAGTCGACCCGAGTGGGGCAAACTTTCGGTCTCGGACCCATCTTCCAAGACTTCTTCGGGCGGGGGTCTCCTCTACGGCATGGACTTCTTGGGCTTGGGATGTGTTACCCCTGTTGTAGGTGTTGCTTTTGTATGCGGGTTTACTTCGTATTGTTTTTGCGAGATCAGCCTCGATCTTTATTCCCACATCATAAACTCTTTTGAATGTGTCAAGTCCCAGGTACTTAAGGTGTTGTCTGTAAGCCGGGTCCAGGTTGTCAATGAATTTTTGGACCAATTCTGTTTCGGGAGGCCTATTGATTAGTTGGGCCGCCTGATCCCTCCATCTAGCAAAGTAGGTTGTGAAACCCTCATTTTTCTTTTGGAAGAGAACTTCCAGCTCGCGCATGGTGACTTGAAAATCCATGTTCGACGAGTATTGCTTGATGAAGACATTGACAAAGTCCTCCCAAGTGGGGAAGAACTTAGGGTCCTAGTGATAGTACCATTTGAGCGGCACAGGTTCCAAGGACAAAGGAAAGGCAGGTAAATACATGGACTTGTCCACGCCTTTCAAGTTCATGGCATTCACAAAGCTCAATAGGTGATCACGGGGATTGTCCGTGGCTTTAAACTTTGGTAAGTCAGATGAACTAAACTTTTCTGGTAGTTTGCCAGGAAAAGGTTCAGGATCGAGGGAGAAGTACTTGCTTCCCATGGTTTGCTGTAGGACCATTTTTTCAATCCTCTTCTCGTTATCGAGGTCATTTTTGGCTTGTGCAGCCGCTAAGGCTTCGTTTTCCATTTTCAGTTGGCCCATAAGTTGGGTCATTTGAGCCATCTGGTATCGCAATTCTTCGATGGACATGTTTGAGGGTGCGAATCGAGGTTGGGGAAGCGGAGATCCTTGAAATGAGGGATGACGGACGGAGCTTGGAGTCACTAAACCTGGTGTTGGCGATGTATCTTCGAGACGTACTAACCTTTGATTTCCTGATCGGCACCAAGTGGCAGGACCAGTCCTATGCATAAGATAAGCTAAAGTTTAGGCCCCAAAGTTTCAAGCATTACTTAGTCTAGACTTTGACTCTCTCTATTGGTTTTTCGCTCCTTTTTTGTTGGTACACTTTTAGTTCTTTCTTTTGATCATTCTTTGGATTTTCGAAACACTTGCCCGTGTGACATTCATAGTTATTAGCATGTTCGGTTTTGGTGCCGAGCATTGTCGTCGTAGGAGGCCTAACAACGACGCAAAGAGTTATTTTTATTTTTTTTAAGTCGCTTCTAGAATCGAGTGCTTCTTCTTACGCTCTCGTAGCAATTTTTTTTACGAACGTTTTTTTTTCTGCTACGTATTTTCCTTTTGCGCGGGCACCGAGGCTGCTGCGCCTGACCAGAAGGCCAGGCAGCAACTTCAGCGCCCAGCGTAGGGCGTGAGAAATTCTGGCGCCCAGCTAGGGGCGTTGAAAATGCGTCCCTGGCTGGTTCTCGTTTTCTGTTTGCGTCTACTTTTGTTTATGCGACTTCGATTTTGCGTGCTTGCCTAATAACGTCCTTTACGCGTCGTGCAGCGTTTGTGGGATTCGTTACAGGCCGTCCCGAGCGTCGCTTATTTTTGTGGCGATCGTTCGGGTTTGCGGAACACGTATTTCGGTATAGCTCTTTGGCAAATTGGTTTATGAATGTTTTGGCAATTTTTTTTTTTAGGTCGTTGGTTTGCTAACATTGTTTGTCACACAATCACATATTTCGCTACACATTACTAACATTACATCATGAAGCAATAATAATATGTCATGTAGTTTATGATAGGCTTCTATGGGTAGTTTTTTTTTTAGGTCGTTGGTTTGCTAACATTGTTTTTGTGCTTGGTACCGCTTCTATCGCGGATCCAACACATGCCCCGGTCGAGGTAGTGCCTTCAACAGACGAATTTCGCCCAAGAGGCCAATCACGATGTAAGCCAAGGGGGCATGCACCAATGAGAGGGACCTAATGGGCGAGCGATTGGGTTTGGGACGGGTGTACTACTAGCGAAAGTGCCGAGTGGACAACATTCGAAGCGTATGCACCCCCCGGTTGGCGATGGGTATCCTTAGTCCCAACTCCCGAGATGAAACACCAAGGGAGCCAAGATTCGTTATGCGGTTCTGTCCGTTCACATTAATATGCTGATTTTCAGGTCGTCCCAACTTGATGGGGAAATAAACGCGGGGTTGGATCGTTACACCCTTCGGCTATTTTGATTACCTACGAGCACGAGTATTTCCTTCACTATCCCCAGCGGAGTCGCCACTGTGAGGGGGTCGAAAAAGCACGAGGCTAATGCATGACCTTGTCCCTCGTGGGTGTGACGTTTCTTTTTGTCAAATCAAGTGTAATTGGATTTCCTGTGAGTTTACACCCAATTGACTAGTAATATAGGAGTCGCCATTCAGTTTTTAACGACAATGAGAAAAACTGACAAAACCCGGTTATCGTGACATAAAGGGAGTGCAATTATGTTTGACCACGACGGCCGTAGGTTCCCTTGTGATCCCTGGTGTGGGGATCTCTCAACATACACCCGCAAGGTAGAGATTGAGGGTTCGGGGGACTGTAACTACCGAGAGGAGTACTCGCTCTTCGATAACTCCATAGGCAGGATATCCTTACTAGCTCAGCATAAATAATTGAAGGGACATGCGTTAACTATTAAACTAATATGAGTTGATTTTAACAATATGCAACATATAATACTAGATCCATCGCGATTATCTGATTTAGATTGTTTTAAGGGACCTAGCATGATAATCCAATTTCCCAACATATTATCTTTATTAAGCGTGATAGAACAATCAGATTTAATTAGTTTAACAGTTCATAAAAGGGCGAGGAAAGCAATTAAACCATGGAAAAGGGACACATTACGACGCACCCTTGAGAGGTGCGTCACGGTTCTCAGAAAACTAACCACTTTGACTTTGCTATTTCTCCTTTTATTTAACGAATCTCAGGTTATGGGACAGGATACGTTCTGTTCGATTTATGGATCGATTGCGATAGAACGCGTGATCAGTTTTTGCAACGTGAGGCTTAGGCTTAGGGGTTTAGAGTCAATACCCAGAATAATAATTGTGTATTGTTGTTTTCACGTCGAACTTGGGGCTATATTTATAGAAAAGAGTTCGTGGAAAGATAGAATTGTAGAACTCTAATCCACGAGGAATTAGGAAATAACACGTCCCAGGTATTTTCAGCGCCCAGGCCTGGGCGCCGAAGATTTCGGCGCCCAGAGCCAGGCGTTGAAAATAGGATCTGGGCTGTTTTCTTAGTCAGATTCGGATTCCTAGAATCCGGAGTGTTTGATACTTAATCGAGTCTTTTAGTGCGTATTAACCTTGTGACGGAATGCGTCTGGGCCCGTTACGAACTCTAGGCTCGTTAGGATTTTAATTAATACGTAACTCTTACTTTCGAATCATATTAGGAATAGGATTCTCTCGCAATTTCTATCTCATTTAGGATTTATGTTGGAGTGCAACACCTAATTCTGACAGGTTTCTATCTTTTATGACTTGCCACTTTTAACAACTACCCATTACGGAAGTTACTATTTTTAGCAGGTTTCCATAAATAGCAGGTTTCTATAAATAGCAGGTTTCGGGTGAAATGAAAAGGGGAATTGAGATTCGTTATTTTATAGGAGATGCGTTGTCAAGTGGAGATTTATGCTTTCATCATTGAACCTTCCCTTTCGGGAATGGGGACAAAAGTAGGTGTCTACACACCCTTTCTTTCCTTTTGAGGATACTTTACTTAACCCGTTCGAAGCTATCTTTTTATTAAACTGTGAGTCAAGAGTTGTGTTATGTGTCGAGTCTTGTCTCCATGTTTAAATTTTTTATTACATGACTTTTGCATGTTGATTATTTAATATTGTCGAGTGAAGCATGTTAGGATAGAATGTTATTCTAGCTTGTCCGTACTCAGCTTTCGCTGACTTCGTGCTTCATGTCCTCTGGTCATGGCCTTCGCCTTAATGACCCTATGATGATCCATCAATTGCAATTGCGTTGTTGGGGAGTATATTCTCAATAAAGCAGGTTCGTAGAGATAACTTGCGGGAGAAGTTATCATGGGATTCGAGTTGAGAGTTTTATTATTCCGTGATTTATAAACTCTTTATTTTATTTTAAAGTCATGACTACTACTATCTTCAGTTAATGGATTTTTAAACGGTTTGTTTTGGATTGGGCCTCAGTGGTTCCAACTTGTTTTTAATAACCATTAACTATTTATTTAATGTGTTTGAAAGTTAGTTAATTCTGCGGCGTAATTTTGGTAAATAGCCTTAGCCGTTATCACGGTGGCGGTAATATCTTGGTAATTCCTGTGTTTTAAGTTGGAAAATGTTTTATAAAAAGCAAGGAATTATTAGGGTGTTACACAATGACCAGCACAGCACACAAAAAACAAAAAACAAAAGCGATATAGTACATATACTACCTCAGCTAGCACAGTGTCACATTGTAATTATCTTACAAGTGATACCAAATAAGCAACGAGATTACTGAAACTGTAGCTTCTTTTACCCATTGTAATTGATGATAGGTGAATGCTTAATATAGTTCTACCTCCGTTTTCTTTTGTTCTACTCATTTTCCACTAATGGTTGTTTTTTTTGTTCTACTCACTTTACTTTATTCCAGTTTTAGTATATCCATCTTCTCCCTCTTGCCCCACAATATTACAACTTTCCACACTCTCCTACTTATTCTTACACCTATCCACATTCTTTTTACATACCCACCTTTTTCCACTCTCTCCTACTTTATCTTACACCCACGCACGGTGAGTAAAACAAAACAAAACAAAACGGAGGTAGTAATACTAAATTTATGTAGGGTCAAGATTACACTTTAACTAACTATGATGCCCCAAACAATATGTAGAATCGAAACCGAAGAATTATAGATAGAAAAATTAGAAAAACTATAACATGACAACTGCAAGAAACATTAAGAACCACAACGCATCACTTACTAATATATAAGACCAAAATTGACAGATGATCAGTAATTTCTTCCTGGGAGTCAAAAGCAAGAGAATCTAATAAGATAGCCGTAAAAGATGTATAAACAATGTCTACTGGGGAGACTATGATAGTGTTGCTTATATCCATATACAAATAAGCTGTCACACCTAGTAGTTGTATTACCACCAATTCAATAAAATGACAACTTTTTCTTAAATCTGAAATGCCTAGCCCATGGCCCATGAGTGACCTGATTTACACGATTCTAAATTAACAATAAGAAGCCAGAAGGTAGACAATACCTTGCACTTTTATCGAATAGGCCTGCAACTGACCACGTACTTGTTAGACCATCCATGTCATATACAGTTGACACTGCTGCTCTAGCAGCAGCTTCTGAAACCTCAATACCAGCCAAAGCTGACAAAAATGCAGCCTAAAACATGCAAAACAAAAAAACATATCCATTTTCAATTAAAAAAGACTACAATTAGAAAGATAGAAAATGTAACCAGTATTCAAGCTTTCGTTGTTCTTGATTCTCTCACAAGTGAACACTTCAAAACTCAATACAACTTTATACATATATATTCAACATCACATTCCCTCCCTAACATGCTCTCTACATGGGTCAAATTTACAAAATACTTTACCATATATTTCCTTGTATATTATAAAGTTGAAAACGAGTAGTAGTAAGTATAACAGCAGCAGTATAGAACAGGGTAGCAAAATAGCACAGAGCAGAACAAGAAAAAAACCTAACAGTATAGCATCATCACCGAGCAACCAACTGTTTGAAACTTAATAAATAAGCCAAAATAACCATTGAAATCAACAAATACACCATGAATAAAATCAACCAAATTCCCCAATCATCCAAATTCCCCAATTAACCCAATTCCCTAATTAAGAACCCTAATTTAGAACTCGGAACAACACAAAAAAATTCCATTATAATCCGTTGAAAACTTAAATAGCAAAATTATGATATTGAAGAGCAAATTCGAAGAAATAAATACAAACTAATGTGGTTCTTCGCACAAATTCCGAACTGGATTTCGTCACTTTCTATATCTCCAATCTAGAGCCGTAATATGTTGCTTCAAAGGAACGATGATGGAAGATAAAATATGTTGCTTCAAGGAACAATGAGGAGGAAGGCGAAAGAGAACCAGGAACGTAGAGGCCTCTAACAAAACCCTAACAAAACCGTGAAAAGCAGTGAGAGGGAAACCCAAAATAAACGTGCCCTGATGAAATATTTTTAATAAACCTATTTCTTTTTTATTTATTTTTAATTTTTAACATGTTTTAGATGTTTGACAAAAAAAAACCGTTGCAATATCTCATTAAAATATTAAAAAACTAAAAACTGTTGCAATAAAATAGTCATAATATATAAGTGTTGCAATAGCTTTTCTACAGCAACGTTTTCCCAAAGTCAAAGTCTACTAAAATTAATAATTATTTAATTGTTACAATAGCTATGATATAGCAACGCCAGGAAAACTGTTATCTAAAAAGGCGTTGCTATAGCCCTATTTTGTAGTAGTATCCAAGAAGATGATTGGACTTAGTTAAAGTACTTATATCAATAAGATACTTGATAGGTTCAATATGGCTGACTCCAAAAGAGGCTACCTACCCATGTCTCATGGAATGACTCTAAGAAAGACTCAGTGTCCAAAAACACCAGATGAGCGAAGACGAATGAGTGGGATACCATATGCTTCATTGATTGGTTCAATAATGTATGCTATGATATGTACACGCCCAGATGTTTCGTATGCACTCAGTGCTACGAGTAGATACCAGTCAGACCTAGGAGAGGCACATTGGACTGCTGCCAAGAACATTCTAAAGTACCTGAAAAGGCACATAGATGATTTACTGGTCTATGGTGGAGATGATGAATTAATGGTTAAAGCCTATACCGATGCAAGATTCCAAACCGACAAAGATGATTTCAGATCACAATCTAGGTTTGTCTTTTGCCTCAATGGAGGAGCAGTAAGCTGGAAAAGTGTCAAGCAAAGCACTATTGCGGATCCTACAACTGAAGCGGAGTACATTGCTGCACATGAAGAATCACAGGAAGCAATTTGGCTAAGGAAGTTCATTGGTGAGCTTGGTGTAGTCCCCTCCATTAAAGGACCACTAGCTCTATATTGTGACCATAAATGAGCTATTGCACAGGCAAAGGAGCCTAGACACCACCAAAGAGTCAAACATGTACTTTCGTAGATTTCACCTTCTACGAGAATTCGTTGAAAAAAGAAGTCGAGATAAGCAAGATTGGAACTGATGACAGCATCTCAGATCCATTGACAAAACTCTTCCTCAAGCGAAGCACAACTCGCACAAAGCAGCTATGGGAATCAAGCATATTGGAGAATGTCTTTGATGTCTTTTAATGTTTTAATGTGTTATGTTTTGAATACTTTGTAAAAGATTATGGTTAACCATTCATAGAAATGAATTAAACTTTATTCTTCCATTTAATTTTAATGTTTTTATTAAATGATGAGTCCTTTCAATTTGACAATATATTCAAGATAGACTGTCAGGACCAGTCCTGTGACTAAGAAATGTCTATCAAGTGAACTTGAATGTCAAAAGTTGAAAATGGTCCCTTTTCAGAAGTTTTCTATAAATATGGACGCATAGAAAACGCTAGACGACTAGAATGCAAGATGACTAGTAGTTCTGTTTCTTGAACTATGTGGACATGGCAATGTCATAATAATTTGCATAAATACTTACTTGACAAGTCTAGTATCGGACAAGACCTATGTAATTTATTGTAAGAGATGAAAATCTATCATAAGTAAATTTCATTATCTTATTAGACACTAATCCTCAATACCTGAGTGATTTGAGCTTACTTGTTTGAGAACGGGTTGCTTTGACGTTGTCAACCGTCGCACCGTAAAAGGAGACCATAACGGAAGTGCTCGGGTAATCACCTATCAAACGAAGTCTAAACTCAAGATCACAAGATTGGGATTGTCCTCTCATAAATCGAGAAGAGATGCCAAAAGTTGTATAAGGCCACTCGGAGAGCTAGAAACTGTAAAATGCATGGTCGTGCTCAGATGAATCATAGGCTATGATTATCTGTTTATTTGACCAGTTGAACTCTAACACCGAGGAATACCTATGAACGTAAAAGGATGACCAGTCTTACCTTATGTTCATGAGCAGGCATCGAGCGGCAAAGGAATTAGGAAATGCACACTTGTCCTTCAGGACAAGTGGGAGACTGAAGGAAATACTGCCCTTGGTCCAAGTTTGCATTTAATGCTAAGTCTAATAAATGCGGTTCAATATTAATTAAGCAAGTTAATTATTCAGTGAGATCAAGTGATCTGAATGCCTAGCTAAAGGCCGCTTCAGTTCTGGTGGAATTAATATAATTAATGCACAACTTACTCTTGACTGAACCCGTAAGGTCACACAAATAGTACCTGACGCATCAAGTATTTAGTTGAATATTATATTCAATAAATACTCTAATTATGGATATTGGGAAATGACAGATGTTGGTTTCAGTGGGAGCTAAACAAACTGTCAAAATGCAAAGAAAGAATATTTGCCGGAAATGAAGATATTACCGAAAACGGAAATATGGTTCATAACGGAAATATATAAATATTATCGAAGTCGAAGATATTGCCGGAAACGGAAATATGATTCGTATCGGAAATAGAAATATTGTCGGAATCGAAAATATTATCGGAAACGAAAATATTATCGAAATCGGAAATATTGTCAAAACAGAGAAATATTGTCGGAATCAGAAATATTATCGGAAACGTAAATATTGTTCGAATCGAAAATAAATACCGGAATCGGAAAAACGAATCGGAAGCACGATACGAGCGGCGGACCATTGCACGAAGCAATGGCCCGTCGCTCATGGGCCAAGGCACTCGAACGCGGCAAGCCACAAAGGCCAGCGCTGCTGCCCAGTGCGCATGGGCTTCGTGCAAAGCAATCATGGATGGTTTTTGGTATATTGCTAAAATGTTCTAGGGTTTTGGCCTCTAGGGTTTTGGCTTCTAGGGGTTTTCCTATTTCCTATAAATACATGGCCTATGGTCATGAATAAACACATCAATTGAATAACAATTCAATACACTTTGCCTATCACCTATCCCGAAATCATAAACCTTATATTTATATCCTAGTTGGTACGATCTAAGGCGGATCCGAATGTACTGTTGACTTTCTACGAAGGGACGACGTTTGGCGTTCAAACTTGTTCTTGTTCGGTTCGGGAGTAGCTAGGGAAGGCACGCATCACAAAGTGTGTTCACTATATTATGCTAGATGATTATGTGCATTTACTTTGGATTCTGGCATTTTTGGTTTTTCCGCATGACATTAGACTATTCATAACTTAACACCTATGGCCTTCATGACCATTCTCCATCATGAGTTAATTATTTTAATATTAGTAATCTAGAAAAACAAATAACACTCAAGTGTAATAATTTTGTGCCAAGTTATGATTAGTAGATTAGTCTAAAATTAATATATACTCAAGCATAATAACAAAATATAATTCTCCTGGAAAATTTACTTTAAGAAAGCAACATTAAAACGTATATTTTGTTCCATGGAACTTAGGTGAACAAGAATCAAGAACTTGTACATGAAAATCTTTGACACCATAGATTTTCTATCAAATATCTCATGTATTATTTATCAAGTTACTATAACCTTGAGTTCGCTAATTGTTCCACCGATCTTAGGAAGAGTTTCTTTGATCAATGGAACTTATCATTATGCATTTTATAAATATTAAATTGCAAAACGAAACCTATAACACAAATAAGGTTAGTCTGCACAAAAATTTAAGAGAAATAAGTTTATCGAAAAATATTCAACATCAATTAACACAAGTAAAATGATGGAACAACCTTACTATCATTTCACATGACTGACTTCCTTAGAAACGTTCAAAGTAACTTCCACTTATATAGTGCATGTGAGTATATTCGTTGGTATGACCTATTATATTTGGAAGGAACTTACTAGTTGGTGGAACTAGAACTAATTTATACATCTTAAGTTCCATGTTCCGATCACGAGTTCCTCTTTATTGTTCCATCGAAAACTCAATTTAACTTGGTGTAATTATGATGTTGTCCTTTACTTCATACACTAAATCATGAACTATGAACCTGTAAAATAATTTATGTTCTACTACCTTCCAAAGTCATGTATTAGTAATTAAGAAATTTAAGGAGCATAATTTAGAAGATTAAAGTATACAAATAATAATGTATACTAACAGACTAGTATTATAAACGATTCATGGTCCTGGGAACCTGACATAATTTGGGTTCCTTTCTTTTTTAGCAGCTTAGAAAATGATTATTTAAAATCACTAGTATTAAGATTCGACATGCATACATGTAAGATATATACAATATATTCATGATGTATGGAAAACTGCTCTTTGAAAAATTAAGATACACATTAACTGTGTCGCCAAGAGAATTCAAGTTCCAAGTTCAGAAAGTGCACACATGAAATTTTCGATACGTAAGTTCCTTATACCATTTTTATTGAACTGGTAATGCAGGAATGTAAAATCAATTTGAAGATCTGAAATTTGTCTCATAAAAACACATTTGAGAAAATCCAAAACCGATTAAAAAAATAATTTAAAATACATTTGAACAATTATAAAAAAAAAAGTTGCCAGTAATTTGATTTAAACAAATAGCGTATGCATATAAACATCTAAAAATTAGATATTCATCTTAACTATATCATTATGGATCTTTCGTTGCAGCCTTTAGTAGACGCCTACATTTGACCCCTGGCTAGAAGCGGTAAATTCAATGATGAAACCGGAAAAAACTTGTCAACGCTTGCCCGAGTAAGAAACGAATATCCTACGACTGACTGAAGCGACCTCTGAATTAATATTTATATTTTTAGTAATTTCCATTTATAGTAACTACCATTCCCAACGGCTACAAAATATCTTTTTCCAAAACAACGCAGAACACTGTGTTCTAAAATAAAACCTTTTTGAATCTGATTTTAATGAAATATAAAATAAACATTATGAAAATAAAGTACCTAAGAAATCATATTTTATTTTATAAAAAACTAATTCTGATTTTATTTATTCAAATGAATTTTTAAGCACATAAAAATACAAAAGATATTCAAAACAAATCCTAGGTTAAATAGGACATTATTAAACACGAAATTTAAATAATAAATAAATAAATAATATTAAAGTCAGAATTCTATCCTAAATAAGATTTTGTAAAATTATATATATATATATTTTATTTTAAAAACCTAACTTAATAAAGTTTTAGTAGGAAATAAATACTCAAAGTCAAAGGTAAATCCCTAGCAACTTGGATTGTTAAAAACCACATTTTTTACACTTAAAATTACCTTAAGACTAGGAGTATTCTAGGAAAATATATTGACGCTATAGCTCATAAGGTCTGATATGTGTGTTCTATATAGAGTTTTTACCCCCGTCCCTTAGTACTTTTTGATCTCAAATGAGCTCTTCGGAGCGATTTTTAGTACTAATGTGCTCCTTGTAGTGTGTTTGTAGTTTCAGGTTCATCATGGTAGGAATTGGCATATTTTTATGCATTTCCTACTCATTTGAATCAATACAAGAGATTATGTACTTTCGAGAGCACAAACATTAAGTTTGAAGAGTTTTGAAGCAAAGCGAATAACGAAGGAAGTACAAAAATGACTATAGTCCACTATTTTAAGCATAACTCAAGTTCTACAACTCCAAAACATGTAATTTCAATTGGGTTGGATTTTAGACTTCAATATCTTTCCAACAAGTGGTAACTCGCCTAATTCCGACGAATAACGAAGGAGATATGACGTTTTGAAGATAGAGGATCGTGCAGTTTCAACACGCGCCCGATTGGGCGGTCATTCTGGGCGTTGTTCTGGCCATTTTGCAACCGCCTGATCGGGCGGAATTTCGCCCGATCGGGCCGACTATCAAGCACATCGCCCGATCGGGCGACGCCAACCTCCAGCGTATTTCGCGAGTTTTTATTTCCGATTTTGGGCTCTATTTTGGGCAAACTATAAACACTAGCCCCTTATATTTTTAGTGACATCTTTTATTCTAGTTTCAATACTTACTTTATTTTTAGTTCTCTTTATTTTCTCGAAACACTTAGTTTTTAATTTAATCAAAGATTCAAGCTTTATTATTTCATTGTTCTTCAATTCGGTATTTCTTCTTACTTTAATTCGTTTTATTGCTTTAATCATGTTTTCCATTATGTTAATTGCGTTGTCATTTATTATCATGAGTGAGTAGTTTAATTTCTAGGGTTTAGGGGATCCATGAATGCATGATTGGGATTATATGTGGACTTGATTATTGATTGACTGATTATAATTTCTATAGCTTATTATTATTGCTCGTCAATTCTGTTCGGTCGGGCTATTTTGATTTTAGTTTGATTAACCTTAGATTATGCGCCGAGAGGTGTAAATCTGATGTTTTTGGTCTGTTGCTATTAGATAGGAATTATTTCTAGTACGTAGCGAGAGCCCGCTAGTTGTTCTATCCTAAGGAATTCAAAAGATTCGAGAGATGCATGTTTTCCTAGTTATGATTGTTAATTGATTGTTGTATTGTGTTGTCCAATCCCGGTCTGCATTTATGGTGAACCGCTGCCCTAGATTCCTTTAATATTGTTATTTTCCGATTTGATTACTTGTTTTAGTTTAATACATAAACCAATCCAACTCTTGTTACCAGTAGTCTAGATTAGTAATTTAATAGTAGAAAGAACGCCTGTTTCCCTATGGATACGATCCCTGCTTCCCTTGCTATATTTTTAGTTGGTGAACATTAGGTTTATCTTTGATAAGAGTGCGATTTAGCCTGTCAAATTTTGGCGCCGTTGCCGGGGAAACGGTTTTATTTTCTTTTATTAATTGTTTTTCTAGATTATTGTTTGTTAATTCTCAAGGGACTCCCGTTCCTTGAGATCGGATCTCACGACTGTTTTCTAGTTTTTGCTTGTTTATGCCCAGGATTGTCCATACCAGCGATCTGACTTCGTTCGATCCTGAACCTGAACTGACCTTTCGTAGACGGCGTAGATTCGTTGAGCAGTTGAGAGACTATTCTGACTCTGAATCCGACTATCTGATTAGCAATCTATTCCATACAGATTCAGAGATGGGTGACCAAGCACCACCACCCCCACTTGTGCCAAGGCTTACAGACTATTCTAAACCAAGTCTGTCTATGCTTCCCAAGGCAATCATGCCTTCCATTGCGGTCGAGAATTTCAAGATCGAACCCCAGCTGATAAACATGATCGAGAGACACCAATTCGTTGGGGAAAAGGGTGAAGATCCTAATCTCCATATTCAGTCTTTCATTCAGTATTGTGCCACCATTAAGCAGAAGAATTTAACACCGGAGCAGACTATGGAAATACTCTTTCCATTTTCATTGAGTGGGAAGGCAAAGCTATGGATTAACAGTCTCAACCGCGCAGCTATGAAAATCACCGATTGGAATTCCTTGGCCCTTGCGTTCTATGTTAAATACTTCCCACCTGAGAAGACAGCTTGTCTGAGGGGTCAGATACTAGGTATCTCTCAACAAGCAGATGAGAGTTTGTTCGAAGTTTGGGAGAGATTCAAGGACTTGCAAAGAGAGTGCCCGCACCATGGTCTGGATGACTGGTTCCTGGTTCAGCAGTTCTATAATGGTCTAGGTAATGAGTCTAGGTGTCTTTTGGATTCATCTGCCAGTGGGAGATTTATGCAACTGGAGGTGCCTAGAGCTTTAGAGGTGATTGAGGAGATGGCCATCCATAATGCCCAATATGGGAATCCTAGAGGTTTTGCCGACCGGGGTGTTAAGCATGAGATGAACTCTATTGAACAGCTTACTGCTCAGCTAACTGCCCTACATCACAAGCTAGATAATATACCGATCTCATCCTCCCAATCCACCCAACATGCTAGTGTCGCTGCAACAAGTGCCCAATCTGCCAATGTCTGTAATAGTTGTGGGATGCAAGGCCATTATGCACAAGAATGTCGGAGCTCTATCGAACAATGCAATGCATTCCAGTCCTACAAGCAGAACAATCCGTACTCCAACTCTTACAATGAGGGGTATAAAAACAACCCCCTACTATCATATAGGAGTACTAATGTCCAGAACCCCCATCAGATTCAACACCCTCCACCACCACAACAACAGTACCAACCACCACCCCAACAGCCATACCAACCGCGAAGTAACTACAACCCGCAGCCTAGTGGACCACCTGGTTTTCCTCCACAACCTCAACCCATACAACCTGATCCCATGCTTGTAGAGATGAGGAATATGATGTTGGAATTGCAGAGATCTCTGAGCGAAAAGGATGCCAAAATCGATGCCCTCACTGCTCATAACAAGATCATGGATAAACAGTTGGCACAAATGGCTACTATTCTCGCAGAGAGACCCAAGGGTCAACTCCCTTCACAGCCTGTGACCAGAGAGTCTGTAAATGCTGTCACTTTGCGGAGTGGATATGAGTATGATGGGCCGCCTATAACTATTGAAAAAGAGGTTGAAGCATCTGCCAATGGTGTTGTGCCAAGAGAAAGTGAGAAGGTGGTCAAGGAGGAGGAAGCTAACACAAGGGTTGAGAAGAAAGTTGAGATACAAGTTCCACCTATCAAACTCCCCTTCCCTCATCGTCAGCTAAAGAACAAGCTAGACAAGCAGTTTGGTAAGTTCTTAGAAGTGGTAAAGAATCTGCAGGTAACGGTCCCTTTCACTGAATTAATTACTCAAGTACTTGCATATGCTAAATACATGAAAGACATCTTGACTAGGAAGAGAGCATTTAGTGAGGTGGAGACTGTTGCATTTACTGAAGAGTGCAGTGCCTTACTACAAAATAAGTCTCCACCCAAGTTGAAGGACCCCGGGAGTTTCTCTATCCGGTGTAATATTGGCAACCTTTTTATTGACAAAGCCTTATGTGATTTAGGTGCCAGTGTTAGTGTCATGCCCCTGTCTGTATATACTAAGTTGAACATGGGTGATTTAAAAGTTACCAAAATAACTCTGCAAATGGCTGATAGATCTGTAAAATACCCCCTAGGTGTTTTAGAAGATGTGCCTGTTAGAGTGGGTAAATTTTTTATTCCTGTTGATTTTGTTGTGTTGGACCTGGAAGAGGACAGGCAGATTCCTATTATTTTAGGTCAACCTTTCCTACACACTGCGGGGGGCGATCATAGATGTCAAAAATGGCAAAATGACCTTGAATGTGGGGGATGACAAGGTTACTTTCAATTTAACCCATGTTGCTAAGAGCCCTATGGTAGAGGAGTCATGTTTTGGAGTCAATGTTTCTAATGATTATTTTAACACTGAATTGACTCATACTAACTCTAATAACTTCTCGGAAAAAGCGCATGTTTCAAATTGTTTTGTAGGTGGAGGCGATCAGAGTATGAACTCTTTGGCATGGGTTCAAAAGGAAGCACGATTTGATGATGTTGAGACCCGAAAGGCCGAAAGCTGGGTGAACGGTGGGCACCACATTCATGATAGGGGTCGTGATCTGTCACTTCCAGCACCACATAGCTCATCTAAGGCATTTGAATTGACACCAGATGGCACCATCTTTGGTGCCCCCATTCGATGAGTTGTCGTGGCTCTCATCCCCTTCCTTTCGTTGTCTGCACGTAAACCGAGATTGTGTAATGGGGACATTGCATCAATCTAATAGGGGGTGAGTATTTCACTATCCGTTTATTGCTTTTCGTAGTGTATTTTTCGCTTTCGTTTGTGTGTTTTAGTATAATTTTTGAGCAAGTGTGTGTTTCATTGTAGTTTTTGGTGTTAGAGAGGTGAGAAGAGGGTATTTTACGGTTTGGACGTTTAATGATGTGCAGCTCTAAGGCTCCAAGTTCGAAAAAGTTGAATTCAAGCTGAAACGAAGTAGTCTGCGTTTCGCCCGATCCGGATCGGGCGAGTA
The DNA here is from genome assembly GCF_020520425.1 of Spinacia oleracea. Lineage (NCBI taxonomy): Eukaryota > Viridiplantae > Streptophyta > Magnoliopsida > Caryophyllales > Amaranthaceae > Spinacia > Spinacia oleracea. Next base: position 43,081,079 of record NC_079492.1, on the reverse strand, counting down.
GCGCCCGATCGGGCGCGTGTCGATTCAAGGAAAATGTTGGAAAATCGCCCAAACGGGCGACGGTTGCCCGATCGACTCAAAGGGCGAGTCAAATGCCCGATCGGGCGAAATTCCGCCCGATCGGGCGGTTGGTGATGACGTCAGTTCGAGGGTTTGAGATGATTCTGGGTTGGAAATAGTCGAAGAAAATGGGCATTGCATTTTTCCCGATCCGGATCGGGCGAGGAGCGCCCGATCGGGCGCGCACATATTCAACGAAAAGGTTCGAAATTCGCCCGATCGGGCGATCTGCTGCCCGATCGGGCAATTTGCAAATCAGCGACAAATAAGCCACGGGTTGCTCACTTTTCTCATGATACCCCTTGAGCCAATGAGGACATTGTCTGATTTAGCTTGGGGGGGTGTTTCACTCACTTGTACATATTAGGTATGTTTTTCCTTTTATTTTTGCATTTACTTATTTTTGTGTGTTTATTTTGGTCTGTTTAATGTTTTCTAGAGTAGTTTATTGCTTTGAAAAAAAAAATTACAAAAATACGTTCCGATAAATACAAAATCATGCTTCCCTGTGCCCCTTGATTGGAAATTATTTTGATTCTTGGTATTTGATGATGGGCAATGTAGATGTGTTAGCCATGATTTGATATTCGACTACTTTGATGCCTTAACATGAGTCAACTCTAACTAACTATTTGTGGACTTGGTGCTTGACTAGTTAACTTGGTTAGGATGTGTGATAGCTTCCTGGTGTGTCATTGATTTTGAGTATTGATTTACAACTATTAGTAGTGTTTTATGACTCATATACATGCACATTGTGGAGGACGAAGGCATTTTTCTGTTTAGGTAGCCTTCAGATGAATCTAGATACATTTGCTCCCTCCTTTTCTACCCATGTTGTTGCTTGTGCCCCTTTATTCGGTGACTAGCCACATTACAAGCCTGTAAAACCCCATTGGTTACTAGTCCCAAGCCTAGCTTGGGGGAGCTAATAGTAGTGAGGTGAGGAAGTTGTAATGTGCTACATTTTGAGCACAAAGTGGATATTGAAAAAGGAGTTCGTCTTATCATGTTTGTTGTTGAAAATGAGTTGAAAATGAAAAGAGATGAAAGAACAAAACAAATGTGAAGGTTTCTAAAAAGAAAGAAAAAAAGAGAGATTGAGAAGGAACAGAAAGAGAAACATTTATTACTCTCATAAAAAAATTCAAAGCATGAATTCACTCAAGTATTGTAATTTCTTATCTTTATGAGTGATTGATTATAATTGTGAAAGAAGGCAAGAAAGCATGGTGTAGTTTGTTTGTTGTTTCATCATGTGTTGAGTAGAGTTGTGTTCATCTCTTGTGATAGATCATGGGTTTTGCTAGGATTTATGCTCCTCAAAGCCAAGGCTTTAAGCTCACATTTTACCCAAATTTACCGCACCCTTACCTAAGCCTAACATTACAAGCTTTGAAGACCTTCCGACCTTTGTGCATAGAGTCGTACTTATGTGAAAATAGTTGTTTATCAATGCAAGTTATGACATGACACATTTCGAGTCGACTACTAGGTTGAGTGTATTTTTTTCTAGACACACGAGTGTTGTGAGTTTGGGAGGGCATTGTTCACTTATATGTTGGGAGGAGAGCGAACGGGTACATCTTTTATCCGCCACATAAATGAGTGACGAGTGTGTGAGCACTAGTCTTGAATTCCATTGTGCACTTGTGGTTTTCTTTGCATGACGATTGTTAGGGAGGATTTGTGGTTGGTGGATTTGATTGGTTGACATTGATGCATGCTCGTTGGATTTTGCCTTGAATTATGTTTTTCATTTTGAAATATGTTGGGGGTGAATTTGGTCTTGTATTCATCGATGATTTCCTTAATTAGGGACAAGCAAGGATCTATCTTGGGGGAGTTTGATATGTGTGTTTTATATAGTGTGTTTACCCCCGTCCCTTAGTACTTTTTGTTCTCAAATGAGCTATTCGGAGTGATTTTTAGTACTAATGTGCTCCTTGTAGTGTGTTTGTAGTTTTAGGTTCATCATTGTAGGAATTGGCATATTTTTGTGCATTTCCTACTCATTTGAATCAATACAAGAGATTATGTACTTTCAAGAGCACAAACATTAAGTTTGAAGAGTTTTGAAGCAAAGCGAATAACGAAGGAAGTACAAAAATGACTATAGTCCACTATTTTAAGCATAACTCAAGTTCTACAACTCCAAAAGATGTAATTCCAATTGGGTTGGATTTCATACTTCAATATCTTTCCAACAAGTGGTCACTCGTCTAATTCCGACGAATAACGAAGGAGATATGACGTTTTGAAGATAGAGGATCGTGCAGTTTCAACACGCGCCCGATCGGGTGGGCTTCGGCCGATCCGGATCGGGCGGTCATTCTGGGCGCTATTCTGGGCATTTTGCAACCGCCCGATCGGGCGGAATTTCGCCCGATCGGACCGACTATCGAGCACATCGCCCGATCGGGCGACGCCAACCTCCAGCGTATTTCGCGAGTTTTTATTTCCGATTTTGGGCTCTATTTTGGGCAAACTATAAATACTAGCCCCTTATATTTTTAGTGACATCTTTTATTCTAGTTTCAATACTTAGTTTCTTTTTAGTTCTCTTTATTTTCTCCAAACACTTAGTTTTTAATTTTAATCAAAGATTCAAGCTTTATTATTTCATTGTTCTTCAATTCGGTATTGCTTCTTACTTTAATTCGTTTTATTGCTTTAATCATGTTTTCCATTATGTTAATTGCGTTGTCATTTATTATCATGAGTGAGTAGTTTAATTTCTAGGGTTTAGGGGATCCATGAATGCATGATTGGGATTATATGTGGACTTGATTATTGATTGACTGATTATAATTTCTGTAGCTTATTATTATTGCTCGTCAATTCTGTTCGGCCGGGCTATTTTGATTTGAGTGTGATTAACCTTAGATTATGCGCCGAGAGGTATAAATCTGATGTTTTTGGTCTGTGGCTATTAGATAGGAATTATTTCTAGTACGTAGCGAGAGCCCGCTAGTTGTTCTATCCTAAGGAATTCAAAAGATTCGAGAGATGCATGTTTTCCTAGTTATGATTGTTAATTGATTGTTGTTGTCCGTTGTCCAATCCCGGTCTGCATTTATGGTGAACCGCTGCCCTAGATTCCTTTAATATTGTTATTTTCCGATTTGATTACTTGTTTTAGTTTAATACATAAACCAATCCAACTCTTGTTACCAGTAGTCTAGATTAGTAATTTAATAGTAGAAAGAACGCCTGTTTCCCTATGGATACGATCCCTGCTTCCCTTGCTATATTTTTAGTTGGTGAACATTAGGTTTATCTTTGATAGGAGTGCGATCTAGCCTGTCAAGGTCCTCCAAGTTCCTTCTGGAACCGTGTTCTTTAATTATTCAAGTTTCTACATACTTACATCCAAGTTCCTTCTGGAACCGTGTTCTTTAATTATTCAAGTTTCTACATACTTACATGAATCCTATAAAATAAACTCTTATTTTGTTCTTCATGCTCCATGATGCTCTAACTCAAGAGCCTCATGTTTATAGTTCCACCTGTTAGGATATTAAAAATCCTTGACATGCAGAAAAACCAAAAATTGCAAGAATCCAAATTAATTGAACATAATCATTAGGCAAGAGTATTGAATATATGTATTCAAGTAATGTGTATTAATTTATGACCACATGTCATATATTTATAGGAAAATAGATCCTACTAGAATTAGGATAACCAAAACCCTTAGAATTAGGATTTAGGTTAATCACAAACCCTTAGATTTTAGGATAATCCCAAACTCTTATGTATTAGGATAATCATAAAACTCTTAAGTAAGTAGGATTAGGAAAACGGATAGCTTGTGGACCAAGTTACTTGCCGCACAAGTAACCTTGGCGCCCAAGCATTCATAACCGCCCATGCGTTTTCTCGTCGCCCACACCTAGCTCGTTGGCCAGCTGCTGGGACTGGCGTTGGCGTTGTGGGCGCTAGGATATGCCTTGTGCGTTGGCGCTGGGCCTAGTGCTCGGCGTTGGCGATGTGCTTCGTCGAGCGATGGGTCGGCTTGCTTGCAGGCCTGTCGCGCGTCGTCCTTCCGATTTGTATTCCGATTGTGGAATTTATTTCTGATACGAACAATATTTACGTTTCCGATAATATTTCCTATTCCGACAATATTTCCGATTTCGACAATATTTTCGATTCCGATAATATTTCGTTTCCGACAATATTTCCGATTCCGACAATATTTCTATTTCCGTTAATATTTTCCGAAACAAACCATATTTCTGTTTCCGGTAATATCTTCGACTTGATAATATTTATATTTCCGTAATGAACCATATTTTCGTTTCCGCAATATCTTCATTTCCGACAAATATTCTTTCTTTGCCTTTCGATGGTTTTAGCTCCCTCTAGAACCAACATCCATCATTTCCAAATATCCATAATTAGATTATTTATCGAATATTATATTCACCTAAATATTTGTTCTGTTCACGTGTTATTTGTGTGACCCTACGGGTTCAGATAAGAGTAAGTTGTGGCATTAATATTATTAATTCCACTTGAATTGAAGCGGCCTCTAGCTAGGCAGTCAGATCACTTGATATCACTGCATAATTAACTTGTTTAATTAATACTGAACCACATTTATTAGACTTTGCATTAAATGCATTAAATGAAAACTTGGACCAAGGGCATTATTTCCTTCAGTCTCCCACTTGTCCTTAGCGACAAGTGTGCATTTCCTAATTCCTTTGTCACTCGATGCCTACTCATGAACATAAGGTAAGACTGGTAATCCTTATTACGTTCAGAGGTGTTCCTCGGTATCAGAGTTCAACTGGTCAAATAAACAGATAATCATAGCCTATGATTCATCTGAGCACGGCCATGCATTTTAAAGTTTCTAGGTCTCCGAGTGGCCTTTATACAACTTTTTGCATCTATTCCCAATTTGTGGGAGGACAATCCTAATCTTGCGATCTTTAGGTTAGACTTCGTTTGATAGGTGATTACCCGAGAGTTTCGTTATATCCTCCTTTTACCGTGCGACGGTTAACAACGTCAAAGTAACCAGTTCTCAATCAAGTCTCAAATCATTCAGGTATTGAGGATTAGTGTCTAATAAGATAATAAAATTTACTTATAACAGATTTTCATCTCTTACAGTAAAGTTTCACAGGTCTGTCCGGTACTAATCTTATCAAGTAAGTATCTATGCAAATGATTGAGACATTTCCATGTCTACATAGTCAAGAAACAGAACTATTAGTCATCTTGCATTCCAGTAGTCTAGTGTTTTCTATGCGTCCACTTTTATAGAAAAATTCCGACCAGGGACCATTTCCAACTTTTGTCATTTAAGTTCACTTGATAGAAATTTCTTAGTCACATGACTGGTCCTAAAAGTCTATCTTGAATATATTAACGAATTGAAAGGACAGCATTTAATACTAAACCAAGATTCAATGGAATATGAAAATACATTTCATACGTGATAAATGTGTAGGGGAATACAGTTAAATACATATTAACATGTGCGGAACAATCCCCAAAGCCAGGAAACATGTATAAAGCACAGATTAAAAAAAATTACATTCGAAGCGTGTTTTCCCTAGTTTATGATTCACGAACACGAACAAAGAACTCCAATCGTCGTTCCTCTATTTGGTTCACCAACATGTTCAGATCCGTCTCAAGATTCGTAGCTTAGACAATGCTCAAGAGTGTTTTGCTTTTTGGGAAGAACGGTTAAGAGCGGAGGCAAAAACTGAACGTACGTAATTTAGAATTACGTTAGGGTTGGAAAAACATAAGTGTGTGTGTGTGTTATAACCCTTAGGTTATTATGTGACCGGCCAAGGCACAAGGCCTCAACCGGCCACACACACTCACTCACCGAAGCCCAGCAGCAGCCGAGCATCATAGTCGTGGGCCGTGGGCCTCGCTGCTTTGCTAGCTGCATTGCTGCCCTTGCTGCGCGCACAAGCCGAGCCTGCGGGCTGGCTGCTTGCTGCACGGGAGCTGTTGGCTCGTTGGGCCTTGCACACATGCGCGCTTGGCTCGATGGGCCGGCTGCTTCGTTGCGGCTCGTATTCGCGACCAACGCCTTAAGGCTATTATTTATCGTATCGTACTTGACGAATCATCGTCGTACAATACGATTATTCGTTTCGCCTAGCTTACGAATATTCGCAATACGATATACGATTCCGATCCAACGTCATATCATATATTATGTTTTTCCGAACTAATTCCCGAAAAGCTATTAAATGAATTTCCAATTCATTTAATCCGGTGTTCTGTTACATGCCATTGGTGTGACCTTATAGGTTTAGTCAAGAGTAAGCTGTGAGCCTAATATAGATTATAACTCACTGATTGGAAGCATTGCTCCAGCTAGCTGTTCCGATCACTTGATCTCACTGAATTAATTGTTCGTAATTAATCTGAACCTTGGTATTAGACTAATGCACCTTGGGTGAAGGACACATTTCCTTCAAAATGTTCAACCCGAATGTTTTACAACAATGGGTTTTTAACCCAACTTTAAAGAATTTAATGAATTCAAAACTATGTTTGATTTCCAGTGCAACAATGTGAGTGTTGCATCTCACTTGTTGCATAGGTTTAGTTATCATGCTTTGCCAATCTTAATATCCTTTTCTCGAATGCCTTTCGAGATAGGATCATAAGATCTTCTGAGTATGTTTATTACGTGATCTAGTCTTTCTTGCTTCAATAGTGGTTCTACGTATTTTGCAATGAAGAACTATCAAGTCAGCAGACATGTGATCCACCCAAGTTCAGTGCAGAACTCTTTAACATGAAAAACTATATTTCATTGCTTCTTAGGTAATAAGTATTTTACTTTAACTGTGTAGGTTGCTAGTGATGCTTTGTTTGGATTTTTCTTATCCAAAAAGTTCACAGATATATGGAAGACTTTCCAACTGTATCTTGGAACATAGAAATTAACATTTAATTTTCCATACAACAACTCATGTTCTTCAATCCATGTTGCCATTTCAAACCACGATGCACATAGCTCGTCCTTGCCAATTGTTAACTCCAAAGAGATCTTGCTTGATCTTTTGCCAGTGTCTATGGGTGTAGAATAAATATTTAACATATCTTTATTTCCTTGAATCAAGAACTATTCTTATTTAACGTTACAAGTACCATGGGATTTTCTTGATCTTAATCTAGTTGATCTTGACTTTAGACCAATAGAGATTGGTATATGTTCGTCATGCCTAAAGCCATACGATACATTTTTGGCGATCCTCGTATTATATTATACATGATAAATTCATTTTCAGAATAATTATTAAAATTCTATCCATGTGACTTTAGCTCATCCAGTTTCAGCATATACGGAATCCAGAAAAATTCTTTGACATATAATTTAGGTGAAGAATCTCATTTAGATTCTTTGATGTTTAACATAGTAAATGCTTATACACAGTTCAAAATTTCATTACTTATATTTATTCACATGGGTTGAATATCTCCAATGGAGTCTTTCATGTTTGATTTAGTAATACCATTACTTAATCTAAAACAATATTCTATGATCTTTTATAAATATATCTTAATAACCAGTATGTAATAAGTTTCTTCTTGGTCCACCATTGATGAATAATTTCCAATCTAAGTCATTAGTATTTGAATGTTTTTTCACAATAGAGATATATGTGTGATACACGTAGGACCAGTTTATTTTTACGTACTCCCACTAAACTTCATATATCTATAAGATTCATGTACATTTTATGAAACTAAATACTTATTGGCTTCACTAAAATACTATTCCAATTCCCAATTGCTTGCTTAAATCCATAATTAGATTTCACAAGTTATCGTTCCATTTCAAGCATTATTTGGATCCACAAGTCCTATGACATGTCATGTACATAGTTTCTACCATCATTTGATTGAGTAATATGTTTTGTCATCCAATTGTCATATGTACCAATATGCAATCATTGCTTGATTTTTAGACTTGAGCATTACAATTATGCATGAGGTTTCAACACACTCCACGTTTTGAATTTGCTTATAACCTTTAGCAAAAAAATATACCTTTGTGTAAAGATACACTTCCATGTTTTATGGTTTTTATCCTTAAAACCAATTTGCAACCAATAAGTGTAATCCATTCTTACAACTCAACAAAATTTCAATTTTGTCATCAAGACATTTAGTCTGTTTTGAAGGAAATAATGCCCTTGGTCCAAGTATGCATTCTATGTTAAGTCTAATAAGTGCGGTTCAGTATTAATTAACAAGTTAATAAATTCAGTGAGATCAAGTGAGCTGAATGCCTAGCTAGAGGTCGCTTCAGTTCAAGTGGAATTAATGATATTAATGCACAGCTTACTCTTGACTGAACCCGTAGGGTCACACAAATAGTACGTAAACGGATCAAGTATTTAATGGCATTAAATACTCCATCTATGGATATTCGGAATCGATGGATCTTGGTTTCAGTGGGAGCTGAGATCGTCACAAGCAAGAAATGAATACTCCGGAAACGATGATATTGCCGGAAACGGAAATATGGATCGTATCGGAAATATAAATATTATCCAAGTCGTAGATGTTGCCGGAAACGGAAACATGGTACGTATCGGAAAATATTATCGGAAATGGAAATATTGCCGGAATCGGAAATATTGCCGGAAACGGAAATATTGTCAGAATCGGAAATATTATCGGAATCGGAAAATAGTTCCGGAAACGGAAATATTAAACATTTGTTCGAAACGGAAATTAATTCCGGAATCGGAAATATTAAATATTGTTCGTATCGGAAATGAATTCCGGAACCGGGAATTTAATCGGAAGCGTATCGTATGAATAAGCATCGGACGAGGTCTACCGGAAGAAGGCCCAGCACGAAGCCAGGCCATCGCCCAGCAAGCCAAGCGCGCCACACAAACAGCCAAGACCACGCCAGGCCCAGCGCAAGGCCAGGCCCAGCAGGTCGTGGCAGCGCTCACAGCGCGCGCAGCAATGGGCTGCGAGCTGTGCTGCTGCTCGCGTGGGCTTGCGGCTCGCGTGGGCCGAGCAGCCGTGTGGGCTGTGCGCGGGCATGGCCTGCACGCTCGTAGGTCATGCTCGTGTAGAGTTTGTGTTCACATACGAAACCTAAATTGTATAGGATTTGTTTGATGATTAAATTCCTAATCCTAAAAGGATAAATATTAATTAATTAGAGTCCTACTAGAATTCTAGTTTAACTAATTAGTATCCTAATAGGATTCCAGTTCCTTTTCCATACCTCTATAAATAAGGGCCTAGGGTCATTATTTGTAAGAACGATTGAAGTATTCAAATGGTAAGTTTTTGAAATAAAATTAGCCATACACTTGCAAACACTAGCCGAAAATCCTAGCAACCTTAAGGGCGATTCTAGTTGGTCTAACTTGAGGCGGATCCGGACGTACTGTGGACTATCTACAGAGGGACCACATTTGGAGTCCTAAAGACTTGTTCTTGTTCGGTTCGGGCGCAGCTAGGGAAGGCACGCTACAACATGTATGCATCAATACTATGCTAAATGATTATGTGAATATAATATGCTTTCCTGGCTTTATGGTTTTTCCGCATGATTTATGAATTGTCATATGTATCATAACCTAACAGTGGTATCACGAGCCTCTTATTATTTTCATAATCTAAATTGCATAAACATGGTTAAATATTACAAATTTGCAAGAATTAAAAGGGGTGATTAATTTTCGTAATTGTTAATTAATTGCAAATTGCGTTTATTTAATTATACGAACGCAGTTGTTCGGCAGTTTCTTCGTTACTCATCCAAATCGAGTGATTTTTGTGTCAATTCCGCATGTAAAAGGCATTCTAAAATTTTGACAAAATAAAAAAAATTCGGCCGAACCCAGAATTCTCAAATTCGAAGCCTAACTATGACTTTTCGGAGGTTTTAGTTTTTCGAATGCAAAATTTCGTAAATTTAAGATGTTAAATTAAATATTTGCGATTCTTGTTGATAAATCTTGAATTTTTGATTGACCTACTGTATATGTTTAACAAGTTTGAATGCCTAGCCTTGTTAATTATGCAATATAATTTGTAATTATGATTAATTTGTTGAAAATTGAAATAATTTAGAATTAATTTGATTTTCATAATTAGTTATAATTTAATTAGAGACCTATGATTAAAAACCACCATAAAAATTGTAAATTTATGTTAAATTTTAAATTTTTTATGACCTAGAGTTGAATCCATGTTAATCGGAAATCAATTAAATAATAAATTTTCGATTTTTCGCCCTAAAATTATGAAATTAATATTATTTATTAATTTGTCATTAATTTTGAATATAAATTTTTAATTTTTATGCGATTCGCTCATATAACTTGCACGCACAAAGCAATGGACGCTACGTGTTACCCTTAATGGGTGTTGTATAGTGCGGGCGTGCGACGACGAGCAAGGGAGCTCGTCGCCCATGCGGTACGAATGCAGCGAGCAAGGGCATGGTGCACGAGCACAAGGCAGCAGCTCTGCCTTGTGTCGTAGGCTGTGAGCAATGGGCGTATGGGCAGGGGCGAGAGCAAGGCACGAGCAGTCGCGTGTGGGCAGCAAGCGTGCTGCGCCACAGCGCGCACTGCCTCGCGCAAGCATGCGGAGCCTCGCGCGCAGCGAGCGCAAGCTCGCGTGCCACGAGCGCTACGCACAGCGTCGATGGCTCGCGCGCAGCAAGCGTCAGCTTGCATACTGGTGCCTCGTGCGATGAGCGCAAGCTCACGTGCGGGAAAGGCAGGCGCGCAGCGAGCGATGGCTCGCATGGATCGAGCGCTGGCAAGCGAGCGCAGCGAGCGATGGCTCGCGTGCAGCGAGCGCTGGCGCGCGCAGCGAGCACCAGCACGCGTGTTCGATTGATGCCTTGCGATGGTGAGCAGCAGCAATGCGACGCAGCGCATAGGCTGCGGGCACATGGCCAGCAGTGGCTGTATGCGTGTAGCCCATGGGCGTGCGTTGCGTGGGATTGTTGCGTTGCGATTAGATCGTTTTGAAATTTTAATTTGAAATTTTCAGTTTACGTAATTTTAATTAATTTTAAAATTAATAATTTAAATTATTTTCTTGGATTTTAATTTTGAATATTGTAATTATAATAAATTTTATTTATTCTAAATATTTTACTAAAATTAAAATCATGAATTAATTTAAATACGACTGAAATTAAATTAAACTTTTTGGATTCAATTATAAATTTATATGAGCTTTAAATTTTAATTAAATTTGTATGTTTCCGGTTAGACTAGAAATACATTTTTATGTTTAAAATTAGTAAAGCATATGAATTTATTGGTTTAAGTGGGAGCATTTTTAGTCATAAACTCTTGATTAGGTCTACAAATCCTTAAGGTTAAAACAACTTGATTAGAATTAATAAGGACTGAATAATTTGTAGATTATTGGTGCCCTTGATTAATTGCTGCAAATGTTTATGTGATGCATAATGTGTTTTACTAACCAGCTATGTGGGCCATTCATGATAATGAATGGGTGAATGGTATATATTGTATATGTACTGTTTTGCAGGTTATGAAGAGACTAGTATGGCCCAAATAGGATAGAAAATATGGTCTGCGTACCATTAATTTGAATGTCATTGGTCTAAAGTACCAAAGTTGTTTTTTAATTCAAATATGGTCTGCGTACCATCAAATAGTTGTAATTAGTTTTAATTATAACTTATCCTATTTGAAGAAAATGGTGCCTCCCACGGAGATTTTCAAGACGGACTTTGAAGTTGAAGCTTCAAGATGAAGTCGGGCCATACTAGATCACATTTATCTTATGCATGTTTTAAGTTATTTATTGCTTTTAAATATGTCTTAAAATGCATGAGATCAAAGCTTGATTATGTTGCATGATTAAGGATATTATTTCACTTAAAATCTAACCAACATAGTAAGAGCCTTAAGTTCCAAACTTAAAAATTGAGTTAAAAGGTGCCATGCCAAAATATACACTTGCTTGGATATCCTTTACATCAATCTAGTAATAGTTTTCGCTCAGCGAGGTGTTACTTATTGGTCCTAAAGGGGCAAGGTACACAAATAATTGTGAGTACATGTTAGTTTTGGTGAAACTCAACGATATAAGTAAGGAGTCCTTTTATGTCGTGGCAAAATCGATAGGTTTACCTAATAAGTTCTTAGACGTACCAATCAACCAAGAATAGTTTCTAGACTATTAGCAAAAGGTTTTTGCTTACCTAAAATGTTTTAGAATTAAGTCGACAAACTGTGCTTAATTCTTCAATGATTTTAGGATCTTGGAATCATTTTATTCACACCTGCCGGAACACATAACTCGAATAAAATGCTAATGACTTGTTTAAATTGCATGATTGCTTTAATTTTCAAGTTATTACTCATGATAAATGTTTAGACTTTGCATGCTTCAATGTATGTTTTAATTATTGTTTTTAATTAAATATCTTGGACTGCAATAAATCCTTTTAGAAAGGTAATAGTAAATTTCCTCGATTGGTAGTGAATCCAAGAACGATTCAAGGAAATGAGAGAAAATGAGCAATTTAAAATGTACGTTTCTTATAGCAACTTTTATGGTTGTTTTCGAGTATCAAAATCGAATGGCAAACCAATTGGTGCTTGTGAATTCAAAATACACTGTAGTTTTGAGATCATAAAGCATTGAGCTTAAACGCTCAGCTTTACCAATGGTTAACAACCTAATATCTTTTTCCATTTAATTCTCGAATGAGTCTAGACCCTAGACATTCGAATAGATCGATGCTTAGAGAACTTTAGAAGCTTCTGGTAAGATCATCTAGTTGAAATAGAATATTCAACATAAATGGTAAGAACTTTGTTGGAGTGACATTGGACATGTCTAACAAAGTATAAAAGTCAACACTAGAGAATTCAATTCTTAAAACTATAAGAAAGGGTACAAGAAATAGGAAAACAAGGAACAAATGAAAGGAATTTACAATTCCGTTTCTACCTAAAAGTAAATGTTTAAAGAACAGTGACCTAGCAATCAAACTTCCTTGGTATCATATACCGCTTGAGGTTCTTACTTCGGTAATAAATCAAACAATGGAAGCTAGGATACACTAATGACCTACAAGTGGGAAATGAAGCATGGCAATGCTACATTAGTTGTAGGGTCATCTAGTTTGTTTTAAGTCCTTTCAAAGGCTGGAACTTAATGGCTATTTTGTTCCATAATCAGCATACCTAAATTTCTGCTTCAAACACAGAAAGACTCACATTCAAGAAAAACAAAAACAAATGTTTGTTTGTTTATTTGAATGAAATGGTCATTTACGGGTTGAGTCAATATGCTTGATTAAAACAAACAACTCTTTAACAATAAGAACTTTACTAGGTTCAAATCAATCTCTTGATTTGAGTTCCACTAACCTTTAGCATTGTTGCTTAGACCATATCAACAAGTTAACATTCATAAGCTCTATTTTGATGGACTTTTGAAAGTTGATTGATTTCTAGATCAATTCAAGACAAGCTAGTCTTACTTGTTGAAAGTAACAAAAGATATGAACTATTGTTAGAACGCCTAGACAATAGAGTTCAAAGCTAAAGAAAGATTTTATGACTTTATTATTTCACATGGATTTGAGTGAATATAGGTTTATTTACTCAAATGTGATATAAGTTGAATCTGTTTGGCTAGTTCAAAGATTCAGAAGTATAAAATCCACTTGGCAAGAAATCATAAAGATCTAGGTTAGATCATGATTACTTGAGACCAAATATGATCATCAATGATTGTGTCTTGTAATTTCACAATCTAGGTCCATAAGATATGGCATATCTTAGTTGGAATAATCGAAGTCAATTAGTACTTGATTCGATTAATGATGAATCATAAAGACTTTTCCTATAATTTCTAAAACAAAATGCTCAACTACCACCAAACTAAACCAAATTCGTCAAAGCTATTGAAAAGTAATTTCAGGATATCTTTTCAATTATATATATCTAAAGAGTTGCTAAACTCAGTGGGAGCTTAGTGTTTGTTATTCAACAAACTAAGGCCCAAGTCTAGATATATGTTTCATTGTGATTTATTCAAATGAGACACAAGGGTATTGTTTCTACCACGAATTTTTGAGAACATAATGTTTGTTTGCTCGAAATAATGTCCTTTTGGAGATTCATTTCCAAAATGACAAGTGGGAGAAAATAGACCTCGAAAGTCTTCGAGGCGAACAACAAACATAAACGGACATTCCGGAGGCTTTTCGAAGTGCTTAAGAAAATCCGAACTTATTCTGTAAGGACTTTACAAGTGGCTTTAAAGAATAGACATCTCTTAGAAGACTTTACAAGTGCTTCAAGGAGAACAGAATATTCAAAGGAATTTCAAGTGGCTATTGATATTCTATTATTTGATGTTCTATACCCAAGTAGGCATAGAATTCAAGTCACTGAAACTATGAGATTCTTCTATTAGATAGTGAAGAAACATAGAGATCAGGTCAATGAAACTATGAGATTCTTCTATTAGATAGTGAAGAAACCTACAACTTGCAGTCAAACTATTATCATATAGATTAATGAGTTTGTGACTTGTAAGAAAGCTATGACGAAATATAGATTCCCTAAAATGGTTAGAGGCCATATATAGACTATATGTTTAATTGGTTAAAGGCCATAAAACATAACCAATGTTTTGATGACAAAATTGAAATTTTGTTGATTTGCAAGAATAGTTTCACACCTTTTGGTTGCAAGTTTGTTTTAAGGATTAAAACCATCAAACATGGAATTCTGTTCACACACAAAGCTAGATTAGTTGCTAAAGGACACAAGCAAATTCATGGCATGGATTGTGTTGAAACCTCATGCATAATCGTAATGCTCAAGTCTATAATTCAAGCAATGATTGCATATTGGTACATATGGCAATTGGATGACAAAACGTATTCCTCAATTAAATGTTGGAAGAAAACTATGTACATGGTATGTCATAGGATTTGTGGATCCAAATAAATGCTTGAAAGAGAAAGCTAGCTTATAAAATCTAAGTACAGATTTAAGCAAGCAATTGGGAATTGGAATTGTATTTTAGTGAAGCTAATAAGTATTTTAGTTTCATAAAATGTACATGATTCTTATAGATATATAGGAAGTTTAGTGGGAGTACGTAAAACTTAATTGGTCCTATGTGTATCATACACATATCTCTCTATTGTGAAATAACATTCAAATGCTAATGACTTAGATTTGAAATTATTCATCAATGACGGACCAAGGCGAAACTTAGTACATAATGGGTATTAAGATCTATTTACAAAGATCTTATATTAATGTTTTAGATTAAGTAATGGCATTTACTAAATCAAACACGAATGACTCCATTGGAGATATTCGACCCATGTGAATAAATCTAAGTAAAGAATGTTTGAACTATGTATAAGCATTTACTAAGTTAAACATCAAAGGATCTAAGTAAGATTCTTAACCTATATTATATGTCAAAGAATTTAGTTGGATTTAGTATCTACTGAAATTGAATGAGCTAAAGTTACATGAATAGAATTCAATTGGGAATTATTCTGCAAAAGAATTTATCATGTAATGATATAATATGAGGATCGCCAAAAACGTATCGTATGACTTTGGGCATGACGAACATATACCAATCTCTATTGATCTAAGTAAAGATCAACTAGATTGAGATCAAGAAAAACTTATGGTACTTGAAAAGGTACATAGGATTAGTTCTTGATTCAAGGAAATAAAGATATGCTAAATATTGATGCTACACGCATAAACACTGGCAAAGGATCAAGCAAGACCCTTTGGAGTTAGCCATTGATAAGGACGAGCTATAGAGCATCGTGTTTTGTAATGGCAACATGGATTGGAGACCATGAGTTGTTGCGTGGGAAATTAAAATATTAATTTCTATGTTCCAAAGATACAGCTGGAAAGTCTTCCACATATCTGTAAACTGCTTGGATAAGTAAATCCAAACAAAGCATCACTAGCAACCTAAACAGTTGAAGTAGAAGTACTTATTGCCTAAGAAACAATAAAACTGAGTTGTTTACATTAAAAAGTTCTTCACTGAACTTGGCTGGATCACATGTCTGCTGACTTGATGGTTCTTCATTGCAAAATGCGTAGAACCACTATTTAAGTAAGAAAGACTAGATCACATAATAAACAAACTCAAAAGATCTTATCATCCTATCTCGAAAACATTCGATGAAAGGGATATTAAGATTAGCAAAGCATGATAACTAAACCTATGCAACAAGTGAGAAGCAACACTCACATTGTAGCACTGGAAATCAAGCATAGCTTTGAATTCCATGGAATGTTTTAAAGATGGGTTTGAGGCCCATGGTTGTAAAACGTTGGGGTTAAACATTTATCACATATATGAAATGCATTTTCATATTCCATTTAATCTTGGTTTAGTATTAAATAATGAGTCCCTTCAATTTGACAATATATTCAAGATAGACTGTCAGGACCAGTCCTGTGACTAAGAAATGTCTATCAAGTGAACTTGAATGTCAAAAGTTGAAAATGGTCCCTAGTCGGAGTTTTCTATAAAATTGGACGCATAGAAAACGTTAGACGACTAGAATGCAAGATGACTAGTAGTTCTGTTTCTTGAACTATGTGGACATGGAAATGTCATAATCATTTGCATAGATACTTACTTTGGGAAGACTAGTATCGGACAGACCTATGAAACTTTACTGTAAGAGATGAAAATCTGTCATAAGTAAATTTCATTAAAATTATTAGACACTAAATCCTCAATACCTGAGTGATTTGAGATTACTTGTTTGAGAACTGGTTGCTTTGACGTTGACCAACCGTCGCACCGTAAAAGGAGGCTATAAAGGCAACGCTCAGGTAATCACCTATCAAACAAAGTCTAATCTCAAGATCGCATTGTCCTCCTATAAATTGGGATGAGATGCTTAAAAGTTGTACAAGGCCACTCGGAGAGCTAGAAACTGTGAAATGCATGGCCGTGCTCGGATGAATCATAGGCTATGATTATCTGTTAATTTGATCAGTTGAACTCTGAAACCGAGAAACACCTCTGGACATAATAAGGATGACAACTCTTACCTTATGTTCAAGAGCAAGCATCAAGCGACAAAGGAATTAGGAAATGCACACTTGTCCCTAAGGACAAGTGGGAGACTGAAGGAAATAATGCCCTTGGTCCAAGTATGCATTCTATGTTAACTCTAATAAGTGCGGTTCAGTATTAATTAACAAGTTAATAAATTCAGTAAGATCAAGTGAGCTGAATGCCTAGCTAGAGGCCGCTTCAGTTCAAGTGGAATTAATGATATTATTCCACAGCTTACTCTTGACTGAACCCGTAGGGTCACACAAATAGTACATAAACGGATCAAGTATTTAATGGCATTAAATACTCCATCTATGGATATTCGGAATCGACGGATCTTGGTTTCAGTGGGAGCTGAGATCGTCACAAGCAAGAAAAGAATACTCCGGAAACGATGATATTGCCGGAAACGGAAATATGGATCGTATCGGAAATATAAATATTATCCAAGTCGTAGATGTTGCCGGAAACGGAAACATGGTACGTATCGGAAAATATTATCGGAAATGGAAATATTGCCGGAATCGGAAATATTGCCGGAAACGGAAATATTGTCAGAATCGGAAATATTATCGGAATCGGAAAATAGTTCCGGAAACGGAAATATTAAATATTTGTTCGAAACGGAAATTAATTCCGGAATCGGAAATATTAAATATTGTTCGTATCGGAAATGAATTCCGGAACCGGGAATTTAATCGGAAGCGTATCGTACGAATAAGCATCGGACGAGGCCTGCCGGACGAAGGCCCAGCACGAAGCCAGGCCATCGCCCACCAAGCCAAGCGCGCCACACAAACAGCCAAGGCCACGCCAGGCCCAGCGCAAGGCCAGGCCCAGCAGGCCGTGGCAGCGCGCACAGCGCGCGCAGCAATGGGCTGCGAGCTGTGCTGCTGCTCGCGTGGGCTTGCGGCTCGCGTGGGCCGAGCAGCCGTGTGGGCTGTGCGCGGGCATGGCCTGCACGCTCGTAGGTCATGCTCGTGTAGAGTTTGTGTTCACATACGAAACCTAAATTGTATAGGATTTGTTTGATGATTAAATTCCTAATCCTAAAAGGATAAATATTAATTAATTAGAGTCCTACTAGAATTCTAGTTCAACTAATTAGTATCCTAATAGGATTCCAGTTCCTTTTCCATACCTCTATAAATAAGGGCCTAGGGTCATTATTTGTAAGAACGATTGAAGTATTCAAAGGGTAAGTTTTTGAAATAAAATTATCCATACACTTGCAAACACTAGCCGAAAATCCTAGCAACCTTAAGGGCGATTCTAGTTGGTCTAACTTGAGGCGGATCCGGACGTACTGTGGAATATCTACGGAGGGACGACATTTGGAGTCCTAAAGACTTGTTCTTGTTCGGTTCGGGCGCAACTAGGGAAGGCACTCTACAACATGTATGCATCAATACTATGCTAAATGATTATGTGAATATAATATGCTTTCCTGGCTTTATGGTTTTTCCGCATGATTTATGAATTGTCATATGTATCATAACCTAACATGTTTTATGGTCTTTAACCATCTAAAACATTGAGTCGATCTATATATGGATCCTAACCATTTTAAGGAATATGGGTTTCGTCATAGCTTTCTTACAAGTCACAAACTCATTAATCTTCATGATAATAGTTTGACTGCAAGTTTGTAGGTTTCTTCACTATCTAATAGAAGAACTTCATAGTTCCAGTTACAAGAACTATATGCCTACATGGGTATATAACATTAAACAATATAATATCAATAGCCAATTTGTAAGTCCTTTGAATATTCCATTCTCCTTGAATCACTTGTAAAGTCTTCTAAGATATATATTCGTTAAAGCCATTTCTAAAATCCTTTAGAGAATAAGTGTTCGGATTTTCTGAAGAACTTCTAAATCACTCTGGAATGTCCATTTATGTTTGTTGTTCTCCTCGAAAACTTTCGAGGTCTATTTTCTCTAACTTGTCATTTTGGAAACGAATCTCCAAAAGGACATTATTTCGAGCAAACAAACATTATGTTCTCAAACAATTCGATGTAGAAACAATACCCTTGTGTCTCATTTGAATAAATCACAATGAAACATATATCTATACTTGGGCTTTAGTTTATTGGATAACAAAACACTAAGCTCCCACTGTGTTTAGGAACTCTTAGATATATATTGTTGAAAAGATATTTTGAAATAACTTTTCAATAGCTTTGACGATTTTGGTTTAGTTTGGTGGTAGTTGAGCATGTTGTTTAGAAATTATAGGAAAAATATTTATGATTCATCACTGATCGAATCAAGTGCCAATTGACTTCAATTATTCCAATTTAGATATAACATATCTTATGGAGCTCGATCGTGAAATTACAACACACAATCATTGACGATCATTCTTGCTCTAAGTAATATCAACCTGCTCTAACCTAGATCTTTATTATTTCTCGCCAAGTGGATTTTATACTTTCCAATGAATCATTGAACTAGACAACAGATTCAAATTTATATTATTTTGAGTAAATAAACCCATATTCACTCAAATCCAGGTGAAATAATAAAGTCATAAAATCTTTCTTTAGCTTTGAACTCTATTTTCTAGGAGTTCTAACAATAGTTCATTTCTTTTGTTACTTTCAATAAATAAGATTAGCTTGTCTTGAATGATCTAGAAATCACTCAACTTTCAAAGGTCCATCAAAATAGAGCTTTAGAACGTCAACTTATTGACATGGTCTAAGCAACAATACCAAAGATTAATTAGTGGAACTCAAATCATGAGATTGATTTGCTCCTCGTAAAGTTTTTACTGTTAAAGAGTCGTTTGTTTTAATCAAGCATACATGACTCAACCCTTAAATGACCATTTCAATCAAATAAAAAAACAAACAAACATATATTATTTTTGTGTACTTTGAATGCGAGTCTTCCTGTGTTTGAAACAGAAATTTAGGTATACCGATTATGGAACAGAATAGCCATTAAGTTCCAGCCTTGAAAGGACTTAAAACAAACTAGATGACCCTACAACTAATGTATCAATGTCATGCTTCATTTCCCACTTGTAGATCATTAGTGTAGCCTAGCTTCCATTGTTTGAGTTTTTTCTGAAGTTAGAACCTCAAGCGGTATATGATACCAAGGAAGTTTGATTTCTAGGTTACTTCTCTTTAAACATAAACTTATAGGTAGAAGCAGAATTGTAAATTCCTTTCACTTGTTCCTTGTTTTCCAATTTCTTGTACCCTTTATAATAGTCTTAAGAATTGACTTCTCAGGTATTGGCTCTTATACTTTGTTTAGACATGTCCAATGTCATTTGAAAAAAGTTCTTACCATTTTATTCATGTTGAACACTTGCTTCAACTAGATGATCTCACCAGAAGCTTCTAAAATTCTCTGAGCATCGATCTATTCGAACGTCCAGTAGCTAGACTCATTCGAGATTAAATGGACAAAGATATTAGGTTGTTAACCATTGGTAAAGTTGAGTGTTAAACTCAATGTTTTATGATCTCAAAACTACATTGTATTTTGAATCCAAAAGCACCAATTGATTTTCCATTCAACTTTATTAGTCGAAAACAATCATAAAAGTCTCTATAAGAAACGTACATTTTAAATTTCTCATTTTCTCTCATTTCCGTGAATCATTCTTGGATTCACTACCAATCGAGGAAATTTACTGTTACCTTTCTAAAGGATTTATTACATTGGAATATATTTAATTATAAACAATAATTAAAACATATATTGAAGCATGCAAAGTCTAAACATTTATCATGAGTAATAACTTGAAAAGAAAACATGCAATTTAAAACAAGTCATTGAACATCTTATTCGAAATATTTGTTCCGGCAAGTGTGAATAAAATGAATCCAAGACCCCAAAACCATTAAAGAATTAAGCATGTTTTGGCTTGTGTTAATCTGAAATATTTTAGGTAAGCAAATCCGTTCCTAATAGTCTAGAAACTACTCTTGGTTGATAGGTACGTCTAAGAACTTATTAGGAAAATCTATCCCATTTTCCACGACATAAAAGGACTCCTTACTTATATCGTTGAGTTCAACCAAAATCAATCATGTATTCACAATTATTGTGTACCTTACCCCTTTAGAATCAATAAGTAACACCTCGCTATGGCGGAAAACTATTACTAGATTGATGTAAGGGTTATCCAACTAAGTGTTATTTTGGAATGACACCTTTTAACTCAATTTTAAAGTTTGGAACTTAAGACTTTTACTATTTGGTTAGATTTTAAGTGAACCAAAAGCGAGAGTCAAGTTTCCGTTTATAAAAACGAGAGTTAAACCAGTTTTTCGCTTCTAAAAAGCGAGACTTAAAATCAAGTTTTTCCATTTTCTCTAAAAAAAATAAAGCACGTTTTCTGCTTTCTCTCTCAAAAAGAAGGATAGTCAAGTAAAGTTTTCCGCTTTCTTTCAAAAAGCAGGACCGTCAAGTTTTCAATTCCTCTAAATCTAAACAAAGTTTGAAACATATCCATTTTCGAAAAACTCTGTCCCTTATCGAACACCTCCAATGACATCATGAGGAGGTATAAGTTCAGTCAACAAATCTCCAATGACTCGTGAGGAGAAATATTGACATTCCAAGTGATGACCCTTAAGTCAAATGTTATCACTCGAGGGCTCGTGAGACCCTCGCACCCGAATCAATTTCCCAAAACTAGATTCTCTAGACGCAGTCGGTCTACAAATACTTTGATCTTCGTCTTGATGAGACTCAATCAAAGTGAGGGCTAACTGTAGACGCCTACATTTGACCGCAGTCTAGAAGCGATAAGTTCAATGATGAAACAAAACATCCACTTGTTAAACGTATTCCTAATCAAGAAACGAACATTCTAAGACTGACTGGCTCATTCCCCAAACCCATATTTCTATTTATAGTAATTGTTATTTATAATAGCTTTCATTCTAAGTATCTGCAAAAAAATAGTAAACCGTCCAACATAGATTTACGGGCAGATTTGCACTCCAACTCAACCCCTAAAAGAGATTGACAAAAGGAGAATTTTAGTTGTATTCATTTTAAACTCCTAAAAAGATAGAAAGGCAATAAATGAAGTTTTAGTTTCATTCCAATCAAACTCCTAAAAAAAATTGAAAATAGAGTTTTAGTTGAGAAGATCACGAAATAAGGATGAAAAGCGTTCTAATACAAAAATAAAACCGGATCAATCTGGATAAATCTGGATAAATCGCGTGGAAAATAAAAGTGCGCAAGAAAATTCTTGCGCACATAGCCCAACACAAGAATTTGTTCACACTAAAAATCCACACGCAAGAAATATCTCGCACCCTTGTTTCATTCCAACTCAAATACAAATTCTGGAATAAATCTGACGCCTGCCCTTGTGCGCGAGAAAATTCTCACGCCAAGGTGTGGTGCGCGAGATTTTTTGCGCACGGAAGCTTTTTAGCGGCTCTCAAACTGTGAATATCTCTATATTTCACGGCACTCTTTTCCTATAAATAGGACCTTCGACCAGTCGAGTAAAGGGCATAAAATCATATTCTCATACAATACATAATTTAAGCCTACGTCTAAGCCTTTCGTACGTTCCGTATATATTGTAGTTCCGCCGTAATTAACTCTTGCTAAACAAAACTCTGCTTGTATAAGCACTTAAACTAAGCCTGGATCCTGCCCAAGGGTCTAGTCAAGTCAAGGAATGTACGTTGCGTAAAAGAAAAATTAGTAAAGACAAGTGCTTAGTTTTCTGAGAACCGCAATATAACCAAAAACTATATTGTAATGTGCCATAATCTGTTGGAAAAATTGACATAAATAATCCCACCTTTCACTCATCTTCTCAAAATAATCCCAACTTTGGATTATTTTAGAATAATCCAAACTTTAGAGGTTACCTTCTCAAAATAATCCAAATTATCAATTTGCATATGTACAATAGACCCAAAATGGATTAGTAATGACAAGAAAAAAAGACTTCGGATTATTTTGAGAAGGTAACCCCTAAAGTTTGGATTATTCTAAAATAATCCAAACTTGGGATTATTTTTAGAAGATGTGTGAAAGTTGAGATTATTTATGTCAATTTTTCCTAATCTATTTTATTGCTTTAATCACCATTATAAAGCTGTCAACAATAATTTGATTATTTATAACGCCTAACAAGATATTCTTTGGACAATCCGGATAATTGTTAGGTACCTTAAATCAATCTAAATCATATTTCCGATAGGTGTTAACTATCTGTGCATAAAAAACAATCCAGATTAGTAATGTAGTATAGCGCATGTCTCGTCATCGTTACATTGAACTAGTAAGGAATGCTTCATGGGATAATAATGGGCACTCTCCGTATTAGTAAATGTTCCTCGAACCCTCAATCTCTACTCTGCATGATGTAAGTTGAGCGATCTCCACATCAGGGATCACAAGGGAACCTACGACCGTTGTGGTCAAATACGTGAGCATGAGTTTCGGCTGCTACTTTTGTATCATAATAACCAGGTTTTTTTTCAGTTTTCCTCATTGTCATTGAATACTGATTGACGACTCCAAAGGCTAGTAAAAAGAGGCTAACGCCCATAGTTAGTTTCGTTTTACTTAAATATTGTTCGCCACACATCCGCGAGGGAAGAGAACGAAAGAGGCCTTAAACCCGTTTTTTTCCGACCCCCTCACAATGGGTCACCGGATTCGGAGGTGATAGGCAACCGGTCGTCGGATTCAAATCTGGCGGCCGTTCAATTTTGGATGTCTCCTCCTTATTTTGTGAATTAGGGTTTGTAACTTGAGTGGAATGGATTGGAAAACATGGGGTGAGAGGTGGGTATGGGGATTCCATGGGGATGGGAGGAGTTAGAGCCCCTTGGGTATGAGATCCCATACCAAAAAGCCTCAGCCAAACAATAAAATGGATGGAATGGACTCTACCTCCATTCCAACCCATTCCAATATACCTAACCAAACACCTCTTAAGTGGAATCCATCGAAGTAAAGAATACCTTAATAAGACTTTTCTCAATCAAGTTGACTTTTAAAAAAATCAAATTTTGTTGTGGGTACCATATTATTTTTTTATTTAGAAGATAAAAGAGAGAGAACAACCAAAAATGATGTTAGAGAGAGAAGGTGAGAGAGTGCTCCCCCTCCCCCCCCCCCCCCCCCCCCCCCAACCACCAGAGAAACAACCATGTAAGACGAATTCGGTTCAGCAAGAACATACCACCACCCAAAACCATCTTATTCTTCCACACTCCAAAATTCCAGCATTATCCAACCAAACCAAATATCTTCCCATACCCTAACCAAAACCTTACCGTCCTTCCAGGATATCACTTCCAGCGCCCCTCCTCCCAATTTCGACCCAAACCAAGAGTGTTTTGTTAGCCTTTCTCCGGAAGAGGTTGTTGTCCTTTCATCTAACTAGGTGCACTCCATTGTTGTAAATGTTATTTAAAAGTCCTTATCTATAGACTACCTCCAATCCTCCCTACAAAGAATCTGGAAGTTTCCAAAACCAATAACTTTGATAGTGTTTGGGAAAGGTTTCTATAATGTGACCCCTCCCACTCCTCTAGACAGAGAAAATATTTTATCTCAATGACCATGGTTAATTGCTAATTTCATGCTCCTAGTTCAACCGTGGACACCGGGATTTAAACCATCGTAAGCAATTGTTCCAAAGTACCGGTGTGGATATCTCTACCTGAGTTACCAATAGAATTTCACCGCCCGGATGTCCTACACAAAATTAGGGATTCTTTGCGTATCTTTATTAAAGCATGCCTAAGAGAAATTGAGATGAATAGGATGTGGTTCGCCCTTGTTCAGGTCCTTGTTGATTTAGCAGAGCAAAGGAAAACAGTGTGGTGGCTGGGACAATTTCAGCAACGGCTAGAATATGGAGATACACCATTTTCTTTGCAACTTATGCTCGTCAATTGGGCATAATGAAGGCCATTGTGAAAAAACCACAAAATAGAGTACCATTCTAGAGGAAGGAGAATTTATTGTAGAAAAACGGACATGCAGCGACACCGAAACAGGTGGCGGTTGGACGAAGGTCATCAGGAAGAAGAAAGGCAAATCAATTGAAAAGAAAAGTCAAAAGATGTCATTTTCAGAGATAGATAAGACAAAGAATAGCAGGGGAGAAGGTGGGAAGCCAAAAGACAAGACGACGGTAAAGGGACAAATTAAACAAAAATAAATCTAAAATTTAAACCTTTCCCAAAAGTTACTCAGCCTACTGTGCCACTCTCAAAAGTCATACAAAGTTTAATAAAAAAGCCCAAATTAATTCTAAAGATGTGGACTCCCCTCACCGTCCATCTCCCTTCTTAACCCAAATTCCCTTAATGATTTGGCCCCATCTCAACCATCTATCTCCCTCAATCATCCAACTGTCCAGATTGTTCCCACCCACCAAACTTCCACACCCTTTGTTTTCTCTACCCTACCTAACACAAAAACACCGCCAACCCGATCTAACCCTCCACACCTCCTCACCCACAATTTCAACCTCCACACCAGGAACCAACTCCTAGAAAAACCACAAACACCTCAACCTCTGACCATGTCGAGCAACGTCGAGTGAGGCTGAAAGTCCGAATCAGAAGAAGAGGAAATCAACTAACCTCACCCATACGTCACCAATTTGAAGAATAAGTTCACCAAACTGAACCCAAAGTTCACCCTCCCTTTTCAAACACTACCGCTAGAACTACCCTCTCCCATCCTTTTCGTCACCGACGGTCTTTATCCCAACCATCATATCTGCAAAACCACACTCATTCCCACTTACCCGGAGACAAATATCAATGGGATGAATTTTATACTCAAGACACCATCTCAATGGATCACAGTAATGTCGTAACAGATACGGTCCTTCATCCTAGCCCCTCACTGGGTGGATCCCCCATATCAAGAGTTCAAAGTATCAGTAAAAAATGGAGGTATTCTATCTCCTGCTCACCTTCCGGATTTAGAGGATCTAGAAAGTATATGCAAGCTAGGTTCTGGAGATATTTACCCGTTGGTGGATGACCCAAGCTCAGGTAACCAAGGAAACCCTGATCATACCGAAGGAACTAGATTTTGTCATCGATCCAATCCCAATTCTACCGTAAATGAGGCAAATTTGGCCACTGTCAACCAAGACCCTCAAGGTGACATTCGGGAAAACAACCAATGCATTAATAGTGGTAACATCGGTGGACATTTTTCCTCAAGTCGAAATCAAAGCCAAGTTGACCACGGATCGACAGACCAGCGAATGGCTGCCAGAGATAGAATTGATGGCGAGGAAGAACAACATGTTCAGCCTTGAGGAATGGAAATTTGTGGACAAGATCAACCACATCACCAAGGAAGTCCACGAGGAATTCTCGGATGCCAACCCAGCCACTGATCTGATGACATACTACAAAAATGGACTAAGAAACCACTAATAAGAAACCATATATGTGAATTAATTGGTATCTTAGATAAACAAACCATAGTACTCAGGAATATGGTTTCTTAGGAAATCAATTAAAAACCAGGCGGCAAAGAAATATAGTCTCTTAGATATTAACTTACTCGAAATAAAACAAAGAAACATACTTTTACTAGAATTGGTTTCTTATATTTGTAAAAAAAATAAAATTTAATGCCTTTTAAAAAATGTAATGTTAAATGAATTTCAACCCCTCACCTACTCTCCCCTCTAACCTATATCTAGTCGCCACTTACCCCACTACTCCTACTTTTATCTTTTATTCAATTTTGTTTTTCATATGCATCTCCTTTTTATGGAGTATCTCATCTACATCATCCTATCAAATATCTCCGCAACTTAACCACCCCTAATATACTCCCTTCCACTACCGCAAGTATATATATTGACAACCTAACAAATCCATCATTGTCTAGCAGTAATCACCATCAGATCTAACCTAATCAGCCTTCCACACCTCTTCTTTGCACTGCCATCAACAAGCCTAGTTAGAACCCTACCACCATCAATCCACTCTATTGAATTGATCAACCAACACCATTAAATTACGACCATACTAAAAGTATACAGCCTTGCAAAAATCACCTTGAGAAAACAAATCAAATAGGGGAAGAAAAAAAAGGGCTTTACAAATATATTTAAAAAAATAATTAATGTAACTTTAAATGGTAAATATCCTCTCTATCTAAAGCTCGTTGATTATGACCACGAAATGTTGGTTAATTGTGACATTTGAGTAGTGACTAAAGTTCATTTACAACAGTAATATGAAATCATTGCATTGCGACGGTGGTGTAGTGCCATGGGGACGGTTCTCTTAATCTCTTTGGTCGGATGTCAAGGTTGACTAAGGTTGCGGTGTATATTAGATTATGAATGGTATATGTTTCAGTTGAGGAAGATGGTATTCAGTCTCCTACAATAGGAGAGTCGGAGAGGAGATGTTGTACAAGATAAATAAATCGGCAAATTAACTTTTCGAGTAGACCATATTTGGTTAGGTGGTGCCGTGGTGGTGGTGAAGGAAATAATGCCCTTGGTCCAAGTATGCATTCTATGTTAAGTCTAATAAGTGCGGTTCAGTATTAATTAACAAGTTAATAAATTCAGTGAGATCAAGTGAGCTGAATGCCTAGCTAGAGGCCGCTTCAGTTCAAGTGGAATTAATGATATTAATCCACAGCTTACTCTTGACTGAACCCGTAGGGTCACACAAATAGTACGTAAACGGATCAAGTATTTAATGGCATTAAATACTCCATCTATGGATATTCGGAATCGACGGATCTTGGTTTCAGTGGGAGCTGAGATCGTCACAAGCAAGAAATGAATACTCCGGAAACGATGATATTGCCGGAAACGGAAATATGGATCGTATCGGAAATATAAATATTATCCAAGTCGTAGATGTTGCCGGAAACGGAAACATGGTACGTGTCGGAAAATATTATCGGAAATGGAAATATTGCCGAAATCGGAAATATTGTCGGAAACGGAAATATTGTCAGAATCGGAAATATTATCGGAATCGGAAAATAGTTCCGGAAACGGAAATATTAAATATTTGTTCGAAACGGAAATTAATTCCGGAATCGGAAATATTAAATATTGTTCGTATCGGAAATGAATTCCGGAACCGGGAATTTAATCGGAAGCGTATCGTACGAATAAGCATCGGACGAGGCCTGTCGGACGAAGGCCCAGCACAAAGCCAGGCCATCGCCCAGCAAGCCAAGCGCGCCACACAAACAGCCAAGGCCACGCCAGGCCCAGCAGGCCGTGGCAGCGCGCACAGCGCGCGCAGCAATGGGCTGCGAGCTGTGTTGCTGCTCGCGGGGGCTTGCGGCTCGCGTGGGCCGAGCAGCCGTGTGGGCTGTGCGCGGGCATGGCCTGCACGCTCTCAGGTCATGCTCGTGTAGAGTTTGTGTTCACATACGAAACCTAAATTTTATAGGATTTGTTTGATGATTAAATTCCTAATCCTAAAAGGATAAATATTAATTAATTAGAGTCCTACTAGGATTCTAGTTTAACTAATTAGTATCCTAATAGGATTCCAGTTCCTTTTCCATACCTCTATAAATAAGGGCCTAGGGTCATTATTTGCAGACACGATTGAAGTATTCAAAGGGTAAGTTTTTGAAATAAAATTAGCCATACACTTGCAAACACTAGCCGAAAATCCTAGCAACCTTAAGGGCGATTCTAGTTGGTCTAACTTGAGGCGGATCCGGACGTACTGTGGACTATCTACGGAGGGACGACATTTGGAGTCCTAAAGACTTGTTCTTGTTCGGTTCGGGCGCAGCTAGGGAAGGCACGCTACAACATGTATGCATCAATACTATGCTAAATGATTATGTGAATATAATATGCTTTCCTGGCTTTATGGTTTTTCCGCATGATTTATGAATTGTCATATGTATCATAACCTTACAGTGGTATCACGAGCCTCTTATTATTTTCATAATCTAAATTGCATAAACATGGTTAAATATTACAAATTTGCAAGAATTAAAAGGGGTGATTAATTTTCGTAATTGTTAATTAATTGCAAATTGCGTTTATTTAATTATACGTACGCAGTTTTTCGGCAGTTTCTTCGTTACTCATCCAAATCGAGTGATTTTTGTGTCAATTCCGCATGTAAAAGGCATTCCAAAATTTTGACAAAAACAATGTTTTTCGGCCGAACCCAGAATTCTCAAATTCGAAGCCTAACTATGACTTTTCGGAGGTTTTAGTTTTTCGAATGCAAAATTTCGTAAATTTAAGATGTTAAATTAAATATTGGCGATTCTTGTTGATAAATCTTGAATTTTTGATTGACCTACTGTATATGTTTAACAAGTTTGAATGCCTAGCCTTGTTAATTATGCAATCTAATTTGTAATTATGATTAATTTGTTGAAAATTGAAATAATTTAGAATTAATTTGATTTTCATAATTAGTTATAATTTAATTAGAGACCTATGATTAAAAACCACCATAAAAATTGTAAATTTATGTTAAATTTTAAATTTTTTATGACCTAGACTTGAATCCATGTTAATCGGAAATCAATTAAATAATAAATTTTCGATTTTTCGCCCTAAAATTATGAAATTAATATTATTTATTAATTTGTCATTAATTTTGAATATAAATTTTTAATTTTTTATGCGATTCGCTCATATAACTTGCACGCACAAAGCAATGGACGCTACGTGTTACCCTTAATGGGTGTTGTATAGTGCGGGCGTGCGACCACGAGCAAGGGAGCTCATCGCCCATGCGGTACGAATGCAGCGAGCAAGGGCATGGTGCACGAGCACAAGGCAGCAGCTCTGCCTTGTGTCGTAGGCTGTGAGCAATGGGCGTATGGGCAAGGGCGAGAGCAAGGCACGAGCAGTCGCGTGTGGGCAGCAAGCGTGCTGCGCCACAGCGCGCACTGCCTCGCGCAAGCATGCGGAGTCTCGCGCGCAGCGAGCGCAAGCTCGCGTGCCACGAGCGCTACGCACAACGTCGATGGCTCGCGCGCAGCGAGCGTCAGCTCGCATACTGCTGCCTCGTGCGATGAGCGCAAGCTCGCGTGCGGGAAAGGCAGGCGCGCAGCAAGCGATGGCTCGCATGGATCGAGCGCTGGCAAGCGAGCGCAGCGAGCGATGGCTCGCGTGCAGCGAGCGCTGGCGCGCGCAGCGAGCACCAGCACGCGTGTTCGATTGATGCCTTGCGATGGTGAGCAGCAGCAATGCGACGCAGCGCATGGGCTGCGGGCACATGGCCAGCAATGGCTGTATGCGTGTAGCCCATGGGCGTGCGTTGCGTGGGATTGTTGTGTTGCGATTAGATCGTTTTGAAATTTTAATTTGAAATTTTCAGTTTACGTAATTTTAATTAAATTTTAAAATTAATAATTTAAATTATTTTCTTGGATTTTAATTTTGAATATTGTAATTATAATAAATTTTATTTATTCTAATTATTTTACTAAAATTAAAATCATGAATTAATTTAAATACGATTGAAATTAAATTAAACTTTTTGGATTCAATTATAAATTTATATGAGCTTTAAATTTTAATTAAATTTGTATGTTTCCGGTTAGACTAGAAATACATTTTTATGTTTAAAATTAGTAAAGCATATGAATTTATTGGTTTAAGTGGGAGCATTTTTAGTCATAAACTCTTGATTAGGTCTACAAATCCTTAAGGTTAAAACAACTTGATTAGAATTAATAAGGACTGAATAATTTGTAGATTATTGGTGCCCTTGATTAATTGCTGCAAATGTTTATGTGATGCATAATGTGTTTTACTAACCAGCTATGTGGGCCATTCATGATAATGAATGGGTGAATGGTATATATTGTATATGTACTGTTTTGCAGGTTCTGAAGTGACTAGTATGGCCCAAATAGGATAGAAAATATGGTCTGCGTACCATTAATTTGAATGTAATTGGTCTAAAGTACCAAAGTTGTTTTTCAATTCAAATATGGTCTGCGTACCATCAAATAGTTGTAATTAGTTTTAATTATAGCTTATTCTATTTGAAGAAAATGGTGCCTCCCACGGAGATTTTCAAGACGGACTTTGAAGTTGAAGCTTCAAGATGAAGTCGGGCCATACTAGATCACATTTATCTTATGCATGTTTTAAGTTATTTATTGCTTTTAAATATGTCTTAAAATGCATGAGATCAAAGCTTGATTATGTTGCATGATTAAGGATTTTAGTTCACTTAAAATCTAACCAACATAGTAAGAGCCTTAAGTTCCAAACTTAAAAATTGAGTTAAAAGGTGTCATGCCAAAATATACACTTGCTTGGATATCCTATACATCAATCTAGTAATAGTTTTCGCTCAGCGAGGTGTTACTTATTGGTCCTAAAGGGGCAAGGTACACAAATAATTGTGAGTACATGTTAGTTTTGGTGAAACTCAACGATATAAGTAAGGAGTCCTTTTATGTCATGGCAAAATCGATAGGTTTACCTAATAAGTTCTTAGACGTACCTATCAACCAAGAATAGTTTCTAGACTATTAGCAAAAGGCTTTTGCTTACCTAAGATGTTTTAGGATTAAGTCGACAAACTGTGCTTAGTTCTTCAATGATTTTAGGATCTTGGAATCATTTTATTCACACCTGCCGGAACACATAACTTGAATAAAATGCTTAATGAACATTGAATTATGCATGAATGCTAGAATTTAAGTTTATTAAGAGAAACTGTGAATGGTTATTTATTTGTTTATTCTTTTCAATTGTAGTTTTAACTATGGCAAACAACAATCAAAACATCATCATGGGTTCTGAGCTTATGGTCAAGCTGAACCTGGCAAATTTTCTTGAATGGGAAGCTAAGCTAGTTGAAATAGTCAGACTCAATGGACTTGAGTATGTACTATCACATCCCATGCCAAGCTACTATGCCAGAGACATCACCCCTGAGAGATTTTTCGCCTGGGATGCGGATCTCAAAAAGGTTATGAGTCTCATGCTGAACAATATCCCTGATGATTGGGCTAGAAGGTTTGTAGCCTATGAACCTTTTACGCTCATCAAGAATCTGAGGGATATCTGTCGTGGAAGCACGGAGGACAGGGACCTGAACGTCCATGAGTTGATTGAATCAATGTCTGGTCTAAAGGTTAGTTCTCCCAACAGGTGTTATAGGATGGAAGTCCAAGAAACACATGTTCAGCTCCTTCGCACTAAACAGAGGGTAGGCGTCCCACTGAGGTTCCATGTGGATCTTATGCGTTCATACTTTGATCGCCTAAGTCTACTAGGAACACCAATAAGCGAAAGGATGGCAGTCTCTATCTTGCCCAATTCACTACACAGTGGGTTTGGTCGCTTCAAGCAACTATACCTAAGTGAACCAAGAGAAGAAACAGTTGCAGAATTTGTTCACCTTGTCAGAAAGGCTGAGATAATACTGGACTGTGAAGCCAAAGATTTACTCAAGGCTAGAAGGAGACCGTTCAAGAAAAGTGGAAAGTCCAAGGGCAATGCTAAATCAAAGCAGGACAAGTCCACATCAAGCTGTCTTTATTGTGATGGAATAGGCCATTACAAAAGAGAATGTCCAAATCTAAAGGAAGATCAGAAGAACGGAACAGTCGTTCCATCTTCAGGTATTTTCGTTATAGACTGTATACTTGCTAATTCAACTTCTTGGGTATTAGATACAGGTTGTGGCTCACACTTATGTTCCAATCCACAGGGACTAAGAAGAAGTAGAAAGTTAAGCAAGGGTGAAGTCGACCTACGAGTGGGAAATGGAGCACGGATTGCTGCATTAGCTGTAGGAACTTATTATTTGTCGTTGCCCTCCGGGCTAGTTTTGGAACTGGAAGAATGTTTCCATGTTCCAAGTCTTACTAAAAACATCATTTCAGTTTCTTGCTTAGATGCTAAGGGATTTTCCTTTTTAATAAAAGACAATAGTTGTTCGTTTTATTTTAAAGAGATGTTTTATGGATCTGCTAGATTAGTCAATGGACTTTATTTATTAGATCACGACAAACAAGTTTATAACATAAATACCAAAAAGGCCAAAAAGGATGATTCAGATCTCACCTATCTGTGGCATTGTCGATTAGGCCATATAAACTTGAAACACTTAGAAAGACTTCAAAAGGAAGGAATTCTAGAACCATTTGACTTAGAGGATTATGGTAAATGCGAATCATGTTTACTTGGCAAAATGACAAAGCAACCTTTCTCTAAAGTTGGAGAAAGAGCAAATGAACTATTGGGTTTAATCCATACAGATGTATGTGGACCAATGAGTACAAATGCTAGAGGTGGTTTCAGCTACTTTATCACTTTCACTGATGACTTCAGTAGATATGGTTATGTCTACCTAATGAAGCATAAGTCTGAATCCTTTGACAAATTCAAGGAATTTCAGAGTGAAGTAGAGAATCAATTAGGCAAGAAGATCAAGGCACTGCGGTCTGATAGAGGCGGTGAATATCTGAGCTATGAATTTGATGACCATCTAAAAGAATGTGGAATTCTATCAGAATTGACTCCTCCTGGAACACCACAATGGAACGGTGTGTCGGAACGGAGGAACAGAACCTTGCTAGACATGGTCAGGTCAATGATGGGTCACGCCGAACTTCCATTAGAATTTTGGGGACATGCACTTAATACAGCTGCACTCACTATAAATAGAGCTCCGTCTAAAGCTATTGAAAAGACTCCATATGAGTTATGGTTTGGAAAGCCTCCAAAAGTGTATTTTCTTAAGATTTGGGGATATGAAGTATACGTCAAACGATTAATTTCAGACAAACTTCATCCAAAATCTGACAAATGTATCCTTGTGGGCTATCCAAAGGAAACAAAGGGGTATTACTTCTACAATACATCTGAGAACAAGGTGTTTGTTGCTCGAGATGGTGTCTTTTTGGAGAAAGATCACATTTCCAAAATGACAAGTGGGAGAAAAGTAGACCTCGAAGAAATTCGAGTCGAACAACAAACTCTAGAGAATGCTCAAGATGACATTCAGGATGAAACTCAGAGATCTTTAGAAGAATTTGGTGAGAATCATGGTCAATCTAGAAATGTTACCCCGCGTAGATCGCAAAGATATAGATCTCAACCGGAAAGGTACTTAGGTATTTTGACGAACGAGAGCTATGACGTTCTATTACTTGAAAGTGATGAACCTGCGACTTACAAACAAGCTATGACGAGCCCTAGCTCCAAGCAATGGCAAGAAGCCATGCAATCTGAATTAGACTCCATGTCTGAAAACCAAGTATGGGATTTGGTCGATTTGCCGGATGGCTACCAAGCCATTGGAAGCAAATGGGTTTTCAAACTGAAAAAGGACAAGGATGGGAAACTTGAAGTTTTCAAAGCTAGATTGGTTGCAAAAGGTTACAGGCAAGTCCACGGCGTGGATTACGATGAAACCTTTTCACCAGTTGCAATGCTAAAGTCTATTCGGATAATGTTAGCAATCGCTGCATATTACGATTACGAAATATGGCAGATGGATGTCAAAACTGCTTTCTTAAACGGCGTTTTAACAGAAACTGTGTTTATGACACAGCCTGAAGGTTTTGAGGATCCAAAGAATGCTAAAAAGGTATGCAAGCTAAAGAAGTCAATCTACGGATTGAAGCAGGCATCCAGGAGCTGGAATATACGTTTTGATGAAGCAGTCAGTGACTTTGGTTTCATCAAGAACGCAGACGAATCTTGAGTATACAAGAAGGTCAGTGGGAGCAAAAATGGTGTCATAGTATTATATGTCGACGACATATTACTTATCGGAAATGACATTCCTATGTTGAACTCTGTCAAGATTTGGCTTGGGAAATGTTTTTCGATGAAGGATCTAGGAGAAGCACAGTACATATTGGGCATCAAGATTTACAGAGATAGATCTAAAATGATGATTGG
Source organism: Spinacia oleracea (assembly GCF_020520425.1). Classification (NCBI taxonomy): domain Eukaryota; kingdom Viridiplantae; phylum Streptophyta; class Magnoliopsida; order Caryophyllales; family Amaranthaceae; genus Spinacia; species Spinacia oleracea. The sequence goes on along the minus strand of NC_079492.1, from coordinate 43,046,030 downwards.
ACTTAGTCAAAGCACTTATATCAATAAGGTGCTTGATAGGTTCAAGATGGTAGACTCCAAGCGAGGCTACCTACCCATGTCTCATGGAATAACTCTAAGCAAGACTCAGTGCCCAAAAACACTTGATGAGCGTAGACGAATGAATGGGATTCCATATGCATCATTGATTGGTTCAATAATGTATGCTATGATATGTACACGCCCGGATGTTGCGTACGCACTCAGTGCTACGAGCAGATACCAGTCAGACCCAGGAGAGGCGCATTGGACTGCTGCCAAGAATATTCTGAAGTACCTGAAAAGGCACAAAGATGACTTCCTGGTCTATGGTGGAGATGATGAATTAATTGTTAAAGGCTATACGGACGCAAGTTTCCAAACCGACAAAGATGATTTCAGATCACAGTCTGGGTTTGTCTTTGCCTCAACGGAGGTGCAGTAAGCTGGAAAAGTGCTAAGCAAAGCACCATTGCGGATTCTACAACTGAAGCGGAGTACATTGCTGCACATGAAGCAGCAAAAGAAGCTATATGGCTAAGGAAGTTCATAGGTGAACTTGGTGTAGTCCCCTCCATTAAAGGACCAATAGCCCTGTATTGTGATAATAACGGAGCTATTGCACAGGCAAAGGAGCCTAGACACCACCAGAGAGTCAAGCATGTACTTCGTAGATTTCACCTTCTACGAGAGTTCGTTGAAAGAAAAGAAGTCGAGATAAGCAAGATTGGAACTGATAACAACATATCAGATCCATTGACTAAACCTCTGCCGCAGGCGAAGCACAACTCGCACACTGCAGCTATGGGAATCAAGCATATTGGAGAATGGCTTTGATATCCTTGTTTAATGTTTTAAATTTTTAGAGTTTAAATCTTGGTGAAACATTATTGGTTAATCATTCACAATAAATGAAAAGAATTCATTTTTCCATTTAATTTGTGGTTTATTAAATGATGAGTCCCTTCAATTTGACGATATATTCAAGATAGACTGTCAGGACCAGTCATGTGACTAAGAAATGTCTATCAAGTGAACTTGAATGTCAAAGGTTGAAAATGGTCCCTAGTCGGAGTTTTCTATAAAATTGGACGCATAGAAAACGTTAGACGATTAGAATGCAAGATGACTAGTAGTTCTGTTTCTTGAACTATGTGGACATGGCAATGTCATAATCATTTGCATAGATACTTACTTTGGGAAGACTAGTATCGGACAAGACCTATGAAACTTTACTGTAAGAGATGAAAATCTGTCATAAGTAAATTTCATTAAAATTATTAGACACTAAATCCTCAATACCTGAGTGATTTGAGATTACTTGTTTGAGAACTGGTTGCTTTGACGTTGACCAACCGTCGCACCGTAAAAGGAGGCTATAAAGGCAACGCTCAGGTAATCACCTATCAAACGAAGTCTAATCTCAAGATCGCAAGATTGGGATTGTCCTCCCATAAATCGGGATGAGATGCTTAAAAGTTGTACAAGGCCACTCGGGGAGCTAGAAACTGTGAAATGCATGGCCGTGCTCGGATGAATCATAGGCTATGATTATCTGTTTATTTGATCAGTTGAACTCTGAAACCGAGGAACACCTCTGGACATAATAAGGATGACAACTCTTACCTTATGTTCAAGAGCAAGCATCGAGTGACAAAGGAATTAGGAAATGCACACTTGTCCCTAAGGACAAGTGGGAGACTGAAGGAAATAATGCCCTTGGTCCAAGTATGCATTCTATGTTAAGTCTAATAAGTGCGGTTCAGTATTAATTAACAAGTTAATAAATTCAGTGAGATCAAGTGAGCTGAATGCCTAGCTAGAGGCCGCTTCAGTTCAAGTGGAATTAATGATATTAATCCACAGCTTACTCTTGACTGAACCCGTAGGGTCACACAAATAGTACGTAAACGGATCAAGTATTTAATGGCATTAAATACTCCATCTATGGATATTCGGAATCGACGGATCTTGGTTTCAGTGGGAGCTGAGATCGTCACAAGCAAGAAATGAATACTCCGGAAACGATGATATTGCCGGAAACGGAAATATGGATCATATCGGAAATATAAATATTATCCAATTCATAGATGTTGCCGGAAACGGAAACATGGTACGTGTCGGAAAATATTATCGGAAATGGAAATATTGCCGGAATCGGAAATATTGCCGGAAACGGAAATATTGTCAGAATCGGAAATATTATCGGAATCGGAAAATAGTTCCGGAAACGGAAATATTAAATATTTGTTCGAAACGGAAATTAATTCCGGAATCGGAAATATTAAATGTTGTTCGTATCGGAAATGAATTCCGGGACCGGGAATTTAATCGGAAGCGTATCGTACGAATAAGCATCGGACGAGGCCTGCCGGACGAAGGCCCAGCACGAAGCCAGGCCATCGCCCAGCAAGCCAAGCGCGCCACACAAACAGCCAAGGCCACGCCAGGCCCAGCAGGCCATGGCAGCGCGCACAGCGCGCGCAGCAATGGGCTGCGAGCTGTGCTGCTGCTCGCGTGGGCTTGCGGCTCGCGTGGGCCGAGCAGCCGTGTGGGCTGTGCGCGGGCATGGCCTGCACGCTCGTAGGTCATGCTCGTGTAGAGTTTGTGTTCACATACGAAACCTAAATTGTATAGGATTTGTTTGATGATTAAATTCCTAATCCTAAAAGGATAAATATTAATTAATTAGAGTCCTACTAGGATTCTAGTTTAACTAATTAGTATCCTAATAGGATTCCAGTTCCTTTTCCATACCTCTATAAATAAGGGCCTAGGGTCATTATTTGCAGACACGATTGAAGTATTCAAAGGGTAAGTTTTTGAAATAAAATTAGCCATACACTTGCAAACACTAGCCGAAAATCCTAGCAACCTTAAGGGCGATTCTAGTTGGTCTAACTTGAGGCGGATCCGGACGTACTGTGGACTATCTACGGAGGGACGGCATTTGGAGTCCTAAAGACTTGTTCTTGTTCGGTTCGGGCGCAGCTAGGGAAGGCACGCTACAACATGTATGCATCAATACTATGCTAAATGATTATGTGAATATAATATGCTTTCCTGGCTTTATGGTTTTTCCGCATGATTTATGAATTGTCATATGTATCATAACCTTACAGGTGGAAGGTCGTAGTGTCGTACGATAGCGGGGGAGGCAGTCGTGGTGGTGGTGTTGGTGGAGGTAACTGCTACTCCTGTGGTGGTGATGGTCACTTTGCCAAGGATTATTTTGCTACTCTTTGATCAATTATATTATAATTATGTATGTTAGTTTTTGTTTGTTAGGGTTTATCATTTAAGATCTGGGTTTGGGTAATGATAGAGAAAATGTTTTGACGGGTGGGTTGATATTTTCTCTCTAGTAGTTGTCGGCTATGGTGATTGATATTAGGGTGTGATTCGACGGGTAGTAGGAGTCGATTTTTAATTTTATTTATTTTGACTTAGATGAAGAAATCAAGAATGAATAAAGTTATCAATATTTTATATGAGATTGTGCAACATGTTATGATAGTTTATGATAGTTAGGATCTCTGTTTTAAAATGTCTACATTAATGAATACACTTCCTTCCCTTAATTTTTGTTTGTTTAATTTTTTATTTTAATTTTTTAAAATAAACACATTTTTTGTATTTATTAGATGTTAAAGAAACTTTATTTATTTAAAAATATAAACTGTCAAAGAGACCATATTTCTTACAGGTAAGGTCTCCATTTTTCCATCAAAGAAACCTCTTTTCTTATGAAAAATGGTCTTTTTTCCCTCTTAATTTGGGAATGAAATCGATATCTAAGACAACACATTTATGACAAGTATGATTTATTTGCTAAACCTAACTAACCACGCCAAAAATAAGGTTTCTTATAATAAGAGACCACTGAGATATATACCATACCTTTTCTGGTCTCTTATATTAATTTGGTATGGTTTCTTAGCCACTTTTTGTGGTGGTGTGATTATAATAGCTTGGAATTGTAGGGGGATTTCCCGCCAAGGGTTTAAAGCAAACTTTATTCACCTATTCCAGGAGCATACTCTTGATATGTTCATCCTAACCGAAACCAAAACAAGTCGAGTTCATACCTAACGCATTGTGAAATCATTACCCTTTGAAAAAAAAAATCTTGCTGAACCCATGGGTCTTATAGGGGGTATTTTGGTGCTATGGAATATGTTGTTTATCGACTTCTCTCTGATAGGAGTGGATATCCAAGCCATCCATGGTATTGCGAAGGTATTTTCTTCCCCAAGTCCTAAAGTTAAGAGTCGTGTTGATACCTAGTGTGACCTAGAAAGAATGTCTAATCATATTAATATTCCTTGGGTTATCATGGGAGACTTTAATGAGATTACTTCACAATCTAAAAAATTGGGGGGTAAACCAATTAAGCAGAAAAGGGTTGATCGCTACCTTGCTTGTATGAATACTTATGATTTACATGATGTTGGGTTCATAGGGAATAAAATTACTTGCACTAATAAAAGGAAAAAGAAACCAATTTTCCAACGACTTTATAGATCTTGGGTTAATCTGATATGGCTTGAGATATTTCCTGATTCATGTGTGTTTAACCTCCCCTGAGACACTTCCGACCATAACCCGATTAACCTGTGTTCTTCTAAACCTGTATTCTTGCATCAAAATGTCTAACCTGTTAAATTGGAACCCATGTGGTACTTTGAACCAGGTTTTTAAAATATGGTTGACTCTGAATGGGATCCCTCCCCTAACCCCCTTGACTGTAAGATAAAAGGTATCTCCAATACCATCTCTGCCTGGCTTAACAAAAGGTGGGTAATATTTTTCAAAAAAAAAAGGAAGTTCTTGGGTAGGATAGCTGGTATTCAAAAATCTCTAGAGTCTAGACCTTTATGCAATTACCTCCTTGACCTAGACCACCACCTCAATCTATGATCAAGAAGAATCATTTTGGATTACTAGGGCTAGGTGTCAGTGGCTTATGGGTGGGGATAAAAACTCTAGTTTCTTTCACAAATCAGTCATAATTAGGAGAATAAGGAATAGGATAATGAACCTAAAAAATGAAGTTGGGGAAGAAATTCCCCTCTGTGATCTGAATGCCCACATTGTCCACTACTCCTCCTCTTTGTTTACTTTGGAGTCTGACCAGTTTGTGTATCCTGCCATTTCCTACTCCGTCTCTATCTCCATAGCTCACCCCCCACTCTTGCTGAGGTCCATAGGTTGTGTTTAGTATTGGGGCCTTCAAAGCCCGAGGAGTTGATGGCCTTCATGCGCATTTTTATCACTCCCATTGGGTACTATATGGCCTGACCTGCTTAGCTTTAGTCAAACTTGTTTCTCTAGCAAGTCCTTTCCTAATGAGGTTAACTCCACCATTATCTGCCTGGTCCCAAGATTCGATTAGACAGTACATGCCGATTAATCTTTGTAATACCAACTACAAAATCATCTCCAAAATCATTGTGAATAAAATGAGACCCCATGTAGAGTCAATGATCTCCCCTAACCAAAAACAGTTTTCTCCCAGGCAGGGGTTGTGATACTAATTACATTGCTGCCTCAGAAATCCTTCATTAAATGAAAACAAAGAAGGGAATACTAGGTTGGATTGCTTTGAAAATTGACTTGGAAAAGGCCTACGATAGGCTTGAGTGGGGATTCATCCGTTTCTGTCTATCTAGGAATGGCTTCTCCTGGGATTCTTGTGATTTATTTATGAGTTGTGTCACCACCTCCTCCACTAAGGTCATCATTAATGGTAGGTATTCATAAAAATTCAACACCTCTAGGGGCATTCGGCAAGGTGATCCCATATCACCTTATATATTTATCATTTGCATGGAATATCTTTCCTCCCTCATCACCCAGGCTCACACTAATGATAAGTGGAAACCTTTCTATCTTAAGAGGAATGAGACCCCAATCACCCACCTTTTATTTGCCGATGATCTCCTTCTATTTGGGGATACTTCCCCATCCACCTTGCACGACATGACTGATGTTTTAGATAACTTTTGAGATTCTCCGGTCAGAAAACAAACCACTCATAAAGAAAAATTTACTTTTCCAAGCATACATCCCAAAATCAAAGAGATATGTTCTGCTCCCATCTAAACATTGAGCCTAGCACTGACCTAGGTATCTACCTAGGCTTTTCCTTAATTGACAAGAGACCTTGTAGAAGTCAAGTAGAGCATATTTTGAGAAAAAAAATGAAAGGCAAGCTTGCAAACGGGAAATCTAAGTGCTTATCCAAAGCGGGGAGATGGACCCTTATCAAATCTTCTCTTAACACCATAGAAAACTACTCCATGAAAACCCTCCTCCTCCCTAAAGCTTCTCTTGTTGAACTGGACCAGACCTGTGCTAGATTCCTATTGGACTCTACCGCGGAAAAGATGAAAACCCATTTGTTGTCCTGGCTGAAAGTGTGTGCCCCCATTGATTGTGGTGGCCTTAATGTTAGAGCAACCACTATCATGAATTATGCCCTCCTAACTAAGCTTTGCTGGAAGCTTGACACCTCCAATAACTTGGACGCCCAACTAATCAAAGAGAAATATGTCAATAACATGAACTACCCAGCTCCCTTTAATCTTGGCTCTCACATTTGGCAAAATGTCGGGAAAGGATGGGACCTCTACTCTAAGTGTACTGGGTGGTGTATTGGGAATGGGCTTAATATCAATCTTTGGCTTAATGATTGGACAAGGAAAGGTTCTCTTAGGCAACTCATCCATGGTCCTCTGCAATTTAATGAAGAGAACCTTACCGTGAACTCCTTAATGAGTTCTGATCAGTGGGTTTTCAATCATCTCTCCCTCACTCTCCCCCCTAACATCACCCGATGGATTTCGGCAATACATATCCCAGCTAAAGGACAAGACCTCCCCTTTTGTACCCTAGGTAAAGGCTCCTTCTTTGACCTCAAATTAGCCTATATGTTTCTCTGGAATGATATTAACCATGATCACACCCCAAATCCTGCTTGGAATTCTGTCTGGAACACCCACTGCCCTCTAAAGATAAAGATCATTTTGTGGACCATCCTATGGGACAGACTTCCAACGGCCAACAGGCTAGCAAATAGGTGTATCATCCCAAATAACTGCTGCAAATTCTTCCCAGGTGAAATAGAGGACCTAAATCATATTTTCTACACTTGTCCTAAGGATAGTTAATTTTGGGAAGGGACCCCTTTTAAGAATAAGGACTACATCACTAATTTTAAAACCTGGTTCATGATTAATATTGATACTACTGATGATGCAAACCACCCTGCCACCATTGTACCACATCATACTATGTTTGCCTTTTGTCTTTGGCGAATATGGATAAGAAGGAATTTGTGCCTCTTCCAAAATGAAAACAAACACAATGCGCCTTGGATTTCTCAAAAGCATTGGTTAGCCATTGAATTTAGTACATCTCAAGCTGTCAACAAAAGCCCTAGTTGCTCTAATTAAGTCGTAGAGGATATTGGTGATTTTAACTTTATTATTCAAGTTGATGTATCTTTCAGTAAGAAATCCTTGCTGGCTGGCTTTGCTGTTGTTTGTCGAACTGTAACAAGTGAATGGGTGTCTGCTATAGCTGGTATCTTCAGCACCATAGATGCAACCTCTACCGAAAGCCTAGCTATTGGTGAGACACTTAGATGGATAGAAGAGAAACAATGGGATCATGTCAAACTCATTTCAGATAGTAAAAAAGCAATGGAAGTGATTAATTGTGCTATCACGCCAACTGATTGGTGGACTAACATCTACAAAAATTACAGGGAATTTCTCTAAAGAATAGACAAACTTTGCTTGATGAACGTCAAACAAGACAAGGTAAAAGAAGCGGATCACATTGCTAGGAAAGCTCGACATCAATGAAGAAGTGCCAGCAAAGAGCAAATGTTAACCCCCATTAATTTGAACCTTTGTGTTTACCACCACAATGATGTTACCCTGTATGGTTGTAATAATTTTAGAAACTCTGAACTATTGGAACAAGTGCATGAAACGACCAACAACCATGTACAAGTTGGGAACTTGAATTCAAAAGGCGGGAGGTGATAAATCCAAGGAAATTTTACTTCGTCCAAGAAAATGCATATTTTTTCAAAGTTGATTTCTTTGGAAGAAGTGAATTATTCCTTGAATTTATCATTTCCCTCAAAAGACAATTATGTAATAGGTGCTATTAGTTTAATTAATTAATCAAGTAACTCTTGCCCTCAAAAAATAAATAAATAAAGTAACTCTTTATTATAAAAAAAATAATTTATTTTTTATTAATGAATTAATTTTACCATATAAAAAAGCCCCAAACACCACTTGCATAGTTGCTTAGATATTTCTCCAAAACATATTTTATTCGAGAAATTAAATAAAAATTCTAGTAAAAGTCAATAATAGGCGCTCCTGAAAGCAAAAGATAGCTAAAAATCAAGTCACTAGCTAAAAATCTAAAATAGTGTATTTGTATTTTTTTAGTGGGGCTGTGGGGTGAGACGAACCAAAAAGATTGGATAAGGCCATACCACCATTTGTCATTATCCATCATTATCATTCTACTGATTTTTTTCACCTCCTCATCATTATTTTTAATTATTAACATTATCATTTTTAATTTTTTTTTGGTATCATTATCATTTTGCGTTTTTTTTAATATTATCAATTTTATCATTATCATTTTTATATTATCTATAAATAAATAATGGATAACTTTTATGATTTTTTTTTGTTGAGTAAAAACCTCAAGATGACATTTATTACATAAATCCACTTGTCATCTTCACACATAATCCACCTTTTTTCTTTCCCCTCAAAGAAGGAAAAAAATATAAAAAAGTTAAAAAGAAATTCAAAGAAGAACCCAGAAAAGGGCTAAACTTCCCTTCTCTTTTAGAGAGAGAAAACTTCTTCCATAGTCTAGATAGAGAGAGATTGTCTGTAGTTTTCTTAGGGTTTTTCTGGGTTTTTGATTTTGAATTCTGGGTATATGAAATTTTAGGTGAAAAATCATCAATTAGTTGATGGGTTTGCTTCAATTATAATTTAATTTGATGGTGGAATTGTAGGTTTTGATTTCTTTTTCTTTTTGATTATTATTATTCCGGGGATTTAAATTTGAAGGGTGTAAGAGAAGAAACAGAGGAGAGAGAAATTATTGGAAATGTATGTGGCTTCTCCCATGCGAAAGTCGTTCAAGGATTCTTTGAAAGTTCTAGAAGCTGATATTCAACATGCTAATACTCTGTAAGCCATCAACAATCACCTTCCTTTTTTGTTTGTATTTTGTTCTTCTGAAATTCATTATTTATATAATCTGTAAATTAATAGATGCGGATAAAGTTTCCTTATTTGGGGGTTTATTGATGATTAATTCCTCATTTCAAACCCTTGTGACTTTCTCTCTCTAGGGTTCTGATTGTTGGTTGATTTTTCTTGTTGGGTGTAGAGAAAGTTGCAAAAAAAAAAAAACAGTGATGTAGACGGGATTTGATCTCAGGTCTTACACCAAAAGTTGTCATCCACTAGGTTGATGCTAATTTACTGTACTTTAGTTTATTTGTGCAGCTTCTATGTTGTTGAGAATTAAAAAAATCTGACCTTTTTTTTATCAGCAGTTTGTTGTGATTGCATTGTGTTTGATCAAGTTCATTAGTCCTCACTATTAACAAAGAAATCAATTTCAGAAGGGAGAGAGGTGAGGCAGTGTGACACGGCTAGCTGTCGGTTTGTGAATTGTGAAGGATGAGCTGAGATATGATGAAATTTATTGTTTTTGGAATTTTTCATTTAGACCCTACATACCTAACAGTTAGATTGAAGTGGGGTTGTTTAGTACTTTGTCATCTTCACACATAACAGTATAACGTAATCGGTAAGTTTAATTATTGGTCTTACTGCGGTGGAGCCGGTAGAGTTTGATGCTCTTAAGTTAATTGTGCAATTATAAATTTGTAATGCCTGGCCAGTGGCCAATGGCCATTGTGGTTAGTTTTTTGGAGTTAATTTTTCTTATGCTCTGAGTATGCAATTCTGAAGTCGCAATAGAACGATAGAGGATTAGAGGGTGTATAATGTTGAGCAATATGAATAATATCACTGCGTCCGACTATCTGAGTACTTCATTAGTTCGATTTTTTTTGTTGTGAATGAACAACTTTTTTTTTTGGTAATAGTCAGCTTCATTGTGGGTTTAACTGCGATTTTTGGCTTCTGACTTTAAAGTGTAAACCGTTTTGGATTTCAAAATCATAGCTGATAGTGTTGCTAAAGCCATGCCGAGTCTGGAAAACAATTGTTGGAATATCTTTAACATTGAGCCAGTTTGGCTTCATTTTCTGTTGCGGTTTACTGTTTCAAAGATACTGAGAGACTGAGAGGTGCAGAGTTTTTCTTTGATCAAGTTTCAAGTGTTATCTATGTAATCTAAGGTAGAGGATTTTTGCCAGGTTGGCATTATTATCTGCTTCTTATTTAACGTTTTTTTCCACTGTTGCTTGCAGAGCATCTGAATTCCCAAGGGAGTATGATGGGGCATGCGTTCAAATGAGAATGTCATATGCTCCTGCCGCTCATTTCTTGCTTTTCTTGGTCCAGTGGACGGATTGCAACTTGGCAGGAGCGCTAGGTCTGTTGAGAATTCTTATTTATAAGGTAAGCTATTAATCTTGATCGAATTTTCTAAATTGTTATTTCGTTCTTTGCTATGTGCAATGTCATAGCTTGTTGCTTAACCTCTCCCTTTTTCTTCAGGTTTATGTGGATGGCACCACTACCATGTCAACACATGAAAGGAAAGCGAGCATCAGAGAGTTTTATGGTAGGGTCTGCTTTTGAATGATGCAAACTTTTATCCACATATATGGCTGCTTGTCCTGTTTTTTCATAATGATGATGTATGTTTTTCCTGTGCTGGCAGCTGTAATATATCCCTCCTTGTTACAACTTGAAAGTGGCGTTACTGATAGTGAAGATAAAAAACAGAAAGTTGTTTGCATGGAAAGATACCGGAAAAGAGACGAAGATGAATATAGGCAGTATACAGATATGGATATTGAAAGAGAGGAAGAGTGTGGTATATGCATGGAAAATTATAGCAAAATTGTGCTGCCAAATTGCAACCATGTCATGTGCCTGAAGTGCTATCGAGAATGGTAAGTTCAATTTTCTGTCACTCGTTCTCGTGGAGGGGTTTTCAGGAAAATTTGATTTCTTATGAATCTTATTTATTTTATAGAACACAATATTGATTGCAGTCAAAGATTTCATGTTGCAGCATCTTGTTTAGGGAAATGTTAGTGAAAAACAACCTATGGCGGGGGGTTTGAGGCCAATCCCTAACCCTAACCATTTTTCTCACCTGTGTGTGTGTGTGGGGGGGGGGGGGGGGGGGGGTGTGTTAGACGCCTGCTGAAAGAGGGAAACAAAAGTTTAGAGGCCGATCTCAAGACCTCAGTGTGTGTGATGTTTGTGCTTAGACCAGGATACATGTTTCTGTTCTGTTTTGACACATATTCATAATCCATTCTATGTGAGAGCATGAAGATGAATTGAATGCTAATTGCTAAAGAAATACCACATGGCAACGGCGTTATACATTAGGTTGAATTGAAGTGAGAGAGTGCATTGAGGTCTCCCACAGCTACCTGGTCGGCTGTTCCTTAAAAGTTTCTGTTGGAAATAGGTCTGACTTAAGGGTATGGTAGGGCTGTTTGCATATTATGGCGTCCTGGTTGTCACAATGTTTTAACGGATTTGGCCTTCCGCATTGCTGTCTGGGTCGTTTGGTGACAGTAATGCCTTGGAGATTTTGTACAAGCAATTTTTTTTGATGCATGCTTGTTGCATGGAACATAGATTCAGCCTAAGTTTATGCGTGCTACCTTCTTTAAGAGGGAAGATGAGGCTGGCAGGAGCCATACTCGCGTTTTGTTCAAGTTGCTAAAGTTGGAAAATTTGACTTGTTAGAGGTTGCTTATAGTGATAAAATTGATGGAGCTTTAGATTGTTAAAGTTGATCTTCCCAAATATATAGAAATCTTGTTGGGCTTTTAATCTGGGTATGTCTGGTGATTCTGATGCTGAGCTGTTTCAGTTGGGTATTTTATTTATGGGCGATGTAGTTGTAGTTGCTCATGTTCTGCTCCATTATCCTCCTTAGTTAGGTCATGGCTGCGATGATGCTGTGCCAGTGCTACTAATTGAAAGGGAACTGAAGAGGAGCTTGTTAATTAAGTGAGAGTGGAGCGCTATAGTTATTAACTTGAAAAATAGTGACCCATCTGTTGGAAACCCGACTCGTCGATTTTTTTTTTAATCTCATTTTTAGTTTTGACTCTCTAATGAAGGGGTAGCTTTTCTTTGCTTGGGTGGGTTTTCAAATAGATTTGATTGTGGAGATTTTGCGTGGCCTGTCAAGAAAGGACAGATTAGTTAATGCTGATGTCACCTATTTGCATATATGGTGGTGGGAATTCTTTTCTTTCTTTAATTAACCTAGAGCTGATTTTTATATACTATGAGAAAGTGGTTACTTTTAGTAGTGGGGAGTAGGGGGCTCAAAATATTTGTAGAAAAGATGGCTGCTCATCTGTCATTCTTACTTCAATGTTGTCTGTATTGGCATGGACGACGCACGGCAAGTATTTTAACTGGATTAGTGGCCTTTTTATTGGGGTTTGCAATTTCTCTCTCTCTTTGTCATTATTGAAGCTGTTTCTAGAAGTCAAGGTTTGGTTGAAGATTTTGTTTGGTATGTTGGCTCAAATGCGAAAAGGTGGCTGGGAAGTGGTTAGCTTTAGTGACATAAAGTTTAATTTCATTACCTTGTTGGAGCCATCATTTGTCACTTTAATTGCCCATGTGTGTAGCAATAGGCTTTGTTGTTGTTGCTGTTCTGTGTGAAGCTAAAAGTTGACTTCCTAGAAGTAAGACGCTGAAGCTTTATTATCAGAATGCGATGTGCTTGATGGTCCAAGATGTAATCAAGAGAATTGAGGATGAAATGAGATACTTGTTTATTATTCTTACATTCTGCATATAAGGTATGCATTGTTGTGTTTTTGTGCTATAGACGCAACTGACTTGGACATATCAGCCACAGTCCACATAACTGACTTGAGCTGCATGACGGATCTTGGGGCGGGGGATGGGGCAGGGTTTGTTCTGACATACACTTCATCCAAATATCCAATATATATTTTGTAGAGAACTTCGCGTTCGTCGACATCCTTCTAGCAAGGAGCTACGGAGATAAACTCTTGGTGACAGGCCGTTTAATTGCAAAAAGTTCACCCCAAATGTAGAAGTCACAAAATAGAAACATCGTAGCATTTCATTTCAAATGCCTTCAAGTGGCATTCTATGAAGTTAACAAGTCACCCCATTAAGCCCATCACTAACTCCTTCTGTGGTGTATGACACAAACTTCTTGCTTTCCTTGCTCATACAAGAATCCATTTTTATAATATCCTTTGAGATATGGTGATGAAATGGTCGAAATTACAGAATACAAGAAGTTGATCAATATATGCTATATTTTGGAAATCTCTACATTATTGTTGTCAACAAAGTGATTTCTTTATTTTGAGCTTTACAGTTTCTTGATTGCTGGCTAATGGGTTAAGATACTTGTTTAGTGTAGTGTTGATTTATATTTTCCTTGCTTACATGGTCTGTGGTTTTAGAGTTTTGTGAGTGAACATACCATTCTACTACAAAATCACAAGGTCATGTGTTCAAATGAATTTTGCAGCCTTCAAGTTACAAAGGAAAAATGATTTTGTTATTTAATAATCACTGCAGTATACTTAATGGTGGTTTCTCCGAATTTTTCATATGAGTTGTCTTCAGTGCAGAAATTAAGTGTGATGTTTTCATGTTGCAGGCGGTCAAGGTCACAGTCTTGCCCCTTCTGTCGAGATAGTCTGAAGAGGGTGAACTCTGGAGATCTTTGGGTGTTCACTGACAGCAGAGACGTAGTTGACATGGCGACATTGACGAAGGAGAATCTTAGGAGGCTGTTTATGTATATAGAGAAATTGCCCCTGATTGTTCCGGAATCCCTTTTAGACGCGTATGATTCACACCTAAAATGAGGGTAGGGTGACCTCTACTTCTCCAAGCATGGTGTTCTACTTCTACCCTACTGTGTTTCCTCACCATTGCAGCAGTTACTTATGGACGTTGGTCTGTTTAGAATTAGTTAGAAGTGCAAATGTTCCTTTTAAATGACTTTGCTGCTTATTCTGTGGTAACAACTCATGCCTGATTTATTCTTCGTAGGCGTGAGAGGAAGGGGTGGGGTGTTTTTTTCTTTTTTTTTCTTTTTCATGGTTCCGTAAATTTGTATGTAGGAAAACGTGTACATGGTTGTATAGCTCTGTTATCCAGAAAGAAAGGGTAGAAAGAAAGGAACTCCCTTCTTTTGTTTATATTCAACTGGGAACCCAAGGCAATCCTAATTCAGTTGTGGTTGTGGTGCGTTTCGTTTCTTAGTTCTGTTGTCGCGCAGATGATGTAGTGATCTGCAGGTCATCATCTGCAGGATATCATGTAGGTAAGTAGTTGAGGTTGGCTAAATCCATTTTATAGAGCGTCTATTTTGGATGCTAATAATCTTTATTGGTAAAAATTAGTTGTGTATTTGATAGTACTCGTAAAGGTTGTTAGCGTCCTTGGATCAATTCTGTTACTATTTTAAACTTTCTCGTAATAGTCATGTAGGTGTTCAAAAGTATCCTATCCATTAAGTGATATGAGAGGCTAATAAGATGCAATAGGTTTGACCTGTAATCGGTGTATGATAAATTATTGTAAACTGAGTAATTTAACATGTTTTTATTAACATATTATGAATAATTTTTGAAGGATAAACTTTTAGATGGTTATTACATTTAGAAGTGTGAGGAGTGGTCTAGAGAGCGCAATTGCTAGAGCACGGGAGAATGAAGAGTAATGATTTCAGCAAGAGCAGCCTTTCGTATCTGGGTTGGGACTAACAAGAATGGTTGGGACAACAAACATCCATCTCGTTCGTACTTTGGATACTCTAGAATTAGCTTGTGCTTCAAAGAATTCTCGATGTGAAAACACAGAGACAAAGGGCCTAAAATTGAATCGATTTTTATTGAAAAATCTAAAAACACCTATAAAATAGAAATTCAAATTTGTGTACTACCTATGAAAAAAAAAACTAAAATTGTGTCTCATTCTCCTCATACTTTTAATTTATCACTTACAAATAAATTAATTACGTTAAAAAAGTGAATGGAATAGTTGCTGGGCCTATTTCAAAGGCATTTCTCTGATGTGTTTAAACGTGTTGTATAATAGTTTAGAGGTTTGAAGTGCGACGGCTGGTAAGAATTGAAGAGGAGTAAAGAAGGTGAAAAATATAATGAGAGGAGTAAAGAAGAAGATAAAATAAACGGATTTTTCATGAAATACCCCCGAATTTTGGCGTAATTCACCAAATGCCCCTCGACTTTCAGAAATTCACCAAGTGCCCCTCACAAATGACTTAATACCCAAAATACCCTTACTAATGATGCGCCGTTAGTCCTCCGTTAACCTAATTTTCAAATTCACCAAATACCCCTATTTTAATACTTATTTCACCAAATACCCTTATTCAGAAACTTAATTCACCAAATACCAATAACTTAAAATTACTCATTTTGATGCTCAACGGCTAGTTTTTGTGTTTGAAAATTAGCCGTTGCTTATTGTTTGCTTATAAATACTCTTTTTCTGACGGTTTATTGTAGTTTTCCTATTATTTTGTTAATTTCATATCATTTTTGTCATGAGTTTTCTTTCAAAATCATCATCCACACCCAATGAGTCCACATATGTAAGAGTCCCAAATAAATTTTGTTATCATGGGAGAAAATTTGACATCCGAATATCTGATACAACACTCAATCTGAAGCTCCGGTACAACACTAAAACATAAAACACTCCTAAAAACACCTCAAAACGTCGCAACTCTTCAAGAAAATAGCTACTTCTTTTGTACCTTATTCTTTATGTGACCAATTAATTATATTTACCATGCAATCGGAAGGTATTCCTTTTTCAATATGGGAAATATCTTTAACATATGCAAACAGATTAAAAATAAAGCTCTTATTAATTTTATTCTAACGCATATCTTCCAGCTACCTCGGCTTCTATTGCTTCCATGCCACATATTTAACGTTAACTCCCTTTTGTCTCCTGTCTCTACTGCCTCCAAACATCTTTCTTCAATCTCCTAACTTTCTCTCAACCTTACAGTCGAGGCATAAAGGTTTTCCCACTTTTCTTTTGAGCTAGGTCCTATTGACATGGTCAGATTTATGGACAAATGTCTATTTTTGGATTTGAGGGAACAAGAAAAAAAAAATGAAACTAAGGTATGTTCCAAAGCTCATGAACCAGTGAAAAACCATGAATCTTGGCACAAAGATTTGCCTCCAAACTCAAGATTTTCACATCATGAATCCAAGTTGAAATCGAGGTTGTGATAAAAATATATGTGTTATTGAACTTGATTTTTTAGTTTCTTTACCATTCGGACAATAAGAAAATTAAGGTGTTAGCTTTAGATTGAATTACTTCAGCTTCACTTACATAAGATCCCTTTGAAAATGGGGTTTTTTGGCCTTTTGCTCAGCTAAAGTGCATTGTCTTTACTGGATGAGGCCTGAACTTATTGGATCATAATTGAAACTTACTGAGTGTTGTATCGGAGCCTTAGATGGAAATTTCCTCCCATAATATTAGAAATTGTTTGGGACTCTTACATATGTGGATTCATGGGTGTGGATGATGATTTTGAAAGAAAACTCATGACAAAAATGATATGAAATTAACAAAACAATAGAAAAACTACAATAAATAGTCAGAAAAGGGGTTTTTATAAGCAAACAATAAGCAACGGCTAATTTTCAAACATAAAAACTAGTCGCTGAGCATCAAAATGGGTAATTTTAAGTTATGTGTATTTGGTGAATTAAGTTTCAGAATAGGGGTATTATATGAAATAAGTTATAAAATAGGGGTATTTGGTGAATTTAAAAATTAGGCTAACGGAGGACTAACGGCGCGTCATTAGTAAGGGTATTTTGGGTATTAAGTCATTTGTGAGGGGCATTTGGTGAATTTCTGAAAGTCGGGGGGCATTTGGTGAATTACGCCATAATTCGGGGGTATTTCATGAAAAATCCGTAAAATAAATTGGGGGAAGCTTAATTTGTGGGGCTCCACGATTGGCGTTGTTTACTTTGTGGTTAAATTGTAGTAAGAAGAACTTTTTAAATTTCTTAGGTGCTAAAATAAAGGTTGGAGATTTTTAGGTAATAAAATACAAATCGAATGGCAAAATATAAAATTTCTAAAATTTTATGACAAATTAATAACCAACTTTTGCATTAACATCCGGGTAACTGCGTAATTAAGAATTTAATTGGAATATAGTAATAATTATAGATGTTTTTTTAAAGTTCTTACTTATATCTGAATAATATGATTGTCCGGAGAAAAGAAATACTGGAGTATTTAGTATTCTTAGACAACTGTTTACGAAAACTACCTTATGAAATTAGGTGCACATTAAACATTGTATACCCTGGTACATAAATTACATATTGTTATTTCAGGGCCTTGATGGATCGCTCAAAACTGGTGTAACGTTGGTCTTGAGCGATCCAACATTCCAACGTTACATATTGGATAAGACATTTATAATGCTCTTACGTGCTCTACACATAGCTACAAGTGGTTTAGCCTTGGGCATTGTTAGTCCAGGACCTTCAGTTAAATCTACATTGTTTTCATCAACCCTTTCCCAATCAAAACATTGAATCAAAGTTGCCAAAGTTAGTCCTATCAGTCTATTAGCAAGAGTCGCCCCGGGGCAAGACCTCCTCCCTAGCCCGAATGGGATAAAAGTGAATCTATAATCTTCGCTCTTTAACCCTTCAAACCTCTCGGGCCTAAAGCTCAATGGGTCCTCCCATATACTTGGATCTCTATGAATTGCCCACGCGTTGATCAATATAGATTTACCTTTGTCGATGTTGTACCCTGAAATGGTTATATCTTCGGATGCTTGGTGTGCGATTAGTAATGGAGCTGCTGGGAAGAGTCGAAGTGTCTCGTTGATGATGCATTGGAGGTAAGGAAGGTTAGGGAGATCAACTTCTTCTACAAGTTCATCATTATTAATGCCTTTATAATTGTCTATTTCTTCTCTTGCCTTTTGGAGTACATTAGGGTGGTTTAACAATAACGATAAAGCCCATTCCATTGTAACAGCTGATGTATCTGTTCCTGCTATCAATATTACCTGCAATCACCAAATGAATCATAAATGGACAACATTTTCATGAATACTACGTACAAAACAATTTGTAACGTTTACGTTCCCCAAATATTACAACGCCTCTTTATTGCCCGACTCAGAAAATG
The DNA here is from genome assembly GCF_020520425.1 of Spinacia oleracea. Taxonomy (NCBI): domain Eukaryota; kingdom Viridiplantae; phylum Streptophyta; class Magnoliopsida; order Caryophyllales; family Amaranthaceae; genus Spinacia; species Spinacia oleracea. Next base: position 43,027,587 of record NC_079492.1, on the reverse strand, counting down.
CCGGGTTTTGGCCCGTTTTGGGCCAGCACCGACCCAACTTAAAATTTTGTTTCGGCGGCTCAAATCTTAAGTTACACATTTATCCCGGCCCAAAAATGACCTCAAATAGTGGTTTGAGCTAAAAAATTGGCCCTCTTTTGGGCCCGGACTGACTCGCCATTTTATTAGGCCTACAATAATCTACATGCCTGGGTGTATTCATTAACGGTTACTTGCATTTTTCAGACAACACATCAAAGTGATCCCATAGTTAGAGAGTCAGGACACGAAAAATACAAGATTCCGGATCCGGTCCATTCCGGTTCCGGTCCAGACCGGGCCGGATTTGGACCGGTGCACAGCCCTAGTTAGAGTTGTGAGACGGTCTAACAAGAAACTAACTCATCAAAATTAAGTTTGTAGAATAAAAAAGGGGTTTTTGTAAAACACTACCTTTAATTTTTTGGTTTTGTGAAACATTATCTTTTAAAAACCTTTTTAAATTTAATTACCTTATCAGTTTGGTTTGTTTGACCAATTCGTGGACAATGGACCATGGTGCACAGTGAGCATGGTGCACCAAAAGAACACATGTGCATAAACAAAAGAACATGACACTACGACAAAAGAACATGCGATATAATGTTTTACTTTTTTGTTATAAAAAATAACATATTATTTCACTATTTATTAAAAATAATAAAAAAATATATCCATGTTCTTTTCACGTAATGAGATGTTCTTTTAATTACATACTAGTGTTCTTAAGGTGCACCATGCTCACTGTGCACCATGGTCCACCTTCTAAATTGCGTTGTTCATGTGCCATAATAAAAAAAACTGTAGTTGTGGGTTTCAAAGGCGGAAAACATTAACAACAAACGTCAAATGATAGTGTTAGTCGCATAAACCAATCTTATGAGACGGTAAAATTTAAACCAATCTTATGATAGTAAAATATAATTTTCTTTTTTAAAGATAGCAATTCACAAAATCACAAAAGTTATAGCGTTCCCCCCAAATAATATAAAAAAACATACCATAATGATCCCCTTGATTAATTGATCAGAGTAATTAGCAGGCTCAAACTCTTGCAAATCCAGCAACTTATAAATCATGGCTGTTGTCTTCTTCTCTCCATTTTGGGTCCTCTTCTTCCTACACTCTTCTATTAGACCATCTAGAAAATCATCCATCTTTTTCCTTGCTGCCACCATCCTTCCTTCGACGTTTCGAAAATTAATCCACCTAAATACCGGCAAACAATCAACCATATTCGACACTCCGGTAAGCTTGAAAACTTCCCTCATTAACCCAAGAAACTTGTCAGCTTCTTGGCGAGCATCATCATCATCATTTTCATCACTAAAGGATATGTATTTTTCCCCAGTTAATATCCTAGTTAAAATGTTAAAGGACAACCCTGAAAATTTCGACTCCATTTCAACTTTACCATATTTTTCTGATTGGCTACTTCCTCCGTTTCTTAGTAAGGTTCCTGTTTGGGAAAACACACGGGTATTAAGAAAAAGTAAGTATGAGTAAGAAAAATGATGTTTGGATATTTACCAATTTTTTAGTTTCAGATTTTTGTTTTTACCACCTTATAAAGTATATATTCACCACCTCAACTTTATGAAACGTTTTATACTTACTCCCTCCGTTCTTAAATCTTAAATATTAGTCCTCTTTTGACATTTTTTCATCCGTTTTAACTTCATATTTAAATGTAAATATCTTCAAATACGGATGTTAAAAAAAATATAAAATTTCGATATTGTTAAATAACACTCTGAGAAAAACAAAACAAGATCACACATGAATACATTTTGAAATATGTATTGAAAGAAAATTAAAAGATTCTCTTCAATCGTGAATAGTGTCAAAATTTCAAAAGTGACTAATATTCGAGAACAAACGTATTGTTGGTTTTTAACATTTTATAAAATAAGGTACGGAGTAGTAAATATGAATTAAATTTTATAAAGCGGTAATTATAAAAATCTGAAACTTAAAGGTGGTATGTATGAAAAAATTCTAAGCAAAAACAATATAAAAAGTATAATTGTTGTGTACTTGTATTCAATCGTAATAAGAAATGGAGGGAGTTAAATTACCTCCAAACAACGCTTTGACCAAGGATCTAACTTCTTGTGCTCTTATACCCGCGAATGACTTCAACCGGTTACTCGAGAACAGCTCCAGGGTGGTTAACCTACGTAGGTTCTGCCACAATGGACCGTACGAGGCGGCTCCAAGGGTGGTCCAGTTGTAATGTAGGTGTTTTCCGGCGAGAACTTGAGGCCTATTGGCTAAGACAATGTCGTTTTTCGTGAAACATTCTTCGACAGCAATGGGTGAAGATATGACAACGAAGGGAAGAAACCCGAGTTTTAGAGAGAAAATAGAACCATACTGCAAGGAAAGACGTTGTAAGGTGCGATGAATGATCGGGCTTTTGAGTAGATGAAGATGACCTATTATGGGACGAGATGGAGGACTTGGTGGCAGAATTTTGTGCCTTTTTTTAGTTTGTTGTTGGAAGGAGAATATCAGAATTAGTTGTATAATGGCAAAGAGAGACAAAACATAGAACCATGTTTCATCCATTTTCTTGCTCCTTAAACTATACCACCGTGTTGGCATGTTTTAGTAGTTTTATTCTGTATTTTATAGGTGATCTCCCTTTAGTTTGTGTGTGTGTGTGTTTTTTTATGTGGGTTTAGAGAGAGCCATAAAGAAAAATGCGACAAATTGATGTAGATGAGATTCGATCTAGTATTGAATGCTATTCTTTTAATACTTTACCAACTATTTAAGCTAGTCCACATCCGCATATTTTTCGTTGATATAATTTTATTGCTAAGTTTTTTTTTAAAATTTTTTTTTTTTTATACCGTATGTTTTTGCAATTCGTGGACTATGGACCGTGGTGCACATAGAGCTACGTGCACCAAAAGAACATGTGTGCATAAGTAAAAGAACACGACACTACGGCAAAAGAACATGCGATATAATATTTCATTTTTTTATTATAAAAATAATTTATTATTTTACTATTTATTAAAACCTAAATAAAAAAAATACTCATATTCTTTTCTCGTAACCAGATGTTCTTTCAATTATATACTGTGTTCTTTTGGTGCACGTAGCTCTATGTGCACCATAGTCCACCTTCTAAATTGCGATGTTTTTGTGTTGCTTGATTTGAATATGTTACTCTTATTTTTTTATTTTTATGTTGTTTTTTAATTGTTAAATTAAAATTATTACTAATACCAAAAGAGGGAATTAGGACTAATACCTTATTAGGATAAATTGTTTTTTACCATCTAAAAAAATCGGAAATTTATTTTTTACCACCTAAAAAACTAAAACTTGTATTTTACCACCTAAAAATAAATAAATTAAACCTTGGTTTTGTACCACCTGGAAAATGGAAAAATGTATGAAAATGTTATATAGGGGGCCACAATAACGGTGATACTTCTTATATGTTCTATTCTTCTACGATTTCATGTATTTAACTCTATTATCTTCCCCAACTTTTTATGTTCCATGAATTAATATACATTTTTCACCATCATTAATTCATAAAAGTGACAAAATTTAATGAAAGTAAAGAGAGAAGGGTGAAAGAGTTAAAGAAAATCACATAGGGAGTGTAAAACATTGAAGGAAAATTGAATTAGATAGCCATACATAAATGTTTCATCTATTTTTTCATTTTCAGGTGGTAAAAAAATATTAATTTATATTTAGATGGTAAAATACAAATTTTAATTTTTTAGATGATAAAAAACAATATTTCAATTTTTATAGGTGGTAAAAAACAATTTGTCCTTATTATTTTTATGTTGTTATTGAGGTACAGCAGTAGAGTTATTTGAAGTCTATCTTTAATTAAAGTTAAAACTTCATGCTAATGCTTCATCGCTTTTTCATGCAAAGGTATAGATCTATATTTTTTGTTTGGAATGCTTCGAAAGTCTGTAATCCAAAATACGAGTTGTCATCCAAAATCATAATTAAATAGCCTTATTGCATAAACAATGAATACGGTAAAACTTAAAAAAAAAGGAAGTTATTGTAAATGTACCTATAATTTATATGGTATAATAGAGAGGGTTTGCACTAAACACATCGAAATAGACTGCCACTTTACACTCGTTACAAATGCATTGTCTAAAACGACGATTTCCTTGAGTTGTAGCAAAGAAATAAACTTTATAGAACTTCCCCATGAATCGGTTACTGCAAATGTACGTATAATCTGTATTACTAGTCTAATATGCACGTCATGCGTGCGAGATTATACACAAACTAAAATTATAGATTGAATATTGTCACAAACCAGACCAAATTGCATACCTCATGGCGATTTTCCTTAAAATAAGAAATGAACACAATTTACTCAAATTCAGTACTAAAAAATAAAAATAATTAAAACAGTTCAAATTTTGCATCATATTACTTAATTTCTTCTTTCTAAGATGTTTTTTTATCGGATTGTTGATTTTTTTCCTTGACGCGTCTCCAATTTTGATCGAACTCGAAAAAAATCAAAAAAATCAAAATTTCAGAAATAATCAATTAACCCATAAATTCAGATAATAATCCCAAAAAATTCATAAAAATCAAATCAACAACTAAATAAACCTCATAATACAGAATACCAAACTGCTTGATCAAATTAAACCCGAAAAATATATTCACCCCCAATGGATCAAATTACAGAAAATAAAGCTTACGATATTAAGCACAAAATTCGAAGAACTCAGGCTTATAAACCTTCAATTCCAGAATGATTAAAAAAAATATAGTCAACTCCAATGTAATACAGTAATCTATTCCTACAAAACTCTCACTCCAACAATCTTCTGTCTTCTTCCTTTCCACCCTTTTCTCCCCTCTTTTTCTATCCTCTTCTTCCCACTTTCGACTTCTCCCTTATTTACCTCAACAAATCTCTATGAACTCTGGACAAAACCCTAATTATGCCCCTAAATCCTCTCACCAATTCATCATTTTTTTCTAAAACATCATAAGTTCTTCCTCTTCTTGTAGGAACATATAGATGCATAAAGCGGAATTTCAGGAAACAATTTCCTAACATCTATCACAGGATCTCATGCATAACAATAGTATAGATCAGATTAAGTCGAAAGAATAATCACCTTTGAAGCGTGTTCTCCCGTTCGTATGCAAGCTTCGAAGATCTTAGAGCCCCACTTGTTGCTCCTCTACTCAGTCCACAAGCACGAATTGAATCCCACGTATGCTAGTACGGAAGAGAACGATCACAATCTGTCTCTTGCTTTGTTTGGGATGTACGGCGTTTAGAGAATTAGAATTAGGGTTTTTGTGTTTTCCTTTTGTCAGATATTGAATGAACGTGATTTCTAAATCCCTGACATTATAACTATTATAATGTGAGAGTTTTAGGTTAACACAAAACCAAAGCCCAACATTCTTTCCCTTAATAGACCGGTTGCCATCGGGCCTTTTGGGCCCATTCCAATTAATGCTTATATGTGTGACCTTATAGGATTAATATATTTTAGTTGTAGGTCCAATCAATATTGTCCTGCTAATCACATTTATTCTCTAGCAAGCAAATATGATTACTAAAATAATTAACTTATTATCTTCATAATTAATTCCTATTTATATTTAGTAATTGCCGGAAATGTCTAAGGACATAATTCCTTCAATCTCCCACTTGTCCGAAGACAAGAACGCAATGCTAAATTCCTTAAGTCTCTTAATGCCAAAATTTGATAACACACTGTTATTCTCAAATTCTAGTTTCTTGATCGCCGAGTTCGAACTGTTCAAATAAAGATTAACTTTTAATCCCATTCCGCATGGCCATGCAATTTTCAGTTCTCGCTCATCAAGAGGCCCAGACACCATTCCTATCAAATAGGAGGACTTATTCACTCTTGTATGACCATAACTCCCACTCAATTCTTAGCCCACCTGATCACTGCCTTTATAACCTCCTTTTACGGCGCGGCGTTTAACAGCGTCAAAGTTAAACTAATTGTCTCGTGCTTATTAAGACATACTCATGTCTAAGGAATCCACTAAATATAGAAGTTTGATTCTACTTTTAGAATCTAGTTAGGTCAAGTCACAATGCATCAAGTATACATCCATATAATCAATTAGACATCCCTATGTCTCCATAGCCCATGGAACTGCACTATCAATTAATTACATGCTAGTCTTCACATAAATCACTTATGTCCAATTTAGTGATTTAGACTAGGGACTTAATAAGTTGTGATTTCAGTTCACTTTATAGGGTTCCATTATCAAAACGTTTTCGATAATCCTATTTGAAAACACAAGTTATTTGGACATTTTATTTAATACTAAACCAAACAATTAAATAAGAATGAACTTTTATTGATAAACATTCAAAGCATAATAAATGTCTTTACAATTGTAAACATAAAGTAAACAAACTAAAGCCATTCTCCCATATGCCTAAGCCCCATAGACCTAGTATGACTCTCATGCTTAGGTTGAGCAAGCGGTTTAGTCAGAGGATCAGCCACGTTATCCTCAATATGAACCTTGCTTACTTTCACATCCCCTCTTTCAACGATCTCTCGAATAAGATGGAATCTCCTGAGCACATGTTTGGATTTTTGGTGCGATCTGGGTTCCTTGGACTGGGAAATGGCACCATTGTTGTCACAATACAACTCAATGCCATTTTCAATGCTAGGAACTACACCAAGTTCACTAATGAACTTTTTGATCCAAACAGCTTCTTTTGCTGCATCACTTGCTGCAATATACTCAGCCTCTGTTGTAGAATCTGCGATGGTACTCTGCTTAGAACTCTTCCAGCTCACAGCCCCTCCATTGAGACAAAATATGAAACCAGATTGTGATCGGAAATCATCTTTGTCACTTTGGAAGCTTGCATCGGTGTATCCAATGGCAACCAACTCATTATCTCCACCATAGACCAAGAAATCATCCTTAGTCCTTCTTAAGTACTTAAGGATATTCTTTGCTGCCATCCAGTGCGCCTCTCCTGGGTTTGACTGGTATCTGCTGCACATACTCAAAGCATATGCAACATCCGGTCGAGTGCATACCATGGCATACATAATGGACCCTACTGCAGAGGCATAAGGAACATTACTCATGCGCTTGACCTCATCAGGTGTCGAAGGACACTGAGTCTTGCCAAGTGAAATGCCATGTTGCATGGGAATGAAACCTCTTTTGGAGTTTTCCAGCTTGAACCTTGCAAGAACCTTATCAATATAAGTCTCTTGGCTAAGTCCAATCAGCCTTTTGGATCTATCTTTATGGATCCTTATTCCCAAGATGTATTCAGCTTCTCCTAGGTCTTTCATGGAAAAACAACTTTGAAGCCATTCCTTGACTGACTCAAGCATGGTCTTGTCGTTTCCTATGAGAAGTATGTCATCCACATACAAGACTAGGAAAGCAATACTACTCCCACTCAACTTCTTGTATATACAAGATTCCTCTTCATTTCTGAGGAAGCCAAAAGATTTGACTGCCTCATCAAATCTGAGGTTCCAACTCCGGGATGCTTGCTTAAGCCCATAAATGGACTTCTTAAGCTTGCAAACTTTTCTTGGACTGTTTGGATCTTCAAAACCTTGTGGTTGTGTCATGTACACATCCTCTTTCAAGAACCCATTCAAGAAAGCGGTTTTGACGTCCATCTGCCAGATCTCATAGTCATGAAAGGCAGCAATCGCAAGAATTATCCTAATGGATTTCAGCATGGCTACTGGTGAGAAGGTTTCATCATAGTCAATACCATGAATTTGTCTAAAACCTTTTGCAACTAGTCTTGCCTTAAAGACATCAATGTTTCCATCTTTGTCCTTTTTCAGTTTGAAAATCCATTTGCAACCTATGGGTTTAACCCCATCAGGCAAAGCAACCAAGTCCCATACTTGATTTTCAAACATCGAATCCATTTCGGATCTCATGGCTTCAAGCCATTTCTCGGAGTCTTGACTCGTCAAAGCATTTGTGTAGCTAGTAGGTTCCTCATGTTCTAAAATCTCTATTTCAGAACTTTCAGTCAAAAGGAAATCAATATATCTCTTTGACGGAATGACAGTCCTACTAGACCTACGTTGGGGAACAACAGGAGAAGTTTCCACCTCATTAGGTTGAGGGACTTCGCATGGATTATCTCCAAGTGGGACGGTAGAAGGCGCATGAATGGAATGCACCGCCTCCTGAGCATTTTCATGCTGGGTCGTCTCTGACGAGGTGTGAACCTCATCCATTTGTTGCTCATCTCGAATTTCTTCGAGATATACATTACTCCCACTTGTTTTTCTGGAAATAAACTCCTTTTCCAGAAAGACACCATCGCGAGCAACAAACACTTTGTTTTCGCTTTGGTTGTAGAAGTAGTATCCCTTAGTCTGTTTTGGGTAACCCACAAAAAGACACTTATCGGACTTGGGTGAAAGCTTATCAGAAAGTAAACGTTTTACATAAACCTCACAACCCCATGTCCTTAGAAAAGACAATTTTGGAACTTTTCTAGTCCACATCTCATATGGCGTCTTTTCTACTGCTTTGGACGGAGCTCTGTTGAGTGTGAATGCCGCTGTTTCAAGCGCAAATCCCCAAAATGAGGCAGGAAGGTTAGCAAGACTCATCATGGACCGAACCATATCTAATAGAGTTCGGTTCCTTCTTTCGGAAACCCCATTCAATTGTGGTGTCCCTGGTGGAGTCAATTGCGAAAGTATTCCACAATCTTTCAAATGATCACCAAACTCTTGAGATAAATATTCACCACCACGATCGGATCGCAATGCTTTAATTTTCTTTCCAAGTTGGTTTTGTACTTCATTTTGGAATTCCTTGAACTTTTCAAAGGATTCCGACTTATGTCGCATGAGGTAAACATATCCAAATCTGCTCACATCATCAGTAAAAGTAATGAAATACCCGTACCCTCCCCTAGCCAAAGTACTCATAGGTCCACACACATCAGTATGTATGAGGGCTAAAAGATCATTGGCCCTTTCACTTGAGCCTGTGAAAGGAGATTTTGTCATTTTCCCCATTAAGCAAAACTCACATACTTCAAATGATTCAAAATCAAATGATTTGAGAATTCCATCCTTATGAAGTTTCTCTATGCGCTTTGAGCTTATGTGGCCTAATCGACAATGCCATAGGTAAGTAGGGTTCAAATCATTTGGTTTGTGTTTCTTGTTTTCTATGTGATAGATATGGTTTTGTAAGTCTAGTACATACAAACCATTTGATAATTTAGCAGAGACATAGAACATACCATTCAAATATGCTGAACAACAATTATTCATAATTTGAAATGAAAAACCTTCCGAATCCAAAATCGGAATAGAAATTATGTTCTTGGTAATAACTGGAACGTAATAACAATTATAAAGTTCTAATATTAAACCAGAAGGCAAGCGTAAACTATAATCTCCTACAGCTAAAGCAGCAACTCTTGCTCCATTGCCTACTCGGAGATCCACTTCGCCTTTGCTCAAGCTCCTACTTCTTTTTAGTCCCTGCACATTACCAATAATGTGAGATCCACAAGCGGTATCAAATACCCAAGAAGCAGTTGTAGCTAAATTAACTTCTATGACATAGATACCTGAAGTTAAAGCACCAGTCTTCTTATCCTCCAGATATTTGGGGCAGTTCCTCTTCCAATGACCAATCTTGTGGCAGTGGTAGCACTCATGTTGAGCAGCTACCTTAGCCTTGGGAGTGGCCTTTGGCTTGGTTGAAGAGTTCTCATTGGCAACTACCTTGCCCTTGTTCTTCTTCATGGGAGCCCCTTTCTTCTTGAACTGCTTACCTTTACTAACCATTAGAACATCCTTATGTTTAGGTTTACTTGGTAAGTTTCTCTCAGCCTGAATTAGTGAACCATGCAACTCTTGCAGGGTAGCCTCCCCTCCTTGCATGTAGAAGTTCAACTTAAAGTTATGAAAATCTTCAGGCAAGGATCTGATGACTATGTCAGTTGCCAGGTCCTTAGGATAAGGGAAACCCAATTTCTCCATGGTCTGAAAATGTCCAATCAAATCGAACACATGCGGACCAACGGGCTTCCCCTCTTCCAACTTGGAATCCAGAAGTTTGTAGTTTGCTTCAAATCTCTCCAATCTAGCATTTTTCTGAAACAAAGTTTTCAGTTGCTGGATTATGCTGTAGGCATCCAGACCATCAAAACGTTTTTGATACTCTGGTTCCATGCAAGCAAGCATCAAGCATGTTACTTGCAAGGAGTTATCCTCTAGAGTTTGTCTAGCTCGCTTTTGAGCTGCAGTAGCATTTTCTGGCAAGGGTTCAGGTAGAGGATTGTCAAGAACACTTTCTTTTCCTTCCGCTCTGAGAACAATTCTCACAGCCATTTGCCATTGTAGGAAGTTGGTAGCATTCAGTTTGTCTTTTTCAATTAGAGGGCGCAAGTTAAAAGTAGAGTTGTTTGCACCAGACATGATAACTACAATAAAAAGTAAAGCAAGATTCAATATAATGTTTATCAAAAGTAGCAATTAAACAAATTCAATTCACTACTACCTTTTATTCAAAATTAGAAGTCCCCGTTGAATAAAGAATTAACCAAGATCCCCTCCCACTACAATCAAACGGACTTTGGCCCTGCTACTTTAATTTATAGTATTCGAGGTAAGTAAACATTTTACTAATTATAACTGATTATAACTCTTGGTAGACAGGTTAACAACTCTTTGTATTTTCCTATCTCTTAGCTTCAAAACCCAAAACTTTGTCTTTTGATAGTTTTGTTGAGTTAAACCAAACATTAACATGTAAGTTTCAAAAACCTACCCTACTATCCCCGGAATTATAAGCAACACCCTGCTTTGGCAGAACCTATTACTCATGATCTAAGGCTTTATAGGTGTTGTATGGAAAAGCACTTAAACTCAATATTATTTTGGGACCTAAGTTTACTATGTTGGTTAATTAAAAGTGAACACATTGCTTTAAATAACCACATACATAAACTCAATAAGCATTTTAAGGCAATATAAAATGCATAAAAATAAATGTGATCCTAGTATGGCCCCTATAAAATAAGCTCAAATCTTCTTGGGTTCCTGTTCATCTTTCTTGGATCTCCATCCTTGAATTTTTGATTGAACCTTCTTACTTCATCGAACTCATAATACGAACTTTATAATCTAATTTAAACTTTTAAATTAAATTACAACAATACAGAACGATGCGCAGATCGTATTTCAAAATTTACAAGAATACAAAACGATACGCAGATCGTATTTTCTATCCTATTTTGGGCCATACTAGTCACTCGCCTGTAACAAAATATCATATATATTCCATACACGCATATAATATCAAACAATATTAAACACAAATTATTTACTTATTAACTGTTAATAAGCAAATAATATTTCCAAAATGATTATAAAAACTTAAACAATTTAAGTTTAAAATTATTTAGGAAACTTTATTATTTTAATTCAATTACTATTTAAAAATGGCTAGAATAATCTCATTAATCAAGAATTTGCATATATGCTCAACTTAGAAAATCTTAATTTCCAAAAAAAAATATTCAAAATAAAAATGTTTTTGAAAAGATTAACTTAGAAAATCCAACACATTTTTGGAATTTCCCAAAAAAAAAAAAAAAATCAACCTTTCCAAATATTTAGGAGATTTGACCTGTTAATAAACCAGATTTTCCCTTTTTTTTCTTTATAATGAAACTGCTGCAGTGACTTCACAAAATCAAAACCCTCACGGCTGACGCCAGCCAGCAGCCGCCAGGACCGCCGGCCAGCCGCCGCGACTCAAAATCCCAGCCACGCTGGTCGACCCAGCCACCAGAAAACCGGCAGCCAAGCCCACCGGCGAGCTAGGCCGCAACTAACTAGCCGCAACAGCAGCCAGGCACGTCCACACGCCGCCTCGCCTGCCGCCCCTACGCCGCCCAATCTTCTGCCGGAAAGCCGCCCTAGTTCGCCCTCTACCATGGCTCCACCGTCGTAGGTGGTGGCCACCCAGCCATGGAGGTTGTTATTTTAATTTGGGTAACAATTACCTAAATTAAATTAATCTTTATTCAACTTTTGTTAAAGATTAACAATTTAATTAGGGTTTAATTATCCGAAAATAATGGCAAAAAATTTGAATAAATTAACAATCCTTAAACTGAATTTTAGGGTTGTTAGAAGTTAGATTTCAATTTAAACTCTTTATTAAAATTAAATCTAACAAGAATTCAAAATTTAAGGCATAATTATCTCATTTTATTCAAATAATTCAAGAAAATAACAATTATAATCCGAAAAATTCGAATTAAATTACCAGGCAGATCTATTGAATTTTCTTAACAAATAAAATCAAAAATTTTAATTGTTATCCTTAAATTTTATGATTAATCGAATTAAACATAAAAATTAACCAAATTTAATAATTAATATACAAAAATTCCGAAAATTAGTTAAAAAATTACCAAAAAATTTCAGCTATTGTATAAAAATTAGGGGATAATCAGTAGATTTATTTAACAAATTAAAAATCAAATCTTTAATTGTTAACAAATTATTTCCATGATTAATCTTATTAACCATTAAATAATTTAAAATCTGACGAATTTAATTTTAAAAAATCCGAAAATTTTTATGAGATATTGCCTGTTAATTTCGACCCTTTGATAAAAATTTCGGAATTTTATAAATTTATTTTGAGCAAAAATTAATTAAATCACGATTTAATGATTCCAATCAATTAATATCATATATTAATTTTGCAAATTCAAGCCATAAATAAATCTTCCCTTAATTGAATCAAAATAATAATGTTGCATACAATCATGATCATAAAATATTATGCAAGAGGCTAAAACTGATACCACTATAGGAACATATAGATGCATAAAGCGGAATTTCAGGAAACAATTTCCTAACATCTATCACAGGATCTCATGCATAACAATAGTATAGATCAGATTAAGTCGAAAGAATAATCACCTTTGAAGCGTGTTCTCCCGTTCGTATGCAAGCTTCGAAGATCTTAGAGCCCCACTTGTTGCTCCTCTACTCAGTCCACAAGCACGAATTGAATCCCACGTATGCTAGTACGGAAGAGAACGATCACAATCTGTCTCTTGCTTTGTTTGGGATGTACGGCGTTTAGAGAATTAGAATTAGGGTTTTTGTGTTTTCCTTTTGTCAGATATTGAATGAACGTGATTTCTAAATCCCTGACATTATAACTATTATAATGTGAGAGTTTTAGGTTAACACAAAACCAAAGCCCAACATTCTTTCCCTTAATAGACCGGTTGCCATCGGGCCTTTTGGGCCCATTCCAATTAATGCTTATATGTGTGACCTTATAGGATTAATATATTTTAGTTGTAGGTCCAATCAATATTGTCCTGCTAATCACATTTATTCTCTAGCAAGCAAATATGATTACTAAAATAATTAACTTATTATCTTCATAATTAATTCCTATTTATATTTAGTAATTGCCGGAAATATCTAAGGACATAATTCCTTCACTTCTCCCCTATTATTCGCAATGGATCATCAACCAAACACCGGATCAACAACCCTTTCAATAATCTCGAAACCGAAAGTCTACTGTCTGATGAACGGCGGAGGAGGCGGCGGAGCCTTGAAATCACCTCCACCAATCTGGTTCGAAATCTGGCTATTCTACGTCCGCATAGCACCTTGCGTTATTGACGTTGCGCCTGATCACCCCTCCAACACCTTGAGGAGGAATTTGATGTTTCGCTTGAAATTAATGGCACTCGTGTCCCTGCTTTCGAAACGGCGTAGTCTACATTTCACAAGGATCGCGTTGACATAGATTCCTCTGAGGTTACCTACGTCAGCACCGAAAACGTTAAGATTTATGGTAAGAGTAATTAAAATTACTTTGCTAAAGTCTTCACGCACAATTAATCGAGAGAATAAATTGGAAAGAAGAATGATTAAGAGTATTGTGTTAAAGTCTTTCACGCACAAGTAATTGGGAGACTAGATTGAAAATAAGAGTCATTAAAAGTACTTTGCTAAAGTCTTCACGCATAATTAATTGAGAGACTAAATTGGAAATAAGAATAATTAAGAGTATTGTGCTAAATTAAGTATATACGCACAATTAAATGGGAGAATAAATTTGGAAATAAGAATAATTAAGAATAATTAAGGGTGATGTGCATGAAAGAATAATGAAACAATTTAAAGCAATTATTCACTTTCATTTCAAAATCTATGGGACAAAATGTAGACATTACATATTCTAGCCATGGAAGATCAAATTGTACAGAGTTATACAATACGAAAATAAAAAAGAAACATAATAAAATTGACAGAATTACGCATTGAAAATCGAATTACACAAAAATGTTGAGAACCTTGTTGACATCTACCTATTTTCCGTTGATATGATTTTATTGCTAGCTAAGTCCTTTTTCATTTTTATTTTTATTGACCGTATATCTTTGTATTGTTTTTTTTAAAATGGAATGTCTTTGTATTGCTTGATTTGAGGAAGTTACTGTTTTTTTTTTTCCGTTGGTGCAAATGAGCTACAAAAACAATAAAATTATCGGAAGTCTTATCTGTAACTAAAGTTAAAACTTTATGCTAATGCTTCATCGCTTTCTCATGCGAAGGTATAAATCCTTCTTTTTTTAATGCTTTGAAAGTTTTTAATCCAAAATTCGAATTGTCATCTAAAATCATAATTAAATAGCCTTATTGCATAAACAATGAATACGGTAAAACTTGTTTTTTAATTTTTTTTTTCTTTTAAAGAGAATTTATTGCAAACGTCCCCTATGAATAAATTTTTGCAAATGTACGTATAATCTATATTATTAAGCGGGGTGATGAGGAATATAAAGTTCCAAAACCTCAATCCTCATCTCTCATGCAATATTATTTAAGGAAATTTAGGTAATTAAAAAAATCAGCTAAAATCGATATTTACGCACATTAATTGAAAGACTAAATTGAAAATAAAAATAATTAAAGCTAGTGTGCTAAAGTCTTCACGCACAATTGATAAGAAGACTATAAACTAAAAAATAATAATGATTAAGAGTATTGTGATAAATTCTATCACGCATGAGTAATTGGGAGCTGAGATCAGCCCAATTCAAAAGAATGTTACTTGACAGCCATACCATATGATGCCTTGTTTAAACGGAGCAAGTCAAAACCTGGACCGAGTTTAAATTTAATCAGAATTTTAAAGACAAACGTCACGTTTAGATGTATCAGGATCTGCATGTGACATTCTTTTGAAATTGCGTAATTTAATTAAAGCATGAACTGTGCATCACATTAGAAGTTGTCTGCACGTATAAATTGAATTATGTTACGTATACAATAATATAATATCATCCAACTGTGATATCATTCACATGATCGAGATATATACTGCCTTCGTTTCATAAAAATCTTTACAGTTTATTATTTGTACAAATATTAAGATAAAAATATTGGTTGAATATAATAAAATACGAATAAAGTAAGACAAATGTGTGAAAAGGTGGGTGATATATTGACGGACCTACTAAGGGGCCAAGGGAGACACATACCACCCCTAAAAAAAAAAAAAAACCTTACCTGAAAATTATAGCAAAACAAAAATAATTAACACAATTAAACCTAAAGAATAAATGATTAAGTAGAACTTGCTGGAGTGGTTAGCGGGGGTAGCAATGTCACTGCATGATTGAAGATGACTTTCTTGGTCTTGAGTTTACATCAAACAAGTTTGTTTGTTTTTTTCCTTCAACCTTTTTTTTTTTCCTAAATCGTTTTTTCTATTTAGTCCATTTTTAACCTGTTATTGACTTATTTGTATTTTTTTTCTTATAAATCAAACCTTCACATTTTCAATTTGGATTAAGCTTTTTGTTAAAGAAAAAAAAAAGTCTTAACAAAATCAATATAATTTCCTTCAACGATTGCTCAATTATAAAAGTGGTCATATTCATTTCTGTACATTCTTTTTAGACTTTTAGAGATTCATTTACAAAAAAATCTCAAACAACTTAAAATTTTATGGTGTACGGTATCAACTACAAATATTTTAATCTTGAACCAAAAAAAAAAAACTATGTACCTATTACAAACTTAAAATACCCATAATTAACAGAACATTTAAACATTTTTACATACTAGCGATTATTATTTTCGTGCCGCCCCTAACCTAAAATCTTGGGTCCGTCACTGGGTGGGTATAGACCTGGAAAAACTGATCCGGACTCGAAAAATCGACCCGATTGATCCGATCTGTAACCCGAAATTGATCCGAAGCGACGACCCGAAATTAACCCGAAAACCGAATAGACCCAACCCGAAACCGAAACTGACCCGGAAGTGATTTGACCTGAAATGACCCGATACCCGATCGACCCGAACCGAAGTACCTGAACCGATTTTCACCCGAAACCGAATTAACCCGAACTTAAAATAACTGTAAATTTTAAGTCAACCCGAAACGATCCGAACCGAAAATCTTAAACCGATACGAGCCGAAGAGCAACTCAAATTTACCAATTAGTTTAAATATAAGATATTTTTAGTTTTTCATATTATACTACGGCACTATAACACAATAACTGGATATCAATATAGAAATGCACAATCCGTGTGTATTTTATAATATTGTGGCATTATATATAACTATAAAATCTCATTAATTTCATCCACATACAGTCGAAGCGGGAGGTAGTCGTACGCTGAGACTGTCCCGAAAATCTTCAAATAGTACCAATGGAAGACCCTTGGTAAAAATATTTGTGATCTGAAACCAGGGGCTATATATCTAAGTTTATCACTTTACAAGTCATCATTTCATTACATAAAAGAAGATAAATGACAATACAATAAAGCAAACTTAATAAAAGAAATCAAATAGCAACCATAAATTTCATTTATAACGACATTTTTCCCTTGAAGTATACCGAGTGTTTGGTCTATATACTAGTTACGTACTTACTTTACTAAATCATGATAATTTATAAGGGAGTATTATATTTGTACATGTCTTAAGTCTCGTTTTCTCGATCGTAAATTAAGAGTAGAACTAGGAGTAGAATAGCCTACTTTATCACTTGTAAAAATTTGAAAATGTAACCTTAAATTATTCTTTACTATAACTCTCATACCATAAACTATTAAACTTCGAACCGTATACGCTTAAGTCTAAACCCTTATTTTTTTTTTATAATAATAATAATGTATGACCACCAAAACTAAAGATAAATAACCTCATCAAAACTCGAAACCTGAAAAATCTGATCGAACTCGAAAAACTCGACCTAGCCCGAAAAACCCGAAAAACCCGATCCGATATGAATCGATCTGATACGACCCGATCCGATATTGACCCGATTCGTTTTTAACCCGAAATTTGACCCGAACCAGACCCGTCCCGATTATAAAAAACCGAAGTAACGCGAAACCCGAAATTGACCCGACCCATACCGGAAACCGACCCGAGAAAAATAACCCGAAATGACTAGACCCGAATGGATCCGACCCGAATCCGGTCCAAACGACCCGTTTACCAGATCTAGGTGGATATAAGAAAAATAAATAAAAGTGAGTGAAAAATTATAAATATTATGGGATAAGAAAATAAGGTAATAAATTTTCATGTTAAAAAATAAAATAAAATAAAATTTAAGGAAAATTATAAAATAGACTAAAACGAAAATTACGTTTTGAAATGGAGATAGAACTTCGTATCTTTTAAGCTCCTCCCGAATCATAATATAGTCGAAGATATGATTTAAGAATGATTCTCTACATGAACTGTGCATCACATTTTTTTTTTATAGAAACAACACATACTTCTATTTTTAATTTCATGTAAAATTACGAAACCGGAAAAAGAATCCATACCAGTTAGAACAGAAAAAAAAAATCATGTTTGTCTCTCTAGAAATTTTCTCTCTACCTCCTATCTCTTAGTAAGCAGTGATAACTAGAGATAAACTTTCTTGCCTTAGAAAGAGGGCCTCTGGGAGTCATCTTTCGGAGATCCGAAGATCTAGGATTGTACTTAAGTTCATTTTATTGTATGTTTTTTTTAGTGTTTTTGC
The DNA here is from genome assembly GCF_020520425.1 of Spinacia oleracea. Lineage (NCBI taxonomy): Eukaryota > Viridiplantae > Streptophyta > Magnoliopsida > Caryophyllales > Amaranthaceae > Spinacia > Spinacia oleracea. Next base: position 43,009,466 of record NC_079492.1, on the reverse strand, counting down.
TTTTCTTTGGTTTGCAGGTGCATCGATTACGTCAATTCCTTTCAGTTCAAGTCAGTCACTAGGGTTCATGGAGAATAACGTCCAACAACGGCAACAACATCAAGCACCAATCATGGAAGATCAACCACGTATAATGGAGTTGAGGATATTATTATGGATGATGAACAACCGTTGATCGAGGATAATCACTCTCTAGCTCAAACCAATTCTATGGTTAAAGCCATGTCTCAAATAACCCCACCCCATAATGTTTCCACGATACAAACCAATCCAGCCCCACTTTCATTCAGAGATGTCGTTGATGGATCCACCCTTTGGTTCAACGAGGCGAAGAAAATCAAGGATACAACCTTGGAATGGGAAGATCCGCCGTGTGAGCCACCTAATTCAACCTCATCAGTAACGTTTACAAAACCAATTCTAGACAAGCTAAGAGAACCATGGAAGTTGACGTTGATGGGGAAGTGTTTAGGCATTTATGTTCGTCCTTCCTTCTTGACTCAAAGAGTGCGAATCATGTGGAGACCAAAAGGAAATCTCGAAGTCATTGATCTAGGTAATAACGTCTACCTATTTCGGTTCTCTCTTGCTGATGATTATGAGAAAGCCCTTCTAGGAGAGCCTTGGTTCATTCTTGATCATTATCTGATGATCACAAAGTGGAAGCCCAATTTTAGACCATCGACAAATCCATTCGAATCAATGACAGTATGGATAAGATTCCCGGAACTTCCAGTTGAATACTACGACAAACAAGCTCTTTTTGAAATTGCTAAAGTCGTGGGTAACCCGATTAGAGTGGATTATGCAACGAATAACCTAACACGAGCAAGGTACGCAAGGGTATGCCTTGATTTAGATTTATCGAAATCCTTAGTTACTTCTGTTTGGGTGGTTAGTCAATGGCAAAGAGTTGAATATGAAAATATTCATTCCCTTTGTTTCTCTTGTGGAAAAATTGGTCACTCAAAAGAAAAGTGTGGCTCTGCTATTTCCGCTTCCCAAGACAAGATTCATGCTGACCATTCCCCAAATGCCACATCATCATCCACTATACAAGCATTGACTTTGCAAACCGTGTTACCTAACCAAGCCAGTCATATCTCCACCCATGGTGAGAATGCTTCAGCTGAAAAGAATGAAACCCAAGGAGAATATGGGCCGTGGACTTTGGTCACAAACAAAAAAAAACACAAAACCAAATAGGCCCAACATCCAAAGACCAACTCAACCCAAAGACAAAATCAAACACAAAGACAAAACCAAACCCAAAATAAACCAAATAACCAACCAGCAAATGAACAAACAAAAAGGAAAAATCCAAACACTACAAAAACAATTTCTAAGGAAAATAAATGGAGCTTATTGGAGAAAGAAGATTTGGAGAGCAAGATGACTGAAGAATGTGAAGAGTTAAATCTTGGAAGAACCAATGCTAGCTATCCCACAGAGATTTTATGCGTGTCTCCATGTGTAAATCCTCCACCTTCCAAATGCCAACAACCAATAAATGAATTACAGGTGGCAGACGCAACAATGGTCGACGCCGGTTGCCAATCACCAGCGATTCCTTCATCTTCCACCTCTACCCAGGCTTTGCCTTTAAATGAAAAGCTTTCCAACTTTTCAAATCACTTTCTTGGAAACCATAACAAAGAAAAAAACCTTAAAAGAAAAGTGAACAATGGAGAATCGGAAAGTTTATCAACCAAGGAAAAAATATCCTCAACGTCGATCAACTCGAATCAACCAGAGGGGAGATCTCCTACCACCCAATCTCCGCTCCCAACCTATCAATCCACCATCACCACCATCCCCCCCTGCACCACAACCATCACCCCTTCCATCTCCACAACCTCTCAACGCAGCCACTCCACCTCCTCTCTCGTCCCGCCACTTTCCTCCACTACCATACCAACCACCATCCAGGAACACAACATCATCTCGCCACTTCTGCAAGCCATTCACCCCTTACCCTCCACCACTGAAGACGGAAGCTCTCATAATCCCGAAAATGCCTCACCTATGGGCATCGATATCAACACCACCAACTCCAGAGAAAATTGCACTGATGCACCACTCACTACTCCAACTACAAGGAATTCAGAACATCAGGCTTCATCAACAGCAGAGGTTACTAACTCCTACAATTCAACTACCAACAAGGGAACCACTCGCACCACCACTAGAAAAGCTATTCAATCATCCCTTGCTGTCAGGAATGGTAGAACTAAACTTAGAACTACCAGAAAACCATACGACTACCTACTCAGTGCAAAAGGGGGTAGTGGGAATCCAGATGGAGACGTTCTTTTGGGGGATGATCAACAATGCAATGAAGGAAATTTGGGGTCTGACAACGCCGCTTCAAATGAAGGAAATAGATCAGATGGATCAAGGCCAGAATTGGAAGGATTGGGAAGTGTTCTCACGCTTACCAAATCCCAGTGACTCATCGGTGACAGATGATGGGCTCCTCCCTTGACCTGATATTGATATGAAGATGGTGGTATGGAATGTTCGAGGCGCAACAAAGGACGAGTTCATCCCATATGCATGGGATATTATCAACAATCACAAGCCAACAATCTTCATCATGCTCGAAACCAAAAATGGTGATGACAGAGCAAACATTGTTGGTAAGTTTCACTAGTAGAAAAACGCTTATTTGCATCCCCGCATTTGCCACGCCATTCTGAACATGTGACGCAAATGACAAATTTTAGAATAAAATTTAGTCATTTGCGTCGCAACTTTGTCAAACTGCGAGGCAAATGACTCTAAGATGCCCCCAGAGTCATTTGCGTCGCAGATTAACAAAGCTGCGAGGCAAATAACTCAATCAAGTGCGTCGCATATTTGTTAATCTGCGACGCAAATGACTCTGGGGGCATCCCAAAGTCATTTGCCTCGCAGATTAACAAATGTGCGACGCAGTGCCTGCCATATTCCTCCAACATTATTTCAGATATGATAGAACCCTACATTAATTTCGCCGCTCAGCTCCTCACTTTCTCTCTCATCCTCTTCCTAGAAACTCCATTTTCAACGGCGACTTCACCTGAAATCTCCTCTAACCAACCTATCTTCATCTCGATCTCGAAATATAAAACCAAAAAACCCCAAAAGAGATAGTGCGGGATTGAAAAAACAAAACCCAGCACCAGAAAACCCCCAAATTAATTGGGCGGTGACGCAAAACCCAACCAATCAACCCTTGCAGCGCCGGCGTAATCGCTTATACCCTCACCGTCGACCACCGGCCTGCTCTTTCATCTCTGTTCGTCAGCGGCCCCAACACCCCAGCCAGCCACCAGCACGAAGCAGGGTAACTACGAAGCATCCCCGCAACACTTGCGCGATCCCGCGCGCTTTCCCGGCTTGTGCAGCCTTGCTCGACAACCCAGAACCTCTCGCCCTCCCTCGCATCCTCTTAGAAGATGGGCACAACGTAATTTCTTCATCTTTTAATTAGATTAATCTGATTGATTTATTTCATGTAATTACTCATGCATTTTCGTAATTTGGTTCCTCTGAACTGCTGATTTTTGTGCAATTGGATTCAAAGGAGAAAAGGGGGGGTAATTGAATTCAATTTGATTTTTGCGCTTCTGTAATTTTTGCTGCAGGTGTTTGCATTTGTTGCAGCTGAGTATGAAACCCATAAACATGTGCTGAATCAGGTAATTAGCCATTGCTATCTTGTGATTAGTAACTATAATTTTTCTTTTTGGATCTTAAATCAGAATAAGTTTCTTCTGAAAGAAATTGTACCAAGCAGCTGAAGTCAAAAAAATTGTTGTTGAATTGTTTATGATATGCATAGATTTAATATTTCTATACTTTGAAGTTCATTATTTATATTCTTTGTGAACTATTATTGTTCTGGAAGCGTTTATGTATGACCTTCTTGCCTTAGGAGAGCTGTTTAGGACATCCGATTTTTCAGATGTGAGTTTCTTCGTAGGATAAATCACTTCGTCCACAACCCAACCCACCCACCCAAAGAGTTCCCTAACTTATGAGGTTGAGTTTGTTGGTAATTACATCCGTGTCTCGAGTGATAAGTCCCAAAATGGATTGATTGTAACATTAAAAGATAAGAACCGTGAATATCTACATGGGGGTGATCAAGACACTTAACCGTGAATTATTGTCTGTTTAGCTGCAAGGCAGCAACTTTTAACAAATTAGTGAAAGCTAGGCAATCAGTTGTCCTGCTGATCCGCCTCCTTAGAATATTTCAGATGCTCTTAAGTCTTAACATTACGGAGTACTCCTTATTGTTACTTGTTCATTTTATCAGCTGCGCATTCTGTACTGCATGTCTGCATATGCCTACACTGAAAATAGTTGGAGACCCTTGATCCAATACGAATTGAGTAGGTCTTCTTGTGCAGGTTAATGCTGCAGGTGCAGGTGCTATAGTTGGAGCTGATATTGCTGTTGGGACTCGTAGCAAGAAGGAGATTGCTGGGATGGCTGCTCTTCTTTCCATTCTAGGAGCTGCAGCTGATTATTCCAGGACTGAGCTGCAGCTGCTCTTCTTTTTGTCTTTTATTTTCAGTTTGCCCACATGGTTACATGATTGCTTTCTTGTTGAAGTGATTAATTTTGATTCTAGGTTCTTGCCTAGATCAGTTATTCTGTTAACACTTAACACTAGAGTATGAGTCAAGGTGATTATACAGTTATGCTTGTATCGAATGAGTTAAGACAGCCATATGTGGCGGTTTGCCTGTTCCCCAAAAGAATATATTGTGTCTGTTACAAGTGTTTGGTGCTACTTTCAGCCACTTGGAAGCCTTTTCCATCTCTAAAACGTACTGGTGTGTCGTATTCAGAACTCACATTTTTGCTCTGTTGCTCGTTGCCTTGCTGAACTCACTATATAATAGGTTTCATTTTAATATATATATATATATATATATATATATATATATATATATATATATATATGTATATATTAAAATGAAACCTATTTTTTTTACAAAATTCAAAGTCATTTGCGTCGCACATTAGCTTAATGTGCGACGCAAATGACTTATTTTTTTTGGCGCCAAAAGGTCATTTGCCACGCACATTAAGCTAATGTGCGTGGCAAATGAAAGTTATTTGCGTCGCACTTTTGTGCGACGCAAATGACTTTTAGTCATTTGCGTCGCGACCTTTTGCGTCGCGCAATGTGCGACGCAAATGACCTTAAATGTGCGATGTAAATGAGTCATTTTCCACTAGTGTTTCTTGGGCTTGATAAATTCCTAGTGGTCCAACCAGAGGGAAGGAGAGGTGGTATTTGGGCGTTCTATAAGCCTGAAGTTGTAACCCTTATCCAACATCTTGAAAAAACACCAAACTATTTCCACGCCCTGTTTAAAATTAACCCAAACCAGCCTGAGATTCTTATCACTGGTGTTTATGCACCCAGTACCAGCAGGAAGAGGCACGAATTGTTGTCAGAAATCAAATCTAACCTCCCCCCCTGAAACTCCCTGGTTGGTTATAGGTGACCTTAAAGAGGTTACTAATCAGTCAGAAAAAATGGGTGGAAGAAGTTTTCAGGACAGCCAGTGGGCTGATCTCAAGATGCTTGCTGATACTACATCTCTGGTTGATCTGGGTTTCCAAGGAAAACCTTACACTTGGACCAATGCTAGGGAGGGTCTTGAACTGATAAGGGAGAGGCTTGATCGTGCACTTGCAAATCCACCGTGGCTGAACACATACCCTAATACTCAGGTTCTTCATCTACCTAGAACTCTTTCGGATCATTGTCCTCTTTTAATTTCTTTATTTAATGACAAACTTCCAGGCCCCTTCCCCTTTCGTTGCAAAGAAGCTTGGTTATCACATGATAAGTTTGAAGAATTCTTTATTAGTAATTGGAGTGTTAGTAATATGGAATTTCTTCAGGGTAGAGATAACTTTGTCAATAATGTCAAATCTTGGAATACCAATATCTTTAGGAACCTTAACTTAACTAAAAAAAGGTTACTGAAAAGGATTTATGGTATCCAAATAAGTCTGACAAAGTATAATTCTAACTTCCTTTTTATTCTAGAAAAAGAACTTCTTTTGGAGTTAAACAATATCTACAAATTGGAAAGAGTTATTTGGGCACAAAAGGCAGGAATTAATTGGAGAAAATATGCAGACTGGAACACCAAATATTTCCACACTCTTGCCAAAATAAAGAAATCGAGAAGCAAAATTCTGTGTCTAAAGAATGATAGTGAAGTCTGGATCCATGACCAGGATTGCCTAAAAGATATGGCTAGGACCTATTTCATAAATATCTTCACTACTTCTCTATCCTCTAGCAGTATTAAGATTAACAATGATCACAAGAAAGAAATTACCGATGAGGATAAATTGCAGTTAACCATTACCCCCACCATAGAAGAAGTTAAAAATATTTTGTTTCAAATGAGTCCAATAAAGAGCCCAGGACCTGATGGCATTCAACCTATCTTCCTTAAAAAATTCTAGAAAATTTTAGGCCAAAGCATCACTGACTTCATTAAGGAATGTTTCCACTCTTCGATGATCCCACCTTCTATTAATAATTCCTACCTCTGTTTAATCCCTAAGGTTGAGGTTCCTGACTTCATGAAAGACTTCCGACCAATTGGGCTATGTAACTCCATCTACAAACTAATAACCAAGATTATCTCCTCCAGGCTGAAATCCTTAATGACTTCTATAATAAGTCCCCTTCAATCTAGTTTTGTTATGAATAGGACCATTGATGAGAATATCATCATTATAAAAGAAATGGCTCATATTTTCCACAAGGCTTCCAAGAAATCAAACATGATGGCCCTCAAGATTGATCTATCCAAAGCTTTTGACAGTATTGTGTGGAGTTTTATCCATGAGACTCTACCTATTCCTTTCCAACATCTTTAGTTTCCCTTATCATGAACTGTATCACAACCTCCTCCATCTCTGTCCTTTGGAATGGACAAGTAACTGAACAATTTCTTCCCACTAGGGGGATTAGGTAAGGTGACCCATTATCTCCTTTCATTTTTGTTTTATGTCTTGAATGTCTTTCCCAAATGATTGAACAAAAATTTAGCATGAAACTTTGGAAACCCCTGTCTATCTCTAAAGATGTTTCTATTTCTCACCTTTTTTATGCTGATGATGTTTTTCTTTTTGGAAAAGCTACTACTCATAACATTGACAACATGAAAGAAACCCTTGAAGAATTTAGGAAAATGTCAGGGCTTAAGGTTAATTTTGCTAATTCTTCTGTAATTTTCCCAAAGAAAATGGATTTCAATGTTAGAAACTCTATTCAACAAAATTGCAATCTCACTGATTCAACCAGTTTTGGAAAATATCTAGGAAGTACCATTTCTTCTTTAAAGCTCAAAAAGAATGATTTCTATGACCTCCTAGACAAAACTACTAGTAAAATAAGGGGATGGCAAGCAAAACTACTAAATATGGCAGGAAGATGTACAATGATCAAATCAGTCCTAAATGCTTACCCTCTTTATGCTATGCAAACCTGTATTCTCCCAGCTATTGTCACAAATGAGATTGAGTCTAAATGCAAAAAGTTTTTGTGGAATAGGGTTGACAGGTCTAGATACATTCCTCGTACCAATTGGGATAGAATCTGTGATCCTATTAACAAAGGAGGTCTTGGAATCCGCAATCTGAAAAGATGGAACCTTGCCTTCATGGCTAAATTAGGTTGGAAAATCCTAACACACCCAGATAAACTTTGGATTAGGATTTTAAAAGCTAGATACCTAAAATACTCAAACTTCCTAGACTGCAATCAAACTAACACTGCTTCACCATTATGGAAGGATATTCTTAAAGGTAGAGATATTATTAAAAAGGGGATGATAATAAACATTGGAAATGGAGTTGAAACTTCCTTATGGTATCACCATTCGGTTGGAGATTCTCCTTTCTACAAAATCCCAAACATTAGGATTCCTGAAAATAAGGCTCACTGGAGAGTCTCTAATATTATAAAAAATAACACTTGGGATCTTTCTCAAATCAACCATCTCTTACCCAACTCATTATGTGACCTTATACTTGCCATGCCTTTATCTACTATTTCAACCAGGTCTGATAGCTTAAGATAGACTCTAGATAAGAGTGGATCTTTCTCTATTACAAGTGCTTACCATTCCACTTATGTTGCTAGGAATATGACCTGTTCTATCCAAATTTGCTGGAAAAAACTATGGAAAATTGGAGTACCTTACAAATACAAAATGCTTCTATGGAACCTTTGTCATTCTATTCTGCCTGTAGCTGATGTTCTTGCTAGGAAAGTCCCAGGCTTAGATCCTATATGTGTTAGATGCTTTGACTCGGTTGAAAACCACCTTCATCTCTTTAGGGATTGCCATAATACTTCAACTCTTTGGTCTATGATTTTCCAGTACCAAGGACAGTCCTTTGACTTAGAATTCAACTTGTTCTATTCAAAAAATTGGGATGATTGGATCACCTATAATCTTTCAGGTTCCTCTCAATGGAAGATCATTTTCTACATTGCTATTTGGCATATCTGGTCCTATAGAAATAAAGCTGTTTTTGAGTCTTAAATGGGAAATGCTTCTTCTTTTTACAATAAATTCTGGGTGGACTATAAATGTACTAATAATGTGAGACAGATGGATAGAGAAATTGCAGTTTCTGAAAAAGGAAAAGAAGTGGCTACTTCCTCCATGCTCATCGATAAACAGCGTTCTTGGGCTCCCCCACAGAAGAACTGCTTCAAGCTGAACACTGATGGGTCTTGGATCTCCATCAACAATGCAGGTGGTGGTGGTGTAATCCGCTGTGATAAAGGAAAATGGAAAATTGGCTTCACTCTGAAATTTTGAGACAATTGGACCAGCTTCTGCAAAGCTTTTGGCAATTAAAGAAGGCCTTCTTATTGCTTGGGGAAGAAAGATTACAAATCTGGAATTAGAAATTGATGCTGTAGTATTGAAGAAGATGCTTGACAAACCAGAAGATTATCATGATCATCAGCTTGGTGCAATCTTGGTTGATGTGTCTGCCCTGCTCAAAAGAGATTGGAATGTGGCTATTCTGCATGTTAGTCGAGATATTAATAGTGTAGCGCATGATCTGGCTGATATTGGACGCAAAATGGTTGGTGAAAGAACTTATCATTTCCATCCACCACAGAAGGTGTTGCAGACTTATTTTCAGGAGCTCCCAACACCAGGGGAAGACTAAATCAACCACTGCTTATTTAATCATGGAAACAGGAGTATTGTTGAAGGAAATATGTCCTTCACCCAAGGTGCATTAAGTCTAATACGAAGGTTCAGATTAATTGCGAACAATTAATTCAGTGAGATCAAGTGATCGGAACAGCTAGCTGGAGCAATGCTTCCGATCAGTGAGTTCTAATGGATATTGAACTCACAACTTACTCTTGACTGAACCTACAAGGTCACACCAATGACACGTAACAGATCACCGGATTAAATAAATCGGAAATTCATTTAATAGCTTTTCGGGATTTAAGTTGGAAACGTATTATACGATACGACCTTTGTCGGAATCGTATATCGTATCGCGAATATTCGTAAGCTAGGCGACACGAATAAATCGTATCGTATGACGGTGATTCGTCGTATACGATACGATAAATAAATATATCGGAAATATATTTAATCGCGAATACAAGGAGCGGCCCACGAGCCGAGTGCACGAAGCACTCGAGGCCCATGGGCGCGCGCGCATAGGCGAGCAAGCAAAGCACGGCAGCAGCGAGGCCCATGAGGCGCGAGGGCTGTGCGCGTGCATGCGGGCCGAGACCACAACACAACAGCAAGCGGCCCACGGCCCTTCGCTGTGTGTGTCCATGTGACTTGGCGTGTAAGGCTTGCTAGCCGGCCTTGCCTCTTGGCTTGGTCGGTTAGTAAGGTTATGTAAATAACCTTACAACCTAATTTCCAACTTAGCACAATTCATATTACTCAAACCCTAGAGACACTGAGAACCCTAATTCTCTCTGTGCCTCCAAAGTGAGTTCTTCCCAAAAGCAAAGTATCTTGATCAATTGTCTAAGCTACGATTATCAAGACGGATCTGATCGTGTCGGTGAACCAAGTAGAGGAACGACAAGTGGAGTTCTTTGTTCGTGTTCGTTGACAGATTATTGTGGAAAACACGCTTCGAATGTAATTTTGCTTAATTTGTGCTTTATACATGTTTCCTGGCTTTAGGGATTGTTCCGCACATGTTATTATGTTTAACTGTATTCCCCTACAGTGGTATCAGAGCCTTATGTATTCAAAGAATGAATTAGCATGATTATTATTGTTTTTGCAGCTGTCGAAAATTTGGATTTTTTGTTGATTTTTCGGACTTTTTTTAGGAATTATTGGATGAATTGCGTAATAATCAGGTCCGAAATAAAAAATCTTCGCTTTTACGATTTTTAAAACCCTAATCTGATGGAAAACGATTTTCTAAGATCAACTCATGAAAATAGAATTGCGAAAACAGGCCTCGAAGTATCGTTTTTTGGGCGTTTTTGTTAATTTTCATTAAAAATTAAAAGTGTCGGACAGTAATTCAATTAAAAGGTCAACCTAAACTACTCGGAATTGCTTGAAATTTTGACACATTGTTGATGGCTACATTCTTGATCTATGTTAAAAATTTCAAATTTTTCCGATAAGTATAAACCCTAATTTTGCCTTTCCCCAATTCGTAAAATTTGAAACCCTAATTGAATTTTAATTAATTTTGGTTTAATAATTCGGTTAATTGGGAAAGGGGATATAATTTCATGGGTCAGTGGCTAATTTTAAAAATTATTGGATTAAAATTTTGAATGATTTCGTTAATTTTAATCGCACTTAAACCAAATTATTAAAAATCTGAAATTTAATTGTTTATGAACGATTTAAAGCTTCGGATTTTATTAATTAAAAGTTCAAACTTTAATGTTGATTCGATCGTTCTTAAAAGTTTGAATATTGTTAGCCCTTGATTTATTAATTTTACGAAATTGGATTGTCGTTAAAGTTTATTAAATCGTTAAAAATCGTTGTTTTTCGAAACTAAAAATCGTAACTTTTTTAAAAAATAAAATTAATGCAAGTTCGTGAATTAAATTTAATTTTAATTAAGTTGGTCCGTATTATGAACCAAAGGCACGAACATGAGCATGGTGGACGTATGGCTCGTCGACCCATACGAGGTCATTGTGCTTGGACCGAGCCGCATGCGACACGGGCAGCAGCTGCTACGCTGCGTGCCTCGTGCGCGTTGGGCGAGGAAGGGCAGGCGGGCATTGCTTGCGGGGCTGCGACGAAGCGAGGCACAAGCCTTGCGATGTCCAGCACACACACGATACACAACACGCAGCGCAGGGGCAGCATAGCTGCGGGGACGCGGTGCGCGCGCGCGTTGGGTCTGGGGGTGTGCGAGCCTTGCTCGTGCGCTCTTGGGCCTCATGCAAGGCAAGGGCTGGGCGCAAGCCTAGCCCGACTAAGTAATTGGAATTTTTTGTTAAAAATCGTTTAATTCGTTGGGCTTCGTATATTTGCATTAATTTGGGCTAACGAGATATTTAATTTAATATTTTATTTGCTTGGGCCGGGCCGCGAGTTTTAATTTAATATTTCGCAATTAATTATCCGGAATAATTATTGGTTTGAGTGGGAGCCACTAAATGAAATTAAAATGAAATAATTATTTTTAATTGTTTTCGTAGGTCGCATTATTTTACTTAAATTAAATTTTAATTAGAATAAAGTCTAGGGATTAATAATTTGGAAATTGATTAATCTTTTAGGACGCGTTTATGTGAACGTGAATTTTAATTCATTCACGTAAATACTTGCATATTAACATGGGCCGTTCGTTTTAGCATATGAATGGGTGAATGCATAGAATATATATTTTATGTAATGCAGGTACTCCAAGTGACTAGTATGGCCAATTTAGGATAGTTAAATACGGTCTGCGTACCGTTCTATCTTTGAATGTAAAGTTTTAAATATGGTCTGCGTACCATGGAAATTTTGATGTAATTTTATTATTTTCAAGTATTTCTAAGTTTAGAACTTTAAGTTAGCATTTGAACGAAGATTCAAGACGATGCCAAGCTAACAAGGAGGTGATGAAGATTGGATGCTTCAAGACAAGATGTTTTGGGCCATACTAGATCACCATTTATTTATGCACTTCTATATATATATATATATATATATATATATATATATATATATATATATATATATATATATATATATATATATATTATGCGTGAATGTATGAATATATGTATGCTTTGCATGAACATGTTGTTTCCTATGAATCGATTAGTTTTAAGTTCACTTAATAATCGAACCAACATAGAAACAACTAGGTCCAAGTAATATTGAGTTTAAAAATTGCCTTCCAAATCAACACTTACAAAAATCTAGGGATCTAAGATAGTAGGTTTACACTAAAGCGAGGTGCTATTTTAGTTGACTTAGGTGGTAAGGCGTCCAAAAGGAGCACGTTGATTGTGGTTACAACTCAAACAGCAATGGCATTAAGTTGTGGCAATGGGATAAATTATGGCATTAATTTATTAACCAAGAGTAATTTGGAGATTACCAGCAATAGGTTTTGCTTACCTAAAATCTTAAACTACTTAAGACATGCTAAAGCTGCTTAAGGATTTAGGACTTTTGGGGTCTTGGAATCGTTTTATTCATTTTGGACCATGTTTTTGCTTTTTGCATGAATGAAATGTTTTAATAGCTTTAATAGTTGCATGTTTTGCTTTTATTTCAAAGTTATTGAATTGTATGAATGGTTATTTATTGCAAATTCTTTTCGATTGTAGTAATCAAATGGTCGCGAACAATAACACTTTCAATCTGCGTTCAATTCTCGACAAAGAGAAGTTGAATGGCAACAATTTCCTCGACTGGCAAAGGAACTTACAAATAGTTCTTATGCATGAGGAAAAAGAATATGTCCTTGAGGAAGAGTTACCGCAAGAGGCTGGGCCGGAGGTAACTCAAGCTGCCCTTAATCGTTGGATTCAGGCCAACAGGGATGTCAAATGTGTGATGCTTGCATCCATGAGTCATGAACTTCAGAAAACGTTCATTAACTCGGATGCTTACCAAATCATCTCGGAGTTGAAGAACATGTTTCAGGACCAAGCCAGAATCGAAAGATTCGAGACTCAGAGGTTGATCCTTGAGACTAAGCTCAAGAAAGGAGAACCAGTGAGCCCACATGTTTTTAAAATGATTGGACTCTTTGAGAACATGAGAGCTCTAGATTCTGACGTCTCAAATGAAATGGCTATTGAAATCATTCTCCATTCGCTTCATAATGGCTATGATCAGTTCAAGTTGAATTACAACATGAACAGCATGGAGAAATCTCTTACTGAGCTTCACGGTATGCTGAAAACCGCTGAAAAGACGCTCAAGCAAGAGAACAAGCACGATATGCTTATGGTGCGTAAGGGCAAGAACTTCATGAAATCAGGCAATAATAAGGGCAAGAAGGGTAAGGGCAAGGCTTCGCCCTCATCCAAGTCCAACGGCGCCAGTTCTGGTATACAGAAAAGGGCGACTCGTTCTCCTGCCGACTCTGAATGCTTCTACTGCAAGAAGAAGGGGCATTGGAAGAGGGATTGCTTGAAGAAGAAGGAAGATGAGAAGAACGGGAACGTTGCTTCTACTTCAGGTATGTATGTTATACATTGTAATCTTGCTAATTCTACTTCTTGGGTATTAGATACTGGTTGTGGCTCACACTTATGTTCCAATTCACAGGGACTAAGGAGAACTAGAAGGCTTGATAAAGGCGAGATGGATCCACGCGTGGGAAATGGAGCACGGATTGCTGCATTAGCCGTAGGATCTTATTTTATTTCTTTGCCTAGTGGGTTTGTTTTGGAACTAGAAAACTGTTACTATGTTCCTAGTATCACCAGAAACATCATTTCCGTTTCAAGTTTGGATTCTAAAGGTTTTAGTTTTCAATTTAAAGATAATAGTTGTTCTTTTTCTTTGAATGGAATGTTTTATGGTTCAGCACAACAAGAAAACGGTCTTTATGTGCTAGATACGAGCAAACACATTTATAACATAAATACCAAAAAGGCTAAAACTGGTGATTCGGATCTCACATTTCCGTGGCATTGTCGATTAGGCCATATAAACATAAAGCGCATGGAATTACTTCAACGGAAAGGAATTCTAGAATCATTTGACTTAGAGAAGATTGATCAATGCGAATCTTGTTTACTTGGCAAAATGACAAAGCAACCTTTCTCAAAGGTGGGAGAAAGAGCAAGAGAACTACTAGGGCTAATACATACGGACGTATGTGGGCCTATGAGTACGAAATCTAGAGGTGAGTTCAACTATTTCATAACGTTTACGGACGACTTCAGTAGATATGGCTATATTTACTTAATGAAGCACAAGTCTGAATCGTTTGAGAAATTCAGAGAATTTCAAAATGAAGTAGAGAATCAACATGGCAAGAAAATCAAAGCTCTAAGATAGGATCGAGGAGGTGAATATCTTAGCCACGAGTTTGATGACCATCTAAAAGAATGCGGTATTCTTTCTGAATTGACTGCTCCTGGGACACCTCAATGGAATGGAGTGTCGGAACGGAGAAATAGGACCTTACTCGATATGGTCAGGTCAATGATGGGTCAGGCCGAACTTCCTTTACAGTTCTGGGGACATGCGTTGCAAACTGCAGCACTCACACTGAATCGTGCTCCGTCAAAAGCTGTTGAAAAGACTCCATACGAATTATGGACTGGGAAACTTCCAAAGTTGTCTTTTCTGAAGATTTGGGGTTGCGAAGCATATGTCAAGCGATTAATTTCGGACAAGCTACAACCTAAATCTGACAAATGTTTCTTCGTTGGGTATCCAAAAGAAACTATGGGGTATTACTTCTACAACAAGTCAGACAACAAGGTATTCGTTGCTCGTGACGGTGTCTTTTTGGAAAGAAATCATATTTCCAAATTGACAAGTGGGAGAATAATAGACCTCGAAGAGATTCGAGACGAACAACGAACTCATAACTCTTTAGAAGCAGTTCAAGTTGATGAACCTCCAAGGTCTTTAGAAGAGCCAGTGGGAGTAGTTCCTCAAAACGTCGTTGCCCCTCGTAGGTCAAATAGAACTATTTTTCAGCCGGACAGATGGACAGGCGTCCTCTTGACTGAAAACTTAGACGTTCTCATATTGGATAGTGATGAACCTTTGACTTACAAGCAAGCTATGACGAACCCAAGCTCCATTAAATGGTTAGAGGCCATGCAATCTGAAATAGACTCCATGTCTGAAAATCAAGTCTGGGATTTGGTTGATTTGCCGGATGGGTTCACACCTATCGGATGCAAATGGGTCTTCAAGTTGAAGAAAGAAAAAGATGGAATTGTATACATATACAAGGCTATATTGGTAGCAAAAGGTTACAGGCAAGTTCACGGCGTTGACTACGATGAAACCTTTTGTCCAGTCGCGATGCTTAAGTCTATTCGGATAATCCTTGCGATTGCCGCTTTTCATGACTATGAAATATGGCAAATGGATGTCAAAACTGCCTTCTTAAACGGTGTTCTTGAAGAGACTGTGTTTATGACACAGCCGGAGGGTTTTGTCGATCAAAAGAACCAAGAAAAGGTATGCAAGCTTAAGAAGTCCATCTACGGACTAAAGCAGGCATCAAGGAGTTGGAATAAACGATTTGATGAAGCAGTCAATAAGTTTGGCTTCATCAAGAATCAGGACGAATCTTGTGTATACAAGAAGGTAAGTGGGAGTAAAATTGCATTCCTAGTCTTGTATGTTGACGACATACTGCTTATTGGAAACGACATTCCTATGTTGGAGTCTGTAAAGACTTGGCTCGGGAAGTGTTTCTCAATGAAGGACTTAGGAGAGGCACAGTACATATTGGGCATCAAGATCTATAGGGATAGATCTAAGAGGATGATTGGACTAAGCCCAAAGCACTTACATTGACAAAGTGCTAGCTAGGTTCAATATGATGGAAGCCAAGAGAGACCATCTACCCATGTCACATGGCGTATATCTAAGCAAGAATCAGTGTCCCAAAACATCTGATGAGCGTATAAAGATGAGTGGAATTCCATACGCTTCGGCTATTGGATCCATCATGTATGCTATGATTTGTACAAGGTCGGATGTTTCGTTCGCACTCAGTGCAACAAGCAGGTACCAGTCAGAACCAGGTGAGGCGCATTGGAATGCTGCCAAGAACATCCTCAAGTACCTGAAAAGGACTAAGGATCAGTTTCTGGTTTATGGTGGTACAGATGAGTTGATTGTTAAGGGCTATACGGACGCAAGCTTTCAAACCGACAGAGATGATTTCAGATCACAGTCTGGGTTTGTGTTGTGCCTCAACGGCGGAGCAGTAAGCTGGAAAAGTGCTAAGCAAAGCACTATTGCAGATTCTACAACTGAAGCCGAGTACATTGCTGCCTCAGAAGCAGCAAAGTAAGTTGTTTGGATTCGGAAGTTCATCGAAGAACTTGGTGTTGTCCCCTCCATTAAAGGACCAATGGCTTTGTATTGCGACAATAGCGGAGCCATTGCCCAGGCAAAGGAGCCTAGGAGCCACCAGAAGTCCAAGCACGTACTGCGGCGATTTCATATACTTCGAGAGATCGTTGAAATAAAGGAAATCGAGATTTGCAAGGTTGGAACTGATGACAACGTCGCGGATCCATTGACTAAACCGTTGCCACAAGTGAAACACAACGCACATGTAGCAACCATGGGAATCAAGCATGTTGGAGGATGGCTTTGATTTTCTAAGTATTGTTTTAGAACATCTGTTAGATCTATGTTTAAAACAATTGGTTTAACCATTACATATTTATGAAATTTATTTATTTCATATTCATTTAATTGTGGTTTAGAATTAAATGATAAGTCCATGTGATTCAAATCATTCAAATGGGATGTCAAGATGGATTCTTCGACAAAGAAACACCCATAAGTGAACTTGAATATTGAAGTCACAAAGGATCCCTAATCCAGGTCATTGAAAGGTGGACGACCAATGACTAATGAAGATTAGATTGCAAGTAGATTACTTAGTTCTGTTTCTTGAACTAGAGTGACTGGATGTCAGAATCTTTTGCATAGATACTTATTGGATCTTGTATCGGATTGAACATGAGAACGCTTTAAGAGATTAAAGTCATGTCATAGGTAGTTCTCATTAATGGTGATTAGAAACCGTTCCTCAGAACATGAGAGATTATGTCTGCTCGTTTGAGAATTAGTTCGCTTTGATACTAGCTAAACGTCGCACCGTAAAAGGAGGCTATAAAAGCAGTTATTGGGCGTACTATGAATCAAAGTGAGTGTTCATAGATTGCAAGAATGGATTGTCCTCCTATCTTTGACAGGATATGGTGTTGTTGTGTAACAAGGCCTCTCGGAGAGTTAGATACTGTAAAATGCATGGCCTTGCTCAGAATGGTTAGGCTTAACCTTCTGCAAAAGGTTGACAGTTGAATTGAACTCTGTAATCCGAGAAACACTTCTGGACCTAATAAGGATGGCTTGGATCTTACCTTATGTTCAGTAAGTAACACTAAGTGACAAAGGAATGTGCGTGGATGCACACTTGTTTGAATGACAAGTTGGAGATTGAAGGAAATATGTCCTTCACCCAAGGTGCATTAAGTCTAATACCAAGGTTCAGATTAATTGCGAACAATTAATTCAGTGAGATCAAGTGATCGGAACAGCTAGCTGGAGCAATGCTTCCGATCAGTGAGTTCTAATGGATATTGAACTCACAACTTACTCTTGACTGAACCTACAAGGTCACACCAATGACACGTAACAGATCACCGGATTAAATGAATCGGAAATTCATTTAATAGCTTTTCGGGAAATAAGTTGGAAACGTATTATACGATACGACCTTTGTCGGAATCGTATATCGTATCGCGAATATTCGTAAGCTAGGCGACACGAATAAATTGTATCGTACGACGGTGATTCGTCGTATACGAAACGATAAATAAATATATCGGAAATATATTTAATCGCGAATACAAGGAGCGGCCCACGAGCCGAGTGCACGAAGCACTCGAGGCCCATGGGCGCGCGCGCATAGGCGAGCAAGAAAAGCACGGCAGCAGCGAGGCCCATGAGGCGTGAGGGCTGTGCGCGTGCATGCGGGCCGAGACGACAACACAACAGCAAGCGGCCCACGGCCCTTCGCTGTGTGTGTCCGTGTGATTTGGCGTGCAAGGCTTGCTAGCCGGCCTTGCCTCTTGGCTTGGTCGGTTAGTAAGGTTATGTAAATAACCTTACAACCTAATTTCCAACTTAGCACAATTCATATTACTCAAACCCTAGAGACACAGAGAACCCTAATTCTCTCTGTGCCTCCAAAGTGAGTTCTTCCCAAAAGCAAAGTATCTTGATCAATTGTCTAAGCTACGATTATCAAGACGGATCTGATCTTGTCGGTGAACCAAGTAGAGGAACGACAAGTGGAGTTCTTTGTTCGTGTTCGTTGACAGATTATTGTGGAAAACACGCTTCGAATGTAAGTTTTCTTAATTTGTGCTTTATACATGTTTCCTGGCTTTGGGGATTGTTCCGCACATGTTATTATGTTTAACTGTATTCCCCTACAATTTTGTTGTATTATATCTAATCTAATGCTTACTGCAAGTAACTGTAAAAGTCGGTTAGGGAATGTCTATGGCATGAGGTGTTGTAATGAGCATATTCCTACCATTCCGTTAAGTCTCTGTTATCATGAATTTACTTTTTTTCCCTTACTCAACCATTTTCTCTATTAATCATAATATTAACCTTTAATTATATTAATTAAACCCAAAAAATTAATTAACTACTTTTATTTTTAAAAAAACCCCATTTTTTTTTCCTTTTTTGTGTTTTCTTTGGATCTTCAATGGCAGCAGCACCATGGCCGCCCTTTTCTCTCCTCCTTTCCCTTGCCTTCACTACTAATTTCTTTTTCCTCACATATATGGAAATTGTTCTTCATCTTCAAAATTTCTATCATCTTCTTCAAATTTTCAAAGCTTTTAATCCTCTTCAGTTTATTATTAATGTTGTGATTTTGCCCCAATTCGTCTGAAATCAATTGACTTAAGATAATACCCAAATCTCCAAAACACCCAAAACGATTTAATTGATATTACCCAATCACCAAATTACCTGGTATGTAGATTTGAAGGAGATGGTGGCTCTTGGGCGTTGGGATGGTGTCGGTTCATGGGTCGCCGAAGCCTTGGGGTGGTGTCGACTCTTGGGCAACCGAACAAGAAGAAGGAGAGGACTTGAAAGTCACAGTTCTTCCCCAAATCACACCGGAAAAAGATATAGCGATGGAGGTGGAGGTCGACGAGAAAGAGATCAAATCCGCCGGCGGATAAGCTTTGACCGATGGGCGGTGAGGACTGCGTATTCACGGTTGGGAGATCCAGACTTCAAGAAGGAGAGAGAAAATTCACCCACCGTAACCACGAGCTTCTTGGAGAAGCCAACGTCGGAGAAACCAACGTCGTCGGTTCGATGATGATAAGACACAAAAAAGAGGGGGTTTCGAAGGCTGATGAGGTTGATAATTGTGCCTCTATGAAGAAGCCAATTTCAATGGTGGATAGTGGAAGAGGGTGGTGGTGGTGGTGGTGGGGGGTGATTCTCATATAATGGTAATGGTGAAGAAGAGGAGAGAGGCTTCCATGGGAAGAGGAAAGAATAAAGAAAAAAAAGAAAGGAAGGAAGAGAAGAAAGAAAAGGGAAATAGAAAAAAAAGGGAAAAAAAATCAGAGTTAAGTTAACGGAAAAGTTAACAAAATAGATGGAAAACGACCAATAAGAGTATTTGACGATATTGTTTTAAACCTCGGGGGTATTTGGTGCATTTTGAAAACATTAGGGGTATTTAGTGCATTAACGCAAACCTCAGGGGCATTAATTTCATGAAAAATCCGTTAATTATATGGATGGTTTAATGTCGAGGTTTCTAACACGAAATGATACGATTTAACCCGTCCATTCTAAGAAAAATAACCAATAATTTAATGTAATCGGTGATAAATTTTTAATACGGGGCAACTTTATCAAACAACACGACACGACCATTACGCACAAAAATTTAGTAGTATCAAGGGTTTCCGTTTAATTAAACGGGTCATCACGATTCGACACATTTAATTAAACGGTTGGGTTAGTGTTGAGGTATTTTCTTGAAGGAAATAATGCCCTTGGTCCAAGTATGCATTCTATGTTAAGTCTAATAAATGCGGTTCAGTATTAATTAACAAGTTAATAATTCAGTGAGATCAAGTGAGCTGAATGCCTAGCTAGAGGCCGCTTCAGTTCAAGTGGAATTAATGATATTAATCCACAGCTTACTCTTGACTGAACCCGTAGGGTCACACAAATAGTACGTAAACGGATCAAGTATTTAATGGCATTAAATACTTTATCTATGGATATTCGGAATCGACGGATCTTGGTTTTAGTGGGAGCTGAGATCGTCACAAGCAAGAAATGAATACTCCGGAAACGATGATATTGCCGGAAACGGAAATATGGATCGTATCGGAAATATAAATATTATCCAAGTCGTAGATGTTGCCGGAAACGGAAACATGGTACGTATCGGAAAATATTATCGGAAATGGAAATATTGCCGGAATCGGAAATATTGTCAGAATCGGAAATATTATCGAAATCGGAAAATAATTCCGGAAACGGAAATATTAAATGTTTGTTCGAAACGGAAATTAATTCCGGAATCGGAAATATTAAATATTGTTCGTATCGGAAATGAATTACGGAATCGGGAATTTAATCGGAAGCGTATCGTACGAATTAGCATCGGACGAGGCCCGCTAGACGAAGGCCCAGCATGAAGCCAGGCCATCGCCCAGCGAGCCGCACGCACCAACGCACGCCTCGACCAGGCCCAGCGCAAGGCCAGGCCCAGCCAAGGGCGCGCGCGCGCGCAGCACAGCAGCGTGGGCTGTGCGCCTGTCGTGGGCCGCAAGGCCTGCGCGGGTGCACGGCTTGTGCGATGGTTGTGCGGGAAATCCTAATCCTATTAGGATTTGTGCCAAGATTAAAATCCTAATCCTATTAGATTTGCTTTGTTATTTAGAGTCCTAATAAAGTTCTAATTAGCAAAACCACATCCTAGTAGGATTACAATTCCTTTTCCATACCCCTATAAATAGGTGCCTAGGGTCACAATTTATGAGTACGATTGAAGTATTCAAAGGGTAAGTTTTTGAAATAAAATCAGCCATACACTTGCAATAATAACCGAAATTCCTAAGCACCTTAAGGGCGATTCTAGTTGGTCTAACTTGAGGCGGATCCGGACGTACTGTGGACTATCTACGGAGGGACGACACTTGGAGTCCTAAAGACTTGTTCTTGTTCGGTTCGGGCGCAGCTAGGGAAGGCAAGCTACAACATGTATGCATCGATTCTATGCTAAATGATTATGTGTAAATAATATGCTTTCCTGGCTTTATGGTTTTTCCGCATGATTTATGAATTGTCATATGTATCATAACCTAACAGTGGTATCAAGAGCCTCTTATTATTTTCATAATCTAAATTGCATAAACATGGTTAAATATTACAAATTTGCAAGAATTAAAAGGGGTGATTAATTTTCGTAATTGTTAATTAATTGCAAATTGCGTTTATTTAATTATACGTACGCAGTTTTTCGGCAGTTTCTTCGTTACTCATCCAAACCGAGTGATTTTTGTGTCAATCCCGCATGTAAAACGCATTCTAAAATTTTGACAAAAATAGTAGTTTTCGGCCGAACCCAGAATTCTCAAATTCGAAGCCTAACTATGACTTTTCGGAGGTTATAGTTTTTCGAATGCAAAATTTCGTAAATTTAAGATGTTAAATTAAATATTTGCGATTCTTGTTGATAAATCTTGAATTTTTGATTGACCTACTGTATATGTTTAACAACTTTGAATGCCTAGCCTTGTTAATTATGCAATCTAATTTGTAATTATGATTAATTTGTTGAAAATTGGAATAATTTAGAATTAATTTGATTTTCATAGTTAGTTATAATTTAATTAGAGACCTATGATTAAAAACCACCATAAAAATTATAAATTTATGTTAAATTTTAAATTTTTATGACCTAGACTTGAATCCATTAATTTTGAAAATAAATTTTCGATTTTTCGCCCTAAAATTATGAAATTAATATGATTTATTAATTTGTCATTAATTTTGAAAATAAATTTTTAATTTTTATGCGATTCGCTCATATAACTTGCACGCACAAAGCAATGGACGCTACGTGTTACCCTTAAGGGGTGTTGTATAGTGCGGGCATGCGACGACGAGCAAAGGAGCTCGTCGCCCATGCGGTACGAATGCAGCGAGGAAGGGCATGGTGCACGAGCACAAGGCAGCAGCCCTGCCTTGTGTCGTGGGCTGTGTTCAATGGGCGCATGGGCAAGGGCGAGAGCAAGGCCCGAGAAGTCGCGTGTGGGCAGCAAGCGAGCTGCGCCACAGCGCGCACTGCCTCGCGCAAGCGTGCGGAGCCTCGTGCGCAGCGAGCGCAAGCTCGCGTGCCACGAGCGCTACGCCCAGCATCGATCGCTCGCGCGCAGCGAGCGCCTGCTCGCATGCCACTGCCTCTTGCGATGAGCGCAAGCTCGCGTGCGACGAGGGCAGGCGCGCAGCGAGCCAGAGGCCAAGCGTGCCTTGGATGCCTTGCGATGGAATGCAGCAGCGATGCGAGGCAGCGCATGGGCTGCGCGCACATGGCCAGCGATGGCTGTGTGCGTGTGGCCCATAGGCGTGCGTTGCATGGGGTTGTTGCGTTACGATTAGATCGTTTTAAAATTTTAATTTGAAATTTTCAGTTTTCGTAATTTTAATTAATTTTAAAATTAATAATTTAAATTTTTTTCTTGGATTTTAATTTTGAATATTATAATTATAATAAATTTTATTTATTCTAATTATTTTACTAAAATTAAAATCATGAATTAATTTAAATACGACTGAAAAATAAATTAAATAAACGGATTCAATTATAAATTTATATGAGCTTTAAATTTTAATTAAATTTGTATGCTTCCGGTTAGACTAGAAATACATTTTTATGTTTAAAATTAGTAAAGCATATGAATTTATTGGTTTAAGTGGGAGCCCTTTTAGTCATAAACTCTTGATTAGGTCTACAAATCCTTAAGGTTAAAACAACTTGATTAGAATTAATAAGGACTGAATAATTTGTAGATTATTGGTGCCCTTGATTAATTGCTGCAAATGTTTATGTGATGCATAATGTGTTTTACTAACCAGCTATGTGGGTCATTCATGATAATGAATGGGTGAATGGTATATATTGTATATGTACTGTTTTGCAGGTTATGAAGTGACTAGTATGGCCCAAATAGGATAGAAAATATGGTCTGCGTGCCATTAATTTGAATGTAATTGGTCTAAAGTACCAAAATTGTTTTTCAATTCAAATATGGTCTGCGTACCATCAAATAGTTGTAATTAGTTTTAATTATAAGCTTATCCTATTTGAAGAAAATGGTGCCTCCCACGGAGATTTTCAAGACGGACTTTGAAGTTGAAGCTTCAAGATGAAGTCGGGCCATACTAGATCACATTTATCTTATGCATGTTTTAAGTTATTTATTGCTTTTAAATATGTCTTAAATATGCATGAGATCAAAGCTTGATTATGTTGCATGATTAAGGATTTTAGTTCACTTAAAATCTAACCAACATAGTAAGAGCCTTAAGTTCCAAACTTAAAAATTGAGTTAAAAGGTGCCATGCCAAAATATACACTTGCTTGGATATCCTTTACATCAATCTAGTAATAGTTTTCGCTCAGCGAGGTGTTACTTATTGGTCCTAAAGGGGCAAGGTACACAAATAATTGTGAGTACATGTTAGTTTTGGTGAAACTCAACGATATAAGTAAGGAGTCCTTTTATGTCGTGGCAAAATCGATAGGTTTACCTAATAAGTTCTTAGACGTACCTATCAACCAAGAATAGTTTCTAAACTATTAGCAAAAGGCTTTTGCTTACCGAAGATGTTTTAGGATTAAGTCGACAAACTGTGCTTAATTCTTCAATGATTTTAGGATCTTGGAATCATTTTATTCACACCTGCCGGAACACATAACTTGAATAAAATGCTTAATGAACATTGAATTATGCATGTATGCTAGAATTTAAGTTTATTAAGAGAAATGGTGAATGGTTATTTATTTTTTTATTCTTTTCAATTGTAGTTTTACTATGGCAAACAACAATCAAAACATCATCATGGGTTCTGAGCTTATGGTCAAGCTGAACCTAGCAAATTTTCTTGAATGGGAAGCTAAGCTAGTTGAAATAGTCAGACTCAATGGACTTGAGTATGTACTATTACATCCCATGCCAAGCTACTATGCCAGAGACATGACCCCTGAGAGATTTTTCGCCTGGGATGCGGATCTCAAAAAGGTTATGAGTCTCATGTTGAACAATATCCCTGATGATTGGGCTAGAAGGTTTGTAGCCTATGAACCTTTTACGCTCATCAAGAATCTGAGGGATATCTGTCGTGGAAGCACGGAGGACAGGGACCTGAACGTCCATGAGTTGATTGAATCAATGTCTGGTCTAAAGGTTAGTTCTCCCAACAGGTATTATAGGATGGAAGTCCAAGAAACACATGTTCAGCTCCTTCGCACTAAACAGAGGGTAGGCGTCCCACTGAGGTTCCATGTGGATCTTATGCGTTCATACTTCGATCGCCTAAGTCTACTAAGAACACCAATAAGCGAAAGGATGGCAGTCTCTATCTTGCTCAATTCACTACACAGTGGGTTTGGTCGCTTCAAGCAACTATACCTGAGTGAACCAAGAGAAGAAACAGTTGCAGAATTTGTTCACCTTGTCAGAAAGGCTGAGATAATACTGGACTGTGAAGCCAAAGATTTACTCAAGGCTAGAGGGAGACCGTTCAAGAAAAGTGGAAAGTCTAAGGGCAATGCTAAATCAAAGCAGGATAAGTCCACATCAAGCTGTCTTTATTGTGATGGAATAGGCCATTACAAAAGAGAATGTCCAAAACTAAAGGAAGATCAGAAGAACGGAACAGTCATTCCATCTTCAGGTATTTTCGTTATAGACTGTATACTTTCTAATTCAACTTCTTGGGTATTAGATACTGGTTGTGGCTCACACTTATGTTCCAATCCACAGGGACTAAGAAGAAGTAGAAAGTTAAGCAAGGGTGAAGTAGACCTACGAGTGGGAAATGGAGCACGGATTGCTGCATTAGCTGTAGGAACTTATTATTTGTCGTTGCCCTCCGGGCTAGTTTTGGAACTGGAAGAATGTTTTTATGTTCCAAGTCTTACTAAAAACATCATTTCAGTTTCTTGCTTAGATGCTAAGGGATTTTCCTTTTTAATAAAAGACAATAGTTGTTCGTTTTATTTTAAAGAGATGTTTTATGGATCTGCTAGATTAGTCAATGGACTTTATTTATTAGATCACGACAAAAAAGTTTATAACATAAATACCAAAAAGGCCAAAAAGGATGATTGAGATCTCACCTATCTGTGGCATTGTCGATTAGGCCGTATAAACTTGAAACGCTTAGAAAGACTTCAAAAGGAAGGAATTCTAGAACCATTTGACTTAGAGGATTATGGTAAATGCGAATCATGTTTACTTGGAAAAATGACAAAGCAACCTTTCTCTAAAGTTGGAGAAAGAGCAAATGAACTATTGGGTTTAATCCATACAGATGTATGTGGACCAATGAGTACAAATGCTAGAGGTGGTTTCAGCTACTTTATCACTTTCACTGATGACTTCAGTAGATATGGTTATGTCTACCTAATGAAGCATAAGTCTGAATCCTTTGACAAATTCAAGGAATTTCAGAGTGAAGTAGAGAATCAATTAGGCAAGAAGATTAAGGCACTGCGGTCTAATAGAGGCGGTGAATATCTGAGCTATGAATTTGATGACCATCTGAAAGAATGTGGAATTCTATCAGAATTGACTCCTCCTGGAACACCACAATGGAACGGTGTGTCGGAACGGAGGAACAGAACCTTGCTAGACATGGTCAGGTCAATGATGGGTCAGGCCGAACTTCCATTAGAATTTTGGGGACATGCACTAAATACAGCTGCACTCACTATAAATAGAGCTCCGTGTAAAGCTGTCGAAAAGACTCCATATGAGTTATGGTTTGGAAAGCCTCCAAATGTATATTTTCTTAAGATTTGGGGATGTGAAGTATACGTCAAACGATTAATTTCAGACAAACTTCATCCGAAATCTGACAAATGTATCCTTGTGGGCTATCCAAAGGAAACAAAGGGGTATTACTTCTACAATACATCTGAGAACAAAGTATTTGTTGCTCGAGATGGTGTCTTTTTGGAGAAAGATCACATTTCCAAAATGACAAGTGGGAGAAAAGTAGACCTCGAAGAAATTCGAGTCGAACAACAAACTCTAGAGAATGCTCAAGATGACATTCAGGATGAAACTCATAGATCTTTAGAAGTATCTGGTGAGAATCATGGTCAATCTAGAAATGTTACCCCGCGTAGATCGCAAAGATATAGATCTCAACCGGAAAGGTACTTGGGTATTTTGAAGAACGAGAGCTATGATGTTCTATTACTTGAAAGTGATGAACCTGTGACTTACAAACAAGCTATGACGAGCCCTAGCTCCAAGCAATGGCAAGAAGCCATGCAATCTGAATTAGACTCCATGTCTGAAAACCAAGTGTGGGATTTGGTCGATTTGCCAGATGGCTACCAAGCCATTGGAAGCAAATGGGTTTTAAAACTGAAAAAGGACAAGGATGGGAAACTTGAAGTTTTCAAAGCTAGATTGGTTGCAAAAGGTTACAGGCAAGTCCACGGTGTGGATTACGATGAAACCTTTTGACCAGTTGCAATGCTAAAGTCTATTCGGATAATGTTAGCAATCGCTGCATATTACGATTACGAAATATGGCAGATGGATGTCAAAACCGCTTTCTTAAACGGCATTTTAACAGAAACTGTGTTTATGACACAGCCTGAAGGTTTTGAGGATCCAAAGAATTCTAAAAAGGTATGCAAGCTAAAGAAATCAATCTAAGGTTTGAAGCAAGCATCCAGGAGCTGGAATATACGTTTTGATGAAGCAGTCAGTGACTTTGGTTTTATCAAGAACGCAGACGAATCTTGTGTATACAAGAAGGTCAGTGGGAGCAAAATTGCTTTCCTAGTATTATATGTCGACGACATATTACTTATCGGAAATGACATTCCTATGTTGAACTCTGTCAAGATTTGGCTTGGGAAACGTTTTTCGATGAAGGATCTAGGAGAAGCAAAGTACATATTGGGCATCAAGATTTACAGAGATAGATCTAAAAAGATGATTGGACTTAGTCAGAGCACTTATATCAATAAAGTGCTTGATAGGTTCAAGATGGCAGACTCCAAGCGAGGCTACCTACCCATGTCTCATGGAATAACTCTAAGCAAGACTCAGTGCCCAAAAACACTTGATGAGCGTCGATGAATGAATGGGATTCCATATGCATCATTGATTGGTTCAATAATGTATGATATGATATGTACACGCCCGGATGTTGCGTACGCACTCAGTGCTACGAGCAGATACCAGTCAGACCCAGGAGAGGCACATTGGACTGCTGCCAAGAATATTCTGAAGGACCTGAAAAGGCACAAAGATGACTTCCTGGTCTATGGTGGAGATGATGAATTAATTGTTAGAGGCTATACGGACGCAAGTTTCCAAACCGACAAAGATGATTTTAGATCACAGTCTGGGTTTGTCTTCTGCCTCAACGGAGGAGCAGTAAGCTGGAAAAGTGCTAAGCAAAGCACCATTGCGGATTCTACAACTGAAGCGGAGTACATTGCTGCACATGAAGCAGCAAAGGAAGCTATATGGATAAGGAAGTTCATAGGCGAACTTGGTGTAGTCCCCTCCATTAAAGAACCAATAGCCCTGTATTGTGATAATAACGGAGCTATTGCACAGGCAGAGGAGCCTAGACACCACCAGAGAGTCAAGCATGTACTTCGTAGATTTCACCTTCTACGAGAGTTCGTTGAAAGAAAAGAAGTCGAGACAAGCAAGATTGGAACTGATGACAGCATATCAGATCCATTGGCTAAACCTCTGCTGCAGGCGAAGCACAACTCGCACACTGCAGCTTTGGGAGTCAAGCATATTGGAGAACGGCTTTGATGTCCTTATTTAATGTTTTAAAGTTTTAGAGTTGAAATCTTTGTAAAACATTATTGGTTAATCATTCACAATAAATGAATAGAATACATTTTTCCATTTAATTTGTGGTTTATTAAATGATGAGTCCCTTCAATTTGACGATATATTCAAGATAGACTGTCAGGACAAGTCCTGTGACTAAGAAATGTCTATCAAGTGAACTTGAATGTCAAAGGTTGAAAATGGTCCCTAGTCGGAGTTTTCTATAAAATTGGACGAATAGAAAACGTTAGACGACTAGAATGCAAGATGACTAGTAGTTCTGTTTCTTGAACTATGTGGACATGGCAATGTCATAATCATTTGCATAGATACTTACTTTGGGAAGACTAGTATCGGACAAGACCTATGAAACTTTACTGTAAGAGGTTAAAATCTGTCATAAGTAAATTTTATTAAAATTATTAGACACTAAATCCTCAATACCTGAGTGATTTGAGATTACTTGTTAGAGAACTGGTTGCTTTGACGTTGACCAACCGTCGTACCGTAAAAGGAGACTATAAAGGCAACGCTCAGGTAATCACCTATCAAACGAAGTCTAATCTCAAGATCACAAGATTGGGATTGTCCTCCCATAAATCGGGATGAGATGCTTAAAAGTTGTATAAGGCCACTCGGAGAGCTAGAAACTGTGAAATGCATGGCCGTGCTCGGATGAATCATAGGCTATGATTATCTGTTTATTTGATCAGTTGAACTTTGAAACCGAGAAACACCTCTGGACATAATAAGGATGACAACTCTTACCTTATGTTCAAGAGCAAGCATCGAGCGACAAAGGAATTAGGAAATGCACACTTGTCCCTAAGGACAAGTGGGAGACTAAAGGAAATAATTCCCTTGGTCCAAGTATGCATTCTATGTTAAGTCTAATAAATGCGGTTCAGTATTAATTAACAAGTTAATAATTCAGTGAGATCAAGTGAGCTGAATGCCTAGCTAGAGGCCGCTTCAGTTCAAGTGGAATTAATGATATTAATCCACAGCTTACTCTTGACTGAACCCGTAGGGTCACACAAATAGTACGTAAACGGATCAAGTATTTAATGGCATTAAATACTCTATCTATGGATATTCGGAATCGACGGATCTTGGTTTCAGTGGGAGCTGAGATCGTCACAAGCAAGAAATGAATACTCCGGAAACGATGATATTGCCGGAAACGGAAACATGGTACGTATCGGAAAATATTATCGGAAATGGAAATATTGCCGGAATCGGAAATATTGCCGGAAACGGAAATATTGTCAGAATCGGAAATATTATCGGAATCGGAAAATAATTCCGGAAACGGAAATATTAAATATTTGTTCGAAACGGAAATTAATTCCGGAATCGGAAATATTAAATATTGTTCGTATCGGAAATGAATTCCTGAATCGGGAATTTAATCGGAAGCGTATCGTACGAATTAGCATCGGACGAGGCCCGCTAGACGAAGGCCCAGCACGATGCCAGGCCATCGCCTAGCGAGCCGCACGCACCAACGCACGCCTCGACCAAGCCCAGCGCAAGGCCAGGCCCAGCCAAGGGCGCGCGCGCGCGCAGCACAACAGCGTGGGCTGTACGCCTGTCGTGGGCCGCAAGGCCTGCGCGGGTGCACGGCTTGTGCGATGGTTGTGCGGGAAATCCTAATCCTATTAGGATTTGTGCAAAGATTAAAATCCTAATCCTATTAGATTTGCTTTGTTATTTAGAGTCCTAATAAAGTTCTAATTAGCAAAACCACATCCTAGTAGGATTACAATTCCTTTTCCATACCCCTATAAATAGGTGCCTAGGGTCACAATTTATGGGTACGATTGAAGTATTCAAAGGGTAAGTTTTTGAAATAAAATCAGCCATACACTTGCATTAATAGCCGAAATTCCTAAGCACCTTAAGGGCGATTCTAGTTGGTCTAACTTGAGGCGGATCCGTACGTACTGTGGACTATCTACGGAGGGACGGCACTTGGAGTCCTAAAGACTTGTTCTTGTTCGGTTCGGGCGCAGCTAGGGAAGGCACGCTACAACATGTATGCATTGATTCTATGCTAAGTGATTATGTGTAAATAATATGCTTTCCTGGCTTTATGGGTTTTCCGCATGATTTATGAATTGTCATATGTATCATAACCTAACATTTCTAACCCGTTTATATTTGACATGACAAACTTAGTTAAACATGTTGGGTTAATTAATGTAGAGATTTTCCAGTCAGTTTATATTGAACACGATCTAACATGATGTATATTATTAGGTAAGAGTGAGGCTCATGGGGTAAAGAGGAAATGATAAAATAAGAGAAAGATAAATCAAAAACGAAAAATACTATATTTAATAAAATACGATCGCTTTAAAACAATGCATTATTTAATAAAATACGGAGGGAGTAATACGAATGTTGAATGAGAGTGATGACATAACACCCGACAGATGAAGGAAAGCTAAGTAACCACTCCTATGGTCCTATTCTTGGGATTTGGAAAGTAGTAAAATATACAAATATATGATCTTACGATATAACTACTTCATCCGTTTTATTTTAATTGCAACGTTTTAACTTTTACGTTCACCAACACATATTTTTAACTATCAGTATGTTTAGTTGCATGTACTTGAATAATATTAAGTATAAAATATGATATTGTAAAGATATATATTAGAGATAAATTTAATAAGAACCATATGAGTCCATCACTATATTTTAACTTTTAATTTGCATATAAACCAGCAAATATAATCAAATAAAAGAATATGAATAATGTAAAAGTCAAAATGTTGCAACTAAAAGAAAACGGAGGACGTAGTTGTTGGAAATGAAAAAGAAAAGAGTTGAAAAGTGAAAGGGGAAAAATGTACCACATTGACAAAATACAATCATTCTCATTTCTTTATATATGGGGGTTTAAGTGTATAACTTGTTTAAAGAAGTGTGTAAAGAGGTATAGTGCGCACACTCAAACGCGCGCGCGCTGGTCGGGCGGGTGGGGTCGGGCGGGCCTCTAATCTTGGAATCTTGGGAATGCTCTGGCGTGGGTGGGTTGTGAGCCCATATATTCTTTCTGGTCGCCATCAGTTATCTTAATTCATTGTTACGGGAATCTCCCCTTGATTACGTAGCGGTCAGAATTAATCATCCTTAATGGCTTTTGATTTCCTTGATTACGTAACGGTCACAAATCGGTTTCCATTTTTTATACTTAGTCATTTTTGGTTGTTTTAATTCTTTATCTCTGGTTATATTATTGCCTTAGGTTATTTTAGAAATACAACACACAAAAATCAGAAACACATCTTATATTCTCTCAAACTCTCTTCCGTTTTTTGGGCAAGTATATATTCTGGTCTCCAATCGACGCTTGTGAGTGCACACAATTTTTGGTGTCGTGTTAACCATGTAGGAAAACCGCAAGCGTTTTACTACACCGGATACCGCATAATTGTCTTTTAGAGTAGTGGTGACAAGCTTAAGTCGTATCACCTAATCAAAGATAAACCTAAAATCACTAGCTAAATAGCAAGGGAATTCAGGATCAAATCCACAGGGAAACAACGTTCTTTCTATTACTAAGAATAAAATCTAGACTATTGCGAACAAGAGTTTGGTTGATTTGGATACTAAAACTACGACAATAATTAAAAAAGAGAATTCAGATATTAAAAGGTC
The DNA here is from genome assembly GCF_020520425.1 of Spinacia oleracea. Lineage (NCBI taxonomy): Eukaryota > Viridiplantae > Streptophyta > Magnoliopsida > Caryophyllales > Amaranthaceae > Spinacia > Spinacia oleracea. The sequence goes on along the minus strand of NC_079492.1, from coordinate 42,977,443 downwards.
TAGGGCATAGGTTTACCAAGGAATAACAATCCAGGAGGATAAACAATCGACAATAATCAATAACATTCAATCATCCCTTCATATTAATTCATGGATCCCCAAAACCCTAAAAAATAGACTACTCACACATATTACCAATAAACAAAGCAATTAATACTATTGAGAACATAATTAAAGCAAAATAATAAATCAAAGTAAGAAGCAATACCTAAATGAAGAACAATGAATAATGAAAGCTTGAATTTTGATTGCAATTAAAAACTAAGTCTTGGAACAAATTTAGAGTGAATAAACTAAGCTAAGGAAAATAAACTAAGTGTTTGAAAGTAGAAAACAAGATATCAACTAAAACATATGGGCTTAGTATTTATAGTTTGCCCAAAATAACATTAGGAAACCGGAACGAAAACCGCGAAAAAGCGCCCAGGGTTGTCGTCGCCCGGTCGGGCAGACATCCGCCCGCCGGGCGAGAAGCTCGAAACCCGCCCGTCGGGCGTAGGTCTCCTCCGGGCCAAAATGAGACGTGCTTCAAATCTTCGACTTTCGCCTGCCGGGCCGGCGATCGCCCGTCGGGCGGACAAAACTCCTTGTTCTCTTCAGTTCTGCTGTCTGCCCGATGGTAACCGGGCGAAGGAGCCCGTCAAAAGCACATTAGCTCCTTTGCTCGCCCGGTGGGCGAAAGGAGAATAACCGTGCGATTGTCTAAAAGCACTATCCTTCTCCCATAACACCGAGTCTAACTTCCGGGGCTCAACCATAAGCATCTAAGGCTCCCAAAATCGACGATAGTCGTCCCGAACTTCCTCGGGATCGTGTAGTGGCTCATATCACCATGAAACGAGCCTAAAAAGGCTAATTTCTTACTAAGTAATCCTGAAACTCAAGGCACACTTAATAACACAGCTTCTAAGAGCTCATTTAACGCATAATAGTACTAAGGGACGGGGGTAAATACTCTATATAAAATGCACATATCAAGTGGTCCGGCCACGCCACGACAATTGTTCAGTTTGTAATTTGCAATATTAGGAATTACATTGTATATAGAATTTCTAGACTTATGTATAGTTACCTATTGTTAATAGGTTTATATTTTAGGAGTTTATGCTGTGTTAGGGTTGTGTACCTGTATATTATATATACGTCAATAATAATATGTTGGCCGTTTTCTCCTAATTTACTTTGAGTTTAACACACAACATCTAGATAAGTTGTTCTAATTGTTTTATTTCGTAATATTAGTAACCACTCCTATCGTGCTATTCCATATTATGTTTTTTCATCAAATGTAAATAAAAAATGGCTGGAAATAAAAGTACTGAATAAATCAAAATTAAAATGTGTCAATGAATAAGAATATGATCACTCTCTCTTTAGCATGGTTATTTCGACAATCTAGCAGATTCTGAATTGCTTTGAACTCCCAATTGGTATAGAAAACAAGATATATTTAATTGCTGCTGCTTTCTTTTGGGAGAAGCAGGATACCAAATTAATGCACTAGGTGCGAATAAAGATTTTCCATTTACCAAAAGGAATATGTGTGTGTGTGGGGGGGGGGGGGGGGGGGGTAGGGATCAGGAATGTAGCGCATTTCAACTTCGCATTTCTAATGAAGCATGCTTGGAGAATTCATCATAATCCCCAATTATCATTGTCAAAAGTTTACCATGCTAAAGGAACGTCATCTTTATCTAATGGAGCACAAAGTTCAATTAGAGGTCGCATGTCCTAAGTGTTCAGAGGGATAAAGAAAGCGGAAATTTTTCTTCTGCGTGGGTGTTGTTGGAAAATTAGGTCGCGGACAAAGGTAATGGTAGGAAGAGATAAATGGGTTGATGGTTGGGTGCCAGTGTTCTCTTCTGATGTTCATCTTGACGAGGCTAGATCTTGGAAAGTGTGTGATTTTATGCTCCAAGCTAGGGCCAATGCGTTGGAATGCTGAAATGGTAAGACATAGTTTTGAGTGGAAATATGGCCGGCCATGATATTATATCAATGGAGTTGACAGATGAAGATAAGGATAATCATCTTCAATGGTCTGGGCAAAACTTAGGGCAGTTTACAATTAAGTCATTATACGCTTTCATTTGTGATTTGGAGGATGTTGAGCTACCTCGTGAAGGAAATAATGCCCTTGGTCCAAGTATGCATTCAATCCTAAAGTCTAATAAATGCGGTTCAGTATTAATTAATTTTGAAAGTTAATAATTCAGTGAGATCAAGTGAGTTGTATGCTTGAAGGAAATAATGCCCTTGGTCCAAGTATGCATTCTATGTTAAGTCTAATTAATGCGGTTCAGTATTAATTAACAAGTTAATAATTCAGTGAGATCAAGTGAGCTGAATGCCTAGCTAGAGGCCGCTTCAGTTCAAGTGGAATTAATGATATTAATCCACAGCTTACTCTTGACTGAACCCGTAGGGTCACACAAATAGTACGTAAACGGATCAAGTATTTAATGGCATTAAATACTCCATCTATGAATATTCGGAACCGACGGATCTTAGTTTCAGTGGGAGCTAAGATCGTCACAGGCAAGAAATGAATACTCCGGAAACGATGATATTGCCGGAAACGGAAATATGGATCGTATCGGAAATATAAATATTATCCAAGTCGTAGATGTTGCCGGAAACGGAAACATGGTACGTATCGGAAAATATTATCGGAAATGGAAATATTGCCAGAATCGGAAATATTGCCGGAAACGGAAATATTGTCAGAATCGGAAATATTACCGGAATCGGAAAATAATTCCGGAAACGGAAATATTAAATATTTGTTCGAAACGGAAATTAATTCCGGAATCGGAAATATTAAATATTGTTCGTATCGGAAATGAATTCCGGAATCGGAAAATTTAATCGGAAGCGCATCGTACGAATAAGCATCGGACGAGGCCTGCCGGACGAGGCCCAACACGAAGCCAGGCCATCGCCCAGCAAGCCAAGCGCGCCGCACAAACAGCCACGCCAGGCCCAGCGCAAGGCCAGGCCCAGCAGGCTGCGCAGCGCGCACAACGCGCACAGCACGCGCAGCGCGCAGCGCGCGCGGGCGCTGCGTGGGCTGCTGCTCGCGCGCACGCATGGGGCCCATCGTGGCAGCCGTGCGTGTGTGTGCAAGTGTTTGTGTTCGTGCACGTTTCCTAAAAACATGCAGAGTTCGGTTAATGATTAAATTCCTAATTCTATTTGATAAATTAATTAAATTAGAGTTCTTGTAGGATTCTAGGTTTAATTAATTTGTATCTGAATAGGATTTCGATTCCCTTTCCATACCCCTATAAATATGAGGCTAGGGCTCACAATTTATAACAAGTTTCAAAGTATTCAAAAGTGAGTTTTTGAGAGAAAATTAAAACACACATCTTGCTCATAAAGTGCCGAAATTTTCTAGTACCTTAAGGGCGATTCTAGTTGGTCAATCTTAAGGCGGATCCGGACGTGCTGTGGACTATCTACGGAGGGACGACACTTGGAGTCCTAAAGACTTGTTCTTGTTCGGTTCGGGCGCAGCTAGGGAAGGCACGCAACAAAGAGTATGCATCTAAACTATGCTATATGATTATGTGTAAATAATATGTATTCCTGGGTTAATGGTTGTTTCCGCATGATCTATGTAATGTCATATGTATCATAACCTAACAGTGGTATCAAAGCCCCTTATTATTTTCATAATCTAAATTGCATGAACATGGTTAAATATTACAAATTTGCAAGAATTAAAAGGGGTGATTAATTTTCGTAATTGTTAATTAATTGCAAATTGCGTTTATTTAATTATACGTACGCAGATTTTCGGCAGTTTCTTCGTTACTCATCCGAATTGAGTGATTTTTGTGTCAATTCCGCATGTAAAAGGCATTCTAAAATTTTGACAAAAATACTATTTTTCTGCCGAACCCAGAATTCTCAAATTCGAAGCCTAACTATGACTTTTCGAAGGTTTTAGTTTTTCGAATGCAAAATTTCGTAAATTTAAGATGTTAAATTAAATATTTGCGATTCTTGTTGATAAATCTTGAATTTTTGATTGACCTACTGCATATGTTTAACAAGTTTGAATGCCTAGTCTTGTTAATTATGCAATCTAATTTGTAATTATGATTAATTTGTTGAAAATTAGAATAATTTAGAATTAATTTGATTTTCATAATTAATTGTAATTTAATTAGAAACCTATGATTAAAAACCACCATAAAAATTGTAAATTTATGATAAATTTTAAATTTTTATGACCTAGACTTGAATCCATAACAATCGGAAATCAATTGGATAATAAATTTTCGATTTTTCGCCCTAAAATTATGAAATTAATATTATTTATTAATTTGTCATTAATTTTAAATATAAATTTTAAACTTTTATGCGATTCGTTCATAAAACTTGCACGCACGAAGCAATGGACGCTTCGTGTTACCCTTAAGGGGTGTTGTATAATGCGGGCATGCGACGACGAGCAAGGGAGCTCGTCGCCCGTGCGGCACGAATGCAATGAGCAAGGGCGTAGTGCACGAGCACAAGGCAGCAGCCCTGCCTTGTGTCGTGTGCCACGAGCAATGGACGAATGGGCATGGGCGAAGGGCGAGCCAAGGCAGTCGCGTGTGGGCAGCAAGCGAGCTGCGCCACAACGCGCGCTGCCTCGCACAAGAGCGCGCAGCCTCGCGCGCAGCGAGCACAAGCTCGCGTGCCACGAGCGCTGCGCCCAGCATTGCTCGCGCGCACAGCGAGCGATGTCGCGCGCCCAGCGAGCGATGTCGCGCGCCCAGCGAGCGATGGCTCGCGCGCCCAGCGAGCGATGTCGCGCGCCCAGCGAGCGATGTCGCGCGCCCAGCGAGCGATGTCGCGCGCCCAGCGAGCGATGTCGCGCGCCCAGCGAGCGATGTCGCGCGCCCAGCGAGCGATGTCGCGCGCGCACTGCGAGCGATAGCTCGCGTGCGATGAACGCTGGCGCGCGCAGCGAGCACCTATGCGTGCGGAGGCTTGCGATGGGGATGCAGCAGCTATGCGACGAGCGCATGGGCTGCGCGCACATGGCCAGCAATGGCTGTGTGCGTGCGGCCCATGGGCGTGCAACGCGTAGGGTGTTTGTGTTACGATTAAAGATCGTTTTGAATGTTTAATTTGAAAATTTCAGTTCACGTAATTTTAATTAATTTTAAAATTAATAATTTAAATTATTTTCTTGGATTTTAATTTTGAATATTGTAATTATAATAAATTTTATTTATTCTAATTATTTTACTAAAATTAAAATCATGAATTAATTTAAATACGACTGAAATTAAATTAAATTTTTGGATTCAATTATAAATTTATATGAGCTTTAAATTTTAATTAAATTTGTATGTTTCCGGTTAGACTAGAAATACATTTTTATGTTTAAAATTAGTAAAGCATATAAATTTATTGGTTTAAGTGGGAGCGTTTTTTAGTCATAAACTCTTGATTAGGTCTACAAATCCTTAAGGTTAAAACAACTTGATTAGAATTAATAAGGACTGAATAATTGGTAGATTATTGGTGCCCTTGATTAATTGCTGCAAATGTTTACGTGATGCATAATGTGTTTTACTAACCAGCTATGTGGGCCATTCATGATAATGAATGGATGAATGGTATATATTGTATATGTACTGTTTTGCAGGTTATGAAGTGACTAGTATGGCCCAAATAGGATAGAAAATATGGTTTGCGTACCATTAATTTGAATGTAATTGGTCTAAAGTACCAAAGTTATTTTTCAATTCAAATATGGTCTGCGAACCATCAAATAGTTGTAGAGGCGATGCCCGAAGCCGCAGGCGACGGGGTCACTCAGGCAGCCCTCAATCGTTGGATTGATGCCAACAAGGATGTGAAATGTCTAATGCTCGCCACCATGAGTGCGGATCTGCAGAAAACGTTCATCAACTCAGATGCTTTCACAATCATCAGTGAGTTGAAGAACATGTTCCAAGATCTGGCTCGAGTCGAAAGATTCGAGACTCATAGGCAAATTCTTGAGACCAAGCTTAAGAAAGGCGAGCCCGTAAGTCCACATGTTCTCAAAATGATTGGACTCATTGAGAATATGAGTCGGCTGGATCAGCAATTTTCTCAGGAAATGGCTATAGACACCATCCTCCATTCTCTTCATAGCGGGTATGATCAGTTCAAACTGAACTACAGTATGAATAGTCTGGACAAAACGCTCACTGAGCTTCACGGTATGCTGAAGACCGCTGAAAAGACGCTCAAAAGTGATAAGCAGGATGTGCTTATGGTGCGTGGGGGCAAGTTCAAGAAATCTGGAAAGAAGAGGAATGCTAAGAAAGGTGGCAACAAGGCCAGCCCAACTAAGAAAACTGGCGCCAAATCTGTAAAGAGGAAGGTCAGTCAACCCACTTCTGAATCCGAATGCTTCTACTGCAAGAAGAAGGGGAATTAGAAGAGAGATTGCTTGAAGCTAAAGGAAGATCAGAAGAACGGAACAGTCGTTCCATCTTCAGGTATTTTCGTTATAGAATGTATACTTGCTAATTCAACTTCTTGGGTATTAGATACAGGTTGTGGCTCACACTTATGTTCCAATCCACAGGGACTAAGAAGAAGTAGAAAGTTAAGCAAGGGTGAAGTCGACCTACGAGTGGGAAATGGAGCACGGATTGCTGCATTAGCCGTAGGAACTTACTATTTGTCGTTGCCCTCCGGGCTAGTTTTGGAACTGGAAGAATGTTTCCATGTTCCAAGTCTTACTAAAAACATCATTTCAGTTTCTTGCTTAGATGCTAAGGGATTTTCCTTTATAATAAAAGACAATAGTTGTTCGTTTTATTTTAAAGAGATGTTTTATGGATCTGCTAGATTAGTCAATGGACTTTATTTATTAGATCACGACAAACAAGTATATAACATAAATACCAAAAAGGCCAAAAAAGGATGATTCAGATCTCACCTATCTGTGGCATTGTCGATTAGGCCATATAAACTTGAAACGCTTAGAAAGTCTTCAAAAAGAATTCTAGAACCATTTGACTTAGAGGATTATGGTAAATGCGAATCATGTTTACTTGGCAAAATGACAAAGCAACCTTTCTCTAAAGTTGGAGAAAGAGCAAATGAACTATTGGCTTTAATCCATACAGATGTATGTGGACCAATGAGTACAAATGCTAGAGGTGGTTTCAGCTACTTTATCACTTTCACTGATGACTTCAGTAGGTATGGTTATGTCTACCTAATGAAGCATAAGTCTGAATCCTTTGACAAATTCAAGGAATTTCAGAGTGAAGTAAAGAATCAATTAGCAAGAAGATTAAGGCACTGCGGTCTGATAGAGGCGGTGAATATCTGAGCTATGAATTTGATGACCATCTGAAAGAATGTGGAATTCTATCAGAATTGACTCCTTCTGGAACACCACAATGGAACGGTGTGTCGGAACGGAGGAACAGAACCTTGCTAGACATGGTCAGGTCAATGATGGGTCAGGCCGAACTTCCATTAGAATTTTGGGGACATGCACTAAATACAGCTGCACTCACTATAAATTGAGCTCCGTCTAAAGCTGTCGAAAAGACTCCATATGAATTATGGTTTGGAAAGCCTCCAAATGTGTCTTTTCTTAAGATTTGGGGATGTGAAGTATACGTCAAACGATTAATTTCAGACAAACTTCATCCAAAATCTGACAAATGTATCCTTGTGGGCTATCCAAAGGAAACAAAAGGGTATTACTTCTACAATACATCTGAGAACAAGGTGTTTGTTGCTCGAGATGGTGTCTTTTTGGAGAAGGATCACATTTCCAAAATGACAAGTGGGAGAAAAGTAGACCTCGAAGAAATTCGAGTCGAACAACAAACTCTAGAGAATGCTCAAGATGACATTCAGGATGAAACTCAGAGATCTTTAGAAGAATCTGGTGAGAATCATGGTCAATCTAGAAATGTTACCCCGCGTAGATCGCAAAGATATAGATCTCAACCGGAAAGGTACTTAGGTATTTTGACGAACGAGAGCTATGACGTTCTATTACTTGAAAGTGATGAACCTGCGACTTACAAACAAGCTATGACGAGCCCTAGCTCCAAGCAATGGCAAGAAGCCATGCAATCTGAATTAGACTCCATGTCTGAAAACCAAGTATGGGATTTGGTCGATTTGCCAGATGGCTACCAAGCCATTGGAAGCAAATGGGTTTTCAAACTGAAAAAGGACAAGGATGGGAAACTTGAAGTTTTCAAAGCTAGATTGGTCGCAAAAGGTTACAGGAAAGTCCACGGTGTGGATTACGATGAAACCTTTTCACCAGTTGCAATGCTAAAGTCTATTCGAATAATGTTAGCAATCGCTGCATATTACGATTACGAAATATGGCAGATGGATGTCAAAACTGCTTTCTTAAACGTCGTTTTAACAGAAACTGTGTTTATGACACAGCCTGAAGGTTTTGAGGATCCAAAGAATGCTAAAAAGGTATGCAAGCTAAAGAAGTCAATCTACGGATTGAAGCAGGCATCCAGGAGCTGGAATATACGTTTTGATGAAGCAGTCAGTGACTTTGGTTTCATCAAGAACGCGGACGAATCTTGTGTATACAAGAAGGTCAGTGGGAGCAAAATTGCTTTCCTAGTATTATATGTCGACGACATATTGCTTATCGGAAATGACATTCCTATGTTGAACTCTGTCAAGATTTGGCTTGGGAAATGTTTTTCGATGAAGGATCTAGGAGAAGCACAGTACATATTGGGCATCAAGATTTACAGAGATAGATCTAAAAAGATGATTGGACTTAGTCAAAGCACTTATATCAATAAGGTGCTTGATAGGTTCAAGATGGCGGACTCCAAGCGAGGCTACCTACCCATGTCTCATGGAATGACTCTAAGCAAGACTCAGTGCCCAAAAACACTTGATGAGCGTAGACGAATGAATGGGATTCCATATGCATCATTGATTGGTTCAATAATGTATGCTATGATATGTACACGCCCGGATGTTGCGTACGCACTCAGTGCTACGAGCAGATACCAGTCAGACCCAGGAGAGGCGCATTGGACTGCTGCCAAGAATATTCTGAAGTACCTGAAAAGGCACAAAGATGACTTCCTGGTCTATGGTGGAGATGATGAATTAATTGTTAAAGGCTATACGGACGCAAGTTTCCAAACCGACAAAGATGATTTTAGATCACAGTCTGGGTTTGTCTTCTGCCTCAACGGAGGAGCAGTAAGCTGGAAAAGTGCTAAGCAAAGCACCATTGCGGATTCTACAACTGAAGCGGAGTACATTGCTGCACATGAAGCAGCAAAGGAAGCTATATGGCTAAGGAAGTTCATAGGAGAACTTGGTGTAGTCCCCTCCATTAAAGGACCAATAGCCCTGTATTGTGATAATAACGGAGCTATTGCACAGGCAAAAGAGCCTAGACACCACCAGAGAGTCAAGCATGTACTTCGTAGATCTCACCTTCTACGAGAGTTCGTTGAAAGAAAAGAAGTCGAGATAAGCAAAATTGGAACTGATGACAACATATCAGATCCATTAACTAAACCTCTGCCGCAGGCGAAGCACAACTCGCACACTGCAGCTATGGGAATCAAGCATATTGGAGAATGGCTTTGATGTCTCTGTTTAATGTTTTAAAGTTTTAGAGTTTAAATCTTTGTAAAACATTATTGGTTAATCATTCACAATAAATGAAAAGAATTCATTTTTCCATTTAATTTGTGGTTTATTAAATGATGAGTCCCTTCAATTTGACGATATATTCAAGATAGACTGTCAGGACCAGTCCTGTGACTAAGAAATGTCTATCAAGTGAACTTGAATGTCAAAGGTTGAAAATGGTCCCTAATCGGAGTTTTCCATAAAATTGGACGCATAGAAAACGTTAGACGATTAGAATGCAAGATGACTAGTAGTTCTGTTTCTTGAACTATGTGGACATGGCAATGTCATAATCATTTGCATAGATACTTACTTTGGGAAGACTAGTATCGGACAAGACCTATGAAACTTTACTGTAAGAGATGAAAATCTGTCATGAGTAAATTTCATTAAATTATTAGACACTAAATCCTCAATACCTGAGTGATTTGAGATTACTTGTTTGAGAACTGGTTGCTTTGACGTTGACCAACCGTCGCACCGTAAAAGGAGGCTATAAAGGCAACGCTCAGGTAATCACCTATCAAACGAAGTCTAATCTCAAGATCGCAAGATTGGGATTGTCCTCCCATAAATCGGGATGAGATGCTTAAAAGTTGTACAAGGCCACTCGGAGAGCTAGAAACTGTGAAATGCATGGCCGTGCTCGGATGAATCATAGGCTATGATTATCTGTTTATTTGATCAGTTGAACTCTGAAACCGAGGAACACCTCTGGACGTAATAAGGATGACAACTCTTACCTTATGTTCAAGAGCAAGCATCGAGCGACAAAGGAATTAGGAAATGCACACTTGTCCCTAAGGACAAGTGGGAGACTGAAGGAAATAATGCCCTTGGTCCAAGTATGCATTCTATGTTAAGTCTAATAAATGCGGTTCAGTATTAATTAACAAGTTAATAATTCAGTGAGATCAAGTGAGCTGAATGCCTAGCTAGAGGCCGCTTCAGTTCAAGTGGAATTAATGATATTAATCCACAGCTTACTCTTGACTGAACCCGTAGGGTCACACAAATAGTACGTAAACGGATCAAGTATTTAATGGCATTAAATACTCCATCTATGAATATTCGGAACCGACGGATCTTGGTTTCAGTGGGAGCTAAGATCGTCACAGGCAAGAAATGAATACTCCGGAAACGATGATATTGCCGGAAACGGAAATATGGATCGTATCGGAAATATAAATATTATCCAAGTCGTAGATGTTGCCGGAAACGGAAACATGGTACGTATCGGAAAATATTATCGGAAATGGAAATATTGCCAGAATCGGAAATATTGCCGGAAACGGAAATATTGTCAGAATCGGAAATATTACCGGAATCGGAAAATAATTCCGGAAACGGAAATATTAAATATTTGTTCGAAACGGAAATTAATTCCGGAATCGGAAATATTAAATATTGTTCGTATCGGAAATGAATTCCGGAATCGGAAAATTTAATCGGAAGCGCATCGTACGAATAAGCATCGGACGAGGCCTGCCGGACGAGGCCCAGCACGAAGCCAGGCCATCGCCCAGCAAGCCAAGCGCGCCGCACAAACAGCCACGCCAGGCCCAGCGCAAGGCCAGGCCCAGCAGGCTGCGCAGCGCGCACAACGCATGGGGCCCATCGTGGCAGCCGTGCGTGTGTGTGCAAGTGTTTGTGTTCGTGCACGTTTCCTAAAACATGCAGAGTTCGGTTAATGATTAAATTCCTAATTCTATTTGATAAATTAATTAAATTAGAGTACTTGTAGGATTCTAGGTTTAATTAATTTGTATCTGAATAGGATTTCGATTCCCTTTCCATACCCCTATAAATATGAGGCTAGGGCTCACAATTTATAACAAGTTTCAAAGTATTCAAAAGTGAGTTTTTGAGAGAAAATTAAAACACACATCTTGCTCATAAAGTGCCGAAATTTTCTAGTACCTTAAGGGCGATTCTAGTTGGTCAATCTTAAGGCGGATCCGGACGTGCTGTGGACTATCTACGGAGGGACGACACTTGGAGTCCTAAAGACTTGTTCTTGTTCGGTTCGGGCGCAGCTAGGGAAGGCACGCAACAAAGAGTATGCATCTAAACTATGCTATATGATTATGTGTAAATAATATGTATTCCTGGGTTAATGGTTGTTTCCGCATGATCTATGTAATGTCATATGTATCATAACCTAACAATGCTTAGCTAGTGGCCGCTTCAGTTCAAGTGGAATTAATAATATTAATCCACATCTTACTCTTGACTGAACCCGTAGGGTCACACAAATAGTACGTGAACGAATCAAGTATTTAAGTGAGTTAAATACTCTATTTATGAATATTCGGAAACGACAGATCTCGGTTCCAGAGGGAGCTGATATTGTCAAAAGGGAAAATATGAATACTCCGGAAATGATGATATTGCCGGAAATGGAAATATGGATCATAATGGAAATATAAATATTATCCAAGTCGTAGATGTATAAACATGGTACGTATCGGAAAATATTATCGGAAATAGAAGTATTGCCGGAATCGGAAATATTGCCGGAAACGGAAATATTCCCGGAATCGGAAATATTGTCGGAATCGGAAATAAATCTGGAATCGGAAATAAATCCGGAATCGGAAATAAATTCCGGAATCGGAAATAATAAATATTTGTTCGAATCGGAAATAAATTCTGGAATCGGAAATATTAAATATTGTTTGAATCGTAAATGAATTCCGGAATCAGAAAACGAATTGGAAGCGCGACATACGAAATAATCGACGGACGAGCTTGCTAGACGCAAGGCCCAACACGAAGCCAGACCCATCACCCAAGGAAGCCCGCACGCGCAACCGAGCAGCAAGGCAGGCCCAGCGCGCAAGCGAGTGAGGCAGGCCCAGCGAGCACCGCCCATCGATGGCCGCGTGCTGCCGGCGCCCAGCTTTAGGCCAAGCTAAGCACCAGCGCCCCTTGTGGGCTGCGTGGCTGCGAGGGTTCGTACGACCAAGTCCTTGGTCGTTTAGGATTGCTTGCTATCGTTTTCCTAATTCTACTCGAATTGAATGTTATTGTTAAATCTGAAACACTTTGGTGTTTGATTAAACATCAAATTCTAATGATTTAATTCAACTAGAATCCTAATGGATTTAGTTGTTGGAATCCTAGTAGAATTCTAATTCCGTTATTTCCACCCTATAATACGTGGTTCATAATCACAATTTATACATCAATTCAATAAGTATTCACATAGATTAAGTTCAAGTAACAATTTAATAATTTGCCTAAATTAATAATTAAGCTTTCCGAATAAACATAATACCTTAGAGAATATCCTAGTTGGTTGAATCTAAGGCGGATCCGAACGTGCTGTGGACTATCTACGGAGAGGCGACATTTGGAGTCCTAAAACTTGTTCTGTTTGGTTCGGGAGCAGCTAGGGAAGGCACACATCACATTGTACGTATCCTAATTATGCTAATTGACTATGTGGAAATTAATTTGGATTCCTAGCTTTATGGTTTTTCCGCATGATATATATTGTTTATATTTGTCATAACCTAACACTGGTATCACGAGCCTCTAATTAATTACATAATCAATTATAGTTAACATGGATTAAATTTCATAAATTTGCAATGAATTAAAGGGGTGATTACTTTCGTGTATGTAATTAATTGCAAATTCGTGCGATTATTTGATTATATGTTCGTAGGATTTTTCGGCAGTTTTGTCAATAATTTCGCATGTAAACGACGTTTTAAAATTTTGACTAAAATCAAAGATTTGTCGCCGAACCCAGAATGCCCAAATTCGAAGCCTAACTATGACTTTTCGGAGGTTTTAGTTTTTCGAACACAAAATTTGTAATTTTTTGTTGATAAATTAAATATTTGCGAATCTTGTATGTAAATCTTGAATCTATGATTAATCCACTGTATATGTTTAACAATTTTAAAGCCTAATCTTGTTAATTATACAACCTAAATTGTAATTGTAATTAATTTGTTGAAATTCGAATAATTTAGAATTTGTTTTTATTTTCATAATTAATTAGCAATTTAATTAGGATCCTATGATTAAAAACCACCATAAAATTTATCAAAATTGAAAAGTTTTAAAATTATATGACCTAGGTTTGAATCCATAAAAATAAATATGATTAGAAATTAATTTGAATAATAAAATTTCGAATTTTGCCCGAATTTAATGAAATTAATATGATTTATTAATTCGTCAATTAAATTAAAGTATAAAAATTATTAATTTTTATAAAACCGATCACCAATGTTGCACGCACGAAGAAATGGAAGCTAAGTGTTACCCTTAAAGGGTGTTGCATTGTGCGGGCATGCGACGACGAGCAAGGGAGCTCGTCGCCCATGCGGTACGAGGCAATGAGCAACGAGGCATGCGCGGCAGCAAGGGAGCTGTGCCGTGTGTGTGCCGTGTGGATGGTCGAGCAATGAAGGGCATCGATGCAACGTAGCGCCAGGCACAAGGCAAGACAGCAGCATACGAGCAAAGGAGCTCGTATGCGCTGCGCATGCCAAGGCCCAACGCTGGCAGCCATCAACGAGCAAGCCACCGAGCAAGCGAGCAACACGCACATCGCAAGGCTGTGCGCTGCGATGGGCATCACTCGGCCACACAACGCGGGCCTGGGCGCTGCTTCGTGCACACGGCCCATGGCGATGCGGCTGTGTTGGCCTTGGGCGAGGCTTGGGCTTCGGCCTAAGGCCTTGCCTTAGTACGCAAGGGCCGTTTTATTTATTTATAGGTTGAAAACGATTTTAATTAAATTTAAATGCGTAATTTAATTTTTTCTCGGAATTTAATTTTGATTAATTTAATTATTATAAATTAATTTATACTAATTATTTTACTAAAATTTAAACCTTGATAAAATTTAAATTAATTAATTTTAATCAACTGAAAATAAAATTAAAGGATTTAAATATTATTTTATATGAGTTTTAAATTTTAATTAAATTTGTAAGTTTCCGGTTGGACTAGGAAATACACTTTTATGTTTAAAATTTGTAAAGCATTTTCTTGGTTTTAGTGGGAGCTTTTAGTCATTAAACTCTTGATTATGTCTACATTCCTTTTAAGGTTAAAACAACTCGATTAGAACTAATAAGGATTGAATAATTTGTAGATTATTGGAACCGATTAGTTGTTGCAAATGTTTATGTGATGCATAATATGTTCTACTAACTTGCTATATGGGCCATTCATTGATAAATGAATGGGTGAATGGTATACTGTAAATGTACTGTTTTGCAGGTTATGGAAGTGACTGGTATGGCCCAAATAGGATAGAAAATATGGTCTGCGTACCATTCATTTGAATTTAATATTGGTCTAATGCACCAAAGTTTTATTTTAAATATGGTCTGCGTACCATCAAATAGTTGTAATTAGTTTTAATTATAGCATATCCTATTTCAAGAAAATGGCGCCTCCCATGGTGAAATTCAAGACGGAGTTTCCAATCCATTTTCAAGACGGAGTTTGAAGTTGAAGCTTCAAGATGAAGTCGGGCCATACTAGATCACATTTATATCTTATGCATGTTTTAAGTTATTTATTGCTTTAAATATGTCTTAATTATGCATGAGATTGTGGCTTGATTATGTTGCATGATTAAGGATTTTAGTTCACTTAAAATCTAACGAACATAGTAAGAGCCTTAAGTTCCAAACTTAAAAAAATTGAGTTAAAAGGTTATGCCATGCCAAAATAACACTTACTTGGATAACCTTTACATCAATCTTAGTAATAGTTTTCCGCCATATATAGCGAGGTGTTACTTATTGATCCTAAAGGGGTAAGGTACACAAATAATTGTGAGTACATGTTAGTTTTGGTGAAACTCAATGATATAAGTAAGGAGTCCTTTTATGTCGTGGCAAATGAGATATGTTTACCTAATAAGTCTTAAACGTACCTATCAACCAAGAGTAGTTTCTAGACTATTAGCAAAGGATTCGCTTACCTAAAATATTTTAGAATTGAGTCTAAATACATAATGTGCTTAATTCTTCAATGATTTAAGGATCTTGGATTCATTTTATTCACACCTGCTGGAACACAAAAACTCGAATAAAATGCCAATGACTTGTTTAAATTGCATGATTGCTTTAATTTTCAAGTTATTACTCATGATAAATGTTTAGACTTTGCATGCTTCAATGTATGTTTTAATTATTGTTTATAATTAAATATCTTGCATTGCAGTAAATCCTTTTAGAAAGGTAACAGTAAATTTCCTCGATTGGTAGTGAATCCAAGAACTATTCACGGAAATGAGAGAAAATGAGCAATTTAAAATGTACGTGTCTTATAGCGACTTCTATGGTTGTTTTCGAGTATCAAAGTCGAATGGAAAACCGATTGGTGCTTGTGAATTCAAAATACAATGTAGTTTTGAGATCATAAAGCATTGAGTTTAAACTCTCATCTTTACCAATGGTTACCAACCAAATATCTTTGTCCATTTAATATATTCTCGAATGAGTCCAGTTCCTAGACATTCGAATAGATCGATGCTTAGAGAACTTTAGAAGCTTCTGGTAAGATCATCTAGTTGAAGAAAAATATTCAACATAAATTAAATGGTAAGAACCTTGTTGGAATGACATTGGACATGCCTAACAAAGTATAAAAGTCAACATCAAAGAAGTCAATTCTTAAGACTATAAGAAAGGGTACAAGAAATAGGAAAACAAGGAACAAATTAAAGGAGTTTACCACTTTGTTTCTACCTATAAGTTTATGTTTAAAGAAAAAGTAACCTAGCAATCAAACTTCCTTGGTATCATATACCGCTTGAGGTTCTTACTTCGGTAATAACTCAAACAATGGAAGCTAGGCTACACTAATGGCCTACAAGTGGAAATGAAGCATGGCATTGCTACATTAGTTGTAGGTTCATCTAGTTTGTTTTAAGTCCTTTCAAGGCTGGAACTTAATGGCTATTTTGTTCCATAATCAGCATACCTAAATTTCTGCTTTCAAAACACAGAAAGACTCACATACAGAAATACAAAAACAATGTTTGTTTGTTTATTTGAATGAAATGGCCATTTACAGGTTGAGTAAATATGCTTGATTAAAACAACCAAATCTTTAACAATAAGAATTTTACTAGGTTCAAATCAATCTCTTGATTTGAGTTCCACAAACCTTTAGCATTGTTGCTTAGACCATGTCAACAAGTTAACGTTCTAAAGCTCTTTTTTGAGGGACTTTTGAAAGTTGATTGATTTGTAGATCATTCAAGACAAGCTAGTCTTACTTGTTGAAAGTAACAAAAGATATGAACTATTGTTAGAACACCTAGACAATAGAGTTCAAAGCTAAAGAAATATTTTATGACTTTATTATATCACCTAGATTTGAGTGAATATATGTTTATTTACTCAATGTGATATAAGTTTGAATCTGTTTGGCTAGTTCAAAGATTCATAGAAAAGTATAAAAATGTCCACTTGGCAAGAAATCATAAAGGTCTAGGTTAGATCATGTTGATGATTACTTAAGTCAAGAACGATCATCAATGATTGTGTGTTATAATTTCACGATCGAGCTCCATAAGATATGGTATATCTAAATTGGAATGATCGAAGTTAATTGGTACTTGATTCGATCAATGATGAATCATAAAGAATTTTCCTATAATTTCTAAGACAAAATGTTGAACTACCACCAAACTAAACCAAATTCGTCAAAGCTATTGAAAAGTAATTTCAGAATATCTTTTCAATAATATATATCTAAAGAGTTGCTAAACTTAGTGGGAGCTTAGTGTTTGTTATTCGACAAACTAAGGCCCATGTATAGATATATGTTTCATTGTGATTTATTCAAATGAGACACAAGGGTATTGTTTCTAGCACGAATTTTCGAGAACATAATGTTTGTTTGCTCGAAATAATGTCCTTTTGGAGATTCATTTACAAAATGACAAGTGGGAGAAAATAAACCTCAAAAGTCTTCGAGGCGAAAAACAAACATATATAAAACGGAGATTCCGAAGGCTTTTTCGAAGCTCTTTAGAAAATCCGAACACTTATTCTTTAAGGACTTTAGAAGTGTCTTTAAGGAATAGACAGCTCTTAGAAGACTTTACAAGTGCTTCAAGGAGAACAGAATATTCAAAGGACTTTCAAGTGTCTGTTATTCTATTGTTTGATGTTCTATACCCAAGTAAGGCATAGTGTTCAAGTCACTGAAACTATGAGATTCTTCTATTAGATAGTGAAGAAACATAGAGTTCAGGTCACTGAAACTATGAGATTCTTCTATTAGATAGTGAAGAAACCTACAACTTGCAGTCAAACTATTATCATGTAGATTAATGTGTTTGTGACTTGTAAGAAAGCTATGACGAAACCCAGATTCCCTAAAATGGTTAGAGGCCATATAGACTTAATGTTTAATTGGTTAAAGGCCATAAAAACATGCTCAATGTTCTGATGACAAAATTGAAATTTTGTTGATTTGCAAGAATGATTTACATCTATTGGTTGCAAATTAGTTTTAAGGATAAAAACCATCAAACATGGAATTGTGTTCACACACAAAGCTAGATTATTTGCTAAAGGTTACAAGCAAATTCATGGCATGGATTGTGTTGAAACCTCGTGCATAATCTTATTGCTCAAGTCCATATATAGGCTCAAATGTTTTAAATGGTTAGAGGCCATAAAACATACTCAATGTTTTGATGACAAAATTGAAATTTTGTTCATTTGCAAGAATGGTTTACATCTATTGGTTGCAAATCGGTTTTAAGGATAACCATCAAACACTGAATTGTGTTCACACATAAAGCTAGATTAGTTGCTAAAGGTTGCAAGCAAATTCATGGCGTGGATTGGGCTGAAACCTCATGCATAATCGTAATGCTCAAGTCTATAAATCAAGCAATGATTACATATTGGTACATATGGAAATTGGATGACAAAACTAATTCCATAATCAAATGTTGGAAGAAACTATGTACATGGTATTTCATAGGATTTGTGAATCCAAATAATGCTTAAAATGAATGCTAGCTTATGAAATTCGGATATGGATTTAAGCAAGCAATTGGGAATTGGAACTGTATTTTAGTGATGCTAATAAGTATTTTAGTTTCATAAAATTTACATAATTCTTATAGATATATAGGAAGTTTAGTGGAGTACGTAAAACTTAATTGGTCCTATGTGTATCACACACATATCTCTCTGTTGTGAAATAACATTCAAATGCTAATGACTTAGATTTGAAATTATTCATCAATGATGGACCAAGGCGAAACTTAGTACATACTGGGTATTAAGATCTATTTACAAAGATCTTAGAATATTGTTTTAGATTAAGTAATGGTATTTACTAAATCAAACACGAAAGACTCCATTGGAGATATTCGACCCATAAGAATAAATCTAAGTAATGAATGTTTGAACTATGTATAAGCATTTATTAAGTTAAACATCAAAAAGTCTAAATGAGATTCTTAAACCTATACTATATGTCAAAGAATTTAGTTGGATTTAGTATATACTGAAACTAGATGAGCTAATATAACATGAATAGAATTCAATTGGAAATTATTCTGCAAAAGAATTCATCATGTATGATATAATATGAGGATCGCCAAAAATGTATCGTATGGCTTTAGGCATGACAAACATATACCAATCTCTATTGGTGTAAGTAAACATGAACTAGATTGAGATTAAGAAAATCCTATGTTACTTGAAAAGGTAAACAAGAATAATTCTTGATTCAAGGAAATAAAGATATGCTAAAAATTGATGCTACACGCATAAACACTGGCAAAGGAATAAGCAAGATCCCTTTGGAGTTAACCATTGGCAAGGACGAGCTATAGAGCATCACGTTTTGAAATGGCAACATGGATTGAAGACCATGAGTTGTTGCATGGGAAATTAAACATTAATTTCTATGTTCTGAGATACAGATGGAAAGTCTTCCACATATCTTGGAACTGCTTGGATAAGTAAATCCAAACAAAGCATCACTGGCAACCTATACAGTTGAAGTAAAATTACTTATTGCCTAAGAAGCAATAAAACATGGTTGTTTATGTTAAAGAGTTCTTCACGGAACATGGGTAGATCATATGTCTGTTGGCTTGATGGTTCTTTATTTCAACATGCGTAGAACCATTCTTGAAGCAAGAATAACTAGATCACAAAATAAACATACTCAAAAGATCTGATCATCCTATCTCGAAAGGCATTCGATGAAAAGGATATTAAGATTAGCAAAGCATGATAACTAAACCTATGCAACTAGTGAAATACAACACTCACATTGTGGCACTAGAAATCAAGCATAGTTTTGAATTTCATTAGTTGTTTTAAAGATGGGTTAGGGACCCATGGTTGTAAAACATTGGGGTTGAACATTTATCATATATGAAATGTATTTTCATATTCCATTTAATCTTGGTTTAGTATTAAATGATGGGTCCTTTTAAATTTGACAATATATTCAAGATAGACTGTCAGGACAAGTCCTCTGACTAAGATATGTCTATCAAGTGAACTTGAATGTCAAAAGTTGAAAATGGTCCTTGGTCGGAAGTTTTCAATAAAGGTGGACGCATAGAAAACGCTAGACGACTAGAATGCAAGATGACCAGTAGTTCTGTTTCTTGAACTATGTGGACATGGCAATGTCGCAATCATTTGCATAGATACTTAATTTGAGAAGATTAGTATCGGACAGACCTATGAAACTTTACTGTTAGAGATGAAAATCTATCATAAGTAAATTTCATTACATTATTAGATACTAATCCTCAACACCTGAGTGATTTGAGATTACTTGTTTGAGAACTGGTTACTTTGACATTGTCAACCGTCGCACCGTAAAAGGAGACCATAACGGCAACGCTCAGGTTATCACCTATCAAACGAAGTCTAACCTCAAGATCACAAGATTGGGATTGTCCTCCCATAAATCGGGATGAGATGCTGAAAAGTTGTACAAGGCCACTCGGAGAGCTAGAAACTGAAAAAATGCATGGCCGTGCTCAGATGAATCATAGGCTATGATTATCTGTTTATTTGATCAGTTGAACTCTGAAACTGAGAAATACCTCTGGACATAATAAGGATGAATACCCTTACCTTATGTTCATGAGTAAGCATCAAGCGAAAAATGAATTAGGCAATGCACACTTGTCCTGAAGGACAAGTGGGAGACTGAAGGAAATAATGCCCTTGGTCTAAGTATACATTCAATGCTAAAGTCTAATAAATGCGATTCAGTATTAATTAATTATGAAAGTTAAGAATTCAGTGAGATCAAGTGAGCTGTATTCCTAGCTAGAGGCCACTTCAGTTGAAGTGGAATTAATAATATTAATCCACAGGTTACTCTTGACTGAACCCGTAGGGTCACACAAATAGTACGTGAACGAATCAAGTATTTAAGTGAATTAAATACTTTATTTATGAACATTCGGAAACGACGGATCTCGGTTCTAGTGGGAGCTGAAATCGTCAAAAGGAAAAATATGAATACTCCGGAAATGATGATATTGCCGGAAACGGAAATATGGATAATAACGGAAATATAAATATTATCCAAGTCGTAGATGTTGCCGGAAACGGAAACATGGTACGTATCGGAAAATATTATCGGAAATAGAAATATAGCCGGAATCGGAAATATTGTCGGAAACGGAAATATTATCGGAATCAGAAATATTGTCTGAATCGTAAATAAATTCCGGAATTGGAAATAATAAATATTTGTCCGAATCTGAAATAAATTCCGGAATCGGAAATATTAAATATTTTTCGAATCGGAAATGAATTCCGGAATCAGAAAACCAATCCGAAGAGCGATGTACGAAATGATCAACGGACGAGCTTGCTAGACGCAAGGCCCAGCACGAAGCCAGGCCTAGCGTCCAGCGAAGCCCGCGCGCGCAAGCGAGCAGTAAGGCAGGCCCAGCGCGCAAGCGAGTGAGGCAGGCCCAACGAGCAGCTCCCAACGATGGGCCTCGTGCTTCCAGCGCCCAGCCTTGGGCCGACCCAAGAACCAACGCCCCTTGTGGGCTACGTGGCTGCGAGGGTTCGTACGACCAAATCCTTGGTCGTTTAGGATTGTTTGCTATCATTTTCCTAACTCTACTCGAATTGAATGTTATTGTTAAATCTGAAACACTTAGGTGTTTGATTAAACATTAAATTCTCATGATTTAATTCAACTAGAATCCTAATGGATTTAGTTATTGGAATCCTAGTAGAATTCTAATTCCGTTATTTCCACCCTATAAATACGTGGTTCATAATCACAATTTATACATCAATTCAATAAGTATTCACATAGATTAAGTTCAAGTAATAATTTAATAATTTGCCTAAATTAATAATTAAGCTTCCCGAATAAACATGATACCTTAGAGAATATCCTAGTTGGTTGAATCTAAGGTGGATCCGAACGTGTTATGGACTATGTACGGAGGGGCGACATTTGGATTCCTAAAACTTGTTCTTGTTTGGTTCGGGAGCAGCTAGGGAAGCAACGCATCACATTGTATGTATCCTAATTATGCTAATTGACTATGTGGCAATTAATTTGGATTCCTGGCTTTATGGTTTTTTCGCATGATATATATTGTTTATATTTGTCATAACCTAACACCTCGTGATACCAGTGACCTTGCAAAGGTTTTTTTCACACATTATGGTCTCTTAACATTCCTCCTAAGTGGAAACTCTTCTTATGGAAGATCTTATTGGGTTGTCTTCCCGTTTATGTGAATCTTTGTGCAAGAGGTATCCAAATAGACATAACATGTGTGCAATGTGGCGACCAAGATGAGGATTAACAACATTTATTTCGGTTTTCTTCGCTTTCCTGAGAATAATTAGTCTCCTCTGCTCCTCCATTATCGTGATCACTGCTCTCTGTACCTGAAAAACGATTTTCGCGTTCTGTACTTGAAGGATTTCGGCGTTCTCTGCCTGTTTGATTTTCGCCATGATGCTCTCCTTCGCTACGATGCTCTATTGCTGAATCTCGGAGATCATCATCAGTCGGAGTATTCTGATCTATGATGACGCCATGATTCTCAAACTCTCCAAACTTAATGGTGAAGTTTCCATTATTAATACGATCAGAAGTTTGTTTTGTCCACATCCATCCTTTTGTTTCATCAAATATCACATCTCGACTCACTATGATCTTCCGGGTTTGCGGACACATCAATCTGTATGCCTTTGATCCCGGTTTTGTACCCAAATGCACTAATTTCCTTGATCGATCATCGAGTTTCTTCAGGTTCGGTGTCTCCACCTTTGCGTATCCAATGCAACCAAAAATTCGGAGGTGACTGATACTTGGCTTCTTCGACCGCAAAACTTCGTATGGAGTCCTATCCTTCAAGGCTCTTGTTGCTATTCGATTCAGAAGATATGTTGAATGTCTTATAGCTTCTACCCACAAGTAATTTGGAACCAACATATGCTTTAGAATACTCTGAGTCATCTCCAATAGTGTCCGATTTCTTCTTTCAACCACACCGTTCTGTTGTGGCGTATATGGAGCTGTAAGATGCCTTTTAATCCCTGAGTTATCACAAAAAGAGTTGAATTCTTGTGATACAAACTCTCCACCTCGATCTGTTCTGAAAGTTTAAATCTTCACTCCTAGTTCTTGCTCGACCAAGATTTTAAACCTTTTGAATTTTTCAAATGCCTCACTCTTTTCTTTAAGCAAAATTGACCACATATATCTAGAGTGATCATCTATGAGAACAAAGATGTATCGATTTCCCGCTGCTGTACTTGGGGTTATGGGGCCACAGAGATCACCGTGAATGAGCTCAAGTGCTTTGGTAGCTCGATAAGAAGTGGCTTTTGGGAATACTGGTCTTGTTTGTTTTCCGAATAAGCAGGAGTCGCAAATACTCTTCTCAAACTTAAGTTGTGGAACTCCATCAACGAGCTCTCTTTGCTGCATCGATTTTATTGTTTCAAAATTGATGTGTCCCAAACGTGCGTGCCATAGACTTGAATCGTTTGTTTGTGTTAGGTTCAGATGCACAAGTTCTCTAAACTTCATACGAACTGTGTACAAACGATTCTTGCTTATTGCTTTGACAAGTAACCTCCCTTCACGATCGTGCAATGTCAAAAAATCCTCTCTCATCCTCACGTCACATCCAGATTCAGTAGCCTGTCCAAGGTTAATAATGTTGCTTTTTAGCTCAGGAATAAAATAGACCTCAGACATTGTTCTTGCCTTTCCGTTTCTGTCAACAAACTCATTCGATCCCTTCCCTTTTATATCTATTCTAGAGTCATCGCCAAAACGCACTTTCCCGGTAACAGATTCATCAATGTTAACAAAATACCTTCGATCTCCACTCATATGATTGCTAGCACCATTGTCAAGGTACCAAAAATCATCTTCGCCGGTATTTGATTCGTACTTACTTGGCACAATCTTCTCTTCATTCAAGTACACCACCTCGTGTAACATGAGCTGATCTGCATCTTCAGTTTCGTTAGGTTCATTCTCTTGGAAATCTTGTCGTTTCAATAGACGATCAGGACAATTCGATGCGTAATGTCCAGTTTTATCACATCGATAACACTCGATTCGCGACAGGTCTTTGTTTCCTCCAAAACGACCACGACCACGACCTCTACTCCTGTTTCCGGAAAAACGTCCTCCACGACCCCTGTTTCTGTAGTCGTTCTTCCAATTCTGATGTCGTTGAGGTTCTGAGTTCACATACATGAGTTTGTTCTATTCTTCTTGTTCCTCTTCTTCATCAGCTATACGTTCTTCGTATGCCTTTAATCGTCCAATGATATCTTCAAAGGAAGTTTTGTTGAGATCCAACATTTGTTCAATGGAGGCCACAATTTGTATGAATTTCTTCCGAGGAAGACTCTTTAGAAATTTCTTAACAATTTTTTATTTTTCAATCTCAGTTCCCAACGCAACAGATTTTGATGCGATTTCTGATAATTTTCCGGCAAAATCATCGATTTTGTCAGACTCCTTCATCTTCAGGCGGTCGAATTCCGACATTAAGGTTTATAGTCTCGCATCTTTTACTCTTTCAGCTCCTACATGTCTGGTTTTAGTGGCTTCCTAGACCTCCATTGCCGTGTTTAGATCTCCAACCTGTAGAACGAGGCTCTCGGGAATCGACTGGAATAGCAACGCCATTGCCATGTCGTTTTTGTCTCCGTCGTCTTTCCCTGTTTCAATAATCTCCCAAGCTTTATGAACCTTGAGGCAGGTCCTCATCTTTATTGCCCATACGGTGTAGTTTGTTGAGTTGAGCATCGGACATTTGATTGAGGAGGATCTTCCTCCTTCTTTTAATTTTCCTCCTGAGTTTTCATCATTTTCTTCTTTCGCCATCGTGTCTCTGTTTTCTTCCTTCATCTTGCTCACGAGGAATTAGAAACACGATTATCACCTTCTTATGGATCCTTGAGGCTCTTGATACCAATTCTTGTTTGTAAGAATCAAAGATCAAAAGAATAAGAAATAACTCTTCTTATTAATCTCAAGAGGAAATCACTCAAACCTCAAGTTTTCGCAAAACTCATAAGTTATGCTACAAACTAGCATCTCCTTATATAGATGAAGAAAAGAAAATAAACAATCCTAACTTTAGGAAGTAATATATAATTAGATGACTCCTAATTATACAAATGTATATTTAGCTTTTCTCCTAAACAACTTTAGGAAGTAATACATAATTAGATGACTCCTAATTATATAAATGTATATTTAGGTTTTCTCCTAAATATACTTTCCTTTTTATCTAATGTTGACTTCAAGCTTAAGCCAACATTCTCCCTCCTAAGCTTGAAGTCACTCTCAAGCCAAATCCTTCATACCAATGAGATCTCTCATTTCTTTAAACTTAAGTCTTCCAAGAGCCTTTGTTAGAATGTCTGCCTTTTGTTCGTTTCCGGGAACGTGCTTGACCTCTATTAGACCATTCTCGACGCATTCCCTTATGAAGTGATATCTTGTGTGTATGTGTTTGCTTCGACCATGAAACACTGGGTTCTTCGTAAGAGCAATCGCTGACTGATTGTCGATCATGATAACAACTCTTTCACATGGTGACCCGGTGACTTCTTCGAGCAAATCTTGGAGCCATATTGCTTGTCTGGCTGCTTCAGTTCCTGCCATAAACTCAGCTTCACATGAAGACAACGCCACTGTATCTTGTTTCTGTGAACACCAAGATATAGGACATTCATTGAGATAGAATATATGCCCTGTCGTGCTCTTACCATCATCAGGATCGACATTGTGACTACTATCGCTGTAACCAACCAATCTTGTTGCCTTTAAACTTGAAGGCTTGAAAACCAAACCTAGATTAATCGTTCCTCGCAAGTATCTTAGACATTGTTTCATTGCTGTTCCATGAGATTCTTTCGGATTCTGCATGTAGCGGCTCAACACTCCAACACAATATGATAGATCCGGTCTTGTGTGAAGCAAGTATCTAAGGCATCCAACACTTCTTCTATAACCTGTAGCATCGATGTCCTTTTCCTCAGTTGACTTTGACAGTTTCAAACCGGCTTCCATCGGTGTATGCACCAAGTTACACTCTGCCATACCAACTTCTTCTAAGATCCTCTCGGCATAACGTTTCTGATTTAAAGTGATTCCCTTATTGGTTTGACAAACTTCAATCCCAAGATAATAGCTTAACCTTCCGAGATCACTCATCTCAAACTTAGAAGCCATTTCCTTCTTGAATTCTAAAATAATTTTCAAACTTGTTCCAGATACGAACAAATCGTCGACATATACTCCAATAATCAGAATCTCTTGATTGACCTCTTTTCGATAGACTGAAGGTTCTTTAGAGCATCGTTTGAACTGTAATTCCCTGAGAATCTGATTCAACTTTTCATTCCATGCCCTAGGAGCTTGCTTTAAACCATATAAAGCCTTGTTGAGTTTATACACTTTCTCTTCGTTTCCTTTTACTACAAACCCTTCCGGCTGTGTGACATAAACGGTTTCCTTCAACTGACCGTGTAGGAATGCTGTCTTGACATCAAGATGATGTATCTCCCATCCATCTGATGCTGCGAGATTGGTGAGAAGGCGAATAGTTTCAATGAGAGCTACCGGAGCAAAAACTTCTTCAAAATCTATTCCATGCCTTTGAACACATCCCTTGGCAACGAGTCTTGCTTTATGTTTGTTAATACTGCCATCTGAGTTTTTTTTAAGCTTAAACACCCACTTCAATCCTATTGGTTTGACTCCATGAGGAAGATCTACAAGATTCCAGGTGAAATTTTTCTCGATCGATTTTATTTCATCTTCACAAGCAAACATCCAGTACTTTGATTCCCTTGCTTCATCAAAATATCTAGGTTCCTCATTTAAACTCATAAGCAATCGTTCTCCTTCCTCTTTAGCAAGCATAAAATAGTTTTCAAGATACTTTGGTTTCGTCTTTGGTCGGGTCGATTTTCTCATAACAGGCTGACCACCACTGTTATCATCATCTTCTTCTTCAATTTCAGCTTCGTTTTCCTGAGAATAATTAGTCTCCTCTGCTCCTCCATTATCGTGATCACTGCTCTCTGTACCTGACAAACGATTTTCGCGTTCTGTACTTGAAGGATTTCGGCGTTCTGTGCCTGTTTGATTTTCGCCATGATGCTCTCCTTCGCTACGATGCTCTATTGCTGAATCTCGGAGATCATCATCAGTCGGAGTATTCTGATCTATGATGACGCCATGATTCTCAAACTCTCCAAACTTAATGGTGAAGTTTCCATTATTAATACGATCAGAAGTTTGTTTTGTCCACATCCATCCTTTTGTTTCATCAAATATCACATCTCGACTCACTATGATCTTCCGGGTTTGCGGACACATCAATCTGTATGCCTTTGATCCCGGTTTTGTACCCAAATGCACTAATTTCCTTGATCGATCATCGAGTTTCTTCAGGTTCGGTGTCTCCACCTTTGCGTATCCAATGCAACCAAAAATTCGGAGGTGACTGATACTTGGCTTCTTCGACCGCAAAACTTCGTATGGAGTCCTATCCTTCAAGGCTCTTGTTGCTATTCGATTCAGAAGATATGTTGAATGTCTTATAGCTTCTCCCCACAAGTAATTTGGAACCAACATATGCTTTAGAATACTCTGAGTCATCTCCAATAGTGTCCGATTTCTTCTTTCAACCACACCGTTCTGTTGTGGCGTATATGGAGCTGTAAGATGCCTTTTTTAATCCCTGAGTTATCACAAAAAGAGTTGAATTCTTGTGATACAAACTCTCCACCTCGATCTGTTCTGAAAGTTTAAATCTTCACTCCTAGTTCTTGCTCGACCAAGATTTTAAACCTTTTAAATTTTTCAAATGCCTCACTCTTTTCTTTAAGCAAAATTGACCACATATATCTAGAGTGATCATCTATGAGAACAAAGATGTATCGATTTCCCGCTGCTGTACTTGGGGTTATGGGGCCACAGAGATCACCGTGAATGAGCTCAAGTGCTTTAATAGCTCGATAAGAAGTGGCTTTTGGGAATACTTGTCTTGTTTGTTTTCCGAATAAGCAGGAGTCGCAAATACTCTTCTCAAACTTAAGTTGTGGAACTCCATCAACGAGCTCTCTTTGCTGCATCGATTTTATTGTTTCAAAATTCATGCGTCCCAAACGTGCGTGCCATAGACTGGAATCGTTTGTTTGTGTTAGGTTCAGATGCACAAGTTCTCTAAACTTCATACGAACTGTGTACAAACGATTCTTGGACCTTATTGCTTTGACAAGTAACCTCCCTTCACGATCGTGCAATGTCAAAAAATCCTCTCTCATCCTCACGTCACATCCAGATTCAGTAGCCTGTCCAAGGCTAATAATGTTGCTTTTTAGCTCAGGAATAAAATAGACCTCAGACATTGTTCTTGCCTTTCCGTATCTGTCAACAAACTCATTCGATCCCTTCCCTTTTATATCTATTCTAGAGTCATCGCCAAAACGCACTTTCCCGGTAACAAATTGATCAATGTTAACAAAATACCTTCGATCTCCACTCATATGATTGCTAGCACCATTGTCAAGGTACCAAAAATCATCTTCGCCGGTATTTGATTCGTACTTACTTGGCATAATCTTCTCTTCATTCAAGTACACCATCTCGTGTAACATGAGCTGATCTGCATCTTCAGTTTCGTTAGGTTCATTCTCTTGGGCTTCTTGTAGTTTCAATAGACGATCAGGACAATTCGATGCGTAATGTCCAGTTTTATCACATCGATAACACTCGATTCGCGACAGGTCTTTGTTTCCTCCAAAACGACCACGACCACGACCTCTACTCCTGTTTCCGGAAAAACGTCCTCCACGGCCCCTGTTTCTGTAGTCGTTCTTCCAATTCTGATGTCGTTGAGGTTCTGAGTTCACATACATGAGTTTGTTCTGTTCTTCTTGTTCCTCTTCTTCATCAGCTATACGTTCTTCGTATGCCTTTAATCGTCCAATGATATCTTCAAAGGAAGTTTTGTTGAGATCCAACATTTGTTCAATGGAGGCCACAATTTGTATGAATTTCTTCCGAGGAAGACTCTTTAGAAATTTCTTAACAATTTTTTATTCTTCAATCTCAGTTCCCAACGCAGCAGATTTTGATGCGATTTCTGATAATTTTCCGGCAAAATCATCGATTTTGTCAGACTCCTTCATCTTCAGGCGGTCGAATTCCGACATTAAGGTTTGTAGTCTCGCATCTTTTACTCTTTCAGCTCCTACATGTCTTGTTTTAGTGGCTTCCCAGACCTCCATTGCCGTGTTTAGATCTCCAACCTGTAGAACGAGGCTCTCGGGAATCGACTGGAATAGCAACGCCATTGCCATGTCGTTTTTGTCTCTGTCGTCTTTCCCTGTTTCAATAATCTCCCAAGCTTTATGAACCTTGAGGCAGGTCCTCATCTTTATTGCCCATACGGTGTAGTTTGTTGAGTTGAGCATCGGACATTTGATTGAGGAGGATCTTCCTCCTTCTTTTAATTTTCCTCCTAAGTTTTCATCATTTTCTTCTTTCGCCATCGTGTCTCTGTTTTCTTCCTTCGTCTTGCTCACGAGGAATTAGAAACACGATTATCACCTTCTTATGGATCCTTGAGGCTCTTGATACCAATTCTTGTTTGTAAGAATCAAAGATCAAAAAAATAAGAAATAACTCTTCTTATTAATCTCAAGAGGAAATCACTCAAACCTCAAGTTTTCGCAAAACTCATAAGTTATGCTACAAACTATCAACTCCTTATATAGATGAAGAAAAGAAAATAAACAATCCTAACTTTAGGAAGTAATATATAATTAGATGACTCCTAATTATACAAATGTATATTTAGCTTTTCTCCTAAACAACTTTAGGAAGTAATACATAATTAGATGACTCCTAATTATATAAATGTATATTTAGGTTTTCTCCTAAATATACTTTCGTTTTTATCTAATGTTGACTTCAAGCTTAAGCCAACATTTTTCACAATTTTATCAAAGCTCGCCACCATGATAATTTGTCTATCCAAGCACATGAAAACTGTGACGGTCCCCTACCGGGATTTTCGAATATCAACATAGAAACCATTAAGAAGGACATATTACATGTCATCTGCAGATAGATGCGGCCTCGAGAAAAGATAACAAAGGGGTGGGAATGAGATGGTCTTTGTCGGTAAATTCAGTCCATCATACTCACCCAACAGAAGGATGCGCTTGGGGGATGAATCATTCAGTTTCTCAAGCTGAAGATTCTGCCTATTTACATGCATTGAAATGGGCTAAGTGTAAACGCCTACATTTGTCCCTAGGCCTTACATGATGAAACCAAACACTGCTTGACTAAGCTTTCCTAAATATCCCACGAACGATCCATGACTGACAGATGATCCCGTAAACCGTATAACCATTTTGGAAACCACTATTTATAGTAACTGTTATGCCCGAACGCTGCCCAGAATGACAACTGTATAAGATAAAATATCCGAGTATTTAAGTCGCATTACGATTTATCGTTGGATAAAGGATAAGAGTTGCATCCCAACTCGTATTCCGAAGGATAGAAACTGGGAGTGAGATTCGGGTAAAAACCGATAAGTCTGGAAAAGCGAAGTAAAACACCAGCGCTAGAAAATTCTAGCGCTGGCAACATACGCGCTACAATATTCCAGCGCACAAATCAAAAGCGTCATAATATTCCAGCGCTGCAATTTGTTTCTCACATAATCACGCAAAGATAGATTTAATCCAGCTGTCACAAGACACATCTGGCGCTGAGAATGTGAAGCGCTAGAAATTAACATCGCTTCTGATCCAAGCGCTGGAAATTTCTAGCGCTGCAAAGATCTCAATCGAAAAACTCACATTTCTCAGATTTATCTTATTCTGGCCTATTTTACTATAAATAGGGGCTCTAAATTCCGGAAAATAACACACATTCCTAGCCCTAATCCCTAAGCTTGAGTATTGACCGAAGCTTTTCTCTGTCCCGTATTCGTGTGTCTGCCGCATTTAACACTCTATTAAGCAGATCCTGCCCACACGATCACCTGATTAGCCCGAATACTGTCGAAGTGCTGATGATGTCCTAACCAAATTCCTAAGCTTAAAACATACAAAAACTCTGGAAGAATCCCGTGCCACAGTCGGTCAGTCATTGGAAAGTTCTAAAGCCAAACTGAAAGCTAGCAAAGTCAAGTGGTAGGTGTTCTTGAGGACCGCAGTATAGCCTACGCTATACTAGTAACTTGAATCTATATTTTACATATTTCATCACCATATAAATTTGTTAACTTTAACTTGTTATATTGTTCACGCTTAAATCAGATAACTCTTGGACAAACCGGTTTATTTCTAGGTACCTTGAATTAACCTAAATCAGCGTTTTGACATCGGTTTAGTAATATTTGTGCATTAAAATACATCTAGAGTAGTAATGTAATACCCTATATTTTTAAATGTTAAGTTTCGGGACGAAACCTTTTTTAAGAGGGATAGATTGTAATATCCCAATATTTTACTATCTCATAAATATTTTTTAAGTTAAAAAAAAGAAGGTAAATTTATTTAGTAAGCAACTTTCCTAATTTGTTAAGTCTTTCTTATAGTTGACGGGTATTTTAAAAACCTATTTTAATTATTTTAGTACTCATATTTTGAACGTATAAATAGCTTTCCTCTAAACCCTAATATTAATTTCGGATATATATACTCAGCCGTTTCCTTTTCCCTTCCTCCGTCTTGCATTTGTTACTTTATGTAAATAGGGAGATCGTAAGCAAACCTCATAAATCTTCCATAACTATCATTGTTTACCAAGTCAAACTTTTAATTTAATCATCTTATTTCTATCCTCATCAATTCATCATGTGTTGTTGCGTTATTATTTTCATTGCATCACAATTTTGATAAAAGAGTTGGTCATCAAAGGAATTGCGTGCGAGCCTAGACCCTAGCTTTGTGTCAACGCTTTTACTCTAGTACTGATGTCCGAGTACTTCGTTTCGAAAGGTAATCATGCGCGCTTAATTGGTTTGGAGTTGTTTATACTAATATTCGATCCGTATATTTACACGAGTAATGTTGGAAACGGTGTCGTATATTTTCGTGACTCGATTGTTAACGTCCAAGATTTCATATACTTGTTGATGCGGTGCAATATATCTTACATTTATAACTTTATTGATCCAATTATATTGTATCTTTGTGATTAGTACTGGTGGATTTGGTTAGTGTTATTAGTTTTGTATCATATAGTATAGTCGTGGAAGAAAATTACTAGATTGTTATTTTGGGTTGGCCTTGAGTTATATCTTTTTGAAGTTCGATTATTTTTGTTTTGCCGTTGATCTCAAGTATATTTGGGTACTAAGTTTTGTTACCCTAAACGAGTGAGATTATTGAAAGGAATGAGTTATTTTATTTTGGGATCTTGTGCCAATATTAAGAAGTATATTAGTTAACCCTAAATGGGTATCGATTATATTGAGGAGATTAAATAATTATATTCTTGGTTTGAGGCTCAATGTTATAGACCTTAGTTCTTGGCATGTTGGTAAAGAGATGATAACCATTAGTAGAGGAGCAAGATACAATCTTTATTATTTTCTTAATATCCCCAAAGTGGGATTTGGTCCAAAAGTGGCCTTGACTCAGAGAGTCTTTCTAGTAGCTATTGAGAGTTTCAAGTTTTTATACTTGTTGGTTTATTTATTCAAATTACCCATGTCCAAGGCTAGGTATAAAACAAAGAGCAAACATGGCACCTGTTGGTTTAAGTAAGTTTGGTAGAGCAAAAAGATTATATCAATATATTGAGGTTCAGTTGAAAGGAAGATCTAGAGTATCTATAGACTATGGGGCTAAGTATTCTTTTGGGACTGTACTTGAAATGTAGTTTCGTACTACATTGTTTAAATGAGCATTTATTATTCTATATTGGTATGTTTTTATTTCAGGTGATTACTTAGCTTTTTTCTGACGTGTGTGTTTATTTGCTATGTGTGTTTGCGGCCATGTCTTCTTATTATGATGGCCCTGCGACGATCCTTTTGGAATTTATCCTCTATGGTGAGCAGTCAATATTGACTGGAGCAGATTGATCGTGAAGGTTGTAGTTACAAGTTGAAGGAGCTCAAGTGTTATCGTTTAGTCTTTTATGACAGTTTAATATTTTCACTTGTAAATAGATCACTTAGTAATTGAGTTGTAATGGTTTGAGTTTTGTAAGCCTTATCACTTGACATTGTAGTCAAATGTGACGGTGATACCTCCGATTTAGGTGTAAGCTTCCGCATATTTATTATAAAGTCTATATATTTCTTATTTATTTCTATTTAGTATATCGGGGTGTTACAAAATGGTATCAAGAGCCTATCGGTCTTGGATTTACACAGGGATCTTCATATCTCAGTGTCTGGTTTGAGTTTTAGGATTAAAATGACTAATCAAGAGTTAAGCTTAAAAGTTGTAGGACAAGCCGTTTAATTTAAGAGAGTATCTCTTTCTATGTGTTACTTGTGATGTGATTATGTGACTAGTTTCGAGTTAGGGGACGAACTTTTTTTTAAGGGGGATAGAATGCAATATCCCGAATATTTTATGTAGTAAAGTTTGGTATAAATCCTAAAAGAGATAGAATTTGCAAGAGGAATCCTATTCCTAGTATAATTCGAAAATAAGAGTTACGTATTAATTAAAATCCTAACGAGCCTAGAGTTCGTAACGGGCCCAGACGCATTCCGTCATAAAGTTAATACGCACTAAAAGACTCAGATAAATCTCAAACACTCCAGATCCTAAGAGTCCAAATCTGACAAGAAAATACGGTCCAGACCCTATTTTCAACGCCTGGCTCTGGGCGCCAGCCTTAGGCACTAAAAATACCTGGGTACGTGTTCTCTCCTAATTCTTCTTGAATTAGAGTTCTACAATTCTATCTTTCCACGAACTCTTCCCTATAAATACATCCCCAAATTCGACGTGAACAAAACACACAATTCATATTCTGAGTATTGACTCCAACCTCTAAGCCTAAGCCTCACGCAGCGAAATTGATCGCGCGTTCTGTCGCAATCGATCCAAAAATCAAACAGAACGTATCCTGTCCCTTGTAGCTGAAGAATTAAGCCCGGAAACTTGAGATTCGTTAAATAAAAGGAGAAATAGCAAAGCCAAAGTGGTTAGTTTTCTGAGAACCGTGACGCACCTCTCAAGGGTGCGTCGTAACGTGTCCCTTCGCATGATTTAATCGGTTTCCTCGCCCTTTTATAAAACTGTTAAACTATTAATCTGATTGTTCTATCACGCCTAACAAAGATAATATCTTGGGAAATTTAACTCTCATGCTAGGTCCCTTCAATCAATCTAAACAAGATAATCACGATCGATTTAGTATTATGTGTTGCATATTGTTAAAATCAATTCAGACAAGTTTAATAGTTAATGCATGTCCCTTCAATTATTTATGCTGAGCTAGTAAGGATATCCTGCCTCTGGGTTATCGAAGAGCGAGTACTCCTCTCGGTAGTTACAGTCCCCCGAACCCTCAATCTCTACCTTGCGGGTGTACGTTGAGAGATCCCCACACCAGGGATCACAGGGAACCTATGGCCGTCGTGGTCAAACATAATTGCACTACTTTTATGTCACGATAACCGGATTTTGTCAGTTTTTCTCATTGTCGTTAAAAACTGAATGGCGACTCCTATATTACTAGTCAATTGGGTGTAAACTCACAGGAAATCCAATTACACTTGATTTGACAAAAAGAAACGTCACGCCCACGAGGGACGAGGTCACGCATTTTTCGACCCCCTCACAGTGGCGACTCCACTGGGGATAGTGAAGGAAATACTTGTGCTCGTAGGTAATCAAAATAGCCGAAGGGTGAAACGATCCTACCCCGCGTTTATTTCCCCATCAAATTGGGACGACCTAAAAATCAGCATATTAATGTGAACGGACAGAACCGCATAACGAATCTTGGCTCCCTTGGGATGTTTCATCTCGGGAGTTGGGACTAAGGATACCCATCACCAACCGGGGGGTGCATACGCTTCGAATGTTGTCCACTCGGCACTTTCGCTAGTAGTACACCCGTCCCAAACCCAATCGTTCGCCCACTAGGTCCCTCTCATTGGTGCATGCCCCTTGGCTTACATCGTGATTGGCCTCTTGGGCAAAATTCGTCTTTTGAAGGCACTACCTCGACCGGGGCATGTGTTGGATCTGCGATAGAAGCGGTACCAAGCCGGCGCAAATACTACCCATAGAAGCCTATCATAAACTACATGACATATTATTATTTTGCCTCATGATGTAATGTTAGTTATGTGTAGCGAATTATATGATTGTGCGTGACAAATAATGCTAGAAAACCAACGAACTTAAAAATTGCCCAAACATTCATGAACCAATTGGCCAAACAGTTATACCAAAATACGTGTTCCGCAAACCCGAACGATCGCCACAAAAATAAGCGACGCTCGGGATGGCCCGTAACGAATCCCACAGACGCTGCACAACGCGTAAAGGACGTTATTAGGCAAGCACGCAAAATCAAAGTCGCATAAACGAAAAGATATACGCAAACGAAAGACGAGGACCAGCCAGGGATGCATTTTCAATGCCCCTGGCTGGGCGCCAATATTTCTCACGCCCTTCGCTGGGCGCTGAAGTTGCTGCCTGGCCTTTTGGTCAGGCACAGCAGCCTCGGCGCCCGCGCATAAAAAAAGTACGTAGCAAAAAAAACTTTTCGTACAAAAATTGCTGTGAGGGCGTATGAAAAGGCACTCAATTCTAAAAGAGACTAAAAAATAGTAATAAATAACTCTTCGTGTCGTTGTTAGGCCTCCTACGACGACAATGTTCGGCACCAAAACCGAGCATGCTAATAACTATGAATGTCACACGGGCAAGTGTTTCGAAAATCCAAAGAATGACTAAGGAAAAAACCAAAAAGTGTACCAACAAAGGAGAGAATAAAAAAAAAACCAATAGAGAGAGTCAAAAGTCTAGACTAAGTAACACTTAAAACATTGGGGCCTAAACTTTAGCTTATCTTATGCATAGGGCTGGTCTTGCCACTTGGTGCCGATCTTAAAATCAAAGGTTAGTGCATCTCGAAGCTACATCACCAACGCAAGGTTTAGTAACTCCAAGCTCCGTCCGTCATTCCCCCTTTCAAGGATCTCCGCTTCCCCAACCTCGATTCGCACTCTCAAACATGTCCATCGAAGAATTGCGAGACCGGATGGTCCAAATGACCCAACTCATGAGTCAACTGAAAATGGAAAACGAAGCCTTAGCAGCTGCGCAAGCCAAAAACGACCTCGATAACGAGAAGAGGATCGAAAAAATGGTTTTACAGCAAACCATGGGGAGCAAGTGCTTCTCCCTCGATCCTGAACCTTTTCCTGGCAAACTACCAGAAAAGTTTAGTTCATCTGACATACCGAAATTCAAAGCCACGGACAATCCCCGTGATCATCTCTTGAGCTTCGTGAATGCCATGAACTTGAAAGGCGAAGTCAAGTCCATGTATTTACCTGCCTTTCCGTTGTCCTTGGAAACTGTGCCGCTCAAATGGTACTACCACCAGGATCCTAAGCTCTTCCCCACTTGGGAGGACTTTGTCAATGTCTTCATCAAACAATACTCGTCAAACGTGGATTTTCAAGTCACCATGCGCGAGCTGGAAGTGCTCTTCCAAAAGAAAAATGAAGGTTTCACAACCTACTTTGCTAGATGGAGGGATCAAGCGGCCCAACTAATCAATAGGCCTCCCGAAACAGAATTGGTCCAAAAATTCATTGACAACCTGGACCCGGCTTACAGACAACACCTTAGGTACCTGGGCCTTGACACTTTCAAACGAGTTTATGATGTGGGAATAAAGATCGAGGATGATCTCGCGAAAACAATACAAAGCAAGCCCGCATACAAAAGTAACACCTACAACAGGGGCCACAC
The DNA here is from genome assembly GCF_020520425.1 of Spinacia oleracea. NCBI lineage: Eukaryota > Viridiplantae > Streptophyta > Magnoliopsida > Caryophyllales > Amaranthaceae > Spinacia > Spinacia oleracea. Next base: position 42,940,286 of record NC_079492.1, on the reverse strand, counting down.
ATCCCAAGCCCAAGAAGTCCATGCCGTAGAGGAGACCCCAGCCCGTAGAAGCCCTGGAAAATGGGTCCGAGATCGAAAGTTTGCCCCACTCGGGTCGACTTTGGTACAAGCCTTCGAAAGACTAACCAATCAAGGAAAGTTGAGGCCTATAGGCCCCACCCGTGACCCTCCTGTCAAAAGTAAGTATCGGGTCGAGGGTACTTACTGCAAATTCCATCAAGGAAATGGGCATAACACTGAAAGCTGCTGGAATCTAAAAAACACGATCCAGGACATGATAGAGGATGAAGTAATACCTCTCCCTAACGTTGGCAAACCCAACAACAACAAGAGCCCACTCGGCTCTTGTCACATCTCTCTCGACCAACCAGAAAATAAGAACTTCGACCCTACGGTGTACATTACACCTCAAGATGCACCACTCGTTGTGGTCCCTATGGATCGAATCGAGAGAGAAGTGTGCGGTGTGTGGGATGATGATGCTGAAGATGTCTACCTATCTCAAGTATCGGGCCAGGACCTCTTTACCGAAACTTGGCCCAGATATGCTCTCATTGACACCACCCCTCAGGAGCCTGAAGTCGACAATCTCACCCGATTCGGAAGGATATACCAACCGGATATTCGCCCACCTCCCATGGACGACATCCCAGTCAGACAAACTCCTGAGAATGGACGGCACACCACCGTCGCAGAAGTCATTGAAAATCCTCTCTTGAAGCAACTAAAAAGAACTAAGGCCGAGATTACCATCTGGGATCTCATGTGTACTTCAAAGGAGCATCGCAAAAAACTTATTCGCTCACTTGACCTCATCTCAGTCCCTACGGACATCACACCTGACTCATTGGTTAGCCACGTCACGAGAGATGTTGAGGAAAAAGCAATAGTTTTTACTGACAAAGACTTACCTAAAGAAGGAGGCGCCCACAATAAGGCTCTCTATCTAGTGGTTGGATGCAAAGGACAAAACATCCCCCTAGCGCTCGTAGATAACGGTTCGGCAGTTAACGTTTTCCCATTGCGAACTGCCATTGCTTAGGGCTAGGAAACGATGACTTCCAAACCTCCACGCAAGGAGTACGAGCTTATGATAACTCTCGAAGGCCTGTGTTGGGAAAAATCAACCTTACAATACAAACCAGGCCTGTGGCACGCACCACGGAGTTTATTCAAATTATCGACATCAAGCCCACTTTCAACCTCCTCTTGGGGCGACCTTGGCTCCATGACTTAGGAGGTGTGGCTTCTACCTTGCACCGAATGGTTAAACTTAACCATAACGGGGTAATTCTAGAAATCCGCACCCCTCCTCTCGACATTAGTTGTACTATGGTTGGAACGGCCGAAACTGCAGACGCCCTTTACGGTTTTCAAATGGATGAAGCCATCCAGTTCATCGAGGATTATGATTCAGCATTCCTAGACCCGCGCGCATCCCGAGTCATCCCTAAAATGCTGTTAGCTCAAGGTTATTTCCCAGGAACCCCATTGGGCATAAGGAAGAAGGAATGCACGTTCCATCCTCTACCCAACAAATCTACTCCCTTTGGCCTAGGCTATGAACCAACGGAGGAAGATATTACTGGCCGCTTGTCTAGGCTACGCCTTAACTCAGCTAAGGCTAAACAAACCACCTTCCTTCCCCCGTATCAAAGAACTATTAATGGAATGTTCGTTCGGGAAGGAGAAGAACACCCATGCTGTGATTTCCCTGAACCCTTCGTTCAGGATGGCTTGCTAAAACCCGGATTTTAAATTTTCCATGACTGCCATACCTTGGATGAGGCACCTCACCTCACCAAGACCAAAACAGTTGAAATATTGGACAACCAGGCTCTATGGACATTGTTTAACGAATCGAGGCGTATGGAGGACGAGACTGTGATGACTACCCTAGCTTTACAAGATGAAGGTTTCGATCCAACCCGGTTAATCTCTCCTGCATCAACACTAGAAGAGGCCGAGAACGGATGGGTGAAGACATGTCAGTGGGTCAACACAAAGGGAATAGAATTCAAGATGAGTACCGGCGAAGGACCAAAGTTTTATGAGACTAAACCCAAGGCTTGAGCCATAGAGAGCACCTTAGTAAAAAAAAACGCCTAGTAGTTCTTTAGATTGATAGAAAAAAAAAATAAAGGCTTTAGATGGTCCTAAGACCCCTTAGAATATAGGCAAATTTTATTTCAGTGTGTTTTCCTTACTTTCCAAATTAATAAAGGCGTAAGATTTCTCCTAAAAACTTTTACTCTAACACTAAATAAGCACCAAACGTACTTGTAAATACAAAAACAAAGAAGCAGCCCACTCTAGGCCTAATAAACAAGGCCCACTCGGTCTTGAAATCGTGACATCAAAATCAATACCCTAAAACCCACAAAGTGAACCACACTATCATATTACCAAAACATAAGGGTCTAACCCATACAACCCAAAAGAAATCAAAAAAGAAAATCAAACAATGCAAATGTTGCTCAAAAAAAAAAAATATCATAAAATAATAAACACCGCCCCCCACGTCAACGCGCACCTCGGCCCACTCAAAAGCCTACACAAAGATCTTCATATCTTCCGCACACTAACTCCATTCTTAAAACCATTTCGAGTCATGAATAGAAAAAATTAATCCGGACAAAAATGCGTCTCACGCTAACAGTCAAAAAGCCTTCGAAATAGCGTCAAAATTGATTTCAATACGAGTAAAAAAGTAAAAAAAAAAGAGAAAAGAAATAAATGCAAGAACATGTGAAGCAAAGCGTCGAAAAAGACCGCCCAGAAATCATTTTCAACCCCAGGTTTGGGCGCCGAAATCTTTGACGCCCCAGCCTGGGCGTTGAAACTCTCTGCCTGCCAAATTTTGCCCAGAAGTGCTCGTCATTTTATCCGCACATAACGGAAAAATAACGAACACTTGGGGGGTACAACACGTATTCAGATATGCGTACCGAAAAATAGCCATACAAAAAACAAAAAAACACATGGAATTTCATTTTTATGTGCAGATACACGGCTTACGGCAAAAAACAGCAGATTAAAATAATGATGAAACTTCACTCATTTCACCGATCAAATAATATGTTTCCACCTCAGAGCATATCTATTAAATTCGGCATCCTAGAATTTATTCTAGCTAGAACTACGCGCGACCTGATTCTAAGTTAAAATTATTTAACAAAGATACGTAGGCAATCCCATTTATGGATTCGGCCCAATCAAGTAAAATATATATACGTTGTGCAAAATCGTTAGACATGAGCAAATATATAAAAAATGAAAAAAGAGGAGAAGCAAAAAATGAAAGTAAAAATAAAATACGCCTTTATTAAAAAATGATAAGAAGGAAAACAAAAGTGCTAAGGAATGAGAAACAAACACAACTGAAATAAATAAAGGGCACCTACACCCTAGCAAGAACTACACTACTCTAGTTCTTCCATATCATCAAATAAAGTCTTGTAGAGGGCGATGTTCGCAGGGTCCACCCCCACAGGCTTCTGCGCTGCCCCTATATCAATCTCCATAAGAAACGGCTCTTGGACACTAACTTCCAAAGATGCCAAGACCTAAGAAACATTCTCAGTTTGAACAGTTACCGCCCGCTCAGCCTCAAGGGCACAAACAATGGTGGGGGAAGGATTATCAACATCAATTGGATTAGTCACTGGTTCTACTAGCGGCTGAGCTTTCCTAACCCATACATTGTTCCGGCGATGATCTCCGCGAGAGCTTGCATTTCTTTTAGCAACGGCAGGCCCCTTCATGTTAGGCATCTTCTTAGGCCTAGAACTGGAACGAAGAACTTCCTTTCGCTTTCGATCAGGACGAGCTTTCACAGTCTTAATACCATGGGTGCGAGGATTGGCAGAATCACGACCCTCATACCTAACCCAAATACGAGGTATCAAAAGCTCAGCCGGCTCACCATTTCGAGCCTCGGTCCTCACAGCTTTATCATCGGAACTCATCCACAACTTGTTGTTTTCGGAAAGACCCACAAAGCCATTTTTAGCCACGGCCCAACGCGGGAGACCATCATAATACTTAGCCCATGCTTTAACCCGTGCTTGTGAAAAGGCCGCTACTTTAGGTGGTACTGTATCAGAAAATGGGATAGTCTGCCTTAAGCAGTATTGACGCATGACTCGGTAAGGAAAGATATAGATGGGCCGAGATAGCCCCAACAAAGATACATAAACTGAGACATCATAACCCCCCCGTCATAGTAGTCAAACCCCACCACGGTATCACCCACTTAATAGAACAAATACCATGAGTGAAAAAGGAGGCCCACTCGGCCTCGTCCTAGCCTCGGTGCAAATACTTTCGATTACCCAAGGCTATAGGACGATAATGTTTAGGATCAACAGGAGTTTCTAAAAGCCTAAGTCGTTCCATGAGCCAAATCTGCACAAAGAACGGGTACGATCAGATCAAAAAAATAATTAATAAACAAACGAAACCTGGGGCGCAGTTTCAACGCCCAGGACCAGGCACCAAAAATTCTAACGCCCAGCCCTGGGCGCTGAAAATCAGCTCCAGGCAGGACGAACGAAAAAATATAAAAAATATGTGTGCGCAAAAGAAAGATCGATTACCTGCAGCAATAGGGGGCTCCCCTTAAAATATTCAGATTTGGCATTCTTCTTCAGCTCATCCGCACTCAATAAAGTCTCGGCAACAACCAACGGCATAATAGAATAGCAACTTTCCATCTGGTTAATCAAGGGGATCAACCTTATGTCATCGAACTCGCCATTGTTATTCGACAGCAAATAATGATTCAACAAACAAAATACAAGGGCTCGAATGTTCAATTTCTGTTCGGTCATATTTTTACAAGGTCTAAAGTGATGTTTTACAAGCTTCGCCAAATTAACCTCATCACCCACAACAATCTCAGCAAGCATGTTAGCATCTAGTCCTAGGAAAGCCCCTATGGTTGTTTTACCCTCTTCAATGGTGCCAGGGGTGGCAGGAGTAGCATTAGTAGGATAACCAAGGATCGCAGCAAATTCATCTGGCAAAGGACATATTTCATTGCCCCGAAAGACAAAAACATGGTGATCAGAATCCCAAAAGCTCAGGGCTGCACACAGAAAGTTATAATCAATATTAATTTGTTGTAAGCCTAAAAGTGCCTCTAAGTGGTATTCTTTCAACAAAGCCTTTTCTGTAGGAGTAAGGGCTCTTAGCCAACGCCTGACAGCTCGTTGGAAGGAGAAGGGAGGAATCGACATGACAAAAGCAAGGAAGAATTAAAGCTAAGTAATTACGAGAGAACGGAAGATTGAGAGTGATGGAAAAGAAGGACGTATCTAACCCCTATATATACCTGAAGACATCAAGTGACATCCTGATCCCGTTCGGAAACGCGTTAAGAAATCCGAAAACAAAAAATTGCTAGGATAAAGCTTTCAGCGCCAACGGCTGGGCGCCGAAATGATTAACGCCTAGCCTTGGGCGCCGAAAATGCAGCCCAAGGCCCGGATCTCGCAAAACGTGGAACAGGAAAGGACTTAAAACCGTGTTGCTAGACACGAGGCCCTATTGAAATCAAGATCAAGCCCAAAAGCACCATTAGCACCCGAATAGTGAAAATGAATAAAACTTGTTGAAACTTAGACTCGTCTCAAGAAATATTTATGTGTACATTTTTCAAAACAAATGTAAGCAAAATAAATATCAAGGTCATTCTTCGAAACACCAAAAAATATTATTAAGTCGTTGGTTTCTCAAATAAAAAAATGTTTGTTTGTCAAAAGATTAATCCGGGCCAAGCTAAACCTGATATTATTAAAAAATAAACTCTGTCGCCCGGAAAACGAAGTCGCACTCCACGACTTCGTCAAAATAGCATACCATATAAAGGTCTCCCGCACATACGAGCACGATCCCAAACATGATTAAAGGACGTTATAAAATACGTACCTCTCTCGGCAAGAAATGACCGTCAAGCCCGAACGCTTGGGGGCTCTAAAGAAAATATATACTCCAATTAAGAGTGTGCGAAGTTAAAATCATATCCCTGGACTACGCTATACACAGTCCCGTGTTTGGATAATCTCAAAGAGAAAAACGGATTTCGACCTCAGAATAAAGGTCGACCGTTGATACTTGTACATGGTCCTCTGATCAAAAAACCAAGTGGTGGCAAAATTGAGCCGTAAAGACTAGCTCAAAACCATGAAAGAAGATGACCACAAGACAATGGTCCGTCTAAACACGTTGTCAACCCACATTCAGGTTTCCACTAAATCCGAGCATCCCTCGAAAGAATTCGCTCCTACAAGAATGAATAAAAGGAAATTTCAAAAGAAATCACAATGAACAAAGAAATAGGAACTTGCCCATCTTCAGCGGGAAAGATCGCGTCACGAACCACGCGAGTTCCAAATTGAAAAAACGAATTCAGGGACGTCCACCCTCAGCGGACAGGGCTCGCCCACCTTCAGCGGGCGGGGTCTGCGTCACTAGCCGCGCAGGTCCTCAGTTTTCGAAAAATCTTCAAAAATAAAAAAGCAGGCTCGCTATCTTCAGCCGGCGGGGTCTACGTCACAAACCGCGTAGGTCCTTATTTTCAAAACGACACAAACAAATTTCAAAATAGATTCGTCTACTCCTATCGGACGGGGTGTCCACCCTTAGCGGACAAGCTCGCCATCTTCAGCCGGCGTGGTCTACGTCACAAACCGCGTAGGTCCTTATTTTCAAAAAAAACGACAAACAGATTTCGAAACAGATTCGTCCACTTCTATCGGACGGAGCGTCCACCCTCAGCGGACAGGCTCCCCATCTTTAGCCGGCGGGGTCTGCGCCACTAACCGCACAGGTCCTTAGTCGCTGCAGCGATAACATTTTTTGGTTTTCCCTTTTTCCAAAAATTAAAGGATTGGTTTTCCGTTTTTCCAAAAAAGAACGATGTGCTGGATTTTCCTTCGTTTTACGTCCCATAAAAACAAGGGGGTTTTCTCGTTTAGCTAACCCTGAAAATGAGAATCTTTAAGAAAACATTTTTACCTCGTGATTAGGCTTGGCCAGGCCCAATTACACTTTATAGCTTTGATTTCGAAAACATCTGTAGCTACTTCCAATGACAAAGTGAGGGAGTTTCTACATATCTTTAGATACTTCCAATGACAAAGTGACGGAGTTTCTATACTATCCGTCGATAAATCCCAAAGACACGTGAGGGATATGTCGACACTTCAAGTGATGACCCTTAAGTCAGATGTTATCACTCGTGGGCTCGTGAGACCCTCGCAAAACAGGTCACATACACCATGGCTTGTGTGACGCACTCCGTCCAGTACTTTGACCATCGTCTCATCCCGAGACTCAGTCAAAGTGGGGGCTAACTGTAGACACCTACTTTTGTCCCCATTCCCGAAAGGAAAGGTTTGATGATGAGAACATAAATCTCCACTTGGCAACGCATCTGCTATAAAATAACGAATCTCGATCACCCTTTTCATTTCACCCGAACCTTCTATTTATGGAAACCTGCTAAAAATAATAACTGCCGTAACAGGTAGTTGCTAAAAGTGGCAAGACATAAAAGATAGAAGCCTGTCAGAATTAGGTGTTGCACTGCGACATAAATCCTAAAAGAGATAGAATTTGCAAGAGGAATCCTATTCCTAGTATAATTCAAAAATAAGAGTTACGTATTAATTAAAATCCTAACGAGCCTAGAGTTCGTAACGGGCCCAGACGCATTCCGTCATAAAGTTAATACGCACTAAAAGACTCGGATAAATCTCAAACACTCCGGTTTCTAAGAGTCCAAATCTGACAAGGGAATACGGCCCAGACCCTATTTTCAACGCCTGGCTCTGGGCGCCGAAATCTTCGGCGCCCAGCCCTGGGCGCTGAAAATACCTGGGTACGTGTTCTCTCCTAATTCTTCTTGGATTTGAGCTCTACAATTCTATCTTTCCACGAACTCTTCCCTATAAATACAACCCCAAATTCGACGTGAACACAACACACAATTCATATTCTGAGTATTGATTCCAACCTCTAAGCCTAAGCCTCACGCTGAGAAATTGATCCCGCGTTCTGTCGCAATCGATCCAAAAATCGAACAGAACGTATCCTGTCCCTTGTAGCTGAAGAATTAAGCCCAGAAACTTGAGATTCGTTAAATAAAAGGAGAAATAGCAAAGCCAAAGTGGTTGGTTTTCTGAGAACCGTGACGCACCTCTCAAGGGTGCGTCGTAACGTGTCCCTTCGCATGATTTAATCGCTTTCCTCGCCCTTTTATAAAACTGTTAAACTATTAATCTGATTGTTCTATCACGCCTAACAAAGATAATATCTTGGGAAATTGAACTATCATTCTAGGTCCCTTCAATCAATCTAAACAAGATAATCACGATCGATTTAGATTATGTGTTGCATATTGTTAAAATCAATTCAGATTAGTTTAATAGTTAACGCATGTCCCTTCAATTATTTATGCTGAGCTAGTAATGATATCCTGCCTCTGGAGTTATCGAAGAGCGAGTACTTCTCTCGGTAGTTACAGTCCCCCGAACCCTCAATCTCTACCTTGCGGGTGTACGTTGAGAGATCCCCACACCAGGGATCACAAGGGAACCTATGGCCGTCGAGGTCAAACATAATTGCACTACCTTTATCTCATTGTCGTTAAAAACTGAATGGCGACTCCTATATTACTAGTCAATTGGGTGTAAACTAACAGGAAATCCAATTACACTTGATTTGACAAAAAGAAACGTCACGCCCACGAGGGACGAGGTCACGCATTAGCCTCGTGCTTTTTCGACCCCCTCCCAGCCGTTGTGAGTTAAATATGTTTGCACTCCAGGCATATCACGACAACCGGGTTTTTTTTCCAGTTTTCTTAAGCTGAATGGTGACCCTTACAGACTAGTAAAAAGAGGCTTACGCCCACAGTTAGTTCCTGATTACTTAATATACTTGCCACATCCAGAGGGAAAACGTCGTGCGGGCCGTACACTCACTAGTGGGAAAAGGGTCATTTGCATCGCACATTTAAGTGCATTTGCGTCGCACATTGTGCGTGGCAAAAGCTCTCGACGCAAATGACTAAAAGTCATTTGCGTCGCACATTTGTGAGACGCAAATGACCCTTATTTGCGTCGCACATTAAGATAATGTGCGTGGCAAATGACTTTTCAGGCACCATGTTGAAAAGTCATTTGCCACGCACATTAGCTTAATGTGCGACGCAAATGACTTTCAGGCGCCAAAAAAAAAGTCATTTTCCACGCACAATAGCTTAATGTGCGACGCAAATGACAATTTGAGCGCCAAATAATTAAGTTATTTGCCTCGCACAATAGATTAATGTGCGACGCAAATGACATTTTTAGCACCAAAAAATTAAGTCATTTGCCTCGCACATTAAGCTAACGTGCGTGGCAAATGACTTATTTTTTGGTTTTTTTTTAAATTTGTTTTTTAATATTTTAGTTGGAAATTCCGACATGATCGTCTTTGAAATTAGACGCTTCCCAATACCAGGAATACATTTATAAATAATACTTGTCACAAAAGTTTACAACATAACTAACGTTCCCAATAAAAGACAATTAAATTCGTCATAGATCAACCAACATGTTACAACAAACATAAAATTATTACAACAAAGGTAGCTAGCTAGAGATCGAGTTCATATTACAAATTAAGCTAAAAATTCGACATTGTTCATGAAGTAATCTGCCCAAAAATCTTTCACCTCATTAATCTCCTCCGGTGAATAAGGCAATGTTCTTGAAAAATCCTAAAAAAGTGTAAATAATTCAATTCATCAACGATCGATCAATATAATAGTTTTGTGTACTTCAATTTATTATATAAAGTACGTAGTTTATGAGAACATACCTTAGTAAGATCTTGACTATTACCATGATTCATTATTATGTCGTACATAAAACGCATGACGTAGTAGCCACAATCTAGTGATCCCGGTTGTTGAGCACACTACATGCATTAAAATAAATAACACAAGTAAAATTTCTATCACATTGTATGTTATAATTTTGAAAAACTTGATTCTTAGGTAAATAATAAACTAATTATACCTGTGCTGGAATCCATGTTAATCTATTCCCTTAGATTGTCCACTTAGTCTCTTGTAACTCCGAAAAGCACTACACATTCGATAAAATATGCAATTATATATACTTTGTTTACACATGTAAATGCAAAGAATATTTTACATGTAAGTGCAATTATAAATCACTACTTTACTTGTTTCCTTGGGTCATATTTAGGCAAAAATGAAGTTTTCGAACCCAACTTTGAACTAAAGAACCTAAGGAATGTTTTCAAACTTATTACACGTTTAATATGCATATTTACAACTTTCTAAGGCTCTTTACAGTCTATTATTTCATATTTAAGGCTAATTGGGTCGTTCTAAGTTATTTTTAGGCAAAAATGAAGTTATCGAACCCAACTTTGAACTAAAGAACCTAAGGAATGTTTTCAAACTTATTACACGTTTAATATGCATATTTACAACTTTCTAAGGCTCTTTACAATCTATTATTTCACATTTAAGGCTAATTGGGTCGTTCTAGGTCATTTTTAGGCAAAAATGAAGTTTTCGAACCCAACTTTGAACTAAAGAACCTAAGGAATGTTTTCAAACTTATTACACGTTTAATATGCATATTTACAACTTTCTAAAGCAATTTACAATCTATTATTTCACATTTAAGGCTAATTGGGTCGTTCTAGGACATATTTGGGCAAAAATGACGTTTTCGAACCCAACTTTGAACTGAAGAACCTAAGGAATGTTTTCAAACTTATTACACGTTTAATATGCATATTTACAACTTTCTAAGGCTCTTTACAATCTATTATTTCACATTTAAGGCTAATTGGGTCGTTCTAGGTCATATTTGGGCAAAAATGAAGTTTTCGAACCCAACTTTGAACTAAAGAACCTAAGGAATGTTTTCAAACTTATTACACGTTTAATATGCATATTTACAACTTTCTAAGGCTCTTTACAATCTATTATTTCACATTTAAGGCTAATTGGGTCGTTCTAGGTCATTTTTAGGCAAAAATGAAGTTTTCGAACCCAACTTTGAACTAAAGAACCTAAGGAATGTTTTCAAACTTATTACACGTTTAATATGCATATTTACAACTTTCTAAAGCAATTTACAATCTATTATTTCACATTTAAGGCTAATTGGGTCGTTCTAGGACATATTTGGGCAAAAATGACGTTTTCGAACCCAACTTTGAACTAAAGAACCTAAGGAATGTTTTCAAACTTATTACACGTTTAATATGCATATTTACAACTTTCTAAGGCTCTTTACAATCTATTATTTCACATTTAAGGCTAATTGGGTCGTTCTAGGTCATATTTGGGCAAAAATGAAGTTTTCGAACCCAACTTTGAACTAAAGAACCTAAGGAATGTTTTCAAACTTATTACACGTTTAATATGCATATTTACAACTTTCTAAGGCTCTTTACAATTTATTATTTCACATTTAAGGCTAATTGGGTCGTTCTAGGTCATTTTTAGGCAAAAATTTAGGCAAAAATGGCATTTTCATATGCATACTTTACTTACTTGTTTAGTGGCTCCTTAATCATCAAATTTCTCTTCTTCTGTTGAGAATCAAATATGTAGACCTCACGTTTAGACAAGCAAAGAACTAAAAGCATCCAGTGACTCTTACATACAAACAATAAACATATGTAGTTAGAAAAAAAAAGTTAAATTTATAACAATCAATTAAAAACGAAGTTCAAATTAATTTTCATACTTTTCGTAGTATGGACATAAGATGAATGTCTTACAACTAAGTGCACTCATGGACCTCGTCATGTACGATAGAATTCGATCTGCATCGGTCTTTAACATGGTTGCCGAGATCATCTCCGGACACATGAATCCAATAGTATTGGGGTGACAATCATCGGGAAAACACAACTCACTCAAAGCCCTATAATATATAGTGTAAGAACGTTAAGACAATCATAAAAATCAAATTTAGGGGCAAAATATTAATTTAGGTAACTCACATAATAAAAAATTGTATTATCGATATATTGAGCCATGCTCCCGAGAGAAGTTGATCGGTGTCTTCAACGGTGACACTAATTTCAAAGTCCTTTTCCATATTGAATGTCCTTTTAGTGTCTTGCACCTTAATGTGCTCCCCTTCTTTTAATCCCAACATCATAGTTTTCATCACATTGCACTTACCACTCAAATTTTGCACTTTATAATTTTCAAGGAAATATGTTTTTGATTTAGTGTTGGACGCTTTTGTTTCGTATCCACTTCTCCCAAGCACTATCTCTTTCACTTTGTTCCCTTTCCCTTTAGGCTCTTTACTTGTAGGCTTGTTTACCTGAGGTATGATTTTCAACACGATATACATATTAGTGAGCATGCATGGTATAATAGTTCTACTTCAAATTATCATGCATATGTTAGTTACCTTCTCATTCGTAAGCGACACCAAATGCTTTGGCCACTGAGTGAAGGTACCATGAGCTTGAGCAAGTTTCTTAATATATAGAGAAGGCACGGGGACGGGAGCTTCTTTGTACACGGGCTCAAAATCATCAACGCTCACTTTCACGTTTTCGGAAGTGACGTCGTTGTGGTGATCAAGGATCAACTCTGGACATATGGTACCATAGGCAACAAAAACTTTCTCGGAGCCTATGTTCAGGTATAGATGGCACGGGACAGGTTCCTTATTATTTATTTTGAACAATAACGCAAATACAATGTAACATGTTAGAAAAGTTCAATAGAATTAACTAGAAACAAATTACTTGAAAGACACAAATTATCATACCGTAATGTCGGCAAAAGGATCTAAACCCCCAGAATGACAACTACTATGAACATTTGCGTCTATCCTTATCTGGCTTGGTATTTGGACACCAAGTTCTTTAGCAAATGTGATAAATTTCTCCATAACCATGGCATCCATCTTGGAGTTCATCTCTTGTATTGTCTCATCTTTGACCCTTTTGGTCACTCTTGCTTCCATTTCCTCCATCTTCGTATCTCCATACCGTCGAGAGCTACGCCGCTCTCCGGTCCCCCACACAGCTTTGATGCCTACTCCACCACCAAATGTTATTGGTCTCCCTTCTTTAGTCTTACCAAGTGCATGAGATAAGACATCATCAAGCCTTTTAGGAACAAATTCCCATTCATCTTGTTTCCTTTTCCATTCATCCTACATGAAATCAAATGATTTTGAGAAAAGTTCAACACTTGGTTTCATATTTAAGAACATAAATGAAATTAGAGGAATCACAACATTACGCAAAATTGTTAAATGAGCTTACAATATTTTCTTTGACCTTTTGTGTGCCCTCATCCGGCAAGTAAGGATTTTTTTTATCATCTGGTACCGATCTTGCAAGAAGCCATAAACATGTCCTACTCGGCAAACTTGAAGCAATTGTAGACACAGAGGAACCATCAGATGACGAAGAAACTGAGGGAATGTACCCTTTTCTTTGCCATTCACTTGTCATTTCAACATATGATTTCTGTCCCATATGATGAGGATATATGTTGAAAGATTGACTCTGTCTTTCTTTCTCACTTATTTCCTAATTTTAGGGGGGTAAAGAAATTATTACAACAAAATAAAACTTAGATTATACCAAGACTTTAAATAAGAATAATTTTTTATACATCAACTTCTTCGGAGGTACGTATCTTCACAAATTCCTTCCATATATCCTTAGTTATATAACTATAGAAATCATATGGCATCTTTTCATCTTTTGGCCTTTTTCTTGTACCCCGGATCCAACCAGTCGCCAATCTTGATTTGAATTCCCTCCACCGCTTATCACAACTCTTTAAGACAACTTCTTTCTTAGTTTCATCTGTGATATGAAATTCTTTATAAATGAAAGAAAAAGAAAAGGAACTATGCAGATCAGTGCACAGAACTGGTCAGTTCTGATCAGTTCTGTGCATTGATCTGCACAGTTCTGATCTGAGCTGTGCAGATCAGTGCACAGAACTGATCAGAACTGATCAGAACTCATTGATCTGCACAGTTCTTATTTTACGTTGTACTATTGGACAAGCTCTTCATTCGCGTATTTAACTAATGTAAATATGTAATTAATCTTCTAACAAGTTCATTTAGCAAATTCAGAAACACATAATCATGTTCTAAATTTTGACAAAATTCGTATAATTAACATGTATTACGGAATACTATAATTCTACAAAACTTATCCAAGATAACACTAAAATGCAAACGTCTAAGGGAGTACGGAACTTTCCAAGAATTAAAACTAAGGTATTAGCACCAGAATAGCGCCATACCAGCTCACTTGCGCCTACCAACTCCGTATCAATTAACTGTCTGAAATGATCAGCTTCATCAACCAGGCCCGTTACCAGACAACTAAAAAACGCAACACTGGCATTATGCATTAAGGCTCATATATAACCATTAAGAGTGTAAGACACAAATTTTCCTCAAGTAAATTCCTAAAGATTACCAAATTTACCGAAACTGTGCAGTCAAACATGGCAAACGGAATTGGTTTGTCTTGCAATCAAATAAAATGGAAAAACAACTTTCAGAGACAAAAATTTTGCTGATCAGAACTGTTTTGCAGATCAGTTTTGTGCAGTGATCTGCACAGTTCAGATCAGAACTGTGCAGATCAGTGCACAGAACTGGTCAGTTTTGATCAGTTCTGGGCAGTGATCTGCACAGCTCAGATCAGAACTGTGCAGATCAGTGCATAGAACTGGTCAGTTCTGATCAGTTATGTGCATTGATCTGGACAGTTTTGATCTGAGCTGTGCAGATCAGAACTGTGCAGATCAGTGCATAGAACTGGTCAGTTCTGATCAGTTCTGTGCATTGATCTGCGCAGTTCTGATCTGAGCTATGCAGATTAGTGCACAGAACTGATCAGAACTGATGAGAACTCATTGATCTGCACAGTTCTTGTTTTACGTTGTACTATTGGACAAGCTCTTCATTCGCGTATTTAACTAATGTTTAGGCAAAAATGACATTTTCGAACCCAACTTTTAACTAAACAACTTAAGGAATGTTTTCAAACTTATTACATGTTTCATATGCAAAGTTATAACTTTCTAAGACTCGTACTAATCTATTATTCCACATTTAAGGCTAATTGGGTCGTTATAGTACATATTTAGGCAAAATGACGTTTTCGAACCCAACTTTTAACTAATCTACAAATTAACTTGGTGAAAAAAATAGTTGCCAAAATAGTACCTATCTCACTATTTCTCTTTTTCAACATAAAATCCTTCATCATGATCTCGGCGCTTATGACTCATGTCAACATCGTCAATTATTTGAGGGATATGCCAGGAGGAAGGTGGAATCTCATTAAACTGCTCATCATACTCTTCTTCATCATCTACATCCTCAACGCCAAGTATTCTTCTTTTGCCTTCCAGAACAACTGACCAACTACGATCGGCAGGGTCAACCATGTAAAAGATTTGTTTTGCCTGTGATGCTAATATGAAAGGATCTGCAAGATGCCCAACTCGACTAAAGTTTACAAGTGTCAGGTACCCATGTTCATCCTTTTTGACACCGCGACTAATATCAACCCACTTGTACCAGAATAGAGGAATCTTAAAATACTTATATTCCAACTCTAATATTTCTTCAATGACTCCATAGTAAGAGTTCGTCTTATCTACAAGTGTTCTATCTTTTACACTAGCATACTCTGAAGACAAACATATTGCCGTAACACCACTATTTTCCATCGTCGTTTTTTCATCTTGTCGCTTCGTGTAAAAAGAATAGCCATTGATGTCGTACCCCTCATAAGATATGAATTGACATTTAGGACCATATGCCAACCATCTCACCATGTCATATACCTCATTAGGCGTGTCGGAAAATTGATCCATCACTCGACGCTTGAACCATATGAGGAATGAACGATTATTCTCTTTTATCAGTTGAGGACCATTTTTTGAAGGATATTGCTCTCTAAGAAAGTTCACGTGCTCAGCCACGTATGGATGGACTTCACTAAGACTTTGCATCACAAACAGCTCAACCTTACACATCATTTCAAAACCGATTGATATCCTTTTCCTGCCAATTGTACCTTGACCCCCAAGTCTCCCATCATGTCTAGACTTTGGTACTCCGACTTCTTTCAAACGTGCCATATATTGAGAAACCCATGCAGCAACTTCCTCCGCGACGGTTCGTTGGACAATACTAGCTTCAGGTTTGGCCGGATTCATCACTCTATCTTTCAAGGTACCCATTTCCCGTTCAAAGGGATACATGTACCTCATACAAACTGACCCACAAAGCTTCATTTCACGAACAAGATGAATAATCAAATGAGGCATCATGTCAAAGAATGATGGCGAAAAATACTTTTCAAACCGACACATGGTCTCAAGTACATCGGCCTGCAAATCATCCAGTATTGTTGGATTGGTCACCTTGCTACAAATTGTGTTGAAAAAGAAACACAATCTTGTAAGGGTATACCTCACTTGTGGCGGCAATATCCCTCGAATTGCAACCGGCAGCAATTGTTGCATCAACACGTGACAATCATGAGATTTCATTCCAACTAATTTCAAGTCAGACATGGACACAAGTCTACGAAAATTTGAAGAGTAACCAGCAGAGACCTTTAAGCCATGCAAAGACTCACAAAAGCTATCTTTCTCCTTTTTAGACAAGTTGAAACAAGCTGGGGGAAGGTACCAGCGTTTTCCCCTTTCTTGAGGTGCCAACTCGGAGCGACCCATAGCATCCATATCTTGTCTAACTTTAGGCCCATCCTTCGTTTTCCCTTGCATATTCAACAATGTCCCAACAATGGCATCACAAACATTTTTCTCAATATGCATTACATCCAAACAATGCCTAACTTCCAAATCTCTCCAATATGGGAGATCCCAAAAGATAGACCTCTTCTTGTAACCACCACTTGGCTGACCTTTATAAGGCTTACCAAACTCTGTCTCAATGTCTTTAACCCGTTCATAAACCTCACACGCACATAAGGGGGCAGGAGCTTCTCTCATCTCCAATTCTCCATTAAAAGCTTCCCTCTTTTTTCTAAATGGGTGATCTTCAGGAAGATACATCCGGTAATCCATGTACACATCTTTCCCACAAAATTTTAGGCGCCTCGAGACCAAATCATCATGACAAACTGGACATGCCTCCTTTCCCTTTACAGAATACCTTGACAAATTTCTATAAGCCGGGAAATCATTTATCGTACAAAAAATCATGGCACGTAAAGTGAAATTGGTTTTGGTGTATGCATCAAACATCAACACCCCTTCATCCCACAACAATTTCAAATCTTCAATGAGTGGCTCTAGATACACATCTATGTCATTTTCGGGTTGTTTAGGCCCAGAGATTAAGAGCGACAACATGATGTATCTACGCTTCATGCATAACCAAGGAGGCAAATTGTATATGGTGAGAAGAACCGGCCAAGTGCTATATTGGGTACTAAGTGTCCCAAATGGGTTCATTCCATCCGTGCAAAGACCAAGCCTGAGATTCCGAACTTCTTCCCTAAAGACCTTGTACTTTCGATCAATGTTCCTCCATTATGGAGAATCAGCAGGATGCCTCATTAACCCATCTTTCTTCCTCCCTTCGGCATGCCACCTCAAGAGTTTTGCAGTTTTCTCTTCTGAGAAAAGGCGCTTAAATCTTGGTATAATTGGAAGATACCAAAGCACCTTAGCCGGAGAAGGTTTCTTCTTAGTTGATGTTGCATCATTCTCCACGATCTTGTAATGGGACAATCCGCATCTTGGACACTCATGCAGATTTGCATACTGCTTTCGATACAACACGCAATCATTTGGACACGCGTGTATCTTCTCATAATCCATACCCAAAGGACACATAAGCTTCTGGGCCTCATAGTTAGACCTTGGAAGTTTGTTTCCTTCACGAAGATTACCGGACGTGGCCTCCAAAAATTGTGAAAAACTCTTGTTGGTCCAACCGTTTTCCACCTTTAAGTTGAAATATTCGATGACAGCACCAAGTACAGTTTGTGTAGAACCA
This sequence comes from Spinacia oleracea, assembly GCF_020520425.1. Lineage (NCBI taxonomy): Eukaryota > Viridiplantae > Streptophyta > Magnoliopsida > Caryophyllales > Amaranthaceae > Spinacia > Spinacia oleracea. The sequence continues at coordinate 42,922,197 of NC_079492.1, read as the reverse complement.
GGATATAACGGTGTTGCGGAAGCTTTGATTATACTATCATACATACGGGGACGATCAACGAAATGATGGTCTTCCACATCATGCATCATATCATCTATCCTATCTTTCTCCTCTTCTTCCTCACTTTCAACACCAATATCATCCTCAATTTCCTTATCATCACCATTATCACAATTATTATGCTGACTCGAGCTCGGCATACTAGAACTTTCCCCATGATCTATGCTCTCACCATGCCATGTCCACGTCGTGTAGTTACCCTTAAAACCGCGACGAACTATGTGATCAACAATATCATCAATATCCCGATACCCCCTTGAATTATTGCAATCACGACAAGGACACAGAATTAAGCTTGATTCATGTTCTGATTGATGTTTAAAGGCAACCATAATGAACTCTTGAATCCCTTGTAAGAACCTTGTAGAAAATTGTTTACTACCTTACATCCAACTCAGATCCATTTTCAACCACTAAAGATAAAAAAATATGACCAAAATTTGTCAAAGGTTAGAATATAAACTAGGATATTCATATCATTATAAATCCAAAATTTTGTAGCAAACCCAAAACATGATTTCATATATCACCTAAATTCATTTCATAGCCTAAATTCATTTCATAACCTACACAAACCATCTCATAAAACTACACAAACCCAAAACTTCATTTCATAACTTTTAATTCAACAAAACCTTAATGTAATAAACAAATAAAATTCAACAAAACCTAAATCCTAAAATGTACCCAATTAAAATATAATTCAACTAAAACTCAACAAAACCTACAACTAAAATTCATCAAAACCTAAATCCTAAAATGTACCCAATGAAAATTCAACAAATAATATCAACCATTAAAATTCAATTATAATGCATGATTAAAATTCAATTATAATGTCCATAATTAAAATTAAAATGCACAATTAAAATTCAATAAATATCAAAATTAAAATCCAATACCTAAGAGAGGAGAGACGACAATGAACAAGGGCGGCTGAGTGGGTGGCGGCGTGGGCGGCTGCCGTTCCGTGGACGAATTCCTTGGCCGTGGGCGGCGGCTCTAAAAAGGGAGCAGGCAGTACGTGAAGCGCGCAGTGAGGCGAAGCAGTGAAGCGCGCAGTACGTGAATTAAGTAGCAAAGGAACGGCCGACGCGACAACGAAGGAAGGCGGCGAAGCAACTACGGCAGTGCCGCTAGTGAGAACAAAGCAGCTAGTGTTGGTGTTGGTGGTGGTTTCGTTTGGGAGGGCGCAGTGTTTGTCGAGCAATAACCTAAGTCAGAATGAATTCCTAAGCAATTAAGGGTGAGCGCAAATTCGAAAAAAAAAATTCAAAACCCAGTGCGTCGCGATTTACAAATCTGCGTGGCAAATGACTCTAGGAGCATCCTAGAGTCATTTGCGTCGCAGATTAGTAAATCTGCGACGCACTTGATTGAGTAAATTGCGTCGCAGTTTTACTAATATGCGACGCAAATGACTCTGGGGGGCATCCTAGAGTCATTTGCCTCGCAGTTTAACAAAGCTGCGACGCAAATGACTAAATTTTATGCTAAAATTTGTTATTTGCGTCAAATGTTCAGAATGGCGTGGCAAATGTGGGGATGCAAATAAGCCTTTTTCCACTAGTTACTCTTTTATAGGCGCCTCATCCTATTTTTCGACCCCCCCACAGTGGCGACTCCACTGGGGACAATATTGAAATAATTTGAGCAAGTAGTGCGTTGGCAAGGAAGCCGTCTAGTAGAAACGAACGCTATGCCACAATTATTTCCTTATTAAGTTGGGACGACCTAAATATTCAATGTGACGAATGATTGCGACATAACCGCATAATCGAATCTCGACTTCCTTGGCATGATTCATCTCGGAAGTCTAGACTAAGGACACCTATCAGCCCGGTGGTGCACGCACTTCGAGTGTTATCCACTCGATGCATTCGTAATGTAGCACATCAACCAAAACCAAACCGCTTATCTCCTAGGTCTATTCACGGTATATGTGTTAGGTTATGATACATATGACAAAACATAAATCATGCGGAAAAACCATAAAGCAAGGAAACATATTATTTACACATAATCATTTAGCATAGTTTAGATGCGTACACTTTGTAGCGTGCCTTCCCTAGCTGCGCCCGAACCGAACAAGAACAAGTCTTTAGGACTCCAAGTGTCGTCCCTCCGTAGATAGTCCACAGCACGTCCAGATCCGCCTTAAGCTTGACCAACTAGAATCGCCCTTAAGGTTACTTAGGAATTTCGGCTATTTGGGTGCAAGTGTTTGGTTGATTTTGCATAAAAACCTTACCTTTGAATACTTCAATTGTGTCTATAAATTTTGACCCTAGGCACCTATTTATAGAGATATGGAAAAGGAATTATAATCCTACTAGGATGTGGATTTATTAATTAGAATCCTATTTGAACTCTAAATAATAAATTTAATCTATTAGGATTAGGATTTAATCAATACACGAATTCCGATAGGATTGGGATTCGTTACGAACACGAGCGTCGTATGGCCACGAGCATCGCACCACCCGCGCAGGCCTTGTGGCCCACACGAGCAGTCGCTGCTCGCAGCCCACGAGCACGCTCAGCGCGCGCGCGCCAAAGGCCTTGCTGGGCCTGGCCTTGCGCTGGGCCTGGCGAGGATGTGGCAGCTCCGTGTTTGGGCGCTCGGCTTGCTGGGCGCGAGCCTGGCTTCGTGCTGGGCCTTCGTCTAGCATGCCTCGTCCGATGATAATTCGTACGATGCGCTTCCGATTAAATTTCCGGTTGCGGAATTCATTTCCGATACGAACAATTTTTAATATTTCCGTTTCGAACAAATATTTAATATTTCCGTTTCCGGAATTATTTTCCTATTCCGATAATATTTCCGATTCCGACAATATTTCCGTTTCCGGCAATATTTCTGATTCCGGCAATATTTCCAATTCCATTAATATTTTCCGATACGTACCATGTTTCCGTTTCCGGCAACATCTACGACTTGGATAATATTTATATTTCCGATACGATCCATATTTCCGTTTGCGGCAATATCATCGTTTCCGGAGTATTCATTTGCTTGCCTTTGACGATCTCAGCTCCCATTGGAACCAAGATCCGTCGATTCCGAATATCCATATATGGAGTATTTAATGCCATTAAATACTTGATGCGTTTACGTACTATTTGTGTGACCCTACGGGTTCAGTCAAGAGTAAGCTGTGGATTAATATAATTAATTCCACCTGAACTGAAGCGGCCTCTAGCTAGGCATTCAGCTCACTTGATCTCACTGAATTATTAACTTGTTAATTAATACTGAACCGCATTTATTAGACTCAATATTATATGCATACTTGGACCAAGGGCACTATTTCCTTAAGTCTCCAACTTGTCCTTAGGGACAAGTGTGCATTACCTAATTCCTTTGTCGCTCGATGCTTGCTCTTGAACATAAGGTAAGAGTTGTCATCCTTATTATGTCCAGAGGTGTTTCTCGGTTTCAGAGTTCAACTGATCAAATAAACAGATAATCATAGCCTATGATTCATCCGAGCACGGCCATGCATTTTACAGTTTCTAGCTCTCCGAGTGGCCTTGTAAAACTTTTAAGCATCTCATCCCGATTTATGGGAGGACAATCCCAATCTTGTGATCTTGAGATTAGACTTCGTTTGATAGGTGATTACCTGAGCGTTGCCTTTATAGCCTCCTTTTACGGTGCGACGGTTGGTCAACGTCAAAGCAACCAGTTCTCAAACAAGTAATCTCAAATCACTCAGGTATTGAGGATTTAGTGTCTAAAAATTTTAATGAAATTTACTTATGACAGATTTCATCTCTTACAGTAAAGTTTCATAGGTCTGTCCGATACTAGTCTTCCCAAAGTAAGTATCTATGCAAATGATTATGACATTGCCATGTCCACATAGTTCAAGAAACAGAACTACTAGTCATCTTGCATTCCAGTCGTCTAACGTTTTCTATGCGTCCAATTTTATAGAAAACTCCGACCAGGGACCATTTTCAACCTTTGACATTCAAGTCCACTTGATAGGCATTTCTTAGTCACAGGACTGGTCCTGACAGTCTATCTTGAATATATCGTCAAATTGAAGGGACCCATCATTTAATAAACCACAAATTAAATGGAAAAATGAATTCTATTCATTTATTGTGAATGATTAACCAATAATGTTTTACAAAGAATTAAACTCTAAAACTTTAAAACATTAAACATGGACATCAAAGCCATTCTCCAATATGCTTGATTCCCAAAGCTGCACTGTGCGAGTTGTGCTTCGCCTGCGGCAGAGGTTTAGTCAATGGATCTGATATGTTGTCATCAGTTCCAATCTTGCTTATCTCGACTTCTTTTCTTTCAACGAACTCTCGTAGAAGGTGAAATCTACGAAGTACATGCTTGACTCTTTGGTGGTGTCTAGGCTCCTTTGCCTATGCAATAGCTCCGTTATTATCACAATATAGGGAAATTGGTCCTTTAATGGAGGGGACTACACCAAGTTCGCCTATGAACTTCCTTAGCCATATAGCTTCCTTTGCTGCTTCATGTGCAGCAATGTACTCCGCTTCAGTTGTAGAATCCGCAATAGTTCTTTGCTTAGCACTTTTCCAGCTTGGTGCACCTCCGTTGAGGAAGAAGACAAACCCAGACTGTGATCTGAAATCAACTTTGTCGGTTTGGAAACTTGCGCCCGTATAGCCTTTAACAATTAATTCATCATCTCCACCATAGACCAGGAAGTCATCTTTGTGCCTTTTCAGGTACTGCAGAATAGTCTTGGCAGCAGTCCAATGTGCCTCTCATGGGTCTGACTGGTATCTACTCGTAGCACTGAGTGCGTACGCAACATCCGGGCGTGTACATATCATAGCATACATTATTGAACCAATCAATGATGCATATGGAATCCCATTCATTCGTCAACGCTCATCAAGTGTTTTTGGGCACTAAGTCTTGCTTAGAGTCATTCCATGTGACATGGTTAGGTAGCCTCGCTTGGAGTCTGCCATCTTGAACCTTTCAAGCACCTTATTGATATAAGTGCTTTGACTAAGTCCAATCATCTTTTTAGATCTATCTCTGTAAATCTTGATGCCCAATATGTACTGTGCTTCTCCTAGATCCTTCATCGAAAAACATTTCCCAAGCCAAATCTTGACAGAGTTCAACATAGGAATGTCATTTTCGATAAGTAATATGTCGTCGACATATAACACTAGAAAAGAAATTTTGCTCCCACTGACCTTCTTGTATACACAAGATTTGTCTGCGTTCTTGATGAAACCAAAGTCACTGACTGCTTCATCAAAACGTATATTCCAGCTCCTGGATGCCTACTTCAATCCGTAGATTGATTTCTTTAGCTTGCATACCTTTTTAGCATTCTTTGGATCCTCAAAACCCTCAGGCTGTGTCATAAACACAGTTTCTGTTAAAACGCCGTTTAAGAAAGCGGTTTTGACATCCATCTGCCATATTTCGTAATCGTAATATGCAGCGATTGCTAACATTATCCGAATAGACTTTAGCATTGCAACTGGTGAAAAGGTTTCATCGTAATCCACACCGTGGACTTGCCTGTAACCTTTTGCAACCAATCTAGCTTTGAAAACTTCAAGTTTCCCATCCTTGTCTTTTTTTCAGTTTGAAAACCCATTTGCTTCCAATGGCTTGGTAGCCATCTGGCAAATCGACCTAATCCTATACTTGGTTTTCTGACATGGATTCTAATTCAGATTGCATGGCTTCTTGCCATTGCTTGGAGCTAGGGCTCGTCATAGCTTGTTTGTAAGTCGCAGGTTCATCACTTTCAAGTAATAGAACGTCATAGCTCTCGTTCGTCAAAATACCTAAGTACCTTTCCGGTTGACATCTATATCTCTGCGATCTACGCGGGGTTACATTTCTAGATTGACCATGATTCTCACCAGATACTTCTAAAGATCTCTGAGTTTCATCCTGAATGTCATCTTGAGCATTCTCTAGAGTTTGTTGTTCGACTCGAATTTCTTCGAGGTCTACTTTTCTCCCACTTGTCATTTTGGAAATGTGATTCTTTTCCAAAAAGATACCATCTTGAGCAACAAACACCTTGTTCTCAGATGTATTGTAGAAGTAATACCCCTTTGTTTCCTTTGGATAGCCCACAAGGATACATTTGTCAGATTTTGGATGAAGTTTGTCTGAAATTAATCTTTTGACGTATACTTCACATCCCCAAATCTTAAGAAAAGACACATTTGGAGGCTTTCCAAACCATAACTCATATGGAGTCTTTTCAACAGCTTTAGACGGAGCTCTATTTATAGTGAGTGCAACTGTATTTAGTGCATGTCCCCAAAATTCTATTGGAAGTTCGGCCTGACCCATAATTGACCTAACCATGTCTAGCAAGGTTCTGTTCCTCCTTTCCGACACACCGTTCCATTGTGGTGTTCCAGGAGGAGTCAATTCTGATAGAATTCCACATTCTTTAAGATGGTCGTCAAATTCATAGCTCAGATATTCACCGCCTCTATCAGACCGCAGTGCTTTAATCTTCTTGCCTAATTGATTCTCTACTTCAATCTGATATTCCTTGAATTTGTCAAAGGATTCAGACTTATGCTTCATTAGGTAGACATAACCATATCTACTGAAGTCATCAGTGAAAGTGATAAAGTAGCTGAAACCACCTCTAGCATTTGTACTCATTGGTCCACATACATCTGTATGGATTAAACCCAATAGTTCATTTGCTCTTTCTCCAACTTTAGAGAAAGGTTGCTTTGTCATTTTGCCAAGTAAACATGATTCGCACTTACCATAATCCTCTAAGTCAAATGGTTCTAGAATTCCTTCCTTTTGAAGTCTTTCTATGCGTTTCAAGTTAATATGGCGTAATCGACAATGCCACAGATAGGTGAGATCTGAATCATCTTTTTTGGCCTTTTTGGTATTTATGTTATAAATTTTTTTGTCGTGATCTAATAAATAAAGTCCATTGACTAATCTAGCAGATCCATAAAACATCTCTTTAAAATAAAACGAGCAACTATTGTCTTTTATTAAAAAGGAAAATCCCTTAGCATCTAAGCAAGAAACAGAAATGATGTTTTGAGTAAGACTTGGAACATGGAAACACTCTTCCAGTTCCAAAACTAGCCCAGAGGGCAACGACAAATAATAAGTTCCTACAGCTAATGCAGCAATCTGTGCTCCATTTCCCACTCGTAGGTCGACTTCACCCTTGCTTAACTTTCTACTTCTTCATAGTCCCTGTGGATTGGAAAATAAATGTGAGCCACAACCTGTATCTAATACCCAAGAAGTTGAATTAGCAAGTATACAGTTTATAACGAAAATACCTGAAGATGGAACGACTGTTCCGTTCTTCTGATCTTCCTTTAGCTTTGGACATTCTCTTTTGTAATGGCCTATTCCATCACAATAAAGACAGCTTGATGTGGACTTGTCCTGCTTTGATTTAGCATTGCCCTTGGACTTTCCACTTTTCTTGAACGGTCTCCCTTTAGCCTTGAGTAAATCTTTGGCTTCGCAGTCCAGTATTATCTCAGCCTTTCTGACAAGGTGAACAAATTCTGCAATTGTTTCTTCTCTTGGTTCACTTAGGTATAGTGGCTTGAAGCGACCAAACCCACTGTGCAGTGAATTAAGCAAGATAGAGACTGCCATCCTTTCACTTATTTGTGTTCCTAGCAGACTTAGGCGATCGAAATATGAAAGCATAAGATCCACATGGAACCTTAGTGGGACGCCTACCCTTTGTTTAGTGCGAAGGAGCTGAACATGTGTTTCTTGGACTTCCATCCTATAACACCTGTTGGGAGAACTAACCTTTAGACCAGACATTGATTCAATCAACTCATGGACGTTCAGGTCCCTGTCCTCCGAGCTTCCACGACAGATATCCCTTAGATTCTTGATGAGCGTAAAAGGTTCATAAGCTATAAACCTTCTAGCCCATTCATCAGGGATATTGTTCAGCATGAGAATCATAACCTTTTTGAGATCCGCATCCCAGGCGGAAAATCTTTCAGGGGTCATGTCTCTGGCATAGTAGCTTGGCATGGGATGTAACAGTACATACTCAAGTCCATTGAGTCTGACTATTTCAACTAGCTTAGCTTCCCATTCAAGAAAATTTGTTAGGTTCAGCTTGACCATAAGCTCAGAACCCATGTTGATGTTTTGATTGTTGTTTGCCATAGTTAAAACTACAATTGAAAAGAATAAACAAATAAATAACCATTCACAGTTTCTCTTAGTAAACTTAAATTGTAGCATACATGCATAATTCAATGTTCATTAAGCATTTTATTCAAGTTATGTATTCCGGCAGGTGTGAATAAAATGATTCCAAGACCCTAAAAACCATTGAAGAATTAAGCACATTATGTATTTAGACTCAATTCTAAAATCTTTTAGGTAAGCAAAAGCCTTTTGCTAATAGTCTAGAAACTACTCTTGGTTGATAGGTACGTCTAAGAACTTATTAGGTAAACCTATCGATTTTGCCACGACATAAAAGGACTCCTTACTTATATCGTTGAGTTTCACCAAAACTAACATGTACTCACAATTATTTGTGTACCTTACCCCTTTAGGACCAGTAAGTAACACCTCGCTGAGCGAAAACTATTACTAGATTGATGTAAAGGATATCCAAGTAAGTGTTTATTTTGGCATGGCACCTTTTAACTCAATTTTTAAGTTTGGAACTTAAGGCTCTTACTATGTTGGTTAGATTTTAAGTGAACTAAAATCCTTAATCATGCAACATAATCAAGCCACAATCTCATGCATAATTAAGACATATTTAAAGCAATAAATAACTTAAAGCATGCATAAGATAAATGTGATCTAGTATGGCCCGACTTCATCTTCAAGCTTCAACTTCAAAGTCCGTCTTGAAAATGGATTGAAAACTCCGTCTTGAATTTCACCGTGGGAGGCGCCATTTTCATCAAATAGGATAAGCTATAATTAAACTAATTACAACTATTTGATGGTACGCAGACCATGTTTAAATTGAAAAACAAATTTGGTGCATTAGACCAATTACATTCAAATTAATGGTGCGCATACCATATTTTCTATCCTATTTGGGCCATACTAGTCACTCCATAACCTGCAAAACAGTACATATACAATATATACCATTCATCCATTCATTATCATGAATGGCCCACATAGCTGGTTAGTGCATCACATAAATATTTGCAGCAATTAATCAAGGGCACCAATAATCTACCAATTATTCAGTCCTTATTAATTCTAATCAAGTTGTTTAACCTTAAAGGATTTGTAGACCTAATCAAGAGTTTATGACTAAAAGGCTCCCACTTAAACCAATGAATTCATATGCTTTACTAATTTTAAACATAAAAATGTATTTCTAGTCTAACCGGAAACATACAAATTTAATTAAAATTTAAAGTTTATATAAATTTATAATCGAATCCATTAATATAATTTATTTCAGTTGAATTAAACGAATTTAAATTAATTCAAGATTTAATTTTAGTAAAATAATTAGTATAAATAATATTTATAATAATTATAATATTCAAAATTAATATCCGAGAAAACAATTTAAATTACGAATTTTAAAATTAATCAAAATCGTTTCGAACTGAAAATCAAAATTAAATTCAAAGCGCATCAATCGGGTCAAGAGTCCACGAGGCAGCATCGCCCCTCACGAGTGATCGCACAGCAAGGCACGAGCAGCAGCCACGCGCAAATGCAGCAAGCCAAGCCACGCTTGCGCGCAGCATCGCTCGCTGCCTTCGTAGCGCAGCAGCTGCTTGGCGAGGATGGGCGAGGCAGCGCTCGTTGCTACGAGGCACCCCTCGCTGCCCGCGCGCGCGCCTGCCATTACTCGCTCGCCTTGCTTCTTCGCCCATCCGCCCTTGCATCATCGCAGCACTCGACGCAAGGCAGGGCCACTGCCTTATGCTCGCGTGCCACTCGCCTTTCTCGTTGCATTCGTACCGCATGGGCGACGAGCTCCCTTGCTCGTCGTCGCATGCCCGCACTATACAACACCCCTTAAGGGTAACATGTAGCGTCCATTGCTTTGTGCGTGCAAGTTTTATGAGCGAATTGCATAAAAATTAAAACTTTTATTTCCAAAATTAATGACAAATTAATAAATCATATTAATTTCATAATTTTAGGGCGAAAAATCGAAAATTTATTAATCAATTAACTTCCGATTAACATGGATTCAAATCTAGGTCATAAAAATTTAAAATTTAACACAAATGAACAATTTTTATGGTGGTTTTTAATCATTGGTACCTAATTAAATTATTAATTAATTATGAAAATCAAATCAATTCTAAATTATTCGAATTTCAACAAATTAATCATAATTACAAATTAGCTAGGTTGTATAATTAACAAGGCTAGGCATTCAAACTTGTTAAACATATACAGTAGGTCAATCAAAGATTCAATATTTATCAACAAGAATCGCAAATATTTAATTTAACATCTTAAATATAAAAACTTTTGCGTTCGAAAAACTAAAACCTCCGAAAAGTCATAGTTAGGCTTCGAATTTGGGAATTCTGGGTTTCGGCAAAAAATACTGTTTTTGTCAAAATTTTAGAATGCCTTTTACATGCGGAATTGACACAAAAATCACTCGATTTGGTTGAGTAACGAACATTCTGCCGAAAAACTGCGTACATATAATTAAATAAACGCAATTTGCAATTAATTAACAATAACGAAAATTAATCACCCCTTTTAATTCCTTGCAAATTTGTAACATTTAACCATGTTTATCCACTCGATGCATTCGTAAAGTAGCACATCTACCAAAACCAAACCGCTTATCTCCTAGGTCTATTCACGGTATATGTGTTAGGTTATGATACATATGACAAAACATAAATCATCCGGAAAAACCATAAAGCCAGGAAACATATTATTTACACATAATCATTTAGCATAGTTTAGATGCATACACTTTGTAGCGTGCAATCCCTAGCTGCGCCCGAACCGAACAAGAACAAGTCTTTAGGACTCCAAGTGTCGTCCCTCCGTAGATAGTCCACAGCATGTCCGGATCCGCCTTAAGCTTGACCAACTAGAATCGCCCTTAAGGTTACTTAGGAATTTCGGCTATTTGGGTGCAAGTGTTTGGTTGATTTTGCATAAAACCTTACCTTTGAATACTTCAATTGTGTCTATAAATTATGACCCTAGGCACCTATTTATAGAGATATGGAAAAGGAATTATAATCCTACTAGGATGTGGATTTATTAATTAGAATCCTATTTGAACTCTAAATAATAAATTTAATCTATTAGGATTAGGATTTAATCAATACACGAATTCCGATAGGATTAGGATTCGTTACGAACACGAGTGTCGTATGGCCACGAGCATCGCACCACCCGCGCAGGCCTTGCGGCCCACACGAGCAGTCGCTGCTCGCAGTCCACAAGCACGCTCAGCGCGCGCGCGCCAAAGGCCTTGCTGGGCCTGGCCTTGCGCTAGGCCTGGCGAGGCTGTGGTAGCTCCGTGTTTGGGCGCTCGGCTTGCTGGGCGCGGGCCTGGCTTTGTGCTGGGCCTTCGTCTAGCGAGCCTCGTCCGATGCTAATTCGTACGATGCGCTTCCGATTAAATACCCGGTTCCGGAAGTCATTTCCGATACGAACAATATTTAATATTTCCGATTCCGGAATTAATTTTCGTTTCGAACAAATATTTAATATTTCCGTTTCCGGAATTATTTTCTGATTCCGATAATATTTCCGATTCTGACAATATTTCCGTTTCCGGCAATATTTCCGATTCCGGCAATATTTCCATTTCCATTAATATTTTCCGATACGTACCATGTTTCCGTTTCCGGCAACATCATCGTTTCCGGAGTATTCATTTGCTTGCCTTTGACGATCTCAGCTCCCACTGGAACCAAGATCCGTCGATTCCGAATATCCATAGATGGAGTATTTAATGCCATTAAATACTTGATCCGTTTACGTACTATTTGTGTGACCCTACGGGTTCAGTCAAGAGTAAGCTGTGGATTAATATAATTAATTCCACTTGAACTGAAGCGACCTCTAGCCGGGCATTCAGCTCACTTGATCTCACTGAATTATTAACTTGTTAATTAATACTGAATCGCATTTATTACACTCAATATTATATGAATACTTGGACCAAGGGCACTATTTCCTTCAATATGCCACTCCAGCACGTACCAGATAGGCCTTGATAAAATTCTTCATGAACCTGACTACTCTGACAAGGGCCTGTTGGGGGATTGGCAACAGGTTTGGTACTCTTTGACACCCAAGCCTATTGAACTTTAGAGACTAGCATAAACCGAATGCGCATCGTACTTGAAATCATGCTTGTTGTTAGTTTGATGTAGATTTTTATGTGCGATGTGAAACTAATCAACCAAACGCTTAGTTGAAGGTAAACAATGCTTTCAAAAATTCCAAATACACTACTACATTTTTTATCAGATGCAACGGTGAAGAAAAGGCTAATGCGACACCTTACGGAGAACCGTTGCAGTTGAGACGGCTAATGCAACGGTATCTTGTATAACATTTCAGAAATTTGGGCTAATGCGACGGTATGTCTAAAACCGTTGCAATAGAGGGTTAAATGCGACGGCATATTATGCTAATGCGACGGGTGTGCCAATTTACTTTATTCCTCCCATTTACTTTATTTCCGCGCCTACCATTTTTGCTTATTCCCTCCCATTATTTCCCTAAAATTTCAAAACTTGGCCACACACATAATTTTTCGGTAAAAAAAAAAACTAAATTAAAACACACAGGCAAACCACGCAAATCTTCAATTTTCTAGGAGAGAGACTGACAGAAAATATGATCGACTTTTTAGGGTTTAATAAAAAATTTGGGGCAAATTCTAGCGATTTTGTCCGGAATTCGCAATTAGGATCTAGATTAATCGAATTTCTTGGCTCCGACATTCTCTTATGTTGCTTGCTTGCTATTCATCGAGCAGGAGAATTGAATTGGGGTTTCGCATAATAATTCGAACAAGTTAAGAGGAGGTATGTAATCTGTTTACAATCTGCTGTTATTCTGGTATGTTATCAATGTTTGCATGGGGTTCGTCGTGTTCTTTACAAGCATTATGTTTGATAGATGTGAATCATTTGTGAGGTTGAAATTTGGACGTTTGGTTTGTGTTGTGGTAGATTATTGTTGCAATATTAGCTATTTTCTTCGATTTTGTTTTGAATGAGTGCAAAATTGACTGTGTTCAATGAGATTATTGAGGATGGTCGAAATTGATTAAAACATCGAATCCTAGTTATGAGATAGATTAATTAGGGGTTTTGCAGAACAACCTTGCAGGGTCAAAATGTTGTTGCTATGTGAATGTGGTGATCGTTGTAGCTGAATAAAACTGGGCTTTGTAACACTCAAAATTAATGACTCTGATGATCAAGAAAAATTGCAAAATTTATACAATGTACTTGGTCAAACTCTGAAGAAAATGGACGGAAATTGTGGACAGGGCATGAGAAAAGAAGGGGGGTAAAGCAGCCTATCTCGTACTATTGAAACATATAACTTCACTATGAATATTAACAGAAAAAAGAAAAGTCTTCTTTTAAATTTCAGCATTTTCATGAATGTGTCTCAATTAGGGATTGTTTTACTTACAACTCTCGCTGCACTTTAGTAGTTTAGTGATAGAAAGCCCGACATTTGAACTGTCACTATAATGATAGGCATCATAGGCATATTATAGCAAGGAGTCTAGGATGGTCAACGCTCTGCAAACCCTAGACTGTCATTACTGCTTATTTAAATTTAGCAGTAATACTATAATAGTGAGACTGTGATTTGAAGTCAACTAAGTGAATGATCTGATTTTGTTTGTTTATTGCTGAGAACTGATTAATCTGTTCTCCTATATGTTGCTATGCTTCTGTTGTCTATTATTTGTGCCATTGATTTGTTCATGTTCTCTTAGAATTTAACTATCTGAATCACAACTTATGGCAGTTTTATATGTCTTCTTGCTTGAGTTATAAGGAATTAGATATATAAATGCAGAAATTTACATGTCCAGAACAATGCTTATTAAATCTGTTTAGCTAATGATGAATGACTGTTCTGTGTGACTTTCTACTTAATATAACTTTATCTAGTTGACTTGTGTGTCCTTGTGCTCTTTTTACATTCATAATAGCTTATAATAATATTGTAGAAACCTTGATCCTGTTGATAAGGATCTTAAAACTTGATCCTCTTCTTTTCAGCTTGACGACTTGCTACCTCTTGAGCCAATGTCCAATCAGAAAATCTCCTGCTTTCATCATCACTCAAAACATTGTAGATTTCTCTAAGTCTCATGAACTTCTTTGATGCTGTTTTAAGTGGGAGTGAAGTTGTATCTGGGTGGTATTCTTTTGATAATGTTCTATAAGCTGCTTTTATCTCTTCTAGATCAGCATCTGGTAGTACCCCTAAGAACCTGATTAATTCATACTCAATTACCATAAACATAAACATAAACATGACACATAATTAATTAACACAAGACTAATTAAGCTGTTTTAAAACCAAACAAATATTGAATCATTTGATTATCAAGTTTATACTGCTAATAGTACATTTATTGGAATATATGCAAAACTCCAACTTTTTTTGATTTGGATGGATCAGCATTCAGCAGAAACAGACTTATTGAGGTCACAGATTGACACTAACCTGTTGAGGTCAAGTATGTAATGACAAATCTTCGATGTTCATTCTCATCTGTCATAAAATGCAATATAAAATGTTAGTTCGAACTTTCAGAGTTACTCTAGTAGCTCCGTCTGGTTATAACTTATAACAGTCAGTTAAATAGTTATCAATTGAACTAGCTGTGATAATTAATTAGTTATGTGATGAACAAACCTGGCTATTTAGTGTAGTCCAAAATATGAGGCTGTTCAGTATGATAATTAGCAGCCATTTCAGAAAAGTGATTAGCAGATAAAAGGTTGCGGTTTGTCAAAAAGAATGATGAATTTTGCAGGCAGCTGTGGCTTATTGATTCTGCTCATCAGCAAGTACAACCACCTCTTTGTTCAGTTTTAGGAACTGCTTCAGTATAAGTTTCCTTCTTACCAACGACCCAAAATGTTTTAATAGATCTTTGTGTTGATGTTCACTTCACCTCTTACGATCAACATCTCAATTTTAGGCTCTCAAGCACTTATTGTTTAGTCTGAATAAGCTTATCAAATGGCACTAAGTCAATGTTTTAATAGATCTTTGTGCTAATCATGATTCTCCATACAGCTATACTAAGTCACTGGATTGTCCAAAAAGCCTAAGTTATGATGAAAACTAGAGACCATTTCCTGTCCCCTTTTTTCAGATACCTGCATTGTTATTCTGCACATACTCAGCTAAATTATACTCTCTCTCTCTCTCTCTCTCTCTCTCTCTCTCTCTCTCTCTCTCTCTCTCTCTCTCTCTGTTTACAAGCATGTTTTTATCTTTTTTCAAACTTTTACTATTTATTTTCGCAATATGAAAATATCATCGTTATACTTGTATTAGAATGAAATCAACAAATGAGGTGGTATTGCAGTATTTCCGTTTGCCTATTTCCCTGAAAAGCTGCATTTTTCTTATCGACCTCTGACTGTGCAGTCCACTAGAGCTCTACTGTGCATTTCATTCAGTGCCTTTTCCGGTGTCTTACGAAAGCTTATCCTTAACAATATATATTGTCCATTACTGTTGATTCAGTGATTTCTGTTTTAAGTTAGACAATCTTTCTGCTTGCAGATTCTCGCTTGAATTTTGTTTATCTCCTATGAGCACTTTCGATTCTTATTGCCCTTTCACGCAAGAGCAGGTGTGGCATTTGTATTCTACTGCATTGTCTCATTATTTAGCACTTCTTGATTGAGAAGAGAATTTACAAACTGTATATAGTAGTGTTTACTATGAGATGTATTGCATGCTGTAGTATCAGTTTAGGAGATGGAGACATTGTGTGTTGGTTGATTCTTTTTTCCTAGGGAGTGGCAACATAGGGTATTCAGCATGTCATTGAATTATAATATGGGAGAGACCTTCAGAAGTTTGTATTAGTGTTGATTGTGTTTGCCTTTTTAAGCATGTTGAGGAGAGCTTTTAGGTCAATTTGGTAGAATGTGGGGTTAGTTGGTGAAGAAACAGTAGATAACTCGAAGTATTAGGAAGAGTTTGTCTATAGCAAGATTTTTGCGGCTTTGAACTTGCTCTGTTACTGTAAATACGACTTGCACACAGGTAGATTTGGTGAATGATGGAACTTGTTTCAACTGATGGTACAATGCACACAGATAGTATTAGTTTTCTATCGGCTAAACTATGTTGGAACTTGTTTCAACTGATGACCAAACAAGAATGAGGACAGAAGTCAAAATTCTTGCTCAAAACATTCTTGATCAGGTAGGACTAGGATCTGCCCATCTAGTGAAACAAGGTCTTCAAACAAAATGAGATGTTGGGATCTATATAGTTTATTGAACTCCTTCCCTTGCATATTAGAGAAATAGTTCAACCTTAAACACAATAACTGCAGTGAATATACAGGAAAATAAAACTAGAAGATTGAATATCCTTGCAATAGCAAGATACCAAAATACAGTCCCTCAAATTTTTTTTTTACCAAAAGACAGATTGCAAATGAGGTACCTCGCTACCTCTCCTTTTGGGTCCTTATTCTAATAATATATGTTGGTGTGAGGGGGTCGAAAAAGCGCGAGGCTAATGCGTGACCTCATCCCTCGTGGGTGTGACGATTCTTTTTATTCAATCAAGTGTAATTGGATTTCCTGTGAGTTTACACCCAATTGACTAGTAATATAGGGGTCGCCATTCAGTTTTTAACAACAATGAGAAAAACTGACAAAACCCGGTTATCGTGACATAAAGGGAGTGCAATTATGTTTGACCACGACGGCCGTAGGTTCCCTTGTGATCCCTGGTGTGGGGATCTCTCAACATACACCCGCAAGGTAGAGATTGAGGGTTCGGGGGACTGTAACTACCGAGAGGAGTACTTCGCTCGTCGATAACTCCAGAGGCAGGATATCCTTACTAGCTCAGCATAAATAATTGAAGGGACATGCGTTAACTATTAAACTAATCTGAGTTAATTTTAGCAATATGCAACATATAATACAAGATCGATCGCGATTATCTGATTTAGATAGCATTAAGGGACCTAGCATGATAATCCAATTTCCCAAAAATATTATATTTGTTAGGCGTGATAGAACAATCAGATTTAGTTAGTTTAACAGTTCATAAAAAGGGTGAAGAAAGCAATTAAACCATCGAGAAGGGGCACATTACGACGCACCCTTGAGAGGTGCGTCACGGTTCTCAGAAAACTAACCACTTTGACTTTGCTATTTCTCCTTTTTATTTAACGAATCTCAATTATGGGACAGGATACGTTCTGTTCGATTTATGGATCGATTGCGACAGAACGCGTGAACAGTTTCGCAGCGTGAGGCTTAGGCTAAGGGTTGGAATCAATACTCAGAATATAATTGTGTTGTGTGTTCTTTTCACGTCGAATTTGGGGCTGTATTTATAGGGAAAGAGTTCGTGGAAAGATAGACTTGCAGAGTTCTAATCCACAAAGAATTAGGAAAAAACACGTACCCAGGTATTTTCAGCGCCCAGGCCTGGGCGCCGAAGATTTCGGCGCCCAGAGCCAGGCGTTGAAAATAGGGTCTGGGCTGTTTTCTTAGTGAGATTCGGATTCCTGAAATCCGTAGAGTTTGAGACTAAATCGAGTCTTTTATTGCGTATCAATTTCATGACGGAATGCGTCTGGGGCCGTTACGAACTCTAGGCTCGTTAGGATTTTAATTAATACGTAACTCTTATTTCCGAATCATATTAGGAATAGGATTCTCGCAGTTTTCTATCTCATTTAGGACTTACGTTGGAGTGCAACACCTAATTCTGAAAGGTTTCTATCTTTTATGACTTGCCACTTTTAGAAGCTACCCTTTACAGTAGTTACTATTTTTAGCAAGTTTCTATAAATAGCAGGTTTCGGGTGAAATGAAAAGGGGAATTGAGATTCGTTTATTTTATAGGAGATACGTTGTCAAGTGGAGATTTACGTTTTCATCATCGAACCTTTCCCTTTCGAGAATGGGGACAAAAGTAGGTGTCTACAGTTAGCCCCCACTTTGGCTGAGTCTCGGGATGAGACGATGGTCAAAGTATTAGACGGAGTGCGTCACACAAGCCATGGTGTATGTGACCTGTTTTGCGAGGGTCTCACGAGCCCCCGAGTGATAACATTTGACTTAAGGGTCATCACTTGAAATGTCGACATATCCCTCACGTGTCATTGGGATTTGTCAACGGATAGTATAGAAACTTCCTCACTTTGTCATTGGAAGTATCTAAAGAGGCGTAGAAACTCCCTCACTTTGTCATTGGGAGTAGCTACAGATGTTTTCAAAATCAAAGCTATAAAGTGTAATTGGGCCTGGCCAAGCCCAACCACGAGGTAAAAATGTTTTTAAAGATTCTCATTTTCAGGGCTAGCTAAACGAGAAAACCCCCTTGTTTTTATGGGACGTAAAACGAAGGAAAATCCAGCACATCGCTCTTTTTTGGAAAAAACGGAAAACCAATCCTTTTAATTTTTGGAAAAGGGAAAACCAGAAAAAGTTATCGCTACAGCGACTAAGGACCTACGCGGTTAGTGGCGCAGACCCCGCCGGCTAAAGATGGCGAGCCTGTCCGCTAAGGGTGGACACCCCGTCCGATAGAAGTGGACGAATCTATTTTGAAGTTTGTTTGCTTTTTTTGAAAATAAGGACCTAAGCGGCTTGTGACATAGACCCCGCCGGCTAAAGATGGCGAGCCTGTCCGCTAAGGGTGGACACCCCGTCCGATAGAAGTGGACGAATCTGTTTCGAAATTTGTTTTGTGTTTATTTTTTGAAAATAAGGACCTACGTGGTTTGTGACGTAGACCCCGCCGGCTGAAGATGGCGAGCCTGTTTCATTTTGTTTTTGAAGATTCTATTTTTCGAAAACTGAGGACCTGCACGGCTAGTGACGCAGACCCCGCCCGCTGAGGGTGGGCGAGCCCTGTCCGGTGAGGGTGGACGTCCCTGAATTCGTTTTTTAATTTGGAACTCGCGTGGTTCGATCTTGCCTGATTGAGGTGGGCAAGTCCCTATTTCATTTTTATTCTTGTGATTTCTTTTTGAGAATTTCTTTTTATTCATTCTTGTAGGAGCGAATTCTTCCGAGGGATGCTCGGATTTAGTTGCAACCTGAATGTGGGTTGACAATGTGTTTAGGCGGACCATTGTCTTGTGGTCATCTTCCTTCATGGTTTTGAGCTAGTCCTTACCGCTCAATTTTGCCACTACCTGGGTCTTTGATTGGGGGACCATGTATAAGTATCAAGGGCGACCTTTGTCTTGAGGTCGTAAACCGGTTCTTTTTCTTTTGAGATTTTCCAAACACGGGACTTCTTACAGCGTAGTCTGGGAATATTTTTTTAACTTTTCATACTCCCTTTTGAAATATATATTTTCTTTCAAGCCACCAAGTACTCGTGCTTGGCGGTCAGTTCTTGTCAAAGAGGTTCTTTGGGGATACGCATTTTGTAATGTCCTTGATTGTGTTTGGGATCGTGCTCGTAAGTGCGAGCGATCTTCGTAGTGGTGTGCTGCTCTTGACAAAGTCGTGAGGTGCAACTTTCAGTAAGGAAATCGGCAATTTTCGAGTCAAATGGATGCGGCAGGGCCCAATAGAAGTTAGGGCCTTTTTTGAGCCTGGGTTCATTTTCGGCGCCCAGGCCTGGGCGTTGAAATAATTCACGCCCAGGTGGGGCGTTGAAAGTGTTGTTTGGGCTGGTCTTTTGATGACACAGTTGGCCTCTTGTTCATTCGTTTATTTCACTTGGAAGTTCTATGTATTCTCTTCTCTTTTGTTTTTCTTTTATTTTTAGAACGTGATGATTTTCTCGAGAATCCGTAGCCGATTGGTGGACTATGGTGCTTGTCTCTTTGGGGTGATTATTTTAAGGCACTGTTTTTCTTAAGGCGTACATTTATTGCGATAGTTGGGCGAGTCTATGTGGCCCGAGGAACATACCTTGAGGCGTAAGATTTTGATTGCTCTTGTATATATATTTTTTCCTTTTGAACGCGTTCGTGAATGTTCGATACTTAGAATGATGATATGTATGTGCGAACGAGCGTTCATAGAATGGCCGTTGTGTGCGGTCCATTAATCAGTTTGCTTGAATCATTTTTTTGAGCAATGACTGATTTTGAATAGTTTGCTTAGAAGCTTGATAGGGTTCAGGCCCATTCATGAAGTGGACTCAAACATCGTACCCTTTCGATTGTTCAAACATTTGCTTCGAGATTTTTTTATATTTTGCTATGGTCGTTTCGTAGCTTGGAGCCCCCAAGTATGCATGTTGGGATGCTTCCTTTTGGCGTACGATTTTTGTAGGTTCTTTCGAGAAAGATGCCTTGGGGTTCCGCTCGTGTAGGTGTGAGCTATCCCTGTCGTGGTAGGTAATAGTTTGCTACCTTTAATCCTTAATGTAGAAGTCGTGTGGCTTGCATTTTGAATTTGGGCGATAAGTAGTTTTGCCTCTTTTACACGTGCTCTTGGTCGTGCCTACATTAGTGCAATATGCCTTACCCTCTTTTTTAGACTTGTACCGTGGGATGGTTGAACTTATGGTGCGACGTAGGCTTGTGTGGCCTAACGG
Source organism: Spinacia oleracea (assembly GCF_020520425.1). Taxonomy (NCBI): domain Eukaryota; kingdom Viridiplantae; phylum Streptophyta; class Magnoliopsida; order Caryophyllales; family Amaranthaceae; genus Spinacia; species Spinacia oleracea. The sequence goes on along the minus strand of NC_079492.1, from coordinate 42,901,391 downwards.
CGTGTCTTAGGATATTCCTCCAGGTGTTGGGATATCATTGCATTGGAGTACTTCATCAGGCCTCCTTCAGGTGCTCGAACAAGTGTAGCACCTTCTGCGTGGGTTTGCACGGCTTATTACTTCGTTCGATGCGAGGATTCATAGATGTTTATTTCTTGTTTTTATATCATGGCAAAACTTGGCTAGCAGAAAGAATCAGCGCCCAGGCTGGGGCGTTAAAGATATCGGCGCCCAGCTCTGGGCGTTGAAAATGATTTCTGGGTATATTTTGGCAGCTCTTATCCTTGATTTTTTTTCTTTCGCTTTTGCTTTGGAACGAGGTAGACTGTGTAACGGGCGCTTGTAGGGCGAGCATTATGTGCAGTAGTTTGATCGGAGTTTTGGTGACTCGCGATTTATAGTTACCCTTGATAGTGGGGTGACTTCATATATTCTAAGTAGTGCTTTAGAATTTGGGAGGGGTTGTAGCCATTCTAAGGTTTGTTTTTCACAATTAATGCTTAGGATCGTGCCCCTATGATGTATGTATAGCATTAGCGTCGAGAATTTGCGATAAAATCGTCATTTCGAGCATTTTTAGAGTGTTTTTCTCAAGCCTCCAAATGTAGCTACGGGATTGGCTTGGTGCTATAATGCTTGACATACGTTTTTATGCATTCATGGTGACACAGATCATGAATTGTTTGAACCAGACTCGTTTAGTGCGAGGTACGTTCGGGTAGTAATTTGCTACTTCTCTTGTAAATGTCATATTGTGCGACATTGCCATGGTCAACGTAGCCACATGTTGAAGTGTGCCTTGATCAAAAGCTAGGTGCCTTTCTTTACCCATAATACTATTTATAAATCTTTTGATTCACTTGCAACATCGAGATAAACGCATACTTAGCTTAAACCAACGACACTTTATTATGTTCGAAGAAGTCTTTAAAAATCATTTGAAAATTATTTAAAATCCGAGTCCTACTATGTACAATCCGAGGTGTCCTAAGTAGGTTGACTTATAGAAGGGTTCGTACAGGATTACATGAGCGAATACTGTTACGATTTTTGGAATGCTGTCTAAGGATTTGCTGGAAGCCAGGGTGCAGGCGTCAAGACATTACTTGTGCCCGTTTGGCATATGCTTTGGGCTTTTAGGGCCATCTTTTCCAGAATTGCGGGAATATAAACCGTTTTCAAATTGACTTAGATTTACTTGGTGTATGTCCGTACAAAAGGTCAAGGTATATTTAGTTCTTTCCCTAGCTCTTTCATTTCAATTTTTAGCCCCCAGTTGCTGTTATGTCTTCCCATTAATGATGCTTTCAGATTTCGATTTTAGATGCCCGTGTCATATGTCTGAGTAGGGCGAGCCTTGGTTAAGTGCCAAGTCCTATTGACAACGTATGATTTTTTTTCAAAGGAGATTAGCAAGCATTCGAATTACCATGAACGGGTGCCCTGAGTTCGAAGGAACGATGGGGCGATGTCGTAGAACAATCCTCTTTATTGCAAGCTTGCTGCCTTTACTACTTGTTGGCGATTATGACTGTGTCTAGTGGTGAAAGAAGGTCTTTAAGCGAACGACTATGTCTAGTGGTGAAAGAAAGTCTTTAAGTGAGTTAGTTCGCTTTAGGGAGGGTCAAGTCGAGTACTTTAGAGGTCATGGACGCTTGCGCTAGCCCCCATTCAATTGATGCAGGGCGATCTTTTGAGTCTTGGCTAAGTGCCTAGGAGTGTGAGTGCTCCTTCTGACAAGGGTACGTGCCCTTATTATTTTTTGATGTGTGCTCGTTTTGGCATCTTGATGACTTGGATTCTTCCTTTGACTTTTTCTTTCGACCTGGGTTGCAAGTAATTAAATTTCAATAAGGGACTCTATTTCTTATTCTTGTTATTTTATAGGCTCTAACATTTGCGAATTGGTTGGACCGAATCATGGATTGCCTACGTATCCGCCTTAAATAGATTTAATTTGGAATCAGGTCTTGCGTAGTTCTTAGCCTAGAAAATGGTTTCTTAGAATGCCGAATTCGATAAGTATGTTCTGAGATGGAAACATATTATTTAAAACGGTAGAATAAGTGAAGTTTATTATTATTTTAATCTACTGCCTTGCCGTAAGCCAAAAATTTGTTTTATATTTTTTTTTGAGTACATGTATTTTTTGGTGGTACGTGTATCTGAATACGTGCTGTACCCCTCCAAGTGTTCGTTATTTTTCCGTGCATGTGCGGATAAAATGGCGAGCACTTCTGGACAAATTTTAGCAAGCAGAGAGATTCAGCGCCCAGGCTGGGGCGTTAAAGATTTCGGCGCCCAGCTTTGGGCGCTGAAAATGACTTCTGGGCGGATCTTTTTTTGGTGCGCTAAATGCTTCTTTTCCTTTTTAGACTAACTTTAGAGGCGCTTTGCAAAGTTTGCTTTTGTATTATTTACATTTTTTGTACTTTTCATTTGTCTTTTTTTTTTTTTTTTATATTCGTGACTCGAGACGGTTTGAAAGATGGGTTGAATGAGATATGATAATTTGTATAGGTATTGGTCAAGCATGAGGATTATATTTGCTAGGGCTCACAATTTGCAGCCTCAAGCTAGTGTCATGAGTTTAAATCAACCAAGGTCAATGAGTAGCATGGGGACGGCTCAAGGGTATATCAACAGGATGTATCCATACAAGTTATATGGTCATTATGCTAATGGTTGTGCAAGAGCAGGTTTTGGAAATAATGGGTATGACGCACATGTCGATGGCCGTGCGTGGTTTGCGGTTGACAACAAGTTCAAGAACAAGAGTCGAGGTAATGGTTTCTCGGGTTATGGCAATGAGAACATGGATGGATTAAATGAGCTGAACAGGGGGCCCCCAGGGCGAAGGCGTCTAAGAACATAAGGACTGGAAAGGGTAGACATCGTAGAACTTTATGATTTGGATTGGTTGAATCAATTCTTTTCCTTCGTTTACTTGGGTAAATTTCGTACTTTGGGAGGTACGGGCTAAGTATTTCATGGCTCGCTCTTTTCGCTCTCCCTTTTCTCTTTCTATTTTTTCTTTTTGCTCGGGATTTCCCCCCAACATAAATCCTTCAATCAAATTTTTTTGTTTGGGCTAAAAGGTAGATGGTTGTGGTCTTTGAGTCACGAGGCGAGACTGAGTGAGCCTCGTTCGGTAGGCCTATAGTGGACCTTTAATTTTAGTGGGCCTAGGGTGGACCTTTTTAAATTGTCTTACTTTGCAAGCGTATTTAGTCGTTTCTTAAAATGTGCAAATAGCGTAGATTCAAAATGTTGTTTTTACCTTATTGAAATTTAACGAAAGAATTACATCGAAAATAATTTTTTTTCTTTTCAGATTCCGGTTTTACGGGATTTAATTGGAAGTTGTGATTTAGACTCAAACTTTCATTAATTTTTCTGATTATAACCCGTGTATGAATACAAGGAGGTGGCCTAGACTTCAAAATAATGACATGGCGTAAGCCTATAATACTTGACCAAGCGACTCTCAGACTTAGGTTAATTGGACCATAACTTTCGTTGGTTGACACTTTAGATCTTAACCCTTGGGTGTTCATTTGTCATGCGCCATTTTGCTTAATGTTGGCAAGGTAGTTAATTGGGGAGATCGAATCTTTATTTTTGCAAGACTAGAATCATTAGTACGGCTTCTCTCTTAGTGTGTATTGCTTTACCCCAATGGTAGCTTTATGGTATGCCGATTTGGGTATTTTCATGGTTGGTCATGTTGCATTCATGGGAAATCTTTTAGTCCGTACTTAGTAGTATTTCAAGGAGCGAGTGACTCGAGAGGACTATGATAGTCGTGACCCCATGTGATTATAAGCCTTGAGGCCATTAATTTTTTCTTTGCCAATGGTATTAACACCTTAGGTTCACTTTGGGGGTTGTGCGACTATGGGGGAATGATTTCCAGAATGTGACCGTTTCCATTTTGCAAATACTATAATATATTCTTTTTATTGGTGAGAGAGAGTATTGAGGCCGTGGATTCCTAGCAAGGGATGACAATTACATATGGGTGCTCATTGATTTAAATGTTAGGAAGGGAGACTCAATATGGTTTAACCTTTTAGCTTGCAGAACGACACCAAGTATTAGGACCGATTCTATGGATAAGGCAACTAAGACTTAGGATTTAGATTGTACTTCGGCATAACCTAGTCTACACTCGAATTTATTTATTTTCTATTTGAACATTTATTTTTTCTTGAAGACTTTATTCGAACATTATTTTATTTTTTTTGAATACTTTGCCCATGTGACATTCAAGGTTATTTCAATTAGCGTGCTCGGTTTTGGTGTCGAACATCGTCGTCGTAAGAGGCCTAACAACGACACAAAGAGTTATTTATTTTTTATTTTTTTAGTCGCTTTTAGAATCGAGTGCATTTTATACGCCCTTGCAGCAATCTTTACGAATAGTTTTTTTTTTGCTGCATATTTTTTGCGCGGGCACCGAGGCTGCTGTGCCTGACCAAAAGGCCAGGCAGCAACTTCAGCGCCCAGCAGTGGGCGTGAGAAATTTTGGCGCCCAGCCTGGGGCGTTGAAAATGCGTCCCTGGCTGGTTCTCGTTTTCTGTTTGCGTATACTTTTGTTTTTGCGACTTTAATTTTGCGTGCTTTCCTTATAACGTCCTTTACGCGTGGTGCAGCGTTTGTGGATTCGTTACAGGCCTTCCCGAGCGTCGCTTATTTTTGTGGCGATCGTTCGGGTTTGCGGAACACGTATTTCGGTATAACTCTTTGGCAAATTGGTTTATGAATGTTTGGGAAATTTTTAAGGTCGTTGGTTTTCTAGCATTATTTGTCTAGCATTATTCGTACGCATAATCATAACATGGTCACATAGTTCGCTGCACATAATTATATTACAAACATGGATTTGAAAATCAAATATGTCACGTAGTTTATGATAGGTTTCTATGGGTAGTATTTGCGCCTGGCTCGGTACCGCTTCTATCGTAGATCCAACACATGCCCCGGTCGAGGTAGTGTCTTCAGCTTACGAATTTCGCTCAAGAGGCCAACCCGCAAGTGCAAGCCAAGGGGGCATGCAGACGAGAGGGACCTAATGAGCGAGCGATTGGGTTCAGAATAGGTGTACTACCTGCACAACTACCGAGTGGGCAACATGCGCGGCGTATGCACCCCCCTATTGGCGAAAAAAGGTATCCTTAGTCCCAACTCCCGAGGGAGCCGAGATTCGTGATGCGGTTCTGCCCGTTCACATTAATATGCTGATTTTCAGGTCGTCCCAACTTGATGGGGAAATAAACGCGGGGTAGGATCGTTTCACCCTTCGGCTATTTTGATTACCTACAAGCACGAGTATTTCCTTCACTATCCCCAGCGGAGTCGCCACTGTGAGGGGGTCGAAAAAGCGCGAGGCTAATGCGTGACCTCGTCCCTCGTGGGTGTGACGATTCTTTTTATTCAATCAAGTGTAATTGGATTTCCTGTGAGTTTACACCCAATTGACTAGTAATATAGGAGTCGCCATTCAGTTTTTAACAACAATGAGAAAAACTGACAAAACTCGGTTATCGTGACATAAAGGGAGTGCAATTATGTTTGACCACGACGGCCGTAGGTTCCCTTGTGATCCCTGGTGTGGGGATATCTCAACATACACCCGCAAGGTAGAGATTGAGGGTTCGGGGAACTGTAACTACCGAGAGGAGTACTTCGCTCGTCGATAACTCCAGAGGCAGGATATCCTTACTAGCTCAGCATAAATAATTGAAGGGACATGCGTTAACTATAAACTAATCTGAATTAATTTTAGCAATATGTTACATATAATACTAGATCGATCGCGATTATCTGATTTAGATAGCATTAAGGGACCTAGCATGATAATCCAATTTCCCAAAAATATTATATTTGTTAGGCGTGATAGAACAATCAGATTTAGTTAGTTTAACAGTTCATAAAAAGGGCGAGGAAAGCAATTAAACCATCGAGAAGGGGCACATTACGACACACCCTTGAGAGGTGCGTCACGGTTCTCAGAAAACTAACCACTTTGACTTTGCTATTTCTCCTTTTTATTTAAAGAATCTCAATTATGGGACAGGATACGTTCTGTTCGATTTATGGATCGATTGCGACAGAACGCGTGAACAGTTTCGCAGCGTGAGGCTTAGGCTAAGGGTTGGAGTCAATACTCAGAATATAATTGTGTTGTGTGTTCTTTTCACGTCAAATTTGGGGCTGTATTTTTAGGGAAGAGTTCGTGGAAAGATAGACTTGCAGAGTTCTAATCCACAAAGAATTAGGAAAAAACACGTAACCAGGTACTTTCAGCGCCCAGGCCTGGGCGCCGAAGATTTCGGCGCCCAGAGCCAGGCGTTGAAAATAGGGTCTGGGCTGTTTTCTTAGTCAGATTCGGATTCCTGAAATCCGTAGAGTTTGAGACTTAATCGAGTCTTTTAGTGCGTATCAATTTCATGACGGAATGCGTCTGGGCCCGTTACGAACTCTAGGCTCGTTAGGATTTTAATTAATACGTAACTCTTATTTCCGAATCATATTAGGAATAGGATTCTCGCAGTTTTCTATCTCATTTAGGATTTACGTTGGAGTGAAACACCTAATTCTGACAGGTTTCTATCTTTTTGACTTGCCACTTTTAGAAGCTACCCTTTACGGCAGTTACTATTTTTAGCAGGTTTCTATAAATAGCAGGTTTCGGGTGAAATGAAAAGGGGAATTGAGATTCGTTTATTTTATAGGAGATGCGTTGTCAAGTGGAGATTACGTTTTCATCATCGAACCTTTCCCTTTCGGGAATGGGGACAAAAATAGGTGTCTACAATTGGTAGTAAAATGAAATCAGCGTGAGTGATTTAAAGTGTGAGTTAGGCTTCATATTGAGTAGCAGCAGTTGCAGCAGCGGCAACTGCGGGTGAAATCTCAGCTGCAGCTGTTTAATCTTCATGGCAGCAGAGAAAAGAGTTGTACCTGTCCGTGGCGACGACACTCTGAGAAAAGCATAGTATTTGGAATCCTCACACTAGATGGAAACTCAATCCTATGACATGGATATTCCTTCATATGTAGCTCTTTGTAATTTCTACTTTCCCTTACGAATTCCTTCACCATCACTCCCCCAGCCTCCTCATTACTTCCCTCACAACTATGAACTTTTTTTACTACTTTATTTTTATTTTTATACTTCCCATCACAGGTTATGTTGTGTGTCTTTTTACTACTTTGGACATAAGTGTTTTGGACTGCATTTTGTAAGGCTTGAAGTTTTGTTTATCAGAAGTCAAACATTCTTGCCATGTTTTCTGCATTGCTTTCTTTGCTTTCTGTTTGTTTTGGTTGTTCACTAATTAACAGGAAAAATATTTCTTTGCTTTCTGTCAGCTCCACTCTTATTATTACAATCTTGCTCCGTTTCTTGAGAATTTTTATTCATCTTTGATCTTCTAATTGCCCCACGTTCAACACTTTTTGGATTTAACCTTGTACACCATCTTTAATTTGTGCCCATTCGTGATTTAAACTTGCAGGAGCATGGTGAGCTAAATGGAAAAGAAATTTAGATCTAACAATGAGACGGTCGAGGCTCTTGTTTGTTTTAGGCCATTTTGGGATTTCTAGTAACGTTGAATTTGTTTCTATGGATTTTAATTTATGTACTTTTGTCATTAAAAACACTAAATTAATTAGTGAACACCTATTTTGTAATGCATGTGTCCTATATGGGCACTAATATATATTGTATTATTACTCTTTAAGTCAATGAATATCTTTTGTTATTGGCCTCCATTCTTAAATAATAATAATTATTATTATTATTATTATTATTATTATTATTATTATTATTATTATTATTATTATTATTATTATTATTATTATTATTATTATTATTATTATTATTATAAACCGTTGCATTAGGTGCCCAAAAGTTTTTTTTGACAAAAAATTACCATTGCATTAGGGAAGGGGCGTTGAATTATTTCATTAAGCCATTGTACGTACCCGTCGCATTAGATAAAATTACCCGTCGCATTAGCTACAGTAACCGTCGCATTAGCTAAATTAACCGTCGCATTACCTAAATAACTAATGCGACACCCCATCTGAGACCCGTCGCATTAGACGAAAATCTAATGCAACGGTGTCAATTTACCGTCGCATCAGGTAAATGAACGTCGCATTAGAACTAATGCAACGCCACCAGATGCAAGGGTCATTTGGCGTCACATTAGGTCTAATGCAACGGATTTTCATGCCTACTGCAATGATTTTAGGCGTTGCATCTGACTAGAAATGTAGTAGTGATACGCTCTAAAATGTCGGAATAACACTAAAGCTGCGAATCAGTAAAATTTCTCAACCAGGAGCCCAGCGCTAGAATAAAACAGCATTACCCTGGCTTGCGTTAGAAAATTCCAGCTCCCAGACTTTATGCGCCAGAAATTTCTAACGATTGCGACGAGGAAACCAAAAAAGCCATCATGGCCAGCGCCTAAAAATCCTACGTCGGCCAAGCAAGCGCTGGAATATTCCAGCGCTGCTCTTGTGCGCGCTGCTACTTTTTAGAGCACGCTTGTTTTTCCTCGCATTTAAGCCCGCAAATCATAACTTGAAAATCTAGAGTCCAGTCTATCGTCCAACCAATTCGGATGACCAAAATACGCATTTGCCTTAAGCATTACATAGGTCTGGCTAAAAATACCCATTCCGGAACGCATATTTAAAATTGCGTCGAAGGTCCTCTCACGGAATTAAAGCCTCATTAAGTCAAAATTAACAAAAAATCCGCATTAGCGTTTACCAATAAAACCCAAAGGCCAGTACGCGCAAATTACTTTTCATTTGCATCGGAATGCTGAACGCTTGAGTGCACAAACGCTCAAACGAAGGGTAAAATTTGGTAAAATTCAAGCCACGAGACAAAATTGAATACAAGAGGAAACTGCACAAATACTTGCAGGCGCTGGAAATTTCCAGCGCACAACAAGAAAGCGCTAGAAAGTTCCAACGTTGTAACTTCAAGCGCTGGAAATTTCTGGCGCCACTAGTTCCATTCTCGATAATTCTCGCATACTCTGGGATTAGACTGAAAACGATTCGCAAATAATTATTGTCTAACCAATAATGTTTATGAATGGCATGACACCATTCAAGCTAAAAAAAATCCGATGTTCACCTGAGTTAAGTCTTTTAGAAAACTACTGTTACCTAAGTAATCGAGCCATTCCGAGTCTGTGTAAAAATAATGTCCAATCCACCATCCTAAATGTCTGCCCTATAACATTGAGTCGTCCGTATTACTTGGCGCTAAATCAATACATCCATTGCAGAAATATTCTGTCAATCCGATGACCACTAACCAGAAGCAACTCCCGACGGAGGATTAATTTATAATGATGGCCTCAAGCCACAACTCCTCAAGGCCAATCGCCTCCGAAAGTGCATCCAAACTCGGGACAGGAATTATGCCCGACCATGACACTCTAAACGACAGATGCCCAGATCAGCATGCCCTCGGGCTACTGTTTGGACTCGAAAAATGCCCCATTAAGGGAAAGCCTGAGATAATGACCATCGCACTACAAGACGAGGAATTTGATCCCACCAAGCTGATTACGCCCTCTCCAAACCCGGAAGAGAAACTTAGCCGCGGCTGGCGCAAGACCTTCAAATGGACCAATGCCAAAGGAATAAAATTTAAAATGTCCGCCAGAGAAGGCCCGATGTTCGACGAGTCTTAATCCGAATACGAGTCTGACAATGGTGAATCTATAGATACCCTCAAATCTAGCATAGACCCCAAAACTTCCACCCTAGAAGATCTTTTTAATGTAATGGTTAGCGACTTTAATAAAATAAATACAATTCATGAGTACACGCCCCTTGAAAGTCTGAATAGTCAAAACGAACGCCTTGCCAATAACTATACTGAAAATAAATATGACTAATTAATCAGCGACGCGAACGAGCAAGAATATGAAACTCCCATAGTCGAAGACACTGAATCAGTAAACATTGGAACCGAGGAAGATCCTAAATTAATAAAAATTGGCTTAACTTTAACAACCACTGAAAAGGCTGGCTTGGTCTCCACCCTTAAAGAATTCATAAGCGTCTTTGCATGGTCTTACAAAGACACGCCCAGAATAGATAGAGAAATTGCCGAACACAGAATACCGCTGGATCCTAAAATGACACCGGTAAAACAAAAGCTACGAAAACGCAAACCCGAAATAGCTCTAAAGATCAAAGAGGAAGTCACAAAGCAGTTAGACGCAAGATACATTAAAGTATCTAATTATCTAGATTGCGTGGCTAATGTAGTCCCAGTTTCCATAAAGGACGGGAGAGTGCGAATGTGTGTAGATTTCCGCGATTTTAACAAAGCTAGTCCTAAAGATTACTTCCCGCTACCACACATCGATATACTGGTAGACAATACTGCGGAGCATGCTCTTTTCTCCTTCATGGACGGGTACGCTGGCTATAACCAAATCCTCATGGCCGAAGAGGATATGGAGAAAACTACCTTCATCACCCCATGAGGCACATACTGTTACACCGTTATATCATTGGAGCTGAAAAACACAGAGGCCACTGTAGGGTTTTTTTTTTTCTTTCCCAGCGAGTGGTTATTATATTTCCCCTACGGGTTTTGTAGTTTTTGAATTTCGAAGGAGTCGCCACCAAAAAAATATTTAAGGGTCCGGTTTGGAAAGACCAAAGTTGACTCTCATGGATAAGGCCTTGAGTCTTAGAAACCGAATGTGTGAGATTCGGGCAAGGGAACGAGATGCTTATTTTGCGAGCTTTAGAAATACATTTGAGTGCAAGACAAGGATTGTTTTCGAATAACCCTAATCATGACACTAGGTTGGTTAGAACATGCATTTAGGACATAGAAATTTCTACTTGTATGTGGTCACGTTGCTTTAAAGTTAATTAAAGGAACCTAAGGCCGGTTTGTCCAAGAATTATCTTTGTTAAGCGTGATGTAACCTTTTGTATGTTGTTGCATTTAGTATGTGAGGTGATGAAAGCAATAAACAAGTAAAGCATCATCACAATAAATAAAGGAATTATTGAAAGTGCGCACAAAACCACATCACCTTAAAATAAGGTGAGTAAAGAGTGCGGAATTGAAATTGCAAGAATAAAGGTGCGATATTGAAATGCGGTATTGAAATGCGATATTGAAATGTGCGTTATTGAAATGCGATATGGATATGTGCGGTATTAAAATGCGGTATTGAAATTGTATTATTGCATTTGAGATCCGAACGTCAAACGACTACTTAATAATAAGTGCGTCCGACACGGATTCAATTCTAAAAATCTCAACTTTAAGATAAGTTTCTCATCATAAAGAGTCTTAGATTTTGGTTATTGAAATTGAAATTGAACAATGAACTTGAATATTGAATTTTGAATATTGAACTTTGAACATTGAACTTAGGAGGCTTAATTCTTAAAGTCCAAACCTTATCTCAACTTTAATGTGCTCCACCATTTTGACATTGATTCTAGTTTAAGGAAGTGATTACAAACAACCTTAAACATCATGGAATCTTGAAATATGACTTATATTTGAACATAAAACATGAATGTTCATAGGTTTTAGTTTAGAAAAGGGATTGCACTTTCCATAAACATCATTGAACTTTTTGAAAAGGTTTGGATTTTGTAAAAATGTGTGATTGTTGTAAGTAACACTTTTGTGAACAAAAGTATCAACTTTACTAATCGTTTTTTAAATTAAAGATTGAATCTTGTATGGAATATTTGAAATGGTGCTTGGACAATCATTTGGGAAGGATTTCAAGAGTGAAACCTCCCCAAAGATGGCACCTTTGGCATAGTTTTTCCTAGTTAATCATGGGCATGAACCCTAATGATAACATCACTGGAATTTGCATTTAGAAAGGTAGAAGAGTAGAAAACATTGTAGATTTGATTAGGGATTCAGAATTACCTATTTAGGATTAGGTTATCTTTCCGATTAGTGCTCCCAATTGCTTAAATGCTTGGAATTATGTAGGAAATTGTAGTTTAGAACTTGATTTTTTGTATTTGATTTTTGAGAGAGGATTTTGAGATTAAGACGATATTTTAATGATTTTGCCCCCTTTCAATTGTTTGGAAATGAGGGTTTAAATAGGGGATTAACCGGCTAAATTCCAAAAGCCAGCTACGCCTGGCGCAGGGCCTGCGCTTGGCGCAGGTGACATGGCTCAGAATCTGCCAAAGCAAGGACGATGACACCATCCTTGCCTTTTTCTTGTATTGTTGTACCTTTGTACGGTTTGTACGAAATTGGCACGTAGTGATTGCTTGGGTATTAAGGCTTGATTTGCGTATAAAAACGAGCCTTTTGAATTTCGATTTCGTGTTTGAACTCGGTTTTACGGGACGGGGCCCGGCATGCTCGATTTTATGGGTCGGCACCTGAATTTGGATTGCTTAATGTCATTTTGACTGGAAAAGGCCTTGTGAAACCAATGGAGAGGTCCATTGGGTGAGATTGTGTTTGGATTTTGAAATTCATTTTTGGAAATAGAATTTTGTACGGAGTTCCGTAATGGGAACGGGCTCGGGGATTGGACTTTGGATTTTGGATTTTGGAATACATTTTAGCAATTGGGACTTCCGCACTGAGTTGCACCAACCACCTAGCAAGGATAATAGTATCTTCATCATCCCATTAGGGGACACACGATATAGGTGTCTACAGCCACCTATAAACGAACGACAACCACGTTACTACACGACATGATCCACAAAGAAATAGATGTCTACCTAGACGACATGATAGTTAAATCCAAGGACCGGCAAGGTCACCTACCGCCCTTAAGAAAATTCTTTACCAGAATTTTGAAATACAATATGCGACTGAACCCGCAAAAGTGCACATTCGGAGTGACTTCAGGCAAGTTTCCCGGATGTATAGTTAGCACACGGGGCATCGAGATCGATCCATCCAAGATCAAAGCCATAACTGAAACACCCCCACCGATGTCTGAGAAACAGATTCGGGGATTTTTGGGCAATCTGCAATATATTAGTAGGTTCATTTCCAAACTTACTATGACGTGCAAACCCATCTTCGGAAAACTCAAGAAAGAGGAAAAATCCGAGTGGGATGAGCAATGCCAGAAGGCTTTCAATAAAATAAAGAAATATCTGGGTACCCCCCTTGTGCTATCCCCACCAAGGCCAGGCATTCCTCTATGCTTGTATCTAATAGTTACTGACACAACATCAGGTGTAATGCTCCCACAGAACGTAGAAGGATCTGAACGAGCCATTTACTACCTAAGTAAGAGTTCATCCAATACAACACGAAATACACTAAACTTGAAAAAAAATTCCTTGCCCTAGTTTGGGCATCCAAGAAACTCAGGCACTACATGCTAGCACATACCGTTAACATCGTATTTCAACTGGATCCACTAGAATTCATACTAGAGAAACCCGCTGTAAGCGGTCGCCTGTCGCGATGGTTGGTACTCCTTTAGAATTCGACCTATAATTCATACTCGAGAAGTCCATCAAAGGCAAACCAATAGCCGATTTTCTGGCAGAACTCTCTAGGAACGAAAACACCACCCAGAAGCGTACCTCCTCCCAGATGAGGAACTTTTGATGGTAGAGGACGACTACTGGACATTATACTTTGATGGCGCATTCAACCAAAAAGGATGCGGCATCGGAGTACTCCTCGTCAGCCCAAAAGGTGCACATGTTTCGATTTCCATCAAGCTAGACTTTTAGGCCACCAACAATGCCGCAGATTACAAGGCATGTATAGTAGGGCTGGAATCCGCGGCAAGCCCTGGAATCAAACACCTTCGAGTCTTCGGCGACTCACCCTTGATCATAAATCAAATATCAAGGAGATGGAAGGTGCGAAGCTCTAGTCTCTCAAAGTATCAGGCTCACCTAGACCAAATAGCCGGGCAATTCGAGGAAATCGAATTCACATACTTACCACGAGACGATAATCAATTCGCGGATGCAATATCTAAACTGGCTTCCATGCTCAACATCTCGAATGAGATGGACGAAATGAACCTCCGAGTCGAATGGACAGAAGAACCTGCCTACTTTTATGCCATTGACGATGAACCGGAACCAGCGGCAGAAAAACCCTGGTAAACGGACATACTCCGCTACAAAACAAATGGAGAGCTCCCACCAGACACGTTGCCACAAGCCAAACGCGCTCTACGACTGTTGCCTTCCCAATATGATTTATGCCTAGGAGAGTTATACAAATATACACCAAACAAAATCAAAATGTTGTGCATCCATCAAGACCGAGAAAAATGATTGATGGAAGAATACCATAATGGCGTATGCGGTCCACACATGAATGGAAGAATGCTAGCCAGAATAATATCACGCTCGGGCTATTACTGGACCACTTTGGACACAGATTGTAACCATTTCATCAAAACATGCCCCGAATGCCAAATATTTAGTAACCTGAACCATTTACCTTCCTCAGAACTGTACACTTTCACCTCCCCCTGGCCGTTCTCTACCTGGGGTATTGACATAATTGGAAAAATCACACCAACAAGTGTCGGAGGACATGAATACTTCCTAGTCGCGATTGATGATTTCACCAAATGGGTGGAAGCATGCTCATTTTCTTAAATAACGTCCAAACATGTCGCAAAATTCCTGGAAAGAAAGATTTTCTGCAAGTATGGAGTTCCACATGAGCTCATAAGCGACCAAGGTTCCCACTTCAGGGTCGAAGTCCAAGACTTACTCGAAAAATACCGAGTCAAACATCATAAATCATCACCATACAGACCCCAGATGAACGAAGCAGTCGAATCAGCCAACAAGAACCTCAAAGTTATAATTGAAAAAGTGGCTGAGAATTACAAAGACTGGCCTAACAAGTTAGGAGTAACTCCATACTCCCTATTGGCATATCGAACCTCTATCCGCACATTTATAGGAGTAACTCCATACTCCCTAGTATGCGGAATGGAAGCTGTTAAACCCATAGAATTAGAAGTCCCTTCGCTTTGCATAGTCTTGTAAAGTAAGTTACCCGAGGCAGAATGGGTACAAGCTAGGTATGACAAATTTGTCCTACTTGACAAACGAAGATTAAGGGCCCCGCACCACGTGCAAGTGTATCAGAAATGTATAACGACACAATTCAACAAAAGGGTTAAACCTCGCAACATCAAAGAAGGCGACTTCGTACTTAAAGAAGTCTGTGCACCAACCACGGACCCCCGAGGTACATTCCAACCAAACAGAACCGAGCCATACTTCGTGCAAACCATCCTCCCAGACGGTAAAACTATATGACATTGATGGGAAAGA
Source organism: Spinacia oleracea (assembly GCF_020520425.1). Lineage (NCBI taxonomy): Eukaryota > Viridiplantae > Streptophyta > Magnoliopsida > Caryophyllales > Amaranthaceae > Spinacia > Spinacia oleracea. Next base: position 42,886,049 of record NC_079492.1, on the reverse strand, counting down.
ATTTGCAAACCTCACTAATCTAGATCAGTTACAGAAATATTACGTATAAATAAAAAGACCGGGAAAGAGATCAACTCAATAGGCAAGCAATCATAGCTCGCCCCTTTTCCGAGGGAGATTAAATAAACCGAGAAATTTTCAGCAAATCAAATTAATTATAGCAAGGCATTCAACAAGACTATTCAGACCTCATAAGCTAGGCTCACGCATTTCGGGGAAAAGAGAAAAAAAATACCAGGAGAAATACAACACAAGTGACATAGAGCGCTGGAAATAAATAGCGCAGCATATGCAGCGCTTTAAAATACCAGCGCTCCCTAGCCACGCGCTAAAACATTTCAGCGCTCCCCAGTCAAGCGCTGGAATATTTCAACGCCTTCGCTTAAGTGTTCCCAACCTTTCCTGCACGCCAACAAGAAAACTTTGAACACTTGGGGGGGGGGGGTACACGCCGCACAATCCCTGCGCGCAATATAACCAGAACTACGCACGACCTGATTCTAAACTAAGTTTACTTAGGGCGGATACATAGGCAATCTAAAAATAAACGGACTTGGTCCAAATAATTTGCAAATCTTTTTTTTTCCATAAACTTTGAAATTATAAAATTTTTAAAAGTACAAGTTTTATTGTCTATGCAACGATTCTAAGGGAACCCATACATCAAACTAGGGAGCACCTCTACTCCTAGGCTTACATCACCAAAAGATGAGTGCACGCTCGAAGTCTATAGAATTCGGATCAACACGGGCAACCATCACCCTTACATATGTAGCTCGAATCTCGAAACGCCGCCAAGCCTTCTCCAAGCGCATCCACTTCTTTTTGAAATTTATAGCTCTAAAAAAAAAACACAGCCACAAACGAAGGGGAAAAACCTTGCCTCTGCGGAGGCAAACCTTGTACCAAATCATAGACTTTCCATTCTTCTTCCCAAGAGGAACGTGATCGTAAAAACACAAAGCACGGTCCGCACCTTTAAAAGACCTTAAACAAAGTACACGAGGTCGATACATAAACCAATACCTTTTACGCGCCAAAGCCTGTATTTCGGTCATGAATTCAAGGAGAATTTTATCACTGGAAGCAGACATAGCGCAAGGAGAAAAAGGCATAGCATGAGGATAAAGATCGAGGGCCCCTCCACCCTCTATTTATGGCCACGCCAAGCAAGAATTCGAGTTTTGTTAAAACGGATGTACAAATTAGTACTTCAGTAGAATACAGAAACCGACGCTGGAAAAGTCCAGCGCTCAGATTTAAGCGTTAGAATATTTCAGCGCTGCCCAACCAAGCGCTCGAATTTTCCAGCGCCCGCAAGACGGTATCGCGTAAACTCTAGCAGTCATGCAGATTTCGATTTTCAAGCTTCCTATCTTGCGTAAACTCTGTTATAGGTCAGCTATTGTAGGACAACCTGAATTCAATTACTTTCCTAAGATTATGTACTCAAACACGATTTTCGAATAAAAAGTTTACGTTGACTAAAATTCTGAAAAGCATTGTTGACCCTAAAACTGAAAGCGCATTGTTTACCGGTTCTCCGGTAATATCCTTCTATCTCACATGCATTCTTTAGGACGGGCATATTGCATATGGGGCATTTGGTTGGATGGGTAGTTGTGCCCCTCCTAGTTTGGTTTTAGGCCTTGAGGACATGGCCTAATTCAAGCTTGGGGGGGAGTTTTTTTGTGTAGTTGCCTATTTGTGATGCTCATGTCTTGGAAATCATACCTTATGTGCACTTGTATATATTAGTTTCTTTGTTTTTAGTTTGTTTTTAGTTTGATTTTAGTTTCTTTTAGTTTCGTTTGTTTTCTTTTGTTTCTTTTTGTTTTCCTTTTGTGTTTTCTTAGGCAATATTCTTGATTTGGGCAAATAAAATTGGAATTTGTAGGCTAGAATGCTTTTATTCCTAATTGGTAGATGTTTGTACGGTTTTCAATGTCTTGGGTAGAATCTAGGATTTAGGTGTCAAGAAAGTTGGTTGAACTTTGGGTAGCATGCGTCTTGAACCCTTGGCTTGTGGTAATTGAGATGGTGTCCATCTCTCTAGTGAATTGAAACCGGAGAGAGTAGTATTTGCTCCCATGTGAGGATCATGTTCATATTAGCCCAAACATATGTTTACATATATTGAGTGGCATGGATACTTGGCATTGACTTTCTTATCTCCCGGGTTTGACTATTTCCTTCCCGAGACCGCGACCGAACCACTTTAGGGGACGATAGAGGCATTTCTTTCGCTGACTATTTTTCTTTTTAGTTTAGGACTTTATTTTCTACTTTTCTCATATATTTTTGTTTGCATTTTCCCCCTTTCTAGCCATTTGAGCCTTGCCCCTTCATTTCTTATAAGCACATTACAAGCCTAATAGCCATTGTTTTATTTATACCCTTAGAAGTGATAGTGAAGCTTTGAGTTATGATGCTTGATGGTTTTGAATGATTATGCAAAGTTGAGGAATGATTGATGTTGGTATGAATGGCAATGTTTGGGAATTATGTTTTATATAGTGAATAAATGATGCATATGCAAAAAGAGAATGGAAAGTTGTGAAAAAGCCAAAAATAGAGAAAAACAAGGCATTAAGAAAGTTTTAGTTTAGTTTTGTTGTTGAATAAGCTTGGGGTTACCCCAAATAAGTGGTATGAGTTTATTTTGGTTCGATTTGCTTGAGTTGAGTTCATTCATTGCGCTTCACTTTAGGTATGAGCACCAATTACCAAATTTGTTCAACACCTTACACCTAGCCTACGTTATACCCTAAAAAGTCATCTTGACCCTTTTGAGTTGAGTCTTTCTCGGTGGAGGGAGGATTTGGTCAAGTTTATGGAATGGGATTTTCATGCTAAGATGTCGGATAACCTTCTCTTCTCCCTTGCAATTCTTGTTTTCCGTCGCCTTCGCGGCGTCTTGAGAAACAATTCTTAAGGGTGGATGGGATCTAGAGATTTGACGTGGTATGCTCGGTTGAAGGGGAATTGATAAGTGCTTGCCCTTAGTTCTCTTTGCTTGTCATTTGAATCTTTCACTCGACTTAGGACATTGGTTAGCGTGTATTTGTTTATTTGGTTAGTAATATAAGCATTCTTTCGTGCTCGTTCCATAATAAAGGCCCTTTTCTTGGATTTTGTAGTTTAATTTTACTTTCTTTCTTTTCTATTTTCTTTTCCTTTCTTTCTTTCTCTTTGTTTGTTTTTCATTTTAGGTCTTGCCTTGATTCAAATTTTTGGAAGAGTTTTGGGTGATTCTCTTTGGAAACCCTTGCGAGATCCCACTCGCCCTCATAAGCGATTGTGGGGTTTAAAGAGCTTGTTGCATACGCTTAAATGCAACCGTGATTCCTACGAAGTGAGTTAGGATGTATATTCTTGTAGTTCTTGTTTTTGTAGTTTTTAGAATTCGAATAATTGCTCATTCTTCCCTATTTCGTGCTTAGTTTGCTAGAGACTAGAAAACGCCTAGCTTGGGGGAGTTTGATGAGCGACATTTATGTCGCTCTTAGCTTAGGATTTCATGTTAGTTTCTTATGCTTTTTCATAGTTTTTATAGCTTTTCGTATGATTTTTATAAGTTTCTTTCCATCTTGTGCTTTGTAGGTGATTATGGTGAAAAGTGATGGAAAACAAGTAGAATTGAGCCAAAACAGGGCTTGTGCGACCGAACAGAAGTTTGTGCGCCCGAATAGAGGAGAGCTGATAGATTCATGGAAGATGGAGCTTTGTGCGACCGAACAGCCCTTTTTGTTCGATCGCACAAAAGCCCCTTCGTGCGATCGAGCTCTGTTAAATGATCGCACAAATTAGATTTTGGAGACAGAATGCCCCAAGATTTCGTGCGCCCACACATGTTCAGCTGTTCGACCAAATTAAGAATTCAAGGGAGACATGGCGAAGAAAAGCTCATTCGACCGAATATGATTTTCTATTCGGTCGCACGTGACGAAGGAATTGGTGTTCGCTTCATTTGCTCGCACAGGACTTAATGGTTGCTCGAATTGGCTTTCTATGTTCGATTGCACAGAGGGTATGTGCGACCGAATAGTTGCGCGGGCTGCGGATTTTCGACTTTAAGCTTCTATTTGGGGAAACTTATAAATAGATTTTTCATTTAAATTTTAGAAAATTCAGTTTTAGATTAACATTTTTAGAATTCCAAAATAGATTTTCAGCATTTCTAGAGAGAGAAACTCTTCTACTTTGAAGCTTCAAGTTGTAATTTCTTCAACTCTTCTTTTAATTTCTTGCAATTCAATTCAATTCCTTAGTTCCTTGTTCTTTCTATTTTGCTTTTGTTCTTTAATTGCTCTTAATTCTTGAATTCCTCTTGCTTTGGTTTTAGTTGAATTGTTTCTTAATTCTTTAATTGATTTTGCAATTGAATGCTCTACTCTTTGATTCCTTCTTTCTACTGCTGCAATTTCATGATTGCTTGCTTAGAATCCATGAATTTCCTAGTTTCTAGCATGTGTAGTAAGTAGTCTTAGGTTAGGGAATGGGGAGAATCTAGGGGTTTAATTAGGGGAAATTGATGATTGAATTGATGATTGATTGTTGTAATTAAATTCGATTTGGTGATAGGATATCCATGCCTAATTGAATGGTAGTTGCAAATGCTATTTGATTGGGATTTGATTGGATTGCATAGGCTAGGTTTGGCAAGACATTGTGAGCCTAACTTGTGTAAGTGAATAGTGGTGCCTATTATATGCAAGTTGGTTTAGTCTACGATTAGGGGAAAGCTCTTCCGTAGATTAGACGCTTCGCGTTCCCCATCCGAGAGGTGGCGGGTTCGTCATTCGATTCTATTTGCCTATACACCAAGTCGTTGCATGATCATGATTGCTTAATTGTTTAGTTCGTTTCCCCCGATTTCCCTAGGCTATCCCGACTCCCTAGCATTTCCCTGTATTGATTCAATTCGTATAATTGTTAGCTTTAGCTTTCTAGAATACAATTCAAACAAAATCTTGTTCAAACTAGCTTAATACCTAAACTCAATGACCACCGTTTCTATTGGACGATCCCTATACTTGCCGCTATAGCAATATAGCCGGTTAGATAGTGGTTTATAAATTTTGTTTGGTCGGGTTGTTTTCTTTTCAACGACGGAAAATAGCCCTATCAAAATGGCGCCGTTGCCGGGGAACGGTCGTTGTTATTGAGTTTTGTTGAAACTAGTTTACCATTAGAAAATACAAAAACCTTGCATTCTTGTTTTTCTTTATTATTTCCTTTGCAATACTCACGTGTTCTTTGAGTTTTTATGCTTGATGGGGGTCGTGTACGTCAAAGTTCTCTTCACCCTCTTGACCTTGAATTGGAGAGGACACTAAGGAGATTGAGGCGCGTTCGAACTCGCTCATCAAGCCACAACCGGTTTGAATCCTTAAGTGTAGGCGTGGAACAAGAAGAGAGTGAGAAAGCTTTTGAAACCATGGCTCTCCCGGGTAAAGAATTTGGGTATACCAGGAGCATTTGAAGCAACATGTGGCATCCAAGCTCCCACAACTAATGCCAATAACTTTGAGATCAAGCCCGCCTGGATCAACTTGGTTCAAAGCCATCCTTTTTGTTGGAAGAGCAACGAGTCACCACATGAGCACCTCAAGAAATTCGAACATTATTGTGATACAATCAAACACAATGGTGTGACCTCGGAGTATGTGCGGTTGAATCTATTCCATTTCTCTCTCCTTGGGCGAGCTAGCGATTGGCTTGACAAGGAGGTCAAGCCAAACTCACTTCGCACTTGGAACGAAGTCACTACTGCGTTTTTGAGCAAGTTTTACTCACATGGGAAGACGACGGAATATCGCCACAAAATCCAATCCTTTGAGCAAATGCGAGACGAGTCACTTTTTGAAGCTTGGGATCGTTTTAAAGAGTACCAAAGGGAGTGCCCTCACCATGGGATCCCTAAGTGGTTGTTACTCCAAACCTTCTACTTGGGATTGAGCCCAAACTCCAAGATGAGTCTTGATGCGGGGGCGGGTGGTCCCTTCATGAACAAGACCGAGGATCAAATTGAAGAGATAATTGAGGACGTGGTCCAAAATTATCAAGCTTGGGACGTTGGTGCAAGGGACTATGATGGCAAGGGTAGGAATGATGATCGTAAAGGGTCGGTATATGTTATGGAGCAAGCTAGGATCATTGAAAAGCCTAGCTCGAGATTGGAAAAGCTAGGGAGCACACCAAGTCAACCACCATCACCATCAACAATTCCACCGCCTTCGGCTACTCTTCTCACTAAGGGGAAGAGCAAGGTGAGTTTCTATGACACTATGCCTCCGGGCACATCTTTTTGTGAAAATTGTCAAGATTATGGTCATTTCCCCAATGCTTGTCCTTTGGTGCATAATGTGTCTTATGTGGATTATGGCCCTTCTTGTGAAGGTGATTTTGATATGGAATATGCCCATGCCTTGAATGAGAGGTCTAGAAATGATAACCCGAATAATAAAAACTTTGCTAGGCAAACACCTAGAGGGCCCCCTATCTATGGATCCTACCAAGGCCATGGCCAAGGAGGTGGGTATGATAGTCAAGGCCGAGGTGGCTATAGAGCGCAAGAGTATCATGGCCAAGCACCATATGGCCAATCTCATGGTCTTGGCAATCAAGCCCAATACAATCAAGGTAGTTATAATCCCAACCATCAAGGTGGAGGGGGTTACAACTACTCTTATGGGCAATTTAGGGGTGCCTCTAGTGGGGGTTATCCGTTGAACTCGGGAGCTCCATATGGTGTTTCTCAATATCCACCTCCCGGATTCAATGGACCGAGGACCTATGGAAACCAATTCCAACAAAACCTTAGTGGTTATGGCAATGCACCTCCACCACTCCCCCCTCTCAAGTCTAATCTTGAGGCTCTCATGGAGTCGTTCGTGGGGGCGCAAGCCAAGAAGAATGTTGAGTTCGAGGATGGATTCAAGCAATCCAACACTCACTTGAAAATGATTGAGACCCAACTAGCACAACTAGCTAGCACCATCAAAGAACAACAAGTGCATACTAGTCTCCCACCCCAAGGTCAAGCACCTAAACAATTGTATTCGGTTGTGACTAGGGGTAGGATGATTCTAAATGATGGTGCTCAGCATGTTGATGCACCTTGCTCTAGGGGTGAGGATTCTACGGGGAATGAGTCTCCGGACTGTGATAAGGCGAAAGAGAAGTCTCATGTCAACAACGTGAGAGATGGTGTTAAGTCGAAGAAGACTACTCTTCCTCCTCTCCCAATTCCTCCTCCCCCCTACCCTCAAAGATTTGCCGGAAAAAGCTAGATGATCAATTTCACAAGTTTTGGGAAACCATTAGCACGCTATATGTGTCATTGTCTTTCACCGAGGCGCTTAAGAAAATGCCACATTATTCCCGGTTCATGAGAGACATTTTGAGCGGCAAAAGGACTTGTGGCACCAATGAAACCGTGCACCTAACGGAGCATTGTAGTGCTATGATTTTGAGAACGTTCCCCCCAAAGCTCAAGGATCCCGGGAGCTTCTCGATTCCTTGTAGCATCCAAGAGCTTAAGTTTGACAACGCTCTATGTGATTTGGGGGCGAGCGTAAGTATTTTGCCGTAAAAAATTTATGAGAAACTTAGTCTTGGCGATTTCACCCCTACCCCTATGTCCTTGCAATTAGTCGATCGCTCGGTTATGTTCCCATTGGGTAGGGTTGATGATGTACCCTAGTGATAGGGAAGTTGACTTTCCTTGTTGACTTCATTGTCTTGGACATCGATGAGGACGCGCATACCCCTATCATCTTAGGGAGGCTTTTCTTAGCTACGGCGGGTGCTCTCATCGATGTTCAAGGTGGCCTCATCACTTTGAAATCGGGAGACGCCAAGGCTAGTTTCAAGCTTGCTATTGATGATCAATGTTGCTCTAAAATGAGAAGTTGCATGAAAATTAACACTATTGCTTGTGTTGAGCACCATTATTCCTGTGCTAATTCTCCTAACAATCCTTGTGTTTCTAAGTGTGATATTGAGATTGATAGGAAAGTCAAGAAGAATGTGCATGAGAGCTCTTTGGTGTTAGGTGACTCCTTTTATGATGTCATCACCATTCCCGACACATTCAGGATGGATCTTGATGATGCCGGAGACAACACTCCGGCAATTGATGGTAAGAGATGCATGAGCAAGAAGTCTAAGCAAGGCGATCCTACGCCTAGGAAGAATTGGTTTGGTCCCCATCCCATGAGTGGTGATTTTGGTAAGATGTTTGTGCCCAAAGGGGCAAAGAAGTGCATGTTGACTAGTGATGACCCAAAGTTGGGTGTGTTTGACACCCCTTGACCTTTTGGGGGGTCCTTCAAGCTAATGACGTTAAACGAGCGCTACCGGGAGGCACCCCGCGGCCTTTATGCATATTCTTGGTTTGGTTTCATTGCGGTGGGTTCACACTTTCCACCATTGCCTTGTCCGTCGATTTTTCGGTGAGTTTGGTTCGGTTTTTACCGGTTCTTTGCGGGACTTGCTCCCACGGCATCTCCAGTAATATCCTTCTATCTCACATGCATTCTTTGGGACGGGCATATTGCATATGGGGCATTTGGTTGGATGGGTAGATGTGCCCCTCCTAGTTTGGTTTTAGGCCTTAAGGACATGGCCTAATTCAAGCTTGGGGGAGTTTTGTTGTGTAGTTGCCTATTTGTGATGCTCATGTCTTGGAAATCATACCTTATGTGCACTTGTATATATTAGTTTCTTTGTTTTTAGTTTGTTTTTAGTTTGTTTTTAGTTTGTTTTTAGTTTGATTTTAGTTTCTTTTAGTTTCGTTTGTTTTCTTTTGTTTCTTTTTGTTTTCCTTTTGATTTCGGCAAATAAAATTGGAACTTGTAGGCTAGAATGCTTTTATTCCTAATCCGTAGATGTTTGAACGGTTTTCAATGTCTTGGGTGGAATCTAGGATTTAGGTGTCAAGAAAGTTGGTTGAACTTTGGGTAGCATGCGTCTTGAACCCTTGGCTTCTGGTAAGATGGTGTCGATCTCTCTAGTGACTTGAAACCGGAGAGAGTAGTATTTGCTCCCATGTGAGGATCATGTTCATATTATCCCAAACACATGTTTACATATGTTGAGTGGCATGGATCCTTGGCATTGACTTTCTTATCTCCCGAGTTTGACTATTTCCTTCCCGAGACCGCGACCGAACCACTTTAGGGGACGATAGAGGCATTTCTTTCGGTGACTATTTTTCTTTTTAGTTTAGGACTTTATTTTCTATTTTTCTCATATATTTTTGTTTGCATTTTCCCCCTCCCTAGCCATTTGAGCCTTGCCCCTTCATTTCTTATAAGCACATTACAAGCCTAATAGCCTTTGTTTTATTTTCACCCTTAGAAGTGATAGTGAAGCTTTGAGTTATGATGCTTGATGGTTTTAAATGATTATGCAAAGTTGAGGAATGATTGATGTTGGTATGAATGGCAAAGTTTGGGAATTATGTTGTATATAGTGAATAAATGATGCATATGCAAAAAGAGAAAGGAAAGTTGTGAAAAAGTCAAAAATAGAGAAAAACAAGGCATTAAGAAAAGTTCAATTGAAACACAAAAAAAAAGAGAAAATCAAATCAAGAAAAGAGCAAAAAGAGTTTTAGTTTAGTTTTGTTGTTGAATAAGCTTGGGGGTACCCCAAATAAGTGGTATGAGTTTGTTTTGGTTCGATTTGCTTGAGTTGAGTTCATTCATTGCGCTTCACTTTAGGTATGAGCACCAATTACCACATTTGTTCCACACCTTACCCCTAGCCTACGTTACACCCTAAAAAGTCCTCTTGACCCTTTTGAGTTGAGTCTTTGTCGGTGGAGGGAGGATTTGGTCAAGTTTATGGAATGGGATTGTCATTCTAAGATTTCGGGTAACCTTCTCTTCTCCCTTGCAATTCTTGTTTCCCGGCGCCTTCGCGGCGTCTTGAGAAACTATTCTTAAGGGTGGATGAGATCTAGAGATTTGACGTGGTATGCTCGGTTGAAGGGGAATTGATAGGTGCTTGCCCTTAGTTCTCTTTGCTCTGCATTTGAATCTTTCACTCGACTTAGGACATTGGTTAACGTGCATTTATTTATTTGGTTAGTAATATTAGCATTCTTTCGTGCTCGTTCCATAATATAGGCCCTTTTCTTGGATTTTGTAGTTTAATTTTACTTTCTTTCTTTTCTATTTTCTTTTCCTTTCTTTCTCTTTTCTTTCTTCTTTCTTTTCTTTCCTTTTCTTGGTTTTTTTTTCATTTTAGGTCTTGCCTTGATTCAAATTTTTGGAAGCGTTATGGGTGATTCTCTTTGGAAACCCTTGCGAGATCCCACTCGCCCTCATGAGCGATTGTGGGGTTTAAAGAGCTTGTTGCATACTCTTAAATGCAACCGTGATTCCTACGAAAGTGAGTTAGGATGTATATTCTTGTAGTTCTTGTTTTTTCTAGTTTTTCGAATTCGAATAATTGCTCATTCTTCCCTATTTCGTGCTTAGTTTGCTAGAGACTAGCAAACGCCTAGCTTGGGGGAGTTTGATGAGCGACATTGATGTCGCTCTTTGCTTAGGATTTCATGTTAGTTTATTATGCTTTTTCATAGTTTTTATAGCTTTTCGTATGATTTTTATAAGTTTCTTTTCATCTTGTGCTTTGTAGGTGATTATGGTGAAAAGTGATGGAAAACAAGTAGAATTGAGCCAAAACAGGGCTTGTACGACCGAACAGAAGTTTGTGCGCCCGAACAGAGGAGAGCTGGTGGATTCATGGAAGATGGAGCTTTGTGCGACCGAACAGCCCTTTTTGTTCGATCGTACAAAAGCCCCTTTGTGCGATCGAGCTCTGTTAAACGGTCGCACAAATTAGATTTTGGAGACAGAATGCCCCAAATTTGGTAAACGACCGCACAGACTTTCGTTCGACTGCACAAGATTTCGTGCGCCCACACATGTTCAGCTGTTCAACCAAATTAAGAATTCAAGGGAGACATGGCCAAGGAAAGCTCATTCGACCGAACGTGATTTTCTGTTCGGTTGCACATGACGAATGAATTGGTCTTCTCTTCATTTGCTCGCACAGGACTTAATGGTTGCTCGAATTGGCTTTCTATGTTCGATCGCACATAGGGTATGTGCGACCGAATGGTTGCGCGGGCTGCGGATTTTCGAATTTAAGCTTCTATATGGGGAAACTTATAAATAGATTTTTCATTTTAATTTTAGAAAATCTAGTTTTATATTAACATTTTTAGAATTCCAAAATAGATTTTCAGCAGTTCTAGAGAGAGAAACTCTTCTACTTTGAAGCTTCAAGCTGTAATTTCTTCAAATCTTCTTTTAATTTCTTGCAATTCAATTCAATTCCTTAGTTCCTTGTTCTTTCTATTTTGCTTTTGTTCTTTAATTTCTCTTAATTCTTGAATTCCTCTTGCTTTGGTTTTAGTTGAATTGTTTCTTAATTCTTTAATTGATTTTGCAATTGAATGCTCTACTCTTTGATTCCTTCTTTCTACTCCTTCAATTTCATGATTGCTTGCTTAGAATCCATGAATTTCATAGTTTCTAGCATGTGTAGTGAGTAGTCTTAGGTTAGGGAAAGGGGATAATCTTAGGGGTTTAATTAGGGGAAATTGATGATTGAATTGATGATTGATTGTTGTAATTAAATATGATTTGGTGATAGGATATCCATGCCTAATTGAGTGGTAGTTGCAAATACTATTTGATTGGGATTTGATTGGATTGCATAGGCTAGGTTTGGCAAGACATTGTGAGCCTAACTTGTGTAAGTGAATAGTGGTGCCTATTATATGCAAGTTTGTTTAGTCTAGGATTAGGCGAAATATCTTCCGTAGATTAGACGCTTCGCGTTCCCCATCCGAGAGGTGGCGGGTTCGTCATTCGATTCTATTTGCCTATACACCAAGTCGTTGCATGATCATGATGTCTTAATTGTTTAGTTCGTTTCCCCCGATTTCCCTAGGCTATCCCCGACTCCCTAGCATTTCCCTTTATCGATTCAATTCATATATTTGTTAGCTTTAGCTTTCTAGAATACAATTCAAACAAACTCTTGTTCAAACTAGCTTAATACCTAAACTCAATGACCACCGTTTCTATGGGACGATCCCTATACTTGCCGCTATAGCAATATAGCCAGTTAGATAGTGGTTTATAAATTTTGTTTGGTCGGGTTGTTTTCTTTTCAACGACGGAAAATATCCCTATCAAAATGGCGTCGTTGCCTGGGAACGGTCGTTGTTATTGAGTTTTGTTGAGACTAGTTTACCATTAGAAAATACAAAAACATTGCATTCTTGTTTTGCTTTCTTATTTCCTTTGCAATACTCACGTGTTCTTTGAGTTTGTATGCTTGATAGGGGTCGTGTACGTCAAAGATCTCTCCACCCTCTTGACCTTGAATTGGAGAGGACACTAAGGAGATTGAGGCGCGTTCGAACTCGCTCATCAAGCCACAACCGGTTTGAATCCTTGAGTGTAGGCGTGGAAAAAGAAGAGAGTGGGCAAGCTTTTGAAACCATGGCTCTCCTGGTAAAGAATTTGGGTATACCGGGAGCATTTGAAGGAACATGTGGCATCTAAGCTCCCACAACTAATGCCAATAACTTTGAGATCAAGCCCGCCTTGATCAACTTGGTTCAAAGCCATCCTTTTTGTGGGAAGAGCAACGAATCACCACATCAGCACCTAAAGCAATTCGAACATTATTGTGATACAATCAAACACAATGGTGTGACCTCGGACTATGTGCGGTTGACTCTATTCCGTTTCTCTCTCCTTGGGCGAGCTAGCGATTGGCTTGACAAGGAGGTCAAGCCAAATTCACTTTGCACTTGGAACGAAGTGACTACTGCGTTTTTGAGGAAGTTTTACTCACATGTGAAGACGGCGGAATATCGCCATAAAATCCAATCCTTTGAGCAAAAGCGAGACGAGTCACTTTTCGAAGCTTGGGATCGTTTTAAAGAGTACCAAAGGGAGTGCCCTCACCATGGGATCCCTAAGTGGTTGTTACTCCAAACCTTCTACTTGGGATTGAGCCCAAACTCCAAGAGTTGTTCCGCTGGGCTTTTGTACGAAGTGCCGTTTGAGGCTTGATCCGCTGGGGAATATCCACTGGGGAAAGAGTTTTTTATTAACTCTTAGAATTTAAAAATTTGGTTGACATTCCCGGAGCTTGGGTCCGCTGGGAGTCGAATGCTTGAATCCTTGTATTTTTCGGACTTCGTATTCTAATCCTCGTATTCTCGTATTCTCGTATTCTCGTATCAAACATTAATCCTCGTATTCTTGAGATATTTATCTGTCAATGTTGGAAAAACATAAGTATACCAGTATTCGTCGGAAGATATTATGAATTAATGTTTGATGCATGGTGTAGAAAACCGTAGCAGCAAAGTACGCGCAATCAACACGGATGACCGCTCCTAGATCCTCCTCGCATGGGTCAGAGTCTGCGCCTGGCGTAAGGGCCAACACCCAGCGCAGGGCTTGGTTATATAGGGCCCCCCGTCGTGCTCTTGTATGAGTACATTCACTTGTTCCTTCTTGTTTTCTCAAAGTTCGATTGCTCTCTCCCTTTGATTTTGTTGCTCTTGTCTTGCCTCCACCTTTGTCCATTTAAGTATTTCATGTTTTGTTTATGAAATTACCTTAGGATTGCATGTAGGTCTTTTGCACTTGAAATGTTCTTGTACTAATTGATGTTGTATTTGTATAGTAGTAAGCTTCTTGTATCTTATATGAAGAAAATTGTTTGGTAGCCATTTGAACTTGAACTGTTGGAACTTTGTAGAAATTGAACTCTTGTATTTTGAATTTTGTACTTAGTACTTGTAGATAGTGACTCCACTGGTGACCTTGGTGGGTCTTGTAGGAGAATAGGCTGGGATAGCCTAAGCGTTGTTGTAGAATTTGAATACCTGCTTCGGCATGGATAGCCTAGGCGTTGGTGTAGAACTCGAATACCTGCTTCGGCATGGATAGCCTAGGCGTTGGTGTAGAACTCGGATACCTGCTTCGGCTTTGATAGCCTAGGCGTTGGTGTAGAACTCGGATACCTGCTTCGGCATGGATAGCCTAGGCGTTGAATTTGAATACTCTTTTAAAATGGAGGTCCCTGGCTAAACTTGTATTGCCATTGGGGATATTTAGACTCTTGATTTTTTTACGGGCTAGTATAAGATAGCCTCCAGACTTGGATGTTAATTTTTGTATCTTGAATATTTTGGTATCCCTCGTCACACTCGGAGGAAACTTGCCGAATGCTCGACCAGTCGAGCGGCTATGGAGGATGCTTCTGATAATGAAGCGGCTGAGGCAGATCCACCGCCTGCTGGTATGGTCCCGAGGGGAAAACCCGTTTTCAAGGGGGACGACTAGCAGTTCACATACCTTGTATTCCACCCAGAGTTTCACTTGTCTCAGCGGCCACGCGCTGGTTTGGTATGCCTTGTACTATGATTTGAGCTTTCTATTTGAACTTGTATAGGTTTGTATTGATCCACCCTTTTTGTAGACTGGTAGGGAAGGGATACGAACGTTTTGGTGTTTGGAAAAGCTTTGGACTATCTCTCCGACCATTCTTGACGTCGAGGAGACCCGGGCAACTTAGGATCAGACCTATTTTGCTCCTTTCTAGGAGGCAACAAGAGGCTTTAGAGGGAAGGTGGGTGTCAAATCCCGGACACAAGCCTTGCTGGAGTAATGGTGGGACACCACCAACATATTTCACATGGGCTGGGGGGAGATTACTATCACCCCCTTCGAGTTCGCCATGGTCACTGGTCTCTCGTTTTCTCAGAGGGAGGTGGTTTTCGACTCCGACTTGAGATGGCATTCTGATGGTGTGAGGGACTGGATCGCCGATAGCAAGTCCTACGCTTCCGTGGAGGTGATTTTGACTATGACTGGCATGACAGCGGAGCAGAGGGTTCGTCTCTTCCTTCTGGCTATTGTAGGACGATTAGTTGCCCCTGGCAGGAATTTAAGGAAATGTGTCCTTCACCCAAGGTGCATTAAGTCTAATACCAAGGTTCAGATTAATTACGAACAATTAATTCAGTGAGATCAAGTGATCGGAACAGCTAGCTGGAGCAATGCTTTCGATCAGTGAGTTCTGATCTATATTAGACTCACAGCTTACTCTTGACTGAACCTATAAGGTCACACCAATGGCATGTAGTAGATCACCGGATTAAATGAATCGGAAATTCATTTAATAGGTTTTCGGGAATTAGTTCAGAAAAACATATTATACGATACGACCTTGCATCGGAATCGTGTATCGTATCGCGAATATTCGTAAGCTGGGCGAAACAAATAATCGTATCGTACGACGGTGATTCGTCGTGTACGATACGATAAATAATAGCCGTAAGGCATTAGTCGCGAATACGAGCCGCAATGGAGTTGCCGCCCCGTCGAGCCAAGCGCGCATGCGCGCAAGGCCCAACAATCCAGCAAGATTGCGCGTAGCAAGCAAGCCAGCCCGCGGCACGAGTGTGCTCGCAGTTGGGCAGCAGCGCAGCAAGCGAGCAGCAAGGCCCACGGCCCACTACTGTGTTGCTTGGCTGCCGCGTATGGGCTTGCGTGAGTGTGGGCATGCGTGTGGCCGGTTAAGGCCTTGTGCCTTGGCCGGTTACACACAATATAACCTTAGGGTTATATTCCACACTCTACAATAGTTTTCCCTACCCTAAACCTAATTCTGAAATTATGTTGTTTCAGTTTTGCTCTCTACTCAAAACTGTTCTTCCCGAAAAAGCAAACACTCTTGAATATTGTCTAAGCTACGATTATCAAGACGGATCTGAACGTGTCAGTGAACCAAATAGAGGAACAACAATTGGAGTTCTTTGTTCCTGTTCGTTAATACTAAACTCGGGAAAACACGCTTCAAATGTAAGTATGCTTAATCAGTGCTTTATACATGTTTCCTGGCTTTGGGGATGTTCCACACATGTTATATGTTTAATTGTATTCCCCTACAGGAATAGTCGCGTACTGGTGGGCTTTTTGAGGTCTTTGGGCGACTTGAGGGATGTTTCAGGCCTCAACTGGGGTGGCTTGGCATATGGCCACCTTTTGTATTGGATGAAGAATTCTTCCCGGACTTCCCAGGAGAGTTCGACGAGTGTAGCTGCCTTGTGGAGAGTGCTGGAGGTATTTAAGACTCCTTGTATTTTGTATTTTGTACTTGCATGTTTGTATGTCGAATTTTGTATGCATAAGACTTACTGATGCCTTGTTTGCTTTTCAAGATTTGGGCCTATGAGCATTTTCCTAGCTTGGCGCCAGATCGCCCTAGGGTTGCGGCTTACCCGTTTGCTGCCTCTAGGGAAGGAGCGGTGCGCAAGAGTGTGTCTTTGGCGACCTTTCGTAGAGATTTACGGGTTTTGCCTTTTAGAGAGGTGCATTTTTGAATTGTGTAGGATTTTATCCCATTTGTACTTTGCATATTGACTGAGCTGTCTGTCTTGTACGTGGTCTGGCATCCTTTTGTTATTGCGCCCACACCTGCTTCGGGTATGCAAGCCTTCTACTTATCTGGACGGCGGGTGCTTTTCCTGAGGGTTTATAGCCCCATGTGGTATCTGGGTGAGCGAGTGACTCTTCAGCACAGTGCAGGAGGCAGGTTTGTCCCTTTGTATCCTTTGGAGTCCATGTTGTCGAAGACTGTTGATGTTATCCAGATCTATACGGAGGCTGTGGAGGCTGGTGGTGAGTCCATTTGTCTCCCGTGGGAGAGGTTTTTAGATAGGAGGGCAAGCTATGGGGACCTCCTATTGAGACTTGCTCCACCTGTTCGCTTTGTGCCGCCGGTGAGTTTTTGGATTTGAATCTTGTATTCTTGTATCATTGAATCTTGTATAACTGGAACATTGTATGTGTGCTTGTAAGCCGAGGAGATCGACTCGGAGGATGTTCCCTATGCTGATAGGGTCCTCCGCTTTGTGGACTCATATGGGGAGCAGGGGGAGATTACTGTTCCGATGGCCTCTCCTCCAGATAGGATGGCGACTGATGCTCTTCCGAAGTACTATACGGCTGTAAGTGCCTTTGTAATTTCTTGAAATTGGTTTTAATCTTGTATTTAGGAATTGATTTTGAATTTTGTATGCAGGCGCCTCGGGCGAGAGTGCGTCGTGGGATGCTTGTGATTGACGAAGCATTGCATCAATCTGACGAAGAAGCTTGCTGGCCGGGACAGAGAGGTGAGTTTATTGATCCCGAGGTGTTTGTATTTTTGAAACTTGTATATGGATATCTGATGCATGAATTTTGAACTTTGTATAGGAGCGTCGTCGAGGCCACAGGGAACCTGAGGGTAGGGGTCCTCGAGCTGGTATTTCGATGGAGCAGACCGGGCAGAGCTTAGGTCGGGGCCTGGGCTCTAGTGCTGAAGCTCGCCAGCGGCACTCAGATGCTGGTTGGGGAAATATCCCCCATACTTCTACCCAGCCATGTAGGCATTCATATTCTTTGAGAGGTACAGGCAGTCAGATGCCTTTCACGCCTTCCCCTGGTGTCCCCTTAGGAGCGAGCAGTTCTCAGCCTTGGGGTGCGGCTTCTTGGACTCAGCGGTATAAGCTGGAACGAATGCGCCAGGTTCAGGATACGGAGATGTAGCGTCGGTTTGCTGCGGCTCGGTCTTATCAGTTTCTCCCCTATCAGCAAGGACCTCAGCGGCCTTCTGGTACTCTCCGCATTTCAGAGCAGGAGCCAGCTACCCCCGGGACAGAGATGGACCAGGAGTTGGAGAGGCACATGAGCCGGAACAGGAACAAGGAGCCTGTGATTGACATTGTGGCCGAGGATGACTCGGACTGATCCTGCATGGTAGCGAGTTCTAGCTTTGCCTTGGTTGGGCTTGTGTATGAGGATTTTTTGTATGGATTTTTTGTAGTTTGTTTTTGTATTTTGATATGTATGGTTTGAATCTTGGATTTTGTATGGTTTGAATTGGTATGGTTTGAATTTCTATTGTTTGAGTTTTGCTATGTGTGATTTTTCAAGGTTTGAATTGAATTTCGTATGCGTTGCGTGTGCATTTTGAAATTTGTGTCTATATGTATGCATGCCAAATGAAAAATATTTGCCATTTTTTTCGGGTGTATATACCCACTATTAGCCCCCACTTTGACTGAGGTTTTTTGGTTTAGAAAAAGCGCAAGTCAAAGTATATTCAATGTTTGCTCATGCATATGATGACTTTGAAAAAAAATTGCCCATTTTTTCGGGTGTATATACCCACTATAAGCCCCCACTTTGACTGAGGATTTTTAGTTTAGAAAAAGCGCAAGTCAAAGTATATTCAACTTTTGCTCCTGCATATGTTGACTCGACTTAGGACGCTGATCTAGAACTGGAATGGTTTTGAATTTTGAACAAAATGACCCGACCCGGGTTCTGATTCCAACTGCTTGAAATTGCGCGGCTTGCGACTTCTGGAATATTCGGCATAAATCATTGGAGCTGATTTGGTTGTACAACGCCATGAGGAGTGCGTACTTGAAGTGATAAAGTGGTTGTTGGGCTAGTCCTTTTGCAGGCCCTGCGCCTTTGGCGCCCAGCGCAGGTGGTCCTTTCGAGTACCACCGTAAGTGCTGGTTTTTGTATAAATGGGGAGCATTCCGGATCACTTTTCTTGCACCAATCCTTCACTGCTCTTCTTCACCCTCTACTTCTTCACCAAACGAAAGCAAATGGTTGTGTCTTTCGAAAATGCCTTGAACTCTTGGCTTGGTTCGCTAGGCAAGTTGGAGAAAAGGGAGCTAGATAGCATGCATCTTGAGGTGCTCGTCTCCTTCCGGTTCGTGAAACTTGATATGCATTTCAACCATGCTTCTTTGGAGGCTTGGGATCCGATTCACCACGTTTTCCGCTTCGGTAACAACGAGGTATGTCCCCTCCCTGAAGAGTTATTCATTCACCACGTTTTCCTCTTTGGAGGTATGTCCTCGTATTCTGTTTCTAGGTTTATTCATTCCTCGTTAATAAAAAAAGTCATTATTCTGTATTCTGTTTTGAGGTTTATTCATTCCTCGTTAATAAAAAGGTCATTATTCTGTATTCCATATTTCGTATTCCGTTTCAAGGTTTATTCGTTCCCTGTTAATAAAAATTTCATTATTTCGTATTTCGTATTTTGCATTCCGTTTCGAGGTTTATTCATTCCTCGTTAATAAAAATATCATTATTCCGTATTTTATATTTTGTATTCTGTACTCCGTATTCCGTATCTCATATTTTGTACTTTGTATTCTTTGATCCGTGTTCCGTGATCATTCCGTATTCTGTATCCGGGTATCATCCGTATTCTGTCCTCATTCTCAAAAGAAATCAAGTTATGTATCTGTTTTCGAAAAACTCTGCTCCACCAGTTGAACGTCTTCAATGACTCTGTGAGAAGTCAGTTCAAGTCAGTAGATTCCCGATGACTCGTGAGGGAGCTATTGGCATTCCCAGTAATGACCCTTCAGTCAAATGTTATCACTCGGGGGCTCGTGAAACCCTCGTTTGGACATGGTTTTAACCAGGCTAGGTCCTAGATGCACTCCGTCTACCAATACTTTGATTGTCGTCTTGCTCAGACTCAATCAAAGTGGGGGCTAACTATAGATGCCTACATTTGTCCCTAGGCCCGACACGGTGTGTTCGATGATGAAACCAAACACCGCTTGACTAAGCTTTCCTAAATATGTCACGAACGATCCATGACTGACCGATGATCCCGTAAACCGTATTTCCATTTTTAGAAACTACTATTTATAGTAACTGCTATGCACGAACGCTGCCCAGAATGGCAACTGTATAAGACAAAATATCTGAGTATTTTAGTCGCATTACGATTTACCGTTGGATAAAGGATAAGAGTTTCATCCCAACTAGTAATCCAAAGGATAGAAACCGTGAGAGAGATTCAGGTAAAAATCGATAAGTCTGGAAAAGCGAAGTAAAACACCACCGCTAGAAAATTCTAGCGCTGGCAATGTACGCGCTACAATGTTCCAGCGCACAAATCAAAAGCGTCGTAATATTCCGGCGCTGCAATTTGTTTATCACATAATCACGCAAAGATATTTTTAATCCAGCTGTCACAAGACACATCTGGCGCTGAGAATGTGAAGCGCTAGAAATTAACAGCGCTCCTGATCCAAGCGCTGGAAATTTCTAACGCTGCACGGATCTCAGTCGAAAAACTCATATTTCTCATATTTATCTTATTCTGGCCTATTTTACTATAAATAGGGGCTCTAAATTCCGGAAAATAACACACGCATGCCTAACCCTAAACCCTAAGCTTGAGTATTGATCGAAGCTTTTCTCTGTCCCGTATTCGTGTCTCTGCCGCATTTAACACTCTGTTAAGCAGACCCTGCCCACACGATCACCTGATCAACCCGAATATTGTCGAAGTGCTGCTGAAGCCTTAACCCAATTCCTAAGCCTAAAACATACAAAAACTCTGGAAGAACCCCATCCCGCAGTCAGTCAGTCATTGGAAAGTTCTAAATCTAAACGGAAAGCTAGCAAAATCAAGTGGTAGGTGTTCCTGAGAACCGTAGTATAGCCTATGCTATATTGTCACTTGAATCTATATTTTACAACTTCCATCACCATATAAATTTGTTAACTTTAACATGTTATATTGTTCACGCCTAAATCAGATAACTCTTGAACAAACCGGTTTATTGCTAGGTACCTTCAATTAACCTAAATCAGCGTTTTGACTTCTGTTTAGTAATATGTGTGCATTAAAATCAACCCATAGTAGTAATGTAGCATAACGCATGTCCCATCGTCATCACAATTGAACTAGTAAGGACCGGGCCACGTGGGCTAATGTTGGGCACTCCTGTATTAGTAAACGTCCTCCGAATTCTCAATCTCTGCTCTGTTGGATGTACGTTGAGGGATCTCCACACCAGGGATCACAAGGGAACCATTGGCCGTTGTGAGTTAAATATGTTTGCACTCCAGGCATATCACGACATTCAGGTTTTGTCTGTTTTCTTAAACTGAATGGCACTCCTATAAACTAGTAAAACTAGGCTAACGCCCACAGTTAGTTCTTGATTACTTATTATGCTTGCCACATACAGAGGGGAAAAGTCATGCGAGCCGGACGCTCTTTTAGAGGCGCCCCGTTGTGTTTTTCGACCCCCTCACACTCAGGATCAACTTATTGATTCGCTTTTAATTCTAGCTGACTCAGCCAACCTGGTTACAGATCTACAAATATCGAAGTCACATGGTATCCATCAGGAATGGAAAGAATTCGGCGTTTTGAAAAGCGTTTTGATCGATGTGTGGTATACAAGGTAAGTCTTGACCAAGTTTAGAAGGCGCACGACCTTGCTTGAATCGCAATTCAACAAGGATTTGCATGTGCTTCTTTGCAAGGGAGCCAGATTAGATTAGTTTATCTTATTTATTTTTCTTTTGTTTTTTAGTTACTCTATATCTTTTATTCTAGTCCAAAAAAAAATTAGAATAAGAAACGGGGGAAGAGACAACAAGTCATTATTTTTTATTATTATATTTTTTTTGTGAGGAAAAGATACGATACTCTAATTGTGGTGAATCCTTAAGTAATGGAAGGACGAGATCGACGATGCATGTGATATAAATTGTTGATTTGTTGACACCGTGATACATAATTGTGGCTTATCAATTGATTGTAACCTAATCAAGAGGAATGTTTTATTCAGATCGATTATAACCTTGTCAAATGTCAATAGTAAATTTTTCTTTTTCTAAATCAGATGACTAAAGACTAGTTACTTCATCCGTTTCCTTTTAGTTTGAATGTGTTGGCTTTTACGCTTATCAATAACTTTAGCCATTAATAATTTAATTTAAGTTATAGGTAAAATTTAAATAGTTTAATATCTCAATAATGTATACATACATGATACATTGAAACTAATCTAAGAGCTAACCATTTACATAATAAAATGTGGCGTTATATATTATTAAAAAAATATAATTAAAGTAAGATATATGCGAATACTGGTTTAGGATGCACGGTTACTAGTAAAATAATTTATTATTTCAATAGTAACTAAATAAAAGACTTGTGATATTAGGAAAACGTGAAAGCAAAAATGATATATGAAAAAGTATAAATTTAATATTGTGAAAAAAAATATTCAAATGAACTAAATTTGCATATCTATATCAACATTTAATAGTAGACAAGTTTGCAACAATTGTAGAGTGTCACGTCTCTACTTGAAATCATCTTCCTATTTTATTTTATTAAATTTTATGTCCCTTTCTTCTCCAATTCCATGTCTCTTCATCACCAAAAATAATTCATGGCCCTTCACCTCCAACAAATTTCATGCCTTTTTATCTTTTAATTTTTCTATTAATTTCAAGTAACATAGTATTAATCTTTGTCTTTTCCTCCTTGAAATCATATTCCTATTTTATTTTATTAAATTTATACGCCTTCTTCTTTAAATTTCATGTCTCTTCATCACCAAGAATAATTCATACCCCTTCACCTCCAATAAACTTGATGCCCATTTATCTTTTTAACTTTATATTAATTTCAAGTTATATGGCAATTTATTTTTCTATTTTCATTGTTTTCTTAGTGAAACACCAAATATTATACATTTACTCTTTTTTGATGATTTGAAAAATTAAACTCACATTTAAAACATAACAAAAGCCGTGCATGACACAGTGCCAATACTAGTTACAATACAAAGTTAAGGATTATAGTTGTGTGCGTGTGTATAGATCGATCTAATGAAGTTAACCAAACCTAAATGACTAACCCGAGAATAAATTTCAAAAAGCTAGACCCGAGCATAACCGAGTTAGTCAAATGCAACATAGTTTGGATTGAGTACAATTTTGATAAATGGCCTTATAATGTTAGTTTATTTTTTATGTATTATTATTTTAATTAACATTCGTATTTACCGTGTATTTTATAAATGTTAGAAACGGACTAACATTAGATGTCTATTCATCAATATTATTTAAATTTGTTATTAGATTGAAAAGTTATAATAATACAGAAATAAAATATCATAAGAAAAAAATTATATTGATTCAGCTTTAATAATACATTATGTAGTAACATTTATGGTAACTTATTTTTATTTTATTTTTATCTTAGTTTATTAAAAAAAGGTAATGTGATTTTTTTTAAACAGTAAAAATAATGTTTTGGCGGAAAAAAAAAATTGCATCAGGAAGTTACACATATCATTTCTGATGTCTGTTTTAGTATAATTTAATAGATATTGCAGGAATTAAACGTTGAACTTAAAATAAAATGAATAAAGTATAAAATTTTTGACCAGGGATGGGTACATAATGCAACAAGGATGTGCACTTGCATGCCCTGGATGATTGGATGTAAGTAAAAAAAAATTAAGAAAACAATTTAAATGAAAAATTGTCAATTACTATTTAGGTGTTTAATGAATTTATCAATCACTACCTAGATTGTTAAATGTTGTCAATAAATATGGTGCATAGTTATTGTTGTCAATTGATACCTTAACCCATATCTCATCCAACTAGTCACTAATTACATCATCAACCGTTATTTATATTTTAATTATTTTAATTAATTAATAAAATTATAATCTAAATAAAGTTCCAAAAATAATTAAATCAGAATCCCCGAAATTACCCAAAAAACTAGACAAACAAAAAAAAAATACTCCCCAAAACAAATGTTCTCGCTGTTCCCAAAATTACAAAGTAAAATAAAAATAAAACATAATAATCTATTACATTATACTAAAATACACACCTGGAATGACACATGTCATTTCCTGGTACAAGATTTTCCCGTCAATTCTTTTTTTTTCCCTAGAATAACATATGAAGTATCTATTTTATCTTATTATATTTTCTCTTCTTTTGTACAAACTGTGTTTGTATGGAATATAATTATAGGGTCATAGAATACTCTATCCGTTTCAAAATAATAGGGACACTTTGACTTTTTATACTATTCACAAAATTCAATTTGACTATCATTTGAGATTTATGGGTAAGGAAAAATATAGTCGTGTGAGGTCTTGTTTGATTCGTCTCGATAGGTAATTTCGAAATCTCAAATTTTTATAATTATTACGAATAAAAATTAGAGACATTAATATCCAAACATTTACATTGACAAGCGTGAACGTGAAAATGTATACTATCTGTAGACGCCTACATTTGTTCCTAGGCCCGACGCAGTGTGTTCGATGATGAAACTTAACAATTCTTGACTAAGCTTTCCTATGTGTACGATGAACGATCCGTGATTAATTGACAATCCCGTAAACCATATTTCCAGTTTTAGAAACTGCTATTTATAGTAACTGCTGTGCTTAACCGCTGCTCAAAATAGTAACCGTATAAGATAAATATTCAAGTGATTAAGTTGCATCACAACTGATCATCGGATAAAGAACAAGAGTTGCATCCCAACCAGTATTCTGAAGAGATAAAATCGTGAGTGAGATTCAAATAAAACCAAATAAATCTGGAAAAGTGAAGTAAAACACCAGCGCTAGAAAATTCTAGCGCTAGGCATGTATGCGTTAAAATATTTCCAGCGCACCAAACAGAGCGCCAGCATTATTTGGATCCACAAATCCTATGACATGTCATGTACATAGTTTAATCCATCTTTTATTAAGGAATATTTTTTGTCATCCAATTGCCATATGTACCAATATGCAATCATTGCTTGATTTATAGACTTGAGCATTACGATTATGCATGAGGTTCCAACACAATCTATGTCGTGAATTTGCTTGAAACCTTTAGCAACTAATCTAGCTTGTGTGTAAACACAATTCCATGTTTGTTGGTTTTTAATCCTTAAAACCAATTTGCAACCAATATGTGTAAACCATATATTCTTGCAAATCAACAAATTTTCAATTTTGTCATCAAAACATTGAGTCTATTTCATGGCCTGTAACCATCAAAAACATTGAGTCTATATAAGGCCTTTAACCATTTTAGGGAATCTGGGTTTCGTCATAGGTTTCTTACAAGTCATAAACTCATTTATCTTCAAGATAATAGTTTGACGGCAAGTTGTAGGTTTCTTCACTATCTAATAGAAGAATCTAATTGTTTCAGTGACCTAAACTCTATGACTACATGGTTATAGAACATAAAACAATAGAATATCAATAGACACATTGAAATTCCTTTGAATATCTATTCTCCTTGTAATGCCTTCTAAGATATGTCTATTCTTTAAAGCAAATTCTAATGTCCTTAAAAAGTAAGTGTTCGGATTTTCTGAAGAACTTATAAAAGCCTCCGGAATGTCCGTTTATGTTTATTGTTCTCCTTAGAGAGTCATTTTGGAAACGAATCTCCAAAAGGACACTATTTTGAGCAAACAAACATTATGTTCTCAAAATCTGTGTTAGAAATAATACCATTGTGTCTTATTTGAATAAATCACAATGAAATATATATATCTATACTTGGGCCTTAGTTTGTTTGACAACAAACACTAAGCTACCACTGAGTTTAGGAACTCTTAGATGTATATTATTGAAAAGAAATTCATAATTTACTTTTCAATAGCTTTAACGGATTTGCTTCAGTTTGGTGGTAGTTGAGCATTTTGTTTAGAAATGATAGGAAAAATCTTTATGATTCATCATTGATCGAATCAAGTACCAAGTGACTTTGATCTTTCCAATTTAGATATATCATATATTATGGAGCTCGATCGTAAAATTACAACAGACAAGCATTGATGATCATTCCTGGCTTAAGTAATTATCAGAATGATCTAACCTAGATCTTTATGATTTCTTGGCAACTGGGTTTTATACTTCTTTATGAATCTTTGAACTAGCCAACACATTCAAACTTATATCACATTGAGTAAATAAATGCATATTCTCTCAAATCTAGGTGAAATAATAAAGTCATAAAATCATCCTTTAGCTTTGAACTATATTGTCTAGGATTTCTAACAATAGTTCATTTCATTTGTTACTTTCAACAAGTAAGACTAGCTTGTCTTGAATGATCTAGAAATCAATCGACTTTCAAAAGTCCATCAAAATAGAGCTTTTAAATGTTACCTTGTTGATATGGTCTAAGCAACAATGCCAAAGGTTAGTGTAACTCAAATCAAGAGATTAATTTGAACCTAGTAAAGTTTTTATTGTTAATGAGTTATTTGTTTTAATCAAGCATACATGACTCAACTCGTAAATGACCATTTCATTCAAATAAACAAACAAACATTGTTTTTTTTTTTTTAATGTGAGTCTTTCTGTGTTTGAAACAGAAATTTAGGTATGATTATTATGGAAAATAAACATTAAGTTCCACCCTTGAAAGGACTTAAAACAAACTAGATGACCCTACAACTAATAATGTAGCAATTACATGCTTCATTTCGCACTTGTAGGTCATTAGTGTAGCCTAGATTCCATTGTTTGAGTTATTACCGAAGTAAGAACCTCAAGCGGTATATGATACCAAGGAAGTTTGATTTCTTGGTCAATTATCTTCAAACGTATAAATTAGTAGGTAGAAACAGAATTGTAAATTCCTTTCATTTGTTCCTTGTTTTCCTATTTCTTGTACCCTTTCTTATAATGTTAAGATTGACTTCTTTAGTGTTGACTTTTATAATTTGTTGGACATGTCCAATGTAATTTTAACAAAGTTCTTACCATTTTATTTATGTTGAACATCTGTTTCAACTAGATGATCTCACTATAATCTTCTAAAGTTCTCTAAGCATCGCTTTATTTGAATGTTTAAGGGCTAGACTCATTCGAGAATTAAATGGACAAAAATATAAGTTGTTAACCATTGTTAAAGTTGAGGGTCAAACTTTATGCTTTATGATTTCAAAACTATATTGTAATTTGAATTCACAGGCACCAAGTGTTTTTCCATTCGACTTTGTTAGTCGAAAACGATCATAAAAGTCGATCTCTATAATAAACGTACATTTTAAATTTCTCATTTTCTCTCATTTCCGTGAATCGTTCTTGGATTCATTACCAGTCGAGGAAATTTACTGTTATCTTTCTAAAAGCATTTATTGTTATGGAAGATATTTAATTATAAACAATAATCAAAACATACATTGAAGCATTAAAAGTTTAAACATTTATCATGAGTAATAACTTGAAATTAAAGCAATCATGCAATTTAAACAAGTCATTGACATTTTATTCAAAATATTTAGGTTCGTCAGATGTGAATAAAATGAATCCAAGATCCTAAAAATCATTAATGAACTAAGCACATTATGTATTCGACTTAATTCTGAAACATTGTAGGTAAGAAAATCCGTTGCTAATAGTCTATAAACTACTCTTAGTTGATAGGCACGTTTAAGAACTTATTTGGAAAATCTATCCCATTTGCCACGACATAAAAGGACTCCTTACTTATATCTATGAATTCAACAAAAATAAACTTGTACTCACAACTAATTGTGTACTACGATCAAGAATGACACCTCGCTATGGCATAAAACTATCACTAATTGATTGAAAAATGTACTCACAACCAATGTGTACCTTACCCCTTTAAAATCAATATGTAACACCTCGCTATGCCGGAAAACTATTACTAGATTGATGTAAAGTGAGAAATGATTGTTATTTTGGAATGACACCTTTTAACTCAATTTTGCGGTTTGGAACTTAAACCTTTTACTATGTTGGTTAGATTTTAGTGAACTAAATTTTTTAATCATGCAACATAATTAAACTAAAACTTTTTGCATAATATCAAGACATATTTAAAGCAATAACTATCCTAAAACATGCATAAGATTTTATTGTGATCTAGTATGGCCTGACTTCATCTTGAAGCTTCAACTTCAAACTCCGTCTTGAAAATGGATTCGGAACTTCGTTCTTGAATTTCACCACGGGAGGCTCCACTTTCATCAAATAGGATTTGCAATAAATAAACTAATTACAACAAATTGATGGTACACAGACCATATTTAAATTAAAACTATGGTGCATTAGACTATATTTACATAACCAAGTTACTGGTACACATACCATATTTTCTATCCTATTTGGGCCATAATAGTCAATTTCTGTAATCTGCAAAACAATATATTTACAATATACCATTCTCTCATTCCATTATCAATGAATGGCCCATTTAGTAAGTTAGCAAAAAAATATGCATCACATAAACATTTGCAACAACTAATTAAGGCTCAAGAATCTATCAATTATTTGACCTTCTTAGTTCTAATCAAGTTGTTAACCTTAAAGGAATAAGGACCTAATCAAGAGATAAACATACATGAATAAAAACTCCCACTCAAACCAAGAATTATATGCTTTATTAATTTTTAAACATAAAAATATTTTGTCAAGTCTAATCGGAAACCACATATTTAATTAAAAATTTAAAGCTCATATATTAATTATTTTAAAGGAAAAATTACTTTTAATAATCCGACCTTTAAGCGATTTTCCAAAATTAATCCAACCTTTTGATTATTATCTATTAATCCAACCTTTATACACCTTTAACTTGTATTGCTCCTTACAGGTTACCTAGCAGGTTAAGCCGGTCATAATTGATGATGTGGCATGTCACAGTTACAATTTTGCCTGTGGGCCCATTTCTCACGTGATTCCTTAAATTCCTCCCTTGTTCTTTTTTTTTCTTTCTCTGCACTTCTCCGATTCTTTGTTCTTTCACACCTCATCCCCCTTCATCATCTTCCTTCACCTCCATTGAAGACTTAGCTTCATTCTCCAAGAAAATGGGTTTCTGATTTGTTGGACGGTTCATATGAGTTTCAAGAGGGGAATACTTGAACATTTGATAAAAAATTGGAATTTTTTTTGGAAAGTTTGATAAAAGTATTTCATCAATATCGTTTCTCTTTTAACAATTTCAAGTTCTTCGTATAAATGGGTTGCTGGGAACATTTGAAGATATTGAAGTGCCAACAAATCTTGGTTCCTTCGTCATAACCATAGGATTCAAGACACAATTTTTTTACAAATACAATCAAATCGA
Organism: Spinacia oleracea; assembly: GCF_020520425.1. Classification (NCBI taxonomy): domain Eukaryota; kingdom Viridiplantae; phylum Streptophyta; class Magnoliopsida; order Caryophyllales; family Amaranthaceae; genus Spinacia; species Spinacia oleracea. Next base: position 42,857,010 of record NC_079492.1, on the reverse strand, counting down.
TGAATACAAATTCAATTTCAGGAAAATCATGGTATCCTAAATTAATTATAAAAACCCCCAAATCAATTTCGACATTATAATCAATAAATTTAACACCCATTAACTTCTTTCTCATACTCCGCCATTAATAAGTTAATAAGAAGATAGAATTAACCCAGAAAATCGAGCACATAACAAGTTCATAATAACAAGAGATTATTAAAGAAATTACAAAAGACTTCACCAAGCAGATGTCTACATTATTCCCAGTTGAACAACAATTATCTTTATCTTCTTAATCTGCCATTAATAAATCAAGTAACCCATGAAATTTAATAGCAATTGAGAGATAATCTTACACCAAGATATGTACTCCGAAAACAACTCTACCCAGGGAAAACCACCACCCCACTCTCTCTCCTAACCTCTTACGCCTGGCCATAACCACCCCAACACCAGCCCAACGCGAATGGAGAGTGTTTTATCGGTTTTGATGGGAGGTTGAATGAGGTTGGAATTTGTAAATAGGGTGTGAATGGGGGCGAGGGTGTTTATGGTGGTTGGAAATAAAAATGAAGATGCAGGAGAGAAAATGTGGGTAATGGTGTTAGACGGTTGAAGATGAATGATTGAATAAAAATAAAAAAGAATAATAAAAAAAGTTATCTTGATTAAGGTGGGTGGAGGAGTAATGAAAAAGACTTAATGAAAAACAGGTTTAGCCGGTTCCAAGTTTTTTGGAGTAATAAAAGTTAAAGGGGTATAAAGGTTAGATTAATAAATATTAATCAAAAGGTTGGATTAATTTTGGAAAATCGCTTAAAGGTTGGATTATTAAAAGTAATTATTTAAATCCCTTAAATTTATTTTAGTTGATTAAAATGAATTAATTAAAATTTTATTCGAAGTTTTAATTTTAGTAAATAATTAGTATAAATTTATTATAATAATTAAACCAAGAAAATTAAATTCTGAGAAAAAAAATTTAAGCACGAAATTAAAATTATTTAATTTCGTAGCTCAACGAAAAATCAAGCTGCATAAACATACACAATAGCCTAAAACCATAGTATGCATGTGCAACGGCCAAGGCAAGGCTCATGGGCGCGAGGCCCATTCCTTGCCAAGGCATTAGCATCGCGGGATGTGCACACATGGCAGAAGCCATTGCACAACCTCGCCAGGGCCATCGTTAGCTGGTGTGATTACAACGCTCACTGGGCGCGCCAATAATGCAGACAGACGCGCATGGCACGAGGCACTCGCTGGTCTTGTGCGCGCTCTAGTTCCCTTGCCCTGCTCTCTCACTCGCACACCGCACACACTGCACAGCCGTAGCCCTCTCATGCGCGCATGTGCCTTACTCGCTGCCAAAGCACCGCATGGGCGACGAGCTCCCTTGCTCGTCGTAGCATGCCTGTACCATAGCAACACCCCTTAAGGGTTACACTAGGCTTTTCGGTACTTCGTGCGTGCAAGTTTGTGAACGATTTTGTATAAAATTGAAACTTTTATACTATTAAATTTCATGAAAAATTAATGAAACATATTAATTTCATAAAATTTTGAAGAAAAATCGAAAATTTATTAATTAAACCAATTTCCAGTTACATGAATTCTAGAGATTAAAATCTTGGTTATAAAATTTTAAAGATCCAAACATTAATAAACTTTATGGTGGTTTTTAATAATAGGATCCTAATTAAATTATCAATTAATTTTAAAAAACGAATCAAAATCTAATTTATTCGTAATTCAACAAATGAATTATAATTACAAACTAGGTTGCATAATTAACTAATTTAGACATTAAATTGTTAAACATATGCAGTGGGTCAATTATTAATTTTAAAACGTCGTTTACAAGCGGAATTCACTATAAAAACATAAGATTCCGACAAAATTGACAGAAATGGCGAAAATCCTTCAAACATGTAATTAAAATAATCACACGAATTTGCAATTAATTAGACGAAATTAATTCACCCCTTTAATTCTTTGAAAACTTTTAAAATTTAATCCATGTTAATGTAATTGAGTAAGCAATTAATTAGAGGCTAGTGATACCACTGTTAGGTTATAAACAATATAATTCATGCGGAAAAACCATAAAGCCATAATCCAAATTAATTGTCACGTAATCAATTAGCATAATTTAGTATACATACTATGTGATGCGTGCCTTCCCTAGACGCTCCCAAACCGAACAAGAACAAGTACAAAGCTTCAAATATCGCCCCTCCGTAGATAGTCCACAACACGTTCGGATCCGCCTTAGGTTCAACCAACTATGATATAATCTAAGGTTGTTATGCACTCGGGAACTCACTATAACAGAATTTATTGAATTCAAGTTATGATTATTGATATAAATTTATGATCATGGATCACGTATTTATTGGGGAATAGAGTAGTCATATCCTACTAGAATTAGATTTACTAACACCCTTAGAATTAGGATTTAAGTTAATCTCAAATACTTAGTCTTTTATAAACATCCAAATACTTAGGTATTAGGATTATCATAAAGTTCTAAACTAAGTAGGATAGGGAAAATAGATATCTTGTGGCCAAAGCTACTTGTCGCGCAAGTAGATTTAGCGCCCAAGCCCATGATCCATGCGGGAATCAGCCTTGGCGTCCAAGCCCACAAGCGTAGGCCTCGCTGGGCTCTGGCCTAGCGCTGGTGTTGGGCCTTGCGCTTGGTGATGGCGCTGGGCCTTGTGCCTGGCGTTGGCATGTCGAGCCTTGAGGGTTTACTCATTAAGCGATGGGCTGGCTCGCTTGTCGGGTTGTCGGTTGTCATGCTTCCGATTTGTTTTCCAATTCTATAATTTATTTCCGATTAGAATAATATTTACGTTTCCAGTAATATTTCCGATTCCGACAATATTTTCCGATTTCGGAGATATTTCATTTTCGACAATATTTCCAATTCCGGCAATATTTCTATTTCCGTTAATATTTTCTGAAACGAACCATATTTCCGTTTCCGGTAATATATTCGACTTTGATAATATTTATATTTCCGTCATGAACCATATTTCCGTTTCCGGCAAATATTATTTATTTGCCTTTTGATGATCCTAGCTCCCACTGGAACCAATTTCCGTCATTTCCGAATGTCCATAATTAGAGTATTTACTATATAATATATTCACCTAAATACTTGATCCGTTCATGTACTATTTGTGTTATCCTACGGGTTTAGTCAAGAGTAAGTTGTGGCATTAATATTAGAATTCCACTTGAACTGAAACGACCTCTAGCTAGGCATTTAGATCACTTGATCTCATTGAATAATTAACTTGTTTAATTAATATTGAATCGCATTTATCAGATTTAGCATTAAATGCATTGAATGCAAACTTGGACCAAGGGAATTTTTTCCTTCACCCTCCTCCAGTGTCGTCACCAACAAGGAGTAAGTCATCCCCTTCCCCTTGTACGTACCTCTTCACCTCAGCACCCAAATCTGCACCTATGCACGCCCTAACCACCTTCTCTAAAGGCAACCCAGTCTCCCGAGGAAGAAAAATCAAAACGCCAATAAAAAGACATACCTGTAAGGGCAGTATAGTTCTCAGGGGTGATGGTCCTCTCGCCCCAAGGAAGGTAAAAAATGTTGGTTGTATCCCACCACCACTTCAGAATAGACTGCAGAAACCGCTTGGATGTGTTAGGGCGCACTAGCTCCTTGATACTCAGCATGGTTTGTTAAAGAGGGCAGGCTTGTACCGCCCTCAGCGTCCCCGCATCAAGCTTATCGAGACGAGCCCCGGACACAAAACCACCATAGGGCGGACAACTAATATCGGCATCTCCATGCCCGACCCAAAATCGAGACACCACTTGGTGCCTCAGGTCGTAATGTAGATCGACCCCATCGAACTCAAGAGGGCCCCGCCAAGCAGGCTCCTTCTCAAGATCAAGCTCATCCCCACCGGTAGCCGGCGCCCGCGAAGTAGAAGGGCGCAAAGTAGAAGGACTACTACCAGACCTCCGAGAGGCACGAGTAGTCTGGCGGGTATGCTCACGCCTCACAGAATGTTAGTAACCGAGGATCTACGACAAATTCCGAGGCATCCACCTCCTTAGAAGAAGACATACGACCATCCGACATACTAATTTCAGGAAACACGAAAAACTGTAAGGAATTATACCTTAACCCAACAAATAGCACATATTATTCATAAAAATTCCAAGTACTTATATTCTCAGCAAGTTTTCTCAATGAAGTCAAACAATTTTGTGCCCTAAGTATGGACATGCTAATAAGTTCAAAATTGGTAGTAAACCCGAACATGCAAAATTGGTCAGAAGAACTCCGAATACAAAATTCATGCATTTTTCTATCACTTATGGACCATGTAAACTGCAAGCAATAAGCCAAGAACGCCTACATTGTATTCCAACATCAATTCGTAGGCACACTTGCGAAATTGATATACTTGCAAAATTTAACATGCTAAAACACATATACATGTTAAAACCATCACATGCGAGCAAACAATTGCAAGAATTTAGGCCAAAATCAAAAGCCCCAAATTAATTTGGGCATGAAATTTCACACGAATTATGCTCAAAATCTAACAAAAACTCAAGTAAATTCCAAAATTACTTACATATAAAGGATTTGGGATGACTTGGGAACAAATTTGGTGAAGAAAACAGAAAAATCCAAGCAAAAAACGAGCAAAAAAGGGGACAGAGAAGTGAAGAACTCGAACAACAGTAGCAAAGGAAAATGGCGTAAGAGAACTGAAAATCTGTATATAAAGATGGGCCGCACTGAAAAATTTCAGTGCGTGACATATCCACGCTAGAAATTTTCAGGGCTATAGACCCACACGCTGGAAATTTCAAGCGCACAATTATTCCGCCTGCAAAAATTGTCGGGCCACTTTTCCCTTCGTATACCGCTAATAATCGTTAGCTTTACTCCATTTCCTTCCCGCGGAAAGAGTAACGATTTTTCAAAATAATTATTTTATAAAATAATTTTTTATCCTGTTCGTCCACTTGTTGACAACGACATTCCGGGAAGTAACCGTGACCCAATCCGGTAACGGTTCTCTAAAAAATGTTTTTCTTATGATTAATTTTTCATTTTAAAAAATAGAAAATGATTAATTTTCAAAATTATTTTAAATCGTATTCTCGTTTACTAAATTTAAACTCCATTTTCTGAAAATTACCCGTTTACTCTGAAAATGCAAACTCCGAAACTCCGAAATCCCGAAACTCCGAATCTCCTATCCCTTTGAGGTTTATTCAGTTCTCGTCAATAAAAAAATGTCATTATTCCGAAACACTGAAACTCTGAACCTCTCTGAGGTTTATTCGTTCCTCGTTAAAAAAGACATCATTACTCTGAAACTCTGATCTCTTTTGAGGTTTATTTGTTCCACGTTAAACGAAACGTAATTACTCTGAACTTTAGCTTTCATTTCCGTTTCGAGGTTTGTACATTCCTCTTTAATAAAATGTCACCATCGTAATCTAGAAATTAATTAATTAAGTATCTCTTTTTGAAAATTTTCTTTCACCATCTGAACATCTTCAATGACTCTGTTAGCAGTGTCAAATCAGGTTAATAGATTCCCGATAACTCGTGAGGAAAACTGATGATGTTCCTAATGATGACCCTTAAGTCAAAATGTTAGCACTCGGGGACTCGTGAGACCCTCGCCCGAATTTGGTCAATTTCCAAATGCACTCCATCTGTAGACGCCTACATTTTTCCCCTAGGCCCGGAGCGGTGAGTTCAATGATGAAACCAAACACTGCTTGTCAACGATTTCCTAAATATGTAGTGAACGACCTGCGAATGAATGACGTACTCCTAAAACCTATATTTTCAATTTTAGTTTATAGTAACTGCTATGCTTAATCTCTACCTAAAATAGAAGTTGTACAAGATAGATTTTCAAGTGATTATACTCATTACAATTAATCCTTAAAAAATATAAGAGTCGTACTCCGACTAATATCGTGAAAGAGATAAAACCGTGAATGAGATAGAAATTCGGAACATACCGCAAGGATCTGGGAAACCCACGGATAAAAAACACCGGTGGTAGAAATTACTAGCGCGTGGTACACACGCGCCGCCAATTTCCAGCGCCCAAACAACAACGTCATAACATTCTGGCGCTAGATTTTGGTTCTGCACCAATCACGGCACGGATAAAATTCTAAAATGAGCTGTCACTGACTCAACACTGAAAAATCTGGTGCGGCCTAACATGCGATGGTTATTTCCAGCTTTATCCAAACATGCGCTACAAATTTCCCGCGCTGCAGTTTTCTTTTCACCAAAACTCAATCTCTTCAAACGTCTATCTTATTTCGATCGGTTACACTATAATACAACCCTCTGAAATCCAGAAATTGGTACCATTATCACGCAAATATCAGCCTACTTGTAATCGTCTGTCGTATTAACTCTTGTTAAGCATACTCTGCCCGTATATGCATGGATCTGTCCGAAATACCAACGAAGTTATAGCCAATTACAAGCCTAAACTAAGGAATCTGAAATGAAACTCTGGAGGAATCGCAACGAACAGTCAGTCATTTACCGGGAAGTTCGAAGGAGAAAAGAAAAACTAGTGGTTAGTGTTCCCAAGAACCGCAGTATAGCCTACGCTATATGAAATCTATATTTTTACTGCTTTCATCACCATTAAAAATTTGTTCACATAATCTACTGTATTAATCACGCCTAATAAGATAATCTCTGGACAAATCTGATTATTGTTAAGCACCTTTAATCAATCTAAATCACTCTTTTGACGTTATTTAGTAAATATATGTGCATATTTAACTCAGATTAGTAATATCCTTTTCATTGTCACATTGACTAGTAAGGACCTCTGCGTAGGCTAATATTTGGAACTCCCTGTATTAGTAAACGTCCCCCGAACTCTCAATTTTTACTCTGTTGGATGTACGTTGAGCGATCTCCATGACATGGATCCACTAGAGGAAAAATCGCCATGTGCTTCCCTTCAAGTGCGGCTCATTTAATAAATTGGCAGCACTTGAGAGCATTAAAAAAAAAATTATTCACAAGTGCGGCTCATTTTAGAAAATTGCCAGCACTTGAGTTCAAGTGCGGGCTTTAAACTCAAGTGCGGGTAAAAAAACGAGCAGCACAAAATTTTCTAAAAATAGAAGCAACCCACAATATATTTCCCATAAAAATAAAGGGTACTTTTTTTTCATTTTCCCGCTATTCCTCATTCCCCTTCTCTGCTTTTACTTCTGCCATCGCCGTCGCCGCTTCTTCCACCGTCGCCGCTGCTTCTTCTTCTTTCGCCGCTGCTTCTTCTACAATCGCTTCCGCTGCTTCTGAAGAACGTAGTCTCGAGGTTGGCCCATCTTGAGTCGCCCCCATCCACCCACACAACCAGATGCTTCGAGTTGCCTTAATTTGAAGAAATCGTTCAACGATTCTGCTTCATTCAAGTTTCCCAGGTAATTACACTTTCTCTATGCGATTTTATGCGTTTAACTTTCCAGATTTCATGCTTGATTTTAATTTTAATTACTAATTTCTGAAGTTTAGCTGCTCAACTCTCAATCTCAATTTCTCTGATTTTGATTCTAATTTTAATTAGTGATTTTGATTTTGTGGGTTTTGAATTAAATGGTTAATTTACGGGTTGATGTTGGTGAATATATAGTAAATTCAGGTTTAATGTGGGTCTCTAAAAATCATTGATGTTGTTTCTGTTATTGCTGTGTTGATGTTATTTATGTTGTTGTTTCCGCTATTTCTTTTGCTGGTTGTTCTTCTGATGTGTTGCACATGTTTTGTTTGTGTTTCTGGTCTCCTTGTGACAATGGGGGACTTGGTGTGGGATTTCTTTAGTTTTGGATATTTGATGTTGGTGTTAGAAAGCTTTTGAAAATTCAACACATCCTTGCTGTACTTCATTTTACAATCTAAAATTTGATGTATAACATATTAACAGGTTGTAGGATCCAGGGGATGGTCGTCTATCTCTCGTTATCGAGGGGAGTTTCGGAGTTTGCATTTTCAGAGTAAACTGACCTGCTCCTGCTTCTGATCTGATGCTGCAGATCTGTTGCGAGCAGATCAGAAGCAGCAGCAGATCAGAACATCAGTTGTGAAACTGATCTGCAGCATCAAATCAGAAGCAGCAGCAGATCAGATCAGCAGTTATGTATCTGATCTGCTACTTCCAATCTGTTGTTCGAGCTTCCCATTTGGATAAAGCCTTCATGTTGACTGTCTTTTTATTTTCATGCAGTTCTTATAACTTGTAGAAGTGGAGGTCATGACTGCATTCAAACCATTGGAGTTCTTCGGATCAGCTTTTGATGCTTTGTATCCTTTTACAACATTAGCATGCAGAATAACTTGTGTTGGATGTGTCTGCTTATTTGTGTAGAGTTAGATACATTCCTGCAGGCTGCAATATTATCAACTAGTCAATAAAAACATCACATTTTTCCTAGTAGATACCGGAGTGCAATAATAATTCTTGGAGTTTCAGTTTGTTCGCCAAAGATAGTTGTCTGAAATTGTGTCATACTGAAATGAGAAACAATGAGTTCATAATACTTCTTGGAAAGCAAGCAATGTCTCTCTTGTTTATTTACAAACAACTATTTATAAACAACATGTGAGACATTGCTATGTTTTGAATGATGCAAGTATAGATATTCATGTAAATAAAGTGCTTAAAATTGTGACAAGAATCCTTAGCCTACATCTCAGATATTTTTCTGTTCTCACAACACTGAAAACAAGCAAGCTACAGGAAGTTTAGTAATGCTTGACATTCTGGTTGGTGTCCTGTTAGTTATATCAATGACGTCTCCTTTCTTCCTCCCTTCAGTGTGCAAAATCAGTTTCAGTGACTTCAGTCTACTATTCAAGGTACACGTAGTTTTTCTATTTAATTTCAATGATTGTTTTATGACTTTATCTTATTGTTTATTGGTTATATCCGGTGTTCACTTATTTTGTTTTTTTTTTGAATATGATACTTGTCTTTCCTCGAATGCTTACATCTTATCAACATAAAACATCAAAGTGAGTAAGTAGTACTACTTTACAAAATCTTATAGAGTGGAAATTCTTAATTTGATAGAATTGTTCAAACGAGAAAAAATTACAAAATGGGTGAGAATGAGTCTTTAAAACATAAAACTAAGTGTATTAAACATGGAAAGACTTGATTTAAAATACTTATTTAAGTTCATTAGTTGAAAGTTGGGACCGAAATTAGCCATTTTAGTCAAAATGTGACCGATAATGAACTAACGAGGCTTAAATGTGCATAACTTCACCTAAGTGGGTGAGAATGAGTCATTGAAACATAAAGCTATGTGTATTAAACTTGTAAAGTGTTTAAAATAGTCATTTAAGTTCATTGGTTGAAAGTTGGGATCAAAATAACCCATTTTAGTGAAAATTTGACCTATAATGATCAAACGAGTCTTATATGTGCATAAATTGACCAAAGTAGGTGAAAATGAATATTTTAAACATAAAGCTAAGTGTATTAAACTTTTAAAGCGTTTAATATATTTATTGAAGTTCATTAGTTGAAAGTTGGGACCGAAGTAAGCCATTTTAGTCAAAATGTGACCGATAATGAACTAACGAGGCTTAAATGTGCATAAGTTTACCAAAATGGGTGCAAATGAGTCTTTGAAACATAGAACTAAGTGTATTAAACATGGAAAGACTTTAAAATACTCTTGTAAGTTCATTAGTTTAAAGTTAGGACCGAAATTAGCCATTTTAGTCAAAACGTAACCGATAATGAACTAACGAAGCTTAAATGTGCATAACATCACCAAAATGGTGAGAATCAGTCTTCGAAAAATAAAACTAAGTATATTAAACATGGAAAGACTTTAAAATACTCATTTAAGTTCATTAGTTGAAAGTTGGGACCGAATTTAGCCATTTTAGTCAAAACGTGACCGATAATGTACTAACGAAGCTTAAATGTGCATAACTTCACCAAAATGGTGATACTGAGTCTTTGAAACATAAAACTAAGTGTATTAAACATGGAAAGACTTTAAAATACTCATTTAAGTTCATTAGTTGAAAGTTAGGACCGAAATTAGCCATTTTAGTCAAAACGTGACCGATAATGAACTAACGAAGCTTAAATGTGCATAAATTCACCAAAATGGGTGAGAATGAGTCTTTGAAACATAAAACTAAGTGTATTAAACATGGAAAGACTTTAAAATACTCATTTAAGTTCATTAGTTGAAAGTTGGGACCGGAATTAGCCATTTTAGTCAAAATTTGACCGATAATGAACTAACGAGGCTTAAATGTGCATAACTTCACCAAAATGGGTGAGAATGAGTCTTTGAAACATAAAACTAAGTTTATTAAACATGGAAGGACTTATTTATTTCAGTTCATTAGATGAAAGTTGGGACCGAAATTAACCAATTTTATTATTTCAGTTCATTATTTTTTCTTTGTTATGAACAAATTACGTCTGAATTTATTGTACGATTCAATATTTATAATATAACTAATGTGTATAAATATTTTTTGATGGTCGATTTTTGTAAGGCATTCAATAATCCGAGGGAGCGGCCTTTCACCTTTGAGGAGATAGATGAAGTTCGAGAAATGTTGGCAAAATTCATTAACAGTGATTGTCTTTGATATTTTCTTGTACTGAATCTTAAATTATGGATGCTAGCTAGTTTTTCATATGATTGTAATGTAATCGACTTTTATATTTACAATTATATACTATTTAATGTAATTATCTATATCATTGGATACTTTTTATATGACGTATGGAGGTTAATCAGTGGCGTGGTCCAATTGTAATATGTATCAGGGAAATCGGTTATACAATAAATCTAGATCAAGTGCGGCTCATTTATAGGCCAAGTTCGGCTCATTTTTATGCTTGTGCTGCCCATTTCTATGTCAAGTGCGGGCTCATTTTCAAATTTGGCAGCACCTAATATGTCAAGTGCGGGCTTATTTTCAATATTGGCAGCACCAAATATGTCAAGTGCGGGCTCATTTTCAAAATTGGCAGCACCAAATATATCAAGTGCGAGCTCATATTCTAAAATTGGCAGCACAAAGTATGTCAAGTGCGGGCTCATTTTCCAAATTGGCAGCACTTGAAACATCAAGTGCTGCCAATATTTTGGCAGCACTTGAGAAACATCAAGTGCGGGCAGGCCATGTGCTGCACATGTAAAAGCCCGCACTAAACCCCTTAAAATGAGCCCACACGTGAGGTTTTTTCCTCTAGTGATCATCAGGGAACCTATGGTCATTGTGGTTGAATACGCTTGCTTTGGGCTCCGGCTTTTACTGACGTATCACAATAATCGAGTTTTGTCAGTTTTCTTCAATATAGTTGTATAACTGAATGACGACTCCTAAAGACTAGTTAAAAGAGGCTAATGCCCACAGTTAGTTCCGCTTTTACTTAATATGTTTCCACATCCTTGAGGATGGTCGATTCAAGCCATTCCGTAGGAAAATTGCCCCATGCTTTTTCGACCCCCTCACTGATAGTAATTGACAAAGTCACTAAACAAATAGATAGTAACACGAACAAATAAAAGATAAGCAAAGTGACAAAGGTCACAAGTTGCAATAAATTATATATGTCTCAACTTTTTTTTTTCAATAATATTACAGACATTATTAGATTGTAACTTCTATTTTTTTAATATTTAATTTACAAGATAAAAGAAATACATATTTACTATAACCAAAATAAAAAATGGTTTCCTTATTACTTTATTATGAACTACGTTATTTAAATTTTTTTATAGTAAAATATATTCGGCCTATGTGCATGGCACCCTTGTGCTACCATAAAAAGAGTGACACGACATAATTGTGAAACATTTTAATTGTCGCAACTTACGATCTTTATCATCACCCAAAAAATAGATAATATAATACGAAGAAGTATATTGGTTAAAATAAATTACTTTTTTTTTGGTTCTTTTTCGCAAATAATATTTGACCAGTTCTAGATGTATATTTAACTTGTGCAATTGTTGCAAAAAGTTCACAAAAGTATATGTAATTAATATGTATCAGAAATAAGAATTTATATACGGGTGTCTAGTTAAGAAATGTTTGAGGGAAAAAAAAACCTTTTTAAGGTGAATTAGAGGTTTACTCGTTGAAAAAGCTAATTGAAAGTGTTTGGTCAGGAGAGGTCCGTATGAGAGTTTTGAGGTGAAAAATCTAATTTTGAAAAAGCTCAACATATGAGCTTTTTGTAATTAGAGGTTTGAGAAATTGAATGTAGAATAACTACTTTGTCCTAATATTACCTAAAATTGCAACCCTTACCAACATTGTCACCCTAGATTATTTCCCTCTTAAAAACCTTACTTATATCTCCTTCTTTATTTCATCCCAATTACTGGACTCGTTTTTTGTTGTAATAAATTTTATATTAGAACATTTGAACACTTTTAAAATATTGCAAGCATGTTTGTAAATTTAGTAATATTTCTCTTGCAAATCAAGATTTTATTTATTAAAATTTATAAAAAAAAAATATGTAACAAAAAATAAATAATTTATTATTCAATGTTTATTCAAAAAATCAAGAGAAACTAATTAAAATGATAAGCTAATTTGTCTAATAATATTAAGAAACAAAGTACTACCTCCGTTTCTGAAAGTTTTTACGCTTTCCGTTTAAATCTGTTCCTAAAATTTCTTTACACTTATACTTTATTCTATTTTTGAAATACAATTTTACAATTATATCCTCTAGTATGAATATTTTTTTTATTCATCCACTTGCAATATTATTGACCCATTTGCATAATTAAAACCTCTATTATAATTTTATTTTTTTATTGCATCTACTATCACAGTTAAATAAGATGTCATTTTCAACCACTTACAAATAACTACCCCACTTGCTCACCTTCTCTTTTACCTTAATTCGCGTGAAAACAGCAAACGTAAAGAACATATATGAACGGAAGTAGAATTCAACAAAGTATGTCAACGTGCTCAATGGTTATTTTACATATTAAACAGTTAATAACTAACCGTTAAAAGCTAATTTATCAAACACTTCTACATAAAATGCGTCGAAGATCTGAACGAGCTTGCCGGGGGACCACCGTTTTTCAATTCTTAAGTGAGCTGGAGCGAAACTAATTCAATCAGATAGTCAAAGCATCTAATACAAACAACTAACTCCTAACTGATAGTCAAACCAACTATCAATGATCAGCTCGACGTATCCTCGTCGTGCTGCTCGTGCACATATGAGAAGGTCGTTGACGGGCTGGCATGCTAGCTCAATTCGCGTTTCGTGCAACTTACTCACACGATCATGTAATTAAGTAGCCAGATCCGGGAATATAATGTTCGCGCTGGAATTCTCGTTCCCGTGCCATATACGAGCTAATTAAATTCACTTTTATAATGCAGGCGTTCAATAATCAAGCATCACCCTCAAATATAATGGTTATGATCAATCATACGAATAATTCACCCGATCAAAAGGCATGGTGGAGAGCGTTTGGGCCGGGCCGGTTTTTTTCTATCAAAAAGCCACTACTCTGGTCCCAAAATAGCAGGCTTTTCGAGCCAGATCAATTTTACATCTAAAATTTCAAATTTAAATTGTCTAATATCCATCTAAAATATTTTAAAATCGGATCCCACCTTAAAAGGGTTTAAAAATGAGTCCGAATCTTCTAGAGTTTTAATAAAACTCTACAACGTAAAGTTGCATCTAAATCATACATTTTACAAGATAGAATTTTAATAAAATGTATGGTTTAGATACAAGTCTGCATAACTCCCCTCTTTTAGGCCTCACCAATCAGGATCTTAAAAGAATCATGTCTAACACAAACACATTAATTTATGCATTTGATAAAGACTCATTTATTAACAACAACGAGGAGCACGCATCAGACTTAGCACTTAAAATAAAAGGGAAGAGTACTTGTCATTATAAAATGCAACATTAATTTCTCCAAGGTCAAACCTCCAAAACTAAACATCTAGCTCTAACACGAAAATGGAAAACCAAAAGTGCAACAAAGAACACCCTCAAGTGGTAGTGGTGATGGTACCACTACCAGCACAAGGCCATCTAAACCAACTCCTTCACCTCTCTCATCTCATCACCACCTACGGAATCCCGGTCCATTTTGCCGGTTCCTCCACCCACAACCGCCAAGCGAAGCTCCGATTACAAGGTTGGGACACCGAAACTCTAACAAAAATACATTTTCATGACTTTGAACTCCCTCCTTATGACTCAACTTCTCCAAAAATTGACCTTTCCTGCCCTTTCCCCCAACACCTCCTACCACTTTTCGAGGCTTCAACTCATCTCCGTGATCCCGTATCTCAACTCTTACAACAACTCTCGGGAAAGTTCGATAGAGTCGTGGTAATTCACGACGTTATAATGGCTTATGTAGTACAAGATGTTAAGCTCCTCCCAAATGCTGAAGCCTACACTTTTAACCCCATCTCCGCATTTACGACGTTCCTCCAAACATGGGAAACGATACCCGAAAATTACAAACTACATTTTCAGCTACAACATTCCACTACCGATATTATTCCAAAGGACATCCTTACTGATGCTTATAGGTGCATGTCAAAAGAGATGTTGGAGTTTGCAATGAATCAGTTTAAACTCCTGGGGTTCAAGTCTGGGTGGCTATACAACACCTCGAGAGTTATTGAAGGACGATATCTTCAACTGTTAGAGACAATACATTCGACGAAGGAGGAAACAAAACACTTTGCCTTGGGACCTTTTAGTCCGGTGGTTATTGAAAGCGCCGAAAATAGACATCATTCGTTCAAATGGTTGGATGAACAAGAGAAGGATTCAGTGATTTATGTGTCTTTTGGGTCGACGGTATCATTGAGAGGTGATCAGATTGAAGAGCTTGCAAAAGGGTTGGAGGAATCCGGTGAGAAGTTTATATGGGTGTTAAGAGGAGCTGATCCAAATGATGTTTTTGCTCAAGGTGATCAAGTCACAAGGCCTCATCTTCAACAAGGGTATGTTAAACAATCATCTATACGGTTATTATTTGCACAAATAGTAAG
Source organism: Spinacia oleracea (assembly GCF_020520425.1). Classification (NCBI taxonomy): domain Eukaryota; kingdom Viridiplantae; phylum Streptophyta; class Magnoliopsida; order Caryophyllales; family Amaranthaceae; genus Spinacia; species Spinacia oleracea. The sequence goes on along the minus strand of NC_079492.1, from coordinate 42,841,922 downwards.
ATAAATGAGAGAAAATATAATAAAATAAGAAACTTGCATGTTGTAAAAAAAGTTAGTGAATATAAGAAAAAAATTAACGAAAGATGTAAATTTATTGCGGGTAAGAGAGGTAAGATGATACATTTTTATGTCAAACAAAAAGTATAAATTACAATTTAAAATGACATTATAAAACATATTAAAATAGAAAATGTATAGATCATTATGAAAATGTATAGATCATTATGAACCAGAGGTAAATTTAGTATTTAGTAGTTTAGGAAATACGTAGTACTCCGTATAACTTAAATATAACTCTACCTCGATCTAGAATTTATATTACCGTAGAATTACTTCATAATTTATCGTAACACATATTCTATTATCAATATGAAAAAATATACTTCTTCCGTCTTTTAATACTTGTAACATTTGGCCTTTTGCCACTATTCACATAATCTACTTTGACTATTCTTAGTGCTTTTTATATAAGATAAAACATAGTCATGTGGGATCTTGTTAGATTCGTCTCAATGTGCATGTTCAGGGCTTGTTTGGTTTACATGGGAATTTAATTCCTTTAGGAAGTTATAATTCAAGGGAAATTACTTCCCTTATTAAATTCATGGGAATTTCCTTAATTTGTTTGGTTGACAACATGGGAATTAGAAATTCCCATGAATTTTGATTGACCAAGGGGAGCTAGGTAATCAACTTCCCATGTTTTGTAGGAATTCCAACTTCCCATGAATTCCAACTTCCTCCATTTTTACCTTTTTATGTCAACCAAACAACTACACTATCTATAAATTCCCATGAATATAAAGAGAATTTAAGATATAAATGATCAAAGTTGTGCATTGGCATACGTGAAACTAACAAACGTTGCGAGTATTAAAAGACGAATGAAATATCACACTAATATATGTTTCCTATCTCTAATATCAGGTACGAAGAAAGAGTGAAAGATAGGGGAATTGTGTTGAGAGATTGGGCACCTCAGTTAGAAATCTTGGCTCATCCATCAGTTGGTGGGTTCATGAGTCATTGTGGGTGGAATTCATGTATGGAAAGTATAAGTATGGGAGTGCCGATAGCGGCGTGGCCGATGCATTCTGATCAGCCAAGGAATGCGATATTGATAAGTGAGGTGCTGAGAATTGGTATGGTGGTCAAAGATTGGGCTCGCCGCAGTGAGCTTGTGACGTCGAGTACGATAGCAAATGTGGTGAAAGCGTTAATGGCGTCGGAGGAAGGGAAGGAGATGAAGGAAAGGGCTGCAAAATTAGGTGAAGGTGTTAGAGAATCGGTTGCTCAAGGTGGTGTTGCTAGTTTAGAAAGAGATGATTTCATTGCGTATATCACCCGATGATACCAACTTTTTATATATAAGTACTCTCGCTACTAAGATCTTGATTAAATCACCTTATTTCAGTACCTTATTATTAGCTAGATTGAATCTGAAAAGCTTTTTTATCTTTACAAATCGAAAAGTTATTTAGAGCACCTAACAATTATTTAAAAATATTTCTTTTTGTTGTATTTATTTTTTTGGTAAATATTTATTTGTATTAACCGAAAGTGTAAATTTACACGCTAACCAGCTAAACAAACAGAACAAAGCAGGGGATTAAGCAACACAAACATTTGTAGTTAATCAGCCCCTAAAACCATCCTTCACTCGAGTTCAACAAGTTGGAACTTCTTCCTCGCATAACATCTGCTATAAATACAAAATTGAATACTCCTAAATAAATAATCAGCATCCTTGCATCCTTGAAACCTTCTACTATTCTTTTCCTTCCAAATATGGTGAATTGTTACTCCAGGAATCAGAAAAAACCTAACTCCAGTCCACATAAAGGTTCGCCAAGACCCAGTTCCCTCTTTGAAGCACCACTAGATCCAGTCCACATAAAGGTTTGACAAGCTGAAAGGCCTTCTTAGGAATCAGAAGAAGAAAAAAACCTAACTCCAGTATGCAGGCTAAAGAGTACAGATTTAATCAACTGAACTCTCCCTGCACAACTCAATAATTTAGCAGTCCAAGAGTTTATTCTACTTAGAATCTTCTGTATAAGAGGATGACATTGGATCACATAAAGCTTCTTAGTAGATAAAGGAACACAAATAGATTCCTGAATGTCAGCACGAACTCCACCAAAATACATAAAGCTCTTAGCCATATTTGCTTTCAAACCAGAAGTAGTAGAGAATTCTTGAAAAGCCTTATAAAGCTCCATCACAAATTGTAGATCACCACAAACAAACAATAGTAAATCATCAGCAAAGCTAACATGGGTGAGGTTGAGCTTCTTACATCGAGGATGGCAATGGTAGCCTTTATCATTGATCACCTGTCCCAAGCATTTATTAAGATACTCCATACATAGGACAAAGAGATTAGGTGATAACGGATCCCCTTGTCTCAAACCCTTCACAGCTTTTGACTGGTTCAGTGAGATCGGCATTCACATTAAACATGTAAGACATTGTGCTAACACTACAAGGAATATTGATTTTTGCAACTTCTTAGTTTAGTTGCAAAATAGGGTTAAACGGTCGCTATAATGGGTTTGCCACTGAACAACCATCGCAGGTTGTCGGTAGCTAAAAGCCTTGCCTCAAAAAAATTGTTGCGCCTAAAATGACAGTAATAATTTGTTTGCGACTGGGTTTAACGACTACGTTGCGACTATGAGTTTGCGACCCTACTATAGACACTATAAATTTGTTAGTGTATTGCAATTAAATTAATTAATTTTGACCAAACTCATATTATAATCCATTTTAATCATTTAAGTCCACCTAAACTAAATACCGGAATCAATCAAATACAATTTGGGTCATAAACATTTGTACTAGTTCGTATTGTTAGCCCAAAATAAACAATCAACCGGACTAAGTTGAAGACTCTCAAGTCACAAAATGGGCCCGACCCAAACCTATCAAGTCCGATAAAGGAGTCTCCGTCTCCTATAAATATTACTCCTCTACTTCAGAAGCGAGGATCAGAAATTCAGTAATCTCAGGAGCTCATACATTTCTCATGGAATTCTCTCTAAAAAGTAGTCAACAAGAACACATCAAATTCATGTCGACTGCTCAGATACACCAAAACATGTTCGAACAATACTCAAGCTTTATAAGCTCTTGTTTGAGTGCACTCAAACCAAACCTTCAAATTCAGGTTGACGTCGACAAACGTCATTCTACACTCAAACTCAGGTTAACGTTATCAGATGACTGTCACCCTACACTCAAATACAGGTGTCATACACGTGTCAATGTCAGCTGCGAAACAGAATTAGAGGACTTAGTTTATTTCTTGTAAATTGTCAAATGCAGAGATTGTACCCAAACATTCAAATATCAATAAATTACTTTGCTACATTATTTTCTATCTTATTTACTTAGACTACAAAATTTGTGTATACAAATTTTGGCACGCTCGGTGGTACTATCTCTGCCTCTCATATCTGTTCCATGGCTTCAAAGAATATTATCTCTCAGCTTGCTGAAGTGACAACTGTCACAGTTTAGAAGCGAGCTACAACATTGGTTGCAATGCTCCAAAACACAAGTATCATTACAAGAGGAATGAGGAAGAAGAATTCTTCCTCTGCTGTAGCAGATCTGCAAACTGCATACGTTCTTACCAAGGCGCGCAAGCGCCATGCATTTCCCTCAGTTTCTAAGGTGTTTGTCACGCCTTCCTCTCAAAGGTCGCGTGAACCTTGTGTGTTCGGCTCAACATCTCCAGCTGGACCTGAACATCATTCTGTTGCTTCACTCAAATTGAAGCAAAACTTTCTTGGGGATTCTGACAAGCTGGTCATCCACAACAGCCCACTCTTTGAATTTTATGACGAAGAGAACAATTCTTAAGCTGGTAGTGTTTCCCCAACCGTAACATTCGAAGAGGCGCCTGGTTTCGAAGCACCGTTTGAATTCTCACATGCAGACACTGAAGGAAATGTGTCCTTACCCAATGTGCAACAGTCTAATACCAAGGTTCAGATTAATTACAAATAATGAATTCAGTAAGATCAAGTTTTTGGAACAGTTTGCTGGAGCAATGTTTTCGATCAGTGAGTTCTACTCTTTATATATTAGGCTCACAACTTACTCTTGATTGAACCTACAAGGTCACACCAATAACAGGAAACATATCACCGGATTAAATGAATCGGAAATTCATTTAATGACTTTTTGGGAAAATAGTTTGGAAAACATAATTATATGATAAGACATTGGATCAGAATAGTATATCGTATAGCGTACCATCGTAAGCTAGGCGAAACGTAAAATTGTATCGTACGATATTGGATCGTCAAATACGATACCATAAATAAATTGTCGAAGGATAATTTAATCGCAACATCAAGAGCAAGCCATGAGCCAAGCGCAAGGCAAAGCAGCGCTGGCCCAAAGGCCTTGCTGCTGTGTCGCGCGCAAGAGGCACAAGGAAGCATCTCTGGCCAAGCGCGACCCACAGCTTAGTGTTCTCGCTGTATGCTGTGCGGGCTGCTTGGCCGAGTGGGCTTGCTTGCTGGCTGTGGCCTCATGGCTTGGCCGTTTAACTTGCTCACTAGTAGGTTATTATTATAACCTATTGTGCATATATTTTCACACAACATTCAATACACAAACCCTAAGGAAACTTTGAGAACCCTAATTCTCTCCTTGCTTCCAAACTGTGTTCTTCCCAAAAAGTCAAAATAAATTTTTATTTATTTTTAATAACAGGATCATCTAAGCATAAATAACTCCAAACCATTTACCACATCATTATACTTACCTAGAATTTGATTTAGGCTAAGTTAAGTAAAGTGAAAAAAATCTAAAATAAATCTAAATATAAGTTTATTTATTTAGGTCTTTTCTTTCAAAACATCCGAAGTGAAGAATATGAAGGCAAGGCAAGGCAAAGCAGTTCAAGAAGAAGGGATCAAGATTTGAAGCTGCTCATTAGACATGAATCATGATTATTGTAATATTTATTGTATATGGCACTTGTAAACTAAAGTTCCACCATCAAATTGATAAAAAAAACAAAGGAATTCTCTTATGTGCACTTCTTAATAATAAATTATTTGAGTGTTTTTTATTAAACCGGTTAAAAAACTTTGTATGCTTGATCCATATATTTTGCATTCACATGAGATAAACCTGGTGACTTATGGTTTATGACCTTGAATCGAGTAAATGGGTCAAATTGAAAATTTAGTCATATAGGATTGTGAAGTGATTCACCTTCCTATAAAATATATTATCATCAAATCTTGTTACCCATAGTTAATCACTCTCAGTCTAGTATGACATGATTTCTATTATGAAACTATTATGCGATTTTAGGCCATAACAGGTGTCCCAACTTATTTGGTCAATTTCATAAACCCAAACACATTACCCCAAATCCCACTCAAAATCCAAAATAAGCAAGTTACAAAGTGAAGTTCAACCCAAAATAAGCAAGTTACAAAGTCCAAAAACAACTTTCTTTTCAGAAATAAGTCAACCCAAAAGTCGTCAATCGTGACGCATTTTATTGTTGAGTTGTCTTTCACATAAGACTTTTATGGTGTCACTAATCGGTGTGATTTCCACAACCTTAATGGAGCTATTTGATTCCCAAAAGCAAGTCATTTAAAGACTTAATACCAACCTTGTTTTGAGTTATCCAACACTCTCTTTCCCTTCACCCATTGGAATTGACCACCTAGGAAGGGACACCTGTCACAACTACGTAGGGTTTTTATCCTTGAGTGGATTCAAATCCCACAATGAACGGTAGGTAGGGCAACTTTAATGCTCAAACCCACCATACATCACCATATTTATCTCTCATGTATTATATCATAATGCATCCGAGTGTGTTTGACTACTTGTAAATTACGTGATATTATGCATTAAATTAATACATTATGAATGATCATAACCGATTATTGTAGAAAAATAGGGACAACATATTAGTAGGAGTCTGTTCTTAGAGCAGAGGGAGAGACGAGTTCCAGACGTTCGATCTTCCTAACTTATACCCCGTACCTTAATCTTTGATTTCAAAATACCATATTTCATAGAAAAAATGCCTTGTATTTTATGGATCGATCATTGTTTTCGGAAATTTATTTTTCATTAAATAATTATTTCTCCCTGGAAAATAATGATTTTAAAAATCCGATCCCTATCGGATAAAATAGGGTGGCGACTCCAAACTTTCAAATATTATAGGCCTAACTGGTGGCTTATGTGGGATTCTGACCGCTAATCTAGGCCAGTCGAGAATTAGGTCCCACAGGCTGGCGACTCTGCTGGGGACTTTCTTATTTTCTATATATATAAAAAATAAATTTGGACGTATAGACCCATAAATATGTTTTACCCTTTCAGAAAACAAATAACTATCCCAATTGGTTATGATCATTCACGGGAAAAGTTTAAATTTTTGTATGTATCAAGTTTATGTGAAATTACGTGTATTTGGGTTTGCCTATGTGAAATTCGGCCCCCACACACGCACTGGTACTATCATAACCTAGGCTCTGACCTGCTCATTTGCGGTGTTCAGGGAGTATAGACAATTATAATGAATTTAAGGACATAAACCTGTATTCGCGCGTTATTCACAGCCGGCTATGCAGGACCGTCCAACCCCGTATGGGGCCACTCGAACAATTACTTTCTTAATTGAACAAACCCTTTTAGTTAAGGTGTTAGGACACATGACCAACACATGCTTGATTTTATTTATGTTGTTAACTGTCTGTCATTATTAAATTAATTCAAGTAATTTTTTTCCTTTATGCGTTCGTGATGAATTTTTTTTAATCTTTTCTTTTCTATTTTCTTTCTTTAAAATTTTATTTTGTAACATCTTCGGACAAAAAAAAAAAAAAAAAAAATGTTTACTAGTCAAATCAATCGCGATTTATTGTCAAAATTATTTCGAATTTTCATAAAGAAATTTCCCTTCAAAAACAAAAACAAATAAAGAATTTCTCACACTCACGATGTCATGATTAATTCTTAATCACTATCCATTTCTCATGAACCAAGTCAAAAATCAATGCCAAAATTCAGTTGACTTCGTAAACATAAAAATCTCAATAAAATGCAAATGATTCCAATGCTCTAAAATCAAATCGGATCGTTCTAAAAAAAATTCGTTTGCAAAATAGCTCTTTTTTTTTAAACCCGATTTTTCCGGGAACCCATATTTCATTTTGCTGATTACCATCTTTTTTATGATGATTTTCAAGAGAGGAACCCTTTTTCTCAAAATGGACTTATGATGTCACCCAAATACTTTTCCATTTCCCGCCATTTTCACTTTGTTATACTAAACTTCCAATATCAATACTAATATCATTCTTGTTTGAAATGACAGGTACTTTACTTGTACTTGATTAAGCTCTTAAAACAATATGAGTTTCGCAAAGCCAAGATACCAAGCTGGAAGTAAGAGGGGCCGCTGGAGGTCAATAAGTAAGATTTAATCCGAAAAGGGTGAACCATTAGCTGTTATATACCACCGGCTGAAGTTGCAAGGATTCCTTGAGCCAAAACATCTCAATTATGCCATGCCTTCTCCCGCAGCGGACATGGCGAAGCACTGTAATTACTGCCATGACTACGGACACAATATAGAATCTTGTTCAGATACAAGGCATGTTATACAACAACTTATCGACGATGGAAAAATTCCAATTCCAAAGGCTTGGCCCCCCCTACCATCATTCAACAACGCAGAGTTGACCGAGTTCATTGATCACCATCAACATTTATGCATTACCCTGGGATACGCTTGTTATTTAATCTCGGGTATTTGGATTTATAATGGGTCAGCTTTCAACGTTTGTTCAAAAGTAGTTTTGAATGAAGTGGGAATGGAAACACACCTTTAGGATATTCCGACAAGATTTTAATTGCATACGATAACACCCCAAGAAAGTAAATTGGGACCATTACTTTGCAATTAAGGCACAAGAGTTGGGAATGTGATGTGGAATTTCAAGTGATCGAAGCTCCTACTCAATTTCCCTTTCTACTTGGGAAGTCGACGCTTCATGACACACGAGCTATTGCCTCTACCCTTGAATCAGAAAGTGAAGATCCCAACACCAAGGGGAATAATGACTATCCATGGGGGACATGGTTGTTCCAAAAGTATCATTAGAATCTTGCAACATGATTGGTTCTGGAGAAGGTTCGACCTCAGAACGTGCTATACTTGGGTTAGGAAACAATGATGATAAGATGTCATTATGGGACTTAATATCAAAGTCTCAAAAGTATCAAGAAGCCTTCATCAGCTACCTCAAGAGGTCTACGATTGACATCACAACCCCAGCCAAGGACCTGATGAACGTGTTCAAACCCGATTGGCGACTTGTCATGAAAGATTTGGTTGAGAAAGACTTCCTAGAAGACACGTTAGAGCATATGATGATCTGTGATAACAAAAAAGTACCATGGTATTTTGGTAGAGGGAGGATGTCCCATCAATGTGTGTCCTTATAATACCTTCATTAAGTGGGGATATGAAAAAGAAGAACTCGAACCAGCAACCTGTGAAAATCTTGGCGATGATTACACAAGCGGAAAGATATGGGGTAAACTCAGCACTAATGTTGACTATAAGGTTATATCATTTACCACATAACTCATAGTCCTCATTATCCTCTTACTCTTTAACATAAAGCTCGGCCAATCATGGATGTACAAATTCATGCCATTCTCACCACCCAGTCGGAGGGTTCATTATGGTCACTGTATCCTCCTTTGTTTCCAGAAGATGATAGTCGATCTAAGGTTTCAAATAAGGCTAAGGTCTTTGAAATCTCCACCATTACCCATGAACTTCCTTCAACAGAACAGGAGGTTGTGAATCTTGACCTTTTAATGTCATATGAAGAAGTAGGGCTAGAAGAAAAGACCATGATACCTGTAACTCTTGATCAACTGACTTATTTGGCCTATACGTACCCTTATTATAGACTAAAACTTCTACCCTTTTTTTAACACGGGAAGAATAAATAAAGAAGTACATAGGTTACAGATGAAATGGACGAGTGATGATGAAGCGTCTTGAATCGGTTGAGGTGTGTGATCTTTTAATCGTAACGCCAAGTAACAAATTCTCCAGTCTCCAGGAGTTGTTCCCAATCTTCCTGGCGCTTGGCAACATACAAGGAGTTGTCTTCTCGATCTAGGATCCATGATACCCAGGCTATGCATACCAACTGACACGAGGGTAAGGTCAAGGGATCAATCTTGCGTACGAAAATGTGAGGTTCCATAATTAACACAATGGAGGCCAACTCATTAGCAGATGTCATTATTCCTTCAAATTGTATTGGATATTTCTCTTTGTAAAACCATCCAAGTCGTTCGCGCAGCCTTTGTACCTTGATCTTATCTGGTATCCAAGTTAGATGGTCACGTTCCGACTCCGAAATAGGCCAGTACATACGTGTTATCTTCATTACCGGAGTTGGCCATGTTTTGATCTCCTCGTTAGGAAAGTAACCTCCCTCATTTTCAATGAGATTCATTTCTCCAAACTGACTTGTACTGGCATATTGGGCCGTTCCATCTCTCGCATCTCCTGGAATCATGTACCCCCTTGATGGAAAGCATAACATTCCTCTAACTTTCTGATGCAATGTTGATGCAACCATTTGATTCTCATGTAGCCAAGGTCGTCCCAGCAAGAGATTGTATGAAGTCTCGCAATCTATCACATGGAAATTCACCTTATACTCGATTGGTCCGTACTTCAAACTCAATAATATAGTTCTCGTTATCTCCCTCGGGGTATTATCAAAACCAAAAGACAAACTCGAGTACTGAGTTATTTGGTTTGCTTCATAACCTAACTCGTAAAGAAAGTCTCGCGAATTTAAGTTGACTGTCGATCCATTATCAACCAGAATATTACCTATGTAGCCACTGCTATGTAACAAGGTTATGTACAAGGCATGATTATGTTATGGATATGGAGGCAAATCGTCGTTTGTGAAGTCTTATCTATTATTCTGATGGTTGGTGAGAATGGCATGAATTTTGTACATCCATGGTTGGCCGAGCTTTATGTCAAAGAGTGAGGGGATATTGAGGACTATGAATTTTGTGGTAACTAATATACCCTTGTAGTCAACAGTAATGCTCAGTTTACCCCATATTTTTCCGCTTGCGTAATCATCGCCAAGATTTTCACAGGTTGCTGGTTTGAGTTGTTCTCGTTTATATCCCCACTTAATGAAGGTCTTATAGGGGTACACATTGATGGGACATCCTCCCTCTACCAAAACACCATGATACTTTTTGTTATCACAGATCATGATATGCTCTAACGTGTCTTCAAGGAAGTCTTCTCAAACAAATCTTTCATGACAAGTTGCCAGTCGGGATTGAACACGTTCATCAGGTCCTTGGTTGGAGTTGTGATGTCAATAGTATTCCTCTTGAGGTAGTCGATGAAGGCTTCTTAATAAATTTGAGACTTTGATATTAAGTCCCACAATGACGTCTTATCATCATTGTTTCCTATCCCTTGTATAGCACACTCGAAGGTCGAACCTTCTCCAGAACCAATCATGTTGCAAGACTCTAATGATGCTTTTGGAATAACCATGTCCCCATGGATAGTCATTGTTCCTATTGATGTTGGGATCTTCACTTTCTAATGAAGGGTAGAGGCAATAGCTCGTGTGTCATGAAGCCACGGTCTCCCAAGTAGAAGGGGAAATTGAGTAAGAGCTTCGATCACTTGAAATTCCACATTACATTCCCAACTCTTATTCCTTAATTGCAAAGTAATTGTCCCAATTGACTTTCTTGGGGTGTTATCGTATGCCATTAAGATCTTGTCGGAATACCTTAAAGATGTGTTTCCATGTCCAACTTCATTCAAAACGTTTTTTGAACAAACGTTGAAAGATGACCCATTATCAACCCAAATACCCGAGATTAAATAACAAGCGTATCCTAAGGTAATGCATAAAGGTCGATTGTGATCAATGACCTCGGGCAAATTTGTGTTGCTGAATGATATGGTAGGGGGGACCCAAGCCTTTGGAGTTGGGATTTTTCCGTCGCCGATAAGTTGTTGTGTAGTATGCCTTGTATCCGAACAAGATTCTATATTGTGTCCGTAGTCATGGCAGTAATTACAATACTTCGTCATGTTCGCTGTGGGAGAAGGCATGGTATAATTGAGATGTTTCGGCTCTAGGAATCCTTGCAACTTCAGCCGGTGGTATATGACGGCTAAAGGTGAAGGAAATAATGCCCTTGGTCCAAGTATGCATTCAATGTTAAGTATAATAAATGCGGTTCAGTATTAATTAACAAGTTAATAATTCAGTGAGATCAAGTGAGCTGAATGCCTAGCTAGAGGCCGCTTCAGTTCAAGTGGAACTAATGATATTAATCCACAGCTTACTCTTGACTGAACCCGTAGGGTCACACAAATAGTACGTAAACGGATCAAGTATTTAATGGCATTAAATACTCCATCTATGGATATTCGGAATCGACGGATCTTGGTTTCAGTGGGAGCTGAGATCGTCACATGCAAGAAATGAATACTCCGGAAACGATGATATTGCCGGAAACGGAAATATGGATCGTATCGGAAATATAAATATTATCCAAGTCGTAGATGTTGCCGGAAACGGAAACATGGTACGTATCGGAAAATATTATCGGAAATGGAAATATTGCCGGAATCGGAAATATTGCCGGAAACGGAAATATTGTCAGAATCGGAAATATTATTGGAATCGGAAATTAATTCCGGAAACGGAAATATTAAATATTTGTTCGAAATGGAAATTAATTCCGAAATCGGAAATATTAAATATTGTTCGGAAATGAATTCCGGAATCGGGAAATTAATCGGAAGCGTATCGTACGAATTAGCATCGGACGAGGCCCGCTAGACGAAGGCCCAGCACGAAGCCAGGCCATCGCCCAGCGAGCCAACACGCACCATCGCGTGCCAAGCCTCGACCAGGCCCAGCCAAGGACTGGGGCGCGCGCGCGAGAGCACAACAGCAGTGGGCCGAGCGCTGTGCGCCTAGCGTGGGCCGCAAGGCTTGCGCGGGTGTACGGTGCTCGTGCAATGCTTGTGCGGGAATCCTAAAGCAATCGGGATTCGAAATATGATTAAATCCTAAAACTATTAGATAATGATTATTTAATTAGAGTCCTAGTAGGATTATAATTAAATAAATTAGTATCCTAATAGAATTCCAAATCCTTTTCCATAACTCTATAAATAGGTGCCTAGGGTCACATATTTAGAGAGAGAATTCAAATATTCAAAGTGAGTTTTGAGAGCAAAATTCAGTCACACAATTGCCTATAAAGTGCCGAAAATAATAGTACCTTAAGGGTGATTCTAGTTGGTCAATATTAAGGCGGATCCGGACGTGCTGTGGACTATCTACGGAGGGACGACACTTGGAGTCCTAAAGACTTGTTCTTGTTCGGTTCGGGTGCAGCTAGGGAAGGCACGCAACAAAGAGTATGCATCTAAACTATGCTAAATGATTATGTGTAAATAATATGTTTTCCTGGCTTTATGGTTTTTCCGCATGATTTATGAATTGTCATATGTATCATAACCTAACAGTGGTATCACGAGCCTCTTATTATTTTCATAATCTAAAATTGCATGAACATGGATAAATATTACAAATTTGCAAGAATTAAAAGGGGTGATTAATTTTCGTAATTGTTAATTAATTGCAAATTGCGTTTATTTAATTATACGTACGCAGTTTTTCGGCAGTTTCTTCGTTACTCATCCAAATCGAGTGATTTTTGTGTCAATTCCACATGTAAAAGGCATTCTAAAATTTTGATAAAAATATAATTTTTCTGCCGAACCCAGAATTCTCAAATTCGAAGCCTAACTATGACTTTTCGGAGGTTTTAGTTTTTTGAATGCAAAATTTCGTAAATTTAAGATGTTAAATTAAATATTTGCGATTCATGTTGATAAATCTTGAATTTTTTATTGACCTACTGTATATGTTTAACAAGTTTGAATGCCTAGCCTTGTTAATTATGCAATCTAATTTGTAATTATGATTAATTTGTTGAAAATTAGAATAATTTAGAATTAATTTGATTTTCATAATTATTTATAATTTAATTAGATACCTATGATTAAAAACCACCATAAAAATTGTAAATTTATGTTAAATTTTAAATTTTTATGACCTAGACTTGAATCCATGTTAATCGGAAATCAATTGAATAATAAATTTTCGATTTTTCGCCCTAAAATTATGAAATTAATATTATTTATTAATTTGTCATTAATTTTAAATATAATTTTTTTATATTTTATGCGATTCGCTCATATGACTTGCACGCACAAAGCAATGGACGCTACGTGTTACCCTTAAGGGGTGTTGTATAGTGCGGGCATGTGACGACGAGCAAGGGAGCTCGTCGCCCATGCGACACGAATGCAATGAGCAAGGCCATGGTGCACGAGCACAAGGCAGCAGCCCTGCCTTGTGTCGTGGGCTGTGAGCAATGGACGAATGGGCGAAGGCAAAAGCAAGGCATGGCAGTCGCGTGTGGGCAGCAAGCGAGCTGCGCCACAGCGCGCACTGCCTCGCGCAAGCGTGCGGAGCCTCACGCGTAGCGAGCGCAAGCTCGCGTGCCACGAGTGCTACGCCCAGCGTCGATGCCTCGCGCAGCGAGCGATGGCTCGCAGGATCGAGCGCTGGCAAGCGCGCGCAGCGAGCGCTGGCTCGCATACAGCGAGCGCTGGCGAGCGCGCGCAGCGAGCGCTGGCTCGCATGAAGCGAGCGCTGGCGAGCGAGCGCAGCGAGCGATGGCTCGCGTGCGTCGAGCGCTGGCGCGCGCAGCGAGCACCATGCGTGAAGCCTTGCGATGGTGAGCAGCAGCGATGCAAGGCAGCGCATGGGCTGCACGCACATGGCCAGCGATGGCTGTGTGCGTGTGGCCCATGGGCGTGCGATGCGTGAGGTTGTTGCGTTGCGATTAGATCGTTTTGAAATTTTAATTTGAAATTTTCAGTTTACGTAATTTTAATTAATTTTAAAATTAATAATTTAAATAATTTTCTTGGATTTTAATCAAGTGTATTGCTTGCATATACAAAGTACCACGTAGTACTTGGCCTAACCTAGTTGTTGAGATTGTATCTTACAACCTCAAAGTTGTATTTTGGGGGTGAGGATTCCCTTCCCTTGAGTATCCTCTTATACTCAAGGGGCTTACTTATTAACTCGGGCCGAATAGTTCTAAACTGTAACATACCATTGCCACAGTATCTATCATCACACTGCCTTATATCTTCCATAGTCTCAACTCTCAAATGACTGGAAAGTTTTGGTGACTAAAACAATAAGCTACGGCTATTTTTCAATCCCAAAAAACTAGCCATTGGGCTTTAAAAAGGTAATTTTTACATTTGGGCATTTGGTGAATTATATTTTAAAATAGGGGTATTTGGTGAAATAAGTTACATTGTAGGGGCATTTGGTGAATTAGAAAAGTAGGCTAACGGCGGACTAACGGCGGACTAACGGCGCATCATTAGTAAGGGTAGTTTGGGTATTATATTAAAGGTGAGGGGCATTTGGTGAATTTCTGAAAGTTGAGGGGCATTTGGTGAATTTCGTGAAAATTGAGGGGTATTTCATGAAAAATCCGTAAATTTTATTTATTCTAATTATTTTACTAAAATTAAAATCATGAATTAATTTAAATACGACTGAAATTAAATTAAACTTTTTGGATTCAATTATAAATTTATATGAGCTTTAAATTTTAATTAAATTTGTATGTTTCCGGTTAGACTAGAAATACATTTTTATGTTTAAAATTAGTAAAGCATATGAATTTATTGGTTTAAGTGGGACCCCTTTTTAGTCATAAACTCTTGATTAGGTCTACAAATCCTTAAGGTTAAAACAACTTGATTAGAATTAATAAGGACTGAATAATTGGTAGATTATTGGTGCCCTTGATTAATTGCTGCAAATGTTTACGTGATGCATAATGTGTTTTACTAACCAACTATGTGGGCCATTCATGATAATGAATGGTTGAATGGTATATATTGTATATGTACTGTTTTGCAGGTTATGAAGTGACTAGTATGGCCCAAATAGGATAGAAAATATGGTCTGCGTACCATTAATTTGAATGTAATTGGTCTAAAGTACCAAAGTTGTTTTTCAATTCAAATATGGTCTGCGTACCATCAAATAGTTGTAATTAGTTTTAATTATAGCTTATCCTATTTGATGAAAATGGTGCCTCCCACGGAGATTTTCAAGATGGACTTTGAAGTTAAAGCTTCAAGATGAAGTCGGGCCATACTAGATCACATTTATCTTATGCATGTTTTAAGTTATTTATTGCTTTTAAATATGCCTTAAAATGCATGAGATCAAAAGCTTGATTATGTTGCATGATTAAGGATTTTAGTTCACTTAAAATCTAACCAACATAGTAAGAGCCTTAAGTTCCAAACTTAAAAATTGAGTTAAAAGGTGCCATGCCAAAATATACACTTGCTTGGATATCCTTTACATCAATCTAGTAATAGTTTTCGCTCAGCGAGGTGTTACTTATTGGTCCTAAAGGGGCAAGGTACACAAATAATTGTGAGTACATGTTAGTTTTGGTGAAACTCAACGATATAAGTAAGGAGTCCTTTTATGTCGTGGCAAAATCGATAGGTTTACCTAATAAGTTCTTAGACGTACCTATCAACCAAGAATAGTTTCTAGACTATTAGCAAAAGGCTTTTGCTTACCTAAGATGTTTTAGGATTAAGTCGACAAACTGTGCTTAGTTCTTCAATGATTTTAGGATCTTGGAATCATTTTATTCACACCTGCTGGAACACATAACTTGAATAAAATGCTTAATGAACATTGAATTATGCATGTATGCTAGAATTTAAGTTTGTTAAGAGAAACTGTGAATGGTTATTTATTTGTTTATTCTTTTCAATTGTAGTTTTAAATATGGCAAACAACAATCAAAACATCATCATGGGTTCTGAGCTTATGGTCAAGCTGAACCTGGCAAATTTTCTTGAATGGGAAGCTAAGCTAGTTGAAATAGTCAAACTCAATGGACTTGAGTATGTACTATCACATCCCATGCCAAGCTACTATGCCAGAGACATGACCCCTGAGAGATTTTACGCCTGGGATGCGGATCTCAAAAAGGTTATGAGTCTCATGCTGAACAATATCCCTGATGATTGGGCTAGAAGGTTTGTAGCCTATGAACCTTTTACGCTCATCAAGAATCTGAGGGATATCTGTCGTGGAAGCACGGAGGACAGTGACCTGAACGTCCATGAGTTGATTGAATCAATGTCTGGTCTAAAGGTTAGTTCTCCCAACAGGTGTTATAGGATGGAAGTCCAAGAAACACATGTTCAGCTCCTTCGCACTAAACAGAGGGTAGGCGTCCCACTGAGGTTCCATGTGGATCTTATGCGTTCATACTTTGATCGCCTAAGTCTACTAGGAACACCAATAAGCGAAAGGATGGCAGTCTCTATCTTGCTCAATTCACTACACAGTGGGTTTGGTCGCTTCAAGCAACTATACCTAAGTGAACCAAGAGAAGAAACAGTTGCAGAATTTGTTCACCTTGTCAGAAAGGCTGAAATAATACTGGACTGTGAAGCCAAAGATTTACTCAAGGCTAGAAAGAGACCGTTCAAGAAAGGTGGAAAGTCCAAGGGCAATGCTAAATCAAAGCAGGACAAATCCACATCAAGCTGTCTTTATTGTGATGGAATAGGCCATTACAAAAGAGAATGTCCAAAGCTAAAGGAAGATCAGAAGAACGGAACAGTCGTTCCATCTTCAGGTATTTTCGTTATAGACTGTATACTTGCTAATTCAACTTCTTGGGTATTAGATACAGGTTGTGGCTCACACTTATGTTCCAATCCACAGGGACTAAGAAGAAGTAGAAAGTTAAGCAAGGGTGAAGTCGACCTACGAGTGGGAAATGGAGCACGGATTGCTGCATTAGCTGTAGGAACTTACTATTTGTCGTTGCCCTCCGGGCTAGTTTTGGAACTGGAAGAGTGTTTCCATGTTCCAAGTCTTACTAAAAACATCATTTCAGTTTCTTGCTTAGATGCTAAGGGATTTTCCTTTTTAATAAAAGACAATAGTTGTTCGTTTTATTTTAAAGAGATGTTTTATGGATCTGCTAGATTAGTCAATGGACTTTATTTATTAGATCACGACAAACAAGTATATAACATAAATACCAAAAAGGCCAAAAAGGATGATTCAGATCTCACCTATCTGTGGCATTGTCGATTAGGCCATATAAACTTCAAACGCTTAGAAAGACTTCAAAAGGAAGGAATTCTATAACCATTTGACTTAGAGGATTATGGTACATGCGAATCATGTTTACTTGGCAAAATGACAAAGCAACCTTTCTCCAAATTTGGAGAAAGAGCAAATGAACTATTGGGTTTAATCCATACAGATGTATGTGGACCAATGAGAACAAATGCTAGAGGTGGTTTCAGCTACTTTATCACTTTCACTGATGACTTCAGTAGATATGGTTATGTCTACCTAATGAAGCATAAGTCTGAATCCTTTGACAAATTCAAGGAATTTCAGAGTGAAGTAGAGCATCAATTAGGCAAGAAGATTAAGGCACTGCGGTCTGACAGAGGCGGTGAATATCTGAGCTATGAATTTGATGACCATCTGAAAGAATATGGAATTCTATCAGAATTGACTCCTCCTGGAACACCACAATGGAACGGTGTGTCGGAACGGAGGAACAGAACCTTGCTAGACATGGTCAGGTCAATGATGGGTCAGGCCAAACTTCCATTAGAATTTTGGGGACATGCACTAAATACAGCTGCACTCACTATAAATAGAGCTCCGTCTAAAGCTGTCGAAAAGACTCCATACGAATTATGGTTTGGAAAGCGTCCAAATGTGTCTTTTCTAAAGATTTGGGGATGTGAAGTATACGTCAAACGATTAATTTCAGACAAACTTCATCCAAAATCTGACAAATGTATCCTTGTGGGCTATCCAAAGGAAACAAAGGGGTATTACTTCTACAATACATCTGAGAACAAGGTGTTTGTTGCTCGAGATGGTGTCTTTTTGGAGAAAGATCACATTTCCAAAATGACAAGTGGGAGAAAAGTAGACCTCGAAGAAATTCGAGTCGAACAACAAACTCTAGAGAATGCTCAAGATGACATTCAGGATGAAACTCAGAGATCTTTAGAAGAATCTGGTGAGAATCATGGTCAAACTAGAAATGTTACCCCGCGTAGATCGCAAAGATATAGATCTCAACCGGAAAGGTTCTTAGGTATTTTGACGAACGAGAGCTATGATGTTCTATTACTTGAAAGTGATGAGCCTGCGACTTACAAACAAGCTATGACGAGCCCTAGCTCCAAGCAATGGCAAGAAGCCATGCAATCTGAATAAGACTCCATGTCTGAAAACCAAGTATGGGATTTGGTCGATATGCCAGATGGCTACCAAGCCATTGGAAGCAAATGGGTTTTCAAACTGAAAAAGGACAAAGATGGGAAACTTGAAGTTTTCAAAGCTAGATTGGTTGCAAAAGGTTACAGGCAAGTCCACGGTGTGGATTACGATGAAACCTTTTCACCAGTTGCAATGCTAAAGTCTATTCGGATAATGTTAGCAATCGCTGCATATTACGATTACGAAATATGGCAGATGGATGTCAAAACTGCTTTCTTAAACGACGTTTTAACAGAAACTGTGTTTATGACACAGCCTGAAGGTATTGAGGATCCAAAGAATGCTAAAAAGGTATGCAAGCTAAAGAAGTCAATCTACGGATTGAAGCAGGCATCCAGGAGCTGGAATATACGTTTTGATGAAGCAGTCAGTGACTTTGGTTTCATCAAGAACGCAGACGAATCTTGTGTATACAAGAAGGTCAGTGGGAGCAAAATTGCTTTCCTAGTATTATATGTCGACGACATATTACTTATCGGAAATGACATTCCTATGTTGAACTCTGTCAAGATTTGGCTTGGGAAATGTTTTTCGATGAAAGATCTAGGAGAAGCACAGTACATATTGGGCATCAAGATTTACAGAGATAGATCTAAAAGGATGATTGGACTTAATCAAAGCACTTATATCAATAAGGTGCTTGATAGGTTCAAGATGGCGGACTCCAAGCGAGGCTACCTACCCATGTCTCATGGAATGACTCTAAGCAAGAATCAGTGCCCAAAAACACTTGATGAGCGCAGACGAATGAATGGGATTCCATATGCATCATTGATTGGTTCAATAATGTATGCTATGATATGTACACGCCCGGATGTTGCGTACGCACTCAGTGCTACGAGCAGATACCAGTCAGACCGAGGAGAGGCGCATTGGACTGCTGCCAAGAATATTCTGAAGTACCTGAAAAGGCACAAAGATGACTTCCTGGTCTATGGTGGAGATCATGAATTAATTGTTAAAGGCTATACAGACGCAAGTTTCCAAACCGACAAAGATGATTTCAGATCACAGTCTGGGTTTGTCTTCTGCCTCAACGGGGGTGCAGTAAGCTGGAAAAGTTCTAAGCAAAGCACCATTACGGATTCTACAACTGAAGCGGAGTACATTGCTGCACATGAAACAACAAAGGAAGCTATATGGCTAAGGAAGTTCATAGGTGAACTTGGTGTAGTCCCCTCCATTAAAGGACCAATAGCCCTGTATTATGATAATAACGAAGCTATTGCATAGGCAAAGGAGCCTAGACACCACCAGAGAGTCAAGCATGTACTTCGTAGATTTCACCTTCTACGAGAGTTCGTTGAAAGAAAAGAAGTCGAGATAAAGAAGATTGGAACTGATGACAACATATCAGATCCATTAACTAAACCTCTGCCGCAGGCGAGGCACAACTCGCACACTGCAGCTATGGGAATCAAGCATATTGGAGAAGGGCTTTGATGACCCTGTTTAATGTTTTAAAGTTTTAGAGTTTAAATCTTTGTAAAACATTATTGGTTAATCATTCAGAATAAATGAAAAGAATTCATTTTTCCATTTAATTTGTGGTTTATTAAATGATGAGTCCCTTCAATTTGACGATATATTCAAGATAGACTGTCAGGACCAGTCCTGTGACTAAGAAATGTCTATCAAGTGAACTTGAATGTCAAAGGTTGAAAATGGTCCCTAGTCGGAGTTTTCTATAAAATTGGACGCATAGAAAACTTTAGACGACTAGAATGCAAGATGACTAGTAGTTCTGTTTCTTGAACTATGTGGACATGGCAATGTCATAATCATTTGCATAGATACTTACTTTGGGAAGACTAGTATCGGACAAGACCTATGAAACTTTACTGTAAGAGATGAAAATCTGTCATAAGTAAATTTCATTAAAATTATTAGACACTAAATCCTCAATACCTGAGTGATTTGAGATTACTTGTTTGAGAACTGGTTGCTTTGACGTTGACCAACCGTCGCACCGTAAAAGGAGGCTATAAAGGCAACGCTCAGGTAATCACCTATCAAACGAAGTCTAATCTCAAAATCACAAGATTGGGATTGTCCTCCCATAAATCGGGATGAGATGCTTAAAAGTTGTACAAGGCCACTCGGAGAGCTAGAAACTGTGAAATGCATGGCCGTGCTCGGATGAATCATAGGCTATGATTATCTGTTTATTTGATCAGTTGAACTCTGAAACCGAGAAACACCTCTGGACATAATAAGGATGACAACTCTTACCTTATGTTCAAGAGCAAGCATCGAGCGACAAAGGAATTAGGAAATGCACATTTGTCCCTAAGGACAAGTGGGAGACTGAAGGAAATAATGCCCTTGGTCCAAGTATGCATTCAATGTTAAGTCTAATAAATGCGGTTCAGTATTAATTAACAAGTTAATAATTCAGTGAGATCAAGTGAGCTGAATGCCTAGCTAGAGGCCGCTTCAGTTCAAGTGGAACTAATGGTATTAATCCACAACTTACTCTTGACTGAACCCGTAGGGTCACACAAATAGTACGTAAACGGATCAAGTATTTAATGGCATTAAATACTCCATCTATGGATATTCGGAATCGACGGATCTTGGTTTCAGTGGGAGCTGAGATCGTCACAGGCAAGAAATGAATACTCCGGAAACGATGATATTGCCGGAAACGGAAATATGGATCGTATCGGAAATATAAATATTATTCAAGTCGTAGATGTTGCCGGAAACGGAAACATGGTACGTATCGGAAAATATTATCGGAAATGGAAATATTGCCGGAATCGGAAATATTGCCGGAAACGGAAATATTGTCAGAATCGGAAATATTATCGGAATCGGAAAATAATTCCGGAAACGGAAATATTAAATATTTGTTCAAAATGGAAATTAATTCCGGAATCGGAAATATTAAATATTGTTCGGAAATGAATTCCGGAATCGGGAAATTAATCGGAAGCGTATCGTACGAATTAGCATCGGACGAGGCCCGCTAGACGAAGGCCCAGCACTAAGCCAGGCCATCGCCCAGCGAGCCAACACGCACCATCGCGTGCCAAGCCTCGACCAGGCCCAGCGCAAGGCCAGGCCCAGCCAAGGCCTAGGGCGCGCGCGCAAGAGCACAGCAGCAGTGGGCGGAGCGTTGTGCGCCTAGCGTGGGCCGCAAGGCTTGCGCGGGTGTACGGTGCTCGTGCAATGCTTGTGCGGGAATCCTAAAGCAATCGGGATTCGAAATATGATTAAATCCTAAAACTATTAGATAATGATTATTTAATTAGAGTCCTAGTAGGATTATAATTAAATAAATTAGTATCCTAATAGGATTCCAAATCCTTTTCCATAACTATATAAATAGGTGCCTAAGGTCACATATTTAGAGAGAGAATTCAAGTATTCAAAGTGAGTTTTGAGAGCAAAATTCAGTCACACAATTGCCTATAAAGTGCCGAAAATAATAGTACCTTAAGGGCGATTCTAGTTGGTCAATCTTAAGGCGGATCCGGACGTGCTGTGGA
This sequence comes from Spinacia oleracea, assembly GCF_020520425.1. NCBI lineage: Eukaryota > Viridiplantae > Streptophyta > Magnoliopsida > Caryophyllales > Amaranthaceae > Spinacia > Spinacia oleracea. The sequence continues at coordinate 42,819,874 of NC_079492.1, read as the reverse complement.
CTATCTACGGAGGGACGACACTTGGAGTCCTAAAGACTTGTTCTTGTTCGGTTCGGGCGCAGCTAGGGAAGGCACGCAACAAAGAGTATGCATCTAAACTATGCTAAATGATTATGTGTAAATAATATGTTTTCCTGGCTTTATGGTTTTTCCGCATGATTTATGAATTGTCATATGTATCATAACCTAACAAAAGGTTCATTCTTTTCGGAATAAATCTGACTTATTGACCTCCAGCGGCTTCTTTTACTTCCAGCCTTGTATCTTGGCTTTGCGGAACTCATATTGTTTTAAGATCTTGATCAGGTAGAAGTTAAGTACTTGTCATTTCAAACAAGAATGATATTAGTATTGATATCGGAAGCTTAATAAAACGAAGTAAAAATGGCGGGAAATGGAAATGTATCTTTGTGATATTATTATGAGTCCGTTTTGAGAAAGAGTTCCTCTTTTGAAAATCATCATAAAAAATATTGGTCAGCAGCAAAATGAAATATGGGTTTTCCGAAAAATCGGGTTTTAAAAGGAGTTGTTTAACAAATGAAAATTCTTTAGAATGATCCGATTTGGTTTTAGAGCATTGGGATAATTAATATTTCATAATTTTTATGTTTAGGAAGTCAACTGAATTTTGGCATAGACTTTTGACTTAGTTCATGAGAAATTTTGAATAGTGATTAAGAATTAATCATGACATTGTGAGGGTGAGCAATTCTTAGTTCGTTTTTGTTTTTTGAAGGGAACTTTCTTTATGAAAAGTTGAAATAATTTTGACAATAATACGCGATTGATTTGACTAGTAAAGATTTTTTTTTTTGAAGATATTACAAAACAATTTTTTTTTTTAATAAAGGTTAAAAAGAAAAATCATTGTGAATACATAAAGGAAAAATAAAAGTACGCGAATTAAATTAATCATGACAGACAATTAACAACATACATAAAAAGAAAGCATGCGTTGATCCATGTGTCCTAACACGTTAACTACAAGGGTCCGTTCATTTAAGGAAATAATTGTTCGAGTGGCCCCATACGAGGTTGAACGGTCATGCATAGCTGGTTGTCAATAACGCTAGGTTTACGTCCTTAAATTCATTAATAATTGTCTAAACTCTCTGAACCCCGCAAATTAGCAGGCCAGAGCCTATGTTATGATAGTACCAGTGCGTCTGTGCGGACCGAATTTCACATAAGCAAACCCAAACACATGTAATTTCAAATGAACATGATACATACAAAAATTTGAACTTTGCTCGTGAATGATCATAACCGATTGTGATAGCTGTTCTTTTTCTGAAAGGGTAAAATATATTTTTGGGTTTATACCTCAAAATTTATATTTTACATTTATAAAGAATAGAAATTCCCCAGTGGAGTCGCATGTGGGACCCGATTCTCGATTGGCATAGATTAGCGGTCAGAATCCCACATAAGCCAACAGTTAGGCCTTTAATGTTTGAAAGTTTGGAGTCGCCACCCTATTTTATCCAATAGGGACCGAATTTTTAAATCATCATTTTCAAGGGAGAAATAATTATTTAATGAAAAATAAATATCCGTAAACAATGATGGCTCCATAAAATAAAAGGCATTTTTCTTATGAAATATGGTCTTTTGAAATCAAAGATTAAGGTCCGGGGTATAAGTTAGAAAGATCGAACGCGTTGAACTCGTGTCTCCCTCTATTCTTAAGAACAGCCTCCTACAAATATGTTGTCCCTATTTAATTATCATGATACCTATCTAATGAGCAGCTTCAAATCTTGATCCCTTCTCCTTGAACTGCTTTGTCTTAACCTGCCTTCATATTTCTTCACTTCGGATGTTTTGAAAGTAAAGACCTAAATAAATAAAACTTATATTTAGATTAGTTTAGAATTTTCCACTTTACTTAACTTAACCTAAATTGGTTTTAGGTAAGTATGATGATGTGGTAAATGGTTTGGAGTATTTATGCTTACATGATGCTGTCATTAAAAATAACTAGATTTTACCCTGTGCGATGCACATTTTCTATTAAATTGTTACATTTTAATAAAACTCCTATATATATATTAACTACTATATTTTATATATTAGATTAGATTCGTTTTTTATTTTGGATTGAATTTTATTTTAGATGAAATTGTATATATGTAATATTAATTAATTAATCAATAAAAATATCTACGTGACACATAATTATTTATCTACATGGCATTCGACTTTTTAATTCAAAAATAATTTTGAAGTCTTATTTTTCATTGGCCAAAACCATTAGATTTCATACGTGGCGCTCTAATATTGGATTAATGTTTGATTTTGGATTGAATTTTATTTTGAATTAGTGTTTGATTTTGGATGAATTTTATTTTAGATATATTTTTAATTATTAGAGCGTTTGATTTTTTAAATTTATTATGCAAAGAGTACTTATGCTGTTTTAGGCTTTTTGTACGAGATAATGTTTATTGGTGTCTATGTACTTATGCCGTTTAAGGCTTTTGCACAAAATAGATGATGGTTGGCTTAACAACCGAGTCGTGCCAGGAGTGCTTATGTCGTTTAGGCTTTTGCACAAAATAGATGATGGCTGGCTTAACGACCGAGTCGTGCCAAGAGTGCTTATGCCGTTTAGGCTTTTGCACAAAATAGATGATAGTTGTCTTACCGATCAAGTCGTGCCAGGAGTGCTTATGTCGTTTAAGCTTTTGCGCCAAATAGATGATGGCTGGCTTAACGAATGAGTCGTACCAGGGGTGCTTATGCCGTTTAGGCTTTTGCACAAAATAGATGATGGCTGGCTTAACGACCAAGTCGTGCCAGGAGTGCTTATGCCGTTTAGGCTGTTGCACAAAATAGAAATGGCTGGTTTAACGACCGAGTCGTGCCAGGAGTGCTTATGCCGTTTAGGCTTTTGCACAAAATAGATGATGGCTGGCTTAACGAATGAGTGGTACCAGGGGTGCTTATGCCGTTTAGGCTTTTGCACAAAATAGATGATGGCTGGCTTAACGACCGAGTCGTGTCAGGAGTGCTTATGCCGTTTAGGCTTTTGCACAAAATAGATATGGTTGGCTTAACGACCGAGTCGTGCCAGGAGTGCTTATGTCGTTTAGGCTTTTGCACAAAATAGATGATGGTTGGCTTAACGACCGAGTCGTGCCAGGAGTGCTTCTGTCGTTTAGGCTTTTGCCTAAAATAGATAATGGCTGGCTTAACGACCGAGTCGTGCCAAGAGTGCTTATGCCGTTTAGGCTTTTGCACAAAATAGATATGGCTGGCTTAACGACCGAGTCGTGCCAGGAGTGCTTATGCCGTTTAGGCTTTTGCACAAAATAGATATGGCTGGCTTAACGACCGAGTCGTGCTAGGAGTGCTTATGTCGTTTAGGCTTTTGCACAAAATAGATGATGGCTGGCTTAACGAATGAGTCGTACCAGGGGTGCTTATGCCGTTTTGGCTTTTGCACAAAATAGATGATGGCTGGCTTAACGACCGAGTCGTGCCAGGAGTGCTTATGTCGTTTAGGCTTTTGCACAAAATAGATATGGTTGGCTTAACGACCGAGTCATGCCAGGAGTGCTTATGCCGTTTAGGCTTTTGCACAAAATAGATTATTTGGGTATTACTTCTTATCCGTTGCCATGTTTATTCACTAGCCCCTCAGGCCATGAGAGCTTATCGTTTAGCAAAAAACTAGTAACTTTATCGGTGTTGCTAGGATTTTTGTACTCGTTACTTTGGCCATAACTGAGCTCGTCTCCTTCATACTCAATTAATAGTAGGCTGGCTAACTATAGTAGGAATTTTACCATTGTTTGAGCACTTTCATATAAAATCACAAAATCACAACTTTGACTTCGTACACACATCAATGAGGAAGAATAAATTACAGTCAGCATGCTTATCAACACTGTCCAGTAATTTGGATTTATAATAGCTGAAGAGAGAATCACTCACAACTGTGTAAGGTACTTATGCTCGCATTCTTTGTATGAAAATGAATACCATTTGAACATGATAAGGATAAAGCTAGAGTGTATGGGTGAGCTATCAGCCAGCAGATAGCACTTTCACTTGTCGGGCCAAAAGAGTACTACACTTCACAATCGGCCAGATAACTCCTGATCGCTACTACCATCCAGCCGAGAGAAAGCCCAGGTCTATCATCGGTAAAGTCAACGGGTCACTATCCAAAGAGTGGGCCCCGAGAAATCCGTACACCCGACCCGCTCCTATATATATGGGTCGCATTTATTGTAAAAGGTACGCAATCCCAATCATTTTATCAAGCCTAAAAGCATATATCTCATCATATCTGACTTTAGCATCGGAGGGGGGATCCTCGAATCACCTCCGAGGCTAGTTTCACTCTCGTCTTATGTGCAGGATCATACCACGAGATCAAAACAGTCTTACGAACTCGGCCTCTCCAAGCGTTCTTCCTCAACATCGGAACAATTGGCGCTAGAAGGAGGGGTGCCAAAGATGGGGCCTTGCGCTTTAGCCGGTCAAAGACTTACTGCAAGCGTGTGACTGATAGTCACAATGGAGGTTGGTTTGCCGCCCACCGCTGTGCAGTTCATGGCATTGGCATTACAGAGGAAGAGTGGTTGAGCATTGAGGATGCTTTTCTTATTGATGAAAAACACAAGACTCCTACCGGCTTTGAATCTCAGATTCTTCCTGAGGAGATCATTCAGAATGCAGACCCTTCAACTCTTCCTCCCATTGAGATTCAAGAAGAAGACTACCTTGATCCGGAGTTCTTGTCTTCCAGCACAAATCAGGCAGGGGAGATCCGAGATTGAAGGTGCGGGCAGTCATCACTCCAATCCTCTTGCGGCTCGTCGGGCGCCGTCTGCGTTTAATGTTTAAACTTTTTGTTTGTAGCTGTTTGTGGCACTCTTTTGCCTTGATATTATTCATACTTGGTTTGTAACTGAATTTATATTTTTGTTGGATGGGAGCTGATTGGATTCAGCCTCATTTTAGTGTCGTTTTAACAGTTGACTAACTCCGCTTTTTGGGTGTTGGCTGTCGAATTAATCCTGGTTGCTTATTTTATTTGATATTGAATCGCATTTTGATTATACACTACCAATCGGATTATAATTATACATTGTCCCGAGTCAATCAAGCTGATAGTAGCCTTGTTGACCTATTTTAAGGGTTTGATTCGGATTTTGATTATACGCTACCCCGAGTCAATCAAGCTGATAGTAGCCTTGTTGACCTACTTTAAGGGTTTGATTCGGATTTTGATTATACGCTACCCCGAGTCAATCAAGCTGATAGTAGCCTTGTTGACCTACTTTAAGGGTTTGATTCGTATCACCCCGAGTCAGCTAGCTGATAGTAGCCTTGCTGACCTACTTTAAGGGTTTGAATCACAATTTTTGATTATATATTACCCCGAGTCAGCAAGATGATAGTAGCCTTGCTGACCTACTTTAAGGGTTTGATTCGTATCACCCCGAGTTAGCAAGCTGATAGTAGCCTTGCTGACCTACTTTAAGGGTTTGAATCGGATTTTGATTATACACTACCCCGAGTTAATCAAGCTTATAGTAGCCTTGTTGACCTACTTTAAGGGTTTGATTCGTATCACCCCGAGTCAGCAAGCTGATAGTAGCCTTGCTGACCTACTTTAAGGGTTTGAATCGGATTTTGATTATATTTAGGAATCTAGGATTTTATTTCATACACCATAACCGGCCAGCCTCTATCGGCCATAAGGGTTGCTGATTACAGTTAGTATCTCATACATAAAACTTTCTAAGTACGCTTGCATTCCAGGAATTCTTTAGAGCCGCTCCTCCCATGTCCATCAATCTGAACGCCCTTGGGACGATTTCTTCCCATATCTGATATGGTCCCTCCCAGTTTGGGGTTAACTTTCCTTGTATCTTGGCCTTGCCAGTGGCTGCGGTCCTTCGCAATACTAGATCTCCCACCTCTAGCTGTCTGTGTTTTACTCTCTTATTGTAGGCCTTGCTGATGCGTTGCTTATATGCTGCCGATCTGATTTCTGCTTTGAGTCTTACCTCTGGGAGGAAATCCAACTCTTGCCTCAGTAACTGGTCATTGTTGTTTTCATCGTAATGTTGAACTCTGAATGTGGGCAAGGCTACTTCTGCTGGAATAATTGCCTCTGAACCGAAACATAGGCGAAAAGGGCTTTCCCCTGTTGCCTCCTTGATGGTGGTTCTGTTCCCCCACAGTACTTCTGGTACTATGTCTGCCCATCCACCCTTGTGTTCTTCCAATTTCTTTCTCAAGGCTGACAGTATTTGCTTGTTAGCCGCCTCCGCCTGTCCGTTGCTTTGGGGATGGCAAACGGAAGAGTAGGCGAACTTCACATTGTACAAACTCAAAAAACTCTGTATTGGCGAGCAATCGAATTGCACTCCATGATCCATGACGATAGCTGTCGGTATACCGAACCTGGTTATTATGTTCCTCCATATAAACTTCTTAACCTGGTTTGCAGTTATCTTTGCCACTGGTTCTGCCTCTATCCATTTGGTGAAGTAGTCTACGGCCACAATCAGATATTTTCTTCCTCCTGTCGCCCTGGTGAATGATCCCAAGATATCCATTCCCCACTGGGCGAATGGTATTGGATTCAGAATTGGCATGAGGTCATTAGCCGGACGATTTATGACAGCCGAGAACATCTGGCATTTTTCGCATTTTTTAACATATTCTTACGCGTCCGAAAGCATCGTTGGCCAGTAGTATCCTTGATGCTGACATATTAGTGCGAGGCTTTTTCCTCCCAGATGGTTTCCACAAGTCCCCTCGTGAATTTCTTCTATCAGCCGCGCCGATTCATAGGCCGATATGCACCTCATTAAGGGTAAGCTAAAAGCTCGTTTGTAGAGTTGCCCTCTGATAATAACAAACCAACATGAGTTCCTTGTTACTTTTCTGGCCTCTATCTTGTCTGCTGGTAAGGACCCATCTCTCTTATATGCCGACATTGTGTCATACCATTCGGGGTTATTTGCTATTACCATGAGCTCTTTTCCGCTGACCTCAGTACTTCTACGATGCATGACCTCAACCATCACCGTTTTTGTCAACGCACTTGAGCTGGCTAGCTTCGACAGAGAGTCTGCCAATGTATTTTCTGATCGAGGCACTAACTTTATTTCGAAGCTTTCTAGTTGTGCCACTGCCTGCTTTAACCTCTCGGCATACCTTTTCATGGACTCTTCCTTCGCTTCGTATTCCCCCGAGAACTGATTTGCGACTAACTGTGAGTCAGTGGTCAAGATAACCTTGCTAGCCCCTGCCGATTCACAAATTTGTACGCCTGCGATTGCGGCTTCATATTCGGCTTCGTTGTTCGATGCTTGAAATGAGAATTTTATGGCGTATTCGAAAGTATTTCCATCTGGTGCAGTGGTTATAACTCCGGCTCCTGACCCTGACCTGGTGACGGAGCCATCTACTGCTACTTCCCACTTTCCTTCGTCCAACTCCTCCTCATGATAAGATGCTTCGACAATGAAGTCCGACAGAGCTTGCGCCTTGATGGCTATGCGAGGCCGATATTCCATGTGAAATTCTGACAGCTCAATTGCCCACTTCAAGAGTCTACCCGACGTGTCCATTTTCTGCATGGCTCTTTCAAGAGGGAAATTCGTGAGGACTTCGATTCCATGCGCGTCGAAGTAAGGTCTCAATTTTCTGGCTGCAGTCAACACTGCGAACCCCAACTTTTCTATTAATGGGTAACATTTCTCCGCTGATTGCAGAATGTGGCTAACAAAGTAAATCGGGATCTGTGTTCTGTCTTTTTCGACGATCAGAACTGCAGCAATGGTATAATGGGAGGCCGATATATATAACTGCAGAGTATCTCCTTCCTCTGGTCTTGCTATCGTGGGCGGGATTTGTAAGTGTTGTTTTACAGCCTCGAATGCTGTCTTTTCCGTCTCTCCCCATTTGAACTTCTTGTTCATTTTCAAAACGTTGAAGAACGGCAATGACTTATCTGCTGATTTGCTGATGAATCGTGTTAAGGCGGCCATTTTCCCTGTCAGCCTCTGTACATCTTTTATACATGTCGGCTCTGGTAGGTTCATGATTGCTTCCACTTTGTCTGGATTAGCATCAATTCCTCTTTCGCTTACCAAGAAACCTAGAAATTTTCCTGATCGAACCCCGAAAACGCACTTCTTCGGGTTTAACTTCATCTTGAATTTTCTCAGAGTTTCGAACGTCTCTCTCAGGTCGTCGACATGGTCCTTGGCCAATCTGCTCTTCACGATTGAGTCATCCACATATACTTCTATGTTTCTCCCTTTTTGGGAGGAAAATACCCTGTCTACCAGCTTCTGATAAGTTGCACCCGCGTTCTTCAGTCCGAAAGGCATAGCCCTGTAACTGAAAACCCCCGTGTCGGTAATGAAAGCAGCTTTCTTCCTATCGGCCTTATGCAAACTGATTTGATGATACCCTGAAAAGGCATCCAAGAAACTCAGCAAAGCGTGCCCACTGGTTGAGTCCACTAATCTATCTATCCGTGGCAAAGGATAGCAGTCTTTGGGACAAGCCCTATTCAGGTTGGTGAAGTCCACGCACATTCTCCAGCTGCCGTTTGATTTTTTTACCATGACCACATTTGCTAACCACTCGGGGTAGTCGCAAGCTTCTATGAACCCTGCTTCCAGCAGCTTCTTTACTTCTTCTTGTATAGCTAGATTCTTCTCGTTGGAGAAATTGCGCTTCTTTTGCTTTACCGGCCTTACTGCTTTGTCGACGTTCAAACGATGCACGATTACATCCGGGTCGATACCGGGCATTTCGTCCGCCGAAAAGGCAAACACATCTGCATGTTCTCTCAGCAAGCTGATTAAGTTGACTTGCGAATCTATTTCCATATCAGCTCCTATTCTTACTGTTCTCTCAGGGACCCCTTTTGTCAGTTCTATCTCCTTTGTCTCTCCTTCGGCCGCTGGTCGTGGGATTCCGGTCGGCCTCTCATCAAAATTTTCCATGCTGAGGTCCCCCCTCTGCCTCTTAGCTGGTATGCTTGCTTCTCTGGTTAGATTTGTTTTTGGAACCATCCTACCTGGCGCTTTCAGCGCTGTCAGATAACACGACCTGGCCGTTTCCTGGCTGCCATGCACCCTTTCGGTTCGTTCTAGATTTGAAAGGTACACCATTGTGAGATGGTAAGTTGAGACTACAGCCTGTGCATCATGAACGAAGGGTCGGCCTATAATTACATTATATGCCGCAGGTACCTTTATCACTAGGAAATCCACCATTAGATCTCTTGCAGACGTACCCTTCCCCATTCGTACAGGCAACCGGATACTGCCTTCTGGATAAACAGTAGCTCCCGAGAATCCGATGACGGGGTATTTGACTCTTGTCAATTCGTGATATTCAATATTCAGCTGGGTGAAGGCTTCCCAGAATAAGATGTTTGCCGAACTGCCCCCGTCGATGAGGCATCTCTTGACCGGGAAGTTGGCTATCTCCAACTCGAGCACCAACGGATCGTCGTGGGGGTATATTATGCCTCTGCAGTCTTCTGAGGTAAACGACGCAATCGGTCGGCTGAGTGGTTCTGGCCATTTTCGTGTGCTGTGATAACTTACAAGGTGTCGGTGTTCTTCCAAACTCCGCACGGCCCCACTGATGGTCCCTCCGTGCACCGGTCCTCCTGAAATGACCCATATAGTGGGCCTCTTCCCCCTATCTGCCCCCTGGGTACTTGATTCTGGTTGTGATCTGGTTTCCTGTCGGACAGTTGGTGCCTGCTCAATTCTGCCGGCAGTTTGATTGTATCCTGGCTGAGTGGGCACATAGGGAGTGTGCTGTTGCGAGTTCTGCTGCCTTCCATTCCCGCCATTGTTATCCAGACGGGCTTTGTATTGGGATAAGTATCCCTTTCTTACCAACTCCTCTATGTTGTCTTTCAATTCTTTGCAGTGCTCCGTATAATGGCCGTGGTCGTTATGAAAAGCGCAAAAGTTTTTTGTGTTGCCTGGAGCGTCTAGGGGCAGCGGCTTCCTCCAAGCCACCGATTTGTTAACCGCGTAAATGGTTGCCCTGGCCGTATTGAGCGGGGTGTAAACCTGATAGGCCCCTATCGATTGTCTGGCCTGAAAGTTTCCTCGGGATTGGTAGCTCTCCTTTCTGCCCTGATCTTTTTTGAAGTTGTGTTGTTGCGAAAGGCCCTGATCCTTTCTAGCCGGTTGGGATACTTGACCTCCCATAGAGGGGTGTGATATGAGCATCAGCTCGTCGCTTCTGATATATTCGTTAGCTTTTTTCAACGCTTCTCCCAAATTGGTGAAGGACTTTCTCCCCAGGTATCTTTTGAACTCGCACTCTTGCATTCCTCTCAGCAGAGCTAGAACTGCTATCTCTTGCTGCAGATCTGGTATGGTAATGGACTCATTGTTAAAACGAGTGAGATATTCTCTCAGAGGCTCTTTTGGCCTTTGGGAAATCGACATCAGTTCTCCCGAAGTTTTCTTTCTCTCCACGTTACTGATGAAACGTCTCACAAAATCTTCCTGTATCTGCCTGAAGCTGAATATCGATCCTGCAGGCAATTTCTTATACCAATCTGCTGCCACCCCCGACAAGGTGGTTTGGAATACTTTACACCATATGGCATCCGAGTTTGAATACAACATCATATGCTGTTCGAATGCGGTGGAGTGATTTTCAGGGTCTGTTGTTCCATTGTATTTGCAAGTAGGCATTTTTACCTTCTCCATGGGCTGCTCGAGGATACCCCTGCACAAGGGAGAGTCTTTTGGATGGATGGTGCGTCTCGTCATCTCAGGGTAGGGCCTGTATCTTTCGTATCTGTCCCACTCAGGTTGGGGAGATTGCACGATATACTCCTCCTGATAAGGTGTGGGTTCTCTGCTAGCTGGGATGGATTCTTCCTGCCTGGAGACCGATTCCCTGCGCCTAGCCGATCTCTCTCTGTGCTTGGAAGTGTGCCTTTTTCCGCTTCCCGACTCATGGCGGATTTGATGGGGTTCAGACTGCACTGCAGTCTTACCTCTTGTTCCAGAGTTTCGTAAAGATTTCGGATGGGCATTTGGCTGGGTTGGGAGCCGACAACAACGGCTTGACTTCCCTCTTTACCTCCCGAAGACAACTCGGCCATCGCCTTCATGACTGCCGAAGCCGTCAGGAGTTGCTGCGGTGTGAACCTTTGAGATAGCTTCGACATACTACTTTGGATAGGTGGAGGGCTGGGGGAATTCTGCGCTCTTTCCTCCAGGGATGTTTCATCCTCCACGATGACTTTGTTCGGGTCCTCAAGACCCTAGGGAGTGTTTATCTGGGATTTGAGTGTTTTGGGAGCAGGGTTGCTTATGGGGTGGGGTGCGGATGTGACTTGGCTGTTTGTAGCAGTGGTGACGATCGCCACCGCTTGGGAAAGGCCAGGATTTTTCTTGGGTTTTTTGTGGCTGGTTGCAGAGGTATCCATGATGACTGTTTTCATAAGGTTGGGTGATTCCCCTCCTTCTAGCGCCAATTTGAGACTCTCCCTTGTGCAGTACGCTTCCTTCATCTTGGCATCAACCTCCCCCAGTTGACTGCTCAACTCCTCAGTTCTCTTCTTCTCAGCATCTAATTCAGCAGATACACTCTCCAACTTCAGATTGCGCTGCTTGACAGTTTCTAGCTCAGTGGCAACCTTAGCATGATCCTCCTCCGACTGCTTTTTCTCTTTAATCCATTAAGCTTGAGCTTGCTTAAGAGCAGCATTCTCTTTCTGGTAGCAGACATAAAGCTTCACCAACTCAACACCAGAGTTCACCGCCTGAAACCACAGAAAGTCAGTAATGAAAATAAAAACATAAAACTGCGACCATGTGCAGAAAGCATACCTTATACATGTCATTCATGTGCTGAGCAGCTGGTGCATCTATCTTAACGGCAGGAGTATCGCGAGGAGTAGCCAAACCCTTCAGAGCTCTCCACCCCATACAACCACCAAATCGGCAGTCATCAGTAAGAATGGACTCACCACGAAGGAGATCAATCTTCGGATCCCAAGGTTCATCAGGGTTGCCAGGAGGAACTTCGAAACATTTTTTCTTGTTCGGAGTCAAAAGGACGGGAGTAATCTCTATCCACTCTTCAGGCCGAACAAACAAACCCATGTGCAAACTACTGGTGCCGGCACTCTGACTAGGCCTTATATAAGCAGATTGCGCGACATGGGTAGGAGGAGGAATGAGGGGGTTATCTAACATACCAACATCAGTATTGTTCACCTCCTGATCCTCATGATGCGAAGGAGTGTCCCTAATATCCACAATTGCGGCATCAATCTGCACAATCGGAACTTCAGAAGAATTTAACACACCTGCATCCTGCTCCACAGGAAGGTCTGACACCTTTTGCACAGCAGCACTCGTCTGCTCGCCAGACCCGTGCACACGAGATGTATGACGGCGAGACGTGGTCGGACGAGTATAAGGTGCAGTACGATTGCGTTCCCGCCTACCGGTTTGCGAGGCACCCCGACCGCAATCTAAAGATTGAAATCCACCAGCCATGTTAGAAGTACCAGCAGCAGGTTGAACACCGGAAAATGGTTGTCTTGGAGGATCGTCTACACTCCAGCCAGCCGTGCTACGAGAGGCCGGATCGCGAATACTTATCGGTTTTGGAGCCGGTATTGAGTTCAACGCTCTCGTCTTTTTAGCAGGGGACTCAGTCGTAGGTTCTTCCCTGGCAAGAGAACGCTTACGATTGGCTGTGGAAGAATAAGTAGAAATAGTAGAAAAGACGCCCCGAGGAATATCAGGCGTATTGGTTGTGGGTCGACCGTCCTTGCCCAAACCAAGCTTAAGGAAGTCAAGGGTATGCAAACCTGTCAATGAAAACAGAAGAAGAACTAAGCAAGCAGAAAGAAAGCATAAGATAAAGCAGAATAAGACAAAGCAGAATAAAAAGAGAGTCACATGGCTATCAGCTCACATCCATACCAAGTGGGTGGGTATGACATAAGCCGACAGCAGACAGCGGTCCATTCGCCAATATGTACTTGGCGGGTGGAAGCCAATACCTAGGAACACAAACGGTCTTCTGCAAACCAGTGTCAACACGATTGCAGGAAAAAAAACGATATGCCCTCTTCTCCCTGAAACCCAACTCCCTGTCCGGGTAATGCTCCATATGAGGACGAGGCAAAGAAAATCGAGTGCGAATGGGAAAGTCGGAAGGCACTCTCAGCCAGTAGAATTTCTTCTCCCAACCATGACAGCTAGATAACTTGGGATATACAGTCATCTTGCCAGCCCTAGTGTAAAAAGACCACCACCCAGATTTCTTCTGATACTTCTTCAGCCAGATCAACTCTCGAAACAAATTTATCGTCTGAGGCCATTGTTTGAACGCAAGCAGCCAAGTAAAAGCAACAACATTTCGAATCACAGCAGGCGTTACTTGGGCCAAACACACGTTCCAAGCCTGAGTATCCTCGCAAGATAAGAATGCAAGGGGAATCGGAGACCAAAGTCAAAATGGTGGGCATATACAGCCGTATGACCGGCAGGGCAATCTAACACCGAAGCTCCCTCTACAGGAATTACCAGCCGATAGCCGCTGGGAAATTTAAAGAACTCCTTGGCCCACCGAGGATGATTATCCTTTATCGCCCTTTTTCGCCAAACAGACGATATCTTGGTAGTTTCGACTTTGCTACCAGTCGGAGGACGACACTCTCGCCTATATTTTTCATCTTCCAAGTCGGAGTCAGGATCTTCGTCCAAATTCTGCTCCCTCACTACCTGCTCGCACAAAGATGTCACATCCTCCCCATCAGACCACAGTTCAGGCAAGTCATCACCCTCAGACTCCAAAATTGAATCACCAATTTCCTCATCCTTCTCCTCTTCCTCGGAATTCTCTGCATCATCAGCAGCACGACTACTTACCTCCTCGCCATCAATCGCCCGACTACTACCAGCCACACCCTCCAAATGAGTACCCCTAACTGCACCCTGATCAAATGATACAACAATATTGCCAAGGTTAGTACCATATTGACCCTTTCCGGAGCCGGCAGAGTCCATAAATTGCGTCCAAGAGCGAAAAGTATAGTCAAGGGCAATTGGAGGAACATCCACTGCCGGCGCAACTTTAGGGCTACAAAGCAAGTTTAAATCGCGACGTATGTCGGCGCGTACCTGATTTCTCATACGGGCCCGCAACTCAAACGCCGCATCAACATATGAGGGCTCAAAATGGTCAGAGCTTCCAGGCCTATCAGAATCCATAATATTCACATCCACCGACGGAGAAGCACTACCAGCGTCGTCATACCCTTCCCCACTAAGCAGGTTTTCGCTGTCTACCTCACTCGACATAGTACCAAGTATAAACAAACAAAAAAGCGAAGGGAGAAGATAGAAGGGAGACAAGAATATACCTTCAGTACGGGCACCAATTCGCAGAGAGAATGAAGGAAGGATTCCAGCAACGAAATTACCAGCCAACACCGATTTAGGAAGCACAGGAGTAATTCGAGAGAGAGAAAGCGTAAAAAAGAAAAAAGAGGAAGAAGAAGTTACATAAATAGTCAAAAAGGGAAGCCCAAAAGCCGGGTGATGTGTGACAGTTGCAGGAGTCAAAGCGACGGTTCAATATCAACCGTCAAAATGTAAAAAAGACAACACGTGTCAAGGGTCAACGCTCAAAGAAGGACACGTGGCCAATTTTTAGCGGCAAGTTTTCAAATTTTAAAATTCTTAAACCTCTGTGATATGTCAACACTTGGACAAGCATCCTCATTCCAAAAAATTCAAGGGGGCTAGTCTGCGCTAAAAAATTCAAGGGGGCTAGTCTGCGCCAAAAAATTCAAGGGGGCTAGTCTGCGCCAAAAAATTCAAGGGGGCTAGTCTGCGCCAAAAAATTCAAGGGGGCTAGTCGAGATCGAAATCAACAGAACAAATCAGCATTACACAAAATCACAAGGCCAAACCGTCGGCGTTGGAAGTAGTACAATTCTGGAGAGGGCTAGTCAAAAGTTAGTCCAAAATTATAACTCCCAAAACCAACGGCTAAACCTTCCGATTTTTGGGGGCTCGTAGGGGATGGACCGTTTTCCTACCTAAGATCAGAGCAAGCGTAGTCATTCAAGAATAACAACGCTCACTCTGAGGGGGCTAGTTGTATGGGTGAGCTATCAGCCAGCAGATAGCACTTTCACTTGTCGGGCCAAAAGAGTACTACACTTCACAATCGGCCAGATAACTCCTGATCGCTACTACCATCCAGCCGAGAGAAAGCCCAGGTCTATCATCGGTAAAGTCAACGGGTCACTATCCAAAGAGTGGGCCCCGAGAAATCCGTACACCCGACCCGCTCCTATATATATGGGTCGCATTTATTGTAAAAGGTACGCAATCCCAATCATTTTATCAAGCCTAAAAGCATATATCTCATCATATCTGACTTAAGCATCGGAGGGGGGATCCTCGAATCACCTCCGAGGCTAGTTTCACTCTCGTCTTATGTGCAGGATCATACCACGAGATCAAAACAGTCTTACGAACTCGGCCTCTCCAAGCGTTCTTCCTCAACATCGGAACATAGAGTACACTTAATAGCAATTCCAGAAGAACAACTTCACAGGGATACGCTAAATAATTTCCAATTACACGGGGTACCACTTTTCGACAATAGTTGCTAGAAAATGTATGCCTGTAAAGAAATGGTTTACCATAACTCGGTTAAAAAGACAGAAAATCACTACCCATAACTCGGTTAAAAAGACAGAAAATCACTACCCATAACTCGGTTTTGCACTTAAGAATAATGACTATTGGAAGCTTATGAGTCTTGCCTGACATCATCTAAAAACATAGGGTGCTTAACATGCTGGTAGCAAATGGTTTACAAACATGGCAGGCTGGTGCCCACAGGGTAATTAAATGACAATTAAGAGTAAGCCAAAAATCTTCTATGACGTGTACCAATAACTTGTTAAACAAACCCCAGGCTGGAAAGCACATACGGAGTACAAGAAATTCAAATTAGAAGAATGAATTTAACTAATACAAGGTCTACAATGATATTGGTTACTTACTAACTAGCCTTACTATTACGCTTCCATCGCTATTGACAAGCTACCGGCCGCAGCCACGAAGTATGGGCAACTGTGTACTGATAGGAAAGCTTCCCAGCTTAAGCATTCAAATTGTTTTAGGTGGTTTCTATTATTTTAGGCCCAAACATTTCTAGGCCAGGAGTAATGAGAGAACAATTGTGTACTGGTAAGAACGACTGTTATTTATAACGGTATTGCTTTTTGTCTCTTGTACTTATGCCGCTTAGGCTTCTGTAGTCAACGGTGTTGCTTGTACCTATGCCCTGTGGAGTCTGGACTTATGTACACAATAATGGTTGGCTTGTACCTATGCCCTCTATGCTGCTTATGTACAGTAAGCATCATGGCTGCTATTGTTATTTATATCGGTAAGAGGTGTTACACTGATGGTAAGACACTATAACCGGTAGCATTATTGAAATAGTTGATAGCAAAACGATATGACAACAAAAACTGATAGCAAAGTTTAGGCTGGCACTCTGGCAGTAATATTAGGCTGGTAACAAATTAGACATAATAAACCACTTGCAAATAATTCCTTGCTTACTTTTGGCAATTTATGCACACAGATCGCCATAACTAGTACTTTACAGACAGAGCCGAGAACAAATTTGAGGGTATAATGTGACTAACACACTATGGGCTTTCAAATCAGGCCGGTAGCAATTCAGATAATAATTAATCACTTGTAAATAATTCCTTGCTTAAACTTTTGCTTTAACATCACTTCACATACACCAGGTAGTTTCAGACTAGCCTGGGAACAAAACGTTCGGCAATAAATCAGGTAATCTTAGCCGGCAATAATACAGTCAGCAATGAAACAGGTCACTTCAGTCAGCAATTAATCGAGTAATTTTAGCCGGCAATAATGCAGTCGGCAATCAGTCAGGTAATTTTAGCCGCAATAATGCAGTCGGCAATCAGTCAGGTAATTTTAGCCGGCAATAATGCAGTCGGCAATCAGTCAGGTAATTTTAGCCGGCAATAATGCAAATCAGTCAGGTAATTTTAGCCGGCGATAATGCAGTCGGTAATCAGTCAGGTAATTTTAGCCGCAATAATGCAGTCGGCAATCAGTCAGGTAATTTTAGCCGGCAATAATGCAGTCGGCAATCAGTCAGGTAATTTTAGCCGGCAATAATGCAAATCAGTCAGGTAATTTTAGCCGGCGATAATGCAGTCGGCAATCAGGTAATTTTAGCCAGCAATAATGCAGTCGGCAATCAGTCAGGTAATTTTAGCCGGCTATAATGCAAATCAGTCAGGTAATTTTAGCCGGCAATAATGCAGTCGGCAATCAGGTAATTTTAGCCAGCAATTAATGGGTACGTTAATCATGGATGAGCATTGAAGAATTAAAACACCCTCTTAATCGCACAAATAAGGAGAGAGAAAGCTTAGCTTTGGTATTGGCGTTCTGATGTCGTCGCCGTTAGCAGAGCAATTTAGCAACTAGCACTTAGTCGGTGACGGCGGTAGCATATTTGCCGGTAGGAGAAATGCCGGTAATGTTGATTTACTCTGTCATTTCTTGATCTAAACCCATCATCTTGCTTTATTACTCACGTTGAGCAATTTCCTTACCCACAATTGATGCTTAACTTTCCATCTTCTTACTTAAATGGACCGACAATGTACTGTGGGCAATTTCTTGACTTACAATTGATGCTTAACAATCGGCAAAACCCTTTAATTGACTTGTGGTTCCTTTATATAGGAATTACGATCTAGTCACTCCCAAATTGAGAAGTTTGAAGTAGGAATAACTCTTGGGCTTTGGTTTGCATAGAAGGTAAAGTCGAACGGTTATATTTTGAGAGTGGTTTTTGTTTGGTTTTGCAATGGGTTTTTCATAATTATTAATATATAGATAGGTATCCACCTATCTATATATGCATATGCAACTAAACAGCGTCGTTTCATTATTAAATTGCACGCGCGAAGCACATGCTTATTACCAGCAACAGGTATAAAAGCATTATCTGACGTCATTTGGAAGAGAATTCGACATTTTCTCTCTCCTCAACATCACGCCATTTTCTCTCTCATCAAACCTCCCACTCTCTCTCATCAAACCGCCCACTCTCTCACTTCAAACCGTCGATTTCGCTCTATAAAACCTCGATTTGCAGTTCAAAAGCGCAATTCAGTGACAAAACTGAACATCGAGGCGGTTTCGGAAAATTTGAAACCCTAAAAATGGATATCCGTGATGAAGTGAAGCTCAGTAGAACAAAAATTACATTTAATAGAGGAAAAACGCAAAAGTAAGTAATGTACATAATTTATCGCGTTTTCCAGATTTTAATTTGATTTTTTTCATAATTTTTCGCGTTTGAACATTTTTATTTGATTTTTGTTCATAATTTTTTGCATGTTCCAGAAAAAAGAACAATCGAGTGGAATCGAGTACTGCAGATGCTGTGTTGTAAGTGAATTTAAGCGTTCTAAACATTTTTTACTCAATTTAGAAGTTGTATGTGAATTTACGTTTTGAAATTGATCATGTTCATAGTTTTGGACCAAATGTTCATTATCATTTACTATAAGATCTGAAGTGTCCCTGTCTAAATATTATCATTGTTCTAGAGCGTGTGGAAGCAACGAATATTCATGTTCAAAATATGAAAAAAATGTTCAAAATGTGAGACATCATGTTCAAATAGGTTATGATAAATTTTTTGGTTTAATTAGCTGTTCAAATATTCGTGTTCAAAATAGGAAACAACATGTTCAAAATATGAAACAAAATGTTCAAAATGTCAAACAACTTGTTCAAATAGATTATAATAAAATTTTTGGTTATATTAGCTGTTGAAACATTGATGTTCAAAATGTGAAACATAATGTTAAAAATGTCAAATAACTTGTTCAAATAGGATAAAATAAAAAATTTGGTTAGATTACCTTTTGAAATATTCATGTTCAAAATATGAAACAACATGTTCAAAATGTAAAACAACTTGTTCAAATTATGAAATAACATGTTCAAATATGTTGTAAATTTTTGTTTGGTTTGATTTGTCTGTGCAGAAATCCAAAACCGTTGAATTCTGTGAAACCAGTGACAACAGATGAATCTGATTCTCAAACGTGAGTGAATTTTTATGTTCAAAACTGTTTGGCAGTTGATCATTATAAGAAGTTAATAGTTATATTTGCAGCCTCAGGCTGATCGATGCAGAAGAACATATTCCATTAGCAATCCTACAGAAGAGAAAGCAACGAGAACCTGCAACAACTTCAAAAGTGGTGGATCCAATACTGCTGAAAAACATAAATGAATCATATATGGAGGAAAGCGTGAATGATGCGTATGTAACTGTTTATATTCACTTTTATAATTAGAATATAAATATTATCAAATGTTGTTGTGGTTTGTGGTGCTGTTGTTGGAGTTGCTGCTTTTTTGATTTCATGCATTTTATTTGTTCATTTCCTAATTCATCGTGTTCAATATATTATCAGTAATGTTCAATTGATGTTTAAAATTGTTCAGTGTGCTATTCACTTTTGTTTAGATTGATGTTCAAATTCTTAACTTATAATGTTCAACATACAATGAATCATGTTCAAAACGTTAATTTTTTTAAAATATGAATGCAGGAATTTTGTTCCTATATGGTTTATAATTTTAAAAAGTTGTTGTTTATATAGGAACCCTCAACCAAAGAATCAGAAAAAGTCCAAAATTACATTCACAGTAAAAGCTCCAGCTGAAAAAGTTATTGATCCAGTTTAAACTGCTCCGGCTCAAGCTGCTCCGGTTCAAGCTGCTGTGGTTCAAGCTGCTACGGTTCAGGAGGAAGACAATTACGATGGTATGCATGCTGCTAGGACAAGGATTCTGCGTAATGTATTGAAGTTTTCTAAACACAAAAAGCATATTCAGCATAACAATCGCAGGATAAGTATGTCCCCTGGAAGGTAATAATTGGATCTTATTACGTTCTGAATAAATATTCTATTGTTATTGTCTTTAGTTTTGGGATGTTCAGTTCCTAAAGGATCATGTTCAATGTTTGAAATCTCAAGTTCAAATGTTTTTAAAGGATCATTGTTACCAAAACTCATGTTCAACTTTTAAAATATCATGTTCATATTTTAAAAAATATTGATCAATTTGTAAATAATAACTATATTTGTTGGATAAATTGTGGTATTCAGTTTTTTAGGGTTCATGTTCAACAATTTGATAACAATGTTAAACCTATAATAACCTAGTACAACTTATGTTCAACTTACTACAACCTATGTTCAACTTCCAAAACCTAATGTTCATATTCACCATATGTGGTGTAGGAATGAAATGGCAAGTCCAGAAGCAATAGCATTAAAAATAAAGAAGCAGCAACAAAAGAAAAAAGATGATTTTGAAATGGAGAAGATGAGAGAGGCTGCTATAGCTGAAGAAGCTGAAAGAAAAAGAAAACAAGAAGATGAGAGGAAGAAAAAAGAGGAAGATGAGAGGTTGATAAAGGAAGCTAAGAGGAAGAAGAAAGAGGAAGCTGAAAGGAAAAAAGCGGAAACTGAAAGGAAAAAAGCTGAAAAAGAGGAAGCTGATAAAAAGAGAAAGGAAGTTGCCGAAGCTAAAAAATTAGCTGCGAAAGAAGAAGCTGAAAGAAAGAAATTAGCTTTAAAAGAGTTAGCTAAAAGAAGGAAGGCCGAGAGGGAAGCTGCAAAATTGGCAGCAGAAAAAAAGAAAGCTGAATTGGCAGCCAAAAAGAAGTAGGCTGAATTGGAGGTTGCAAGGATAGAGAAGGAGAAAGCAAAGCAGGCTGAAGTTGAAGATGAACCTCCATCGAAAAGAAAGCATATTGCTAATAGGAAGCAAAAGGAGAAAAATGTGACGAATTTCTCTTTCGAAAAGAGAATGACAAGAACATCTGCAAATGATATGGAGAATGATATGGAGCCTGAATATGAGGGAAGTGAGAATGTGTCCTCATCTGAAGATGATGATGAAGATGATGAGGATGTCAACATTACACAGTTGTCAGAACATTCTGATAGTGATAGAGACGATGACAATAACCCGTCAAAGAAAAGGAATACACAAAACCAAGTCATACAAAAGACAGAAACTCCAGTTCGTAAAGCTGGCAAGGAGGAGGATCAGAAGAAAAAGTATATCAAAAAGACAGGGGTGAGGGTTAATCATACAGCTTTTATGGAATGGGTTCCTAAACTAACCGAAAATCAAAGAAACACTATTCAAGAAATCGGGTTAGGACCATTGCTCACTGTTAATCTGCCCCAAAATGATCAGGTAATTTTTAGTTTTTAAAAATGTTAAAAAGTAAAAAACATAGTTTTGTTTAGGTTGATGTTTATATCTTAATGTAGCATGTTCAATATATAAATAACGATGTTCAAAACTTATTAAATTTTAAATATGAATGCAGGCATTTTGTTATTGGCTTCTTGATCAGTATGAAGAATATTCTTCAACACTGTACTTACCGCGTGGTAACACAATCCGATTGGAGGTGGATGATGTACACATTGTGTACGGTCTTCAAATGGGTGGTCGCAGAATCATTGAGTCCAAGTTTGACCATGATACCGAGGAATACAAAAATTTTCTCACAGAATGGAGGAGAACCTGGAATATCAGAACTGGAGCACCTAGTGTTTCAAAGATAATCAAGCGATACACAACAGAAGTTGGATTCATAGGTTGTGAACCGCATGATAACTTCATGACTGACTTCTTAGTGGTTGCGGTGAATATATTCACGAAGTCCAGTCAAAGTACACAAGCAAACTACAGATTTCTGCTATCCATGATGGATCGTAATGAGATCAGAAATTTGGATTGGTGTGAATATGTCCTATTGAGTTTGGATGCTACAGTGGAAGACTGGAAACAGAACAAGACAACATTTTTCAAAGGACCATTGCCTTTCTTACAGGTATTCAACATTTAACCAATAATGTTAAGTACTTTTTAATTCAATGTTTAATACATGAAATTCAACTTTTAATTCATCATGTTCAATTATTTTTATGTTCAATGATTGCATGTTGTTTTTCATACTCATGTGCAACATTTAATTAAATATGTTCAACTTTGAATTCAACATGTTCTAATGTTTAATGTTCAATGATTGCATATTTTGATTCATACTTTTACTATGTTCAATATGTTCAACTTTTGATGCATCATGTCCAACTTTTAATACAACATGTTCAACTTTAAATACATCATGCTGAATACACAGTCATGTCTGATTAATACGTTTAATACGTTTAATATAACTCATTGTCATTAACAAATATTCAATTTTTAACTAGTTATGTTCAAATGTTTTTTAATATTAATACACTTTTTACTTTTAATGCATAGCTATTCTACTTCGACCGCGTCATGAAGAAAAGGGTAGAACAACCAAGAACATTTCCCCTGATATCAACTTGGACAAAGAAAATGGTTAAAGATAGAATAATAGAGGAAAGGAAAGGGTATGGGCTTGGCCGAATTCTTGACAAAATAGAATTGCCGGAACCAGAAGTGCCTCAAGAAAATGTGCCTCATAATGTGCAAGGAGAAGCTGTGCAACAACTTGTGCAACAACCTGTGCAACAAAATGTGCAAGGAGAAGCACATAATGTTCAACAACAAGAAAACCCGAAGGTAAATATTATTATTTTTTTAATGTTCAGAAATTTATATTCAATGTTCAGCATTTTATGTTTTTTGTTCAGAATGTTGGTTTAAGAATTATGTCATGTTCAGAAAGTAATTTTCAATATTCATAAAATATTCAGAATTTTATGTCCTATGTTCATTAAGTTATGTCTTATGTTCAGAAAGTTATTTTCAATGTTCAGAATGATGTGTTCAGAATGATGTCCTATGTTCAGACAGTTATTTTCAAAGTTCATATAATGTTCAGAATTGTATGTCTAATGTTCAGAAATTCATGTCCTATGTTCAGAATTTGGATTTTCATATTTGAAATATTTACATGTTTTTTTTTACAGGATTTCATGATGGATTTCATTATGTTAATGAACAATTAAGGGGCTAACTTGTCTATGTTGAGCACGAAACTGAAAAGGGCTCAAGAACTCTTCCCGAACAACAATTTGGTGAAGAATGTTGAAGAGTTCATGGGGAAAATGGCAAGAGAACCATCAATTCTTAGTCAAGAAGAAGAATTGTATGGGACTGATGAATTCTTGATGGCTGTAGAAGAAATTGAAAGGAGTATTGCAGAGGGAGTTGCTAAGGAGAACATAAGGATTGCAAATGAGGAAGACAAATACGTCTAGTTTAATCCAAATCGCCCCTTTAGCCTAGGAATTGGCCTAACCCCATAAATACCCAATGATAAGGATGGAGCATCAACTTCAAAATCCCTGGGACAAAATAAAGACGAGCACCTGAACCTCGATCTAAATCTGGGATCATCAAAACAAACTGCTGATCATGTTTTGGAAACACCTGTGACTGGGAATGTCAGGGATGGCACAGCAGCAGTGGCTGGTGAACTAGTGGGGGCACCACAGACTGAGAATGTTCAGTAACACACAGCAGCAGTGGCTGGTGAAAAAGTGGCTGCGGTTACCGATGTCACAGAAGGGTAGGATTCAAGTGATATGAATTTGAATGTGGAACACTGAATATTATAAAAATATGTAATTATTAAACAAGTATTTTGAAGTTATGAATGATAAAATGGTTTTTGATAAATGTTCAACTTTTACTATTAAATGTTCAACTTTTAATGTCATATGTTCAAATCATATATTTTGAAGTAATTACTTATACAATGGTTTTGTGTAAATGTTCAACTTTTACTGTTATATGTTCAACTTTTACTGTTATATGTTCAACCTTTACTGTTATATGTTCAAATTACTTTTATATGTTCACTGTTATATGTTTAATGTTCAAAATTCTTCTGGAAAATGTTTATATGTTCAATGCAGAATACCAGAGCCCCAAAAACGGCCTCAGCGGGAACTCCGAGACGTACCTGCTTGCTTCAAATCACCGTTCATGGTCAAGTACAAAGATTTATTCAAGACTGTGGAGAACATGAGAGCAATAATTACAGACTATGCGTTTGATGATGGAGACGACAAGTACATAATTAAAATAACATTCATAATTAAAATAACATTCATTTTATTATTTTTATCTTTTGGGATAATTTTTCATAACATCGTTGAATCAATATTGTAGGGAAGTATTATATTTTGATGGAGAAAACTCGATAGACAGAGATGAGATGAAAACATTGGGTCGTGATGGATACATAGACAGCGCTATCGTTGATACATGGTCTTCAATCTTAAACGGGAAATGTTCCAAGACTAAGTTCTACTTCTCCACAGTCCCCTTTGTAAGTATAATACTTGTTTTTTTTTTTTTTTGAGGGAATGTAAGTATAATACTTGTGGTATACAGTTCTGGATATTATTATTGATTTCAATGTGCAGAATTGTATGTCTTATGTTCAGAATGGTATCCCTTATGTTCATATTGTTATGTCTTATGTTCAGAAAGTTAAAATCAATGTTCACAGAATGTTCTGAATTTTATGTATTATGTTCAGAAGGTTATATCTTATGTTCATATCTGTTAAATGCAGTTGATCATCAACACCTTCAAAATTAGTCCAGAAACAGATAGCTGGGACACAAGGCTTCATAAATTCAACAACAGATTGACAACTGAAATGAGGAATACTAGTGTTCATAGCCTTAAGACGTATAAGGAGATATATTTTCCGGTATGTGTAAGTGCGCATTTTTATGTGTTGTGCGTTAACTTCTATGATCGCTCAATAGATATTATAGACAACCGGAAGCTGCCACAACATGTCAAGGCGGGCACAAAATACGAAGGACACCCAACAAAAATGGTAAGTTAACATCCAATGTTCATTAAATGAATATATATATATGTACATTAAAAATACTTATGATAAACACCAAATGTTCAAATATGATACAGTAACAATAATGTAAGAAACATCAAAAATTATCTTAAACCAAAGTTTAACATAAATCGAAAAACGAGTTAATCAAACGTATCACATATGAAATTCAAAAAATAGAAAATATCGGAAATTACATATCACGAAAATTATTTATCAAAATTGGCCATAATCTCATCATAAAGCGATACACGAGCAGCAGGAGAATTCAATTCCGTGTTAGCAGAAATTGGAGCGTATTCCGAATATATTCCTTTCCTTTTCTTAGATTGTGAACCAAAACCACCCTACATTACCAAAACCATAAAATATTAGAAAACAATGTACAATATATGACTAAAAATGTTCATAAGTAAGAGATATATGTTCAAATACCTGAACAAAACATTTCAAAGAGTCCACAACATCTGGTATTGCTTTCTTACCACAAATATCCTCCTACATATGCATCAAATTCGTATATTCAATTAATCAAATGTAATATTCAAAGTTAGAAGAACAATGTTCATAAATAAGATAATACCTGCACTGAATCAGGTACTACACTCTTTCCTGAAATACCTTTCTACACATTATAAAGAAATATATTTAGTTTTGAAAGCATATTCTCAAACTATTTTTTTATTCATATTCACACACTAACCTCAAGGGATGAACCTAATACACGCAACTCTGAGCCGGAACTTGGATGAGAATAAAGGAAAGGATTTCCCAAAGCATCAAACTCCTAAAAAATTGATATTCAACTTTTCATTAACAATGTTCAAAATTTAAATATAAATGTACAACATATAAAATTCATGTAAAACAAATAACCTGAACAGAAGCTTGCGCTTTAGCTTTAACATTTTCAGCATGTTTTTCAGCACGTTTCCTCCAAGCCTTCTTTTTGTTACACTCCTTCTCAACAATACCCTTAGGCCTCTCGTTTGTCTCACCCTTTTTCCTACGCTTTTTTGGATCTTTAATGGATGGACCATCCTTTCCATCGTGACCAGGAACATCAATGCCCTCAACCGGCTCTGCAAAATCAATAGCACCCCTAACACTCTCAACCTTTTGCCTTAACAAATCAAATGCGGTATCAATTTCTACTCTAGCTTCAAGGAAATCTTGACAAGATGTAACCAAACGAACAAACTTCCTCATAGTTTGAAATCTCCAAACAGAAGCAGGAACAACATTTACTTTGGAGGATTGTTCATCAACAACAGCGCTGCACATAGCTGCTTTCGTCCACCTCTTCAAAATGTATTGTTCGGGTAACATAGAAACACAATGCATACTATATATACGAAGAATATGAGAACACAATAAACCCACTTCAGAAAAATGCTTGCATGTACAATTGGACTCAAATGTAATTTTGTTAAACGTAACCTCATGCCTTATCAAATCAGCAGTAACAGGCTTCCATATCAGATAAACAACTTTTTCTGCATCTTCAAATGTACGTTCCTGATTCAATGAAATTCCTCTCAGAAACTGCTCCTCAAACTTCACATATAGATAACCAGTGTACACCTTCCTTGCATGCACAAGTATACTAACATTGGCAGCAGCCATATGCCGATTGCCCCTCAATACACGATAATCATGGTGATTTTCTTTGCTACGCCATGCAGATATAACATCTAAAAACAAGTGATAAAAATCACATAAACCATCTGTTTTCCTCAACCTATCTTTAATAGAATTATTAGTCGATTCACTCCTTTGAGAAGACAAAGCTCCACCAGAGAATGTATCCTTAGAATACGCACGGCACCAATGCTCTCGAATCACATACAAATTATTCAACCATACATTCTTCTCACACTTATAGTGCTTAATGAACCTGAAAGTTAAAATGAATATGAATATTACGTTTTTATAATTGAACAACACCTATAAAGAATTGAACATGAGAATAAAAAGGAAATATACCTTGGCCAATAATGTTCAAACTCAGCAACAATATCACAGTACTTCAGAAGATAACTAAACAACTCAGTAAAACCTTTCATAGCTCTCTGCGTAGCAATATTATTCTTTGAATTCTCTCCAAGATGCCATGTACACAAACGGTGACTAGCACCCGGAAACACATCCCTAATAGCAGCAGCAATGGCAGGAGCTTGATCTGTCATTATAGTTTGAGGTATTCCACCACCCATTGATCGCAAAAAAGATTCAAACAACCAAATAAAAGAAGGAATACGCTCATTAACCAGGAACCCCAAACCAAAAACTACATTATTGCAATGATGATTCATTCCAACAAATGGTGCACATATCATATCATATCATACCGATTTGTCCGGTATGTCGTATCAAACACCAATAAATCACCAAAATATTCATAATCCCTTTTCATCCTTCCATCCCTCCAAAAGAAACTAATTAAATGTCCATGTTCATCTAACTCAAAATCATAATAAAAATCACTCTCAGATGATTGTCTTTGAGCAAAGTACCTAATTAACTGATTACAATCTTTACCATCAAGTTTCATTGCCTTTTCAGCAGTCAAAGCGTTGTATGCATCAGCAGTAATAAACCCTAAATTAGGAGATCCTCCGACTTCTTTTCTCATTGCACGAAGCAAATCAGACACTCTACAACCACTGGCTTTCATTGAACTAAGATACTTGAGCTGCTCCCCTGTAATATCTCTTTGAGACCTAAGCAAGTATCTCTTGTCAGCGGGAATCATATGATGATTGTGAGTCATGTTATGCCTCACCACAGTCCAAACACCTTCATTGGTAATAGAAAACTGAATAAAAGCAGTACAACCTGTACGCAATTCAGACCTCTCATACTTCCTCAACGTTTCCTTCTTAACATCTTTAAACCCAGAATTAGAACAAAGAAATCTGCGCATAATCCACAAACCAGTTCTACGACTAGTCCTAATTAATCCCTTACGAATACTGAAACCCTTCCTAAATGCATAATCATTATACATTTCATAAGCTTCATCATCACTCCTAACTTCTTTTAACATTAATTCTGATGCAGATGCTTCTTCAACCACTACTACTTCTTTAGACACTGTTAAAAAATAGAGGGAAAAGATGATGTTCAATTTAGATTGTACGATGTTCATATATTAAAACCAAATGTTCATAATCATAAACTTCAATAAATGTGTTGCGATAATAACATAATCACAACGAAAAAAACATTGAAAAAAGTAAATACCAAAGTCATGTTCATAATATAGGTGAATAATGTTCAAAATCATCAAAAACAACAAGTGTAAATTTTCCAGAAAATTGGAAAATCTGAAAAATATTCAAAATATTAAAAAAGGATACAATGTTCATCAAACTAAAACCTAATACAACTATAAACGTAAAAAAAAACAAATATAAAAAGAATTTTAATCACAATTGAATCTAATCACAATTGAAAATCAAAATCGCAAAATCAGAATCGCAAAATCAAAATCGCAAAACAAAAAAAAAACAAAAAAAATAATTGAATCAAACTCACATTCCTTCATCAACGCAGAGAGTATTGAGGAATTATCAGCATTAATTTCAGCAAGTATAGCATCAATGGAAGCTTTGCTAGTAAAATCATTCATAGAGCATAATGTTGAAACAGAGGAAGCCATGAAGATTGAAATCAGCAAATTGAAAGAGAAAAACTGCGTAATGGCTTTAGAAGAGGAGAGAGAAATTTTTGAATTGATCAACGTGATTACAAAGCAAAAGGAAAGAAGGAAAATAGGAAACAAATCTGGCGCTAAAATTAATGCCGTGATCAAGAAGGAAAGGAAATCAAAGGGGAAAAACGAAATCAACGCTGTCAGAAGCTTTAGAAGGAAACTAAAGAAGGAAGGTGAGTTTAGGACAAAACGACGACGCATAGGAGTAAAACGCTGCGTTTAGGCTCGTATGCACGCTGAGATGCGTGCATACATATGCAGCCAAAAATTTGGGGGGTTTTTCATGAACTTGTTCGATATGTTTGAGGAGGTAAGGCTTTTATGGAAAAATCCTTCTTAAACAATACGAAGAACTATGTGCTATGCTAACTTTAGATCGGAAAATGTTTGGTTGACCATAAGGGTTGGCAACCCCTAACATATATTCCCTTTTTATTTATTTAAGGGATACACTTGTCTTTTCCCACCGTATTTATATAAGATATACACTTGCCATTTTTAGTAACTTATCAACCCCACCATCTAATTAAATAATCTATCTACACCCCACCCCCACCCCCCACCCCTAAAATAACATGGTCCCCACTTGTTTTACTTGTTAAAATATCTACTCAACCCCACTTGCTTTATTACTTTATTTCATTCAAAGTGAGAATCCCCTCTTACCTTCCCCCTATAAATGAGTATCTATAGGAGTTTGTAGAATATTAGGTCATGGACTTGGGCCTTGGCCCACTTACACTTTGGACCCATTTTATGGAGAGTATGTTATCTTGTACTTAGATTGAGCCACTGGAGTATCCCGTACAACTAGCGCCCTCAGAGTAAGTACAATCGTCTAGACTGTTGTGCTTGCTCTGAATAAAGAAGCATCTCGTACAAGTACAAAAGAGTTGAAAGGAAATATGATTGCAAAATAAATTGTCCAAGAAAATTAAATAACTTCTTTTTGATTTTTTTGAATATTAATATTAATTAAACTAAGAACTCGTCTTTTGATTTTTCTAATTTTCCTATAACTAAAACTACTTTTTAACTTAATTGAAACTATTTTTTCTTTTTACTGATTTTTTAGATGAACTTAATTAGAGAGTGAGAGAATGAGAGCTTTTTTTTAGAGAGAGCTTAGAATGATGTGGGTTAGGGGCCTTCTTTAAGTGAGAAAAAAGGATAGTACTTATAGAGGTGGGAAAGGACTAAGTTGCAAATAAATAATAGTTGAAGATTATACGAAATAAATATAGATTAGTAGAAGGATTTTATGAATAAATAAGCAAATTCGAGTAATCATGACTTGATTGACCTCTAACCATTTTCGTTTTAGTTGCCAAACTGATAAGTTATACTATCGGGAAGCTCAAACGGGCAAAACAAGGTACGCGCCTTAGAGAAAAAAGAAGATCATTAGTGTCATCGACTAATGAATATACTTTTGTGTCATGATAGACCAGAAATAAGATGATCATTTTGGAAAGAGGTTATCGTTCGTTTAAAAAACGTCAGGTTAGAAATGTAGGTCCATTATTACGAAAAGGGCGTCATATAAAAGTTGGTCATACATTATTTACCTAACCCAAAGGCTCGTTTTAATACTGCGTATTAACAAGGTTGTTGTCACATTGTTTAGACAATAACATAACATACCCCCTCTTAATAGTAATAGTACTTTTGGGAGATAGTATTTCTCGGGGTGCACTTTTTATAAGTATTCCTTTCATGGTGTATTTTCCGATGTGGATAACCCTCTTATAAAAGCACCTAACACATCCCATATTAGTAGTAGGGAGACTAGTGGTTGTAAAACATATATGTTCTGTAATAAGACTAGAACCATTATTTGTTACGCTAACCTGAATGGAGTATTCTGTATAAACTAGTTCTTGAACCCGTTCGATGAACGGGCTTTGGTTCACCGTGATATGTGTGGTATTTTAAAGATCCAATTAAACTTAACAATCACCATGTTGAAGTGCTCATATCAGATAATGTTAGGAATAAAGAAAACTAATATTGTAGTTGAAGTACCTCCAAAAAAGGCAAATAGAAAAAAGGAACCCAAAAAAAAGTACTTGTCTCGATCGGTCTACCTCTCATTCATAGCATTACTGTTGTCGTATCTACTGTGTTAAATAGAGTTAGGGTTGGATTTAGAGATGGGAGACCAAATATAAGCGACGTTTGTGATTACGAAGTGTAATCGACATTATTTAATCAATTATTAATGGTTATGGGAGGAATTGATTTATTAATGGAGGCTTTTAAAGGAGATGGGGAGAAAATGGTGGATCAAATTGAAGGTGGAATTCCATAAAGATGATATATTTAGAGGTCCAATTGAAGTGTATTACAATTTACTTCAATTGAAGAGTTTGTACAATTAAAGATTAAAGAATTAAAGATTCAAGAATTAAAGATTCAAAAAGAATTAGATGAGATAATTATATCTTGTAACTGCTCATGAAATTGAAGGAGGGTAAATGAAGAAGGGTTTGGCATGGAGTAGAATGGGGAAGTTGGACGGTGCTCTGGTGTGGAGTGATGGTGGGTATTTTTTTTTTCTTCAATTTTTACAATTATACGGATGGAAGAGCAATGGGATGGACACGTGGCCAAAGTTTTGGGGTTCTTTTTTAAAGACTAGGTATAGATGTCTAAGTTATATTCATCCGTAGTTGAAAGACATGACGTTTACTGAATCGGTTTTATTATTGCACTATAATCAATTGGAGATTCCTAGCTAAACCTATGCATGAAGGTAGCTTTTTACTTGCAAATTACCTCCAAATTAAAAAAAAAATGATTTGACAAAAGAATCACAAGTATGAATACATTCAAGGTTGTTGGCATCTTCTTCTTTTTATTTTGGAAGGGTTCACATGATTTGTTGTTTTGTTATTAAGATTCTCTTTTTTATTATATTTTTTTAAAAAAAGGGGTTGGGGTCTTACGTGGGTTTTGGGGGCTAATTAGATTAGGCTTTATTTTTTGTCTTTTTTTGTTACTTTTGTTTTGTCTTTTTCTTATTATTGTTAATTGTTTCACACAAATTCTTATTTACAAGGGTTGTACAATAAATATTGTACACCGGAGTAAAAGTTAACTCAAATGTGTAAAAGTTAAGCTTATATATGTAAAAGTTATCTATTTTTTAGTGATAAATTTTTTCATTTTAATAAAACTTATTTTTTCAAAATCACTAATAATGTAATAAAATTAATCATTGAATGTTTATCTATCAACTTTTTTTTACTACTATAAAAGTTAATCAAAACTAAGTTAAAGTTACAAAAAAATGGGTAAAAGTTATCTTGGTGTACAATAAATTTATTGTACACCTTATGCGCGCAAGACCTTTTGATTGTTTCATTGGTTTGTTTTAATTTAATTAGTTTAGACAGTAAGTTAATTAATTTAGTTAATTATTTGGGTTAAGTCATTTTTGCATGGTGGAGTCAAACCGGGGAAGTAATAGTAAATTTAGTAAGATTTGTAATTAACGAGATTCATAGTAGATCTATCATTTATTTAGAAGATAATTTTTACCAATGCATGTGTGCATAGTTGTTGTAACAAAAGATTTGACAATCCAAGAGCAATAAATTTACTTAACTGATTTTTTAAAAAAAAACTTTTGCTGATTGTTTCATTTGGAGTCAAACAATTCACGTGAATGTGAATGAATTTTATTAGGGGTGAGAAAAAGTCAGGGTACCCTGAATCAGAACCGTAACCTGTTAGGAACTTGCGGTTTCAGAATCGGAACCTGTTGTGCAGGTTCCGGTTCCGGGTAATAAATTTGGGAACCTGTTGCAACAGGTTCCGGTTCCGGGTAACACACAATATTAACGTGGAGTACCTAAAATAAGGAACTGGGCAATATGAAAATGCTTCATATGCCCAAAATATGAAACAATCCAAGCTAATTTTTGGAAAATATAAATATAAAATTGCAACTTAAGCTCAAACTATAAAACAATCAAAGCCCAAACCTTAAAGTAGACAGTCTTTCAATAAAACATAAATATTTTACTTAAAATTTCAAAATTTCAAAATTTTCCGGTTCTCATTTTAAACAGGTTCCGGTTCTTGGAATTTCAACAGGGTACCCTGTTGTACTCACCCCTAATTTTTATTGTTTTGTTTTTCCTATTTTTTTGCCTTTTAGTAGTTAGTTAGTTAGTCATTATTAGAAATTAATTAGTTAGTAATTAGTATTAAGAAAAGCTAGTTAGTATTAAAAGTAGGTAATGAGTCTTGGTTCTACAAAGGCATTGTTTTCATAAGGTAAAGGAAGGATCTAGATTAAAATGGGTAGTAGTTAGTTGATATTTCGGGTAACATGTTTTTTTTGGTGTAATATTTCGGGTAACATGTTAGCAAAACTTTGGGCTATGTTGGGAAAAGTTTTAATTATGTGCTCGGTTAGTTAAATTTTAATCATTCCTGGTTATTTACGTACTACTCTTATGTCAATAAGAGTTGAACGGACATCTCGCTCTCCCTCTCCTTTTTCTCTCTTCTCTCTCATCTTTTAGGGTTTCAGTTTTCTTGGTCGTTTAGGCCGGAAGTAGTCTATTTTCTTCGGAAATTAGACTATTTCCGAAAATTTTTCTTGCTTTTCATTGTTTCTTTTCATGTTTTGTCTTGTTTTGGTTTCTTTTCCGTTGATTTGTTCCAAATTTATTCTTGGGTTGTTCCCAATTTATTTGGGTTTTTCCTAGAGTTTTCTAGGTTCTTAATTCTCATTCATGGATGGAAATTTTTTTTAGGGTTTCAATAATTGGGAAAGAGATTTGGATTCATACAGTTTTAGGGTTTATCATCAACTCGTCGTTCAGAACAATTCGTGCGCACATTGCGAAGGGCTCTACTTGGAAAGATGTGAAATCATCGAAAATCACTGCTCGCGTCAAGCTAGAAGCGGTGGAGTACGAGATGTGATTTAGGATGCAGAATAGCAATGTTTTGATTGTAACAATCATGTATTTTCTTTGAATCAGTGGTATGCAGATCTATTTTATCATTGTAGATGTCGTATGGGAGATTATTATTGATATTGTTCTTCCCCGTCAAAAAATAAGAGTCGAACAGGGACAAAATGATGTTAATTATCACGTTAATACGAAATTACTCTTGAGAGTTAATTGAAAGAAATAATGCCCTTGGTCCAAGTATGCATTCAATGCTAAGTCTAATGAATACGGTTCAGTATTAATTAAACAAGTTAATAATTCAGTGAGATCAAGTGAACTGTATAACTAGCTAGAGGCCGTTTCAGTTCAAGTGGAATTAAAAATATGAATCCACAGCTTACTCTTGACTGAACTCGTAGGGTCACACAAATAGTACGTGAACAGATCAAGTATTTAAGTGAATATATTATTCATTAAATAGTCTATTTATGAACATTCGGAAACGACGGATCTCGGTTCTAGTGGGGGTGTCAAAAGGAAAAATATAGAATGCTCCGAAAATTATGATATTGCCGGAAACGGAATTATGGATCATGATGGAAATATAAATATTATCCAAGTCGTATATGTTGTCGGAAACGGAAACATGGTACGTATCGGAAAATATTATCGGAAATAGAAATATTCCCGGAATCGGAAATATTGCCGAAAATGGAAATATTGCAGGAATCGAAAATATTGTCAGAATCGGAAGTATTAAATATTTGTTCGAATCGGAAATGAATTTCGGAATCGGAAATATTAAATATTTGTTCGAATCGGAAATGAATTATGGAATCAGAAAACGAATCGAAATCGCGACGTACGAACGATCGACGAACGAGCTTGTGAGACGCAAGGCCCAGCGCCTAGCAAGCCCGTGCGCGGGAGCAGCGAGGCAAAGAAGGCCGAGCAGCAGCAGCGCCCAAACAAGATGGGTCGCGTGCTTGCTGCCAGCGCCCAGCGCTCTTGGGCCAAGCGAGCAGCAGCACCCACTCGTGGGCTTGCGTGCTGCGGGGCTGCGGGCTGTGTGCGCTACACGACCAAGCCTTGGCCGGTTAGGATTACTTCGTTGTCAAGTAATCGTGTTTTTCTAATTCTACTCAAATTGGATGATTTAGTTAAACCTGGAATACTTAGGTATTTGATTAAACCTAAAATTCTAATGATATTATTTAACTAGAATCCTAATGGATTTAGTTATTCGATTCCTAGTAGAATTCAAACTCCGTTATTTCCACGTACCCTATAAATATGTGGTTCATGATCACAATTTGTAATGCAATGCAATAAGTATTCCAATACATTAAGTTCAAGAGAGAATTTAATATTTGCCTAACTTTATTGTGAGTTTCCCGAGTGCATATAAAACCTTAGAGAATATTCTAGTTGGTTGAATCTAAGGCGGATCCGAAAGTGCTGTGGACTATCTACGGAGGGGCGACATTTGGAGTCCTAAACTTGTTCTTGTTCGGTTCGGGAGCAGCTAGGGAAGGCACGCATCACATTTTATGTATCCTAATTATGCTAATTGACTATGTGGCCGGCAATTAATTTGGATTCCTGGGTTTATGGTTTTTCCGCATCAATTATATTGTTTATATTATTCATAACCTTACAGTGGTATCACGAGCCTCTAATTAATTCCATAATCAATTATAGTTAACATGGATTAAATTTTATAAATTTGCAATGAATTAAAGGGGTGATTAATTTCGTGTATGTAATTAATTGTAAATTTGTGCGATTATTTAATTATATGTTCGCAGGATGTTTTGGCTGTTTTGTCAATAATGGTCGGATTCTTATAATTTTATAGTGATTTTCGCATGTAAACGACGTTTTAAAATTTTGACAAAAATCAAAGATTTGATGTCGAACCCAGAATTCCCAAATTCGAAGCATAACTACGACTTTTTGGAGGTTTTAGTTTTTCGAATGCAAAATTTGTAATTTTAATGATGTTAAATTAAATATTTGTGGATCTTGTAAGTAAATCTTGAATCTATGGTTGACCTACAGTATATGTTTAACAATTTTAAAGCCTAATCTTGTTAATTATACAACCTAATTTGTAATTACAATTAATTTGTTGAATTTCAAATAATTTAGACTTTGATTTGAATTTCATAATTAATTGATAATTTAATTAGGATCCTATGATTAAAAACCACCATAAAATTAGTTAAAATTGAAAAGTTTTAAAATTTTATGACCTAGATTTTAATCCCTAAAAATACATGTAATCGGAAATTAATTTGAATAATAAATTTTCGATTTTTTCGCCCAAATTTAAAGAAATTAATATGATTTATTAATTTGTCGTTAAATTTAAAATACAAAAAATATTAATTTTTATAAAACCGATCACCAATGTTGCATGCACGAAGCAATGGAACCTAAGTGTTACCCTTAAGGGGTGTTGCATAGTGTGGGCATGCGACGACGAGCAAGGGAGCTCGTCGCCCATGCGGTACGAAGCAATGAGCAAGCAAGGCATGCGCGGCATGCTAGGCCCTGTGCCGTGTGTGTTATGCGGGTGGTCGAGCAAATTGGGCAACAAGGCATCGTAGCACAAGGCACGAGGCAAGGCAGCAGCATACGAGCAAGGGAGCTCGCAGGCCGCTGCGCATGCCACTTCCCAGCGCGCAACCAACGAGCAACAGGCACATCACGAAGTTGTTGCACTACTGTGGTGCATCACTCGGCCAGCAGCTACGCGAGCCCTGGGCGCTGCCTTGTGCATGCGGCCCATTTGCGTTGCGGAGTTGGTGCTTGGGCGAGGCATGGGCTTCGGCATATGCCTTGCTTTGGCACGTCGGGCCTTTTTGTTTATGTTTCGGTTGAAAACGATTTTAATTAAATTTAATTTCGTAATTTAATTTTTTCTCGGAATTTAATTTTGATTAATTTAATTATTATAAATTATTTTGTTATAATTATTTTACTAAAATTAAAACCTTGATAAAATTGAAATTAATTAATTTTAATCAACTGAAAATAAAATAAAGGGATTTAAATATTAATTTTATATGAGCTTTCAATTTTAATTAAATTTGTAAGTTTTCGGTTGGACTAGGAAATACAATTTTATGTTTAAAATTTATAAAGTATGTAAATTCTTGGTTTTAGTGGGAGCTTTTAGTCATTAACTCTTGATTAGGTCTACATTCCTTTAAAGTTAAAACAACTCGATTAGAACTAATAAGGTTGAATAATTTGTAGATTATTGGAACCCTTAATTAGTTGTTGCAAATGTTTATGTGATGCATGATTTTTCTACTAACTTTCTATGTGGGCCATTCATTGATAAATGAATGGGTGAATGGTATATTGTAAATGTACTGTTTTGCAAGTTATATGGAAAGTGACTAGTATGGCCCAAATAGGATAGAAAATATGATCTGCGTACCATTAATTTGAATGTAAAATTGGTCTAGTGCACCAAAGTTTTTATTTTAAATATGGTCTGTACGTGTACCATCAAATAGTTGTAATTAGTTTTAATTATAGCATATCCTATTTGAAGAAAATGGCGCCTCCCATGGTGAAATTCAAGACGGAGTTTCCAATCCATTTTCAAAGACGGGGTTTGAAGTTGAAGCTTCAAGATGAAGTCGGGTCATACTAGATCACATTTAAATCTTATGCGTGCTTTAAGTTATTTATTGCTTTAAATATGTCTTAAATATGCATGAGATTATGGCTTGATTATGTTGCATGATTAAGGATTTTAGTTCACTTAAAATCTAACCCACATAGTAAGAGCCTTAAGTTCCAAACTTTAAAAATTGAGTTAAAAGGTACCATGCCAAAATAACACTTACTTGGATAACCTTTACATCAATCTTAGTAATAGTTTTCCGCCATAGTGAGGTGTTACTTGTTGATCCTAAAGGGGTAAGGTACACAAATAATTGTGAGTACATGTTAGTTTTGGTGAAACTCAACGATATAAGTAAGGAGTCCTTTTATGTCGTGGCAAAACAGATAGGTTTACCTAATAAGTTCTTAGACGTACCTATCAACCAAGAATAGTTTCTAGACTATTAGCAAAGGATTTGCTTACCTAAAATATTTTAGAATTGAGTCTAAATACATAATGTGCTTAATTCTTCAATGATTTTAGGGTCTTAGATTCATTTTATTCACACCTGCCGGAACAATAAATTCGAATAAAATGCCAATGACTTGTTTAAATTGCATAATTGCTTTAATTTTCAAGTTGTTTTGGTTATCCTTACTTATGTTTTATTAGTATCATGTTAGGGTTGTTCGTTTAATAGAATCATGTTAGGATTATTATTGTTTTAGTATGTAGTACTCAGCTTTGCTGATTACGTGCTTTGTTTGTGTGTGTTGATCATGGCTATGCCTTATTGATCCTGTGATGACCCATTTTGGTGAGCAGTCTCTAAGGATCAATAAGCGCTGTCCATCTACAGGTTTGAAGATGATGCATCATTGGGATCGGGATTAGAGAGCTTGTATTTATTTTGTTTTGCTAAGTGACTTGGGTTTGTTAAATCGGACTTTAAACTTGTCGTACTATTTACATTTTCTTATTTTCGTTGATTGATTTTTGGGATTAAATCTGTAATCGATTATTTATAAACCTAAAAGTTAGTTTTGTATTTTCCGCTGCAAAATTCTGAATAAGCCGTTACGTTTTCACACGGGGGATAATACTTCGATAATTCTCTATAGTTATATTTATAAAAAGGGTTATTTTAGGAAAAGGAGAATTGTCGGGGTGTTACATTATTACTCATGATAAATGTTTAGACTTTGCATGCTTCAATGTATGTTTTAATTATTGTTTATAATTAAATATTTTGCACTGCAGTAAATCCTTTTTGAAAGGTAACAGTAAATTTCCTCGATTGGTAGTGAATCCAAGAACGATTCACGGATATGAGAGAAAATGAGCAAATTAAAAATGTACGATTCGTTTAGCGACTTTTATGGTTGTTTTCGAGTATCAAAATCGAATGGCAAACCAATTGGTGCTTGTAGATTTAAAATACAATGTAGTTTTGAGATCATAAAGCATTGAGTTTAAACGCTCAGCTTTACCAATGGTTAACAACCTAATATATTTGTCCATTTAATTCTCGAATGAGTCTAGTCCCTAGACATTCGAATAGATTGATGCTTAGAGAACTTTAGAAGCTTCTGGTAAGATCATCTAGTTGAAGAAAAATATTCAACATAAATTAAATGGTAAGAACCTTGTTGAAGTGACATTGGATATGTCTAACAAAGTATAAAAGTCACCACTAAAGAAGTCAATTCTTAAGACTATAAGAAAGGGTACAAGTAATAGGAAAACAAGGAACAACTGAAAGGAACTTATAATTCCGTTTCTACCTATAAGTTTATGTTTAAAGTAAAGTAACCTAGCAATCAAACTTCCTTGGTATCATATACCGCTTAAGGTTCTTACTTCGGTAATAACTCAAATGATGGAAGCTAGGATACACTAATGACCTACAAGTGGGAAATGAAGCATGGCATTGCCACATTCGTTGTAGGGTAATCTAGTTTGTTTTAAGTACTTTCAAGGCTGGAACTTAATGGCTATTTTGTTCCATAATCAGCATACCTAAATTTCTGTTTTCAAACACAAAAAGACTCACATTCAAGAAAAAAACAATGTTTGTTTGTTTATTTGAATGAAATGGTCATTTACGGGTTGAGTCAATATGCCTGATTAAAACAAACAACCCTTTAACAATAAAGAACTTTACTAGGTTCAAATCAATATCTTGATTTGAGTTCCACTAACCTTTAGCATTGTTACATAGACCATATCAACAAGTTAACGTTCTAAAGCTCTATTTTGATGGACTTTTGAAAGTTGATTGATTTCTAGATCATTCAAGACAAGCTAGTCTTACTTGTTGAAAGTAACAAAAGATATGAACTATTGTTAGAACACCTAGACAATAGAGTTCAAAGCTAAAGTAAGATTTTATGACTTTATTATATCACCTGGATTTAAGTGAATATTGGTTTATTTACTCAATGTGATATAAGTTTGAATCTGTTTGGCTAGTCAAAAGATTCATAGAAAAGTATAAAATTACCACTTGGCAAGAAATCATAAAGATCTAGGTTAGATCGTGTTGATGATTACTTATACCAAGAATGATCATCAATGATTGTGTGTTGTAATTTCATAGTCTAGATATGGTATATCTAAATTGGAATGATCGAAGTCGATTAGTACTTGATTCGATTCGATCACTGATGAATCATAAAGATTTTTCCTATAATTTCTAAAACAAAATGCTCAACTACCACCAAACTAAACCTAATTCGTCAAAGCTATTGAAAAGTAATTTCAGATTATCTTTTCAATTATATATATCTAAAGATTTCCTAAACTCATTGGGAGCTTAGTGTTTGTCATTCGACAAACAAAGGCCCAAGTATAGACCCAAGTATAGATATATGTTTCATTGTGATTTATTCAAATGAGACACAAGGGCATTGTTTCTACCACGGATTTTGAGAACATAATGTTTGTTTGCTTTAATAGTGTCCTTTTGGAGATTCGTTTCCAAAATGACAAGTGGGAGAAAATAGACCTCGAAAGTCTTCGAGGCTTTCGAGTCTGTAGACACCTACTTTTGTCCCCATTCCCAAAAGGGAAGGTTCAATGATGAAAGCATAAATCTCCACTTGACAACGCATCTCCTATAAAATAACGAATCTCGATCACCCCTTTTCATTTCACCCGAAACCTGCTATTTATAGAAACCTGCTATTTATGGAAACCTGGTAAAAATAGTAACTGCCGTAATGGGTAGTTGTTAAAAGTGGCAAGTCATAAAAGATAGAAACCTGTCAGAATTAGGTGTTGCACTCCAACATAAATCCTAAACGAGATAGAAATTGCGAGAGAATCCTATTCCTAATATGATACAAAAATAAGAGTCACGTATTAATTAAAATCCTAACGAGCCTAGAGTTCGTAACGGGCCCAGACGCATTCCGTCACAAGGTTAATACGCACTAAAAGACTCGATTAAGTCTCAAACACTCCGGATTCTAGGAATCCGAATCTGACTAAGAAAACAGCCCAGATCCTATTTTCAACGCCTGGCTCTGGGCGCCGAAATCTTCGGCGCCCAGGCCTGGGCGCTGAAATTACGTGGGACGTATTCTTTCCTAATTCCTCGTGGATTAGAGCTCTACAATTCTATCTTTCCACGAACTCTTTTCTATAAATATAGCCCAAGTTTGACGTGAAAAAAGGAACACACAATTATTATTCTGAGTATTGACTCTAAACCCCTAAGCCTAAGCCTCACGCTGCAAAACTGATCACGCGTTCTGTCGCAATCGATCCATAAATCGAACAGAACGTATCCCATCCCATGATTTGAGATTCGTTAAATAAAAGGAGAAATAGCAAAGTCAAAGTGGTTAGTTTTCTGAGAACCGTGACGCACCTCTCAAGGGTGCGTCGTAACGTGTCCCTTTTCTATGATTTAATTGCTTTCCTCGCCCTTTTTATGAACTGTTAAACTAACAAAATCTGATTGTTCTATCACGCCTAATAAATATGATATTTTTTTGGAAATTGGATTATCATGCTAGGTCCCTTAATACAATCTAAATCAGATAATCGCGCTCGATCTAGTACTATATGTTGCATATTGTTAAAATCAACTCAGATTAGTTTAATAGTTAACGCATGTCCCTTCAATTATTTATGCTGAGCTAGTAAGGATATCCTGCCTCTGGAGTTATCGAAGAGCGAGTACTCCTCTCGGTAGTTACAGTCCCCCGAACCCTCAATCTCTACCTTGCGGGTGTATGTTGAGAGATCCCCACACCAGGGATCACAAGGGAACCTACGGCCGTCGTGGTCAAACATAATTGCACTCCCTTTATGTCACGATAACCGGGTTTTGTCAGTTTTTCTCATTGTCGTTAAAAACTGAATGGCGACTCCTATATTAATAGTCAATTGGGTGTAAACTCACAGGAAATCCAATTACACTTGATTTGACACTAGTAGAGAAAACGTCATTTGCAACTCCTTTTTTGCAACTCATACATTGTGTGAATGCTACGAAAAGTCATTGGTCAACGCGGGTCAAGGATTTAATGATTTTATTGCACCGTTTTTGAACAGTAAACGCTGCAATTTTTTGAAAAAAAAAAATTAAAAAAATAATTGCAGCGAAGTAAGTGAGTGCACGCTAAGAAAAAGGCGTCTAATTGCAGCCTCCTCCCAATGTACGCGTTGTGTGACTTTTCTACTTCCTCTCCCTAGAACTCCTTCCATTTCAAACCGTAGAATTCTATCTCTTTGTTTCGTCCAAATCGTTCCATGGGATTTCGAAAAAGAAGCTTCGATCTGGTTCCTTCCAACTCCCCTCGTCCCAAAGTATATTTCTATCTCTAAATCTCACCATTTTTTTTGCTCTTCTTTCTCATTTGTTGGATATGTTAGTCGATTATTTTGAAATAATGTAATGGGTTCATCTCTTTTGATTTTGTGTTAAAGTTTCAACCCCGATCTACAGAGAGATAAAGAGATGGCGGATGAGAGAGAGGACGTCGAACTCGTACTTTGCTTGAAGTTCTACCTTCACTTCGTCAATTGTGGTAGGGTTTCAATTCTTAAACTCGTTTTTT
This sequence comes from Spinacia oleracea, assembly GCF_020520425.1. NCBI lineage: Eukaryota > Viridiplantae > Streptophyta > Magnoliopsida > Caryophyllales > Amaranthaceae > Spinacia > Spinacia oleracea. The sequence goes on along the minus strand of NC_079492.1, from coordinate 42,777,559 downwards.
TTCTTCGATTTTAAATGATTTATGATGTTTGGCTGATTTGATTTGTTAATTTTTGGGGATTTATTGTTCTTTTTAGTTGTTAATTTGATGTAAAGGGGTCTGTTAATTGAGAGACTGGATCTGGTAATTTAGGGGTTAGTTTTTTTTAAATGTTTCAGTCGAATTTATTGATTTGGAGTCAAATTGGTTCAGATTATTTGGAATTCACAATATGTTTAGTTGTTTGATTTTCCTACCGAAATTTGTCATGATGCAAGCATTTTGTATATGTTTATGATTTAACTTGCTATCAAATAATTGAGTGCAATGAGTCTCAAATTGTTCAAAAAATTTACCCAAATTTGCAAGAGAAATATTCCGTCTAATCTTGTGAAGTGTTCTAGTCGTTGTAATGATGGATTTGAAACCTAGCAGGTGACCCTTTTTTCTTTGCTTTCTTATTCATGTCTGCAACTCTGCATTACCACATTCAAAGGCTAAATTTTTGGTATAGTTCCAAATCAAAGAGAAATATGATTTTAGAGTTTTAGACGGAATCAAAGAGAATTACAGGTTAATTTTCTTGGATTGTTGATATGCTCATTTGGGAATCTTACACGTGATTTTCGTGTGCAGATTGTTATTGAATATTCAGAAGAATGGAGTTTACGGATGCTTATAAGCAGACTGGGCCCTGCTGTTTTTCTCCCAATGCTCGCTACATTGCTGCTGCAGTTGATTATCGTCTGGTGATTCGAGACACTCGGTCATTTAAGGTGCTCTAGTTGTCAATTTGCTATTTTTTCGTTTTCTACTTACTATCTCTAGACTTATGTACTGGAATGTTAGTTTCTCGTTCCCGCAAACTGTTTCTTTGGCTCTATTCTGACTTTGTACCCTAAACCTTTAGTGGGCTCTGAACGCTGCGAAATTATAAAAAAAATCCTCCACTGCAAAATTGCTCCATCGATGGGGAAAGGCGAGATGGAGCTGCTGACCTTTGAATTGAACCATGATTCTTCCAGTTTGTTGCTTCACCTACGGCAAGGTAATCTCTTTTCGAATTGTTCATTGCCGTCTTTTTCTAGGGTTTTGTCTGCATTGGTTTGGGGGTTTTTCTAAATCCCTAATTTCTTCAACTTTTTTATTAATGGTTTTTTTTGTTATTTTTTGTTTTTTTAATGCTATTTCTGTCTATTTTGGGTTCAAACTGGTTAAGGCTATTTGGAATTCACTCGATGTTTATTTGTTAAATTTTCATATATTTGAATAAATCCCGTGCAATTGGGTTGATTAATTCTCAAAGTTTTAGTTCTTTCAGATCTGGTTTTTGTATGGTCGATTTTATTTTTTGTAATAAGCTATTCTCCTAAAATTAATTCATCAGACCACCATTTTTTACCAGTTTAATAATTTTTTATTAAAACTAATTTAATCAGGATACTTCTCTAGATTCAATTTCAGCAAACCCTTTGATATGCAAGGCGGTACAGAGGCTAGGTATTGATTATACAGTGTAATGATTCATGAAGCTACTGTTGAAAGCAAAATTAGGACTGAGTATAGTGTATAGTATTGTTCATTGGATGATCAATAACACTCTAAATGATAAAATACTAGGAAAAGCTCAGTGATTTTCCATGATTTCATGAACCTTAGTCTGCTACCTTTTAAAATCATTCTTTTTAAAATTTGGGTCTACATAAGGGTGACAGAATGATTTCATGTATGCTCTGGAACAGTCTGATGCCGATTTTGATGAATTCATTGATGGTGGTGGTTATTTTTCTGTCATTGACCTCTCCCTTTGTCCATTTCCTGTCCATTTCCTGTCCTGCATGCTTGAGGCCTAGGCGGGTTGGTGACCGTGTTTAACTACAAAGTTACTTAACCAGATATTCATGTCCTTACTTCTTCCATCTTTATAAATCAACGTTTGTTACAATTGGCACGTTCATCCTCTTCGAATATGTTCATACTTTAGGTATCAGCTCACTGTTAAAGTTTGTGGCTTTCCAACAAGATGTCGTGTCATGTAGCTATGGGTAGTCCATTTACACCCTTTTGACAAATTGCTATTAATATGAATTAACATTTGAATTATTGATCTGCATATGAACACTGAGCTACTCAAGGGAAAAACTGAAATGCTGGAGGAGTATTTATGCATTTATGTTGATCCACAAGGGAATTTGTCCAGGATTCCTGTCATACTTGATCAGATCGTGTTCCAGAATTTGTTCTTTGTCCAGGCAATGATGTAATTATCGTGCTCATTAGTATTACCAGCAATCCTTGATTTATTTTCTGTTTTCCTACATTTTTATCCCGTGTCATGGAACGTCTTGTACTTATTTTCGAACCTTATCCAGTTGTCCCGAAGTTCAATCAACCTATGGAGTATGTTGCATTGGAGGGAAGATCTTCTGGATCAGTTTTGACTTAGAAAATTTACTATTCTTCGTATATTGTTTGGCAGTCTAGGTTTGTTGAGCTATTGGTCTCTTAGATCTGTGATATTTAGGCTAGGTACCTTTGTTTTTGCATTTTATACCATGAATGAAGTGATATGAGATTTATGAGTTATCCCAAAGTATCATGTCTCGTGACACATTCAAATAATATTGCTATTCCATTCAATGTGTTTTCAGCTACCAATCTGTTCAAGATTCTTCTCAAGTATAGGCCAAAGGATAAAGCTGCAAAGGAGGAGCATATTCTGGAGAAGGCTCATCTTGATCGAGGCTGAAGGAAAGAGTCCAGAGTCCAGCAATAAATCCATAGTTGGGAAAAAGGTGAAGCGGTTCACGAGAGACCTGCTGAATTGAAACTGTATGGTGGTGTTAATAGTTTTGGATAGTGCTCAAGAATCCATAGTCGACTGCAAGGTACTTTTCCCAAGTTGTTTTTTCTATTTCCTTACCGTTTTTTACCTTATTTTACCAAGGAAGGTTCTATGTTCCTTAGTATTTTGATCTGCTCATTAGTAAAATGCTCATTTCACTACCTACGGGTGCCCATTAAATCACGATTCAAACTCTAATATCCGAATTGCGTTGATTCTGGTTCTTATCTGTTCCTACTTTGTACGTTACAGTTTCTTTTTACATGATAGAATCCCAACATCCCTCTATTTATCTACCTCTGTATGTTTGTATGTTTGTAACTCTGTAAGTTTGTCTTTATGTATGAGAAAAGGGTGTGTCTTGGTGGGAAAATCCACACTTCTCAGTTTTATAAGATGGAATTAAGTCGTCAGTTGCCATAGTGCCTCTCTATTCAAGTTTCATTCGCTTTGAACATGAAATCAATTGTTTGTTGCTTCTCTTTGCAAAAGTTTCATTTTTTTTTTGCAAGTTTGTTCTATTTGCACAAACTTCAGAGTATGTTGAGTGCTTTGTTAGTGAAGTTTTTTTGGTCACAATACATGAAGGTTTTTATAATTAAATGCAAATATTATTTTGGAACTGATGCTGAAAATTTGTAGCCCATGAAAATATTATTAGTTTTGACTGGTGAATTGTACAATTGACAATCGCAACCCAAATAGGCAAATATGGAAGCAGACCTTAAATATAATGACAATGCCTGCTAGAATAATCCAGGAGAATCATACATCTGGATCCATAATAGCGATGGTCAGGATAATAACATGAAATAGCTTTACCAGAGAAATCAAATTGCTTTGAAATAATAAGATTTTAACAGTATCCTGACATAATATTACCGATTTTAACATGAACCCCCATTCCCCCCCCCCCCCAAACGACAAACAAAGAGTACAGAACTATATGAGTCACCAAAGATAGTTGAACATGCAAAATCATAAAGATTTTTCCTTATGGGTTTAACTTCCAGTTTCTAAATTTGTATTGAATATGACAATGTTTTCTCTTGCGGTTGGTTGTTCGTCCTTCTGAGATGTATTGTTTTATCATGTTAACTTAGGTTTATGGTCTAATTTGTTAAAATATTTCTAGTGTGTTCTTCAGTAAATGATTGCTTTCTGAGTTGAATCTGTGGAATTTTGTTCTGTTTACATGATGGCTTTTGAAGATGCTAAAAGATTGGTTAACCAGGAAAGATCCTTTGCTTGGGCTGAAATAGATCCTCCAGTAACTTGGCATTGGTGTATGTATGGCATGCAAATTCTAATATTTCTCATGTGATTGCTATCTTATGGTTCTTCGTTTTCAAATAGGGGGCTATTGTAGTATAATATCGTTCACTTTTTTATGTTAGATGTTGTGACGTATATTAGCTTAAACAACTGAAGCTGAATCTATGTGTTAACTATTTTTTATTATGCTGCTGCAGGCCTTACACCAGACTTTGATGCTTTGAATGTTGCAATCAAGATCGGAATTATCTAAACTCTGTATTTTGATTTATCTTGTTAGAAACACAATTACAGTTTAATGCTCAGAATTATTAAGAAAAAGTAATGGAGGCTAGTGTACCTAGTACCAACGTATCATTCCTGCATTGATTCTTTTTTTTTTGTAAAAATAAATGTACTATTTACAGCGCGCACTGTGAAGTAAAGGCTGCAAATAGTGTTAGAAATTTGACTTTAAAATCTCTTTTTTGCAGCGCCCACGTACTGTCAAAAGTTGTAAAAAGCCACTTTTTGCAGCTCGGGTGAACACAAGACGCGCTGCAATTAACGTCTTTTTGCAGCGTTTGTGTTCGCTGCAATTAAATACCCATTATTTGAAGCCCTCACAATTGCAGCGCGCAATAACGCTGCAAAAAGCCCAATTTAGGCGCGCTGCAAATAAGGTTTTTTCTACTAGTGTGACAAAAAGAAACGTCACACCCACGAGGGACAAGGTCACGCATTAGCCTCGTGCTTTTTCGACCCCCTCACAGTGGCGACTCCGCTGGGATAGTGAAGGAAATACTCGTGCTCGTAGGTAATCAAAATAACCGAAGGGTGAAACGATCCTACCCCGCGTTTATTTCCCCATCAAGTTGGGACAACCTGAAAATCAGCATATTAATGTGAACGGACAGAACCGCATAACGAATCTTAGCTCCCTTGGTGTTTCATCTCAGGAGTTGGGACTAAGGATACCCATCGCCAACCGGGGGGTGCATACGCTTCGAATGTTGTCCACTCGGCACTTTCGCTAGTAGTACACCCGTCCCAAAACCAATCGCTCGCCCATTAGGTCCCTCTCATTGGTGCATGCCCCCTTGGCTTACATCGTGATTGGCCTCTTGGGCGAAATTCGTCTGTTGAAGGCACTACCTCGACCGGGGCATGTGTTGGATCTGCGAAAGAAGCGGTACCAAGCCAGGCGCAAAAACTACCCATAGAAGCCTATCATAAACTACATGACATATTATTATTGCTTCATGATGTAATGTTAGTAATGTGTAGCGAAATATGTGTTTGTGTGACAAACAATGTTAGCAAACCAACGACCTAAAAAAAATTGCCCAAACATTCATAAACCAATTTGCCAAAGAGTTATACCGAAATACGTGTTCTGCAAACCCGAACGATCGCCACAAAAATAAGCGACGCTCGGGATGGCCTGTAACGAATCCCACAAACGCTGCACGACGCGTAAAGGACGTTATTAGGCAAGCACGCAAAATCGAAGTCGCATAAACAAAAGTAGACGCAAACAGAAAACGAGAACCAGCCAGGGACGCATTTTCAACGCCCCTGGCTGGGCGCCAGAATTTCTCACGCCCTACGCTGGGTGCTGAAGTTGCTGCTTGGCCTTCTGATCAGGCGCAGCAGCCTCGGTGCCCGCGCAAAAGGAAAATACGTAGCACAAAAAAAATGTTCGTAAAAAAATTGCTACGAGAGCGTAAGAAGAAGCACTCGATTCTAGAAGCGACTTAAAATAAAAATAAATAACTCTTTGCGTCGTTGTTAGGCCTCCTACGACGACAATGCTCGGCACCAAAACCGAACATGCTAATAACTATGAATGTCACACGGGCAAGTGTTTCGAAAATCCAAAGAATGACCAAAAGAAAGAACTAAAAGTGTACCAACAAAAGAAAGAGCGAAAAACCAATAGAGAGAGTCAAAGTCTAGACTAAGTAATGCTTGAAACTTTGGGGCCTAAACTTTAGCTTATCTTATGCATAGGACTGGTCCTGCCACTTGGTGCCGATCAGGAAATCAACGGTTAGTACGTCTCGAAGATACATCGCCAACACCAGGTTTAGTGACTCCAAGCTCCGTCCGTCATCCCTTATTTCAAGGATCTCCGCTTCCCCAACCTCGATTCGCACCCTCAAACATGTCCATCGAAGAATTGCGAGACCAGATGGCTCAAATGACCCAACTCATGGGCCAACTGAAAATGGAAAACGAAGCCTTAGCGGCTGCACAAGCCAAAAATGACCTCGATAACGAGAAGAGGATTGAAAAAATGGTCCTACAGCAAAGCATGGGGAGCAAGTACTTCTCCCTCGATCCTGAACCTTTTCCTTGCAAACTACCAGAAAAGTTTAGTTCATCTGACTTACCAAAGTTTAAAGCCACGGACAATCCCCGTGATCATCTATTGAGCTTTGTGAATGCCATGAACTTGAAAGGCATGGACAAGTCCATGTATTTACCTGCCTTTCCTTTTTCCTTGGAACCTGTGCCGCTCAAATGGTACTATCACCAGGACCCTAAGCTCTTCCCCACTTGGGAAGACTTTGTCAATGTCTTCATCTAGCAATACTCTTCGAACATGGATTTTCAAGTCACCATGCGCGAGCTGAAAGTTCTCTTCCAAAAGAAAAATGAGGGTTTCACAACCTACTTTGCTAGATGGAAGGATCAGGCGGCCCAACTAATCAATAGGCCTCCTGAAACAGAATTGGTCCAAAAATTCATTGACAACCTGGACCCGGCTTACGGACAACACCTTAGGTACCTGGGACTTGACACTTTCAAAAGAGTTTATGATGTGGGAATAAAGATCGAGGATGATCTCGCAAAAACAATACAAAGTAAACCCGCATACAAAAGCACCACCTACAACAGGGGCAACACATCCCAAGCCGAAGAAGTCCATGCCGTAGAGGAGAATCCCGCCCGAAGAAGCCCTGGAAGATGGGTCCGAGACCGAAAGTTTGCCCCACTCGGGTCGACTTTGGTACAAGCCTTCGAAAGACTAACCAATCAAGGAAAGTTGAGACCTATAGGCCCCACCCGTGACCCTCCTGCCAAGAGAAAATATTGGGTCGAAGGTACTTATTGCAAATTCCATCAAGGAAATGGGCATGACACCGAAAACTGCTGGAACCTAAAAAATACAATCCAGGACATGATAGAGGATGAAGTGATACCTCTCCCTAACGTTGGCAAACCCAACAACAACAAGAGCCCACTCGGCTCTTGTCACATCTCTCTCGACCAACCAGAAAATGAGAACTTCGACTCTACGGTGTATATTACACCTCAAGGTGCACCACTCGTTGTGGTCCCTATGGATCGAATCGAGAGAGAAGTGTGCGGTGTGTGGGATGATGATGCTGAAGATATTTACCTATCTCAAGTGTCGGGCCAGGACCTCTTTACTGAAACTTAGCCCGGGTATGCTCTCATTGACACCACCCCTCAGGAGCCCGAGGTCGACAACCTCACCCGATCCGGAAGGATATACCAACCGGATATTCTCCCACCTCCTATGGACGATATCCCAGTTAGGCAAACTCCTGAGAATGGACGGCACACCACCGTCGTGGAAGTCATTGAAAATCCTCTCTTGAAACAACTAAAAAGAACCAAAGCCGAAATTACCATCTGGGATCTCATGTATACTTCAAAGGAACATCGCGAAAAGCTTATTCGCTCACTCGACCTCATCTGAGTACCTACAGATATCACACCTGACTCATTGGTTAACCACGTCACGAGAGATGCCGGAGAAAAGGCCATAGTTTTCACTGACAAAGACTTGCCCAAAGAGGGGGGTGCTCACAATAAAGCCCTCTATCTAGTAGTTGGATGCAAAGGACAAAACATCCCCCTAGCGCTCGTAGATAACGGTTCGGCGGTTAATGTTTGCCCATTGCGAACCGCCCATTGCTTGGGGCTAGGAAACGATGACTTCCAAACCTCCACGCAAGGGGTACGAGCTTATGATAACTCCCGAAGGCCTGTGTTGGGAAAAATCAACCTTACCATACAAACCGGGCCTGTGGCACGCACCACGTAGTTTCAAATAATCGACATAAAGCCCACTTTCAACCTCCTCTTGGGGCGACCTTGTCTCCATGACTTAGGAGGTGTGGCTTCTACCTTGCACCAAATGGTTAAACTTAACCATAACGGGGTAATACTAGAAATACGCGCCCCTCCTCTCGACGTCAGTTGTACTATGGTTGGAACGGCCGAAACTGCAGACGACCTTTATGGGTTTCAAATGGAAGAAGCAATCCAGTTCATCGAAGACTATGATCCAGCATTCCTAGACCCGCGCGCATCCCGAGTCATCCCTAGAATGCTGTTAGCTCAAGGTTATTTCCCTGGAACCCCATTGGGCATAAGGAAGACGGAATGCACATTCCATCCTTTACCCAACAAATCTACTCCCTTTGGCTTAGGCTATGAACCAACGGAGGAAGATATTGCTAACCTCCTGTCTGGGCTACGCCTTAACAAGGCCAAACAAACCACCCTCCTTCCCCCGTATCAAAGAACCCTTAACGGGATGTTCGTTCGGGAAGGAGAAGGACACCCATGCTGTGATTTCCCTGAACCCTTCGTTCAGGATGGCTTGCTAAAACCAGGATTTGAAATCTTCCATGACTGCCACACCTTGGATGAGGCACCCCACTCACCAAGACTAAAATAGCTGAAATATTGGACAACCAGGCTCTATGGACATTATTTAACGAATCGAGGCCTATGGAGGACGAGACTGTGATGACTACCCTAGCTTTACAAGATGAAGGTTTCGATCCAACCCGGTTAATCGCTCCTGCATCAACACTAGAAGAGATCGAGAACGGATGGGTGAAGATATATCAGTGGGTCAATGCAAAAGGAATAGAATTCAAGATGAGTACCGGTGAAGGACCAAAGTTTTACGAGACTAAACCCAAGGCTTGAGCCACATAGAGCACCTTAGTAAAAAGCGCCTAGTAGTTCTTTAGATTGGTAGAAAAAAATAATAAAGACTTTAGATGGTCCTAAGACCCCTTAGAATATAGGTCAATTTTATTTCAGTGTGTTTTCCTTACTTTCCAAATTAATAAAGGCGTAATATTTCTCCTAAAATTTTATTCTAACACTAAGTAAGCACCAAATGTACTTGCAAAATACAAAAATAAAGAGGCGGCCCATTCTAGGCCCAATAAACGAGGCCCACTCGGTCTTGAAATCGTTCCATGGGAACCAATTCCCGAAATCCACAAAATAAACCGTACCATCCCCTTCATATCCCCAAAACATAAAGGTCAACCAGTGTCATCATAAAAGTCAATCCATGCAACCCAAAGAAATCAAAGGAAATCAAAATCCAAAACAAATGCAATTGTTGCTTAAAAAGGGAATTAATAAAATGTAACCCCACCATACCCTTCAAAAACGACACGCACCTCAATCCACCCAAAAGCCTACACAAAGATCTTCATAACTCCCGCACCCTAACTCCATTTTCAAAGCCGTTTCGAGTCACGAATAGAAAAAATTATTCCGGACAAAAATGCGTTTCACGCTAACAGTCAAAAAAGCCTCCGAAATAGCCTCAAAATCACTTTTTATACAAGTAAAAACCAAAGCACTAAAACGAAGAAAAAGAAATAAATGCAAGAACACGTGAAGCAAAGCGTCAAAAACGACCGCCAAAAATCATTTTCAGCGCCCAGGGCTGGGTGCCGAAATCTTTGACGCCCCAGCCTGGGCGTTGAAACTCTCTGCCTGCCTAAATTTTTTTTCAGAAGTGCTCGTCATTTTATCCGCACATAACGGAAAAATAACGAACACTTGGGGGGTACAGCACGTATCCAAATAGGCTCAGGCTCACCAAAAAATATAGCCATACAAAAAATAGTCGAATTTCATTTTTTACGCGACTTACGGTAAAAAAAACGGCAGACGAAAATAATGATAATACTTCACTCATTTGACCAGTTAAGTAATATGCTTCCACCTCAGGGCATATCTATTAAAATCCGGCATCTTAGAATTTATTCTAGCTAGAACTACGCACGACCTGATTCTGACAAGATACGTAGGCAATCCTTACCAAGGATTCGGTCCAATAAAAAAAAACATATATAAAAGGTGCAAAAATTGTTAGACATATAAAAATATAAAAAAGAGGAGAAACAAAAAATGAAAATGAAAAATAAAATACGCCTTTATTGAAAAATAATAAGAAGGAAAACAAAGTGCTAAGAAATGAAAAAAACAAACACAACTGAAATAAATAAAGGGCACCTACACCCTAGCAAGAACTACACTACTCTAGTTCTTCCGGATCATCAAATAAAGTCTTGTAGAGGGCAATGTTCGCAGGGTCCACCCCCACAGTCTTCTGCGCTGCCCCTGTATCAATCTCCATAAGAACCGGCTCCTGGACACTAATTTCCAAAGATGCCAAGGCTTCAGAAACATTCTTGGTTATAGCCCGCTCAGCCTCAAGGGCACAGACAATGGTGGGAGAAGGATTATTATCATCAACTAGACTAGCCACTGTTTCTACAGGCGGCTGAGCCTTCCTAACCCATACATTGTTCCGGCGACGATCTCCGCGAGAGCCTGCACTTCTTATAACAACAGCAGGCCCCTTCGTGTTAGGCACCTTTTTAGGCCTAGAACTGGAACGGGGAGGAACTTCCTTTCGCTTTCGATCAGGACGAGCTTTCACAGTCTTAATACCATGGGTGCGAGGATTGGCAGAATCACGACCCTCATATCTGACCCGAATGCGAGGTATAAAAAGCTCAGCCAACTCCCCATTTCGAGCCTCGGTCCTCACAGCCTTATCATCGGAGCTCATCCACAACTTATAGTACGGCCCACAAAGCCAACGCGGGAGACCATCATAATACTTAGCCCACGCTTGAACCCGTGCTTGTGAAAAGGCCGCTACTTTAGGTGGTACCGTATCAGAAAAGGGGATAGTCTGCCTTAAACCGTATTGACGCATGACTCGGTAAGGGAAGATAAAAATGGGCCGAGATAGCCCCAACAAGGAAACATAAACCAATACATCAGACCCCCCCGTCATAGTAGTCAAACCCCACCACGGTACCACCCACTTAGTAGAACAGATACCATGAGTAAAAAGGAGGCCCATTCGGCCTCGTCATGGCCTCGGTGCAAATATTTTCGGTTACCCAAGGCTATAGGGCGATAACGTTTAGGATCGGCAGGAGTTTCCAAGAGCCTAAGCCGTTCCACGAGCCAAATCTACAAAAAACGGGTACGATAAAAATAAAAAAAAAAAAAAGAAAACGGTTCCTGGGGCGCAGTTTCAACGCCCATGACCAGGCGCCGAAAATTCTAGCGCCCAGCCCTGGGCGCTGAAACTCAGCCCCAAGGCAGGACGAATAAAAAATATATATGCAAAAAAAAAACGTATACGTGCGCAAAGAAAAAAAATCGATTACCTGCAGTAATAGGGGGCTTCCCTTAAAATATTCAGATTTGGCATCCTTCTTCAGGTCATCCGCACTCAGCAAAGTCTCGGCAACAACCAACGGCATAATAGAATAGCAACTTTCCTGGCTAATCAAGGGGATCAACCTTATGTCACCGAACTCACCATTGTTGTTCGACAGCAAATAATGATTCAACAAGCAAAATACAAGGGCTCGAATATTCAATTTCTGTTCGGTCATATTCTTACTAGGCCTAAAGTGATGTTTTACAAGTTTTGCCAAATTAACCTCATCACCTACAACAATTTCAGCAAGCATGTTAGCATCTAGTCCTAGAAAATCCCCTATGGTTGTTTTACCCTCTTCAATAGTGCCAGGAGTGGCAGGGGTAGCATTAGTAGGATAACCAAGGATCGCAGCGAATTCATCTGGCAAAAGACATATTTCGTTGCCCCGAAAGACAAAAACATGATGATCGGAATCCCAAAAGCTTAGGGCTGCATGCAGAAAATTATAGTCAATAATAATTTGTTATAAGCCTAAAAGTGCCTCTAAGTGGTATTCTTTCAACAAAGCCTTTTCTGTAGGAGTAAGGGCCCGTAGCCAACGCCTAACAGCCCGTTGGAGTGAGAAAGTAGGAATCGACATGACGAAAGCAAGGAGTAACTAAAACACAGCAAAGAAAGAAGGAAATTGAGAGTGATAGAAAATAGGGACGTATCTAGCCCCTATATATAGCTGAACGCATCAAGTGACATCCTGATCCCATTCGGAAACGCGTTAAGAAATCCGAAAGTCAAAATTCGCCAGGAAAGGACTTTCAGCGCCCAGGAATGCCAAACCTTGGGCGCCGAAAATGCAGCCCAAGGCCCAAATTTCACAAAATGCGGAATAGGAAAAGACTTAAAACCGTGTTGCTAGACACGAGGCCCTATTGCAATTAAGATCAAGCCCAAAGAGCACCTTTAAGCTCCCAAATAGCAAAAATGAATGGTAAAACTTGGTCGAAACTTAGACTTGTCTCAAGGAACATATATGTACACTTTTCAAAACAAATATGAAATATCAAGGTCATTCTTCGAAACACCAAAAAATGTTGTTAAGTCGTTGGTTTCTCAAATAAAAAATGTTTGTCTGTCAAAAGATTAATCCGGGCCAAGCTAAACCGGATGTCGCCTGAAACTGAAGTCGCACCCCACGGCTTCGCCGAAATAGCACACCACTATGAAAGGTCGCTCGCACATACGAGCACGACCCCAAACATGATTACGAGACGTTATGAAATACGCGAAAAATGACCGACAAGCCCGAGTGCTTGGGGGCTCGCGAAAAGTATACTCCAACAAAGAGTGCGCAATCGAAATCACATTCCCGGACTACGCTATACGCCGTCCCATGTTTGGATGATTTCAAAAGAACAGGTTTGACCTCAGAAAAGGGATCGTCATTGACACTTGTACATGGTCCTCTGATCAAAGACCATGTGGTGGCAAAAATCGAGCTGTAAAGACTAGCTCAAAACCACGAAAGCAGACGGTCACAAGACAAAGGTCCATCTAAACCCGTTGTCAACCCACGTTTAGGTTACAACTAAATTCGAGCATCCCTCGAAAGAATTCTCTCTTGCAAGAATGAACAAAAGAAGTTCTCAAAAAAGAAATCACGATGAAAAAATAGGAAACTTGCCCATCTCAGTTGGCAAGATCACGTCACGAACCACGCGAGTTCCAAAACGAAAAACGAATTCAGGGACGTCCACCCTTAGCGGACAGGGTTCGCCCACCCTCAGCGGGCGGGGTCTGCGTCACTAGCCGCGCAGATCCTCAGTTTTCGAAAAATAGGGTCTTCAAAAAAAAAACAAAAACAAAATGAAATAGGCTCGCCATCTTCAGCCGGCGGGGTCTACGGCGCAAACCACGTAGGTCATTATTTTCAAAAAAAATAAACACAAAACAAATTTCAAAACAGGTTCGTCCACTTCTATCGGACGGGGTGTCCCCCCTTAGCGGACAGGTTCGCCATCTTCAGCCGGCGGGGTCTACGTCACAAACCGCGTAGGTCCTTATTTTCAAATTTCAAAAACAGATTCGTCCACTTCTATCGGACGGGGTGTCCACCCTTAGCGGAAAGGCTCGCCATCTTTAGCCGGCGGGGTCTGCGTCACTAACCGCGCAAGTCCTTAGTCGCTGCAGCGATAACTTTTTCTGGTTTTCCGTTTTTCCAAAAAAAAAGAACGATGTGAGTAGCTTTCCCTTTTTCCAAAGATTGGTTTTCCGTTTTTTCCAAAAAAGAACGATGTGAGTAGCTTTCCCTTTTTCCAAAATTTAAAAGAATGGTTTTCCGTTTTTTCCAAAAAAGAACGATGTGCCGGATTTTCCTTCGTTTTACGTCCCATAAAAACAAGGGGGTTTTCTCGTTTAGCTAACCCTGAAAATGAGAATCTTTAAAAACATTTTTACCTCGTGATTGGGTTTGGCCAGGCCCAATTACACTTTATAGCTTTGATTTCGAAAACATCTGTAGCTACTCCCAATGACAAAGTGAGGGAGTTTCTACGCACCTTTAGATCCTTCCAATGACAAAGTGAGGAAGTTTCTATACTATCCGTTGACAAATCCCAATGACACGTGAGGGATATGTCGACACTTCAAGTGATGACCCTTAAGTCAAATGTTATCACTCGTGGGCTCGTGAGACCCTCGCAAAAACAGGTCGCCATGGCTTGTGCGACGCACTCCGTCTAATACTTTGACCATCGTCTTACTCCAAGACTCAGTCAAAGTGGGGGCTAACTGTAGACACCTACTTTTGTCCCCATTCCCGAAAGGGAAGGTTCAATGATGAAAGCATAAATCTCCACTTGACAACGCATCTCCTATAAAATAACGAATCTCGATCACCCCTTTTCATTTCACCCGAAACCTACTATTTATAGAAACCAGCTATTTATGGAAACCTGCTAAAAATAGTAACTGTCGTAATGGGTAGTTGTTAAAAGTGGCAAGTCATAAAAGATAGAAATCTGTCAGAATTAGGTGTTGCACTCCAACATAAATCCTAAATGAGATAGAAACTGCGAGAGAATCCTATTCCTAATATGATTCGAAAATATGAGTCACGTATTAATTAAAATCCTAACGAGCCTAGAGTTCGTAACGGGCCCAGACGCATTCCGTCACAAGATTAATACGCACTAAAAGACTCGATTAAGTCTCAAACACTCCGGATTCTAGGAATCCGAATCTGACTAAGAAAACAGCCCAGATCCTATTTTCAACGCCTGGCTCTGGGCGCCGAAATCTTCGGCGCCCAGGCCTGGGCGCTGAAATTACCTGGGACGTATTCTTTCCTAATTCCTCGTGGATTAGAGCTCTACAATTCTATCTTTCCACGAACTCTTTTCTATAAATATAGCCCAAGTTTGACGTGAAAAAAGGAACACACAATTATTATTCTGAGTATTGACTCTAAACCCCTAAGCCTAAGCCTCACGCTGCAAAACTGATCACGCGTTCTGTCGCAATCGATCCATAAATCGAACAGAACGTATCCCATCCCATGATTTGAGATTCGTTAAATAAAAGGAGAAATAGCAAAGTCAAAGTGGTTAGTTTTCTGAGAACCGTGACGCACCTCTCAAGGGTGCGTCGTAACGTGTCCCTTTTCTATGATTTAATTGCTTTCCTCGCCCTTTTTATGAACTGTTAAACTAACTAAATCTGATTGTTCTATCACGCCTAATAAATATGATATTTTTTGGGAAATTGGATTATCATGCTAGGTCCCTTAATACAATCTAAATCAGATAATCGCGCTCGATCTAGTACTATATGTTGCATATTGTTAAAATCAACTCAGATTAGTTTAATAGTTAACGCATGTCCCTTCAATTATTTATGCTGAGCTAGTAAGGATATCCTGCCTCTGGAGTTATCGAAGAGCGAGTACTCCTCTCGGTAGTTACAGTCCCCCGAACCCTCAATCTCTACCTTGCGGGTATATGTTGAGAGATCCCCACACCATGGATCACAAGGGAACCTACGGCCGTCGTGGTGAAACATAATTGCACTCCCTTTATGTCACGATAACCGGGTTTTATCAATTTTTCTCATTGTCGTTAAAAACTGAATGGCGACTCCTATATTACTAGTCAATTGGGTGTAAACTCACAGGAAATCCAATTACACTTGATTTGACAAAAAGAAACGTCACACCCACGAAGGACAAGGTCACGCATTAGCCTCGTGCTTTTTCGACCCCCTCACAGAGGCGAACAACAAACATAAACGGACATTCCGGAGGCTTTTCGAAGTTCTTTAGAAAATCCGAACACTTATTCTTTAAGGACTTTAGAAGTGGCTTTAAAGAATAGACATCTCTTAGAAGACTTTACAAGTGCTTCAAGGAGAACAGAATATTCAAAGGACTTTCACAGTGACTATTGATATTCTATTATTTGTGAAGGAAATAATGCCCTTGGTCCAAGTATGCATATATTAAGTCTAATAAATGCGGTTCAGTATTAATTAACAAGTTAATAAATTCAGTGAGATCAAGTGAGCTGATTGCTAGAGGCCGCTTCAGTTCAAGTGGAATTAATTATATTAATCCACATCTTACTCTTGACTGAACCCGTAGGGTCACACAAATAGTACGTAAACGGATCAAGTATTTAATGGCATTAAATACTCCATCTATGGATATTCAGAATCGACGGATCTTGGTTTCAGTGGGAGCTAAGATCGTCACAAGGAAGAAATGAATACTCCGGAAACGATGATATTGCCGGAAACGGAAAGATGGATCGTATCGGAAATATGAATATTATCCAAGTCGTAGATGTTGCCGGAAACGGAAACATGGTACGTATCGGAAAATATTAATGGAAATGGAAATATTGCCGGAATCGGAAATATTTCCGGAAACGGAAATATTGTCAGAATCGGAAATATTATCGGAATCGGAAAATAATTCCGGAATCAGAAATATTAAATATTGGTCGTATCGGAAATGAATTCCGGAACCGGGAATTTAATCGGAAACGGAAATATTGTCAGAATCGGAAACGGAAACGGAAATATTGTCAGAATCGGAACCGGAAACGGAAATATTGTCAGAATCGGAAATATTATCGGAATCGGAAAATAATTCCCGAATCAGAAATATTAAATATTGGTCGTATCGGAAATGAATTCCGGAACTCGTGTGGGCCGCAAGGCCTGCGCGGGTGCGTGCGTCCCTCGTGGTCGTGCGACACTCGTGTTCGTAACGAATCCTAATTCTATCGGAATTCGTGCAATGATTAAATCCTAATCCTAATAGATTAAATTTATTATTTAGAGTTCAAATAGGATTCTAATTAATAAATCCATATCCTAGTAGGATTATAATTCTTTTCCATAAACTCTATAAATATAGGCCTAGGGTCACATATTTAATAGACGATTATTGAAGTATTCAAGGTAAGATTTTTAACCAAAAATCAGCCAAACACTTGCACCTAAATAGCCGAAAATCTAAGAACCTTAAGGGCGATTCTAGTTGGTCAAGCTTAAGGCGGATCCGGACGTGCTGTGGACTATCTACGGAGGGACGACACTTGGAGTCCTAAAGACTTGTTCTTGTTCGGTTCGGGCGCAGCTAAGGAGGGCACGCTACAAAGTGTATGCATCTGAATTATGCTAAATGATTATGTGAAAATAATATGTTTCCTGGCTTTATGGTTTTTCCGCATGATTTATGTTTATTCATATGTATCATAACCTAACAGTGGTATCACGAGCCTCTTATTATTTTCATAATCTAAATTGCATGAACATGGTTAAATTTTACAAATTTGCAACGAATTAAAGGGGTGATTAATTTTCGTAATTAATTGCAAATTGCGTTTATTTAATTATATGTACGCAGTTTTTCGGCAGTTTCTTCGTTACTCATCCAAATCGAGTGATTTTTGTGTCAATTCCGCATGTAAAAGGCATTCTAAAATTGTGAAAAGATTAGTATTTTTCGCCCGAACGCAGAATTCTCAAATTCGAAGCCTAACTATGACTTTTCGGAGGTTTTACTTTTTCGAACGCAAAAGTTTGTAAATTTAAGATGTTAAATTGAATATTTGCGATTCTTGTTGATAAATCTTGAGTTTTTGATTGACCTACAGTATATGTTTAACAATTATGAATGCCTAGACTTGTTAATTATACAACCTAATTTGTAATTATGATTAATTTATTGAAATTCGAATAATTTAGAATTGATTTGATTTTCATGATTAATTAATAATTTAATTAGGTACCAATGATTAAAATCCACCATAAAAATTGTTAATTTATGTTAAATTTTAAATTTTTATGACCTAGATTTGAATCCATATTAATCGGAAATTAATTAATTAATAAATTTTCGATTTTTCGCCCTAAAATTATGAAATTAATATGATTTATTAATTTGTCATTAATTTTAAATTAATTTTTTTTAATTTTTATGCAATTCGCTCATAAAACTTGCACGCACAAAGCAATGGACGCTACGTGTTACCCTTAAGGGGTGTTGTATAGTGCGGGCATGCGACGACGAGCAAGGGAGCTCGTCGCCCATGCGGTACGATGCAACGAGCAAGAGCCATGGCACACGAGCACAAGGCAGCACGCTGCCCTGTGTCGAGTGTTGTGCGCATATGGGCGAGTGGGCAAGGGCGAAGGGCCAAGGCGCAAGCCATCTTTAATTCAACTGAAAATAAATTAAATAAAATGGATTCAATTATAAATTTATATGAGCTTTAAATTTTAATTAAATTTGTATGTTTCCAGTTAGACTAGAAATACATTTTTATGTTTAAAATTAGTAAAACATATGAATTTATTGGTTTAAGTGGGAGCAATTTTAGCCTTAAACTCTTGATTAGGTCTACAAATCTTTTAAGGTTAAACAACTTGATTAGAATTAATAAGGACTGAATAATTGGTAGATTATTGGTGCCCTTGATTAATTGCTGCAAATATTTATGTGATGCATAACGTGTTTTACTAACCAGCTATGTGGGCCATTCATGATAATGAATGGGTGAATGGTATATATTGTATATGTACTGTTTTGCAGGTTATGAAGTGACTAGTATGGCCCAAATAGGATAGAAAATATGGTCTGCGTACCATTAATTTGAATGTAATTGGTCTAAAGAACCAAATTTGTCTTTCAATTCAAATATGGTTTGTGTACCATCAAATAGTTGTAATTAGTTTAATTATAGCTTATCCTATTTGAAGAAAATGGCGCCTCCCACGGAGATTTTCAAGACGGACTTTGAAGTTGAAGCTTCAAGATGAAGTCGGGCCATACTAGATCACATTTAATCTTATGCATGTTTTAAGTTATTTATTGCTTTTAAATATGTCTTAAATATGCATGAGATCGAAGCTTGATTATGTTGCATGATTAAGGATTTTAGTTCACTTAAAATCTAACCAACGTAGTAAGAGCCTTAAGTTCCAAACTTAAAAATTGAGTTAAAAGGTGCCATGCCAAAATAACACTTACTTGGATATCCTTTTTTCATCGATCTTAGTAAGAGTTTTCCGCCATAGCGAGGTGTTACTTATCCATACTAAAGGGGTAAGGTGCACAAATAATTGTGAGTACATGTTAGTTTTGGTGAAACTCAACGATATAAGTAAGGAGTCCTTTTATGTCGTGGCAAAATCGATAGGTTTACCTAATAAGCTCTTAGACGTACCTATCAACCAAGAGTAGTTCCTAGAATATTAGCAAAAGGCTTTTGCTTACCTAAAAATTTAGAATTGAGTCAAACATAATGTGCTTAATTCTTCAATGATTTTAGGGTCTTGGAATCATTTTATTCACACCTGCCGGAACAATAAATTCGAATAAAATGCTATTGACTTGTTTAAATTGCATGATTGCTTTAATTTTCAAGTTATTACTCATGATAAATGTTTAGACTATGCCTGCTTCAATATATGTTTTAATTATTGTTTATAATTAAATTTCTTGCACTGCAGTAAATCCTTTTAGAAAGGTAACAGTAAATTTCCTCGATTGGTAGTGAATCCAAGAACGATTCACGGAAATGAGAGAAAAAGAGCAATTTAAAATGTACGTTTCTTTTAGCGGCTTTTATGGTTGTTTTCGAGTATCAAAGTCGAATGGCGAACCAATTGGTGCTTGTGAATTCAAAATACAATGTAGTTTTGAGATCATAAAGCATTGAGTTTAAACGCTCAGCTTTACCAATGGTTAACAACCTAACATCTTTGTCCATTTAATCCTCGAATGAGTCTATCCCTAGACATTCGAATAGATCGATGCTTAGAGAACTTTAGAAACTTCTGGTAAGATCATCTAGTTGAAACAAAATATTCAACATAAATTAATTGGTAAGAACTTTGTTGGAATGACATTGGACATGTCTAAACAAAGTATAAAAGTCAACACTAGAGAATTCAATTCTTAAGGCTATTAGAAAGGGTACAAGAAATAGGAAAACAAAGGAACAAATGAAAGAAATTTTACGATTTCGTTTCTACCTATAAGTTTATGTTTAAAGAATAGTGTCCTAGCAATCATACTTCCTTGGTATCATATACCGCTTGAGGTTCTTACTTCGGTAATAACTAAAACAATGGAAGGTAGGCTACACTAATGACCTACAAGTGGGAAATGAAGCATGGCAATGCTCCATTAGTTGTAGGATCATTTGGTTTGTTTTAAGTCCTTTTAGAGGCTGGAACTTAATGGCTATTTCGTTCCATAATCAGCATACCTAAATTTTTGTTTCAAACACAAAAAGACTCACATTCAGAAGAACAAAAACAATGCTTGTTTGTTTGTTTATTTGAATGGAAATGGTCATTTACAGGTTGAGTCAATATGCTTGATTAAAACAAAACAACTCTTTAAACAAAATGAACTTTACTAGGTTCAAATAAATCTCTTGATTTGAGTTCCACTAATCTTTGGCATTGTTGCTTAGACCATATCAACAAGTTAACATTCATAAGCTCTATTTTTATGGACTTTTGAAAGTTGATTGATTTCTAGATCAATTCAAGACAAGCTAGTCTTACTTGTTGAAAGTAACAAAAGATATGAACTATTGTTAGAACACCTAGACGATAGAGTTTAAAGCTAAAGAAAGGTTTTATGACTTTATTATTTCACACAGATTTGAGTGAATATAGGTGTATTTACTCAATGTGATATATAAGTTTGAATCTGTTTGGCTAGTTCAAAGATTCAGAAGTATAAAATCCACTTGGCAAGAAATCATAAAGAACTAGGTTAGATCATGTTGATGATTACTTAAGTCAAGAATGATCATCAATGATTGTGTGTAGTAATTTCACGATCTAGCTCCATAAGATATGTCATATCTACGTTGGAATGATCGAAGGCAATTAGTACTTGATTCAATCAATGATGAATCATAAAAACTTTTCCTATAATTTCTAAACAAAATGCTCAACTACCACCAAACTAAACCAAATTCGTCAAAGCTATTTGAAAAGTAATTTTAGAATAACTTTTCAACAATATATATATATATATATATATAAAGAGTTGCAAAACTCAGTGGGAGCTTAGTGTTTGTTATTTAACAAACTAAGGCCCAAGTATAGATATATGTTTCATTGTGATTTATTCAAATGAGACACAAGGGTATTGTTTCTACCACGAATTTTTGAGAACATAATGTTTGTTTGCTCGAAATGATGTCCTTTTGGAGACTCGTTTCCAAAATGACAAGTGGGAGAAAATAGACCTCGAAATTCTTCGAGGCGAACAACAAACATAAACAAACACTCCGGAGGCTTTTCGAAGTGCTTCGGAAAATCCGAACACATATTGTTAAGGTCTTTAATTAGAAGTGGCTTTAAAGAATGGACATCTCTTAGAATACTATACAAGTGCTTTAAGGAGAACAGAATATTCAAAGGACTTTCAAGTGGCTATTGATATTCTATCGTTTGATGTTCTATACCCAAGTAGGCATAGAGTTCAAGTCACTGAAACTATGAGATTCTTCTATTAGATAGTAAAGAAACATGGAGTTCAGGCCACTGAAGCTATGCGATTCTTCTAATTAGATAGTGAGGAAACCTACAACTTGCAGTCAAAATATCATCATGTAGATTAATGAGTTTATGACCTGTAAGAAAGCTATGACGAAACCTAGAATCCCTAAAATGGTTAAAGGCCATATATAGACTCAAATGTTTTAGATGGTTAAAGGCCATAAAACATAACCAATATTTTGATGACAAAATTGAAATTTTGTTGATTTGCAAGAATGGGTTAACACCTATTGGTTGCAAATTGGTTTTAAGGATAAAAACCATCAGACATGGAATTGTGTTCACACACAAAGCTAGATTAGTTGCTAAAGGTTACAAGAAAATTCACGACGTGGATTGTGTTGAAACCTCATGCATAATCGTAATGCTCAAGTCTATAATTCAAGCAATGATTGCATGTTGGTACATATGGCAATTGGATGACAAAACGTATTCCTCAATCAAATGTTGGAAGAAACTATGTACATGGTATGTCATAGGATTTGTGGATCCAAATAAATGCTTGAAAAAGGAAAGCTAGCTTATGAAATCTAAGTACAGATTTAAGCAAGCAACTGGGAATTGGAATTGTATTTTAGTGAGGCTAATAAGTATTTTTGTTTCATAAAATGTACATGATTCTTATAGATATATAAGAAGTTTAGTGGGAGTACGTAAAACTTAATTGGTCCTATGTGTATCACACACATATCTCTCTATTGTGAAATAACATTCAAATGCTAATGACTTAGATTTGAAATTATTCATCAATGATGGACCAAGGCGAAACTTAGTACATACTGGGTATTAAGATCTATTTACAAAGATTTTATGATATTGTTTTGGATTAAGTAATGGAATTTACTAAATCAAACACGAAAGACTCCACCGGAGATATTCGACCCATGTGAATAAATCTAAGTAATGAATGTTTGAACTATGTATAAGCATTTACTAAGTTAAACATCAAAGGATCTGAATAGATTCTTGACCTATATTATATGTCAAAGAATTTAGCTGGATTCAGTATCTACTAAAATTGAATGAGCTAAAGTTACATGAATAGAATTCAATTGGGAATTATTCTGCAAAGAATTTATCATGTATGATATAATATGAGGATCGCCAAAAATGTATCGTATGTCTTTAGGCATGACGAACATATACCAATCTCTATTGATCTAAGTGAAGATCAACTAGATTGAGATCAAGAATACTTATGGTACTTGAAAAAGTACATAGGAATAGTTCTTGATTCAAGGAAATAAAGATATGCTAAATATTGATGCTACACGCATAAACACTGGCAAAGGATCAAGCAAGACCCTTTGGAGTTAACCATTGACAAGGACGAGCTATAGAGCATCGTGTTTTAAAATGGCAACATGGATTGGAGACCATGAGTTGTTGCGTGGGAAACTAAATATTAATTTCTATGTTCTAAGATATAGCTGGAAAGTCTTCCACATATATGTGAACTGCTTGGATAAGTAAATCCAACAAAAGCATCACTAGCAACCTATACAGTTGAAAGTAAAAGTACTTATTGCCTAAGAAGCAATAAAACAGGGTTGTTTATGTTAAAGAGTTCTTCACTGAACTTGGGAAGATCACATGTCTGTTGACTTAATGGTTCTTCATTGCAAAATGCGTAGAACCACTAATGTAGCAAGAAAGACTAGATCACAAAATAAACATACTCAAAAGATCTTATCATCATATCTCGAAGAACATTCGATGAAAAGGATATTAAGATTGGCAAAGCATGATAACTAAACCTATGCAACAAGTGAGAAGCAACACTCACATTGTAGCACTGGAAATCAAGCATATCTTTGAATTCCATGAACTTTTTTAAAAATGGGTTTGAGGCCCATGGTTGTAAAACATTGGGGTTGAACATTTATCATATATGAAATGTATTTTCATATTCCATTTAATCTTGGTTTAGTATTAAATGATGAGTCCCTTCAATTTGACGAAATATTCAAGATAGACTGTCAGGACCAGTCTTATGAGTAAGAAATGTCTATCAAGTGAACTTGAATGTCAAAAGTTGAAAACGGTCCCTGGTTGGAGTTTTCTATAAAGATGGACGCATAGAAAACGTTAGACGACTAGAATGCAAGATGACTAGTAGTTCTGTTTCTTGAACTATGTGGACATGGCAATGTCGTAATCATTTGCATAGATACTTACTTTGGGAAGACTAGTATCGGACAGACCTATGAAACTTTACTGTAAGAGATGAAAATCTGTCATAAGTAAATTTCATTAAAATTATTAGACACTAAATCCTCAATACCTGAGTGATTTGAGATTACTTGTTTGAGAACTGGTTACTTTGACGTTGACCAACCGTCGCACCGTAAAAGGAGGCTATAAATGCAACGCTCAGGTAATCACCTATCAAACGAAGTTTAATCTCAAGATCGCAAGATTGGGATTGTCCTCCCATAAATCGGGATGAGATGCTTAAAAGTTGTACAAGGCCACTCGGAGAGCTAGAAACTGTAAAATGCATGGCCGTGCTCGGATGAATCATAGGCTATGATTATCTGTTTATTTGATCAGTTGAACTCTGAAACCGAGAGACACCTCTGGACATAATAAGGATGACAACTCTTACCTTATGTTCAAGAGAAAGCATCGAGCGACAAAGGAATTAGGTAATGCACACTTGTCCCTAAGGACAAGTGGGAGACTGAAGGAAATAATGCCCTTGGTCCAAGTATGCATATAATATTAAGTCTAATAAATGCGGTTCAGTATTAATTAACAAGTTAATAAATTCAGTGAGATCAAGTGAGCTGAATGCCTAGCTAGAGGCCGCTTCAGTTCAAGTGGAATTAATTATATTAATCCACGGCTTACTCTTGACTGAACCCGTAGGGTCACACAAATAGTACGTAAACGGATCAAGTATTTAATGGCATTAAATACTCCATCTATGGATATTCGGAATCGACGGATCTTGGTTTCAGTGGGAGCTAAGATCGTCACAAGCAAGAAATGAATACTCCGGAAACGATGATATTGCCGGAAACGGAAATATGGATCGTATTGGAAATATGAATATTATCCAAGTCATAGATGTTGCCGGAAACGGAAGCATGGTACGTATCGGAAAATATTAATGGAAATGAAAATATTGCCGGAAATGGAAATATTGTCAGAATCGGAAATATTATCGGAATCGGAAAATAATTCCGGAAACGGAAATATTAAATATTTTTTCGAAACGGAAATTAATTCCGGAATCGGAAATATTAAATATTGGTCGTATCGGAAATGAATTCCGGAACCGGGAATTTAATCGGAAGCGCATCGTACGAATTAGCATCGAACGAGGCTTGCCAGACGAAGGCCCAGCACAAAGCCAGGCCCGCGCCCAGCAAGCCAAGCGCCCAACACGAAGGCCACAGCCTCGCCAGGCCCAGCAAGGTCGTAGGCGCGCGCGCTGGAGCGTGTGCTCGTGGGCTGCGAGGCAGCGCCCACTCGTGTGGGCCGCAAGGCCTGCGCGGGTGCGTGCGTCCCTCGTGGTCGTGCGACACTCGTGTTCGTAACGAATCATAATTCTATCGGAATTCGTGCAATGATTAAATCCTAATCCTAATAGATTAAATTTATTATTTAGAGTTCAAATAGGATTCTAATTAATAAATCCATATCCTAGTAGGATTATAATTCCTTTCCATAAACTCTATAAATATAAGCCTAGGGTCACATATTTAATAGACGATTATTGAAGTATTCAAGGTAAGATTTTTAAGCAAAAATCAGCCAAACACTTGCACCCAAATAGCCGAAAATCTAAGAACCTTAAGGGCGATTCTAGTTGGTCAAGCTTAAGGCAGATCCGGACGTGCTGTGGACTATCTACGGAGGGACGACACTTGGAGTCCTAAAGACTTGTTCTTGTTCGGTTCGGGCGCAACTAGGGAGGGCACGCTACAAAGTGTATGCATCTAAATTTTGCTAAATGATTATGTGAAAATAATATGTTTCCTGGCTTTATGGTTTTTCCGCATGATTTATGTTTATTCATATGTATCATAACCTAACAGTTTGATGTTCTATACCCATATAGTTCAGGTCACTAAAGCTATGATATTCTTCTATTGGATAGTGAAGAAACCTACCGATTGCAGCCAAACTATTATCATGTAGATTAATGAGTTTGTGACTTGTAGGGAAGCTATGACGAAATATAGATTCCATAAAATGGTTAGAGGCTATATATAGACTTAATTTTTGATTGGTTAAAGGCCATAAAACATACTCAAAGTTTTGATGACAAAATTGAAATTTTGTTGATTTGCAAGAATGGTTTACATCTATTGGTTGCAAATTTGTTTTAAGGATAAAAACCATCAAACATGGAATTGTGTTCACACACAAATCTAGATTATTTGCTAAAGGTTACAAGCAAATTTACGGCATGGATTGTGTTGAAGCCTCATGCAAAATCGTAATGCGCAAGTCTATAAATCAAGCAATGGTTGCATATTGGTACATATGACAATTGGATGACAAAACGTATTATTCAATAAAATATTAGAATAAACTATGTACATGGTATGTCATAGGATTTATGAATCCAAATAAATGCTTGAAAGGAAAGCTAGCTTATGAAATCTAAGTACAAATTTAAGCAAGCAATTGGGAATTGAAATTGTCTTTTAGTGAAGCTAATAAGTATTTTAGTTTCATAAAATGTACATGATTCTTATAGATATATAAGAATTTTAGTGGGAGTACGTAAAAACTTAATTGGTCCTATGTGTATCGCACACATATCTCTCTATAGTGAAATGACATTCAAATGCTAATGACTTAGATTTGAAATTATTCATCAATGATGGACCAAGGCAAAACTTAGTACATACTGGGTATTAACATTTATTTACAAAGATCTTATAATATTGTTTTAGATTAAGTAATGGCATTTACTAAATCAAACACGAAAGACTCCATTGGAGATATTCGACCCATGTGAATAAATCTAAGTAAAGAATGTTTGAACTATGTATAAGCATTTACTAAGTTAAACATCAAAGAGTCTAAATGAGATTCTTAACCTACATTATGTCAAAGAATTTTAGCTGGATTTAGTATCTACTGAAACTAGATGAGCTAAAGTTACATGAATAGAATTCAATTGAGAATAATTCTGCAAAAGAATTAATCATGTATGATATAATATAAGGATCGCCAAAAATATATCGTATGGCTTTAGGCATGACGAACATATACCAATCTCTATTGTTCTAAGTAAAGATCAACTAGATTGAGATCAAGAAAAACTTATGGTACTTGAAAAGGTACATAAGAATAGTTCTTAATTCAAGGAAATAAAAATATGCTAAATATCAATGCTACATGCATAAACATTGGTAATGGATCAGGCAAGATCCCTTTGGAGTTAACCATTGGCAAGGACGAGCTACAACGCATCGTGTTTTGAAATGGCAACATGGATTGAAGACGATGAGTTGTTGCGTGGGAAATTAAACATTAATTTCTATGTTCAGAGATACAGATGGAAAGTCTTCCACATATTTGTGAACTTCTTGGATAAATAAATCCAAACAAAGAATCACTAGAAACCTATACAGTTGAAGTAAAAGTAATTATTTCCTAAGGAGCAATGAAACAGAGTTGTTTATATTAAATAGTTCTTCACTGAACTTGGGTAGATCATATGTCTGCTGGCTTGATGGTTCCTCATTGCAAAATGCGTAGAACCACTATTGAAGTAAGAAAGACTAGTTCACATAATAAACAAACTCAAAAGATCTTATCATCCTGTCTCGAAAGACATTTGATGAAAAAGGATATTAAGATAGGCAAAGCATGATAACTAAACCTATGCGACAAGTGAAATACAACACTCACATTGTGGCACTGGAAGTCAAACATAGTTTTGAATTCTATTAATTGAATTAAAGATGGGTTCGAGGCCCATGGTTGTAAAACACTAGGGTTGAACATTTATCATATATGAAATGTATTTTCATATTCCATTTAATCTTGGTTTAGTATTAAATGATGAGTACTTTCAATATGACGATACATTCAAGATAGACTGTCAGGACCAGTCCTGTGATTAAGAAATGTCTATCAAGTGAACTTGAATGTCAAAAGTTGAAAATGGTCCCTGGTCGGAAGTTTTTTATAAAGGTGGACGCATAGAAAACGCTAGACGACTAGAATGCAAGATGACTAGTAGTTCTGTTTCTTGAACTATGTGGACATGGAAATGTCGCAATCATTTGCATAGATACTTACTTGAGAATATTAGTATCGGACAGACCTATGAAACTTTACTGTAAGAGATGAAAAGTTGTCATAAGTAAATTTCACTACATTATTAGACACTAATCATATCCTCAATACTTGAGTGATTTGAGATTACTTGTTTGAGAACTGGTTACTTTGACGTTGTCAAGCGTCACACCGTAAAAGGAGACTATAACGGCAACGCTCAGGTAATCACCTATCAAACGAAGTCTAACCTCAAGATCACAAAATTGATATTGTACTCCCATAAATCGGGATGAGATGCTGAAAGTTGTACAAGGCCACTCGGAGAGCTAGAAACTGAAAAATACATGGTCGTGCTCAGATGAATCATATGCTATGATTATCTGTTTATTTGATCAGTTGAACTCTGAAACCGAGAAATACCTCTGGACATAATAAGGATCACTACTCTTACCTTATGTTCATGAGCAAGCATCAAGCGACAAAGGAATTAGCAATGCACACTTGTCCCTAAGGACAAGTGGGAGACTTAAAATAATGCCCTTGGTCCAAGTATGCATTCAATGCTAAGTCTATTAAAAGCGGTTCAGTATTAATTAAACAAGTTAATAATTCAGTGAGATCAAGTGAGTTGTATGCCTAGCTAGAGGCCGCTTCAGTTCCAGTGAAATTAATAATATTAATCCACATCTTACTCTTGACTGAACCCATAGTGTCACACAAATAGTACGTGAACGGATCAAGTATTTAAGTGAATATATTATTCATCAAATACTCTATTTATGAACATTCGAAAACGACGGATCTCGGTTCCAGTGGGAGCTGAAATCGTCAAAAGGCAAAATATAGAATGCTCCGGAAATGATGATATTGCCGGAAACGAAAATATAGATCATGACGGAAATATAAATATTATCCAAGTCGTAGATGTTGCCGGAAACGGAAACATGGTACGTATCGGAAAATATTATCGGAAATAGAAATATTGCCGAAATCGGAAATATTGCCGGAAACGGAAATATTGCCGGAATTTGAAATATTGTCGGAATCGGAAATAAATTCCGGAAACGGAAATATTAAATTTTTGTTCGAATCGGAAATGAATTCCGGAATCGGAAATATTAAATATTTGTTCGAATCGGAAATGAATTCCGGAAACGGAAAACGAATCGAAAGCACGACGTACGAATGATCGACGAACGAGCTTGCGAGACGCAAGGCCCAGCGCAAGGGCCAGGCCCAGCGCCAAGCAAGCCTGCGCGCGGGAGCAGCGAGACAAAGCAGGCCGAGCAGCAGCAGCGCCCAAACAAGATGGGCCGCGTGCTTGCTGCCAGCGCCCAGCGCTCTTGGGCAAAGAGAGCAGCAACGCCCACTCGTGGGGTTGCGTGCTGCGGGGCTGTAGGCTATGTGTGCTACACGACCAAGCCTTGGCCGGTTAGGATTACTTCGTTGTCAAGTAGTCGTGTTTTCGTAATTCTACTCAAGTTGGATGATTGAGTTAAATCTGAAATACTTAGGTATTTGATTAAACTTAAAATTCTAATGATATTATTTAACTAGAATCCTAATGGATTTAGTTATTCGATTCCTAGTAGAATCCAAACTCCGTTATTTCCACCCTATAAATATGTGGTTCATGATCACGTACAATTTATAATGCAATTCAATAAGTATCCCAATACATTAAGTTCAAGAGAGAATTTAATATTTGCCTAAATTTATTGTGAGTTTCCCATGTGCACATAAAACCTTAGAGAATATTCTAGTTGGTTGAATCTAAGGCGGATCTGAACGTGTTGTGGACTATCTACGGAGGGGCGAAATTTGGAGTCCTAAACTTGTTCTTGTTCGGTTCGGGAGCAGCTAGGGAAGGCACGCATCACATTGTATGTATCCTAATTATTCTAATTGACTATGTGGCAATTAATTTGGATCCCTGGCTTTATGGGTTTTCCGCATGAATTATATTGTTTATAGTATTCATAACCTTACATTAATAAACATCATTATTTGCTAATTAATACAGATGGGGTTTACCTCATATATAAAGGGGATTACCCTTATCCAAAACACAATCCACCACTTATTTATTATCTCCACTTTATACAAAATCATAAAAATCTTCCATTTTCACGGCACCCATGGCTCCCAACAATCAAGATCAACCACCTTCTTCTCCTTTTGATGAGCATTTTCGGATACTATCTTTGTATTTGAACTTGATCATGGCGTTATTTGTGCTACTAGTGCCGCTCGTGGTCTTCATAATTATGAACAGTGAAGCTTGGAGGTTTCTGGCACGAAATGTGCACGATTCGATTTGTACTTCAATTTTTTGCTACTTTAGCAAACTAGAGCTACAGAGTGTAATGATACTGCGCATTAAATGAAAACTTCTATTATTTTTTTGATTTTAATTATTATTTTCGTACTTCTTAAACCACCTTACCATTACCGTCGATGGTATTAAGCAAACAAACTCGAACAAAAGTCGGAAAAAAAAAAATCCTTAACAAAGGATCATAACAAAATTAGGGATCAAAATTTGGTGTCGACGGTGGATCCGCTGTCAACATTATGCCAAACACCATAATGGCTGATTTAGGGATCAAAACAAACGAATTTTCAACCAGTCTTATCGTCATTTAAGGATTCAACCTTTACGGCCAGCGGGCGATGGGCATAATACGCCTCGAACTCACCATGGGGGAATTGACATCATCTACCCTTTTCCACGTGATTGACACAAAAACGTACATCTTATAAGATGTTTCTTGGTGTGGACACCTAATTTGTGACTCCCTAGAGTCCAATGACGGTACCCCCAATAGATTTGGGTGGTTAATTTCTAAGTGCAAGCTATCAGTTGCAAATGACACAATTCAATTCAATTCAATTCCGAACTTTCGCTCAAAATTTAAGTATAAATCACAAAGCAATAAGCCGTTAAATCGAGTGCATGATACTAATAAAAAGGGGCGCAGTGCGTAGTTATTATTATTTATTTATTACTATTTATGACATACAAGTCAAAACGGATAACGGTAAATGAGAGAAATATGTCCTTGCTAAAAGTTCTATTTAATGCATTTAACGCGAAAGCTAATTAATGTGGTTCGTATTAATTAAACAAGTTAATTATTCAGTGAGATTAAGTGATCAGAATGCCTAGATGAAAGTTGTAATACCCCAGATTTTTAAACTTGATTAATTATGCTAATTAGCTTTTCTAATTAAGCTCTAACTTGATTAATGAAGATTTTTAAATATTTTAAGTATTATTTTCAGGTTTTGTGATTATATTAGAACTTAATTTTATTAGTAAATTTTCAGAGAAAGGAGAATTAAAAATAAATTTACTAAAATGCCCTTATGTAATCACAGAATTGGAAAACCACGTACTTGAATCCCCTTTCTTCTCCCTCTTCCGTGTCACCATGTCAATGAAGCTCAAACCCATGAGTTTTTATGGGTCTCTACTATAATTCATTCTCCTTGCTAATTCATCAAACCTATTTTTACCTAAAATTAGACTAGCTAATCCTAATCACCAATGTCTTGGCTCAAATCTCTAGCACTTGTCTCTGTAAACAAGCTGATTTGTGGCATCAATGGAGCACCCAACCTCCTATAAATAGTTGTCAATTCATCCCCAAATACAACACCAATCAGATTAACCATCAATTGCAATTTTCACCATTCAAAATCTACAAAAATTACTCACCTTCCCTGTAATTTCAAATCGAACCACCATCACCGCCACTCCGGTCGCCTACAACCACCGCACCACCACTCCTTATTTCTCGGCGACTGAAATCAGTCCAGCACCACCCCCTCTCGTCGTCCTTCTCTCCGCGCCCAACTCTCCTGTTTTAGCCCTTCTTTCGCACACCTCCTCCCACGTCGTTTCAGCCACCACCAGAACCACCCCTTGCCGGCGTGCTACTTTATCGCCCGAATCAAGCCATACTTCAACCACCACTCTGCAGCCACCACCACCCACTTCCGCCCCAGTAGCCAGCTACCTATTTTGCGCGGATCGTCGCCTAAACAACCTACTCTCCTCTTCCTTAATTATTTCTCGGTTTTGCAAACAGTACTCCAAGAACTTAGGTACTATACATCTTTATTTTGGTGGTTGGGCTTTTGATTCTATTAAAATATAGTAGGCCTTTGTTTTCATTAAAAACTTATATTGGATTACATTTTGTAGATTGACTTTTAGAGTATATTACTAGAATTAACGTATTAGTAAAGATTTATTAACTAATTATTCTTATTAGCTTTAAATTATTATTATTATTATTATTATTATTATTATTATTATTATTATTATTATTATACATCTGCTGTTCGGAGAGCTCCATCGTTCCCTCCAGATAGACCAATATCAACCTCTTTCCGCGCCGAAATCCCAGAGCGATAACAAACATCAACAAGGGTATCCCGAACCACATTATGCCGATGTTTAATGCCCACGATGCCAGCACATGACACCGCATGATCACCAAAGATGTCTCCCGCAAAGACCCTGGAACAAGCAGAACAAGGCGCCGTAACAGAGAACAAAGGAACCCCCAACCGGTAACACAACACACATCGGTAAGCCTTATCATTCATCGTCTGTCCCAAACCTGATATGGGGACCGCACGAAGCCAAGCAGAGGTGTGATCTCCCTGCTGCGATTTCCACAACGCCGACTGCTGAGAAGATAAAGAGAAGGTGGATTCTGCAGATGCAGTAACCTTTGTGAAATATATATCTGCCAATTTCTTCATGAGTTTAGGGGCAGCGACCTCGCTAGGGTTACTCAGAATGTCATACTCCACCGTTCTACTAAATAGACTCAACGCATCCTCAAATACTCGACCATGACCAACAATACCAGCATGCCGTAGAAGCTTTGTCTGCAAACCAAAGGACTGCAACCGAGAAGCAAGAAAAGCATAATGCCGAACATCACCCGCGGAATAAAAACCAAGTCCTTCAAAAGAAAAAGGTAAGGTGGCAAGTCGCCACTGCCAATCGCCAAAGCCAGGCCCCGAGCCAGTAACAATACGCTCCAAAGAAGATCGAAGAGCCTCATCGAAAGTGCGCTGAGCCGCCTCAAAAATACCAGGAGGACAAGTACGCAAAGCAAAGTAGAGTTTTGAAACTCCAGTACATGCCCTAAGTAACAACAACTCACACTAAGGATCATCAAGCTGAGCAACCTTATCCATAAGCCCAATGGTCTTGATTACCCTCTGCATCACAAGCTCACCACTAAAAACTGGATCTGAACTAGCTGGACCACCAGGCAACTTAACACCATGCAAAGGACGAGCAATGTCAGGGGGAAAGACTCCCACAAGCCTGCTACGAAGGTCCTCTGTAGGCCAGAAAACCTCGGTCTTCTTCACATTAAGATGTAACCCAAGACAAGGCTCGTCCTCCATAATCAACTGCAGAACCTTCCCCACCACCAAGGTATCACCAATAATAGTGCCGTCATCCAAATACCATGCCTGAAGACATACATCAAACGCGTCCCTGATTTTACAAACCAGGGGTTGTAAAACCTAAGCAAAGAGCAGAGGACCAAGGGGATCACCCTGCTGCACACCCTGAGACGACCATAACGTGTGCTCCCCATAATACAATCTAGCTGGAGTAGAGTAGCAGAATTCAACCTATCGCAAAATGTCCGGACAACAAAGACGAACTTCACGCAACATGACCGCTCGATCAACTAAATTGAAAGCATTTTGAAAATCCACCAACAACATTGAAAGACCCACATCAGAACCCCGATCCTTAATCAACCTGTTCACGGCATGAAGAATTGCCTCACCACCCACAGATACCCCGACACCAAATTGCAGACCATGAAAATAACTTCCCAAAGACGGACCAACTATAACAGCACCAACCTTCGAAACCAGACGTCGCCAAACAGTGCCCACAGCAATAGGACGAATACCACCACCGCGCTTGACAAGAGGTGTGAGGGGAGCACTAGCAACATACTCTCCCAAACCCCTTGCTAAAAAGAGATTAACCACCCCAGAAATGGAGTCAACTAACTCATCAGAAACAGCCACAGTAGCCCCACTCAAACAATCCATAAGGTGCTGAGCTCGCAAACCGTCTCTCCCACAAGATGTGCCACGAGGAAAACTCCTAATCCGGTCCAACACAACAACAGAAGTTGCCATGAGATGATGGTCATCAACCTGAATGTCAGGCAAGGGCGGAGCTGGAAAAGAAGGGTGTTTGGGCTGTAAATCTGCAAGAGTGGCCTCAGTATAGGGAGCAACACCAGAAGAGGAAAGAACACAAACTGTAGCAGTGTAATGACCATCACAAATCTTCCTACGACACTGCTTGATATTACGCTCTACCAAATCAAGATCCTCATCAACATCCATCAAAGTAGGGGATCCAGCTGCCAAAGCTTCCCGCAAAAGCAACATACTACCACCTAACTCACTCCAAGTACGAATAGCATTAGCAATGCTCTCTTCCTGCCGTTGCCGCCTAACGGCAGAAGAACACTCGCGACTACTCCTCGGACTAAAGGTCCTAAGGATACACAGAGGCAACACGAGAAGACTAACCCAACAAGAGATATCGTCAGGCTTGCAAATCACTCTATCAAGCGCGCCTTTCAAAACCCTGGAAAAACCCAAGCGACATTTAGGAGGGATGGATTTCACAGTGCAAAGAGGAGTAGAAAGCAATCTGTCAAGAAGAGTGACGGTAAAACCACAATCAAGTTCTTGCACCGTAGTATCCTGACTAGGTAAATCAGAATTGAGTTATGGTTTAGAAAAACCATAGAGCACAAACCGAACAACACCATCCCTATCATCAGGTGGGGCCACAAAAGAACCTGCACCATGCCGACATTTAGAATGAGTAGCATGCGTCTTAAAACAATCTCCACAAAGCCAAATCCCCATACGACGAAAGGTTAACTCAGCCGCAGTAAAAACAGTCAAGTTGGTGGTTAGAGAGTGTCGAGTAACTATTTGAGCATCAGCACTATAATGACGATCACGTAGATGAGTGATCAAAGAGCTCCTAGTAAGCCCATTCCCCCCACCATCTCGACATCCATTAAGACCCACAAATGGACAATGAAATTGCACCACCTCAGTAGGCATTTGAGAGAGAAAAGGTAGCCCAAATATGCTCAAAAACGTGGGAACAAAATTCCTTATCAACAACCTGATTTAACTTCACAGCAAGCACACCAAACACCTTTTGACTTTAAAGAAAGCTACACCCTTCTGCAACCTGCTTGTCGACGAACAAATAACCAAAACCCCAGCACACTTCGTACCCCTACTGCTCACGAAATAACGAGTTACACCAACCACAATTCGCAAAGGAACTAACCACAAATCTCCAGCCACAAAATCACAATAAACAAATTACTGAATTCACAATACAACGAATACGCAATACAATGCACAATTCACAATACTCCAAAGAATTCGCACTAATCTGAAATATGATATTTGAAAATGAGAATGCATCGAACACCCACCTGGAAGCTCTTCCAAGGTCGTCGGAAAAAGGAAGCAGCCGGCCAGAACCCCACACCACCAGCGAACCCAAAACACCAAACACACTCCACGTAATAGCGTGAATGTCGCCCGAAATTATCAACAACTCGCTTGAAACGACTAAGAAACCATCCACGTTGCCACTGAACCGACAAAACCACCGCAACACCAGAGACGTACAACCACCCACGGACGATATTCGCCTGAAAACTGCACCTAAAAACCCTGTAAGTCGCCTGAAAACTGAACCAAAAACCCACTGCGAACTGCACCAAAACCTCCTGCGAACTGCACCAAAACCACCCTCA
This sequence comes from Spinacia oleracea, assembly GCF_020520425.1. Classification (NCBI taxonomy): domain Eukaryota; kingdom Viridiplantae; phylum Streptophyta; class Magnoliopsida; order Caryophyllales; family Amaranthaceae; genus Spinacia; species Spinacia oleracea. Next base: position 42,741,807 of record NC_079492.1, on the reverse strand, counting down.
CGCTGCCCGGAAACCGCCGACCACGCTCTCCCGGAAAACTCCTGCGACCCTCGCCGCCGTAAAAGATCGTGGAACCTACGATCGTGGAAACCCTATTCCCCCATAATCGCCCCTTTGAGAGTTTATTATTATTATTATTATTATTAGAGTTAACGTATTAGTAAAGATTTATTAACTAATTATTCTTATTAGCTTTAAATTATTATTATTATTATTATTATTATTATTATTATTATTATTACTACTAATATTATTATTATTATTATTATTATTATTATTATTATTATTACTACTATTATTATTATTATTATTATTATTATTATTATTATTTTCATTATTAAAAGAAAGTAATAACTTGACCATATTGATTTTCATGAAGATCTCGACCCTCGGAGCTCAGGAAGGACGGTAGTCAAGGCTAAAGAAAAGTCTAGCCAATCACAAAATTGAGGTAACGTCTATTGCTAGTACCCGCAAGTCCCTTCTAAATGAGATTATAAAATTACGACGTTACACTTTATTTACTCATTTTTATCGTGGTTTATGATTTTCGGGAAAGAAATATGCCTTGAGTAAACTATTTCATATTTATATGATATTTTTGAGAACCATGAAACAATTATGTTTTATTGATCACCTGATCTCAAGAGTTATTTTACTTCAACTAAAGTACAGAGGTTGAGAATTATAAAACTAATTAAAACATGATAAATAAAAGTGAAAGACCTAGTTTTGTTGGCAGTATCAGTTCACAGGTTACAGTACACAGGTTACAGTTTCGGTCATGCATGTACCCAGGGGCACAGACCCACAGTTGAGCACAGGCTTTTATGGGCACCGTCCCATCGTGAAAGACGTTCCACCAGTTTATACTTGCCAACAACAAGCATGTTAATAAAAGAAAACGTTATGAAAAAACTAATATGATGTTTTATTAAATGTTTTATGATATTCTATTCTCCCTGTTTTAGTAACTAAAATGAGTTGAAATGATTTTACGTTGCTAGAGTAGTACGTTACTAAGTCTTCGGCTCACCGTTTTGTTTTATGTTATAGGTGCCGACAGGGGCGACGGATGCGAATAGTGGCAAGGATTTCGTCTTATTAGGACTCACCTAGTTTAAGCTTAATTTGTACTAAGTTCAAGTAAGAATTTTCTACTAAGTTATGTAAGTCACTTTTGAATATTAATATAGAACATAGTTATATTAATTTTATAAAAGTATTATGAGGATAATAGCCTTGGAATTCCCAAGAAGGAGTTACGGCGGTAATGTCCCGACCAAATTAGGGCAATTCCACTGCTTAATTACTTGGATTAGAGGTCGGGGCGTTACAAAAGTTGTTTCAGATCAAGTGGAACTAATATTATTAATGACACAACTTACTCATAACTGAACCCGTCGGGTCACCTAGTATGTGAACGGATCAAGTATTTAGGTGAATGTATTATTCAGTAAATACATAATTGTTACAATCACACCAATTACTATTATGCATCCTAAACCACACATCGTACTCCACCGCTTCTAACTTGACGCGAGTAGTGATTTTTTATGTTTTCGCATCTTTTCAAGTAGAGCCTTTTGCAATATGCGCATGAATTATTTCGATCGATGAGTTGATTATAAACCTTAAATTCGTATGATCAAAACCCTAAACTTATAGTCTAGCTAGCTTGTTACAAACTTATAATATGGCTTGTTGCATATGATCCTGAAGAGTTTTAGTTTGAATTTGTTACGATCATCAACAAATCAACACTTATCATCTTGTTGTAGTAATCACTTGTCACGTTATAGTCGTTCAATTCGTAAGGTACTGATTCATGTTATACTAACTAATATCTAAACATAATACTACATTTTAACTAAAATTAGTGTGTGACCCCAGCGATGCACCGGTTGCTACTTTGAATAATTAATATTTGATATTCTTCTTCAGCTAAATATATATTTGACCAAAATACATGTATTCCATAAAAGTGAAAAGATTTAGTAAGTTCATCAACAACACATGTACACTACGACTTTTATCATGCCAAGTAATTTTTTAATTAGATCATCTTACAATTCCTTTAATTTATTTTCTAATAGAACTACGTGTGAGGGGGTCGAAAAAGCGCGAGGCTAATGCGTGACCTCGTCCCTCATGGGTGTGACGTTTCTTTTTGTCAAATCAAGTGTAATTGGATTTCCTGTGAGTTTACTGTTAGGTTATGATACATATGACAATTCATAAATCATGCGGAAACAACCATTAAGCCAGGAATACATATTATTTACACATAATCATATAGCATAGTTTAGAAGCATACTCTTTGTTGCGTGCCTTCCCTAGCTGCGCCCGAACCGAACAAGAACAAGTCTTTAGGACTCCAAGTGTCGTCCCTCCGTAGATAGTCCACAGCACGTCCGGATCCGCCTTAAGATTGACCAACTAGAATCGCCCTTAAGGTACTAATAATTTCGGCACTTTTAGGCAAGGTATGTGACTGAATTTTTCTCTCAAAAACTCACTTTGAATACTTGAAAACTCGTTATAAATTGTGAACCCAGGCCACATATTTATAGGGGTATGGAAAGAGAATTGGAATCCTACTAGGATACGAATTAATTAAATTAGAATCCTAGTGGAACTCTTATTTAATTAATTTATCTTTTAGGATTAGGAATTTAATCATTAAACGAATTCTATACGCTTTAGGATTCGAGTAACACACTCCGAGTAATACGCTAGCACCGCACGCAGGCCTTGCGGCCCACGCACAGCGCCAGCCCACTCGTTGCAGCCCCGCGCGCGCGCCCAAGCTTCGGCTGGGCCTGGCTTTTGCGCTGGGCCTGGTCGCATGCTTGGCGTGTGGTTGTTGCGCTTGGCTTGCTGGGCGATGGCCCCGGCTTTGTGCTGGGCCTTCGTCTGGCAGGCCTCGTCCGATGCTAATTCGTACGATGCGCTTCCGATTAAATTCTCGATTCCGGAATTCATTTCCGATACGAACAATATTTAACATTTCCGATTCCGGAATTAATTTCCGTTTCGAACAAATATTTAATATTTCCGTTTCCGGAATTATTTTCCGATTCCGATAATATTTCCGATTCAGACAATGTTTCCGTTTCCGACAATATTTCCGATTCCGGCAATATTTCTATTTCCGATAATATTTTCCGATACGTACCATGTTTCCGTTTCCGGCAACATCTACGACTTGGATAATATTTATATTTCCGATACGATCCATATTTCCGTTTCCGGCAATATCATCGTTTCTGGAGTATTCATTTGCTTGCGTTTGACGATCTCAGCTCCCACTGGAACCAAGATCCGTCGATTCCGAATATCCATAGATGGAGTATTTAATGCCATTAAATACTTGATCCGTTTACGTACTATTTGTGTGACCCTACGGGTTCAGTCAAGAGTAAGCTGTGGATTAATATCATTAATTCCACTTGAACTGAAGCGGCCTCTAGCCAGGCATTCAGCTCACTTGATCTCACTGAATTATTAACTTGTTAATTAATACTGAACCGCATTTATTAGACTTAACATTGAATGCATACTTGGACCAAGGGCATTATTTCCTTCAGTCTCCCACTTGTCCTTAGGGACAAGTGTGCATTTCCTAATTCCTTTGTCGCTCGATGCTTGCTCTTGAACATAAGGTAAGAGTTGTCATCCTTATTATGTCCAGAGGTGTTCCTCGGTTTCAGAGTTCAACTGATCAAATAAACAGATAATCATAGCCTATGATTCATCCGAGCACGGCCATGCATTTCACAGTTTCTAGCTCTCCGAGTGGCCTTGTACAACTTTTAAGCATCTCATCCCAATTTATGGGAGGACAATCCCAATCTTGCGATCTTCAGATTAGACTTCGTTTGATAGGTGATTACCTGAGCGTTGCCTTCATAGCCTCTTTTTACGGTGCGACGGTTGGTCAACGTCAAAGCAACCAGTTCTCAAACAAGTAATCTCAAATCACTCAGGTATTGAGGATTTAGTGTCTAATAATTTTAATGAAATTTACTTATGACAGATTTTCATCTCTTATAATAAAGTTTCATAGGTCTTGTCCGATACTAGTCTTCACAAAGTAAGTATCTATGCAAATGATTATGACATTTCCATGTCCACATAGTTCAAGAAACAGAACTACTAGTCATCTTGCATTCTAATCGTCTAACGTTTTCTATGCGTCCAATTTTATAGAAAACTCCGACTAGGGACCATTTTCAACCTTTGACATTCAAGTTCACTTGATAGACATTTCTTAGTCACAGGACTGGTCCTGACAGTCTATCTTGAATATATCGTCAAATTTGAAGGGACTCATCATTTAATACTAAACCAAGATTAAATGGAATATGAAAATTCATTTCATATATGATAAATGTTCAACCCCAATGTTTTACAACCATGGGCCTCAAACCCATCCTTAAAACAGTTCATGGAATTCAAAGCTATGCTTGATTTCCAGTGCCACAATGTGAGTGTTGTTTCTCACTTGTTGCATAGGTTTAGTTATCATGCTTTGCCAATCTTAATATCTTTTCATCGAATGTTCTTCGAGATATGATGATAAGATCTTTTGAGTGTGTTTATTTTGTGATCTATTCCTTCTAGCTACAAGAGTAGTTCTACGCATCTTGCAATGAAGAACCATCAAGTCAGAAGACATATGATCTACCCAAGTTCAGTGAAGAACTCTTTAACATAAACAAACAACCCTGTTTTATTGCTTCTTAGGCAATAAGTACTTTTACTTCAACTGTTTAGGTTGCTAGTGATGCTTTGTTTGGATTTACTTATCCAAGCAGTTCACAGATATGTGGAAGACTTTCCAATTGTATCTTAGAACATAGAAATTAATATTTAATTTCCCACGCAACAACTCATGGTCTCCAATCCATGTTGCCATTTCAAAACACGATGCTCTATAGCTCGTCCTTGTCAATGTTTAACTCCAAAGGGATCTTGCTTGATCCTTTTCCAGTGTTTATGCGTGTAGCATTAAAGTTTAGCATATCTTTATTTCCTTGAGTCAAGAACTAATCTTATGTACCTTTTCAAGTACCATAAGTTTTTCTTGATCTCATCTAGTTGATCTTTACTTAGATCAATAGAGATTGGTGTATGTTCGTCATGCCCAAAGTCACACGATACATTTTTGGCGATCCTCATATTATATCATACATGATAAATTCTTTTGCAAAATAATTCCTAATTGAATTCTATTCATGTAACTTTAGCTCATTCAGTTTCAGTAGATACTGAATCCAACTAAATTCTTTGACATATAATATAGGTTAAGGATCTCACTTAGATCCTTTGATGTTTAACTTAGTAAATGCTTATACATAGTTCAAACATTCATTACTTAGATTTATTCATATGGGTCGAATGTCTCCAATGGAGTCTTTCGTGTTTGATTTAGTAAATGCCATTACTTAATCCAAAACAATATTATAAGATCTTTGTAAATAGATCTTAATACCCAGTATGTACTAAGTTTCGCCATGGTCCATTATTGATGAATAATTTCAAATCTAAGTCATTAGCATTTTAATGTTATTTCACAATAGAGAGATATGTGTATGATACACATAGGACCAATTAAGTTTTACGTACTCCACTAAACTTCTTATATATCTATAAGAATCATGTATATTTTATGAAACTAAAATACTTATTAGCTTCATTAAAATATAATTCCAATTCCCAATTGCTTGCTTAAATCTGTACTTAGATTTTATAAGCTAGCTTTCTCTTTCAAGCATTTATTTGGATCTACAAATTCTATGACATACCATGTACATAGTTTATTCCAACATTTGATTGAGGAATACGTTTTGTCATCCAATTGCTATATGTAACAATATGCAATCATTGCTTGAATTATAGACTTGAGCATTACGATTATGCATGAGGTTTCAACACAATTCACACCATGAATTTGCTTGTAACCTTTAGAAACTAATCTCGCTTTGTGTGTGAACACAATTTCATGTTTGATGGTTTTTATCCTTAAAACAAAATTGCAACCAATAGGTGTGAAACTATTCTTGCAAATCAACAAAATTTCAATTTTGTCATCAAAACATTGAGTATGTTTTTATGGCCTCTAACCATTTAAAACATTTGAGTCTATATATGGCCTCTAACCATTTTAGGGAATCTGGGTTTCGTCATAGCTTTCTTACAAGTCACAAACTCATTAATCTACATGATAATAGTTTGACTGCAAGTTGTAGGTTTCTTCACTATCTAATAGAAGAATTGCATAGTTTCAGTGACCTGAACTCCATGTTTCTTCACTATCTAATAGAAGAATCTCATAGTTTCAGTGACTTGAACTCCATGCCTACTTGGGTATAGAACATCAAACAATAGAATATCAACAGACACTTGAAAGTCCTTTGAATATTCTGTTCTCCTTGAAGCACTTGTAAAGTCTTCTAAGAGATGTCTATTCTTTAAAGCCACTTCTAAAGTCCTTAAAGAATAAGTTCGGATTTTCTGAAGCACTTCGAAAAGCCTCCGGAATGTCCGTTTATGTTTGTTGTTCGCCTCGAAGACTTTCGAGGTCTATTTTCTCCCACTTGTCATTTTGGAAACGAATCTCCAAAAGAACATTATTTCGAGCAAACAAACATTATGTTCTCAAAAATTCGTGGTAGAAACAATACCCTTGTGTCTCATTTGAATAAATCACAATGAAACATATATCTATACTTGGGCCTTAGTTTGTCGGAATGACAAACACTAAGCTCCCACTGAGTTTAGCAACTCTCTAGATATATATATATATAATTGAAAAGATATCCTGAAATTACTTTTCAATAGCTTTGACAAATTTGGTTTAGTTTGGTGGTAGTTGAGCATTTTGTTTAGAAATTATAGGAAAAGTCTTTATGATTCATCATTGATTGAATCAAGTACTAATTGACTTCAATCATTCCAACGTAGATATGCCATATCTTATGGAGCTAGATCGTGAAATTACAACACATAATCATTGATGATCATTTTTGGTCTCAAGTAATCATCAACATGATCTATCCTAGATCTTTATGATTTCTTGCCAAGTGGATTTTATACTTCTGAATCTTTGAACTAGCCAAACAGATTCAAACTTATATCATATTGAGTAAATAAACCTATATTCACTCAAATCCAGGTGATATAATAAAGTCATAAAATATTTCTCTAACTTTGAACTCTATTGTCTAGGCGTTCTAACAATAGTTCATATCTTTTGTTACTTTCAACAAGTAAGACTAGTCGTCTTAAATTGATCTAGAAATCAATGAACTTTCAAAAGTCCACAAAATAGAGCTTTTGAATGTTAACTTGTTGATATGGTCTAAGCAACAATGCCAAAGATTAGTGGAACTCAAATCAAGGGGTTGATTTGAACCTAGTAAAGTTCTTTAAAGAGTTGTTTGTTTTAATCAAGCATATTGACTCAACCTGTAATTGACCATTTCATTCAAATAAACAAACAAACAAGCATTGTTTTCGTTCTTCTGAATGTGAGTCTTTCTGTGTTTGAAGCAGAAATTTAGGTATGCTGATTATGGAACAAAATAGCCATTAAGTTCCAGCCATTGAAAGGACTTAAAACAAACTAGATGAACCTACAACTAATGTAGCATTGCCATGCTTCATTTCCCACTTGTAGGTCATTGGTGTAGCCTAGCTTCCATTGTTTGAGTTATTACCGAAGTAAGAACCTCAAGCGGTATATGATACCAAGGAAGTTTGATTGCTAGGTCACTTCTCTTTAAACATAAACTTATAGGTAGAAACGGAATCGTAAATTCCTTTCATTTGTTCCTTGTTTTCCTATTTCTTGTACCCTTTCTTATAGTCTTAAGAATTGATTTCTTTAGTGTTGACTTTTATACTTTGTTAGACATGTCCAATGTCACTCCAACAAGGTTCTTACCATTTTATTTATGTTGAATATTCTGTTTCAACTAGATGATCTTACCAGAAGCTTCTAAAGTCCTCTAAGCATCAATCTATTCGAATGTCTAGGGACTAGACTCATTCGAGAATTAAATGGACAAAGATATTAGGTTGTTAACCATTGGTAAAGCTGAGTGTTTAAACTCAATGCTTTATGATCTCAAAACTACATTGTATTTTGAATTCACAAGCACCAATCGGTTTGCCATTCGACTTTGATACTCGAAAACAACCATAAAAGTCGCTAAAAGAAACGTACATTTTAAATTGCTCATTTTCTCTCATTTCCGTGAATCGTTCTTGGATTCACTACCAATCGAGGAAATTTACTGTTACCTTTCTAAAAGGATTTATTGCAGTGCAAGATATTTAATTATAAACAATAATTAAAACATTCATTGAAGCATGCAAAGTCTAAACATTTATCATGAATAATAACTTGAAAATTAAAGCAATCATGCAATTTCAACAAGTTATTAGCATTTTATTCGAATTTATTGTTCCGGCAGGTGTGAATAAAATGATTCCAAGACCCTAAAACCATTGAAGAATTAAGCACAGTTTGTCGACTCAATTCTAAAACATTTTAGGTAAGCAAAAGCCTTTTGCTAATAGTCTAGAAACTACTCTTGGTTAATAGGTACGTCTAAGAACTTATTAGGTAAACCTATCGATTTTGCCACGACATAAAAGGACTCCTTACTTATATCGTTGAGTTTCACCAAAACTAACGTGTACTCACAATTATTTGTGTACCTTGCCCCTTTAGGACCAATAAGTAACACCTCGCTGAGCGAAAACTATTACTAGATTGATGTAAAGGATATCCAAGCAAGTGTATATTTTGGCATGGCACCTTTTAACTCAATTTTTAAGTTTGGAACTTAAGGCTCTTACTATGTTTGTTAGATTTTAAGTGAACTAAAATCCTTAATCATGCAACATAATCAAGCTACAATCTCATGCATAATTAAGACATATTTAAAGCAATAAATAACTTAAAGCATGCATAAGATAAATGTGATCTAGTATGGCCCGACTTCATCTTGAAGCTTCAACTTCAAAGTCCGTCTCGAATATCTCCGTGGGAGGCACCATTTTCTTCAAATAGGATAAGCTATAATTAAAACTAATTACAACTATTTGATGGTACGCAGACCATATTTGAATTGAAAAACGACTTTGGTACTTTAGACCAATTACATTCAAATTAATGGTACGCATACCATATTTTCTATCCTATTTGGGCCATACTAGTCACTTCATAACCTGCAAAACAGTACATATACAATATATACCATTCACCCATTCATTATCATGAATGGCCCACATAGTTGGTTAGTAAAACACATTATGCATCACGTAAACATTTGCAGCAATTAATCAAGGGCACCAATAATCTACCAATTATTCAGTCCTTATTAATTCTAATCAAGTTGTTTTAACCTTAAGGATTTGTAGACCTAATCAAGAGTTTATGACTAAAAGTGCTCCCACTTAAACCAATAAATTCATATGCTTTACTAATTTTAAACATAAAAATGTATTTCTAGTCTAACCGGAAACATACAAATTTAATTAAAATTTAAAGCTTATATAAATTTATAATTGAATCCAAAAAAAAATTTAATTTAATTTCAGTCGTATTTAAATTAATTCATGATTTTAATTTTAGTAAAATAATTAGAATAAATAAAATTTATTATAATTATAATATTCAAAATTAAAATCCAAGAAAATAATTTAAATTATTAATTTTAAAATTAATTAAAATTACGTAAACTGAAAATTTCAAATTAAAATTTCAAAACGATCTAATCGCAACGCAAACACCTCACGCATCACACGCCCATGGGCCACACGCACACAGCCATCGCTGGCCATGTGCGCGCAGCCCATGCGCTGCGTCGCATAGCTGCTGCTTCTACCCTTCGCAAGCCATCGCGCGAGCTGGTGCTCGATGCGCGCGCGCCAGCGCTCGATGCACGCGAGCCATCGCTCGCTGCGTTCGCTCGCTAGCGCTCGCTGCACGCGGGCCAGCGCTCGCTTCGTGCACTCGCCAGCGCATGCTGTGCGCGCTCGCTAGCGCTCGCTTGGTGCGAGCCAGCGCTCGCTGCGCGCGGCATCGACGCTGGGCGCAGCACTCGTGGCACGCGAGCTTGCGCTCGCTGCGCGCGAGGCAGTGCGCGTTGTGGCGCAGCTCGCTTGCTGCCCACACGCGACTGTCGTGCCTTGCCTTCGCCCATGCCCATTCGTCCATTGCTCATAGCCCACGACACAAGGCAGGGCTGCTGCCTTGTGCTCGTGCACCATGCCCTTGCTCATTGCATTCGTGCCGCATGGGCGACGAGCTCCCTTGCTCGTCGTCACATGCCCGCACTATACAACACCCCTTAAGGGTAACACGTAGAGTCCATTGCTTTGTGCGTGCAAGTTATATGAACGAATCGCATAAAATTTAAAAAAATTATACTTAAAATTAATGACAAATTCATAAATAATATTAATTTCATAATTTTAGGGCGAAAAATCAAAAATTTATTATTCAATTGATTTCCGATTAACATGGATTCAAGTCTATGGTGGTTTTTAATCATAGGTATCTAATTAAATTATAATTAATTATGAAAATCAAATTAATTCTAAATTATTCTAATTTTCAACAAATTAATCATAATTACAAATTAGATTGCATAATTAACAAGGCTAGGCATTCAAACTTGTTAAACATATACAGTAGGTCAATCAAAAATTCAAGATTTACCAACAAGAATTGCAAATATTTAATTTAACATCTTAAATTTACGAAATTTTGCATTCGAAAAACTAAAACCTTCGAAAAGTCATAGTTAGGCTTCGAATTTGAGAATTCTGGGTTCGGCCGAAAAATAACTATTTTTGTCAAAATTTTAGAATGCCTTTTACATGCGGAATTAACTTAAAAATCACTCATTTTGGATGAGTAACGAAGAAACTGCCGAAAAACTGCGTACGTATAATTAAATAAACGCAATTTGCAATTAATTAACAATTACGAAAATTAATCACCCCTTTTAATTCTTGCGGAAACAACCATTAAGCCAGGAATACATATTATTTACACATAATCATATAGCATAGTTTAGAAGCATACTCTTTGTTGCGTGCCTTCCCTAGCTGCGCCCGAACCGAACAAGAACAAGTCTTTAGGACTCCAAGTGTCGTCCCTCCGTAGATAGTCCACAGCACGTCCGGATCCGCCTTAAGATTGACCAACTAGAATCGCCCTTAAGGTACTAATAATTTCGGCACTTTTAGGCAAGGTATGTGACTGAATTTTTCTCTCAAAAACTCACTTTGAATACTTGAAAACTCGTTATAAATTGTGAACCCAGGCCACATATTTATAGGGGTATGGAAAGAGAATTGGAATCCTACTAGGATACGAATTAATTAAATTAGAATCCTAGTGGAACTCTTATTTAATTAATTTATCTTTTAGGATTAGGAATTTAATCATTAAACGAATTCTATACGCTTTAGGATTCGAGTAACACACTCCGAGTAATACGCTAGCACCGCACGCAGGCCTTGCGGCCCACGCACAGCGCCAGCCCACTCGTCGCAGCCCCGCGCGCGCGCCCAAGCTTCGGCTGGGCCTGGCTTTTGCGCTGGGCCTGGTCGCATGCTTGGCGTGTGGTTGTTGCGCTTGGCTTGCTGGGCGATGGCCCCGGCTTTGTGCTGGGCCTTCGTCTGGCAGGCCTCGTCCGATGCTAATTCGTACGATGCGCTTCCGATTAAATTCTCGATTCCGGAATTCATTTCCGATACGAACAATATTTAATATTTCCGATTCCGGAATTAATTTCCGTTTCGAACAAATATTTAATATTTCCGTTTCCGGAATTATTTTCCGATTCCGATAATATTTCCGATTCAGACAATATTTCCGTTTCCGGCAATATTTCCGATTCCGGCAATATTTCTATTTCCGATAATATTTTCCGATACATACCATGTTTCCGTTTCCGGCAACATCTACGACTTGGATAATATTTATATTTCCGATACGATCCATATTTCCGTTTCCGGCAATATCATCGTTTCCGGAGTATTCATTTGCTTGCCTTTGACGATCTCAGCTCCCACTGGAACCAAGATCCGTCGATTCCGAATATCCATAGATGGAGTATTTAATGCCATTAAATACTTGATCCGTTTACGTACTATTTGTGTGACCCTACGAGTTCAGTCAAGAGTAAGCTGTGGATTAATATCATTAATTCCACTTGAACTGAAGCGGCCTCTAGCCAGGCATTCAGCTCACTTGATCTCACTGAATTATTAACTTGTTAATTAATACTGAACCGCATTTATTAGACTTAACATTGAATGCATACTTGGACCAAGGGCATTATTTCCTTCATTTACATATTCTTTGTTTTCCATCATTTTGACATGTATAAAAAAAATATTGTGACATTTCATTTCTTACCGCATTTTCAAACCGATTGTTTTTTATATATTGCATTGGACGATTCCAACGTTTATAGTCAAAAAGAAGAAAAATAAGGGGTTTTTGAAACCAGAATAGGATTTTCTTTTCTTTTTTAAGTATTTCTAACTTCGAAATATCTTGATTCCCAGAATAGGAAGTTGGGCTATTTTTATAGCATGCTTCTTTTAAGTGGAATTCATCCTTTGTTTTGTCCTTTCCATTCACTCGGATCTTTTCCGTTTCATCGATTTTGTCCGGATCCTCCTTTTCTTCCGAAAAAAGGGAAGGAGAAGGATCTTCTTCGGTGAATCCCTCTTCTTCCTGTTTAGTCTCCTTCGTTTCGGAAGTTTTTTCTATTTCTAAATTTGTTTCTTCCTCAATTTCGTTCGTTTCTAGCATTTGTTTCAGTTTGTTAGTAAAAATAGGTGACGGCATTCTGCCTAAGTAGTAGACACAGGTAATAAAGAAGAGAATACTAAAGATTCGAGCCATAGAATTTCTCAATTTTGACACAAGGTACTTATTAGATCTAATAGAATTATTTTGCTGTATCCAGACTAATACCAATCCAACCCATTTCATGAATAAAATGTGACCAATTAACCAACCAACAAAACTACTTGTTACAAATAACATCTTGTTGTTGCATCGAAACATATAAATGTTCACTAATCTGGCTAACATTGAACTTGGTAAAATGAAATAGTTGAATAATTGAAAAATGAGATTATTCAGGAATACACATTGAATGCTGAGATTACGCATTGAATTTCTGCTAGTTTCCTACCTCATACGGCTCCGCAGTCAATTCTTTATGGTGTCCTATTAAACCGAATGTGATTTCTCATAGATTTCAATTCCCGTTCTCAACCCATGACCAATATGAGCTCGAAGCTTCCTTCGTAACTCCCGGAACTTCTTCGTAGTGGCTCCCTTCCATGCCTCATTTCATAGAGAACCTCAAAGTGGCTTTATTTCATTATATTCCATCCATATCCCAATTCCATTCATTTAATATCCCTTTGGTGTCATCAACATAAGAGATGTCGGTTCTAGTCTATCTCTTTCCTATATATGGAAAGTTAAAAAATCATCATATAATAATCCAGAAATTGCAATACAAAAGAAAAAGGGAGGTTTGTGATGATTTTTCAATCTTTTCTACTAGGTAATCTAGTATCCTTATGCATGAAGATAATCAATTCGGTCGTTGTGGTCGGACTCTATTATGGATTTCTGACCACATTTTCCTTGTTTTTTATTTTAATTAAATCCTACGAGGAAATATTTTTTTGAAAAAATACGTTATTACTATTCGTTATATTATTAGTTATAGTATTGGTGCGTTAGTCCTAGTCATACTTAAAAATATAAACTATAAGAATGGCTCGCTATTTCTTCGGTTTCTGAGTAAAACCCGGGTATCGTGACATAAAGGGAGTGTAATTATGTTTGACCACGACGGCCATAGGTTCCCTTGTGATCCCTGGTGTGGGGATCTCTCAACATACACCCGCAAGGTAGAGATTGAGGGTTCGGGGGACTGTAACTACCGAGAGGAGTACTCGCTCTTCGATAACTCCAGAGGCAGGATATCTTTACTAGCTCAGCATAAATAATTGAAGAGACATGCGTTAACTATTAAACTAATCTGAGTTGATTTTAACAATATGCAACATATAATACTAGATCGAGCGCGATTATCTGATTTAGATTGTATTAAGGGACCTAGCATGATAATCCAATTTCCCAAAAATATTATCTTTATCAGGCGTGATAGAACAATCCGATTTAATTAGTTTAACAGTTCATAAAAGGGCGAGGAAAGCAATTAAATCATGGAAAAGGGACACATTACGACGTACCCTTGAAAGGTGCGTCACGGTTCTCAGAAAATTAACCACTTTGACTTTGCTATTTCTCCTTTTATTTAACGAATCTCAAGGTACGGGACAGGATACGCTCTGTTCGATTTTTGGATCGATTGCGACAGAACGCGTGATCAATTTCGCAGCGTGAGGCTTAGGCTTAAGGGTTGGAGTCAATACTCAGAATAATAATTGTGTGTGTGTTCCTTTCACGTCGAACTTGGGGCTATATTTATAGAAAAGAGTTCGTGGAAAGATAGAATTGTAGAACTCCAATCCACGAGGAATTAGGAAAGAACACGTCCCAGGTAATTTCAGCGCCCAGGGCTGGGCGGCGAAGATTTCGGCGCCCAGAGTCAGGCGTTGAAAATAGGGTTTGGGCCGTTTCTTTGTCAGATTCGGACTCTTAGAATCCAGAGTGTATGAGACTTAATCGAGTCTTTTAGTGTGTATTAATTTTATGACGGAATGCGTCTGGTCCCGTTACGAACTCTAGGCTCGTTAGGATTTTAATTAATACGTAACTTTTATTTTTTAATCGTATTAGGAATAGGATTCTCTCGCAATTTCTATCTCATTTAGGATTTATGTTGGAGTGCAACACCTAATTCTGACAGGTTTCTATCTTTTATGACTTGCCACTTTTAACAACTGCCCATTACGATAGTTACTATTTTTAGCAGGTTTCCATAAATAGAAGGTTTCTATAAATAGCAGGTTTTGGGTGAAATGAAAAGGGGTGATCGAGATTCGTTATTTTATAGGAGATGCGTTGTCAAGTGGAGATTTATGTTCTCATCATCGAACCTTCCCTTTCGGGAATGGGGACAAAAGTAGGTGTCTACAGTTAGCCCCCACTTTGACTGAGTCTTGGAGTAAGACGATGGTCAAAGTATTAGACGGAGTGCGTCATACAAGTCATGGTGACCTGTTTTTTGCGAGGGTCTCACGAGCCCCCGAGTGATAACATTTGACTTAAGGGTCATCACTTGAAGTGTCGACATATCCCTCACGTGTCATTGGGATTTGTCAACGGATAGTATAGAAACTCCCTCACTTTGTCATTGGAAGTATCTAAAGAGGCGTAGAAACTCCCTCACTTTGTCATTGGGAGTAGCTACAGATGTTTTCGAAATCAAAGCTATAAAGTGTAATTGGGCCTGGCCAAGCCCAACCACGAGGTAAAAATGTTTTTAAAGATTCTCATTTTCAGGGTTAGCTAAACGAGAAAACCCCCTTGTTTTTATGGGACGTAAAACGAAGGAAAATCCAGCACATCCTTCTTTTTTGGAAAAAATGGAAAACCAAAAAAAAGTTATCGCTGCAGCGACTAAGGACCTGCGCGGTTAGTGACGCAGACCCCGCCGGCTAAAGATGGCGAGCCTGTCCGCTAAGGGTGGACACCCCGTCCGGTAGAAGTGGACGAATCCGTTTTTGAAATTTGAAAATAAGGACCTACGCGGTTTGTGACGTAGACCCCGCCGGCTAAAGATGGCGAACCTGTCATCTAAGGGTGGACACCCCGTCCGATAGAAGTGGACGAATCTATTTTGAAATTTGTTTGTGCTTTTTGAAAATAAGGACCTACGTGGTTTGTGACGTAGACCCCGCCGGCTGAAGATGGCGAGCCTGTTTTGAATTTGAAGACTTTATTTTTCGAAAACTGAGGACCTGCGCGGCTAGTGACGCAGACCCCGCCCGCTGAAGGTGGGCGAGCCTTGTCCGCTAAGGGTGGACGCCCCGCCCGCTGGAGGTGAGCGAACCTGAATTCGTCTTTTCGATTTGGGACTCACGGGGTAAATGTCGCGATCTTGCCCGATTGAGGTGGGCAAGTCTCTATTTCATTTGTTCTTGGGATTTCTTTTGAGAATTTCTTTTCTTATTCATTCTCGAGGGAGCGAATTCTTTCGAGGGATGCTCGGACTTAGTTGCAACCTGAATGTGGGTTGACAACGGGCTTAGACGGACCATTGTCTTGTGTTCATCATCTTTCCATGGTTTTGAACTAGTCTTTACGGCTCAATTTTGCCACTACCTGGGTCCTTGATTAGGGGACTATGTATAAGTATCAACGGCGACCTTTGTCTTGAGGTCGTAATCCAGTTTTATCTTTTAAGGTTATCCAAACACGGGACTTCGTACAGCGTAGTCTGGGAATATTGTTTTAATTTTGCATACTCTCTTTTGAAATATATATTTTCTTTCGAGCCCCCAAGCACTCGTGCTTGACGGTCATTTCTTGTCAAAGAGGTTTCCTTGGGGATATGCATTCTGTAATGTCCTTGACCATGTTTGGGATCGTGTTCGTAAGTGCGAGTGATCTTTGTAGTGATATGCTACTTTGAACAAAGCCGTGAGGTGCGACTTTCTGTAAAGAAATCGGCAATTTTCGAGTCGAATGGATACGGCAAGGCCCTATAGCAGTCAGGGCTTCATTTTTGGCGCTCAGACCTGGGCGTCAGAAATAATTCACGCCCAGGTGGGGCGTTGAAAATGTTGTTTGGGCTGGTCTTTTGATGACACAGTTGGCCTCTTGTTCATTCGTTTATTTCACTTGGAAATTCTACGTATTCTCTTCTCTTTTGTTTTTCTTTATGATTTTCTCGAGAAGCCGTAGCCGATTGGTGGACTACGGTGTTTGTCGCTTTGGGGCGATTATTTAAAGGAACGGTTGCTCTTAAGGCGTACAGTTATTGCAATAGTTGGGCGAGTCTATATGGCCCGAGGAACATACCTTGAGGCGTAGGACTTTGATCGCCCTTTTCTTTTGAACGCGTTCGTGAATGTTTAGAATGATGATATGTATGTGCGAACGAGCGTTCATAGAATGGCCGTTGCGTGCGGTCCATTAATCAGTTTGCTTGAATCAATTTTTTTTTTTGAGCAATGACTGATTTTGAATAGTTTGCTTAGAAGCTTGATAGGGTTCAGGCCCATTCATGAAGTGGGCTCAAGCATCGTGCCCTTTCGATCGTTCAAACATTTGCTTCGAGATTTTTTTTATTATTATTATGGTCGTTTCGTAGCTTGGAGCCCCCAAGCCTGCATGCTGGGATGCTTCCTTTTGGCGTACGATTTTTGTAGGTTCTTTCGAGAAAGATGCCTTGGGGTTCCACTCGTGTAGGTGCGAGCTATCCCTTCCGTGGTAGGTAATGTTTTGCTACCTTTAATCCTTAATGTAGAAGTTGTGTGGCTTGCATTTTGAATTTGGGCGATAAGTAGTCTTTGCCTCATACTCTTGGTCGTGCCCACATTAGTGCAATATGCCTTACTCTTTTTTTAGACTTGTACCGTGGGATGGTTGAACATATGGTGCGACGTAGGCTTGTGTGGCCTAACCGCATGTATTAGAACATTTCTCCTGGTGTTGGGATATCATTATTATTTTTTGCATTGGAGTACTTCATCACGCCTCGTTCAGGTGCTCGAACAAGTGTAGCACCTTCTGCGTGGGTGTGCACGGCTTATTACTTCGTTCGATGCGAGGATTCATGGATGTTTTTTTTCTTGTTTTTATATCTGGGCAAAATTTGGCAAGCCGAGAGAATCAACGGCCAGGCTGGGGCGATAAAGATATCGGCGCCCAGCTCTGGGCGTTAAAAATGATTTCTGGGCAGAATTTGACAATTGTTATCCTTGCTTTTTCTTTCGGTTTTTCTTTGGAACGACGTAAACTGTGTAACGGGCGCTTATAGGGCGAGCGTTATGTGCAGTAGTTTGATCGGAGTTTTGGTGACTCGCGATTTTCAGTTACCCTTGTTAGTGGGGTGACTTTATATATTCTAAGTAGTGTTTAGAATTTGGGAGGGGTTGTAGCCATTCTAAGGTTGGTTTTACACGATTAAAGCTTAGGATTGTGCCCCTATGACGTGTGTATAGCATTAGCGTCGAGAATTTGCGATAAAATCGTCATTTCGAGCATTTTTAGAGTGTTTTTCTCAAACCCCCAATTGTAGCTACGGGATTGGCTTGGTGCTATAATTCTTGGCATACATTTTTATGCATTCATGGTGACATGGATCATGAATAGTTTGAACCAGATTCGTTTAGTGCGAGGTACGTTCGAGTAGTGATTTGCTACTTCTCTTGTAAATGTCGTATTGTGCGACATTGCCATGGTCAAGGTAGTCACATGTTGAAGTGTGCCTTGACCAAAAGCTAGGTGCCCCCTTTTTTTTTTTTTTTTTACTCATAATCATATTTAGAAATCTTTTTTGACTTACTTGCAACATCGAGATGAACGCATACTTAGCTTAAACCAACGACACTTTATTATGTACGAAGAAGTCTTTGAAAATTATTTGAAATCCAAGTCCTACTGTGTACAATCCGAGGTGTCCTAAGTAGGTTGACTTATAGAAGGGTTCGTACAGGAGTACATGAGTGAATCAAAATACTGTTACGATTTTTGGAATGCTGTCTAAGGATTTGTTGGAAGCCAGGGTGCAGGCGTCAAGATATACTTGTGCCTGTTTGGCATATGCTTTAGGCTTTTAGGGCCATCTTTTCCAGAATTGCGGGAATATAAACCGTTTTCAAAATGACTTACATTTACTTGGTGTATGTCTGCACAAAAGGTCAAGGTATACTTAGTTCTTTCCCTAGCTCTTTCATTTCAATTTTTAGCCCCCAGTTGCTATTATGTCTTCTCATTAATGATGTTTTCAGATTTCGATTTTAGATGCCCGTGTCATATGTCTAAGTAGGGTGAGCCTTGGTTAAGTGCCAAGTCCTATTGACAATGTCTAATTTTTTCCAAAGGGGATTCGCAAGCATTTGAATTACCATGAACGGGTGCCCTAAGTTCGAAGGAACGATGGGGCGATGCCGTAGAACAATCCTCTTTATTGCAAGCTTACTTCCTTTACTACTTGTTGGCGATTATGACTGTGTCTAGTGGTGAAAGAAGGTCTTTAAGTGAGCTACTTTTCTTTAAGGGAGGGTCAAGTCGAGTACTTTTAGAGGTCATGGACTCTCGCGCTAGCCCCCATTCAATTGGGGCAAAGCGATCTTTTGAGTCTTGGCTAAGTGCCTAGGAGTGTGAGTGCTCCTTCTGGCAAGGGTATGAAGGAAATAATGCCCTTGGTCCAAGTATGCATTCAATGATAAGTCTAATATATGCGGTTCAGTATTAATTAACAAGTTAATAATTCAGTGAGATCAAGTGAGCTGAATGCCTAGCTAGAGGCCGCTTCAGTTCAAGTGGAATTAATGATATTAATCCACAGCTTACTCTTGACTGAACCCGTAGGGTCACACAAATAGTACGTAAACGGATCAAGTATTTAATGGCATTAAATACTCCATCTATGGATATTCGGAATCGACGGATCTTGGTTTCAGTGGGAGCTGAGATCGTCACAGGCAAGAAATGAATACTCCGGAAACGATGATATTGACGGAAACGGAAATATGGATCGTATCGGAAATATAAATATTATCCAAGTCGTAGATGTTGCCGGAAACGGAAACATGGTACGTATCGGAAAATATTATCGGAAATGGAAATATTGCCGGAGTCGGAAATATTGCCGGAAACGGAAATATTGTCAGAATCGGAAATATTATCGGAATCGAAAAATAATTCCGGAAACGGAAATATTAAATATTTGTTCGAAACGGAAATTGATTCCGGAATCGGAAATATTAAATATTGTTCGTATCGGAAATGAATTCCGGAATCGGGAAATTAATCGGAAGCGTATCGTACGAATTAGCATCGGACGAGGCCCGCTAGACGAAGGCCCAGCACGAAGCCAGGCCATCGCCCAGCGAGCCAACGCGCACCATCGCATGCCAAGCCTCGACCAGGCCCAGCGCAAGGCCAGGCCCAGCCAAGGCCTGGGGCGCGCGCGCGAGAGCACAACAGTGGGCCGAGCGCTGTGCGCCTAGCGTGGGCCGCAAGGCTTGCGCGGGTGTACGGTGCTCATGCAATGCTTGTGCGGGAATCCTAAAGCAATCGGGATTCGAAATATGATTAAATCCTAAAACTATTAGATAATGATTATTTAATTAGAGTCCTAGTAGGATTATAATTAAATAAATTAGTATCCTAATAGGATTCCAAAACCTTTTCCATAACTCTATAAATAGGTGCCTAGGGTCACATATTTACACAGATTATTCAAGTATTCAAAGTGAGTTTTTGAGAGAAAAATTCAGTCACATACCTTGCCTAAAAGTGCCGAAATTATTAGTACCTTAAGGGCGATTCTAGTTGGTCAATCTTAAGGCGGATCCGGACGTGCTGTGGACTATCTACGGAGGGACGACACTTGGAGTCCTAAAGACTTGTTCTTGTTCGGTTCGGGCGCAGCTAGGGAAGGCACGCAACAAAGAGTATGCATCTAAACTATGCTATATGATTATGTGTAAATAATATGTATTCCTGGCTAAATGGTTTTTCCGCATGATTTATGAATTGTCATATGTATCATAACCTCACAGTGGTATCACGAGCCTCTTATTATTTTCATAATCTAAATTGCATGAACATGGTTAAATATTACAAATTTGCAAGAATTAAAAGGGGTGATTAATTTTCGTAATTGTTAATTAATTGCAAATTGCGTTTATTTAATTATACGTACGCAGTTTTTCGGCAGTTTCTTCGTTACTCATCCAAATCGAGTGATTTTTGTGTCAATTCCGCATGTAAAAGGCATTCTAAAATTTTGACAAAAGTAGTATTTTTCGGCCGAACCCAGAATTCTCAAATTCGAAACCTAACTATGACTTTTCGGAGGTTTTAGTTTTTCGAATGCAAAATTTCGTAAATTTAAGATGTTAAATTAAATATTTGCGATTCTTGTTGATAAATCTTGAATTTTTTATTGACCTACTGTATATGTTTAACAAGTTTGAATGCCTAGCCTTGTTAATTATGCAATCTAATTTGTAATTATGATTAATTTGTTGAAAATTAGAATAATTTAGAATTAATTTGATTTTCATAATTAATTATAATTTAATTAGATACCTATGATTAAAAACCACCATAAAAATTGTAAATTTATGATAAATTTTAAATTTTTATGACCTAGACTTGAATCCATATTAATCGGAAATCAATTGAATAATAAATTTTCGATTTTTCGCCCTAAAATTATGAAATTAATATTAATTTATTAATTTGTCATTAATTTTAAATATAAATTTTTAAATTTTATGCGATTCGTTCATATAACTTGCACGCACAAAGCAATGGACGCTACGTGTTACCCTTAAGGGGTGTTGTATAGTGCGGGCATGCGACGACGAGCAAGGGAGCTCGTCGCCCATGCGGCACGAATGCAATGAGCAAGGGCATGGTGCACGAGCACAAGGCAGCAGCCCTGCCTTGTGTCGTGGGCTACGAGCAATGGACGAATGGGCATGGGCAAAGGCAAGGCACGGCAGTCGCGTGTGGGCAGCAAGCGAGCTGCGCCACAACGCGCACTGCCTCGCGCAAGAGCGCGCAGCCTCGCGCGCAGCGAGCGCAAGCTCGCGTGCCACGAGTGCTGCGCCCAGCGTCGATGCCGCGCGCAGCGAGCGCTGGCTCGCACCAAGCGAGCGCTAGCGAGCGTGCACAGCATGCGCTGGCGAGTGCACGAAGCCAGCGCTGGCCCGCGTGCAGGGAGCGCTAGCGAGCGAACGCAGCGAGCGATGGCTCGCGTGCATCGAGCGCTGGCGCGCGCGTAGCTAGCACCAGCTCGCGCGATGGCTTGCGAAGGGTAGAAGCAGCAGCTATGCGACGCAGCGCATGGGCTGCGCGCACATGGCCAGCGATGGCTGTGTGCGTGTGGCCCATGGGCGTGTGATGCGTGAGGTGTTTGCGTTGCGATTAGATCGTTTTGAATGTTTAATTTGAAATTTTCAGTTTACGTAATTTTAAATTTTAAAATTAATAATTTAAATTATTTTCTAGGATTTTAATTTTGAATATTGTAATTATAATAAATTTTATTTATTCTAATTATTTTACTAAAATTAAAATCATGAATTAATTTAAATACGACTGAAATTAAATTAAACTTTCTGGATTCAATTATAAATTTATATGAGCTTTAAATTTTAATTAAATTTGTATGTTTCCGGTTAGACTAGAAATACATTTTTATGTTTAAAATTAGTAAAGCATATGAATTTATTGGTTTAAGTGGGAGCCCTTTTAGTCATAAACTATTGATTAGGTCTACAAATCCTTAAGGTTAAAACAACTTGATTAGAATTAATAAGGACTGAATAATTGGTAGATTATTGGTGCCCTTGATTAATTGCTGCAAATGTTTACGTGATGCATAATGTGTTTTACTAACCAGCTATGTGGGCCATTCATGATAATGAATGGGTGAATGGTATATATTGTATATGTACTGTTTTGCAGGTTATGAAGTGACTAGTATGGCCCAAATAGGATAGAAAATATAGTATGCGTACCATTAATTTGAATGTAATTGGTCTAAAGTACCAAAGTCGTTTTTCAATTCAAATATGGTCTGCGTACCATCAAATAGTTGTAATTAGTTTTAATTATAGCTTATCCTATTTGAAGAAAATGGTGCCTCCCACGGAGATTTTCAAGACGGACTTTGAAGTTAAAGCTTCAAGATGAAGTCGGGCCATACTAGATCACATTTATCTTATGCATGTTTTAAGTTATTTATTGCTTTTAAATATGTCTTAAAATGCATGAGATCAAAATCTTGATTATGTTGCATGATTAAGGATTTTAGCTCACTTAAAATCTAACCAACATAGTAAGAGCCTTAAGTTCCAAACTTAAAAATTGAGTTATAAGGTGCCATGCCAAAATATACACTTGCTTGGATATCCTTTACATCAATCTAGTAATAGTTTTCGCTCAGCGAGGTGTTACTTATTGGTCCTAAAGGGGCAAGGTACACAAATAATTGTGAGTACATGTTAGTTTTGGTGAAACTCAACGATATAAGTAAGGAGTCCTTTTATGTCGTGGCAAAATCGATAGGTTTACCTAATAAGTTCTTAGACGTACCTATCAACCAAGAATAGTTTCTAGACTATTAGCAAAAGGCTTTTGCTTACCTAAGATGTTTTAGGATTAAGTCGACAAACTGTGCTTAGTTCTTCAATGATTTTAGGATCTTGGAATTATTTTATTCACACCTGCCGGAACACATAACTTGAATAAAATGCTTAATAAACATTGAATTATGCATGTATGCTAGAATTTAAGTTTATTAAGAGAAACTGTGAATGGTTATTTATTTGTTTATTCTTTTCAATTGTAGTTTTAAATATGGCAAACAACAATTCATTCAACATTCGATCAATTCTCGAAAAGGAGAAGTTGAACGGGAAAAACTTCCTTGACTGGCAAAGGAACTTGCAAATAGTTCTTATGCAGGAAGAAAAGGAGTATGTCCTAGAAGAGGCGATGCCCGAAGCCGCAGGCGACGGGGTCACTCAGGAAGCCCTCAATCGTTGGATTGATGCCAACAAGGATGTGAAATGTCTAATGCTCGCCACCATGAGTGCGGATCTGCAGAAAACGTTCATCAACTCAGATGCTTTCACAATCATCAGTGAGTTGAAGAACATGTTCCAAGATCTGGCTCGAGTCGAAAGATTCGAGACTCATAGGCAAATTCTTGAGACCAAGCTTAAGAAAGGCGAGCCCGTAAGTCCACATGTTCTCAAAATGATTGGACTCATTGAGAATATGAGTCGGCTGGATCAGCAATTTTCTCAGGAAATGGCTATAGACACCATCCTCCATTCTCTTCATAGCGGGTATGATCAGTTCAAACTGAACTACAGTATGAATAGTCTGGACAAAACGCTCACTGAGCTTCACGGTATGCTGAAGACCGCTGAAAAGACGCTCAAAAGTGATAAGCAGGATATGCTTATGGTGCGTGGGGGCAAGTTCAAGAAATCTGGAAATAAGAGGAATGCTAAGAAAGGTGGCAACAAGGTCAGCCCAACTAAGCAAACTGGCGCCAAATCTGTAAAGAGGAAGGTCAGTCAACCCACTTCTGAATCCGAATGCTTCTACTGCAAGAAGAAGGGGCATTGGAAGAGAGATTTCTTGAAGCTAAAGGAAGATCAGAAGAACGGAACAGTCGTTCCATCTTCAGGTATTTTCGTTATAGACTGTATACTTGCTAATTCAACTTCTTGGGTATTAGATACAGGTTGTGGCTCACACTTATGTTCCAATCCACAGGGACTAAGAAGAATTAGAAAGTTAAGCAAGGGTGAAGTCGACCTACGAGTGGGAAATGGAGCACGGATTGCTGCATTAGCTGTAGGAACTTACTATTTGTCGTTGCCCTCCGGGCTAGTTTTGGAACTGGAAGAATGTTTCCATGTTCCAAGTCTTACTAAAAACATCATTTCAGTTTCTTGCTTAGATGCTAAGGGATTTTCCTTTTTAATAAAAGACAATAGTTGTTCGTTTTATTTTAAAGAGATGTTTTATGGATCTGCTAGATTAGTCAATGGACTTTATTTATTAGATCACGACAAACAAGTATATAACATAAATACCAAAAAGGCCAAAAAGGATGATTCAGATCTCACTTATCTGTGGCATTGTCGATTAGGCCATATAAACTTGAAACGCTTAGAAAGACTTCAAAAGGAAGGAATTCTAGAACCATTTGACTTAGAGGATTATGGTAAATGCGAATCCTGTTTACTTGGCAAAATGACAAAGCAACCTTTCTCTAAAGTTGGAGAAAGAGCAAATGAACTATTGGGTTTAATCCATACAGATGTATGTGGACCAATGAGTACAAATGCTAGAGGTGGTTTCAGCTACTTTATCACTTTCACTGATGACTTCAGTAGATATGGTTATGTCTACCTAATGAAGCATAAGTCTGAATCCTTTGACAAATTCAAGGAATTTCAGAGTGAAGTAGAGAATCAATTAGGCAAGAAGATTAAGGCACTGCGGTCTGATAGAGGCGGTGAATATCTGAGCTATGAATTTGATGACCATCTGAAAGAATGTGGAATTCTATCAGAATTGACTCCTCCTGGAACACCACAATGGAACGGTGTGTCGGAACGGAGGAACAGAACCTTGCTAGACATGGTCAGGTCAATGATGGGTCAGGCCAAACTTCCATTAGAATTTTGGGGACATGCACTAAATACAGCTGCACTCACTATAAATAGAGCTCCGTCTAAAGCTGTCGAAAAGACTCCATATGAATTATGGTTTGGAAACCCTCCAAATGTGTCTTTTCTTAAGATTTGGGGATGTGAAGTATACGTCAAACGATTAATTTCAGACAAACTTCATCCAAAATCTGACAAATGTATCCTTGTGGGCTATCCAAAGGAAACAAAGGGGTATTACTTCTACAATACATCTGAGAACAAGGTGTTTGTTGCTCGAGATGGTGTCTTTTTGGAGAAAGATCACATTTCCAAAATGACAAGTGGGAGAAAAGTAGACCTCGAAGAAATTCGAGTCGAACAACAAACTCTAGAGAATGCTCAAGATGACATTCAGGATGAAACTCAGAGATCTTTAGAAGAATCTGGTGAGAATCATGGTCAATCTAGAGATGTTACCCCGCGTAGATCGCAAAGATATAGATCTCAACCGGAAAGGTACTTAGGTATTTTGACGAACGAGAGCTATGACGTTCTATTACTTGAAAGTGATGAACCTGCCACTTACAAACAAGCTATGACGAGCCCTAGCTCCAAGCAATGGCAAGAATCCATGCAATCTGAATTAGACTCCATGTCTGAAAACCAAGTATGGGATTTGGTCGATTTGCCAGATGGCTACCAAGCCATTGGAAGCAAATGGGTTTTTAAACTGAAAAAGGACAAGGATGGGAAACTTGAAGTTTTCAAGGCTAGATTGGTTGCAAAAGGTTACAGGCAAGTCCACGGTGTGGATTATGATGAAACCTTTTCACCAGTTGCAATGCTAAAGTCTATTCAGATAATGTTAGCAATCGCTGCATATTACGATTACGAAATATGGCAGATGGATGTCAAAACTGCTTTCTTAAACGGCGTTTTAACAGAAACTGTGTTTATGACACAGCCTGAAGGTTTTGAGGATCCAAAGAATGCTAAAAAGGTATGCAAGCTAAAGAAGTCAATCTACGGATTGAAGCAGGCATCCAGGAGCTGGAATATACGTTTTGATGAAGCAGTCAGTGACTTTGGTTTCATCAAGAACGCAGACGAATCTTGTGTATACAAGAAGGTCAGTGGGAGCAAAATTGCTTTCCTGGTATTATATGTCGACGACATATTACTTATCGGAAATGACATTCCTATGTTGAACTCTGTCAAGATTTGGCTTGGGAAATGTTTTTCGATGAAAGATCTAGGAGAAGCACAGTACATATTGGGCATCAAGATTTACAGAGATAGATCTAAAAAGATGATTGGACTTAGTCAAAGCACTTATATCAATAAGGTGCTTGATAGGTTCAAGATGGCGGACTCCAAGCGAGGCTACCTACCCATGTCTCATGGAATGACTCTAAGCAAGAATCAGTGCCCAGAAACACTTGATGAGCGTAGACGAATGAATGGGATTCCATATGCATCATTGATTGGTTCAATAATGTATGCTATGATATGTACACGCCCGGATATTGCGTACGCACTCAGTGCTACGAGCAGATACCATTCAGACCCAGGAGAGGCGCATTGGACTGCTGCCAAGAATATTCTGAAGTACCTGAAAAGGCACAAAGATGACTTCCTGGTCTATGGTGGAGATGATGAATTAATTGTTAAAGGCTATACGGACGCAAGTTTCCAAACCGACAAAGATGATTTCAGATCACAGTCTGGGTTTGTCTTCTGCCTCAACGGAGGAGCAGTAAGCTGGAAAATGCTAAGCAAAGCACCATTGCGGATTCTACAACTGAAGCGGAGTACATTGCTGCACATGAAGCAGCAAAGGAAGCTATATGGCTAAGGAAGTTCATAGGTGAACTTGGTGTAGTCCCCTCCATTAAAGGACCAATAGCCCTGTATTGTGATAATAACGGAGCTATTGCACAGGCAAAGGAGCCTAGACACCACCAGAGAGTCAAGCATGTACTTTGTAGATTTCACCTTCTACGAGAGTTCGTTGAAAGAAAAGAAGTCGAGATAAGCAAAATTGGAACTGATGACAACATATCAGATCCATTGACTAAACCTCTGCCGCAGGCGAAGCACAACTCGCACACTGCAGCTATGGGAATCAAGCATATTGGAGAATGGCTTTGATGTCTCTGTTTAATGTTTTAAAGTTTTAGAGTTTAAATCTTTGTAAAACATTATTGGTTAATCATTCACAATAAATGAAGAGAATTCATTTTTCCATTTAATTTGTGGTTTATTAAATGATGAGTCCCTTCAATTTGACGATATATTCAAGATAGACTGTCAGGACCAGTCCTGTGACTAAGAAATGTCTATCAAGTGAACTTGAATGTCAAAGGTTGAAAATGGTCCCTAGTCGGAGTTTTCTATAAAATTGGACGCATAGAAAACGTTAGACGATTAAAATGCAAGATGACTAGTAGTTCTGTTTCTTGAACTATGTGGACATGGCAATGTCATAATCATTTGCATAGATACTTACTTTGAGAAGACTAGTATCGGACAAGACCTATGAAACTTTACTGTAAGAGATGAAAATCTGTCATAAGTAAATTTCATTAAAATTATTAGACACTAAATCCTCAATACCTTAGTGATTTGAGATTACTTGTTTGAGAACTGGTTGATTTGACGTTGACCAACCGTCGCACCGTAAAAGGAGGCTATAAAGGCAACGCTCAGGTAATCACCTATCAAACGAAGTCTAATCTCAAGATCGCAAGATTGGGATTGTCCTCCCATAAATTGGGATGAGATGCTTAAAAGTTGTACAAGGCCACTCGGAGAGCTAGAAACTGTGAAATGCATGGCCGTGCTCGGATGAATCATAGGCTATGATTATCTGTTTATTTGATCAGTTGAACTCTGAAACCGAGAAACACCTCTGGACATAATAAGGATGACAACTCTTACCTTATGTTCAAGAGCAAGCATCGAGCGACAAAGGAATTAGGAAATGCACACTTGTCCCTAAGGACAAGTGGGAGACTAAAGGAAATAATGCCCTTGGTCCAAGTATGCATTCAATGATAAGTCTAATATATGCAGTTCAGTATTAATTAACAAGTTAATAATTCAGTGAGATCAAGTGAGCTGAATGCCTAGCTAGAGGCCGCTTCAGTTCAAGTGGAATTAATGATATTAATCCACAGCTTACTCTTGACTGAACCCGTAGGGTCACACAAATAGTACGTAAACGGATCAAGTATTTAATGGCATTAAATACTCCATCTATGGATATTCGGAATCGACGGATCTTGGTTTCAGTGGGAGCTGAGATCATCACAAGCAAGAAATGAATACTCCGGAAACGATGATATTGCCGGAAACGGAAATATGGATCGTATCGGAAATATAAATATTATCCAAGTCGTAGATGTTGCCGGAAACGGAAACATGGTACGTATCGGAAAATATTATCGGAAATGGAAATATTGCCGGAATCGGAAATATTGCCGGAAACGGAAATATTGTCAGAATCGGAAATATTATCGGAATCGGAAAATAATTCCGGAAACGGAAATATTAAATATTTGTTCGAAACGGAAATTGATTCCGGAATCGGAAATATTAAATATTGTTCGTATCGGAAATGAATTCCGGAATCGGGAATTTAATCGGAAGCGTATCGTACGAATTAGCATCGGACGAGGCCCGCTAGACGAAGGCCCAGCACGAAGCCAGGCCATCGCCCAGCGAGCCAACGCGCACCATCGCATGCCAAGCCTCGACCAGGCCCAGCGCAAGGCCAGGCCCAGCCAAGGCCTGGGGCGCGCGCGCGAGAGCACAGCAGTGGGCCGAGCGCTGTGCGCCTAGCGTGGGCCGCAAGGCTTGCGCGGGTGTACGGTGCTCATGCAATGCTTGTGCGGGAATCCTAAAACAATCGGGATTCGAAATATGATTAAATCCTAAAACTATTAGATAATGATTATTTAATTAGAGTCCTAGTAGGATTATAATTAAATAAATTAGTATCCTAATAGGATTCCAAAACCTTTTCCATAACTCTATAAATAGGTGCCTAGGGTCACATATTTACACAGATTATTCAAGTATTCAAAGTGAGTTTTTGAGAGAAAAATTCAGTCACATACCTTGCCTAAAAGTGCCGAAATTATTAGTACCTTAAGGGCGATTCTAGTTGGTCAATCTTAAGGCGGATCCGGACGTGCTGTGGACTATCTACGGAGGGACGACACTTGGAGTCCTAAAGACTTGTTCTTGTTCGGTTCGGGCGCAGCTAGGGAAGGCACGCAACAAAGATGTGTGCTCATTTTGGCATCTTGATGACTTGGATTCTTCCTTTGACTTAAATTTTTCTTTCGACTTGGATTGCAAGTAATTAAATTTCAATAAAGGACTCTATTTTTTATTCTTGTTGTTCTGTAGGCTTTAACATTTTTGCAAATTGGTTGGACCGAATCATGGATTGCCTACGCATCTGCCTTAAATAGTTTTAATTTGGAATCAGGTCTTGCGTAGTTCTTAGCCAGAAAATGGTTTTTTAGAATGCCGATTTTAAACAAGTACGTTCGAGTGGAATCGTAATGTTTGAAATAGGGTGAAATAAGTGAAGTTTATTAATATTTTAATCTGCCGCTTTGCCGTAAGCCAAAAATTTGTTTTATATTTTTTTTCGAGTACATGTATTTTTTGGTGGTACGTATATCTGAATACGTGTTGTACCCCTCCAAGTGTTCGTTATTTTTCCGTGTATGTGCGGATAAAATGACGAGCACTTCTGGACAAAATTTTGCGAGCAGAGAGATTCGGCGCCCAGGCTGGGGCGTTAAAGCTTTTGGCGCCCAGCTGTGGGCGCTGAAAATTATTTCTAGGCGGATCTTTTTTGGTGCGCTAAATGCTTCTTTTCCTTTTTAGACGAACTTTTAAGGGCGCTTTGCAAAGTTTGCTTTTTTATTATTTATTATTTTTTTGTACTTTTCATTTGTCTTTTTTTTTTTATCCGTGACTCAAGACGGTTTGGAAGATGGGTTGAATGAGATAGGATAATTTGTATAGGTATTGGTCGAGCATGAGGAATACATCTGCTAGGACTCACAATTTGCAGCCTCAAGCTAGTGTCATGAGTTTACATCAACCAAGGCCAATGAGTAGCATGGGGACGGCTCAAGGGTATATCAACAAGATGTATTCAAACAAGTTATATGGTCATTATGCTAAAGGTGGTGTAATAATGGGTATGGCGCACGTGTCAATGGCCGTACGTGGTTTGCAATTGATAACAAGTTCAAGAACAAGAGTCGAGGTAATGGTTTCTTGGGTTATGGCAATGAGAACATGGATGGGTTAAATGAGCTGAACAGGGGCCCCAGAGCGAAGGCGTCTAAGAACATAAGGATTGGAAAGGGTAGACATCGTAGAACCTTATGTAGTTTTTGTGGCATGATTTGGATTGGTTGACTCAATTCTTTTCCTTCGTTTACTTGGGTAAATTTCGCACTTTGGGAGGTACGGGCTAAGTATTTCATGGCTCGCTCTCTTCGCTCTCCCTTTTATCTTTCTATTTTCTCTTTTGCTTGGGATTTCTCCCCAACATAAATCCTTCAAAAAATTTTATTTGGGCTAAAAGGTAGATGGTTGTGGTCTTTGAGTCACGAGGCGAGACTGAGTGAGCCTCGTTTGGTAGGCCTATAGTGGACCTTTAACTTTAGTAGGCCTAGGGTGGATCTTTAACTTTAGTAGGCCTAGGGTGGACCTTTAAATCGCCTTACTTTGCAAGCGTATTTAGTCGTTTCTTAAAATGTGCAAATAGCGTAGATTCGAAATCTTGTTTTTACCTTATTGAAATTTAACGAAAGAATTGCATCGAAAATAACTTTTATTTGCTTCTTTTCAGATTCTAGTTTCTGGGATTTAGTTGCAAGTTGTGATTTAGACTCGAACTTTCATTAATCTTTCTGATCATAACCCGTGTATGAATACAAGGAGGTGGCCTAGACTCAAAATAATGACGTGGCGTAAGCCTATAATACTTGACCAAGCAACTCTCAAACTTAGGCTAATTGGACCATAACTTTCGTTGGTTGACACTTTAGATTTTAACCCTTGGGTGTCCATTTGTCATGCGCCATTTTGCTTAATGTTGGCAAGGTAGTTAGTTGGGGAGATCGAATTTTTATTTTTGCAAGACTGGAATCATTAGTGCGGCTTCCCTCTTAGTGTGTATTGCTTTACCCCAATGGTAGCCTTATGGTATGCCGATTTGGGTATTTTCATGGTTGGTCATGTTGCATTCATGGAAAATCTTTTAGTCCGTACTTAGTAGTATTTCAAGGAGCGAGTGGCTCGAGAGGACTATGATAGTCGTGACCCAATGTGATCATAAGCCTTGAGGCCATTAATAATTTTTTGCCAATGGTATTGATACCTTAGGTTCACTTTGGGGGTTGTGCGACTATGGAGGAATGATTTTCAGAATGTGACTGTTTCCATTTTGCAAATACTATAATATATTCTTTTTATTGGTGAGAGAGAGTATTGAGGCCGTAGATTCTTAGCAATGAATGACAATTACATATGGGTGCTTATTGATTTAAATGTTAGGAAGGGAGACTCAATATGGTTTAACCTTTTGACTTGCAGAACGACACCAAGCATTAGGACCGATTCTATGGATAAGACAACTAAGACTTAGGATTTAGATTGTACTTTGGGATAGCCTAGTCTAGACTCGGATTTATTTTTTATTCGAACATTATTTTTCCTCGAAGACTCTATTTGACATTATTTTTGGAATACTTTTCCCGTGTGACATTCATAGTTATTAGCACGCTCGGTTTTGGTGCCGAACATTGTCGTCGTAGGAGGCCTAACAACGACACAAAGAGTTATTTATTATTATTTTTTTTAGTCGCTTTTAGAATCGAGTGCCTTTTCATACGCTCTCGCAGAAATTTTCACGAAAAGTTTTTTTTGCTACGTATTTTTTATGTGCGGGCACCGAGGCTGCTGTGCCTGACCAAAAGGCCAGGCAGCAACTTCAGTGCCCAGCGGGGGCGTGAGAATTATTGGCGCCCAGCCAGGGGCGCTGAAAATGCGTCCCTGACTGGTACTCGTTTTCTGTTCGCGTATATTCTTTTGTTTATGCGACTTAATTTTGCGTGCTTGCCTAATAACGTCCTTTACGCGTTGTGCAGCATTGTGGGATTCGTTACGGGCCC